>NC_141167.1:34800000-37200000 GCF_055505025.1 Bos grunniens | reverse complement strand
GGAAGTAACTGCTACTTAATACTAAGAAATGGCAAATGTAAAATTTACCATGGAAATACACATTTTAAAAGGCCATCCATTCACGTGAGTGATTGAATCCACTTGTTTCAACAATACAAAGGATGTGGCATGAAATGGGTGACTCTGCGTGATACTGCAGCCACATTAACAGGACCGTGCCTTCCCATTTCGAGTATCAGTGCTCACCCCTCTTTGCCTACGTGGATGATAAGCTGATACTACATAAACACTGTTAAAGCTACAGTTCCATGCTACAGTAATTCACTTAACTTTAACATGATTTACGGTTCTGTCAATTGGGGAGGTTGAAATCCCTGCATTAAAGCTTAAATGCGAACTTCATATTTAAAAGACCATGTGTGAGTGTGTGTGATAGAAGAAAACATTCCACATAAAAGGGAGATACAAGCCCAATACTGACTTTTTATTCTACTCTGAAAAAAGAAAAATAAAGAATAAATCTAAACATAAAATCAACATTATATTAAGCTCAACTAGAAAGACCTGATCGGGATTTATCTGGTTATAGGATTTACAGTGCAACAGTACCCAGAAGTCTTATCAATGACAGGATTTCAAAGAAACCTTGCCCAGAACTAGTGCCTTCACTGTGTCTATATGTGTGGATTTATGGTTGGGGGACAAGGAGGTAGGGGTGGAAGAGAGCGAGGGAGAGATGAAGAGAAAGGGGCAAGAAATTCCAAGGGAGAGCAGCTCCTTTTGTCCAAATGTGTTTCAATCTGGGTCCATGTGGTTAATCACCAATCACCCTGTTCTTTTCTCAGGCACTCACCTAGCTGGCCGGCGGTGGGCTGGGGGCGGGGGGCGGGGTGCATTTTGCCTCTTTAAGAGATTAAGGAGCCACTTGGTCTTACTGCTCTAACCTGTCCTCCTTGGGACCACATATTAACAGATAGCACTGCAGAAGGGCTCTCTTTAGAAGTTTGCTGCGGGGATGACAAATTAACCCAGCAGGGTGTCCCACACATCTATCTCAGTACAAATTATTAGTGTAATAGAGCTTTTAGTTATGCATTTATCTAGTAATTATTGAACGGTTACACAAAACCAAGCTGAGCAGCCACGGCCCTTTATGAGGCTCGCTCGGTGGGTGGCCTTACAGTTAATTTAGGGTACTTCTCCACTAAGCGGTTCACTTGCAGACAAATTAGCTAAACAGCCTTCTCCTTTAAATATTTTCCATGTCACAGTGAAACTCTTTACAATACAATAAAGGTACAGTTTTAATTACACGCTTCCTGACTTTTGTTTAGTTGTAGTTTTAAAACATTTGCTGGCACTGTTTTTTCCTTTGGCTGGGTAGTAATAGCTGGCTCTAAGTATCTGGCTAATGAATTTAATAATTTCCTGAACTGGGACTTAAAGGGCCTTTGCTAAAAAGCTGCTTTTCCTCTTTACCATCCAGTTCCTTCAAATCCCATCAATGAGGGTTCCCATTAGGCCCGGCACCGGCACTTGAGCTAACCTTGCCCAGTGTTCACAAGCCCTCTTATTCTCTTTTCAGTGCTCCTCATAGGTGGTACTTGTTAGGTCTGTGATGCCTGCATTTGAAAGTCAATTCTGATTGTCGAAAGACAACGTAATGTTTTCTCAAATGACATACTCCAATAATAAATAAACACTTTGCATCTGTTGGCAGATTATTTCAGCACCTTGTTAGCAACAGGTACTTAATTGCTTCTCATTTTCCTGAGATGATTCAATTGCACTAAACCAGGAGAGACAAATTAAATTCAGCTCCACTGAAAGGAGCACTAGTGTGTTCTACAACTAAGTTAAAAATATTTCCTAAGAGGCAAAGGAGTCTTTGATACAAGATATGATACAAGAAAGCTAAACGAACCAACTGCTTAGGTAGTGGGTGTATGCCAAGGAAGGATGCCAAGGTCATGAGAGCGATGGAGCACCAGGGACTTCTTCCTTCTTTAGGGTCCTTCATTTGGGCAGAAACGTTTATAATACCACAGCAAATATTCCATAAAAAGAGGATCAAATCATTCTGAGCTCAGCATTTCTCTTAATGTTCATGAAAATAGAAGCTCTGAATTAAAACTGAGTAAATGTATGGATGTGAGAGTTGAACCATAAAGAAGGCTGAGCATCAAAGAATTGATACTTTCAAATTGTGGTGCTGGAGAAGACTCTTGAAGAGTCTTCTGGGACAGCAGGTAGATCAAACCAGTCAATCCTAAAGGAAATCAGTCGTGAACATTCATTGGAAGGACTGTTGCTGAAGCCCAATACTTTGGCCACTTTCTGACTCACTGGAAAAGACCCTGATGCTGGGAAAGATTAAAGACAAACAGAGAAGGGGTCAGCAGAGGATGAGATGGTTAGATAGCATCACTGACTCAAAGGACAAGAATTTGAGCAAACTCAGGGACTGCCAGTGGAGGACAGAGAAGCCTGGCATGTTCGGTTTATAGGGTCACAGAGGATCAGTCAAGACAGTGGCTAAACAACAAGTGTATATCGAGCATTTATTCACTATGCTATGCAATCTCCCTAAATGCTGTGAAATACATACATTTCAATATGGTATTATTATCACACAAGGAGGATGGAAAGAACCACCTGTTATTTCCAAACTTTCAGTTTGCTGTCAATCAAACCTATGTGCTCATTCAACCTACTAAGTGCTTTGCTAACGCCAACCACGAGGATGGGAGATACAGAATCTCGGGAGGAAGAATAAAGACGTGGTCCCGTTCTAATGGCCCTGCCATCTAGTGATGACTGAGCCTTCCCATTATTCCTCTCCTTCCTTCTCTATTATTGTCTTTGAATCTCTGGTCTTCCAACCTTTCCTGGTGACCTCAACTTCCTGGAAAGTTATCTTATTCTCGTAATTCTCTGCAGTGTATTATCTTCAGCCAAACTGGGAGAGACTATTGACTTCATACCCTCACATGTCTCATCATTAAAGGCAAGATCCTTGATTGGGCCACGAGGATCCTGGATTTAGAGAGGTTCATAGAGCATGTAAGTGTCTGAACAGAAACTGGCAGGATTCTTTGAAAGCTGCACAATGTTATGGCTATTGTTTTAATACATACTGCGCATGTCTTCAAAATCAGGGCCATCTGCGCATGTCTTCAAAATCAGGGCAATCTCTAAAGCCCCTTCATGTGTGTGTGTGTATATATATATATATGTTTTGACCCATAAAGAAGTGGGGCTTTGGCCATTTGCTCACGTTTTGTATGTCTGGATTCCTCAGTACTTAGTTGTCTAAAAGCACAATGGTTTGCTGTTGCTGCCTGCTTACCACCAGGAGGCACTCTCTTTGAAAGGAGGTAAGTCAGTGGGTAAGTCACACTGTTTGGACTGGCCCAGTGTCATCTGCCACGGTAGTTCTATCAGGTGGACCAGGATCTTGGCAGCACCCTGGGAGCACCCATCACAATAATACAAGGCTGGCTTTCTTGTCTGCCATCTACTAGGAAGTAAGCAAGTTGAGGCCAGAATCCAAGCTTTATTCCCTACAGTATTCAGCAAGTAGCAGAGCACCTTGTACCCTGTAAGTACTTGATAAATATTTGTGGAAAAGTTAACAGGCCCCTAGACAGTAATAGGAGTCTGCACACTAATTTCAATATTAAAAAAAAAGTCAAAGTGACCTCAAAAGCTATCTTTGAAATGACTTGCACCTAGCAGAAACCCTGCATTTACCAGTAGCAAGGATTCATGGGCTCATAAAAAAAGGTCAAATGATCTGTTTATGGCTGCTATTACAAAAAAAACTCAGTGTGATAATAAGAGTTGTATCATACTTATCGAAAGATCTAAATGGCTATGTCATGTCCTTGACTAATAAAAATTGTGAAAACAAACTGTTGAAATAAATGCAGTTGATTTCTCCCAGTAGTGGAGAAAAAGGTAGAAATAGGTTGAAAAAGGCTTAGCACTGGAGGCTAGATTTCTAGTCTTGGCTCTGGCCAACTCAGATTTCGCATTTCTCTGAGTAACGGTAACTATGTTGTTGACTGCTAGCCAGAATATTTTTCTCCTATTTTCCTACTTATAAAACCCCAATTTTATACAGAGCAGCAATGTGCTCTGTCAAATACTTAGATTTTCCAGCCTCCCTTGCAGCTAGAGGTGATCAAGAGGCTTAGTTTTGATCATGCTGAGTAAGAGTCTATGAAAGGTGGCAAAATGACCTGGCAGTCACTTTTGGCTCTTGTCTGCTCCCTTCTTTAAAACGCTTGGAATGCAGATGCATGGCAGGAGGGCAGTGGCTACACTGTGACCATGAGGTCACAGCGTGAGATTGAGAACAATCCACTAAAGCATGGATAAGAGAAGAAATCTCAGTCCTTGACTGCACTCAGATGCCGCCATGACAGTTCTGAACCACATACTCGGTTTTCATTTTCTTATTTACTTATTTATGGCTGTGCTGGGTCTCTGCTGCTGTGAGGACTCTCTTCCTAGTTGTGGTGCGCGGGGGCTACTCTCTAGTTGCCGTGTGCAGGCTTCTCACTGCGGTGGCTTTTCTTGCTGCAGATCACTCACTCTAGGGCATGCAGGCTCAGTAGCTGTGGTTCCCGGGCTCTAGAGCAAGGCTCAGTAGTTGTGGCCCATAGACCTAGCTGTTTCAGGGCATGTGGGATCTTCCCAGACCAGGGATTGAACTCATATCTCTTGCATTGGTAGGCAGATTCTTTACCACTGAGCCACCAGGGAAAACTCCATATGTTTGTTTTAGATTTCCAGTTACTTACAGCCAAACACATTCTTAAGGGATCCAGGAAAAGAATTAAACCAGAAGGCCCCAAGAGTACTTACTATTCTGAAATTCTATGGCTCTAGACGAAGCTCAATTGGTGCTTATTTGTCAATTACTCTCAACCCCTGCTTTACAACATGTATAGTGCAGGTTCCCGACTGCCTCTTGATCCCTAAAGCACAGAGTCACTTTACCTTTGTGCTAAGCATTTAAATTAAGTATCATCTATTATCTCGCTTTTGGAAATAGCAAAGACTTAAAGGCAGAAACATAAGTTTTGAGAAGACAACTTTTAAGAAATTCTAAAATATCTCTGATGAGTACTCCAAATCATTCTCAAAAAGAGTTAGGCCCTTTTAAATCATCAGGTACACCCACAACTCTTAGAAAAGCAAAGGGAAGAAAAAAGAAAAATGATAATTTTTCTTCATTATCATGAAGAAGATGAACTGTCATGATTAAATACTTTACTATGGTTGAAATTTTAAGCACTGCCAAAAGAAAGTCTTCGAAAGCCCAATCTTTCCGTTTAAAGTGCACAGCAACTGTACTAACGTATAATGGAAACTTAATCTCTTCCTCACTCAGTAGGGCATTCCACAGTCTTTAACTTCTTCACCTAATTTTAACTACGTAAGTGTTAGTTACTCAGTCGTATCTGACTCTTTGGACATTATGGACTGTAACACACCCGGCTTCTCTGTCCTAAAATTCTCTAGGCAAGAATCCTGGAGTAGGCAGCCATTCCCTTTTTCAGGGAATCTTTCCAATCTGGGATCAAACCTGAGCCTCCTACATCGCAGGCAGATTCTTCACCATCTGAGCCACCAGGTGAGGTGGCAAAGTGTTATCCCCTATGAGATGGCTAAACTGAGGTCACAATGTTAAATGATTTATCAAAGCCATAAACAATGACACCATCAGAGAGGGGGTTCATTTTAAGAAACCACATGCCCCTACCTTCACAAGGGAAATTGGAAAATTAGATTCCAATTTTAGATTAGAAGATTAGAATAACATCAACTAAGAAACACCATAGCTTTTAATAAACCTTACTACATAATCTTGCAAAAGCTTTCTTTGGATGAAAGGCCATGGTTCTTCCTCATCTTGGACATTCCTTATAAAGAAGGGCCATATCAACTATTGTCATATGTCACCCTTACTCCTTCTGAAGCACTGAGAATCTGTCAGTTTCAGGGATGGGATGAATATCTCTTATGTACCTTTTATGCACATCTTGCATACTTTTTATTCATTCAGGTAAAATCTGAGCTCAAAACCCACAGTGTGAGGAACAATGAAGATATCAAAAGGTGTTTATTAGAGATCCTTCCTCACAGAGGTTTTGTTCTAGAGAAAGAACAAGACATGTACGTGAACTGACAAAGTAAGACCAAGTTGGTGTAGGGAGTGTGAAGACGTGACGTGAGAGACTCCCAGAGTCTGCAGATTGAGAGATGATGGCAGCCTGGTTGGAGCTGAGCAGATTGCAGGTAGAAAGTGGTACCCGAATTGGTCTTGGGATGGGACCAGTGTGTCCAGTGTGTGGACAGGCAAAGGCAGGAGGACAGCATGATAGCATGAGACTTTCAAAGCCCTGATGAAAATGGGTGACTTAATTGTTTGCCTGACCTGATCATGCCCATGAGTAGATGATTTCATCTACTCCTAAGATAATATAATTCTCTGAGGTTGAGATTAGATCCTCAATTTATAGATGAGGAACCCATCGCTCAGAGAAGCAAAGCTATGTGCCAGGTTCACACAGCTGGTAAAAGTGGTGGAAATGGGATTCAAACACCAGTCCATTCCACCTCCAACCCTAGCTTCTGTACTTACTCCCCTCGAGGCTCTGTGTTTCCTGCCTCAGCTTTGCAATCATCAAAGAGAGGTTTCCTGTGTAAAAGGTGGCCACCAAATTTCCAAACATAGCTAATTTTTGCAGTGAAAAATAGGACCATTGCTTGTTTTCAATGAATTTGGTGAATTCATTGAAATTTGAGGTGGATTTGCTGTTCTGTAGCTCTTTTAGCACCCCACTCCAGTACTCTTGGCCTGGAAAATCCCATGGATGGAGAAGCCTGGTAGGCTGCAGTCCATGGGGTCGCTGGGAGTCGGACACGACTGAGTGACTTCACTTTCACTTTTCACTTTCATGCATTGGAGAAGGAAATGGCAACCCACTCCAGTGTTCTTGCCTGGAGAATCCCAGGGACGGGGAAGCCTGGTGGGCTGCTGTCTATGGGGTTGCATAGAGTCGGACACGACTGAAGTGACTTAGCAGCAGCAGCAGCAGCAGCTCTGTTAGCATACCACCTCAGGTCTGGGCACTGGGGTATATTACACAGCTACTGTCTACTGATTGGTGTTTGTCTAGTTGAGGTATTCCCATGAGGAATTTTAAGGAAGGCAGCAGAAGTCTTACAATCTAGGTGCTATCCAGAGGTGACTATACCATGTGACTCTGAATAAGACTACAGTTTACAGCCTCCCCAGTGCCCAGGATCCTGATAAAGGACACACCTTTCTCTTCTTCCTGGCCTTTTTGAAGTCTGATCATCTATCTGGATTCTCTAATGATTTACCATTTCAGATTGTAATAAGAGAAAGTGAAAGTGTTAGTCGCTCAGTTGTGTCTGTCTCTTTGCGACTCCATGGACTGTAGCCCGCCAGGTTCCTCTGTCCATGGGGTTCTCCAGGCAAGAATACTGGAATGGGCTTGCCATTTCCTTCTCCAGAGGATCTGCCTGACCCAGGGGTCGAGCCTGGGTCTCCTGCACTGTGGATGGATTCTTTACCATATGAGTCACCAGGGAAGCCAAGCCTCTCCTTCCAATAAAAAGAACATGTGAGGTTGAATTCTCCTTAATGTACATGCCACATTTATTCTACACTGGCTCCCTCTGCCAGACTCTCCTTTTTTAAATCCAGCCTTATCTTCCTAAAACATCAACTCTTAGTCCCAGATGTGATGTCATTCCAAGCATTAGCTTTCCAACCAGTTCACAGAAGGATAAGAGGGAATATGATACCTATAGTGAGTATGTTTTAAATAACAAGTGTCTAACCACCAACCTTTAAAAAGGTCTTAGCCCAACAGGGTCTTATGTTAAGCTATCTCAACTCTGTCATGCTGACCACAAAGATGCCGCTGAAGTATTTCATACCAACTACCCCACTTCCCTTCACCAGACCTCTAAGTTGGGCAGGATGTAATAAGAATGGGTTCCTGAGTAGATTTCCCAGAAAGGAGACCTGAGGATGCTGTGAACCATATTGAAGTCTGGTGAAAAAATTCTTTGGAATTCCATAATTGTTCCATAATTTTTAAATTGGGCATCTTTCTCTTTTCCTCATAAACAATTCCATGAGTATGAACAGAAGACCAAAACTCACAGTTCTGTAGAATAAGAAGGTCCCCTCTGATTCAACTCAGTGTGGATCATTTTAGCAAATGTGATTAACTGTTTAGCAAGAAGAAGCTCCCAATCATGGCACTTATGGGTAAGTGCTAGAATCATTTCTAGATCTATAGTTTTAAGGCAAGACATATAGAAAGCATTCAGTATTTACTGAATAAATGATAACATACGCACATTGCCTTATACCCCTCAGAGTCTCTACAAATATTGTTTTATTGTAGTTTCTGTGTAAGAATGTGAGGTTGGGAGAAAAAAAAATTCCTTCAGCAGTACTGCTGCTGCTGCTGCTAAGTCGCTTCAGTCGTGTCCGACTCTGTGCGACCCCAGAGACGGCAGCCCACCAGGCTCCCCCGTCCCTGGGATTCTCCAGGCAAGAACACTGGGGTGGGCTGTCATTTCCTTCTCCAATGCATGAAAGTGAAAAGTGAAAGTGAAGTTGCTCAGTCGTGTCCGACTCTTAGTGACCCCATGGACTGCAGCCCACCAGGCTCCTCTGTCCATGGGATTTTCCAGGCAAGAGTGCTGGAGTGGGGAGCCATTACTACTGTCCCCATTTTATTGGAGAGGACATTAGAAAATTCAAACGATAAGCAGAAATGGAAAGAGGCAACTTAAAAAACTACCCTGATTGCTGGCGTTGCTGCTTCCTAATCCTGGTGTACCAGGAGTCTTTTCTTCGCTTGGAATGCCCTCTATTCATCTAAGTGACTTTTAAGATTTGACTCTGACAATATCTACCATTTGAAGGTTCTTTAGGTGATATAAAGTGAAAAGTGTGCATTCCACAACATATTCTAAATGCTTATTTTTCTGTACTGGACAATACGCTCTATGAGGACAGGAACCACTGAATACCCAGTGTCTGCCCAGTGACAAGCACTCAGTAAATCCTTGATTGATGATGAAGGAACCTCTACAATTCACTCCAGAGTTTCCTACAGAAACCTCTGCTTTTAAGATCCATGTAGCACTTAGAACATGTCAGCCTGGTCATAAAAAGATGAGAAACATACAGGCCTTATCTCCCTGAGACCAAAAATCTTCTGACTAAATCTTCGTATCTCTTACCTCCCACCACAGTTTCAATGCTTAAGGAATGCTGACAATGAAAATAATATCATCACACTGCCCCATTCAAAGAGATTAATTCTGGGAGCACATAATTTCATTCAGATGCAAGGTTTTCAAATTGGGGGGAGGGTAATGCACGTATTTTTCACTCTTACACACAAGTGGAATAATTAGAACACTTAAAGTTCCATCAATGATCACAAGATCTTTAAAGATGGGGCAAGTGAGCTTTCATAATTGTGGATAGACACTGCTTCATATAATAGTCAAAATACTTATTTTCTTCAAAGTGATTTCTACACATGTACATTGGCCAGCCCTCTAAACTGCTATATTTCCCTGAGATGTACACAGAGTATTCATAAAGGGATTCAGATTTGTGGGACTCACATTGAGATTAATGCAAGAAATACCAGTTTCTCCAGGCGTATGTCAAAGTAGACAAGAGACCATAACTTTCTAGGATGTTTTATGATAGCAGCTGGTAGATCACAAACTTACCTAAACAAAAATCTGATGGAAGAAAGCAAACGTGGTTACAATTATTCATACTCCTACTGTGGGAGTTTCATAAACAAACTAATAAATATTTTCATCTTGCAACAAGATCAAGTTAAGTGATTTGCTGACATTCTCTTGAGGTTTAAAGCTTGTCTTTAATGTGAAATACAAATCATATTTCTTGTGGACACATTTTAATAATAAACTTAAAAGTACACGAGACAAAAATAATGAAAACATTGCAATGAAAACCAGACAAACTATCTACCACTTCAAAAGGAGTGAATGAAGACGGCTCGTCAACACGGTGATGCAAATAACCTGAATGCAAAATGCCACATATTGAAATCAGGTTTCAAGAAAGGGGGTGAGAGAATGAAAATAAACTCACCTAACACACACATACACACAAACACACACACAGGCACACACAAGTGCCCCTCTCATACAATTTCTAAGATAAGGAAGTGTTAGTTGCTCATTAGCATCCAACTCTTTGTGACCCCATGGACTGTAGCCACAAGGTCCCTCTGTCCATGGACTTCTCCAGGCAAGAACACTGGAGTGGGTAGCCACTCCCTTCCGCAGAGGGTCTTCCCAACTCAGGGATCTCCCAGATAGCAGACAGACCCTTTACTATCTGAGCCACCAGGAAAGCCCTTAAGACAGATTTGATTTTGGTTAATTCAAACTACCTCCCACCTCTTTGCAACATCCCACCAGCAAAGAAAGAGGTAAGGATCAGGGTTTGATACCAAATCCCTTGGGTCCCTACAATTCCAAAGCAGTCCCCGAGGATAAGAAACTGGAACACTCACTTCCTTCAGAACTACTCTGGGGGAGTCCTCGTTGTCTCTCATTTTACTACTCTCGTTCCAAGGTCATGAACTAAGCACAATCAAGGGTGCAGGCGGAGCAGCTCACCTCTGGGTCCTGTAATGACGGGTCGGTGATGCTGTGTGAATGCCGTTCCCAGGGAGGAGGTCTGTGAAGGGGAGGGGCTGCTGAAACCAGACTTCTCCGACTTCTTCAGTGTGGTTGGAGATGGCATTCCTGGCAGGAAGGATGAATGGATAAGCACACTTAAGTCACGGAACACAGCTTATGCAACCTACAAGATCAAACCTAAAAGAATTAAAAAAAGAAATCTACCTGCGAATGGAAAAGTTATTTTGAATTGGTATGAATTTGTCATAGAAACAAACAGGTAACGGAAGGGTCCCCTGATGTCAGCAGATAGTTGATTTTAACTTACTCTCCTAAATCACAGCCCATCTGAGGGCTTCTGATCTCTAATTATGGAACACCACTTTCCCAGTGCTTCCTGAAAGTTGTCATCTGGGCCAGAGGCCTCTGGGACCATTCACAGAGACGGCTATAGCAGCATATGAGGATTCGTATGCAATCATTTCATCTGCCCGTTACTTTACTTCAGTGCCAAGGCACATTTTATACAATTTAGCTGTTTTAACATTTAAATAACCCTCAACAATGGTAACTCAGTTGTTCACCCAGTGAATAATTTATAGTGGAAAAAAAGAAAAGGTAAAAATTAAACAATAAAAATTAAATGGTTAAAGATGTCATAGACAATGCAAATAATATTGTAAAAGAATAATGACAATGGAAAGGTATTTAATGACACAGGATAAAGACATAGCAAGCCATTACAAAATGGGATATTACACTGTGATGCCATTTTAAAATGTATTTCTATGTACAGAGAAAGAACTGCAAAGAAATATGCATACACTATAATAGCAGTTCTCTTTGCATGTCGGATTTGAGTGATTATCCCTGCTTTTTTCTGCTTGTTTTTTTTCCTATGATGAACATATATTACTTTATTTTAAGAATATATAATAAAAGTTTGTTTTTAAAAATAGTATTTGTACTATAGTCTAAGCTTTTCATAGCATTTCCAGCATAGCAAATGCTCTAGGAAGAAAATCAGGCAAAAATCGTCCCCTGTAATTAC
Organism: Bos grunniens; assembly: GCF_055505025.1. Classification (NCBI taxonomy): domain Eukaryota; kingdom Metazoa; phylum Chordata; class Mammalia; order Artiodactyla; family Bovidae; genus Bos; species Bos grunniens. Next base: position 37,188,251 of record NC_141167.1, on the reverse strand, counting down.
TGCATGTGTGACGTTCTCAGCAACCACACTGACACACACAGCTAGAGGCATCTATCAGTTTGGTAGGGTGCCGATTAAAACCATGAAAACTTGCATGTAAAAATAAAGGAAATGATTCCTAGTCTCCACATCACAGGACAAATTTGGGCTCTTTTAAATTTGCAGTACAAAATTGGTCTCATTTCATGTCAAAGAACCAAATCTCATTTCACTGATATATTTTTATGTATTATGCTCTGTCTATGGCCAGAGAATTATTTGGATGACCTGGAAAAATAAATAATAAAAATAACAATGGTATTAGCATGTAACTGTTATCAAGTAGTTGCTAAGTATCATTACTATTCTAAGCGCTTTGTAAGTATAGATCTGTTCAAAAACTTAGCTAGTTTGGCCTATGTCTAAACATGTCCTTAACACCTTATCTTCGACAAAGGAGGCAAGAATATACAATGGATTAAAGACAATCTCTTTAACAAGTGGTGTTGGGAAATCTGGTCAACCACTTGTAAAAGAATGAAACTAGAACACTTTCTAACACCATACACAAAAATAAACTCAAAATGGATTAAAGATCTAAACGTAAGACCAGAAACTATAAAACTCCTAGAGGAGAACATAGGCAAAACACTCTCCGACATACATCACAGCAGGATCCTCTATGACCCACCTCCCAGAATATTGGAAATAAAAGCAAAAATAAACAAATGGGACCTAATTAACCTTAAAAGCTTCTGCACATCAAAGGAAACTATTAGCAAGGTGAAAAGACAGCCTTCAGAATGGGAGAAAATAATAGCAAATGAAGCAACCGACAAACAACTAATCTCAAAAATATACAAGCAACTCCTACAGCTCAACTCCAGAAAAATAAACGACCCAATCAAAAAATGGGCCAAAGAACTAAATAGACATTTCTCCAAAAAAGACATACAGATGGCTAACAAACACATGAAAAGATGCTCAACATCACTCATTATCAGAGAAATGCAAATCAAAACCACTATGAGGTACCATTTCACACCAGTCAGAATGGCTGCGATCCAAAAGTCTACAAATAATAAATGCTGGAGAGGGTGTGGAGAAAAGGGAACCCTTTTACACTGTTGGTGGGAATGCAAACTAGTACAGCCACTATGGAGAACAGTGTGGAGATTCCTTAAAAAACTGGAAATAGAACTGCCTTATGATCCAGCAGCCCCACTGCTGGGCATACACACTGAGGAAACCAGAAGGGAAAGAGACACGTGTACCCCAATGTTCATCGCAGCACTGTTTATAATAGCCAAGACATGGAAGCAACCTAGATGTCCATCAGCAGATGAATGGATAAGAAAGCTGTGGTACATATACACAATGGAGTATTACTCAGCCATTAAAAAGAATACATTTGAATCAGTTCTGATGAGGTGGATGAAACTGGAGCCTATTATACAGAGTGAAGTAAGCCAGAAGGAAAAACATAAATACAGTATACTAACGCATATATATGGAATTTAGAAAGATGGTAACAATAACCCGGTGTACGAGACAGCAAAAGAGACACTGATGTATAGAACAGTCTTATGGACTCTGTGGGAGAGGGAGAGGGTGGGAAGATTTGGGAGAATGGCAATGAAACATGTAAAATATCATGTAGGAAACGAGTTGCCAGTCCAGGTTCGATGCATGATGCTAGATGCTTGGGGCTGGTGCACTGGGACGGCCCAGAGGGATGGTATGGGGAGGGAGGAGGGAGGAGGGTTCGGGATGGGGAACACATGTATACCTGTGGTGGATTCATTTTGATATTTGGCAAAACTAATACAATTATGTAAAGTTTAAAAATAAAATAAAATTAGAGAAAAAAAAAAAAAGGAAAAAAAAATAAATAAAACTCAAAAAAAAAAAAAAAAAGAATTCTAAAAAAAAAAAAATAAATAAACATGTCCTTATTTCTGACCACAGATTTCCTTAATGAGATTCTACAAGACAACCTTCAAGTGTCACTACAGATTCTGTAAGAACAGAGACCAGGCCTGCTTCTATTTTCAGGCTATCTGACAAACAGTCTAGAACATACCAAGTGGCCTGAAAAGATATGTCAACTATTAACACTTTTACAGTTCTCAGCTTTATCTGCAGCTTTACTAAGAGATGCCTGGACAGAGCCAGACTTGGGGTTTTAACCCCAGGAAAGAAACAAACTGCAAATTGTAAGTAAATCTGCATAGACAGACAAGGACAACATGAAGTGGCGTGTGATTTTCACACAAACTAGACAAATCAGGATCAGATCCATTCTAGATCAATATCTATGTGACTTGAATTAGAAACAAGTCACTAAGTGACTTTAGCTGTATTTGTTTGCTCACTGAATCAGTAACCAAAGTCATGTCATGCCAATGTCCTAACATCATTAGGATGAATTGAGATTTTGGGTTAACGTTCACTGCAAGTAACCTAACCTAAGGTATCATCATGAGAAGAGATTTCAAATTTAAAAATAAAAAGAAAGGAATACAAAGCTCCAAATGTAAACAAATCTCCCAATTCATTCAAACTTCTGTGCAAACACATTTTAAGGCTTCCAACCAGTCCACTGATTTAAACTCAGCCAAATGCCTGAACTATGTGTCATAGAGCAGAAATAGAATAGAAAATGAAAATGTCAAAACTTTTAAGATGGCAGGATTTTTTTCAGATGATGGAATTGATGAAATGCAGTATCTGAACTAATCTTATTAAAGAAAGCAAATGGTTCGACTCAAGGAAAAGCTGTCATTTCTTTGAAAAGTTCATGTTTTCCAACCCATGCCATTCTAAATAGGGCAGAAACGCTGACATGCTTTAAACACACCAGTTCCACTCTTAAAAGGGGGAGGGAAATTATATTTAGATGATACACATCAAGATGATGAAGGTGGTAAATGGATTCAAAATGATCAAAATTCAAATCCTCTTTAAAAGGGTTAAACTGAGAAGAAATACTGTGTGTACATGAAGAACAAGCCAAACTCTGTATAATCTTCTAAATTTATCACAGCCAAGTAATATGAACCCCGAGACTGTCATGAATCTCAAAATTACTTTATGTTTTCAATTTTTAAAGACTCATACTGAGCACTTTTCCTTATTATATACTTTAATATTTTCTCCATATGCATAATGTATGTTTTGGTTAATTTGCTCTGTATACTTAATTGACCAAATGAAGTTTCAAAATGCTAGTCAACTGATTTCTGTTTAAAGCTAGACAACATTAATCCTAGTTTTTCTTTCTGAAATCAAATTTGGTTTCTGTATGTTATGTTAAAAATAAACTCCTTGTTAAAATTTCTTTTACCAAATAGCTATACAACTGTTATACAATTACTGCACAGATGAATGACTGATTAGCTTTCTCTTAATGAGTCAAAACTTTCATTTCAATATATTTTTTAGAAGTATCAGATTTTTTAAAAAAGATGATGATGTAATGCTACACATTTCTCTGGAACAAACAAAATATTACTTCAAAGTTCTTTTTGATATATAAAAATAAAGAAGTCTAGCTGGATTTAGAAAAGGCAGAGGAACCAGAGATCAAATTGCCAACATCCACTGGATCATCAAAAAAGCAAGAGAGTTCCAGAAAAACATCTATTTCTACATTATTGACTATGCCAAAGCCTTTGACTGTGTGGATCACAATAAACTGTGGAAAATTCTGAAAGAGATGGGAATATCAGACCACCTGATCTGCTTCTTGAGAAATTTGTATGCAGGTCAGGAAGCAACAGTTAGAACTGGACATGGAACAACAGACTGGTTCCAGATAGGAAAAGGAGCACGTCAAAGCTGTATATTGCCACCCTGCTTATTTAACTTATATGCAGAGTACATCATGAGAAACGCTGGGCTGGAAGAAGCACAAGCTGGAATCAAGATTGCCAGGAGAAATATCAATAACCTCAGATATGCAGATGACACCACCCTTATGGCAGAAAGTGAAGAAGAACTAAAGAGCCTCTTGATGAGAGTGAAAGAGGAGAGTGAAAAAGTTGGCTTAAAGCTCAACATTCAGAAAACGAAGATCATGGCATGCGGTCCCATCACTTCATGGCAAATAGATGGGGAATCAGTGGAAACATTGGCTGACTTTAATTTGGGAAGCTCCAAGATCACTGCAGATGGTGACTGCAGCCATGAAATTAAAAGAAGCTTACTGCTTGGAAGGAAAGTTATGACCAACTTAGACAGCATATTAAAAAGCAGAGACATTACTTTGTTAACAAAGGTCCATCTAGTCAAGGCTATGGTTTTTCCAGTAGTCATATATGGATGTGAGAGTTGGACTATAAAGAAAGCTGAGCGCCGAAGAATTGATGCTTTTGAAGTGTGGTGTTGGAGAAGACTCTTGAGAGTCCCTTGGACTGCAAGGAGATCCAACCAGTCCATCCTAAAGAATATCAGTCCTGGGTGTTCATTGGTAGGACTGATGTTGAAGCTGAAACTCCAATACTTTGGCCACCTCATGCGAAGAACTGGCTCATTGGAAAAGACCCTGATGCTGGGAAAGATTGAGGGCAGGAGGAAATGGGGATGACAGAGGATGAGATGGTTGGATGGCATCACCGACTCAATGGACGTGGGTTTGGGTGGACTCCAGGAGTTGGTGATGGACAGGGAGGCCTGGTGTGCTGCAGTTCATGGGGTCGCAAAGAGTCGGACACGACTGAGCGACTGAACTGAACTGAGCCTGACTTTATCAGGTGAGTCCTTCAAAAGAAGGATTAGAAGTCAGAGAGAGTCTCCTGCTTACTTTGAAAAAATAAGCTGCCACATGGTAAAAACGACCTGTGAGAGGGCCACATGGCAAGGAACTGTAGGGACCTCGAGGGGCTAAGTAGGGCTGTGACTGACAGAGGGCTTTAAGGAAGCTAGAACCTTAGTCTTAAAGCTGCAAGTAATAGAATTCTGCCAAATCATGTGTTGGGATTGATGTATATAAAATACTAGGTGTAAAAAATAGATAGCAAATGGAAACCTGTTATAAAGCACAGGAAGCTCAGCTCAGGGCTCTGTGATGACCTAGAGAGGGTGGAATGGGCAGTGTGGGTGGGAAGTTCAAGAGGGAGGGATCTACGTATACATATGGCTGGTTCACTTCATTGCACAGCAGAAACTAACACAACATTGTAAAGCAATTAAAAAGAAAAAAATACTTTCTCCCCCCCACACCCATCCCGGAGAAAACCCTAAGCGAAAGGATTTTGGCCTGGACAAAATTTTGATTGTAGTCTTGTGAGTCCCTGAGTAAAGGAACCAGCTAAGCAGCGTTCAGACTCTTGACCCATGGAAACTGTGAGATAATAAACGTGTGATGCTTTAAGCTAAACGTGGTAATTTGTTACACAGCATTAGCAGACGAACATGATATTAATATATAAGATATTAAAATATAACAAGTTGACCCTAGTAATATGTAATTAAAGATGCCTGGTGCTAAGTCATTTCAGTCGTGTCCGACTCTTTGCAACCTCATGGACTGTAGCCAGCCGGGCCCTTCTGTCTGTGGGACTCTCCAGTCAAGAATACTGGAGGTTTCCATGCCCTCCTCCAGGGGATCTTCCGACCCAGGGATTGAACCCACATGTCTTACATCTTCTGCATTGGCAAGTGGGTTCTTTAACACTAGCGCCGCCTGGGAAGCCCATTAAAGAAGCTTACTATGCACTAACTAATCTCTAGAAATCCAGAATTTTTCAATATTTTTAATGTCTGTTCTAGTAATGAGGTTTTCCATTAGCCTATGCTCACCCAGAGAAAATGGTTAAGACATCTTCTTAGGAAAGAGGCTTAAAGTTATTTCTAGTGGTGTAAGCACTTTGGAAAATTTCTATTTTCTCCTGATTATTTCAGGAAATAACAATAATAAAATGTGATCAAATGATATGAAGAAACTCAAAATAATTCTGGAGGTCTCTTATAACCAATCAAGAGTTTTGGGGGGCGGTAACTTTTTGCTGCAACCTGAAATACAAAAAGAATATACAGGAGAAAAATCATAATCAATATTAACTCCCCCCTCTCCTGAGTCATGAGATTACCACACACTTTGACCAAGAATTTTATAGTGACAAGAAGCAACTACTACAGGAATGAGAAGAAAGTATAATAATGCTGTTCTTTGCTTGAGAAAGCTTCTAAAATGAGATATTTTTGAGTCAAGGAGCTACAACATTAGTGGGAAAGGGGGAAGAAAGAGATCACAATAACCTATAATTATTCCACTGACCATAGAACACCATGCTAGATTTTTAAAAGGAGGCAAAAAGTCCGGGTTAGTGCTTAATTTGTTAGAGTACTTAGTCAAAAATCCAACTGTCCTGTGAAACTTATCCCTGTTTAATGTTGTTCCAGACAGCAGGACCTTATCTTGTCTGTCGCTGGAGTTTGGGTGATGTAGTTCCAGTTGTCAAAAAAGATTTAACTGATATATGTTTCTTTCTTCAAAGTATTAAAGTTGAGAACAGAAAAGTTAGGGGACTTCCCTAGAGGTCCAGTAGTTAAGATTTCGTGGTCCTCCTGTAGGGGACAAGGGTTTGACCCCTGATCAGGGAACTAAATCCTACATGCCACATGGCCCGGCCAAAAAAAAAAAAGGAAAGAAAGGTTAGTTTTAATACTGTTCATTTAGACTCACAATCTGTTTGGGAGAAGCTCTGGAAACCGACAAACTCTGCACTTTCATTTTAAAATCCAACATATAAGCTGGTTAGAGAGGACCACTAAATGCTGCTTAAGTTCGGTTGTTCATGTTTGACTTCAGACATTCTCCTGTTTGCTATCATGATCGAATTCCCAACAACCCATCTTTACTGCTTTACCACAACAACTATTATACTAAATCTAAAGGCTATTAGGAGCCTTCATCCACCGAGGAGCCTCAAGAGAGCCACAAGGCAGCTAAAAAGATGCCATCATATTCCTACATATCGATCATTTCCAAAAATCAGGCTGAGAATAATAAAAGTCACAAACGACAGAGTCCTGCTATGTGCCCTGTACTTACAAATCCTTACGTCTGTGTCTCAGAATGGTAGGTATTATTATCCTACCTACCTCTAACGTGCTGTCACAGAAAGTAGGGATCAAGGATATCAAGCAACTTGCTGAAGACCATACAGCCATTCTTTTCTGTACACCTGTAACTAGCACATCACTGTTAATCAACCACACTGCAATATAAAATAAAAATTAAAAGATACAGCCATTAAGTGATCATTCTGACCCAGGTCTCTCAGGTTCTGAAGCTTGTATTGTTTTGTTAAATATCATACTCCCTCCTGTAGTTTCCCTTGTACACTGTAAAAACAGTGTCCTATTTAAGGCAACAAAATACAGTTGAACTTTCTGATATCCAAAGAAAAGTGATTATCAACTGCAAAAGAATATGCAAAATATTAAAATGACTCTGAAGTACAGTACTAAGAATCATCTTGTCTTATATACCAGAGGTTTTACTTGGCCTTAGTAGGAATCAGTCAGGATTTTATTAAACATCCTGAATATATTACCAGTAATTCTAACACAGAACCTCCAAAAGAAAAACATCACACAGACTTAGAAGTCTTCTAACAGATAATAGATGTTAAGTTCTAAAACAGCAAATATATACACATTAATATATACAACAGGCCTCTTCCCTATTCAACACCTTGTTTTCTCAATAGCCTCCTGCAGACATTAGCAGAAAGGATCACAATTCTTCTTTTAAGAGTCATTGATAAACTCCAAGCCTAGTCTATATGATAATGCAGAAATGCCTCACTTAATCAAAAGTATGTGGCTCACACACAATTATTTAAAATTCAGTAAGTCTTGACATCAAGGGAGACCTCTGAGCTACTAACATTGGTGTCAAAGCAGGTAACTAAGTAGAGGCATTTCACTCATAAGAAGTGCAGTTTTACAGAAACTAAGAGAAGTATTTCAAGAAGACAGTTGTGACGGAGTGAGGTGAGTGCTGTTGAGAGGTCAAGCATAATGAGAATAAACGAGCTCTGTGAGAGTGAGGAGCATGGAAGATGGGTTAGAATGGCCTGCAAAAATCAACAGGAAGGGAAGAAGCAGGACAATCGGTATAGTCAATTCTCATGAAGTTAGTTTGTAAAGGGAAGCAGACAATTAGGGTAGTAGCTTTAGGAAGAAGGGGGGAAGCAGTGGGAGACAGTAAAGCATGCTGGGCTACTGATGGAAGTGTCCAGCAGATGGGCAGAAGGCCATGGCTTGGTGGGAGGATAACTGAGCGAGCGAAGTCCCAGAGAGGGTGAGAGGCCACAAGATTAGTACGTGGAGGAGCGAGCCAGGATTTGGACTGAGCTAGCCAAAGCCCTACCTCCCTTCAGTATACTATTTCACCCAGGTGCCCACTTCTGAACAAAGTTCCCATTACTGCTACACACCAATCACAGGCTGGTTTAAAAGAGAGCTTATTAATGGTACGCAAACATTTTTCTCCAGCCTAAATAACATGCTAACTGCCGTCCTGACTGTTGTCTCTACATTTGGGTCTTCAGATTCCCTTCTACCTCCAGGTCTCAGTGTGGGGAATGGATACACCAGTCACGGCCGTCAGACTAATGTTGTCGGCATAAACTGCAGTGCCACTTCTCAAGCACAAAACAAAAGCTGAGGACCAGCACTCTATCTCGGAAGTCACCTACCACCAGCAGATTTACACCCAGATGCTCAGCTTCTAGATGCAGAGCACTGTCCCAGTCTCTAGCCCCCCCAAGCAAGAACAGAACCATTATAGGGCCATTTCAGCTAGACTTTATATGAGATCATCTCCAAGGGTGATGCTAAATAAAGACTGTGATTGGATAGATTAATCCCATAGTCAAAGGACCATCCTGTTTTGTGGCTATCAACACATGCTGTGTGATAGGAGTTAGTTCAAGATACTGTATTCACCCTAGATTTGTGTCCTAATGGTAAAACCCATTAGGGTTCATTCTAAAGTAATTTAGTATGATTAACACACTCAACAATACAAAAAGGTAAAACATTCAGACTATTTTGACTTTTAACCTTTTTCAGTGAATAAAAATGTTTTAAAATCATTTTTATGATGGAGAGAATAAAATGAAAGTTAATATAGCTTCTGAGGTGTATCCTCATTGTTCTATATGCAACCATTTAAAATGAGCTAAAAGGACCCCCCCCCCAAAGAATTATCACATCATAAAGAAGTTCAGGTAATTTAAAAGGCTTGGACACAAATGATTTCTTCAATTTAGAAAAAAATGGGAGAATGGAGTACAAAATTATATGGATAATTCAGGAGAAAAGAAATGATGAGTTCGCTAATGTATTCCAAATGTTCACTTGTTAAGTGAAAATTTACAGCCAGAGAGAGTGAAGGATACACACAAGGAAACTGCTAAGTCACTTCAGTCGTGTCCGACTCTGTGTGACCCCATAGACGGCAGCCCACCAGGCTCCCCGTCCCTGGGATTCTTCAGGCAAGAACACTGGAGTGGGTTGCCATTTCCTTCTCCAATGCATGAAACTGAAAAATGAAAGTGAAGTCGCTCAGTCGTGTCCGACTCTTAGCGACCCCATGAACTGTAGCCTACCAGGCTCTTCCATCCATGGGATTCTCTAGGCAAGAGTACTGGAGTGGGATGCCATTGCCTTCTCCGCACCATACAAAAAAAAAATCTGGTTCCTAAGCCAACAATAAAGTCTCATGACTTCTGAGATTTCCTTTCCTTTCAGGGTAAATACAGACACCCCACTGTCAGGATGCTGTTGTTGTTCGGTTGCTCCGTCATGTCTGACTCCTTGTGACCCCATGGACTGCATCACGCCAGGCTGCCCTGTCCTTCACTATCTCTCAGAGTTTGCTCAAACTCATGTTCATTAAGTCAATGATGCCATCCAACCATCTCATCCTCTGTCGCCACCTTCTCCTGCCCTCAATCTTTCCCAGCATCAGGGTCTTTTTCAATGAGTCAGCTATTGCATTTCATATACTTACAAGTTGGAGATTCCCTACCCATCCTATCTTCTCCCTAACCATCTCACCCTCTCCCATGTATTCAGGGCAGGATTGATTTTGGCTCAACACAGCACTCACACACATTCACAGAGGACTGAGAATGAAAAAGAAATTACTGAGAAAACTAAACTATTTTCTTTGCATGAAAAAATAGTACAATATAGCATAATGTTTTATTCATTCTGCCTAGATACCCAGATGAAAAGTAAAAAACTCAATCATACATATGTTTGGTTTATATCTGCTCTGTCCAATATGGTAGCTACTAGCCACATGTGGTTACTTAAATTTAAATTAATTAAAATTAAATGAATTAAAAACTTCAGTGGCTCAGCACAGCCACATTTCAAGTGCTCAATGGCCTTATTTGGCTAGCTGTTACAGTATTGGACAGTGCAGAGTTAGAACATGTTGCATCACTGCACACAGTTCCATTCGACAGCTTTGGTCTATATGCCACCAAATAATCTTTTAGATTTTTGGTCCTGCTGTAGAACAGCAGATAAATCTTACTTTGATATATTTTATCAGCATGTTTAACCCTCTTTTAAATTGTAAAAGCAAAGCACATGCACTATACATGAGTTGCATAAAGGGAAATAAAAAAACCCAAACAAATGCCTTTTCCTCTTTATCTTCAACAAGCTGAGGGTAAGCCAGTGCTCAAACTTGGTAAATAACCTTTTAGAGACTTTTCTCCACTCACAATATTCATTTAGATGATGTGGAGTTAAGTGTTTATCAAAATATGTTCACTCTGTCAGTTAAAACATGATTGAAAGCTTGGAGTTTAAGGTGCCTGCTGGTAGAATTTAATTTGTAAGAGATGCACAGTCTGTGACATTCCCTGCTTGGGATATGCCTACACTGGGAATCTATTAAGTCCTAATGTTCCTTGGTTACAAGCAGAGCACCCATCATTTTACTTAAAATCTGAAAACTGATGTGAACATTTCATAAGGGAAAAAAGAAATATAATTTTAGGTCTCTTCAAATTGCTTGAACTGTGAAATCAAGTAATGAACGCTAGAAAAGGTTCTGTCAGCTAGAATCTCAGCTTAGTGTAGTCAGCATTTTCTTGCTAAACCTTATTATGGCAAAGCATTTGATTTTTCATCTCTGCACTCTGTTCATCTCCACAAATAAACTACTTTGACCTCCACCTGTTATGTTACTTAGTGAAATCTGCCTGCCATCCTTCAATAACCCTATTCTTTGCCTTCAAAGGCCTTTGAGTCGTCGAGAAAGTGGGGAGGTAGAGCCAGGCAATGAACTGAGTGGATAGCACTTTGTAACCATGGGGTAGTTCATAGCTCAGGACACAAGCCACAGGGCAAAAGGAAATGGATTTTTTTTTTTAAGCTATGCCTGGGGATGCTGGAAGGGGGCAATACATTTAATCATTTTAACATTAAAAATTTTCACAGAAACATGCTCTCTTTTGAGCTCTTATTTAAGGCAGAAAACTGGCTTCCTCCTCATAAGAAGACCTCTCTCTAAAAGAGTCATACCTTCATTTCAGAGAGATAAGCCAACAGGTCATTTCAAAGCTTAAAAATACTTAAGCAGGTTTATGATTCTGACAGTTGGCAAAACAAAATGAACTGCTAACCTCAAATGCAGCTTTGTGGATACAAAAGGCCCAGATCATTGTTAAAAACTACTAAAACAAACAAAAACATAAAATCAAAAGGAAATAGCTGCGTACAACGACACGAGCCGTTTTCAGAAGCAAAACGACATATCAGAAGAGAGGATTCTGTGTAAAGTTGCACTTCTGATGAATGCTACATTCAACAGACAAGATGGTGTCTGTCTAATTACACTGAACACTTATCAGAGCGGGATTAGCAGGATGTTTCTGCTCACTGTCATTCTTTGTGACAACGTAATGATAGATCCGTTTACTTAGGAGTGCAATTATTAAAAACCGTGCTGTTTTCTTAACTGTCTTCATATCTTGGAAATATTTTATTAAAAATTACTTATCTGAATAAAGGGTAAATGCTTGGCAAAGCTTTTCCTATCAATTAAGTAAATGAGTAAGTTCCATTCAGTCACAGTCTTTGTTGGGCATCTTATGCGAGTTTGCGGAAACTTGATCACTATAACAATTTTATACTGGAGTTAATGATTCACCCTTTTTTCGCCTTGTCTTATTTGTCCAAATCCTGAAGTTCGGTTTTCACTGAAACTAAAAACTGCTCATGGCCGACATTTTCTCTGGAGTCATGATTTAGCACTTCTCCTTCATATTCACACCTTTTTTTGGAACCCCACACAAGAATCCAATTTTATACAGACAACTCTCCATGGGCCAATCAGAATGGGATGCTAGCAAGATACCATCTTCTGCATCTTTTTCTACTTGAATAATTCACTTTATCCAGTGCCTATTAGGAAAAGGTCTTCATGCACGATAAAACCAAGAAAGCAAACCACACTGGACTCTACAAGTAGGCTGGCTACCTCCCAAGCCAAAGGACTATTTCCATACGTATTTAAACAGACAAACCTAGGTTCCTCTCTCTCTCCCTCTTTTTTTTGATTCCAGTTACCAACCCTCAAATAATAACTGTTGCCAACTGAATGTGAAAAACAACCAAATATATGTACTGAGGGTAAGTTGCTGAACCTCTCCCACAGGGAGAGTTTATTTCTCAGGCTTTGTTCAACTTAAGACAACTATCAATTAGTCCAAGTGGAAGATAATGACATTTATAACAACTTTTCTCTGCAAAAGTCTCCAAATGTGTGGCTAGGATAAGAAATTTATGTGACCCAATATAATAATTATGTGTTATAAAGATTTTTTTTTAAACTAAAGGCATGTTAAGGCTTCAATGCCAATGGACAAACTCATAAAAATATCAAGCACATCAAAAGGAGAAAAATGACCAGTTAAGTCTTTTGAGGATACAATTTCATTTCTAAAGGAAAAAAGAAATCACCCACTGGCAAAAAGAAGTCTTAAAATTAGAAGCAGGTGCCTTTGCTATGAAGTGATAAATATCAAAGGATAGCTGGCCCTGAAAAGTATTCTTATGCATCCCTTATTACTTTTAATCTTCACACGTGTATTTTGACATTAGAACATGGAGTGCTGCTTATGCAAGTACCTAAAGTGTGTTAAAACATGAGGGACACTGCACAGCCATTTTGATAAACTGTCTCTTCGCTCAGGTTCATGAAATGGCTGAAAGGCAGACTGCGGATTCTAATGGGCCTTAAGTCATAAGTAATCATGATATCCTAGAATGCATTCATCTTGGAAGCTCATCACAGTGAAGTGATTTCAGGGTCGACAACTAACACTGCAGAATCATCTGGTGCTGCAGAGGACACTTCGGATTAGAAATGGATATTGGGTTGCCATTCCTTGAAAGTCTAATGACTTGAGTGTGTTTCTAAGGATGCAAATGAAAAAACCTTCACCTCTCCTTAGATACAAAGTGGAAAATCCCTAGAGGTTGGCATGTTCCTTCCAAATGAAGCACAATGAGATGTTTCAAACACATTAAAATGTGGAGGGTCATGTGAATGGGCATTTGCAGCTGTCTCTGGAGCCTGTCTCCATTGTGGCTGGGGGTGCTGATCACAGCACAGAGTCCCCCACTCCAAACAGACCCAGAGAACAGGGAACCAAAGTAACCCAGGATTTAAAAATCCAAACGTTTCAGAGTGGGGGTTTAATTGTTGCAAAAGGGAGATCAGTAATACTTTGAAGAGGCATGCTGAATAACTATTTATTCAGTTATTCTATCGGGGTTTAATATTTCATCAAATTAAAGAGATGCTTTGAAATCAAATGATTTTTTTTTATTTTTACTTCTGAAGTTTTCTCCTGTCCCAGAGACATACTCTGTGACTCGGTACAGGAGAGAACACTCTCCACTTTTAGTACCTACTGATTTACTACGTCAGTGTGAGCGTTTCTTATCATCTTCAAGGATGTAACTCACCCATCATCTCCAAAAGGGTGCCATGTCTTCGATTAACTGATGAGCTTATGATGTGCTTAAAATCCATGGATAGATAGAGTTGGATAAATAGGCACTATTGTAATTCTCTGCTGAGCAGGAAAGCTACTGAGATGCGCACCATTGCATCAGAAACTGCTGGGCTGCGCGGGGCAGAAAAGTTCCTGACTCCTGAGACCTGTGTATGCCTGGACTTTTCTTTCTTTTTGCTCCCATCCCCATAGAGAGCCTCAAACTCAGTACTACACACCAATTTTGTTAAAAACACTGGTGGCCAGAAGAGAGAGAAACTTTTCCCCATATAAACTGACAATATTACACTTGGTTATTTAACATTTAAATAGAATCATCAGTGTGTAGGCCTGCGAGAGGGAAGTTAAGTCTGCAAATAGTATTATTAGTGATCTGTACTTATTATTATTAGTGATATGTGCATATACGTACAGATATGTAAGTGCTCAAAAAGGGACTGCAGCCTATCAGGTTCCTCTGTCCACGGAATTCTCCAGGCAAGAATACTGGAGTGGGTAGCCATTCCCTTCTCCAGGGGATCTTCCTAACTCAGGAATCAAACCCGGTCTCCTGCATTGCTGGCAGATTCTTTACTGCTTAAGCCACTAGGGAAGCCCCAATAAACATTAGCTCTTTCTAATAAAACCACGTATTTAAATTTTTAGCAGCATTCCAATGACAAAATAAAAGTAAATTTATCTTTTATTATTAATCAGAATGTGGTATTACTCATGTCTAGGAAATACCTACATTGTGTTCATAGAACAGATCAGAGGAAGTAGGGACGCTAAAGAAGCATTGTTTTTGCTCTTTGTATCAGAGGTGAAAAATACCTTCTGAATCCTACAAATATTTATTAATATGTATTAGACAAATAAAATCTATTAGATATAGAAAAATCAACACAGGAAATTCTTAGGTAAGTCATTATCTATCTACCTATATGTTTGTCTGTCCATATCCTTTGTTTCTTCTCTTCCAACTATACTTTCTGTTATTTTTCCGCTTTGGTGAATTTAATCTCATTGCAGAATAATTTTGTTTCCTCTCAGTAAACACCTGCTTTGATGCCGCCCAATTTCATTATCTGCAAGTTAGAACTGCTTTAGGAAGGGGTTGAGTCCATGGGTGCAGATAGCTAAATTTTTTGCTGGAATGGGCTGGCATTGTGTTGTACCCTTTCTGAGTGTTGCCTACACATCCGCATTCTACCTGTTTTTCAGAGATAAAGAAAGATAAGATAGTCTGAAAGGGAGGAAATGGGGACAGCGTTCATTGACACTCCTTTAATAATGGAAAGGCTGATACATCTGCTCTTCAAGCAATTACAGCGGAGGATAGTGGTCCAAGCCAACGAATCAACTCCTAAACTACATGACTTTTAGCACACTCAAGTCCTTGTAGAACTGGGTACTGGTTTAACCAGTTACCGTTCTTCTTTCTCTGGGGTGGAAGGTTTGTCCTATCTATTTTTATATGCCTTCTATCATCTTGCACAGTGCTTCATATATAAGAGATGAAGATATGTATAATAGGCTTTCAATTTAACTTCACAGTATCTTAAACTCACACGGGCATCTCAGCTGGTGCAGCTGGTAACGAACCCCCCTGCCAATGCAGGAGATGCAAGAAGACACGGGTTCAATCCCTGGGTCGGGAAGATCCCCTAGAGGAGGAAATGGCAACCCACTCCAGTATTCTTGCTGGGAGAATCCAATGGACAAAGGAGCCTGGTGGGCTACAGTCCATGGGGTTGCAAAGAGTCAGATATGACTGAGTGTCTGAGCACACATCTTAAACTCACATAGCACTTCAGCATTTTGAAAAAGGGGTATAATATATGTGTAAAGCTTTAAGTTTATAAGTATACTTTACATTTATTAAAAACACCTTTATCTCTGTGCCATGCACAGTACTTTGCACACAGCTGGTGCTTAAAAAATGGTAGCTCCTGTTTTTATTATCATCTCATACGATCTTTTCAAAGCTACGAGTTAGGAAGGCCAGCTGTTTTAAAGAACCCATTGTTGACATACGAGAAAATGAAAATTCAGAGAAGTCATTTGCTAAAAATCCAAGGCTTGTTCATAACAGAAGAATTGGAGGATTTTGAATCTCAATTGTACTTTTCTCCTCTTTAAAATACATGTTATTTCTCTCTTATTTTCTCCCTCCCCAGCAAGCCCATGAAGATTGCTGTGGCTGGGATGAAATTTACTCGAAAGCTCCTCCTTACAATGTGCTAAGTAAGGCCACTTGATGAGCCAGCTCTTTGCCACCTAAGGCACAGGGGCTGTGCTGAAGACAGTGACAGGAGCAGGAGACGGAGGACGATTCCCCACATAAAGAGAAGGTACAGGATACACTTTTCCTTCCTGCTTTCTAGAATATTCACACAGCTTCGTTTTCAAATATGAAATAAAAAATTTGGAGGCTTGGGTAATTTATTTATTCAGACAAGGCAAGCTAAAATGCAGCATCTGTTTTCCTGGGAGCTTCCGTATTCACAAAATCGTGCATCTGAGTTCTCTGATGCACGTCAAGCTGCACTCATTCACTCGACGAATGCACTCAATCACTGAACAAATGTACGCAGCACTCCACTTCCTGAGCACTTTGCCCTCCTCAAAAGGTAAGATAAGACATGTGCGGTTCCCATCTTATTACTTATTCAGTTAGCCAACAAATCTTGATTGAATGGTTATTACCATGTACCAGGTACTTTAACTGGCTTCAGGAATACAACAGTTATTTTTTGGATTGTGCTTTACCATATATCTGACAAACACACATCCACACACATGGTGTACATGCGTTTACATGGGAAGAGTATTTCTTTTCTTCTAATAGGTAATCTTTTATTAGAATATGTTGTTCTCGCTCCCTTTGTTAGCTTTAAAAAATAGCCTTGATAAAGAAGATATGAACATTTCTGAAGGGCAGTTAAGGAGTGCTCAATTTGTAATATAGTTCATCTCTCATAACCCCGTATTTGGATGAAATTTCTCTGCTAACAGACGGTCACTAGAGAGCAAGAACCCTTGTCACTGCAGTGGTGCTCTCTGGTGCACTGGTCTCTATCTGGCAAGTGCCAATATTAAAGAGGTAATGGGAGACAATGTTGTCACATAATGATGATTTCCCAATGCTCTATAAATGCAGAAGAAAAGCCAAGACATTGATCCTATGGCAGTGTTCTGTAACAGTGACTCTTCCTATTACAGCAGGAGATTGTGGGAGGTTTAATCATCTCCCTTAATATATGCCAGTGCGGCTGAGTGTCCATGATCAATGGACTATTGTTACTAGTCTGCAGCCTTTTTATTGGCATTGATAATGGGCTTCTGCTCATGTGTCTCAGCTACAAGTTTAAGCTGGTAAACTTTCCCCACTCTTACAACTGATGAATGACTATTAGCAGTCAAATTAGGACCAGTGGAGTTGGGAATCAACTGAACTCCATATGGAATATTGAAAACTACAATGAACCAACCTAAGTCTGCAAAATGCAACTGTGTTCCTAGCAGTTGTGACACTTGAACTCTGGTTCTAAATGTCCTGGGCTTCTGGTTGACCCAATGTTTACCAACTACTCTTCTAAAAATACCTTTAAAAATATATACATTGACTTAATAACTGTGATAAGAACAGACAGTGTATTATTATAGTGCTTAATTTTAACTTTCAAAAATGAGGACTGCTGTGCCTCTGGAAAAGGTCAGTCTTCATTCCAATCCCAAAGAAAGGCAATGCCAAAGAATGCTCAAACTACTGCACAATTGCATTCATCTCACACGCTAGTTAAGTAATGCTTAAAATTCTCCAAGCCAGGCTTCAGCAATATGTGAATTGTGAACTTCCAGATGTTCAAGCTGGTTTTAGAACAGGCAGACGAACCAGAGATCAAATTGCCAACATCCTCTGGATCATCAAAAAAGCAGAAGAGTTCCAGAAAAACATCTATTTCTGCTTTACTGACTATGCCAAAGCCTTTGACTGTGTGGATCACAATAAACTGTGGAAAATTCTGAAAGAGATGGGAATACCAGACCACCTGACCTGGTTCCTGAGAGATCTGTATGCAGGTCAGGAAGCAACGGTTAGAACTGGACATGGAACAACAGACTGGTTCCAAATAGGAAAAGGAGTATGTCAAGGCTGTATATTGTCACCCTGCTTATTCAACTTATATGCAGAGTACATCATGCAACGCTGGGCTAGAGGAAGCATAAGCTGGAATCAAGATTGCTGGGAGAAATATCAATAACCTCAGATATGCAGATTTCACCACCCTTATGGCAGAAAGTGAAGAACTAAAGAGCCTCTAGATGAAAGTGAAAGAGGAGAGTAAAAAAGTTGGCTTAAAGCTTGACATTCAGAAAACGAAGATCATGACATGCGGTCCCATCACTTCATGGCAAATAGATGGGGAAACAGTGGAAACAGTGTCAGACTTTATTTTTCTGGGCTCCAAAATCACTGCAGATGTGACTGCAGCCATGAAATTAAAAGATGCTACTCCTTAGAAGAAAAGTTATGACCAACCTAGACAGCATATTCAAAAGCAGAGACATTACTTTGCCAACAAAGGTCTGTCTAGTCAAGGCTATGGTTTTTCCAGTAGTCACATATGGATGTGAGAGTTGGACTATAAAGAAAGCTGAGTGCCGAAGAATTGATGCTTTTGAACTGTGGTGTTGGAGAAGACTTTTGAGAGAGTCCCTTGGACTGCAAGGAGATCCAACCAGTCCATCCTAAAGGAGATCAGTCCTGAGTGTTCATTGAAAGGACTGATGTTGAAGCTGAAACTCCAATACTTTGGCCACCTGATGCAAAGAGCTGACTTATTTGAAAAGACCCTGATGCTGGGAAAGACTGAGGGCAGGAGGAGAAGGAGACGACAAAGGATGAGATGGTTGGATGGCATCACTGACTCAATGGACATGAGTTTGTGTAAACTCCGGGAGTTGGTGATGGACAGGGAGGCCTGGCGTGCTGTGGTCCATGTGGTTACAAAGAGTCGGACATGACTGAGCAATTGAACTAACTGAACTGAACTGAACTGATGCCTTTGGGAAGAAATCTATTTCTGAAAGAAGTTTATCTCTGAAAGTTTTTAAGAAAAGGACTACAGCTAAACTTATTACTTACCAAATTTGGCTTTAAAACTTTTTACTGAACTGTTCAGAACTTCCAGCATCTTGGCTAAAATAACAGTGTCTGTTAATAAAGTTTTACAATTACAAAATTACTGAAGGCATGCTAGAGTTGTGAATATTTTTGTACAGGAGAAAATTTAAGGAGTAAGAAGCTCCTCTTTTCAAACACAGAACTAAATTTCACTGAAAAAGTTGTATAATTTTACATATTTTTCACAATAAAAAATACGTTTATTCTAATATTGACTGGCATGTATGTGCCAAATGCAGAAAGTGGTGCAACTGAGTAATCCATGAAACCCACTGAACCCTCAAATGAGCCAATTTTGGGAACACAGACAACCTGAGAAGCTTCACAGGACAGCCACAAAACTGCTTTGTAAGATAGATATATATATGAAAAAAAAGATATGTGGAGAACACAAATTTATATATACCCATGACTGAAAGGCTAAGAGACATCATGTCTCACTTTCAAGTTTGTGAACTTTTTCATTTGAGGTCCAATGGAAATCCAGTTTCACTGCCTCCTTCTGCAGACAGTGTCTCTAATTCTAAAGTCAGGTTGAACCACTCTCTCCTTTTACCCCTGTAGCATTTAATCCTGCTGGCTTTCAACCACCATGAGCTGGTAAGGTCTGTCTCCTTCAATAATCCTAACAATATTTCATACAATTAGAGAACATTAATTTTAACAAAGGATTTGGCACTTGAAGCAGAAGTTCAAGTTGATCATTTAACTGTCATAACTTTGTGACTTCCCTGGCGGCTCATTTGGTAAAGAATACGCCTGCAATGCAAGAGACCCAGATTTGATCCCTAGGTGGGGAAGATCCCTTGGAGAAAGAAATGACAACCCACTCCAGTACTCTTGCCTGGAAAATTCCATAGGGAGAGGAGACTGGCGGGCTACTATCCATGGGGTTGCAAAGAGTCAGATACAACTTAGAGACTAAACTGAACTGAGCTTTGTGACAGAGATGGGGCAGAAACCACAGTTCCCATCTTACAGATGGTGTCTGACCACGAAGAAAATCTGGTTTGCCATTGAAGACAGGGACTCAATGGAGTCAACTTTGAACCTACTCTGTACTGCACACAGTCAGCACTTAATAAAGATTCAGTGACTTGGTTTGACTTGAATTATATTGATTAGATGACCAGCTCTTCTTCTTCATGTACTTCCACTGGAGGAAGATGAGAGAGACAGGAGAATTTTCTTCTTGTACTGAGGTATGAACCACTGTGTAAGGGTACCATCTTCTCTGACATGTCTGAAAATAGGTTAGATTTCTATCTGTCTAGAAGAGCATTAATGGCATTCCTACTTACAGGAGGGAGAAAGCTTGGGGATCACAACAGTGAAAGTTCAGGTCGCCTCTAGATAAGGCAAGAATTGAGTGGTAGGAGGCTGCAAAAAGGAACAGTCAAGGAAGGAGCCTAGATCAGGGATTTTCAATCACTAACATGTATAAGCACCACCCATCTTGTTAAAATTCCATGGGTCTGGGTAAGGTCTGAAATTCTGTACTTCTAATAAGCTCCCAGATGATGCCATGTTGCTGGTGCGTGGACCACACTTTGTGTAACAGATTAGACGTCACATAATACAGATTTCATAGTGTCTCATATGGGTGTTAATTAAGCTACTATAGAGAAAATTTCATATGGAAATCTGAAAATATTCAGACAAAAATCAAGAAAGTTACAGAAAACATTCTACAGAAGATTCGTTATTGGAATTCTTGATATACAGCTTGTAATAATGAATTGTCCTTTTATTAAAAAAAAAGCATTATCTTAAAAATCAATAAAGTATTCTCTTTAGAAAAAAAGGATTCGATTCCCTTAACGGAATACCCTTCGAGGTGAGAGATACTTGTAATAAAATGCTATATACTACCACTTGTCAACGGGGCCCTTGGTTGAGCCTTAGCAATTGTTTTGCTTGCTGTTGTTGCTTAGTTGCTTAGTCATGTTTGACTGTTTTGAGACCCCACGAACTGTAGCCCACCAGGCTACTCTATTCATGAGATTTCCCAGGCAAGGATACTGGAGCGGGTTGCCGTTTCCTCCTCCAGGGGCTCTTCCCAACCCAGGGACTGAACCTGTGTCTCCCTGTTTCCTGCACTGGCGGGCAGTCTTTACTGCTGAGCCACCGGGGAAACCCATGGCTTTGTTTACTACTTGCTAATAATTGGATTTGACTGAATAATAGCCTACAGATTGAGAATATAGTAAACATCAATTCTGAGAGAATTACTGGTGGCAAGTTCTGCTTTCAGATTTATGGAAAGCACCCAAATTCCCTGCTTTATAGGCTTCATTCATTCATTCAATCAACATTTATTGAGTACGTATTATGTGCCAGACACTGTCAGGGATGCTGGGTGTACAGCAGCAGAAAAGACAGACCCAGGCCCACTACTCAGAGTGTATATCCAAGTAGGAGAACATAAGATAACAGGAGAAGATGGTATAAAGAAAGGAAAAGTTTATGAATTATAGGATGATAGAAGAGAAACAGCAGCTATTTTAAGTCACTGGAAGCCTCACTGATGATGTATTATTTGAACAAAGATCTGAATCCTGAGGATTATATGATTTTATGAGAAAAATGATAGATATCTGACTTTGTTAACAGTTAATACTGTTGGTTCATGTATTATGTCCTATATGTATTTAATAAACCCAAAATCCTTCCCCGACCTGGGTGCACGTCAAGGGTTTGGGATAAGGAAGTAGGGGATTTTTCAAGTCTTTCTGATGAATAATTTAAATTTTTTTTATTGTTATGTTTTTAATTTCAATACAAGCCTATCACATGAGACCTTAAAATACAAGTATAAATGTTTATAGTAAAAGAGGTTACTGGGCAGAGAAGACAAAACTTACATTCCAAAATCAGAACTGAAATTTGGATTAGGGATCCCCAGGTTTACGATCTGTGTGACTCTGGGCAAGTCACCTAACATTTTATAATTCTCAGTTTTCATCTCTACAGAGGCAAGCTCACTCTACTTGCATGATTTAGGGCAATTAAAAAAAAAAAACTTGGTAGACAGGAAGTACTTAAACAATTGTAACCATAATCTTTGCCATACATACGAAAGCACCATGCTCAGTATCTGACCCAGTGTAGGCGCCTGCCTCTTGGTTTCCTTCCTATTCATTTGCATTATCAGTTCCTCTGCAGTTTTTCATTTGTCCAGATAAACAAGAGTTGATGGTATGTGCACTTTTGCTTGATAGAATTTCATAGGACTCATTTCATCAGTGCATGATTAGCTTCAAAGCTTCGAATCTAACCCAGTTTTGAGATAACTGGGAAACGAAACTAAGTGGAGAGAACAAACGCAGCATTGTAAGAGAAGCAAAAGTCAGCTTGAGGTTGTCTGATGTTTTTAAACTAACATCATCTTTAATCTCCTATGCCCTTCTTCCCAGATAATAAGAGCTGTGCACTAAAAGTGCTGAGATAAACTAATGGGGAACAGGATACTACAAAAGACATTTGAAAGAGCCCATGTAATTTACTGCATGTCTGGTTTGTTTTACTTTCCAAAGCCTTCCTGTTGCTCCAGGAAATTTGTCTCTTCTGGCAACCTTCGGCCCTCTTTTGGCCGGGGAGCGCTGAAAAAGCATTTGAGGGCAGGTAAACAGATGCAAAGCTTTCTGAGTGGAGGAGTAAGCACAGGCCTTGCTTCCTGGGTCACATCTGAGACATAAACAAAGTATCCTTTAGTACTAGCTTGTGAGAATTATTCCAAATGCAGGCAACCAAGAGGCTGCTGGCCTTCAGATATGCATAAACTCCCAGCACATTATGAAGGTAATTTACATGTGTGGACCACTAAAAGCCTCCTACTCAATGAACTGTATCCCTGGGGAGATGCTAGGCCTGGATCAGTGTGGGAACAACATAAGGGTGTCCTCTGTGCCAAAAGGGGATTGGGCTAGATGGAAAATCCCCCAAAAGGACCATCTGGCAGCATAAATTATCCATTTAAAATGGCTGGTGTGAGTTAGTGACACCAAAGCCACCAGGAACATGTACAACATCCTTCAGTTGAGTTTTAATGTCCCCTCAGGCCCTGTTTCTATTACGACTTTCTATGCTGAATACGGACAAATGTAAATTTATCCACTGTCCCCTCCCACCCCCTGCATATATACCATGAAACTGCATTTTTCAATAATGAAAAAGAAATAGAGAATGGAGCATCAGTCCAGGAATACAGTAAAATTATAAGGGATTTCTCTAAAAGTATACATTTTTTCCCTTAGAGAATCCCCCCTACTATTAATTATATGCTTACACTATATGTGTATATGTATATAGCATGTGTGTATATAATATATACATAGAGTATAATATATAGTGTAATTGTGTGTGTGTGTTTGTGTGTCTCTTCCCCAAAGGATATATCTCTTCCCCAAAAGGATTCAGCCATTAAACTTTAGTTGTTTAATGACCATAAGGGATACAGTTATTCAGATGTTAAACTTTATGATCAGTTGAATCAGAACATGCAGAAGAGGGGAACAGAATTATTCTGAATAAAAGAGTCACTAGGTCAACATATTCTATATTTAACCTACTCCCACAGTCCCCACATAGGCTCAAAAGGAATCTCCTTAAGGATCCAGAGGACAGGCTCCTGGAAGAGGAGCTTCATGTACATCAACAACAAAAAAAGCAGCTCAGTCTGTGTAAAACCGAGTTAGTATGACTCTCGAGCACAATGTCCCAAACCTATATATTTTGAGTCTCACTTTCACAGAAGCAGGTAAACTAGCCAGGACTTTAACTGGCCTTTTAAAAAGGGTTTAAAGAACATGTAGATCTTTTAATTTTTTAACAGCACATAAGCTTCTCATTGGCACTATCCTGAGGTCGTGCTAACGTGCATTTACCAGCATGGGTAGTCAGCACGTTCATTTAGGCCAGGGCGTATTTCCTGACCGCTTTCGGCAAACTGGCATGGATCTCTGTGTGGGGTGAGCTGATGCGTAGCCCTCTGTAGAAGACCCATCACACCCTGAGCACTATGTTGATGATACTTAGAAAATGGTGGCACCAGAGGTAAACCCCATCCTTACACCTCCCATATCACCACATAATGATCTTCTTATGTGTCTGTTCTCCACCCCAACTGTGAATTCCTTGAAAGCAGGAGCCACAACCTTCTCATTCAGCTTTGAGTTCCCAGAACCAGGCATAGTGCCTCATCCACAAAAAATTTCTCAGTGAAACTGTGAGTCAATGAATGGATGAGCTGGGTAAAAAGATTAGGTAGAAGGGAGGCAAAATGAAATCTTCACATTTTGGTAAAGGGAACAAGATAAAGGACTCAGCTAGTGGGGACCGAGGTTTTGTTTTTAATTATCATACAGTAAAACTGCCTGGGGGCTCAGAAGTGGAAGGCATGCATTTCTAGTAATATGAATGTTAACACATGTATAGATTCCTGTAACCACCACCACAATTAGGATATAGAACAGTTCCATCATCCCCCAAGCCTCCGCTGTGTTGCTTCCTCTATAGTCACACTCTCTGAAGATTCTCTTTTGATATGTTAGGGGGAGAGAAAGGAGTTAAGATTGAAGGTGAAGGGGTTCAGAGATTTTCTCGCTGCTTGTTTATTCTGAGGCAAGAATTGGGACAATCTTTTCAAACTTACTGTGCTAGGTATAATTCTTAGTTGGGTCATGTATATTACTTCATTTAATTCTCAAGAACACTGAAATGCCTATTATTATTGACAGATGGTAAAAATGGAGACACTTAGTCTCAGAGAGGTTAGGTGGTTTGCCCATAATCACACAGCCAGCCGAAGCGGAGCCAGGATTACACTCAACCTGTTTTTTTCCAAAGCCCACTCTATTCTCTACATCATTAGACTGCGTACTGAGGAAGGTACTGGAGAAGATTCTCCCTTGCCAATCTGGAGGTTATAGACACTGAGAAAAGTTTCAAAAGGCTTCTGCTATCAGAATTAGTCACATGGCTCAAGATTCCAGAGTCAGGACTAAACCCCAGGAGGTTAGACTAGCAGTCATCATTTGCTCAGTTCATAAAAGACGGACATAAAGATAGCTATTCCTTTTATTTTATTTTTTTAGCTGCTGCTTTTAAATAGAAAAAGAATTGTGATGACAAAACATATTTAAAAGTTTCCTCATTTTATAAAGATCCAAGTGCAAGCTACTGCACAGGGAGCCCTTCTTTCCTCTCTAATGCTACTGATGCAGTCGAAAAAGTTGATGGATTTTTATTTTGATAAAAGATAAAACCAAACCCAAAAGGCAGTTAGTATAAAATGAAAGCAAAGGCAAACGGAGCACTGGATCGCTGTGTAGTGAAAACATGTAAGAGTAGAAAACCCTACACACCATTCTCAATCTTTCACCTCAGCTGAATGGCATCCTTGCCCTGCCACCCTTTCATAAAAGCAGCCGTCAGGTACAGACGTGTTCACGTGGAGAAAGTCAGAAAGTCCACTGCTCTGAGCTCACTCCCTTCGCGTTCTGCCTGGCGTCACTCCCTCCTCCCCACCAACCCCCAGCACATCTTAGACTTCACAGTGGCCGCCCGCCCTGCTTACCTGGCTCCACTTCATGCCACCCGCTGGACTGACTTCCGCTCCCCGGGGAGCGCCCTTGGCCTGTGTAAAATGGCTCTTCACCAGGACTGTCCATTTCATCCTCCACAGACTTGAGGCGCTTCGTGGAGCTGAAATAACAAACGGGTACATGTTTAAAAGCCATCCAAACCACCTTTCTCCCAGACGTGGCATCTCTGGTGGAAAGAAAGCCAAGGAAGGAAGCAACTGGGTAACTCAGTGTAGTTCCGTGGGCTTCTTTGGGCTCCTGTTCAGTTTAGTGAGTCACTGGATGGAGAACAAACTCTTGGTCTATGTTGTTCCAAGTGTCTGGGTTTGGTTTTTACTGTCACTTGAGTTGCTGCTGCCGCCACATCCGGTTCCTTTTTCCTTTGAGGAACTGCTGGCTGGCTCTGTCTCCTGTCTCCACCTGGAAGACTGGGTAGTAAGCCCACATGTGTATCTCCCAGAGCGCTGGCTGGGGCGTTGCCATCAGCAACGATCCTAGACATCTACTTAACCCCTCTGGCGCCCCAGGAAGGAGAAAAATCAGGGCACACAACCCTCGAAGTAAAGCCTGAATTGCCTTTGGGGTTTTTTGGCCATATTTTCTCATCTTCTACTTAGAGCTCTTCATTTAAAAAATACTCATTGCACAGTGACAATACTTTCCTTCCACTTTTGCCTCATTTGTTCACTGTTTTATCTCCAGTGCCTGGACTGGGACCTGGCCTACTGCCACTGTGCAGGCTCTAGAGATAAAGCAGTGAACAAACGAGACAAAAGTGGAAGCATTCTACTTGTTCTCCCTGTGAGAATAAGGGATGTGGAAAAAAGAGTGACCCAGTGACTTGCATGCCACTTCTCTACAAGGAAATTACCAAAGATGAACTTCTGTGCCATCAAGTGGGGATGTTTTAGCTTTGGAGAAGTATGGTTGGGAAATTTCCAGAATATATTCTATTTCTTCCAGTTAAAGAACTGAGGTCTTTTTCTCCCAATTTGAGGTTGCAAGAGTTAAAAGGTAGTGACATGCTACATGTTGCTAATGTTGTTCTAATTGTATTAATTGATTATGTAACTAACATACCAGAATGAGTAGATTTCACACCTGGTGTGAGTACTAGTTGGGTAATCTCTTCCTCACATGTCAGGTACAAAATTTTAAATATATATTCATTCATCAAACATTTACTGTGCACCTCCCGCATGTCATGTACTGTGCTAAAGGCTAGAATATTGAAATGAATCAGATATAACACCCGTGTTCAGGGGGTTTACAATCTCATGGATGAAGAACAAGAGGTAAACGAAATCGTGCACAGAGAAATACAGGTATGATGGTGGAACCACACAGAGGTTATAGTGTGTTCCTTGATGGAGGAAGAAAGCAATGATACACAGAGAAGGTCGGGAAATGATGCCCACAGGGCATGGTTCCTGAACTGTCTGTAAGAGAGTGAGTAAGGAGACGAAGCAGAAAGAAAAACAGGGCAGGGAAAGGCTGTTATTCAGGTGATGCATTCCTGAGGCAGCCATTCTGGATTTTAAGATACTGAAATACTTCTTTATCAACTGGCAAAGTCCCACTCTCAAGCTCCTCATGTTTGCCCCAACTTTGCCACCCCATCTTTGGCCCAGGACAGCTTCATGATCCCAAACCTACAGGGTTAAGGTCTGGCACATTAGAGGCATTCCAGGACTTGGCACTGTGGCAGGGCAGGTCTGCCCTAACTGGTATGCTCCTGTCACCCAGGTTACTAGCTATTCCCAACATCACTCCAGGAGGAAGGTGCACGTCAAGCAGAAACGACACCACAAGCAGTGTGTGACGCTCGCAGAGCTGACAGGTTAAACACAGGTTAAAAGTGTTAAAAGGTTAAAACAGGTTAAAAGTGGCAGGAGGGGTACAGAGAAAGATGGGGTGAAGGTGATAGAAGATATTGTATATCTGGACTTTATCTTACAAGCAATAGAGGCTCCCTGAATAGATCTAAACAGGAAGTGATGTCAGAGTCATCTGTCAGAAAGGTCATTCTGGTAATTGCAGAGATGATGGCTTTTGAAGAGCTAAGGGAAAAGAAGGAGACAGAACCTTCCCCGGGGAGACAGTTAAGAGGCCACTGCAGCCATCCCAGTAAAAAAGTGAGGAAGACCCAGTTCAAGGTATGAAATTCTAGTTACTGAAGTTGCCATTCCAGGAGTCTTAGCCTTTAAGCTCTATTCTCATGAAAGCTAGATCGCAGGAAAGCAACAGACCTGCAGCATGCTAGCTTAGTATCCAAAGAAAAAAACCTCTAACAATTTATTTAATGTCCATTGCCTGGCTTTCCTTGAAGTTTAATGAAAAAGAGCCACTCAAAGAATTTTTCTGTATTTTATGTAAAACTGCATCTAACAGAAGTACTTTATAAAAGGACATACACAAAAAAACTCCTAATACATAAAACCAGAAAACATGTCGTTTCTTTAAAAGAAATTCTAGTTTCCTTTTATTGGAAAAGGTACATTACATAACCTGGTGCTTTCCCTTCTTGCCTTGGAAACCAGGCATCTCAGGGCTAAACGTAAAGAATAACTCTGGGTTCAGGTTCTTGATATAAGAGTCTCTCCCATCTTTCCACATGGTTTCTGCCCTCTCTGTATTTAATATTATCTGTTATAGTTTTTAAATTGAAAGCCACCTGAAATAATTTTAGTTAGAAGTTGAAAGAATACAAATTGGAAACAGAATAAATATTTTCTTGTGTTCCCTGGCAAATAAAAGGCAAGACCTACATTCTCTGACAGGAGCTTGAGATCTGTGAAGAAGGAGATTATCAGGATTTTTTTTTAAAGCTCTAGTGCCTATCACAGTATCTGACTAATAACAGATGGTCAAACACTGCTGAATTGGGCTACAGATTTAGAAACAGTCACATGAGTGCTTGTGACAAGGATTCGCCCAAGTGTCATGATTCAGTGAGATCCCACCCAAAAGGCCAACTTCATTACCTATCATTCTCCAAGTACCAATATTTTTCTGAGTTTCTAATGCTTTTGATTTCCTTGGTGTCCTCTAGAATAAAATGCAAATACTCATGCATTAAGACTTAGTTACTCAATTGTATTCGATTCTTTGCGACCCCATGGACTGTAGCTTGCCATGCTCCACTGTCCATGGAATTCTCTAGGCAAGAATA
Source organism: Bos grunniens (assembly GCF_055505025.1). NCBI lineage: Eukaryota > Metazoa > Chordata > Mammalia > Artiodactyla > Bovidae > Bos > Bos grunniens. Next base: position 37,159,283 of record NC_141167.1, on the reverse strand, counting down.
CCGGATTGGGTCAGTAGCCATTCCCTTCTCCAGGGGATCTTCCTGACTTAGGGATCAAACCTGGGACTCCTGTATTGCAGGCAGATTCTTTATCATCTGAGCCACTAAGGAAGCCCTACTCATGTGGTTATTAAATCCTAAAGGTGAGAGAGTCTGTAGATATTAGCTGACCCCTCAGTTTGAAAGCAAGGACTGTCAGGGCAACGTTGACACAGGATAAATGTTGGGAAGGTGGAGATACAGGCTAGAGGAGAGAACAAGATCCAGGAAGGAAGAAAATAAGAAGTGCCAGGAGCGATGGGTGAAGGGCTTCCAGGACAAAGTTTACTGACTTCACAAACCTGACAGCTGGTTTATCTTGATGAAGTTCTTTGGGATAAGAAAAGCATATTTCATCCCAATTTTTATATTACCCCTTCTATGATTTTGAACATATTTACTGGAAGGAATACAGAACCTACAGTTAAAGCCTATCAATCTTTATTTTTTTAAATTTAGATATGAATCAGTCATTACTTTTGTTCCTTATTATTTTTTTTTTATTTTGGCTGTGCTGCACGACATACAGTATCTTAGTTCCCCAACCAAGGATGGAACCCGTGCCCTCTGCAGTGGAAGCTCGGAGTCCTAACCACTGGACAGCCAGGGAACCCCCAGTTATTAATTCTGGCTTCTTGCTCTTGATTATCTAACATAAATTCTATTCTCCTAGAAACACTTGAGGGACACAGGAAAGGACCAGTAAGGTCTCTACATAAGAAAGAGGATAAATACTCTTTTAAGTAATGACACACCACCTCTTCTTGGGTGTGGAATTTGTTCTGTCTTTAGCAATACTACCTAGAAATTAAGGGAAGACTATTATCTTCGTTTCAAATATTTGCTTAATTCCTACTATGTGCAAAGCCTAGATGCTTTATCTTGTCCCTAAAGAACAGCAAAATGCCTCTTTCCTGAGTGTTCCAAATGCTCTGAACTACAAATCTTCATTCACGCGTCAGTCTATATCATGAGACTGCAAAACTCCTGTTACTTGACTTCACTTGCTTGTTACTTGCTTTATGGATCTCATATCCTTGGGACTTAATACGTGTTTGCAGCTGAACTGGAAGAGTTCAGCAGGGGTCCCCGCCCTCCGTGTGTGGACCAGGACCTCCTGTCAGATCAGCAGCAGCATCAGATGAGAAATCAAGTGCACAATGACTGTCATGTGCTTGAATCATCCCAGCCACTACCCCACCCCAATCTGTGGGAAAACTGTCTTCCATGAAACTGGTCCCTGCTGCCAAAAAGATTGGGGACCGCTGCTCTAAGGGATCTGCAATCCAGAAGGGGAGGCAGGAACCGTACATACCTCCAAGATGGTAATAATGATTCAAAATAGCAAATGCTAACTGTCCATGAAAAGTAGAGATGCCAGATAATCCTTTCTGGGGGCTTCCTATTCTATTCCTTCCTGAAAGAGTGAGCCCCATTCCTAAGAGGATCCAGTGTCAAAACAGTATTGTTTGAAAGTTCCAGCAGCTCCAAGTTTGAATGTAGACTCTACCATTTACTTGGTCTGCAACCTTGGGCACGTTACTTAACTTCTCTGAGTTGTGGGCTGATACATTGTTACATGCAGCACTGTCTGTACTGTAAAATTACTGTGAAGATTAACGCCTATCAGGTATGTAAAGCACCTAATACAGTGACTGCCACAGAGCAGGTGACCAATTAATATTGGCATAACATAAACAAAGACTGATTGGTTGATGAACTTTTCTATATGGAAATCTGGGGTATTCTTCTGGGCACAGTTCCTCAACTGTACACAGATAATTCTGCTGAGTCTATATATTTAAAGAATAATTTTAAAAGAATCATCTTAGGAGAGCCTAATGAGAGCAAAACAAACATATTATCAAGTTATTAACTACTGATGCTGTGTATAATTACTGCCTTATCAGGGTTAGTTATTTGCAGAATATGGGAATGACACTAGTTTTTTAAAGTACGTTAATAACCAGGCTTCCACACAGAAAGTTGAAACAAAAGGCAAAAAACAGCTGGAGAAGCTGGGCTGTCCATGGTACATGCACAGTGCACATATGAAAAACAAACAGTCAATCGACTTTTAAATTAATCACTAACCACAAGTATTTGCAAAGCTTTTTTATGTTGACTAAGTGTAGTTACACACAATGTCCCTTCCATCAGCAAACATTCAAAATCCTCAGAATGTATTACTACCTGAATATGTTCAAAATCTCATTCTTTCGTTATAAGTGTTTTTTTTTTAACGTGGGGGTGGGAGGGGTGGCGGTGGAGACGACTTTTTTATACCCCAGTGAACTAGGGGGGAACATTTAAATAACGTGAAAGATGATGGTAGGACTTGGTGGTTATATGTGGGAAAATACTGTTTATTTAACCATCTTCAAGTTATTGGTAATGACCAAGCTGATGATTTTTTTAAGTAATGATGGTTAAAATACATAAAGCCAAGGTAAGAATGAGTCTCTAACCAGGGAAAATTTCTATCATCTGGACATTGTTTTAAATCCTCAAATGCTTGCTTTAGGAGGAACATACCTTTGTCAAATGTTTTTCTGCAAAGTACACAAACATTAAAGATCGTTCTGCACCATTCTTTTCTTTGTTGTCACAGTCCAGCGCTAAAGCCAATTTGTAAAAGAATACTGTGGGTTTAATGCCTAATCCCTTTCCCTCCGGTACAGGTTATCTGGAGACAACAGGATCTTGCAAAATGCTTCATTCTGATTTTGGCTTTGTGACCTCAAGGGGATCAAGCACCCTGGAATCGTTATCTGGTTGTGTTCTTTTAGCTTTACTCTTTTAAAGGTCTCCCGGTGCAACCGTGCTTGTGATCTGGCCCCACAATGCTGTCGGGCTGCATTTGCTTTCACATCTTCACACTAGGATATCACATAGTTGCATCTCTCAGAGCAACTCTAATAGACTGGATTTTGAGAACTCTCAGGGCACAGAAGTAGGAAAAGAGCTGAAACTGAGCAGTGACGTTTGCTGCGGGTATGGAGACTGGGACTGTCGTCACCAGGGCCAACTTTCTGCCAAACTAGCCAAAACACTCTCCCCTAGTCGAGCCTTGTCCTTACTTTTCTGAGAACACGCCATTTTCATACTCCATCCCGCCTCTGTGTCTTTGCTCACGTCTTCACCCAGAGCACCATTCCATGACTTTCCATCCCCCTAACTCCCACTAATGCTTACAGTTTACAGCTGAACACAAGACGCTCATTGTGGATAAAGCTGTCTTTAACTATTTTCAGCCCATGCCATAGAATTGACTGAGTGATGTGTATGTGTGAGTCTGTATGTATATATGTGTATGTGTGTATATATGTGTGTGTGTGTGTATGTGTGTGTATGTGTGAGCTTATGTTGTTGTTTAGTTGCTAAGTCATGTCCGACTCATTTGCAACCCCATGGGCTGCAGGCCACAGGCTCCTCTGTCCATGGGAATTCCCAGGCAAGAATACTAGAGTGGGTTGCCATTTCCTTGTCCAGGGAATTTTCCTGACTCAGGGATGGAAACTACATTTCCTGAATTGGCAGGTGGATACCTGGGAAGCGCCGCCCCCACCCCACATGCACACATAGGCATGCCGCCTGTGCATTTGCTCTCTGTCCTCAGTGATACTGGAAATCCACTCGGGCTGAACCCACTTCTACTATCTATTACCAGAGGCACACTGCTAAGTGTCTAGTAGGCCCAGAGTTAAAAATCAAGCTGTGTAAACTAGGAAGTTTGACCTCGTTAAGAGCCAACAATAAAATTACCTGGTAGAGGATGTGCTGGGTAAAGACCTCCTCATTGCTCCTGGACTCATGCTGTAGTATGAAGAACTTTCTAAATCTGAGAGAGAAAAATTGGGACCAGTTCCTGCAGCTATTGGTGCTAGAATTAAAAAAAAAAAAAAAAGAAAGAAATATCAGGTAAGGTCTGTGAATAAAAGATCAATGAGAGCATATTTCAGTGTTACATTTAACACATTTTATATTTGAATTTATATGGTTAGCTTATCCAAATTGATCAGTAATGAACTCAGACCTTAAAAGAATTCTGACAATAAAAATCTTCTGCATCAGAAGGACATATATATTTTTTATAACACATCTTTCATCTTCCCTATTTTTTTGTAATGGTAAATTGTCACTAAGGTTGCCATATTCCTGGACGCTTCTAACAAATACCTTCACATTTTGGTCTGCTACTTTTCTTGAACGACTAGCATTCCCTGGGTTTTTCTAGCTTTGTTTGATTGTGATAGCTTCCACACATCTGTATTTTGGAATTAGTTTTGAACTGCAAATTCATCTTTTGCAGGTCACCCAATCCCAATTTCATGCGATGAGAATGTGTGATTTCCCCTTACTCCCAATCCCCTCAGCACCCTGCATACATCTTTACTGTCTGTCCCACCTTCCAGTTTAAGGCAAGGTCCTCAAACTGTGGTTCCTGAGCCATAATTTTTGTAGGTAAATTTGTACTAGAATAGCCGCACACCTTCATTTACATATCATCTCTGCTTCCACACTGCAAGAGCAGAGTAGCTGTGACAGAGCCCATATGGTTCACTATGCTGAAAATATTTATATAGAAAAATTTGTTGACCTCTGATTCAAGGGACTGTTAAAAATAACTTTGACTACACATGATTTTCAGGGCTGACCCTTGTGTGAGATGTGATTCTCTGCACTTTTTATATGTCCTGGAGCCTCTAGATATCCTGTTTACAGAAGTAGCTTAATAAGTATTTTTAAATGAATAAATAACATCTACCAATCTTAAAAGACAATTCTGTGTAAATAGTGGTGTAATTATATACATGCAAGGAATCTGTTCTTTTGGAAGATTATACAAGGCGGGAGCAATAGATGCATGTTTTTCTGTATCAAGGCATTAGTTTGAGAGTTTTAAAGCCCGTAGAAGTGAATATATAAATAAATTAAATAGAGGCTCATATCCATAAGAAGAAAGGATAATTAGGAAAATCATGAACCAGGGACTTTCACTCTTTCAACCAATGATTACTGAGAGTCTGCTACTGCCAAGAATTATGCTGGGTAAGGAAGACACTTAAATGAATGGCATGGTCCCTACCCTGAAACAGCTCTAGAGTTAGGCTGGCAGATCAATTTCAATACAGTCTGATAAGTCAGTCCTTTGCTAGTGTTATTCCTAGATATGGCTGCATAGAAGTGGGTATCTAACTCAGCCGAGGGATGAGAGGTTCAAGGGAGTAAAAGGGCCTCAGCAAATGTGAGGCCTGGGAAGAATGTTAAAAGGACAAGTAGGTTTTATCCATTAGAGGAATGGAGGCATTCTAGGTAGAGAGAATAGCATTTATACAGGTAAGAGAACATAAAATGTGTATTGGATTATGATAACTTGGTATGATGTGGTACATATTAATAATACATGGGGAAAGGGGAGATTTAAGGTCAGATGGTAAAGAACTTGCTTGTCAATGCAAGAGATATGGGTTCAATCCTTGGGTCAGGAAGATCCCCTGGAAAAGGAAATGGCAACCCACTCCAGTAGTCTTGCCTGGGAAATTCCATGGACAGAGGAGCCTGGTGGGCTACAGTCCATGGGGTTGCAAATGAGTCAGACATGACTTAGCAACTGAAGAAAAACAATAACAATATGAAGGGTAGGTAGATTTCTTTAAGGAATATGAATTTGAGTTCAGTCAGTTCTCAAGTTTATAAGCTATGAAGCTCTATCACACTCCACTATAAGGGGACTATTGGGATTATGCTACTAGTATCTAATATAATCCCTTATGATAGGAGGCAGTCAGTAAGCATCGGTCAAATGTAACTGATTGTTAGTCAAAGGGAAACCAACAAAGTACAAGAATGCTACTGTCAAATCTGTACTTATAAGCTAGACATGCCACCTGTCAGGAGGATAAGTATGGGGTGTGGGGGTGGGGCAGCTGAAGAATATAATCAATAAAACCAGGGAGACCAGTCGAGTCATTTAAATAAGAGAAGATGGGGGCATGGTCCAAGGGATAGAAAGGAGGAGTCTGGAGACAGCTGTTTAGGAGCTGAAACTGAGAACATGTATTGACTTCTGAAGTGTGGTAATGGTGGAAAACGAGGGCCACAGGATAATTCCTAGGACAGATTTTTGGGAAACTGGGGAGACTGTGAAGCCATAATAAAACTATGGAATTAAGAAACAGCATGAGGGGCAAAGCAATTTCTAAAATAAACACTTAGTTGTTTGATAATGGCAATGGTTAGACCTTAATCACAACTATCATTATATAAAAATAGTCACTGCTAAGAAATAGAAAATACAGAAATTCACATCAGTTCAGTTCAGTTCAGTCACTCAGCTGTGTCCGACTCTTTGCGACCCCATGAATCGCAGCATGCCAGGCCTCCCTGTCCATCACAACTCCCGGAGTTCACCCAGACCCACGTCCATCGAGTTAGTGATGCCATCCAGCCATCTCATCCTCTGTCGTCCCCTTCTCCTCCTGCCCCCAATCCCTCCCAGCATCAGAGTCTTTTCCAATGAGTCAACTCTTCGCATGAGGTGGCCAAAGTACCGGAGTTTCAGCTTTAGCATCATTCCTTCCAAAGAAATCCCAGGGCTGATCTCTTTCAGAATGGACTGGTTGGATCTCCTTGCAGTCCAAGGGACTCTCAAGAGTCTTCTCCAACACCACACTTCAAAAGCATCAATTCTTTGGCACTCAGCCTTCTTCACAGTCCAACTCTCACATCCATACATGACCACTGGAAAAACCATAGCCTTGACTAGATGGACCTTTGTTGGCAAAGTAATGTCTCTGCTTTTCAATATGCTATCTAGGTTGGTCATAACTTTCCTTCCAAGGAGTAAGCGTCTTTTAATTTCATGGCTGCAATCACCATCTGCAGTGATTTTGGAGCCCCAAAAAATAAAGTCTGACACTGTTTCCACTGTTTCCCCATCTATTTCCCACGAAGCGATGGGACCGGATGCCATGATCTTCGTTTTCTGAATGTTGAGCTTTAAGCCAACTTTTTCACTCTCCACTTTCACTTTCATCTAGAGGCTTTTTAGTTCCTCTTCACTTTCTGCCATAATGGTGGTGTCATCTGCATATCTGAGGTTATTGATATCTCTCCCGGCAATCTTGATTCCAGCTTGTGTTTCTTCCAGTGCAGCACTTCTCATGATGTACTCTGCATAGTAAGTTAAATAAGCAGGGTGACAATATACAGCCTTGACATACTCCTTTTCCTATTTGGAATCAGTCTGTTGTTCCATGTCCAGTTCTAACTGTTGCTTCCTGACCTGCATACAGATTTACTTTCTGAAATTCAAACACATCTCTCGATGACAGGCTCTAATCGAGGAAGGTCTTTACTTCAAAAACAAATGGTTAGGCTTGACAATGAGTGTAAACAGAGTTCTAATGAACAATTTTGCTAGTCATTCCCTAATTTGTTTTTTATATCAAACTTATTTGCATAATTTCCACTTTGATTTCATAATACTTTATGCCTTAAATAGGCCATGGGGTGCAGAGGGGATTGCTGTAATGGGGGCGTGGATCACCCATGACCCCTCTTAGCAGCCTGGCATATAATAGGTGGGTTTTTTTTTTTTTTTAATTTATTTGGCTGCACCGGGTCTTGGTTGTGGCACACGAGTTCTTCCATCATTCCTTGCAGCATGCAGGATCTTTTCCAGTTGCAGCATTTGAACACTTAGGTGTGGCATGCGGGATATAGTTACCTGACCAGGGATCGGATCCAGGCCCCCTGCCCTGGGAGTGCAAAGTCTTAGCTACCGGACCACCAGGGGAGTCCCTTAATAGGTGCTTACAGTTTGTGCCTTCATGGAGCTTAGAGATTGGCATCTCTTGTTAACTAAAAAACAGGATAAGGCTAATCAGTATCATGGCATCTCTTGTTAACTAAAAAAGAGGATAAGGCTGGATTCAGTTTTCTTCACAAGTTTCAAGATGGGGTTGAGGCTTCAGCCGGATAGAGCACTGTGGAAACTGGATGACCCCACTCCTTCGTCTTGGAAGGAAACACAGAGCAAAATGTAAAGAAGATGGACTTGACTCAACGAGAGAAGTCTGAGGCCCCCCATCTGCTGGTGAACATCCAGTTGCTCTTACATTGAACACTTTGTCTATCGTGCTCTAGGGCTTCCCGGGGGGTGCTAGTGGTAAAGAACCCACCTGCTAATGCAGAAGACATAACAGGCGTGGATTCCATCCCTGAATTGGGAAGATCCCCTGGAGAAGGGAATGTCAGTCCACTCCAGTATTCTTGCCTGGAGAATTCCATGGCCAGAGGAGCCTGGTGGGCTACAGTCCATAGGGTCACAGAGTTGGACATGACTGAGGTGATTTAGAATGCAAAGACACTATCATGTTCTAGTCTAGAAAATGTATTTTGCCTTGATTATATTTTTAAAATGTCAAGGGAGGCAGAATAGGTGAAGGGAGAAGAATACTCGTGTGCGTGTGGTATGTCCACTTCTTAGAGAGAATAAAAAAATAATTAAGCCCACAGAAATGTTCCTTAACTTGCCTGTGTATTTCCTTCCTGTGAGCCACTTATTAGCTGTAATCTAACAACATTGGGTGTCCTGGCAGCATGGGACACCTTCCATAGCACCTATTGATTTCTGGTGAATAACATCAGGATTTGGCAAACTGATTATATATGTCTTGAGTTTTAAAACCTCACTACATTTCTGAAATGAGACTGGGTTTCACACCTGGGTTACATAACTCTAATAACTCACAGATCCAAATTCTGCTTTCTTCAAAAGAGTCTTGTAAGGCAACATCGTCCAGTCCTGTCTATGTGTATGGTTGGTATGCATGTCAGCTTACTGGAGTGGATTCTGATTCAGTGAAACTGTGAGAGCCAAAGAGAAAGGCTTTTTTATATCTGAGGGTAGAGGTCACGGTCAAAATACCATTGCAATGCACTGAGTATTCTCAGCGCCTCTAATCTGGAGAACTGGAAGTCTTGCCAAGTCACTGACAATTCAAAAGGTGGCCTTTTGGTAGGCTTTTCTGAGAACCTGGGGGCTCATGTTTTGAGAAGCACTTTATTTATTATACCTAACTTAAATCTTAAACAATCTTTTCAGGAAAGGTACATTTTCTAGATGAGGCGAACTAAGCCCTGGAGTGAGGTTAAATCACTTGCCCTGGATCACAGAAAGGCAAGGAAGAGAGACAGCCAGGATTAAAATTCAAGGATGTCTGACCTCAAAAGCTGGGCTTTTTCTGCCGTACCACCCTGAATTTCATGTACAATATTGGTCTTAAACTTGAGATAATAAAAGGGTATATATTGTATCTGCCCCCACAGGGTTTATAACCTAGTGGAATAATAAAAAAAATTATACCTGAATATCTAATGCAAGGAATGTGTTAAATCTCACAGGGGAAATGAATAGATGTGTTAGGGAGGTTCAAAGGAGTAATAGATCTCATTGGCTTGTGGGATCAGAAAAAGGGCTGACCAGGAAGAATGGGTGCTTAAACTGAGAGAGTGATCTGTGGGATCCGTGACATTTTCTGAGAATGGGAGTGATAGAATAATTACGGAATCTGAGGAATGCTGCTCGTGCAGGCTCCCCAGGCAGCTCAGTGGTAAGGAATCTGCCTGCAGGAGATGCAGGGGATGCGGGTTCAATTCTTGGATTGGGAAGATCCCTTGGATGAGGAAATGGCAACCCACTCCAATATTCTTGCCTGGGAAATTCCATGGACAGGGGAGCCTGACGGGTTACAGTCCATGAGGTCACAAAGAGCTGGACACGACTGAGTATGCATGCGTGAGGAATATTAGTACAGCAACAGCATACAGATGGAACATTGGGTGACTATAACTCTGGAGGTGGGGAAATCAGTTGATAGGTTGATTTGGGAGTCCTGGCAAAAAGGAATGGAGACCTAAACTATGCTGTCAAGGATGAAAATAAAATTTTCACAGTTGGTAAATAGTGAATAGGTATAAAAGGCAAGTTTCTAATTACACACAATGAAAGGGCATAAATAAGCAAATAATATTATTCTAATAAATATAAAATATAAAAAAGATGTATATAATGAAATGTGCTAATGATGGTATTATGTCTTTTTTGCAAATCAGGGAAATGCATCTGCCCAGGATGTCAAGCTGGGCTTCTGAAGCTAACGACTAACTGCTTGCTGGTTTGGTATAGAGATTATGGCCACTGCCAATCAAACATGGGGATGTTAAGGAAGGACTAGACCAGCCACAACACTTCCTTTCTGCTCCGTACTTTGTGAAACTGATTTTTCTCCATGTGTACTTGACCATAGACTTCATCATTTTTTATCTCTTATTAATATATAAGATTTTCTACCCAACTAGATTGAGCGCAATTTAAGCTCTGTAAGGACAGACATCCCAGAGCATAGAAAAAGTGCTGGTCAGGGCCTTGGAGAGACTGTTTATAGAGTCTAGCCCTGCCAGTAACCACCAGAGGAACTTGGTTAAGTCACTTAGTCACTTAAGCTCTTTGGATTTCATAATGCTAGGAATAATTATAATAAAAATGAAAATCCATTACCTCTGCCACCAGCACCATTTACAGCACTGACATGGTCGTCACCATCCCAACAACAAGGACTCACATTGACCAAGCATCACTTTTGGGCAGACCCTGGCTAAGAGCTTTAAGCTCCTCATCCTATTTAATCCTCACACCACCACTAGGGAGGACTGAGGCATGAGGAGGGTTAGTAACTTTCCTGGGTCATGAAGTTGGGCGGTTACACCGGGTGGCCTTTAATGCTACAGATCCCACAGTCTCTTTTATATCCCCGAACAGCTGATGCGCAATAAATATGTTTTGAATTAAAAAGAGTAAATATGTATTCTCTCCATTTGCACCCCTCCCCCCAAACTTTAAGCGGTACAAACTGACACTTAGAAATCTGTAAATACACATAAATGGTGAGAAAGGGCTTCTCATTCCTCTTAATTAGCACTGCGATCAGTCCAACCTAAAGCGTTTGTGGATTTTTGCTCCACCGAGGAGTTTTCCTCAAAAGGTTAACTTTGGGGAATTGCCTCTTAGATTTTATTCCTAAATCATTCATCCCCTGCCCCCACCCTTCTTTCCTGTCATCTGTAGAACGTAGTCTTTGTGTCATTTCTTAATAAATGGTTTGCTATTAAGGAATCATTACAGTAATGTGGGCTATTGGAAGAAAGGGGTTACTTTAGTAGCCAACCCTCTTAATGACCTGCTCTTCAGTACACATTAGTAGTTGGATAAGGTTGTGGTTATTGAACTTCTGCCATCCACCAGAGACAATCTGCTCAGGCTTGCATTGTTGGAAAGAGAGGATGATGGAAAAAAATTTTTTTTCTATCCAAAATTTCAAGCTACTCTGCCTGGGAGATGACAGGCACTGAGTTTATAACTTGCTTAATGGGAGTCAGCAGGGAGTATTACCTAAACGACCAGTGTGGCCAGTCTATGGTTAAAAGCACATCTTCTCTGAGAGGCTGCGTTTGCGTACTGTTGTTCAGTCACTCAGTCGTGTCTGATTCTTTGCAACCCCATGGACTATAGCATGCCAGGCTTCCCTGTCCTTCACTATCTCCTGGAATTTGTTCAAACTCATGCCCTTTGAGTTGGTGATGCCATTCAACCATCTCATCCTCTGTTGCCTTTTTCTCCTTCTGCCTGCAATCTTTCCCAGCATCAGGGTCTTGCCCAATGAGTCGACTCTTCACATTAGGTGGCCAAAGTATTGGTGCTTCAGCTTCAGCATCAGTCCTTCCAAGGAATATTCAGGGTTGATTTCCTTTACGATTGAATAATTTGATCTCTTTGCTGTCCAAGGGACTCTCAAGAGTCTTATCCAGCACCACAGTTCAAAAGCATCAGTTCTTTGGCACTCAACCTTCTTTATGGTTCAATTCTCACATCCATACATGACTACTGAAAAAACCATAACTTTGACTATATGGACCTTTGTCAGCAAAGTAATGTCTCTGCTTTTTAATATGCTGTCTAGGTTTGTCATAGCTTTTCTTCCAAGGAGCAAGCATCTTTTAATTTTGTGGCTACAGTCAGGGTGTACGGTGATTTTGGCATCCAAGAAAATAAAATCTGTAGCTATTTCTACTTTTTCCCCATCTAATTGCCATGAAGTGATAGGACTGGATGCCATGATCTCAGTTTTTTGAATGTTGAGTTTTAAGCCAGCTTTTTCATTCTCCTCTTTCACCCTCATCAAGAGGCTCTTTAAGCCAGCTCTTTAGTTCCTCTTCACTTTCTGCCATTAGAGCAGTATCATCTGCATAACTGAGGTTGTTGTTCACCAAATACTTATGGAGCAACTGTAATGTGCCAGGCACTGCTCCCGGTGCTTGAGATCCATCAGTGGACAAGATATATAAAAACCCTTGCCCTGGTGGTGTTTACATTTTAAAGATTAAAAATCACACCTGGCCCTCCCTCAAATCTGCATGACAACTAAAGAAGATGGAATAATGGCCAGTAGGTATCCCCCAAGAAACACTATGAGGACTTAGCAGTGGATTTCCAACTTCTAAAATAAGCACTGAAAGAAAAGAGAGGTCCATTTCTCTCTCGAGTGCATACTCTAATACACTCACTGAGATTTTGTGAACTCGTACTTTAAGACTAGAGGGGACAAAAAAAGTCCAACGGCAGCACACAGCTCTGAGGACCCAGCACAATTTAGTGTTGTTTGGCATGCCAGTGGCAAAGATCTTGTAAGAAAGTCCACGTCACAGGCACAAAGGAGTGAACATGGGCAAACACTTGGTCTTCTTCCTATCAAAGGCGCAGTTGTAAACGTACAATGCTATGAAAACTCAAGCAAATCTGGAATCGTCGTTAAAGGGAATTAACTTGGAAAGTAATTTATGGCAAGAAAATTCAACTCCTTTGTTATCTTCCTTTTACCATAATATGCTTCCTGAACACTGCCTATGAGAAAGGGCTTTTAGAAAGAAAAAAAATAAGTATAGTAAAATTAACTCATTTTATCAATTTGTGCTCTCGGCCAGAGTTTCCTGACTGTGGCTACGAGGGGCTGTAAAACTGATGAATTTGCATGGAAAAAGAAACCAGTGTAAGTAATTTGTGTAAGAGGGAACACGGACATAGACTGCTATAATTCAGACACCCTGCAGATAGCAGACTGCTGCAGTGTGAGCAGTTATGGGTTAGAAAAATGACCACACTGCAGTCAGTCTGACTTGAATGGAAATCAATCATAAAGGTACTTTCTCTGCAGCTTCAACACCACAGTCTTCAGCAACTCCTTTGCCAAGCAGATTTCTGGTCTGTAAACCATGCGCTGATCTCCTTTCCCCTTTCTTCCATTCTGAAAGATCTGGCCAATGAAGGCAGGGAGTGTGTTTTTCCAGAATGGAACATAAAAGAGAGGCACTGAACTAAAACAAGGGTTTCCCTCTATGTGAAAATGAACTTCCCTGCTATTATAAGATTGAAGCAATGTTTTTTATGAAATGAAGTATTAAGTGCCAAAACCCAGCAGAATGCTTTAACCCTCTCAAAGGCATCGCTAACACAGAGCACCATTTTCACACATTCATGTTTTGAGAACCAAAGGTAAGGAATATGTGTGCCTGGGATGGCAAGAAGGTAAACAGAGGAATTTTTATTTCTAAAAAATTTTTTTCTTTTACTAAAATAAGAACCATTCACTGATACCCTCCTTCCTCCCCACTATGAGCCATGAAGCTGGTTCATCTTTGATAGATAATTATTAGGAGTTCAATTTGTAAATAAAGCATATTCAGGCACTTTATCTATAATCATAAAGTCCAGTCTTGGGTCTCAATAAACTTCCATATCGACTCTATAAAGCAAAGGACTGTCTGCTACTTATTTCTGTATTCTCAGCACACAGTAACTCATGCTTCATACATTCACATCCAACAGATGACTATTGAGTTGAACTAAAATTATATGAGCTTGTTAATGGAAAATGGTGAGGAACTAATATTTATCAAGCATTTATTGTGTGCTAGGCAATGGAATAGGTGTTTTATCTGAATTATCTCATTTCATCCTTGCCTGGGGACATGGAATGTGTATTTGTATTTATTCTCATTGACAAGTAAGAAAACGAGCTGTGCGGTTAAGCAGCAAGATCAGGATCACAGCTAAACATGTGACAGAGCAGGGCCTTGAGCCCAGATATCTAGATACCTGCAAAGAAACACAGGTGAAACACGCATTTCTCCTTGTCTTTCCGTCATCACTGGCTACTGGAGAGATGAATTTAATAAGATTTAAATAGAAAAATATTTATCACCCACCACATAACTGGCAAAATGACTATCTCATCCTCTCCCTTCTCACTTCTTTCTTTTTAGAGTTCTGAGTGTCAGGCAGTAGTGCCTTCACTGGGTGAAGAGCCAGACACATGGTCCAGCTGAGCAACCCACAGTGGGGTTAGTGATGCTGACAGGTCTCTTGCATTTGTGGCTTCTGCCTTTGGGACCGACACTGATTATCTGCATTTTAGAGTATCATTTCGTCACAGCTTTTGGTTGAGGTTGAATGTGCTTCCCGTTTAGTATACGATACAGCCTGGGCCATGGGATTAAGTCTTTTCTGACAGGGGATGGATCTGATGGCCTAAAAGGTCTTTTCACCACAATGATCTATAAACCAGGGATGGGCTTCTAACGTAACCCTCTTAACCAAGAGTGCACTGGGACTATCCGACTATTAGCTATTAGGAAACCAAACTATGTCAACAGAGTCCCATCCCTACAACCTACAAATCCAGCCATCTCCAACAATTCTCAATGTTTTCAGCAAGACCTGTTTAGTTTTTTTCCTCTTCCACCTGTTGAAAAACTCTGGGTGCTAGTATGTCCTCATATCAATCACATATCGGATTAAATCCGTTCCCAGTATTTGACCTAAAATGTGGCTTTTCTGAGTGTGATTCCCATCAGCCTTGTCCTTGACATGCCTATAGAGTCATCAGCAATGGTCTCTACAATCAGCAAGAGTTAGTGAGGACACTATATTCCAACAAAAATCTCAACATAGTATTTGAAGTCTTATTGTGGGGTAATATAAGAATTCTGTCAGGCTTTTGGAAATCCCCAAAATGTCTTTTAGTTCCCTAAATGTTACTTATTGAATATAAACATCTGCTCTGTAAAAATCAAGGCTTATGAGTGCATAAGTAAAGACTTACTAAAAACTACATTGGCAGAAATGACCTCCAGCATGCTGGGATTTTTATGTCCATAATGAAAAAGAAAGTGAAATTTTCAAATATTGTAAAACCAAATACTTTTTAAACCTGAAAAAAACCCACAGTATGGCTGGCCACTTAAAAGATTGTTAACATGTCAGTGTTTAGACTGAGGATTTTTAAATATCTTGCTATCCATTCAAAGCCCTGGAAGAGAAATTTCCAGGATAACATAGAAACATAGGCTTTGGCTGAAAGCTTGAGGAATAAAAATTTTTTGGATTCCTAAAGTAGACAAATTAGATCTAGTATTGGCATGCTCTTATTCTATCAGAATTACTAACTCTGAAGGGGTCACTAGAATGGTCCTGGTAATAAATTGATTTTTAGAACATGAATTCTATAACCAGTCCCTGTTAATTTATATATACACACACACACACACACACACACATACACACACACATATTTTAAATAAATTTGCTGATAGTATGGTCAGCTCAAAGATCAACTCTGAGTAAAAGATAAGAGACAGAATCCCTGTTCAATAATAACTACAGTAGTTACCATTGCTGAGCATCTACTATGTGCTAGATGCTTGACACTTTCCACTTCATCCTTAAAACACTCCTGAAGGGGGCTTCTATTTCCATTACTCAGACATAGGCCCAGCACACAACTGGTACTTAATAAATCTTTGCTGATTGAATAAATGATGGTTACCTATGAAGAGAACACAGCTGAGAGGGGTTAAATGTTGCCCAAAGTCAGCTAGCAGAGCAGGTCACCTATTATCTCTATAACTATTTTATAATACCATGATGCCATCTTGTATTTGATTTTATGTAATATATCATCCAAAGAAAGAATTACCTAGAAAAGATGATAAACAGATGAACAGATGAGAAGAGATCATAACAAAACAGTGTGTACATCAAGGTGTTAAGTGTTTTGCTTTTTCCTGAGTCAAGTCTTTACAATAAAAATATTCACAGTCTGGCAAATTTAGCAGAAGATTCAGCTAAGAAAAGAAAATAAGAGGCTGTCTAAATCCTGCCATAAGAACTCACTGCTTCAACCAGGAAGACTGTAGGGGTGTGTGTAACACACCCTTCATGCACCACATTGACTGATGGGTCTGCTGATGTCATGAGCTTGTCCTTATCCTAGCTCTGATTTCAGCTGAGATGGTGATCATAACACCACTGCCAGAGCACACAACAGACAACACAGGGTATATGCACATGTCAATTTGTAGGTGAGCGTGGGAACACTTTTTTACTTTATGTGGCTCTTTCTCAAGTGGGTGAGGAGAGGAGGACAGGAAAAAAAATCATGTTTGGCCACACATACTGTGAGCCAGGACTCAGAAGAATGAGTAGTTTGATGAAAATTTCTATTACTGCCAGTTCATTCCATTTGTTGCCAGCCTTACTGTCCAAATATTCACCCCAAATATGTCAAGAAAATTAAAAGAAAAAATTTATACTACAAAACATCCTTCTGAACTAACTCAATTTCAGTATTTATTTTGAAAATTTATTGAATTATAGTAGAGGAAACCCACTAAATTAAGCCAGTAAGACTGGCATTTTTTTTCTTCCTAAGAGTATGGCAATATTTATTACTTTATCTCTCGATGAGGGGCTGATGAAAACTAGAAAATAAAACATTTGCAATGTCATAATATATTCGGAATAAGGTGGCTTTGACAGGCAAAGTGAAAAACACATACAGAGCCAATCAGTATTCTCTATTTCATAATGCAACAGATTTTCTTGAAAAACTGCACTTTGGAGATAGGCGTTTTGATTTTTTTTAAAGGAACTCCTACTCTTTTGTGTGCTGCACATGATACCCTTACTCTGGAAGAGGTGCCATTGACTTCTACAGATAGAAAATGTGCGATGTTCATTTTAAAATTACTAGTAGAGCCTGCTATTGACCATCTAATTATGCCGAGTTCCATTTATAAACATAGCTAACCACTAAGTTTATGGAGACTTTTTGTGCTGCTTTAATAGGATATTGATCGAGAGCATAGTTTGAGTGGACTGCCATTGAATTGTGTAATGGCAAACAAGAGGCAAGGTCACAGCCACTGTTCATGCTAGGGCTGCAGTCTATTTTTTATTATAATCTTTCTGGTTCTTCCTTTAATGCTCAAGCCCAAATGGTTTCTTTCAAAAGAAGAACTTGCGTAAGAATATAATCTTATTTTTAAAAATAATTTCCATGCCCTGATCAAAGGTGAACCAATAGGCCACTTGTTCAGAAAAGAAAGTTTCATATCTACTCCACTTTAATGAAGACCTAAAACCCAGCAAATCTTAAAATGGCGCCCCCGAAGGACGAGGACATTCGGAATCTCTTATCCTATACTAATTTCTTCATGAGCCTTTCTTTGCAAGAACATTTTGTAATTTTCAAGTTTGGGCTTGTCCCTGTCAAAGAGATTCATTTCCTTGTTGTACCTTGGAGGCGAGTTAATTCTGTTGTAGTAGCTCCATCGTGGCAGGTTAGACTGTTACCAAAAGAGTTCCTACTAAATTGCTGGCCAGAAAACCAAGGGTGTAGATGTGGGTTCCCCAGAGATGCACAAAGGACCTAGAGACTTCAAAAAGAATTTTACGAATGAACTGCAAGTTGGATCTTAGCAACGATTCCCGTGTGAGAATACAGAAGAGTGCGCATTTCTAAAGCAGCAAACAGCCACTAGGGTGCCACCTCATGCCAGGCTGAGCAGACGCCTTCCTCCATTCACTCCTGCTCTCCATTGACAAACACCTCGGGAATTCTGTAGCCACCCAGCAGCCTGGCTTTGTGGCAGAGCCAGGATGGTTCAGCTGCTGGATTTTAATCGATTCTGCAGCAGTGCAATGGGAACCCCAAATCAGTCTGGGTAACTGAGAGTGGTTTTCACACCCAAAGATTCTAAGGCTGGCCACAGTGTACTGAGAACCCTGGCTTTTCAAAATTCCAGGGCCATGAAGTCATCCCCAGCCACGAAGTTTACTTAACCCTTGCAGCCGGCTCGGGTGTACAAACCACGGCTAGAAAATTAGAACCCGTCAGGCCAGAGTCACAATGGCCTGTGTGTATTTGCGGTTTTCCTCTTTTCCCAGTGAAGTATTTAAGGTTTCAGAGTCACTCCACCAACTTCAAGAGAGTCAGCACTTTAGAAGGAAATGGGCAGAAGGAGTGGGTTTTTTTTTTAAGGAGGATTTTCTGGGTTCATACCAGGCAGAATATCTGACAGCCTCAAAGCACTCACTCTGAGGAAAACATTGGTGCCAAATAAAGAAGAGAGGGTGCTGACAGAGAGCACCATCTAAGCGGCATCATTCAGCTGCCAGTGGAGTGGGCTCTCTTTGTAGCAACTTTATGGGAGACAGACCCATCTGAAAATGCTTCTAGAAGGCTTTGTTTGAAAATGCAGCATCATGTCAGAGCCATTTCAACAGATGGTTCCTGCCTCTTTCCTCACAGTATTATGCTAAAACAACTTCACTGACTCTGAACCTCATTGTCAGCACTTGTAAACCCCCTCCCCCAGAGCAGAGAAGACTTCTCCCTTCTCTCTAGCAACGTGTCTAGTGGTCTGTATTCCACCCTCCCTCCCCCAGAACAAAGTAATAAATAACCAGAACTACTTTCAGATGGTCCAAGCACAGGGAGGGAAAAGGTAGGAAAAGAATGAATGTACATTTACTTTTATGCTACAGACTTGCTTTGCTGCTAAGAAAACCAGAACTATCCTTTCTTGCCTTTCACGGACTCCAGATGATGCAAAAAATTAAAAGTTAGGTACACAGCAGACAGGCTTCCCTTGTAGCTCAGATGGTATAGAATCTGCCTGCAATGCAGGAGACCTGGGTTTGATCCTTTGGTCGGGAAGATCCCCTGGAGAGGGAAATGGCTACCCACTCCAGTATTCTTGCCTGGAGAATCCCATGGACAGAGGAGTCTGGTGGGCTATAGTCCATGGGGTTGCAAAGAGTCAGACACGATTGAGCAACTAATACACACATAAACACACACACACACACATATGGATGATGCAAAGGAAGAGGTAAAGAAAGAGGGAAATTGCTGGGAGACAGCAGCAGGAGCCTCTGATTCTAACAGGTGTGTGCAAGTGAGAAGGATAATTAAATGTCGAGCAACCTTGTCACTTGACCCTCATCTCTGAACGTGCAAGGCTAAGCTGGCAGCCCTTCCTTGCGTTTCTCTGCCACTGCCACCCTGTAGTAACATGATTATAATCAACAAACTTAGCACATAGTTATTTCAGTGAATCCTCCTGAGGAAACACTGAAATAGCATCTCCCTCCTCTATTAAGTTTAAAAGGAGGAAAACTAAAAACAGAAACTAACTGGAAACCTGGGGAATGTCAATATTTGTTTAGCAAATTTAAAAATTAAATTCAAAAGGTCCAGAAAGAGAAAAAATTTTCAAGCTAAGGCCACCATCAGTGTGAATGTTCTGGACCACGTATGTGGTTACAGTTAGTGGTGATGGGGGGACTGGGTGGGGCTGGGACAGACAGGAGGAAGATAAGAACTGTGCAACACAATGGAAGAAATTCTAAGACAGTGAGGACATTAGAAACTTTTACCTTTTACATCCAGGTAAAAGGCTAAACTATAGAAAGAGTAAAGGGATCCCTGGTTGGGGAAGTGGGAGGCACAGGTGATTTGTAAAGAAGTGAGACTGTTCTGTAATAACGGATGCATTTGTCAAAACACATAGAATGTAAAACACAAAGAACCCTCATGTAAACTACAAACTTGAGTTATAATAATATATCAGTATCAGCTCATCAATTAAAATGAATGTACCCCACCAACAAAAGATGTTAATAAGACAGGAAATTGGGGAGGAAGCCATATTGAAATTCTTTACAATCTGTTAATCTAAAACTATGAACTTAAACTTCTCTAAAGTCTATTCGTTAAAAAGAAAAAAATCAAACCTGAAAACAAATCCAGGAAAAAACTGTAATTAAGTACTTTACTTGTTTTGGTTTACCCAAAAATCATTTTAATTTTTTAACACAAAAATTAATAATTGAAAAGTTTATCAACTCTAACAAGAAATCATAATTTAGTAAAAGTACAGAATCTTTGGATTGTTTGCTTCTATAATTGTTATAGGAGTCTGTGTGTTAGCTGCTCAGTCGTGTCTGACTCTTTGTGACCCCACAGACTGTAGCCTACCAGGCTCCTCTGTCCATGGGATTTTCCAGGCAAGAATACTGGAGTGGGTTGCCATTCCCTTCTCCAGGGAATCTTCCCAACCCAGGGATCTAACCTGGGTCTCCTGCATTGGCAGGTGGATTCCTTACCACTGAGCCATCAGGGAAGCCCTACAGTTGGTTATAGGAGAGGTCATGACCAAAATGTCTACAGGCAGTTGAGTACAGCAAAATGAAAAGAGCAAGTTTCTGAACTTCGAGCATCACTGATTCCTTCATCTACAAAAAGGGACAATAACAGCAACCATGGGAGGACTGAATGATGTCTAGCACAAGGCCTGGTACTTAGTACTTGATACACTCTAGCTACTATAACTTTTCATATTAGTTTAGCATCATGCTCCTTCCAGGACTAACATCATGCATGAAATTAACTTATATGCCAGTTAGCTTATTTCTATCTCAGGGTTGCAAATGCACCCCAGCCCCACTTATCAGGAAAAAGTGTCCACTGAAGCATTTAAGTGGACGCTTAGCATCTCTACTGTGGGGAAGGGGGCAACACTGTAAGGAACGGTTAAGGATGTTGACGCCATCATGTGACCTGAATGTCTAGTCTTTCAGAACAGTGTGTGGGTGAGGAAGTGTGAGCGGGGGATCCTTCCCCCAGCAGCCAAGGCAATCTTGAGACACAGACCCTGACAAACCTGGATTATAGATCTGCGGGAGGGAGGGGGCTCTGCATGGCACTTTGGCCTGAAGCCACAGTTTCGCTGACACAGCCCAGTCCCACTCTTGCCAAACAGTTTCAGTCAGCATGAGGCCATGTGTGAGTGAATCCTAGAGCGATTACACAGCAGAGTGCAGAATCGAAAAGCATTTGGGAGCCGAAGGACGCTCAGGATGCCAGGCATCAGCAACACGGCCCTATACAGGGACAGGAAACAAACCAGGTCCCTCTGCAGATTCAATGTGCGGTCCAACCATAGCCCCTGGCAATTCTCAAGGCAGATTGAGAATTTCCTTGGCAACTGTGTGGGGCAGACTGACGGAAGTCTCGTCAAGATGGGCCCTGAGAAGCCTTGGGATATAAGACCTTAAAGGACACAGAGAACGTGGAAGAAGGCTGTGATTCTGCGGATGGTGAGCAGTGTGGGCCTTGGCCTACAATGGCCTAGGTCTTAGGACACTGACAGTAATGAAAACTTAAAAGGATGCACAGCAGCCAGGGTAGACTACAAAAGGTCTTGGGCACCAATCTTAAGAGGGTTTTCTTTACTCATTAATCTAAGGTGATATCCTGTAAGGGATCTATGAATGAATGTATGTCCCAGTAATGCCATCAGGATAGTTATAGTCTTATACTCTATATTACTATTAAAATTATAAGAAAAAAGTAGGATGATGATCACCTTTTAAAAATCTTAAAAAGTAAAAAATATACATATGAATGCATTACCATTTGTCAATGGCTAATCAGCTGTGCTGTGGCAGCAATATACCCACCAAGTTAACAAGAAAATCTAGTCTCCAGCTCGCTGTTGGTACTCCTAGAACACTTCATAATATGGCAGCAACTTCATCTTTTCAAGTCATAAACTTGCTGCTCATAATGCTTCATTCTCTAGGTTTCCAACATCCCTACACCAGAAGATTACAGCATTAACCAAGGACTCTGGTGCTAGAATTCTAACACTAACCATGGTTACCTTCTTGCTGTTTCCCTGTCTAGTCTCAGGCTGCAAATTTCTTCAAGTTCCTTTGGGTTAGTCTAAACATACAGATTCTAGCACTACACAGATTTAACCTTTTGCCTACTTGTTTGACTTTGGATAAATGACTTAACTAGATTCTTGATTTAACTCATGTGTAAAAATGAGAGTAATATCTTAACTGACATGTTTATTGCAAGGATTAATTTTACGTAACATACATGACAACCTATGCTTAGCAGACAGATTCTCTTTCCCTCTACCCCTGTATTCCATGCCCATACCTTGGTATCCCACTTTCTGTACTTTTAAGAAATAAGAATAGACAGAACCTGAGCTTGTGAGAATCAGGATAGCTTGCCTTGCTTGATCTGACATCTTGTCATGAGACTGACTTGCTTACTCAGTCAAGCTTGCGAGACTGTAATACAGTGAATGGAGGGTATGAACTTGAAATAAAAATATTTATTTTTACTCCACCTCACTCCTCAAAGAATTTGATGCAGCTTGAAACCAACTTCAACAATGCAAATTTTATCTACAAATGGTATTTTGAAGTAGAAAGGGGATTAAAAAATAAAATTTAAATATTTGTTATCTTTTCCCTTGGTATTGGGACCTAGAACACCATAGTCAGTGTAGAAATGTGTTCTTTTCATGTGAGCCAGAAACTTTCGTTTTGTTTTAAACCATCAAGCATCACAGGCACAATGCCTAAGGTCTGTATGATCTTTTCAAGACCTGCAAAGTTATCTGAAATATGATGAAAATCATTATTAGGTTTTTGAAGTATAGTTGATGTATGATACTATGTCAGTTTCAAGGTTACTGTAGGTATACTTTTAAATAAAAACAAAGAGAAGTCTTTGTGGGACGGCAACAGAGTGTGTATATGTGTGTCTGTGTGGCAGGGTACAGGGAATTGGGGGGAATCCTATACCTTCTCCTTGGACTGTCTGGATTATATCATAGCCAAATACAATCAATAACCCTCTGATCAATGGGACAGGGTGGTGACAGGTACTTTTAATTCACTGTTGTTGGTGATTATTGACAAGCTGGTAATGATCATGCTGCAGGGTGTCACTCACGCTAAGGGCATTAGCATCCTTTGAAAGGTCAAAAACAAATTCTTTTAAAATGCTGAATTTCTTAGAAATCCAGAAGCTTCAGAACTTCTTTAAACCAGGTTCACACTATAAGCTAGGAAATACCTGAGACACTCAGGATTTCAGTTCTTTCCCTATGTCTCACATTAAAATATTTAATTTTTTCTGACTTAAATTCTTGGCTGTCAAACAAACTACATGGCAAAATGCTTCCAAAAGGTGTATGAAAAGGATATTCTGAAAGCGATTTATGTCTTTAGGAGGCAAAAGGTAAGCAAAAAACCCAAGGCAAAACTGTATCAAATCAAGGCAAAACTGTATCAAATCAAGGCAAAATTATACTTACTCTGTGACACTCTTACTAGCTCAGTCACACTAAAAACACCTGATGTGACGAAACTGTCCTGGAAGCCCAAATGTCCTGGGGAAACAAAAACAAAAGAAACAGAAGTGTCATAAATAGAAGACATTTGATGAGAGAATTCCAAATATTAGTTTCATTGTGATTAGAAAATGTGAAGTCTAATTTCAGGTTCTGTTCTAGTTAGAGTTATGTAGGAGGGTACAGTCATTTAGTTATGAAGATGGTTTTTTGGTTTGAATCTTTGAATCTAGGGGTTATGGAAAGCTATGACACAACAACTGGGTGATTTTTGAAATGGTTAAAAAAAGAGAGTTCAACAGGAAATCCGAAACAAAAGATGATTTAAATAAATGGTGACCTTGGCTGACCTCTGAGACCTTCACAACTGGGATGAAAACACCCTACCTAAGAATCAGCTAGGATAGCTAAATTCCATAACAGTTTTTAAACATTATTCTCTAAAGAAACATCTGATCGGGATTAGCTATCCATTCATTCAAACCAAACAAGATTTAAAGATGTTCCTCTCACTTCAAGAGGCACCACAGTGTGACTCTTTAAAAAGCCAACCTGCAAAGAACAAGCCCCAAACCTTGAACCATAAACACAAATTCTTTTGAGCACAAATAAAACTTTCTAAAAAGGTAATCAACAGTTCAAAATGACTTAACCTCTGAATTTTGCATCTGCTTTATTTTTGCTGGGTATAATTAATTTCCCTTAAGATATCTGATATTACATCTAATTATCCACTGCTTATTTATTTTTATGGTATATTCAGGAACATATTTATAAACGGCAAGAAATACATAATTTCTGCATGTCATTTCCCTCTCTGCCTCTGAAGTTTTCTGATTGTGAGTATCACAGGTGGAATCCAGTTGAGAGATCTGTCTATAGGACTAGTGTTAATCTCCTGTTTTAAAAATAGGGTCATGGAGAAGTAGTTGGTGGAAGGGATTTTTTTTTAAATAACTATTCTTTGAAATAAGAAACATACCTTTAAGAAACACAATGTAAGAAAATGAACTAGTCTGAATGTATAACAAATAATTCATAAATATGGTTTATGTTAGCAATAAGTTAGATTGTGCCCACTACTAAAAGGAAGCAAGTTTACCTATCCATGCACCAATAAATTTGTTAAATATCATGCACATAAACGCATGCAAAAAGAAATCACCAAGTTTTGGAGAATTAAAAAAGGACCTACAAATTATTCTTTTTCTTTTGGTTAAATTGGACTTTAGCATAAGAAAGATGTTTTGACTGAGAATTAAAAGACAATATTCAGTTAATTTTTACATCAAACACACCATCTATGATATTTTAGATGAAGTGGCTCTAATTTTTAGAATATGCAATAATCATACTTTGCTTTTTAAAAATAAAATGGCACCATGTGTAGGGATGGATGTTAACTACATTTATTGTGGTGGTCATTTCACAGTAAATACATAAACTGAATCATTGTCTTCTACACTTGAAACTCACATAATGTTTATGCCATTTATATCAATTAAAAAAAGAAACACATATATACACTACCATTTTTTTTTAAAGAAGACAAAATTCATTTGAAGAAGTGACTAAGAAATTTCACTTCTTAAAACAACCCACACCCGGGTATTCAGTTGACATTTACTTGGTAGGTGCCTGAGATGTTGCTGCCTCTTGGGTTAAAAGAACTGAGAAGTAAAAACAAATAAATAAGTAAAACTCAAAGTCCTGGCAAAAGAGCATAATATCTCTTTCTACTGTGACAATGTGAACATCACATTTACCCCACAGCCCATAACAAAGGAAATCCAACCACAACCTGCATTAAGTTTGACTTAAGACCCATCTAACAATAGCAAGGAAATTCAGAGCTGAATGTGAAAATCTGGGTTGATCTCCAGCTCCTGCTCATCTCTGTCTGTGTCACTTGCTTGCGGGCTGATACTTGTTTCAGTTCCAACCTGTGAAATTCCTTATTTTAAGGACGACTTAACATGAATTTCTAAGCAGAGTGAATGTGAACATACTTTAATCCTGCCTCCAGAAAAAGCAACCAATGTATTTTGAAAACTTCGTTTAGATTAGCGCAAGGCCTTGGGAGGGGGAAGCCCAAGTGTTCATCCACTCAAACCATCATCCTGCTCCTTTTCTTTTGTCCACCTCTTAAATGTTGGTGTTCTCCAGCATTTGTGCTCATCTCTGCTTATTACATATTCCCTGTGTTATTTTATTTCCATGCTACCAGCTACCAGGCTTGACTGTGATATGTGTGAAAACTAGAAAAATATTTGCTTGGTTCATCATTGTATTTAATACCTGGGACAAAGCAGTTAGCAAGTGCATATTTGTTGAATGAGTGCATGAATGAATCTATAGGCCAATGACTCTCAAATCTTTAACTTTTGCCAAGATCTCTCTCCTGGGTTCCAAAAACATAGATCAAAATATTTATTAGATATTTCTATCCAGATAGCCTACAGGTATCCTTAGATCCAACATGTCCAAAGTCGAGTTCCTTTTCTTCTCTCCAAAAATCTGTTCTTACTCTGTCAATTTCCTACTTCAACAAGCCATCCACCGTTCATCTCATTTTCTATGTTTATGTCATCCCTGACTCTCGCCTCTTGCAAACACCCACATGCAACGAATCTCCCCCTGATTCTACTCCATGCATATCTCCATCTCTCCCTCTTGACTGTGGCCCTGGCTCTTCCCACTTATCACCAGCACGATGGGACAGCCTCCTACGGTCTATATCATCAGTCTTGGCTTCTCCTCTAGTCTGCTTCCCACACTGCAGCCAGAAATGTCTCTCTGACAGGCAGATCTCATGATTCATTCATTTATTCAACAAATACCTCTTGAGCACCTCCTCTGTGTCTCCTGTGTCAGACACTGGGCCAAGGGTTTAAGACACACTCCCTACCTTCAGGAAATCTATAGTCTAGGATTAGATACAGCTGAAAATGAGTGCCAAAGAATGGATGCTTTTGAACTGTGGTGCTGGAGAAGACTCCTGGGAGTCCCTTGGACAGCAAGGAGATCAAACCAGTCAATCCCAAAGGAAGTCAACCCTGAATATTCGTTGGAAGGACTGATGCTGAAGCTGAAGCTCCAAAACTTTGGCCACCTGATGTGAAGAGCTGACTCATTGCTGGGAAAGATTGAGGGCAGGAGGAGAAGGGGGTGACAGAGAATGAGATGGCTGGGTGGCATCACATACTCAATGGAAATGAGTTTGAGCACGCTCCAGGAGGTAGTGGAGGACAGCGAAGCCTGGCGTGCTGCAGTCCCCGGGGTCGCAAAGAGCTGGACCTGACTTAGCGACTCAACAATGACAACAAAGGGGATAAATAATATTAAGGACACAAACAGGAAGAGCTTTAGAAACAGTGGACAGGGAAGGTCTCTCTTTATGCACTTCAGACATGGTTCAGAATGAACAAACACAGCTCAAATTGGGCTCAATATGCTTTCTTTCCTCTTTTATAAAAATGTTGACAGAACTTCTTATTTCCGTCTCTTATTCTCTCTCATCTCTACCAGTGAAATCAAGCCCATATGCATCTGAAAACTATTAAAATGAACCACCCGAACAGTCCCTCCAAACTAAACAGGACAAGGACAGGACAGACAAGCCATTTAGACAAAGCTTCCAGTCAAGAAGGTGAGAGCAGGTTCCCTGAGGAGAAGTGTCTGGGTTGTCCTATTGTTGTGATTATGCTTCATGTTTTGGGAGACCAAATAAAAACGGGATAAAGGAC
This sequence comes from Bos grunniens, assembly GCF_055505025.1. Lineage (NCBI taxonomy): Eukaryota > Metazoa > Chordata > Mammalia > Artiodactyla > Bovidae > Bos > Bos grunniens. The sequence goes on along the minus strand of NC_141167.1, from coordinate 37,131,873 downwards.
AGCATTATTCAATGGACAGAAGGAACTAAAAAAAGTCTAGTCCCACACTTAAGCTAGCGTCTTGTATGATCCTGAAAGTCACTGTAAAAATAACAACTGGATCCTCCTCCCCTTCCAGCAACCTGCCTCCTAAAGCCTATTTTAGTGGAATGTCTGTAATTTAGAAGATAAAATATATGTCAGTGTACAAAAACCAGAAAAATAAAAAAGAAGTATTCACAAATCCTGAAGGAAGCATCCCCTCACACTATCATGAAATTGAGTCACGTTGCCTTGACTACTTTATAATAAGTCCCCAAGGAAAGACCTGTGTAAACACTCCACGTAACTTTAAATGACTATGAAACTGGTTTTGTTCCTTCACCAATTATTTGGAAACCCACTGATGAACTCTAGAAGACAACAACGAGAAGTGAAACCTGAGAAATGATGGAAAAAATGACACAGCTAACGTAATTACTAAGCAAACCTGAGCAGATTAATATTTTGTTCTTACTAACACAAACCAAATCACAAAAATGACTTTCAGGGAAATAACACTAATCTGGGTGGTCTACTTTATCGCAAGATGAGAGCAAAATAGAAAAGACAACACAAAGGCAAATTTAAGTACTTAATTCTCAATTCAGATGTTAGCACTGAAAGATCTTCAGATGGGAAGCTGAGTAAACATTCCCCAAAGGTCCCAGGATTTACGTTTTGAGTAGGGCCTCTCAGAAATGAGTGCAAAACATATACTTTGGTTAAGTATGCCTTAGGTGAAAAGCCAGACTGCAGACTGTTCTGACTCTCTTCAATTCTGAACTACGGTCCAGGAGCAATTGTATAGGAGATTGAAATAACGACCAGATTCTTTTTCATTTTAGATAAAATGGCTAAAAAAGTTCAGTCACTGAAGTCTTGTTCAATGAATTCACAATTAGAGTACAGATTTCAATACCGTGGAGTCTGTCATACTCACAGTGGGGAGGGATTAGACTTTCTAGAGAGGCAGAAATACAAAAAGCTAAATTCTTTTATGGGTCGTTAGGAAAAGCAGCTTTCTTTACCTCGATGATATCAGCAGTTATTATGGAAAATGCTATTAGCAGTCCCTTCATCTTATGAAGGAACTGAATATCTATCTACCTCTTAAAGGAAAAAAGCTAAATTTGCAGAGACATACGGAGAAGGCAATGGCACCCCACTCCAGTACTCTTGCCTGGAAAATCCCATGGACGGAGGGCCTGGTGGGCTGTAGTCCAGGGGGTCACTAAGAGTCGGACACGACTGAGCGACTTCACTTTCACTTTTCATTTTCATGCATTGGAGAAGGAAATGGCAACCCACTCCAGTGTTCTTGCCTGGAGGATCCCAGGGACGGGGGAGCCTCGTGGGCTGCCGTCTCTGGGGTCGCACAGAATCAGACATGACTGAAGTGACTTAGCAGCAGCAGCAGGTAACCTTGCAGAGCGGTTCAGAGGTCAGGGAAGAAATAAGTGGTAACAAACCATCCGGAGGGCTGGCCTTCAAAGAAAGCTGGAACATCCATGAAACAGACGTGATGCATTTGAGGAGGAAAGTGTATACATGAGGTGGTATGTTTGTTCTGTTGAAAGAACAAAGGCAGGAAGCTGCAATGGCTCAATGGTAAAAGAATCTGCCTGCCAAGGCAGGAGATGCGGGTTCCATCCCTGGGTTGGGAAGATCCCCTGGAGGAGGGCATGGCAACCCACTCCAGTATTCTGGCCTGGGAAATCCCATGGACAGAGGAGCCTGGAAGGCTACAATTCATGGGGCTGCAAAGAGTCAGACACGACTTGGCAACTAAACAACAAGAGCAAAGGCTCTCAGCTCTATATTATCATATTTCATCTAGCCAATGGATGGAGGCACACTGCATACACGGGTCCTTCAAATGTACAGCCTGCTCTCCATATAAGGGGATGCAGAACCCGCTGATACCAAAGGCCAACCATGCCATTTTACACAAGGAACTTTAGCATCTGAGGATTCTTGTATCCCTGGGGGTCCTGGAAACAAGGCCCATGCATATGGAGGGACAACTGTAATCTCTATTCTCTCACGGTAAATACGGTTCCATCACTAGTAAGACAAGCCAATGGCCAGGCCTCTTCATGCTTGAGTTCCTCAAAGGAAAAGAGCTCCCTTGTGGTCAGGCCATTTCCATTCCACAAGTACTTGGGACTGTCTGTGACGTGCAGGTCTTGGACTAAATCCTGAAGACATCACTCTCACAGAACTCATGTTCTGCTGCTCCTAAAGAAAAGCTGACCTCATCAACTCTGTTCCTCCCTGGAATTTTCATTCCTGCTTCGGTGAACTCCCAGCTGGCTTCTGAGCCACCCAAGCGGTAGGCATGTGGCTCCTTCCTCGTCTCTGGCCCCCACGGTTCAGTCCATACTTATCAGCTGTGCTCAGTCAGTCCTGTTGAGTAGAGCGTCAGCTTGACCTGCCTCCCGTAGGAGGCTCCTTCTCTTTATCTGACAGTGATTTGTTTTCCTGTCCTACTTCAGCACCCCTACAACAAACCAGGCAAGAGCAGGCTATGTCTTCTGATCTGACTCTGCCCACAGTCACAATCCCTTTTCTAGGTGTGCAATAAATATTGATTCGGTGATTCAGATGAGCACCTTGAGACACCCTTATTTAGTAGCCCTCTAAAGAACTATGTAAATTAGTTTACCTCCAGTCACATGTTCCTTCTATACTTTTCTTTTGGAATATCGTAGAAAACAGATTTTTTTTAAGGGGGGGTGTAAATATGTCTACTGATCCATTAAATGCAAATTAAAAATTTTTGGTCTGTGGACAAAGACAGAGCCCACGGGATGGCAAAGCAATAAGAAGAAGCTGGGACCCTGAATGATGGTGTAGAGTAGAACCTCCCTGCAAACTTAGCCTATCATCTGGAACAGTTACAAAAAGAAAAATAGATTTTAATGTACTTTAACCACCTTATTTTTTTTGGTCTTTATTATAGTAGCCTAGTACTTAACCTAACCAACATAAGTGCCAGTCTTTCCCTTTAGAATCAAAAGTGCCACAAATTAGCAGTCCAGTCTGCAAACACATTTTGCTTGGCTAGCAGAATACTAACTTTTTTTTTTTTTTGCACATGAAAGTTTTTAAACTGAGCATGAGCTTACAAATATACCACATTCCCTAGTACTCTTTATTGTATTTCATTTATTTAAATGTTCTGTAAGGCCCTTGTAGCCAAAGAAATGTGTGATGCCTGATACACATCTTCTCTTCATGTTTATCTAGTAGCACAGTAGAGATAGAACACATGGTTGGTTGCTGTGTTTTGTCTGATAATAAAACCATCAGTGTTTCATGATTTCTTTGAGAATAAAGTTTAGATGTATTAGCTGGGTATTTAAAGCTCTTCAAAATCTGGACTCTAATATATCTTCTCAGCATTTTAGGTAGTAGTTCCAACATCATCCAAATATTGGATTGGTCAAAAAGTTCATTCAGGTTTTTCCATAAGATGTTACAAAAATCCCAAACAAACTTTTTGGCCAACCTGTGTTGCAACCAAGATGTCCCATCTGTTGTTCTCCAAATACGGGTATGTTCCATCCTCCATGTCAGGGTTCATATCAGCACTTCCCAAACCCCGTTATGTAGAGTGTGTGTGTGTGTGTGTGTGTGTGTGTGTGCGCGCGCGCGCGCGCGTGCATGTGCTAAGTTGCTTCAGTCATGTCTAACTCTTTGCAACTCTATGGATTGTAGCCTGCAGAGTCCCATCTCCATGGAATTCTCCAGGCAAGAATACTGGAGAGGGTTGCCATGCCTTCTCCAAAGGACCTTCCTGATAGTCCCCCCAAATGCTCCACCACAAAAGAATTAAAAACAAAGACACAAGTACATATAAGATAAAGATTTCCATAGTAAAAATAGTTCAGGAAACACTATCACAACCACCCTTAGAGAATGACAAGGAACATTTACATAGTAAAGCCTCTGAGAGTTTCTTACAAACTTTCTTAATATCATTTAACTCACAATTTCCTAAATAATTTGACAAGGACACCGTTTGTTTTTGGCAAGTGTCCTTCCGTTCATACACTGTTCTGCTCCTTTTCCTATTTTCTCCCGTTTGGTTTATGTACTAAAGTGCTGAGGGGAAAGTAGAATCTGAACTCTTTGAGCTAATTCACACCTTTAAGGCAAGGCTAAAGGATATTCCCAATCTTAACTTGCAATCACTTTAAAATATCCAGATTAGGCAAATGGATCAAGCCGGTAACAGGTATTGTAAAGATAAGTTACCTAGCTGAAAAATTCACAGATAACATACTTTAGACATATTAGCTTTAATTCTTCCTGTAACCCTGTGTAGTTGGCAATCTTCTGATTTTACAGAAAAGGAAGCTTAAGCTCATTGAGCTTAAGTGACTTGCCCAAGGTCACACACTTAGTGGCAGAATTAGGAGTAGAACACAGGTTTGTTTAGTTCTCTTTATATAATGTATTTTATTGCATCTTAATCCAACAAATATAATACCAGAGACTTGATTATCCAATCTAACCCAAAGGCCTCATCATATCCTTTTACTAGTTCCTGCAGTTAGTAAGGGAAGAGTAATATTTCACTAAACTAAATACGATGGCTCAACTTAACTATAAAGGGTTATGACTTTGAGTTACAAGTGATTAGGCATTTAATTAAAGGACTAGGTCTAAAAGACATCAAAACATGTAAATAAAAGGTGGAAAAATATTTTTACTTATTTGTATGTTAGAAACATTAGATGCGTAATGTCTTAGAATGAACTGGAAATGACGGGATCTTAAAGATCACCTAGTAAGGGAGTCATCATTGTGTCATAAAGAATTTTAGACTAATAAAATAATAAGCTTTGACTTTTAAAAAAATAATATGTTTGCCGTGCTGTAACTTCACTTCATTTTTCCTCTGGAACAGGCAGAATAAATCTATTCTCTCTTCCATTTTGCTGCCCTTCACTTATTTAAAGACAGTCCTCAGCCCTTAATTTTCTCTTCCTTAGGCTAAATATTCTCTTTCATTGTTTTGTCATGTGAACCAATTAATTTTCCCATTGCCCTTAAACATGTAGAATTATACATTTATTAGACCTATAATAAGCATAAATGGATATTCTTCAAGTGGACCCAACCACAAATTAGTTTTGTACAAAAACAGAGAAACACTTTGCTTTAAAAAAATTTTTTTCAAGCATCATAAAAAAAAAAGGTTCTTAACGAGAAAATTTTGCTTCAAGTTAGGAAAAAGTAACTTCCATTTAATTAATATAATGATTCATATTTTATAAATATATTAAAATTAACATTATCTTTTAATGCATCATAAACTTAAAAGTATTTCTTAATTAACCTGGTTGTGAATTAAAAGAGGCTTTCAAGCAAACTTACTGTTTCTATGTTCTGAACCAAAGTTTTCTCTAAACTTGGACAGGAACAATTGTTAATCTGCAAATGGATCAAACTATTTGTAATAGCTTCAGTTTCTGCTTTCAAACTCATACATACTGGGAAAAAATAAGCAAACGCATTCTCTGAATACATCAGAAACTGATTACCTTAAATGAAACAGACATGAAACTAGATCACCTGAGGGCTACCCTGGTTTATGGATGTAAAACAGGAAAAAAAAAATTAATGCCTATCATTCTGTTCTTCCTTTTTAGGTTTAATTCCCATGGCTGTGAAACCATTCACATAGAGCCTGCATGCTAAACCACCCGAGGACACACGCAATGACAAGGAAAGAAGATGACCAGGAGCCATGTGCTAATTTTAAGACACTCAACACTGACTTCGGTTCACAGGGCACAAGAAGAAAATCACTGATGAACTGAAGCAATACATTTTAAAAGAATTCTTACAATGACTTGTCTAAGACTACAAAAAAAAAATTACAAATAGGTGGATGTCATTTCCTAATTATATAATAAAATAAAGTTAATGTTTAGAAACACAGAATACAAACAGCAACCATCTTTTTTAAAGTCATTTGCTTTGTGCAATTCCTACTCACCCAGAAATTACTTAGTTACTGATGCCATAATTCACAGCCTTCATTAAATTATAGGATCTATAGTACACAATTCTGCAGATACTATGGCACGCCACAAATCGTCCAGGCCACTAGACTTTGAAGTTTGCTGGCTTAGCACAAACACAAAGTATTTTAGAAGTAGCAGAAAATTCTTTGTGAAATATAACAGAATGAATTAGACTGTTCAGGCCATGTCGTGTTAGCACAATGGGGGAACACTTTTAAGACTTTAAAGTCATGTAATACAATTCTAGGCTGGATTTTTCTTGTTAGAAAAAGTAGAATGGGAGTGATTGGAAGAGAAAAGGGCCAATATTTGACAACAGAAATCAGCATAACCTTTTAACTGCAGCAGCCATGGGTGACTGCCCTTTGACCTTGAAAGATTATGTGGGATTTCAATGACAACAGCTGGAAGTGAGCATGTGTGAATGGAGAACACAGATCTGAGGCCTGGTACAAAAGGCTGCACAATCTCTGCCCAGATCAGAGTGCTGATTAGAAATTGTTTCCTGGTCCTGGCTTAATAGAGTGTGATAATGAAAGGTTTTGTCTTTTTTTTTTTTTTTAATTCTTCCAGCAAGAAATCATTGGTAGATTTCTTCCAAACCCATTCTCCCCTTTTAGCCCCTCAAATCTCCTGGGTTTTCATGTACAACAGCCTTATCATTTTTAGTTAAAAACAAAACTTTGTTTCAAAAGCTACCTCTTACAGATACAATTTAAGTTCTTGAGTTTGTCTCTTGCATTTTAAAATAACCTCTATTTGGCATGTTACACAGCATATCATTATTTTTTATCTAAGGATCTGTCATACACACACATACATAAATGAGAGTTCAATAAAAGCAGGAACTGTAATCGCTCATTGCTTTAATTCTGCCACTTATACAGTGGCTAGCATATGGTGGGTCCTCCCTATATATATGACAAGGTAACACAGAAATGAAATATTTATTCTTGTCCATTTATTCTTTTTATTTTCTTGGCATAAAAAGGTAAATTCCTACATGAACATTTAATAATATCACCTTTTTCTTCAACCAAGTTCATAGATACACTAGCAATTTTTGGTTACATCTTTAGGTACGTTTACTCAACAAGAATTTATGAAAAAGATGAGTGATTACTTCCTGTCAAAGATAAGGTAACTTAACCAAGTAGATATATAGAGATTTGACTGCTTGGTGAATGAGGTCATTTCGATCCATAAGACCCCAGTGAATGATGTTCACTGAGCTAAAATTAGCACATACACTGATGCAGGTGCAATCTCAAGTTCCTATATGGGATCCCCATACTTGCTGACATTGCTCTCAAACTACCCAAATGATGCCACACTATTACTGAAAGGACACCGAGTTATGACTCATTTATGTTGTTTTGGTTTTACCATGCATTCTATCTTACCTTCCACCGTTCTGGATTTTGTTAACTCCTCTAGCTCTGGATTTTGCTAAGTACTCTAGTTTCTGTCGCAAATGAGCAACTCCTTAGTTTCAGTAGAAGGTGGCCTTTCCTTTATGCAAATAGTACTCTGAGTTGGGCAAAAACCAACCTGGCTGTGTGGTATGAGACAAGCAGAGGCTGGTGAAACTGACTTCCAAAGCAGACAGGGGTTGTCTGCCTACATCCTTCTGTAGCAACTCTAGATGTTATTACAAACAAGCCATGGGACAGATTGTTTTTTGGAACAGACCGAATCCATTTGCCGTTTCAAAATTCTATAAACAGAGTATTAAGGAATTCAATTCCCACAGCAACTATATGGGCGTTGGCTTCAGTTTTATGGGAATTTCTGCCAAGCTCACATATTTGTAGAACTATTGGTTTAGAGTGTCCTCTGCAACCCCGAGCAGGAGGGATCATTTCTTGCGATCGCAGTTCACTTTAAGGACTGGGTCTTACTGGTGACAGGTACACATGATAAATGTTCCAGAAGCCTGACCTAATTTCCCTTGAAGTGAGTGTTTTGCTAAGAACATTCCCTCAAAGTGTCAGCTTGCAACCAAGGATTCAAACCTGCCAGTGTCCATTCTTCTTAGCGAGTTATTACCATTGCTTTGAAAGTTCACTCAAAAGGAAGCTAATTCTGCCTCATTTACAAACTTCTTCAGACTTACGGCTGCATTTAAATAAGTTATATATCTAATGTAAAATAAGAAATTATAAAACATACTCAGTCTCATAGTTTTCAGTTATTTGTGATCAGAAAAACAAAACATTCTGGGCTTAGTATAAATTAAGGTGAACTTGCAATATACTTGTTTTTTCTCTTGTAAAGAGATCAATATGGCAACATGTTCACTTATCTTGTCCTTCAAAAATTATATCTGCAAGGTATTATTTATGTATCATATAGTAGTAGGGAAAATATTGCAGAAATTAGAACCCCAAATGTCCTAAGCCTCAGTTTCTGTAGCCATAACATGGCATTAATGGTTGTACCTACCTCTTGTTTGTTGCTAGGAATAATGAGATAATGTATTTAAAATAATTAGCCAAAAGTCAAAGATCTCTCTTGGTAAATGTCATGTTGCACTTGAAAATACGTGGCTTTTTTTCAAATATCTTTTTATATTGAATTCTAACATAATTCCACAATGATAACAGTATAGACGCCACATGATTTTAATGCCTTTGGACCATAAAATTTGTGCACCCTGTTTTATGTCCCTGGATATGTTCCAATGTCTCCTGGTTTATAGTCTACGGCAACTTGAATAGAATTTGTATCCTGATGTTGTGTGAAAACTGTATAAATCTTAATTATGTTGAATTGGTTCATAGTGCTTTTCAGGTCTACTATATCCTTCTTTTCTGTCTATTCATTCTATTAATTTTTGAAAGTTTGATATTGAAACTCCAATTAAGAACTTTAATTTATCTACTTAAAAAAAATAATTGTAACATATAGTGGAAATATATGTAACTTTGTTCTGTATCTTCTAAGTCTCCTGAAAATGTGTTATCATACTTTCATAATATAAAAAATAAGAAGGAAGAAAAAAACATCATTCCCATTTAAAATAATAATATAAAAAATACTTGGCTAAGAACCTAGAATATAGAATGTGCTCAAAAAAATGATAGCTATTACTACAATAATAAATTATGTTTTAGATGTTAAATCAATAGAAAAATTTAAAAAAACAGGTAGAAATAACTATGATCTTTTGATGTGAGAAAACAATTAATGTAGTATCTACATAAAAGTTTTATATACAATAATGATATTTTATTTACAAAGAATTTCTGAGTAAAAATGAAATTATTTTCTAAAGCAAGTAACACAAAAATTACCATTAAAAACAAATCTTCTGGTATTTCTTAGGTTTTTGTAAAGTAAAATAAAAACAGTACTTAGTCTCCAAATTGTTTGAAATAAATTGAGCATATATTTCAGTAATCTGATTCCTATATTTACTAATAAATATATTTATTCAGTGTTTGTAAAAATATAATTAGTTATAATTCCTAAAATAATTTTAAATACAGATTTATTTTTTAAATGCACATTAACTATCTACCTGGGTCAAGCATTATCATAGGTATGGAAATAAAAATTTTGGTTTCCTATTTTAGGGGTGATAACTATAGATACTCAACCAAGAAAAGGACCCTTGGACAATTTTCTTTTTCAGTAAACTAAGTTTTACCTAATTTTTCAATAAAGCATATTTAGGAGTATTTCGAAAATAATAGCATACATATTTTGCCAGTTACATTTTATTTTTTTAAAGAATTTGATTTGCTGATAATTTTACTGGTAACGAAGTGCAAGCTGCCTGTTCCAGAAAACAGGTATTTAGAAATCTCATTTTGTTTTTCAGTATTTTTCAGATGAACACTGTATTTAAACTTTTTAAGATGTTAAAATACTTAGGATACTATAAAAATGTCTACAAAAAAAAAAAAAGGAATATTAACACTGAATGAAGAAATACCTTTTTGAAATGAACTATTCTCAATCCAGGGCCTCCACACTTGAGCTCCTTACTTCACCACGAGTCTTGACTCCTTATAGCTTTAAATCAATGCTAAAAGAATTTGCCCTTTTAGGCAGAAGAATGAAGGACATGTTTCCCTCTACTGACTTTGATCAGTGAAGCCCTTTATGATTCAGGCCATTTCCTTGATTTTAGGGAACAGAAAAGAGTGAACCAGTAAAGCTCAGACCTGGCTTTACCTAAGCTGGAGCACTGAGTTTTTAGAATTTCTGCAATGTGTCTTGGCAGGGTTATCAGCATTTTGAGAGGGATTCCTTCCAATGTTCAAAACTACCCTGTATGCTATAGGACACTTAGCGTCCCTGACCTCCACCAGTGAATGCCAACAACACCCCCTCTTTGTGACAACCAAAACTGCCCTCACACATTTTTAACTGCCCCCCAAGGTAGGGGAAAAGGCTTCCCTGATAACTCAGTTGGTAAAGAATCCGCCTGCAATGCAGGAAACCCCGGTTCAATTCCTGGGTCAGGAAGATCCCCTGGAGAAGGGAATGGCTACCCACTCCAGTATTCTTGGGCTTCCCTTGTGGCTCAGCTGGTAAAGAATCTGCTTGCAATACGGGAGACCTGGGTTTGATCCCTGGGTTGGGAAGATCCCTTGGAGAAGGGAAAGGCTACCCACTCCAGTGTTCTGGTCTGGAGAATTCATGGACTGTATAGTACACAGGATGGCAAAGTGAGTGACTTTCACTTTTGCTTAAGGCAGGGAGGTGTCATTTGGTCCTTCGGTGAAAAACTCTCTCTAGTGTATAAACACTATCTTACAAATCTCATTAGGTAATTTTGATACCAGGTAATTTTGCCTACTACTGAATTGACTTATCGACTCTATAGTTAGAATGCAAACTCTTTTTAAGTCAGGGAATGATTCTTACAATTCTTTTGAGATTTCACTTCCTCCTCAGTCATGCCCTCTACCCTTCATCCTTACCCTAGTATCTACTTCAGATATTACAGTTAGAATTGGACGTTTTTAACTTTAAACTAAAAGTTAAAACTTTTAAATTTAACTGTAGAAATGCAGTTAGCATTTTAAAATGACAAAGTTTTGTCTTGTTTTGGGGGCTCTCACATATGTGGTTCATAAATATAAAACACAATTTTGCCCTTTCTGGAAGATCTTAATTTCAAATATTGGTTCATTGGTCTTTATGTGTACGTGAACACGTTGGCCCAGCCTCTCTGATCTCTTATTGCCGAGAAGATACATTTACTGTAAACTCCCAGGAACCCCACAAATACTGTTCTGTCTTGACAGCGCCTTTGTACCTGAAGTCCACAGACTCTATAGAAATATGAAAATAACACATAATGCTTGAAAATAAACTTTTTTTTTCTATTTTCAGCTCTCAGAGAAAGAATGTAGGTGAAATAAAAGAGACACAGAGCTAAAATGCCCCAAGTCCCTATTGCTAACACCAAACCAACTATATCAGTAAGCTCAACAGGCCAATTTCTGAAGTTCCAACTACTATCAAAAGAGAGAGGGAGAAGTTAAATGGAGTTTTTCTTTGTTTTTTGTTTTTTTTTAAGGTGCTTTAATTCTAAACCTAAAGTTTTCTCTACAGCTTGGTTCATTCCTCAACAATCTATGTCAATCTATGAGATAAGTATAGATGATAGACTTGGATCAGATATTAACATACTCCTTGTCCTCAGTTTAGCAAAAACACTTTTCGAAGAAGAAGTAGTAAGAAGACTGGGTTCACGCCAGCAAGACCCAATTCAAATGTCATCACCTTTTGATTTCATCTGTGTCCTCAGAGCATCACAGCCCTCTCTACATTGCACACTCAATAAATAATGACAACTGTCAGAAAACAATGGAAGCCTAAGTGATCAAACTTAATGGGACCAAGGATAAGCCTATGGCTAGGAAGCCAAGTGTGTATGTTGGGAGCGCGGGAGATCGCAAGTATTACTGCTAGATAGAGGTTTGCAAGGATGATAGGGCCAAAATTTGGAGTTTTCAATTTGGACAACATTCTCTAAGTAATCAGTTCAGTCGCTCAGTCATGTCCGACTCTTTGCGACCCCATGAACTGCAGCACGCCAGGCCTCCCTGTCCATCACCAACTCCCGGAGTTCACCCAAGCTCATATCCATCGAATCAGTGATGCCATCCAGCCATCTCATCCTCTGTCGTCCCCTTCTCCTCCTGCCTTCTATCTTTCCCAGCATCAGGGTCTTTTCCAGTGAGTCAGTTCTTCGCATCAGGTGGCCAAAATATTAGAGTTTCAGCTTCAGCATCAGTCCTTCCAATGAATAATCAGGACTGATTTCCTTTACGATGGACTGGTTGGAGCTCCCTGCAGTCCAAGGGGCTCTCAAGAGTCTTCTCCAACACCACACTTCAAAATCATCAATTCTTCAGTCCTCAGCTTTCTTTATAGTCCAACTCTCACATCCATACATGACTACTGGAAAATCCATAGCTTAGACTAGACAGACCTTTGTTGACAAAGTAATGCCTCTGCTTTTTAATAGGCTATCTAGGTTCATCATAGCTATTCTTCCAAGGAGCAAGAGTCTTTTAATTTCATGGCTGCAATCACCATCTGCAGTGATTCTGGAGCCCAAAAAAATAAAGTCTGTCACTGTTTCCATTATTTCCCCATCTATTTGCCATGGAGTGATGGGATAAGATGCCATGATCTTCATTTTTTGAATGTTGAGTTTTAAGCCAGCTGTTTCACTGTCCTCTTTTACTTTCATCAGAGGCTCTTTAGTTCCTCTTTGCTTTCTGCATCTGCATATCTGAGGTTATTGATATTTCTCTCGGCAATCTTGATTCCAGCTTATGCTTCATCCAGCCCAGCATTTCACATGATGTGCTCTGCTGCTGCTGCTGCTAAGTTGCTTCCGTCGTGTCCGACTCTGTGCGATCCCATAGACAGCAGCCCACCAGGCTCCCCTGTCCCTGGGATTCTCCAGGCAAGAACACTGAAGTGGGTTGCCATTTCCTTCTCCAATGCACGAAAGTGAAAAGTGAAAGTGAAGTTGCTCAGTCGTGTCCGACTCTCAGCAACCCCATGGACTAAAGCCTGCCACGCTCCCCCGTCCATGGGATTTTCCAGGCAAAAGAGTACTGGAGTGGGGTGCCATTGCCTTCTCCATATAAGTTAAATAAGCAGGGTGACAATATACATCCTTGATGTACTCCTTTCCCAATTTGGAACCCGTCTGTTGTTCCATGCCTGTTTCTAACTGTTGCTTCTTGACCTGCATACAGATTTCTCAGGAGGCAGGTAAGATGACCTGGTATTCCCATCTCTTAAAGGATTTTCCACAGTTTATTGTGATCCACACAGTCAGACTTTGGCACAGTCAATAAAACAGAAGTTCATGTTTTTCTGGAACTTTCTTGCTTTTTTGATGATCCAGTAGAAGTTGGCAATTTGATCTCTTGTTCCTCTGTCTTTTCTAAATCCAACTTGAATATCTGAAAGTTCACGGTTCACATACTGTTGAAGCCTGGCTTGGAGAATTTTGAGCATTACTTTGCTAGCGTGTGAGATGAGTGCAATTGTACGGTAGTTTGAGCATTCCTTGGCATTGCTTTTCTTTGGCATTGGAATGAAAAGTGACCTTTTCCTGTCTTGTGGCCACTGCTGAGTTTTCCAAATTTGCTGGCATATTAAGTGCAGCACTTCTACAGCATCATCTTTTGGGGTTTGAAGTAGCTCAACTGGAATTCCATCACCTCCACTAGCTTTGTTCATAGTGATGCTTCCTAAGGCCTGCTCGACTTCACATTCCAGGATGTCTGGCTCTAAGTGAGTGATCACACCATCATGGTTATCTGGGTCATGAAGATCTTTTTTGTATAGGTCTGTGTATCATTGCCACCTCTTCTTAATATCTTCTGCTTCTGTTAGGTGCATACCACTTCTGTCCTTCCTTTATTGTGCCCATTTTTGCATGAAATGTTCCCTTGGTATCTCTAATTTTCTTGATGAGATCTCTAGTCTTTCCTATTCTATTGTTTTCTTCTATTTCTTTGCACTGATCACTGATGAGGGCTTTCTTATCTCTCCTTGCTATTCTTTGGAACTCTGCATTCAGATGGGTATATCTTTCCTTTTCTTCTTTGCCTTTAGCTTCTCTTTTTTTCTCAGCTATTTGTAAGGGCTCCTCAGACAACCATGGCTACATGGGGTACAGTCCATGGGGTTGCAAAAGAGCTGGGCATGACTTAGCAACTAAACAACAACAACAACGATGCACAGCTTATTTTTATAAGTAAGACGTGGTTCTCAGTTACCAGCTTTGTGACCTTGAATAAGCCAATTAAATTTCCATTAATTTATTCAGACAACATTTGTCGAACATTATCTGTTCCAGGCACTCTGATAGGCATTGGGGTGTGTATCTTGAACCTTCAGGTACCTGAAGTCTAATCAGGGAAGCAGGCCAATATCAGGACAATTACAGTACAACCTGATAAAGGCCCTGGTAGTAGAAGCAGACCCTGAGAGCACAGAGGGCGGCCCTAGACTAGTCTGAGAGTGCTAAAGAAAGCTTCCTGGAAGGGCAGTGATGGCCTGTACTGTCCCCCAAGACCAGCAGGGTGAGCACTGTGAGGTGGGGGAGACTTGCACAGATTCTTTGTGGGTAGAAAAGTAACCCTGGAGTGACGCTAGCTAATGTTACTGAGGGCTCACTACGTGCCGGCTATTCATCTCCGCTTTCCATGTATTATTTTCTTATAATCTTTCAAGTGCTATGAGGCAGCTACTCTTCTGTCCTCATTTTTATAGATGAAGCAAACTCAGGCACAACTAAGCCCGAAGTCACACAGATAGTAATTGACAGAGTTGAGATTTCCACTCAAGCAGTCTAATTAAAGAACCCACGCTGTCAACCATGGCTCCGTAATTGCACAGATAACAATATCTAGTCCACAGGCCCAAGCACCGAGAAAGGGTTTGGCAGATGACAACATAATTGTGAGAGCCATCAGTGTCACCAGTGTCTACATACACACATCTGACCTGCAGATCTAACTACACTAGATTTTCTTCCCACTAGATGATGGGCTCAGTGGATTCTAACCAAAAACTGAAACTCCAGCTTTACAGTCAAAAGGAAGTGTCCTTCACCAAACAGCCCTGTGGGAAGTTTATTTCTTTCATATCAGTACCACTAAAACCACGAGCTCTCAAAACACTTTGGATCCCTTAACACCACTTCCCTCCAACCTCTTCCCCATAAATATGATTTTGATCCATCCTTGACTACTACTTAATTTACTGTATTTTTGTGCATACGTGAAAATTTAAAGCCACACCAGCTTCACAGTGAAAGTTATGAGTTAGCTGTCACATGTTTGTGTGAAGTCACATCAGTTGTGTCTGACTTTTTGCAACCCTATGAACTGGAGCCCACCAGGCTCCTCTGTTCATGTGATCCTCCAGGCAAGAATACTGGATTACCATTTTCTTCTCCAGGGGATGTTCCTGACCCAGGGATCAAGGCTACGTCTCTTAAGTCTACTGCATTGGCAGGCGGTTCTTTATGACTAGCACCACCTGGGAAGCCCTAGCTGTCACATGGGGGAGAGAACTATTTGAAAAGTTACAAGTTTTTTTTCTTTTTTTCCCCTTCTATCAATTGAGATTTTGAATAAACTTTATTGTAAAGAAATTCCAATTTGAAAATTTTTTCAAGTCAAAATGTTGGGGAGGGGGACCAGCAGTGAATTACAGAATGCCACTAAGAATCAAAATTTCAGGTAATAAAACTCAAGTTAGACAATAAAGAGTTTTAATAAAGAACAACCTTGGAGCAATGGTGATACCTATATTTTCACCTGAGAGCCTATGAAGGAACAGGAACACTGCATTTACAGAGGTCTGATACAGACAAAAGATGAGGGAGATTATAAATTTCTTGCTTGGCCATGGTTCATCTCAGTGAACTCTGTTTCCTAATAGTCAAAGCACAGGCCAATTGTGTACCCACAGGTGTCCTGCAACTGTGTGCCCACAAGTCTATACAGCCAGGATTATCATTATCAGATATTTATTGGGCTGCCAGTTATAAAGAATGCAGGTGTTACTGCCAAGAATGGGTAACATATGGCTCTCCATGCCTTGACGGCAGTCAACTTGTAGACAGAAGTGGGCAACCTCTATTCCCCACTGGAGGAAAAGATTCATCTGAGAGGCAGGCAGCACAGGACAGAGCCGGTCTTGCTGCTGGGCAGACATGCTCAGATCCCAGTCCTTCTCCACTTAGGTAAGTGGATGCACCACCTTGAGCCTCAGTTTCTTATTCTATTGCTCGTTGGTGTTGTTTAGTCTCTAACTAGTATCCAATTCTTTCGCAACCCCATGGGCTGTCCATGGGAGTTTCCAGGCAAGAATACTTGAGTGGGTTGCCATTTCCTTTTCCAGGGGATCTTCCTGACCCAGCAATCGAACCCACAGCTCCTGCCACATCTCCACTGCCAGCGGGTTCTTTACCCCTGAACCAACAGGGAAGCCCTTCCATTGCTGGAGTGAGGACTAAACGAAATAATGCACAGACCCCAGCATAGTACCTGTTGACATGGGAGACCAATGTAGTGGGCACCATTCCCTAATATTCAGCTGACGCTATGTCCATGGGATTTCCCAGGCAAGAATACTGGATCGGGTTGCAATTTCCTTCTCTAAGAAATCTTCATGACCCAGGGATTGAACCTGCATCTCCTGTACTGGCAGGCAGATTCTTTACTGCTGAGCCACCAGGGAAGCCCAGTTGATGCTATATATAGTTGATGCTATATTAGGCACCTAATATTTCAAAGGCACTTCCAAAAGGATGACCAAACAGTCTGGTAAGCCCTTTCCTAATAGGGACATTACTGGCATTTTAGGAAAGTTAGTTCTTCATTAGACGGAACTATCCAGAGCATGATAAGATATTTAGCATCCCTATGTTCAAGCTGGTTTTTAGAAAAGGCAGAGGAACCAGAGATCAAATTGCCAACATCCACTGAATCATCAAAAAAGCAAGAGAGTTCCAGAAAAACATCTATTTCTGCATTATTGACTATGCCAAAGCCTTTGACTGTGTGGATCACAATAAACTGTGGAAAATTCTTCAAGAGATGGGAATACCAGACCACTTGACCTAACTCTTGAGAAACCTGTATGCAGGTCAGGAAGCAACAGTTAGAACTGGACATGGAACAACAGACTGATTCCAAATAGGAAAAGGAGTCTGTCAAGGCTGTATATTGTCATCCTGCTTATTTAACTTCTATGCAGAGTACATCATGAGAAACACTGGGCTGGAGGAAGCACAAGCTGGAATCAAGATTGCCGGGAGAGATATCAATAACCTCAGATATGCAGATGACACCACCCTTATGGCAGAAAGTGAAGAAGAACTAAAGAGCCTCTTGAAGAAAGTGAAAGAGGAGAGTGAAAAAGTTGGCTTAAAGCTCAACATTCAGAAAACTAATATCATGGCATCTGGTCCCATCACTTCATGGGAAATGGAGAAACAGTGGAAACAGTGGCTGACTTTATTTTTTTTGGGCTCCAAAATAACTGCAGATGGTGACTGTAGCAATGAAATTAAAAGACACTTACTCCTTGGAAGGAAAGTTATGACCAACCTAGATAGCATATTGAAAAGCACAGACATTACTTTGCCAACAAAGGTCTGTCTAGTCAAGGCTGTGGTTTTTCCAGTGGTCATGTATGGATGTGAGAGTTGGACTGTGAAGAAAGCTGAGTGCCAAAGAATTGATGCTTTTGAAGGGTGGTGTTGGAGAAGACTCTTGAGAGTCCCTTGGACTGCAAGGAGATCCAACCAGTCCATTCTAAAGGAGATCAGTCCTGGGATTTCTTTGGAAGGAATGATGTTGAAGCTGAAACTCCAATACTTTGGCCACCTCATGCGGAGAGCTGACCCATTGGAAAAGACTCTGATGCTGGGAGGGATTGGGGGCAGGAGGAGAAGGGGACAACAGAGGATAAGATGGTTGGATGGCATCACCGACTCGATGGACATGGGTTTGGGTGGACTCCAGGAGTTGGTGATGGACAGGGAGGCCTGGCATGCTCTGGTTCATGGGGTCGCAAAGAGTCGGACACGACTGAGCGACTGAACTGAACAGGACTGAATTCCCCCTTTCATTACTCCCCATACACTGAAAGGCAGTAAGATGCTTCCTCTCTGGGCATTTTGACAAGGGGGAAAGCCTCTACTACAGAGTTGGTTAAAGTACTGAAAAGCTCTTGAAACGTATGAAGCTTTCAGTCATATAGTCAAAGATAATGGCAGATCTAAGTGGAAGGAGGTTGAGCCCTTCCACTTTTAGATCTTCTCCCTACTTCAGCCCCACGGTCTCATACTTATTAAAATTTGACTTGCTAAAGTCTGATACCAAGCCTACATTACCAGAAAATGTGGCCACCAGCCCAGCACACTAAAGAGATTTCCAAAACACAAAGAAGTGCTGAATGGATTAACATTTCACCTGAGACACACCTTGACTGAACAATTCCAGTGTGGTCTTATTTTGTAAAACATCTCTGTTACAGGAAAACTCTAGGCGTTTCTCTGTGCCCAAAGCAAATGGACTTAAAAGCAGAATCTCACTGTAATAAAAAGTGAAAAAAGAAGCAACTGCTTCTATCCACGCACTCATTCTAAGAAACAGAAAAAGGGAAGCATTCACTCACATTCTTACACCTTTGAGGTTTTCTTTTACTTCTTGAATTGAGGAGAATCTGGACCCAAGGTATTACATACATATACCTCCATGTGAATTTTCCTGTCTTTCCCTCTCACTATTGATAGCAAGATTTCAAAACAAAACAAATCAAAACAAAAAACAGGAAGATAGTAAAGTGAACATGCCCAGAAACATGGAAAATCTTAAGTTAAGGAAGAATCATGCACAGATTTGTGGGTCAGGGGGCTTTTAGGGGAGGTGGTGGTGGTGAGGGGGCACAATCACATTTTGCTCGAAACAGAAGATAAAGGTTTTTGATATTGAAGAAAGAGTTCAAGATTCTGAGATTGATAGGAGTGAATCTAGGGAAAAGGAATTAACCATCTCTTCACATTCAAGCCTGATGGAGCCCCTCTATATGGACTGCCTGGTCCTGGCTTCCACATGATTATCATAACGTACAGAGTGTCAGAAATTCAGATGAAAGCAGAAAAGGTCTCGTAAGGAAAATCAGAGGAAAGAGGATAAAGATGGGGAAACTCTACAAGGTATTCACTAAGAGAATGAACACTTGGTCTCTCTTCTGATGATCATGCAAATGGAAAACGGTTTGAGAGTCATGCCCTGTAGTATAGATTACTAAAAAGCGGGATAGATTTCTCACAACTCCTGTAAAAATGCAGCGTTTGAGGAGCTTTATATCAGCATTCATTCTCAGTCATTCACAATCATAAGGTGTAGGCCCTACAGAGTGTCACCACCAGGGCTCCTGAATCAAGACAATCACAATAACAGCAGGAACACCAACAATGATCACGTACTGAAGACTTACTAGGTACTCGACACTAAAGCATAAAAACAATTTGAGAGTCAGGTGTTGACTTTGTTGCTTCCAAACAGAAAACTAAGACAGTTTAAGTGACTTGCTTGAGGCCACAGGATAAGTAACAGACAAAGCCATGATGTCAACCTACATGATTCCAAACCCATCCTCTCCCCATGGAGACACCTACCTCATCATACCCCAGCTCACCTCTGTGCATAACTATAATCTACCATCTCCCACAGTCACTAACATAAGACAGTCCCATGTTTACATGAAGCCTTGAAATCACGAACTCGAATGACACACACCTAGGAGGGAAATCTCATCTCATCATGTAAAATATAAATCTTTGCTCTTTCCTATAGCGTAATACTCAGTGAAACCTTAAGTTGTTTTTATTATCAATGAAGATGATGATGTCCTATGAATTTTTTACCATTCATTTCATCCCGACTCAAGCACTAAAATGACAAAGCATATGAGGAACTGCATTCATTGTTTTGTTAAAGACTGTCACGACCACCTGCTTTCTACCATTACCAGAAAGAAAATGTGACTTCTTTCATCTCTGTCCCCCTCTGCAACATTCATATAGAGATAACCTGGCTGTAACTGCATTTTTCCAGTTTAAAAATTTAAAGCCAATAAATCCCAAGCACCACCAGGTTATTCTGCTAGACTTGTCCTTCATCTGATTCAGCTACAGAAGGGGATAATGATCTGTCATAAAGGTAAATTCATTACCACAAGATAATATCATCATACTCCTACTGCCCATTTTCACGGCCAGGCGCACTCTCTCTCTGCGATGCTGTATCTCAGTTCTCCCGGGAGCAGTTTACCGCTGACATAATAATAATAACAACAACAACAACTTACATTTATAAGGAAGACAAGACTGCCTATATTTTCTATCTCTTGACAAAGAATAGCTCCCAGTTCTACTTCAGATGCATCAGTTATCACCACAAAAGGCCCAGGAAAATCTGGAGTCTTTAAAAGATGCCTATAAATGGATCTGCTAAAGGTTCATAAAAGTTTCGCTATCACAAACAGGTGACTCAATCGCCAACTTCCTTGTGCTGGGGAAAACACAAAAAGGAAACATGACCATATATGGGTCCTGGAAATGGTTCTCTAGAGATTATTGGCTGATTTACTTGATCATTTGGCACACTCATCCAGGTAACTGGATTTCATTACGGTTTTTAAGAAATCACATTTTCTGGTGTTGATTGTGGTATGGTTATTGTAGAAGGCCTATATCCTTCCATATTCATGCCATACCATGGGATGGCAAGAATCCCTAAAGACACTGCATTTCCCTAAAGACACTGCTTTAGGTTAAAATGAGTAATCTACTCTCCAGTAATCAACCCAAGGCTTTCTGAACCCCTTCTACATGCACGGTACTGTGTTAGATGTAGTAGAGGAAGCAAGATGGATCAAAAATGGATGACCCTGCGAAAGACATGCCAGAACAGAGTGGGTCCCAAACTTTGGCACAGGGTGACTCTTCTTATATCCTTATATCCTGAGAGTTTTGCATTCTTCAGTGTGCTGGACAGCCAGTGCATGGCTGTGCATACCTGGACGTGGCAGAACAGGTAACCCTGATGCTATGCAACAACTCATCCAGGACTCCCAGGCCAGAAAGCGGGCACTGCATGCGTGTGAGTGGGGATGGGACGGTACTAGTAAAGACCCTCCACAAACTAGGTGATTTGGGGCCAACATCATTTTGTGGGTAACCTCATAAATCAATGATGGACAGGGAAGTCTGGTGTTCATGGGGTCGCAAAGAGTTGGGTACAACTGAGCAATTGAACTGAACTTGTAAATCAATAATGGTAAGACGTGGGTGTGAGAAAGCATTCTAGAAGCAACAGCCAAGAAAACAGAAAAACTCTACACCAAATCCTACAGAACTCTTCACCAAATTCTGATCCAAGAACGATTCTGGGGTTTGCGGGTGAGAGATGGAATGGCCAAAAGACAGGTATGCAGGCAGAGAGCCACAGAAGTGAGGAAAGCAAAGAGGCCGACTAGTGAGTCCCTGAAAACATTGAGGAGACAGTGTCTTGGTAACAGAAAGATGGTCCTTTAGAGCCATCTGCCAGGTTTGAAATCCAGCCATACCTGTTTACAGTCTGAGCCTCAGAGTCTGCATCTGCTAAATGGAACTAATTCTGTCCATGAGAGGATAAAATAAGAGGGTGGGTACTGAAGAGATGATGGCTGTCCTTTTTGCTTCCATCTCAATGGAGGAGCAGGTCACACCAGGTTTGGCCCCAGGATGTGCAGAAAGAATTCTCAAATGCTTCCACGGGGACTTATAACAACTGTCTGGGTTCTCAGATTATCTGCTTAAAAGGTTTGCATGGATATCAGATTTCATGAGTCTGCTTGTCACAGACACTGCCGCGAAGTAGAGCCTCTGAAGTGTAACTTGTGATTTCTCTGATATTTCTCTTGTTTTCTGCTGCCCCTCAAAAGTGCAGAGACTTCTGCAGGGCCAGCAATGGCCATCTTGTGAGTAACAGAGGCTTGGTAAGGTGCACTTGGCTTGTGGCGCCATGAAGCTATCTTCTGCCCCAGATTGGTCCTCGGCCCTTTATTCTCTGCCCTGATATCCAATTCCAGGAACTTCTCATTCTTTCCAAGTTGCCACCCTTTCGCATGCTCTCCTTCCCCTTTTCATGTGGCCTCTGCTCGCCTTCTCAGTCTCTCTCCTCTGGTTCTCTACTTTATCTCCATTTTCTACCTGCCTGCTCCCCTATTCACTCCTTCCAAGGGGTTTCTGCTCCTCTGTCCCCCATACCCAGCATGCACACTGACATACACACCATTCCCACCATTTCACCTCTGCCCTAACAACAAACTCTGTTATTTTGTGTGTGTGGTAGGAATTTGGATAAGGGACCAGGAAGTATCAGACTTGAAAAGCCAAGGAATCTACTTAAATTTCATTGTGACAGTCAGGACGGTTACAAGGAACGTTTGACAAGTAGCCTCATCTGACTCCCTGCTGTGACACAGACACTAGTATTATTCCAATTTTCAGATGAGATTAAGAGACTTGGAGAAAGATGCAGTTATTCATTTGAGACTGGGGACTCCAAGATCAACTTTTGCCTCATAGCTTCCCTCTTCTTTGCTTCCTGTCAGGAAGGAAGCAAAGGTCACGCCATGTTTCAGTTCCTCACAGATTTGAGTGTTTCAGGCAACACTGGCTTCCCAGGTGACTCAGTCGTAAAGAATCCACCTGTCAGTGCAGGAGATGCAAGAGACGCAAGTTCAAACCCTGGGTTGGGAAGATCCCTTGGAGAAGGAAATGGTAACCCGCTCCAGTATTCTGCCTGGGAAATCACATAGCCAGAGGAGTCTGGTGGGCTACAGTCCAGGGGGTTGCAGAGTCAGACGTGACTGAGCCGCTGAGCACACATGCACCCATGCAAGGAAACAGTGCATGCGCTACAGATGATATTTCTAGTGACGCTAGAAACTTTCACCTCTCTACTCCTACCAAGGATCAGCTTATATAGAGAGGGTCAGCTGAAGGTCAACACTCGAGTCTCTCAGACTGATTAGTCTTGCTGATCACCCTTGCTGCCTCCTCAGGGTCATTCCACAAAGTCCTGTCTTCCTGGGCAGATCCTTGTCAGCCCTATTAAAAAAATATCTCAACTGTGAACTCCCCATATCTTTTTTCCCCCATACTTCTAAACCAGCAGTTCTTTGAAAAAGAATACATACACTCACTCTACTAGAGATTTAACCAAAGGAATTTTAGGTTAAATGTAACTAATGCTTAGTATGCTTTTGCTTTAGAGGTCAAGCTCAAGTAAACTCAGAATAGAGATAACACAGCTTAATGCTGTCACCATGATCTCTTATCTGGATTACTACAGTGGTGCCCTAATTGGTTTCCCTTCTGCCCTTGACTCCTACAGCCTACCCTCCAGTGCACGAGATCCTGTCTCTCCTGTGCTCAAATCCTGCCAATGGCATGCATGCACTGAGAGTCAAAGCCAGAGTCTGAAAATAGCCTTAGTGCATCCCAAAGTGTGATCCCTGAACCAGCAGCAGAAGCAGCGCATGGATGCTTGTTAGAAATGCAAATTCTGAATCAGGCACTCTAGGGGCAATGGGCCCAGCAATGTGTGTTTTAACAACAGTCTTCCGCGTGAATGTGATGCTGCTAAAGTTTGACAACCACTGTCCGGTATGAGCTGCCCTCATCCCCAGCCCTTTACCTGAGTCCCTCTCCTTCTACTCTCCACCTCACTCCCTTCATTCCATCTTCACTAGTCCTTCCCCAGATGTCTTCCTGTCCCACTCCATCACCTCCTTCTCATCTGTTTAAATGTCAGTTTCTCAGTAAGGTGTTTGTGGACATCGTCTTAAAACCCCAACTGCTCCTGACTCCCCACCCCATCTCCTTTCTTAATTTTCTCCACTTCTCACCAGCTGGCACGCTATACCTTTTTCTGAATTATGTTTGAATTCTCTGTCTCCATCAGCTAGAATGTAGTCGCAGGGTGGAGGGGTAGGGGTTAGATGATCCATTCACCGGTATATCCTGTGCCACTAAAAAGGCGTCTGGCACAAAGTGAAAGTGAAAGTGAAGTTGCTCGGTCGTGTCTGACTCCTTGCGACCCCATGGACTGTAGCCCACCAGGCTTCTCTGTCTATGGGATTCTCCAGGCAAGAATACTGGAGTGGGTTGCTATTTCCTTCTCCAGGGGATCTTCCCGACCAAGGGATCAAACCCAGGTCTCCTGAACTGCAGGCAGACGCTTTGAGCCTGGGCCACCAGGGAAGCCCTGGCACAAAGTAGTGACTTAAATACATATTTATCAAATGTTGAAGGAGGAATGATTATGTTCTGCCATTAGTAGTCATGTCACCCGTGCAATATGTTTAAGTTCTCTGAGCCTCAGTTTCCTCATTGGTAAAAAAGAGGATTTGTGCATGCTAAGCCACTTAGTCATGTCTGAGTCTTTGTGACCCTATGGACTGTAGCCCACCAGGCTCCTCTGTTCATGGGGATTCTGCAGGCAGTAATACTGGAGTGGATTGCCATGCCCTCCTCCAGGGTACCTGCCCTTCCCAGGGATGAAATCCACGTCTCTTAAGTCTCCTACATTGGCAGGCAGGTTCTTTACCACTAGCGCCACCTGCGTGAAATCAAAGTTGCTCAGTCGTGTCTGACTCTTTGCAACCTCATGGACTGTAGTACATGGAATTCTCCAGGCCAAAATACTGGAGTGGGTAGCCTTTCCCTTCTCCAGCAGATCTTCCCAGTCCTGGGATAGAACCCAGGTCTCCTGCATTGTGGGTGGATTCTTTACCAGCTGAGCCACAAGGGAAGCCTAAGAATACTAGAGTAAGTAGCCTATCCCTTCTCCACTGGATCTTCCTGGCCCAGGAATACGAACTGGGGTCTCCTGCACCATAGGCAGATTCTTTACCAACTGAGCTATCAGGGAAGTCCATCTTGGGAAGCCCTGAAAAAAGAGGATTGAGTAAGGTGAAAAGCCCTACACGGTGCTCAGCTCTTTTTAGTCATGTAATTAAAAGTAACAATTCTGATCATCAGAATAGGGAAAAAAAAATCTCAGGCAATATCATTAGAACCAAGTGAAAAGTAATAGTCTGAACTTTTAAAAGCTTTTTTTTTTCTTCAGTTTGGATAACATTTGGAGGGGTAGAGGGGGGGACTAAAGATATATCCCCCTTTCTAGGAACAGGTTGTTGGGAAAAGGAATGATCCTCCTGTGTTGAAACTGATCTCCCCAAAGACAGCATTTTAATGAATCAAGGAGAAAGGAATTATAAACATCCAATTTAATTATTCTTCAAAAACAAAATGCATATTGAATAGGAAACACATTGAAAACTTAAGATTTGTTCGTGGCTGTTTTTTCCAAAATATTGCAATAAAGTGTTTGGGAACATCTAATAAAACTAATACGCAGCTGGATTTTCCTGCCCCCAAACTAATTCATGCTAATTCCAAGGCAGGTCACAAGGTCTGCATGCTTTATTTTTGATGCATTCGTTATAATTGTTACTATGGACAAAGACTAAACACAAAAAATAAAACATCCTGTTGGGGAATGATCTACCAAACACACACCACATGTTTTCTCTTCCATCATTAGTCTAAGGGGGATTTCCACATAACCAAGATTCTTAGAAACGGAGCTCTCACTCGTCATTGCTGCATATTCCCACTTAGTCACTGTCTTGGGACCTCCCAGGTCTCTGATGAAATAAATCTGAAGTTACACATTAAAAAATGACTATAGCCAGGAATTGGTATTTGGAGAACAAAGCTCTCTTTTTGTACTGTTATGTTTCACAGGAGAATATCAGGCTATACTGTTCAGCATTTTACTGTTCAAGTTGTTAACAGGACCACACTCCACGTGGTTTCTACTAGGAGCGAAGACTTCTCGAATCCCCATCCCAAGTATCCAGGTGAGGACATGGGTACCAGCCTACACCTTTCTGCAATGAATGAACAGGGTCAGAAGAAAATCTGATCTGCAAGAAGAAGCCACTGTTGTCAAAATACACACCTTCACGCCTACCACTTTATCCCGTGTTTAAACAACCCTTTGAGTCCTAAGCAACAGTAGTGTGTGCACGTAATATTTTAGGTGGAAAAGTTCTCTCTCAGCGAGGGGTCTGGATGAGACACAAATGCAAGGTCACCACGCCGGCGGTGACTGTGTTCTGCCAACACACATCTTACCAAGAGGCCCTGGCACTGGCTTTTGTAGGTGACCTGGCTCGGACAGAACCTACCGTCACTTCCCCTGACGAACCCAGAGTTCTTTCCACTCGGGGAAAGTGCTTTCAGACAAGAATCTGATATCAATCATTTCTATTTGGAGGAGAATTAAATCAGCGTGTGCTCACTCTCTCTCTCAAAAGGCTTTGCATTGAGAGTTCTGGTTCTCTTTAACCAACAATAGACATGATCCACTGCTAAAAGAATCTTCAAGCAATTGGGGGGAGACTTGAGAATTTTTTTAAATACTTAAAAAATAATCACAAGGGCAAATATGTTTTCCCTACATCCTGGCAACAAAAAACATGTTAAGGAGCCACAGTTTCCACCTTGAGAGGCAGACTCTGCTTGTTTACTCTGTGAAGTATAATGATTCAGTGCTTAAGCACTTTGTCCATGAATTCTCCAGCCAAGAAAACTGGAGTGGGTAGCCATTCCCTTCTCCAGGGCATCTTCCTGATCCAGGGATCAAACCCAGGTCTCCTGCATGCTGGCAGTTTCTTTACCTTCTGAGCCACCAGGGTAGCCCCCTTTAAGCAATTATCAGTTCTTAAAACACATCAGTTAACCAACTGCCTAGCCATGAGAAACATTTAAAACCATGTGAAGACAATGAGATCTACCTATTGCCATAGATTTTGTAAAGATCACAATGTCAATTTCTCTAGCTTTTGCAAATTTTCTGATAGATTAAAAGCAGGTTTCATCATGGATTATCCCAAATAATTTTCATTAACTTAGACATTTGCATTAGTTTCTCAGCTTTTAGTTGCTGCTGCTGAGTCGCTTCAGTCGTGTCCGACTCTGTGCGACCCCATAGATGGGCAGCCCACCAGGTTTCCCATCCCTGGGATTCTCCAGGCAAGAACACTGGAGTGGGTTGCCATTTCCTTCTCCAATGCATGAAAGTGAAAAGTGAAAGTGAAGTCGCTCAGTCGTGTCCGACCCTCAGTGACCCCATGGACTGCAGCCTACGAGGCTCCTCCGTCCATGGGATTTTTCCAGGCAAGAGTACTGGAGTGGGGTGCCATTGCCTTCTCCGAGCTTCTAGTTAGGGACCCTATAATAGAGGATTTATCAAATCCTCTATTGCATCCACGTCCCTAATACTGAATGCCCCTTTATCCCCTGAGTCCTCCTGCTGAAGTTCCACATGAAAAATACTACAACTAAGAGCCATGAAAATCTTTCTTCCCTTGAGGAATGGATATGCATCATCTCATAGGTAATGAGAATGACATAATTAATCATGGGTATTTCTCTTTTTCCTTTGGCTGCCAGGAAGTTCAGAAACAAGCTTATGGCTCAGCACTATTAACAATGTAGAATAGCAGAACAGAATCTTTTTCAAATTTAATTATCTACCTTAATTTATATATTTCCCAGTCTTCATTTTTTTACTTGCTTATATTTTCCACTTTACTGTTTTCTTTGTAAATAAGCCTTCCAATCTTTATAAAATGGAAGTTCATGTATGTACAAATTAAATTATGTTGGGTTAGTCAAAAAGTTCATTCAGCTTTTGTATAACATCGTATGGAAAAATCTAAACATTTTGGCCAATTTGGTAAATATATACACATACACAAATTATATACCCACACTTATCTGCAAAGGTAACAATTTTATAGTATATTTTCATGAAAAAGAACTATTACATGAAACAGAAATAAAATTAGCTGCACTGGATTATTCATTGTAAAGAATTATTTTAACAAGTACAACAAATCTCTGTGGGCTATCTACTAATCTATAGAAATAGTTATATCACATTTTAATGGCATTTTCTGTACTCTTATTTTACAAATGTGGATTTAGAGTTCTTGGAGTCTAATTTCTAAAATGCATTATTCTCAAAAATTTCAGACAAGTGACACTTTTTAAAAATTCAATATGCTTTATTCAGACTCTAGTGAAATGGGTTTAGATCTATTTGAATATCATGTAATTATACTTAGAAGAAGCTCCATAAGATATCCCATAAAATAATGCAAAGGAAGCTGTTTTGCAAAACTCCAAGGTATAATACAAATGCTAGCAATTATTGCTATTATCCATAGCTTATAAACCATGATCATCAGAGGTGAGGTGTACATTTCTGCTAAGAATGCTGATAACTATGAAGATAGCCTGCTCATTGATTCAAATTTTTTGTAAGTCCCAGACCTTTAACAGGACTCTACAAAATAAGGATATACTTAAGAATCCTCAGATATTTGAAGACTCTTTGATCTCCCAAGAGTGGGACTCAATATTTAATTTTAAAGTAGTCTTCATATACAACTGAAGTAAAAACTCTCATCCCTTAGGATAAGAGAGAAATATAATCTCAGTGAAGTTATTTGTCGGTTTGTTCCTTTCCTTCTGGTTATTAAATACAACCATGCTATTCACTAATAATCCAGGAAGCAAAGAACTAAGACATTAGCCAGCTTGTGTTCCAAACTAAAAAGAGGTTAAAAACACAGCATTGTAATACAAACACAGCTTATAAGTACAGCCTGTGTACCTACTGTTCTGCCATTTAAACTTTGAGTAGCTGTACAAACAAGTCTATCTTGAGGAAACAGACTGGGTAATTTTCCATTCCGACTGTTTGAGATTTCACCAAGAGCTTCAAACTTGCAGAAGTCTGTGTTGCCAGATATTTTCTTCAAATTTGTTATCTATAGCTCTCTCCATTAAGACTTCCCTTTAACAAAAATGCTTTCATTAAAGGTCGTGCTTTAAGTGAAAACTTTTCTTGCATAGACATAGAGATTAATTAAAAAGAAAAATTAAAGACACAGTGGCCCCATTTGGGGAACGTAAATTAAAATTCTTTTCTCCACAGCTTCAGACAGACAAGATCAAGCTTTCAAACACTTGCATCTTTCAAAGTTCAGAGGAAAGGAAGGTACAATACCAGTCAATGAAAAGATCAAGACGCAAAACTGCTGTAAAAGCAGTAAATGCGAACAGTGACTGGAGGGATCTTTCGAGCCTTTTGACATGATGGGGATGTGTAAGAGAAGGAAAACTTCACCACTTAGTACGTAACTAGAGAAGACCATCTTCTCTTGGCTTCTGTAAACTCACTGGGACACTAAGGAGCTAGTGTCAAGCAATGGGGAAAGTTCTATCATATGATTATTTGGGGCTTCCCAAGTAGCGGAGAAGGCAATGGCAACCCACTCCAGTACTCTTGCCTGGAAACTCCCATGGACACAGGAGCCTGGTGGGCTGCAGTCCATGGGGTCCCGAAGAATTGGACACGTCTGAACAACTTAACTTTCGCTTTTCACTCTCATGCATTGGAGAAGGAAATGGCAGCCCACTCCAGTGTTCTTGCCTGGGGAACCCCAGGACGGAGGAGCCTGGTGGGCTGCCGTCTATGGGGTCGCATAGAGTCGGACACGACTGAAGTGACGCAGCAGCAGCAAGTAACATTAATAGTAAAGAACCTGCCTGCCAATGCAGGAGATATAAGAGACACGTGGGTTTATCCCTGAGTCGGGAAGATTCCTGGAGGAGGGCATGGCAACCCACTCCAGTATTCTTGCCTGGAGAATCCTATGGCCAGAGGAG
Organism: Bos grunniens; assembly: GCF_055505025.1. NCBI lineage: Eukaryota > Metazoa > Chordata > Mammalia > Artiodactyla > Bovidae > Bos > Bos grunniens. The sequence continues at coordinate 37,101,942 of NC_141167.1, read as the reverse complement.
CCCAGCGGGCTACAGTCCAGGAGTTGCAGAGAGTCGGACACGACTCAAGTGACTTGGCACACACACGATTATTTTAGATATGCATGAAACTACAATTTCATAAGCTTCAGGTCTCAAAATGCTCAAAATACCTGCTCTATAAATACAAGTGAGCACGTTTTTAGAGTGATTTTTATTGTGGAGAAAATAAACTGGATCTTATTTCCAAATTAATGCAGCCATGTTGAACAGAGGGCTTTCCCCAGTATGTTGTAAGTTATCAATAACTAAAAGAAAGTTCCTGGAGAAGGAAATGGCAACCCATTCTAGTATTCTTGCCTGGAAAATTCCATGGACAGAGGAGCCTGGTAGGCTACAGTCCATGAGGTCACAAAGAGTCAGCCATGACTGAGCACAAAAGAAAGTTCAATTCATTTAAGAAGGGTAATGAGGTATGGAAATATCATTTTAAATTAATGGATCCCATTTTTTGAGCACTAGATATATACCAAGCACTATGCGAAGAATCTTCTATGAATTATCTCATTTAAGACTCTTAACAACTATGAGGTAGGTACTGTTACTTCCTCTTTGTAGAAGAGTAAACCAAGGCTCAGAGAACAGTTACTTATCTAGGAGTTTAGCTAATTAATGGCTCAACCAGGAATGGAGCACAGTTTTCTGAGTTCTTAATTCAATGCCTTCTCCAGCACTCTGGCTAGTTGAGTGATGGGGTGGGGTTAAGCCAAATTCTGAAGACAGTAAGCCCTCCAAGATGTGTGAACTGACAGCATATTCGGTTTCCCCCATAGGGAGAACCTCAAAGGGGAGGCTAGTCATCCCCATAGACACTTTGCCTTCTGTTGCCGCTCATTTCACCTTGCACAAGTCATACCAGATGATGGCTATTTTCAAAGTTCACCATAAACGTTCAGACCACACAGTGACTCTGGCGGCTATTTCACTGATTTGAATATGCCTCTTCCTTCTTCCTCCTCACTTTTCTTCTCTGCTGGGTGAAATCTAACTTACCACTCCTTGTCTCTAAAATCTGAATTCAAGCATTCTCTTGCCTATGTCTGCTGAGCACTTTGTCTGCTTCCCTCTTAGAGCGCTTTGCATATTTATCTTGTGTTATTATTAGGAGTATACATGTCTAACTGGGAGGAAAACAAGTACGTCTCTTAAAGGACTGCATCCAAAAACCTTGGCATCACCTGTGTGTCCAAAAAAGCACCCTGAACATAACAGGGACTCAATAAATGTTTCATGTGTAGTTAAAATAGGAAACTTAGGTTCCACTACTATAAACACTTCTATCAAAGAAAGGACTATTCCCAAAGGAACCAGGGAGTATTTTTGCTCACTCTTCTTTTTGAAAGGATTTTTCAGACAGCCTATCACCATTCCAAGGAAGGTAATGGGGCTATTTTTCTGTTTAGGAACCAGTGGTTTAAGTAATGTAAGCTATGGATCAGTGGTTTGCAATGATGGGGCTGATCGAAAGACAATCACACTCAGCACTGCTAAGGTTAATGGCATTGCCTCTTACGGAGGAAATATAAAAGTGGAAGATAGGGAAGAAACCAATAAAAACATTTACACACACCTTTAATGGTATGCAGAGTAGAACCCACTTAAATGAATACCAACTAATGAAAACATCTTGAAAAGAGAGTGATTTTTAAAGAAACCTTTTATCTACAGGTCCTATATTTAGAGAGCAAACCTTTTAAATGAATCCAGGGTAAAAAAGGAATTAAACTAGTAATTGTTGTGATACATTGTGGTTCATATAACTTACATCAGGCCAGTGAAATGAATGAACCATTTAACAAAGGAAGCTCTTCTCCACCAATTTATGTCATATTTGTCAGAGTATAAGTAAGAGCCTCCTCAGCAGGTACCACAAAGCAAAAAAAAAAACAAAAAAACAAAAAAGGTCTCGGCAATGACTAAACCTTGCTTGTTCTGCTGTACTTCTACATGGGATGAGTTGTAGACTTTTCTGAGTAGGTGTGGTGAGAGAATTTGGCTCAACCAGAAAAATGCATGAAAACAAAAAATGTACCACAGTGCTCCCAATACAGACTGGATGTTTTCTTCTATGAAACTTATTAATATTTTCTTTTTAAAAACAAACTTTGATATCTTGAAGACACAAGTATCTGGTAGTCAGGGATTATTAGTGGGTAGAAATGGAGGCTTGAAGGCAGAGATAAAGTTGGAATTAGAAGATGCTTAAAATTTCTTTCTGAACCTTAGAGATAATTTGTCAGAGAATTTCAAGTCTATGCTTTACAGATCTTTCAGACCAGTGGCTTAAGAAAAAGGATGCTAATATTTCCTCTTAAGATCACTAAATACACATAGGAATTACTGGAAACAACTATATCCCTGTAACACTCACGATTCGCCAAAACAACAAATACACAGAGTTAGAGCCTATTTTGTCTCTGACCTGATTGTTCCAGAAAGAGAAAAGTTTAAGCAAAAGCCAACTAAAAGTGTAGACGCACTTTTAGAATATACTCAATGCAAATAAGCAAAGGGACTGGGGATTCAAGGGAGCTTAAGACAATAAACCTGAGTCAATTTAAAATCAAACACTGATATATTGACACAGTCTGAAGGTGCCTTCGATGCATTCTGGACCAGATGGAATATCATCAGAAACTGTGGGCTTCACGTATCTGTTTGTTAGGGCTTTTTGAGGTAAATTTGGATGTTTACCTTTTTAACAATCATGTTCAAAATGTTAGAATTCCAACTTCATTCAGAATAGTATCGGTAAAAGTGGTGCCACAGTAAATGCAGAAAGAATATCTTTCTGTAGGTACGGAGGGGTGGGGGGAAGCCATGTGCCACATAGTAAAATACACTCCCCATGGAGAGGCACATTCATTCCCTGTGTAGCAGCTTTAAAACCATATTTACTTGAAAATGAGCACTGCCGGACTGAGAGGAGAAAAATATGAAATATACTCAGTAGCCTCCTAGCATTTTCCAGGGGATCAAGGAAGGAAATGAAGAAATTCCTGATGACCTGAAGTTATTACAACAGCTCATTGTATTATACATGGCTTGATTGCTTATAAAGTGCTTTCAGATACGTCATCTGATTATACTTTTACTAAAGCCTTGGGAGAGAAGAAAGGCAAGAATCACCTGTTTCCATTTCACAGATGAGGAAGCTGAGACAAAAAAGGTTAAGTACATTTGCAGGGTCAGTTCGGAAGTGGAAAAGTCCACATGCAAATGTTTTCAAAAACATTTCACAGCCAGGAAGGTGATAAAATTAGGGGTGTCCCATCCCTCTTGCACCCATGCACCTGTCAAAGCTCAAATCAGAAGATTGGATTTTTCCTTCCAAAACCCAGCTTCCCCTACTAGGAAGAACTGTCAAGCTCATCACTCCTTCAAACTGCATGCTTGCTCTTTACCCTACAGGAAAAGAAGTGAACAAGAGAGACCAGGTCTTACATTTATGCTTCTCCATAAAGTATAGTTTAAGATGCTTGTTAAAATCACATGGACTGGCCTTTCTTGTCATACATGTACTTGCTTAAATGCTCACAAAGAACCCACTTCCATCTTATTCTTGTCTTCCTTTGCTCTGCTCAGTCTCCCATTGCAAAGATCCCTTCATGTCAAAGTCAGCTTGGCCAGGCGACACGCATTTGTCTTACACTGTGACAAGCTACACCCAGCTCGGCCTCACACAAGATTTTCCTTCAGAGTGTGGGAAGCTGACGGCTGCGGGCAGGTGAGGATGGCAATGGTGGGGAACAGAGCGGACAGGCAGATGCGCAGCCCCAGCCAAGTCCCAGGGAAAACCGCTCCTCCCCGACAGGCAGCAAACTCTCCACAAAAGCACCTTGCTGTGTCCGCGGACCGCCAACCTCAGAGGCTCCCACCACAATCCAGCAAGCACAGCTGCAAGTTGCTTGATGACCATCAAGGCTCTGAAACAGGAGGAAATGGGCTGGGAACTACGCAGGGCTAAGCAGAGGCCCACCAAATACAGATCAAATCATCTATCACCTTCCCAGCAGCAGACTTCTCAGGAGAGCTTGTGCTGCAGGCACACCATGCCAGACAAGAGCAGTACCCTAAGGCATCGGGGAGAGTCATTCAGTTCTGCACTTACAACTGGTATTCACCCACACGCACACTGGATGGTAGGCTCTGGACTAAAGAAAAAACGGTGGATGATCAGGGATAAATAGTCCCTGCCTTCATGGGGTTTACAATCTACTTTATAATGAGGCTGGCCTTTGCAGATGTTATTCCCAGAAGCACATAAACAAGTGAGACGTGACAATTGCCATAATATGATTCGAAATTCTGAATGAATGACTTTCAAATAAACTTGACAACTTGGAAAGTGAAGAGAACAATTTTAATAGCCTTTCAACTAACTATTGGACTTCAGTCTATTTGGGGGACGGCGGGGAGAAGAAGCCTAAGCAAGGCAGAGCGATAATAGAGTAGAAAGAATTTTTGATAGGGGACATGATATTCAGGGTCTCGGGTCTACTGCGAATTCATGTGTTATCTCAGGCACATCTCTTTACTTCTCTGGGCTTCATCAGCCCTGTAACTCATGCTTGGAACAGTGTCAGGCATCCAGCAGATGTTTAATAAATAAATATTGGTTGACTGGATGAACAATGCGTGAAGGTTTAGTGTGAATATCTCTGTGGTTCACTGTAGACGTTAGAGATAAGAACAGTCAAACAACGTAGATTCATGCGATTTTCTCACACCCCCAATGACGCACCAGAAAATAGTGTTAAGGGGCTGAGAGGCCGGCAGGAAAACATGGGCCTATGACTGCTTGTAATACTTTCTCACTGCATCCTTCAAGCTTGAATTCTGTGACAATTTAAACTCAACAGCCCTTTTCTGATTCCGACCCAGTAGGCTAGTTCCTTGGCTAGCAAGTTCAGTGGTGCCATGCTAAGCCCTTTCTTCAATATTTACAGAATAAAAGGCAATTTTGGGTTTAGCTTTGAGTGCATCAGATTTTTGACAGCTTGGAAATGTCATTCTCAGAGCAAGGACTTTTCACACGCACAGAATTCTGCCTCTAACTGTTCTATAAATGCAAATGCAAATATCCTTGACCAGAAAACCTTGAGCATCATGTTCTAAGAATGTTAGTAAGATTACATGAAGTTCTTTTTAACTGTATTAGTTTCCATCCAACATCTCCTAAATTGAATTAGAGTAAAGTGGGGGAAGGCCTAGGTTCGAAAGGTGGATGCCAAAGAAGTCACATTTTAATTTTGTCTCTGTCTCTCATTTATGGATGCTTTCTATCTGTCAGCCAGGACGTCAGCAAGCTTCACTCCAAGGGAAACATGCTGGATGACTGGCCATCCAAGAATTAAACATGATATGACTATCGTTATTAAAAACTGTTCAGACACACAATGCCTTAGTCAAATTGAGCCTTACATGGTGGATCAAATGTTCTCTTTGCTTAATAAGGACGCTATATCTTTTCTCTCACATATACAGAAGCTGAGAATCCCATTTATTATCAAGAGCACTAGCATTCTTTGATTAGGAAAATATATTGGTGGTACATTTCTTATTAACAAAGGAGACCCTCTAAGAACATCAGATTGTAAAATTCAAGGAAATTAGATACAGTGAAACTCCTCTGCATTTAGAACTAAACAAGAACAAGAAGGGTTTTGCTGGTGACTCAGTTTGTAAAGAATCTGCCCGCAATGCAAGAAGACCCAAGTTCAATCCCTGGGTCGGGAAGATCTCCTAGAGAAGGAAATGGCAACCCACTCCAGTATTTTTGCGTGGAAAATTCCATGGACAGAGGAGCCTGACGGGCTATAGTCCATAGGGTCGCAAGAGAGGGACCCAACTTAGTGACTAAGCCACCCCAAGAACAAGAGGCAGCTCAGAGAGGAGAGGGTAAGGGGGAAAGAGAGGGCAACGGCAACGTGGCACCGCCGCCCCGTGTTTGGAGGAGTGGAGTGTGTAAAATCAGTATGAAGTGGCTTGTGTATTCTGAGAGCTCCCGCCCCCACTCCATTACCACACAACTCCACCAACCTCAGCAACTCAGATAAGTTCTATGTGTGCACAGAACAGAATTATGGAGAAAAGGCTCATCCCAACATCTAGGGCACAGGCCATGGGAGAGGGCAGTGTACAGCTTGAAAAAAGACCTATCACTTAAACTAACTGCAGGTGTAGGAACCGAGAACCAGAAGGGACCTTAGCCTGAAAGCCCTCCCAGAAACACGCAGAAACACTGGGTGAGGTTCAGATTGTTTCAGAGTGTGGAGTGGAGGTTTGAGCTCATTCTAAGGTGCAAGAAAGTTATAGGCAATATCTAGGAACATACATACATTTCAGTATTTGTATGGAATGGAGGTTTGAGCTCATTCTAAGGGGCAAGAAAGCCACAGGTAATATCTAGGAACATACATTTCAGTATTTAGGTCAAATGTTTAATAAAGCTCTTGTATGAACACCTATAGTTTAACTATTGGTGCTTCTTGCATAGCTCTTATCATTTGTACCCATTTTCATCACGGACCCTAAATACCTTCAGGAGATCAGTCAAAATTCATGGCAAATATTTATTTAAATATTCATCTTCCTTATTAGAATATATGTTTGATGAACACTGGGCTGCACCTCATTTATCTTTATATTCCCATTGCCTAACACAAGGAGTAGCAATACACTATGAATAATAAATATACAGATGACTAAGAAAAGATGAATTGGAAAGGGGTGGAATTACTTTTAAATATAAATTTCCCTGAAAAAACTTTGAACGCCTAAAATGGTGGTTATCAGGGACTAGGGGTGGGAAAATGCAAGAGATGTTACTTCAGGGTGCATATATAACTAGTGCATAAGTAAGTCAGGAGCTCTAATACACAGTATGGTGATTACAGACAACAATACTATATTATGCACATTAGACTTGCTAAGAGACTAGATCCTAATTGTTCCCCACACTAGAAAATGGTAATTGTGTAATGCCATAGACGTGTCATCTAATGCTACAATGGCAATCATATTGCAGTCTAAAGGTATCAAATCAGTTTCAGACATGCAAGATGTTACATGTCAACTATATCTCAGTTTGAGAAAAAGACTTTTTCAAAGGTATAGAGAACAAACTAGTGGTTATCAGTGGGGAGAGGAATGTGGGAAGGGGCAAGATAGGGATGGGAGTGGGAAAAACTTTAAGCTCCCGAAGGCAAGATTCACTCATTCACTCATTTGTTCACTCATCATTCACCCCAAAATATTTATTTGATTGCCAGATACTATGTTGGGAATAGAATTCTTTCCTGCAAACATTGATTTCTTCCCCCAAGGGTAGTCTATTCTACATTATCTAGAATAGCAATGTCCTCAAAATACGTATTAGGGAGACCGGAAGAAGACATTAGGGCTTCTATTTATCTTTATTTTGCATCTTCTAAAAAATAATGATGCATTTGTTATTAATAATGCCCTCTCCCTCACTTGGTACCTATGTCAGATTGTCACATGTGACCCATGGTATATAACATTATCCCAAGGGAAATGTGGAATTCTGCAAATCTTTCTTATTGGTTTAATTTTAAGCATACTGTGACGTATTACTCTTTACATTAGTTGATGTTCAGCTGAAACAAGTAACGCGATTGTCTAGTTTTAATTGATTAACCACTACTGTCCCATCATAGGTGTATCATCACCACTGTCATTCTCTAACCTCATGTTTGCTATTTCCCTGGGAAGAAGGGGCATGACATAGAGAAAACACATTGAAATAATACAATTATTGTACTAATAATACAAATTATTTGAGATTATTATCAGTGCTGAGTGTAAAGCATTCCAAGACATTTCAAAGCACCTCACTGCTTATCATCCGTACAATGCCAGAGCCTTCCCCAGAAAAGCAAAGCAACACTTCCTCTGCCACTCACTAGCTGTTGACCATGAATCTGTGCCTCAGCCTCCCTGAACCTCATCCTCTAGGTCTTAGATTAGGCCAAATTAAGACAACACAGTGCAACAATTTAAAGTGCCTAGTACACACTATTATTCTACTGAAGTCAGTTTTCTCACCACTCCTACTGATGCACAGAATCCACACAGGAAGAGCTCTGAACCCAGAACACAAATGCCCAACACAACAATGTATGATTAGGCGACCCAAACTTTGTTAAGCTACTGTATTCTGAAGGTATGATGTCCTGGGTCAATTTATATAGAGAAGTTCTACCCAAGTCTCTTACTTTGAGAGGCTTTTTCCCGTGGCCCTTACTATCAATTCTGCTTAGACAGAAGTAAGTTTAATAATATCTGTTGAGATGAATAAAAGGATGCATTATGGAGATGATGAGTATCCCTGGGCACAACTCCTCTTTATTGGTTCTCCCTGGTACCTGCTTTTCTCTTTTCCCCTCTCCTTCCAAAGGGAAAGTTAAAGGCTATTATTAACTACTGGTCTACCACAGAGTCTTCTGTATCTTTTCACTGTTAAAGACATCTTAAAATATTTTCCCTCTCATGGAGCCTATTTTTCAAAGTATTTAACTTACCATCTTTACTAAATACTGGATCATTTATCTCTCCTCCATCTTTTATTAGATGAATTCAAACTACAACTGCCAAACAGGTCTCTCTCTGTATTATATGACCAGTGAACTCACAAAGTCAAAAGCAAAAATTGTCAGCCTATGCATCTTATTATCTAGGGAAAAATGCACCATTTCTTTTAAGATTTTTTTCTTTGACTCCATTCAAGAACCACCAGTAGGTAACCACTGGTCAGGAGCACTGTTGGTGCCTGTTGAATTTTACTTATATATCTTTCATGAGAGCATTTGCAAATCTACTAGAACTCACTGCACATGCATGTCCTGAGCACTGCTACCTTTAGAACTGACTGATGCTCTGACAAGGTGACTCATCCCTTCTCTGTATTAAAGATCTTACTTATAGTCCCAAACTGTAAGAAGGCATTAAATTGAAAAGCTTTCAGTTTGGACAGCATTTGCAATTTTAAAAGATAAACCTCTCTAAGGAGTTAACATGATCTGTGAATGGGGGACATGCTAGGAATCAAATATCCTAATGAACTTTGTCTTACTCACTTGAAATGGAGAATTAACCGATTCTTTTAAATAATTCAGAAATCTAAAATCAAAGGCATGATGTACAAATTTCTATTGTACTGCACAAAAATGGGGAGTGGAAATAAACTCCTTATTTTTATGTTTTCAATAAACTACATTCCTACATCTTTTCCAAGTGAAATACTTTCAAATTTATTGGCAGTCATAATTGTCTTACGCCGTCCAACAAATACAATGGCATCTGGTATAAACACCTTACAACTACTTTTATACACGCCACCTTCAGCACAAAAATCAAATGAAAATTTAGTCCACTGTTTAAAAATATTCACTGTTGATCCATATAAGAAGAGTGCTGAGATTGTAGGAAAAAGAGTAAAAATGTTCATACGAAAAATAAGAACATAATTTTTCCAAAAGAATGTAATTTTGCCCCCAAAATTAAAAACAAGAAAATGACACATTTCAGATTGCCATCTAGCACAGAGTTCGTTTCCATGAAGCAAAGAGGTGGATGAAAGAAAGGTAGACTACCCTTTATTGTGTATCTCCTATGAATCACTACAAGTTCTGGGCAATTTATACATACACACATCCACAGAGATATATCCATATACATAATCTGCATAGAAACAGTCCTTTTAGTTCCCAGGATTAATTAAGCCTGTGGGTGCCTGAGCAAGGCTGAGGCAGATACCTAACAGTATGAGATGCCCATCCTAAAGGAGCGAACAACACGGGGAAGGAAAGGAACGAACACCGCTTAAGCTCAAAACAAAATAGCAACTAAAATACACTTCCTGACGAGGTGATGGCATCCCACCTTATAAATGAGAAAACACAAGTCCAAGAGTTTGCCCAAATTTATGTCATCAATAAGTTATAGGACCAGAGTTTGAATACTGTTCTTTCTATAATGCAAGGTCATGGTTAAGCAATTAGCTTCTGACATGTAAGTGTGAAAACTCTGTCCTGTGAGTACTCTTTCTGCCTTCTTAACTGTGGGAAAGCCAGCTAAATTCTTTTGTGTCTCAGTTTCCTCATCTGTAAAATGGGTACACTAATAATACCGATCTCCAAGGGTTGTATTAGAGTGAAATAAGATCATGAATCTAGAACTCTTGGCACAGTGCCTTGCTGTGGTGGCCCTTGTATCACATGTGACAAGAAGCACCACTGCCTGACAACTCCAATCGCTCCCCTCTGGATTTACTACCATGTTTGTTCCAGAGAGCTTCCTCCAGGCTCCCAGTAAATGATTAAAGAAGAGGATACTAATGCAGACTGGTTCCTATGGGAAGACAAAAAAAACTTTATAACTAGTGACTGGCTCAAAGACTTTCCACTGGCCTGTACAAAACTTTTCTTAGAAGCTCCCTCACATCTAAGATTCTTCCTCTCCAATCCTTCTTCCTTTCCTCTCTCCTCTCACAGGTATCAGATCAGTATTGCAGTCTGAAGCCTCTGCAGCCAACCTGGCTCCCTCCCTTTATAGCTCACAGATTTTAGCCCCCAAAATCCCTGCACATCTAATTCTGTAAGGGCATATTCTTCTTGGGAGACCTAAACTACCACACCAGCACATGGTAAACCCACAACAAATGGGAGCTATTATCAATAGCATGACTGTTGCCAGCAAATTCATTATTTTTGTTAAATTTGTAATATTCATTATTACCTGGCTCCAAAGCTCAACACAGTTTAGCTCTCATTTCCAAAAGTGCTTTCCTTGAATCTGTGGACATTATCCTTTCTTTAAGTTGGAGGGTACAAAGACCACATCATGTTCTTATAACACATTCAAACATGTTTTGTCACAGCTAGTGAAACAGCCCTAAATGAGAACATAATATATATTTAGATTCCTGTAGAGCATAAAGAAAATAGCACCGTCTATTTTCAAGTCAACCTAAAGGTCTTTTCTCTACGTTACTTTTGAATGTGGACTTTTCCAGTGCTGTGTGATTTGACTGATTTTCTACTTTCACCATCTTTCATGAGGCAAACAGTCTGCCAATAACTAGGACTTGCGACAAGATATACTTCCTTTGAAGAAGTGACTCACACGATGTCCCTATGCCTTACTCAATTACAGTTCCACTAATTAAACTTACACACTGACCTGGATGGGTTGAATGGCTCTCAACTACAGTATTGTACCTACTGACTATGCCACACAAGTGGCTTATTGTTCCAAGACAACGACTGGGCTACCGGCAGATGCAGAATGAATGGAATTTAAGCAGTTGAGTCATTAGAACTTTGCGATACTCTTCTCAGGTCTCATTTCCAGCAGGTTAAATTCCAGTGGTTTGACCCTTTGTGATCACTGAAATCATCACAGACTAATTGAACCTTTTCCAGTACTGCTCTTACTGCTGCCCGTGAAACCTCCATGGGAGTGTGCAGAGAACTAGGACTGGTGGCCAGATAAAATACGTGACTTGGTTTAGATAAACAAGTCCTTTTTTGTAATAAATAGAGCCCATGTAATACTAAAATAATTATTTGTTGTGGTTCTGCAAAGCAAATTTAACTTGGTATCTTGTGTTTTTATTTGCTAAATCTAGCAACAATTGGGAGGAAAAAATATCAAGCTTCGTGGTCATGGACTTGAGACCTGAGGATTTACAATCTAAACAGAGTCCTGAGATAAGGGTTAAACTGCAGCCCCACAGATTTAGATCTCCATTAAATTTAAAAAAAAAAAAAAAAAAAGAATTGTTTGCATGAGAGTGTATGTGAAGCCAAATATCCTATGCAAGTGACTCTTTTTTCAGTAACATATGCATAAGGGAAAACCTTTCAGGATACTAAAAGATACTGCCATGGCAGACGACAGTCTCCTTTGACAATGCTATGAATTAGGCCTTTTTGCTTTGTTTACCACTCAACATTAAGTATCTAACACAGTGCAAGGGCTCAGGGCATAGCCACCACATCAAGTAATGAATGGATTTGGTACGTGCATTCCTTTGTCAAGCATATTATAGTTTATCAAAGATTTGCTGTGTCTTTCCTTGGCCAACAAAGTTCAACATAATTTGGCTTCCTGCTAGCCCTGCTGCCAACTGCTCTTCTTTCACTGATGCACCACAAGCCACCCTAACCCTGACTGTTCCTCCAACATGCCTCTGGGTCTTTCCATTTCTGTTCCCTCTTTCTAGAAGAGAAGTCCCAAATATCTGCATAGTCCTCATCTTTACTATCATCAAGTCTTAGCTCAAAAGTCAACAGGTCAAAAAGGCCTTCCCTGACTACCTTCTGTAAAATAGTGCCCTATACTCCACTGTTGAGCCCTTGTGTGTGCATGCGTGCTAAGTCACTTCAGTCCTGTCCAACTCTGTAGCCCCCCAGGCTCCTCTGTCCATGGGATTCTCCAGACAAAAATACAGGAGTGGATTGCCATGCTTTCCTCCAGGTGATCTTCCCGACCCAGGGATGGAACCATATCGCTTGTCTCCTGCACTGGCAGGGGGTTCTTTACCTCTAGTGTCACCTAGAAAGCCCCGTTTTTCTTTATCTAGCTTTGTTTTTCTTCATAATATTTAACATCACTTGTTACATTATGTGTGTTTTCTTCCAGCAGAGATGTTATCTGTTTTACTCAGTCAATCTGGTTCTGAGAATACATCTGATAAATATTTGCTGAAAGGATGAATGCAGCCTTTTTCCCCTTACTAGATTACCAGGTCCTCCAGAACAGGAAGTCTGACCCATCCCTGTTGTCCCTCAGTGCATCTAGTATATAGTCCAATGTACCCCGCAGACTCTTAACAACTATCTCGGCTCCCAGGTGGCTCAGTGGTAAAGAATCTGCCTGCCAATGCAGGAAACAAAAGAGATACAGATTCGATCCCTGGGTTGGCAAGATCCCCTGGAAAAGGGAATGGCAACTCACTCCAATATTCTTGCCTGGAGAATCCCATGGACAGAGGAGCCTGATTGGCAGCATTCCATGGGGTCACAAAGAGTTGGACATGACTGAGTGACTGAGCAAGCAGATGACTTATAAGAAAATTGAGGTGCAGGTCTTTAAGTGGCTTGGACAACTGATTTCTCCTTAGCAGATGCTCGGTGTCAGGCTTATAATGGCAGCTCTCCTTTGCTAATCCCACCTATTCAGAAACTGTGATTTGGCTTCTATTTGTTCATCTCTTGAGTGTACAAATTCAGCTTGCTGAGAAGCTCTCTGGTTGCAAAATACCTACAGAGATCTAAGAAAACACTGACTTTCCTTCATGGAGAGATTGTTGGAAATCTATTCCTGTTTTGCTAGGATTCACCACCACATCCTTTATACTTTTCTCTTTGGATATTCGCCATATGATGCCTGTGGCTAAGGCATATGAGACTCCCCTGTTCTCTTTGGGTTAAAATCAACCAAGTATAGAACTTAACAATTGAGAAGGGGCAGAGTAATCTGCTGTAAATACTACCCCTCCCCCCACCTCGATTTGCGATTTGCACTATCCCAGTAGATTTCCTTAACAAGGCAATGCCAAGGGAACAGAGTTGCCTGGAGCTGAGTGAAACCTGAAGAAGAGAAAAAGAATGAGGAAGCTGGAGAGGGAAAAGGTGCCAAAAGTCCTTGTGGCCACATGAATTTTTCTAGCAGACAACTAATCAATCTGGATTAGCGGCTCCAAATCCCCAAATAAATTATTTATATTGCATTCAGTTTACTAATATGATCCACAAATGGATAATTCTTTCCCCAAAATGATATACAGGATTTAAATCAACAAATTCACCCTCAAGTGTCAAATCAGACCCTATCGTGTGTGGCAAAGAGAGCTTATACACTATTCCTGACCCAAACTAGCCTCCCTGATAATTCACCACGTGGACTTTTCAGTGACAGAGAGAGGTACATGAAAGCGACCATTGGGAGTGCACTGCAGGTCCTTCTGAGAAGATCTGCCAAAGGTTCTATCAGGGCCTGTCCAGGGAAAAACCCAGGGAGCAGAGAGCAGTGCAGATGGCGCCACCACTGACCACCGGGCGCACCATCCTCCACAGCTTCTCCACGTCACTGTGATTTGATGGCGGCCCCTCATTTGATTTCTTTTCTGAGCCCAATTCAAATATGAACAGCATTGCTTCCGGTTTTGAGAATCGAGATCTATGGATATATTTACACAATCCCATATAAATTATAGACAAACACTTAAAATCACTTTCTATTGGATGTTTCTATTCTGTTACATCCCAACGGTTGTTTCTCCTGGACCACGAGTCATGGACACAGAACAAATGTGAGGAACAGAAAGACACCCCTTTATGTCTTCTCTCCTCTATACAGTTTGTGCGTGAGGGACTGGTTGGGGGAACGGGGTTGTGGGGGGTGGGGGTAGGGAGGGTTGTGTCTGGAAGAGACCACCCAGCCAGTCCTTTTCAGAATTTGGAAATCAGGGGAATAGAAGTCTAATCCATTCCTTATTTTGGCTACTAGCCAACCACTTGAAGTCTGTTCACCTAGTTAACCTGTATATGTAGATAATAAAATACCCTTAACGTGAGAAGTAAACGACTTTTTTAAAATGACAAATTTCCTCCTCCTCTTTTCAGTTGAAAAGGCTCTTTTACTACCCTGGATCCTGTGGTAAATAAAGCTTGGAGTACTCTATACTGTGTTAAGCCTGTGGGGGAAGCCTCCAGTCTCACCTGGTACCTCATCTTTCCAAATGCAAGATTCAAGAATTTACTTTGTTTGGAGGCATTTCTAAAGAGCCCCTGCAAACCATGATGGATCACATTTGCTAACAATATTTAAGAAAGCACAATTCACCTGGCCTCAGACTGACATTTTAGATTAAACCAAATTCTAGTTCCCCAGTCTCTAAAACAAGATAGACTAGCTCCATCTCATTGCTGAAAATTCATCAGTCAGAATTTAATTACACAGATCTGGAAACCAGAAGGCATTTAGGTTTTAATGTTTCCCTGAGTTGGGACCTTTACAATATTTAGAATATTGATCATTACTGTTATTGCTGCTATTTTGGTGGTCACTCTACTGTGTCTGTCCCTGCAGGGTTTTTGGAAAGAACACTGTTGAGAATAACTGTTGCTAGGTAATTGTAAAAGAAAGTCATGCAAATTATGAAATATTGACAAGCTTTATTTACAAGTCAATGGTGCTAGAGTGCTCCTGCTTTCCCAATAAAATGTTAACTGTTCAGCTGTGCACTGCCTTCAAAATTCCTAAAATGACACAACTAAAATGACCAATAATCAAAATAGTTCCTGAAACAGCAGTCCATTCAGTAGCAAGAAACAATTCTTAACATTTAGAATTACGAATTTTATTTTACCTTCCAACTATGTACTAATATTATATATCATACTGCAATATATCTCCCATATATTTGAGGAAGTAATGAGAAAAAAATGAAAGCGGAAGGCCTGAACTTTGTAATGAAAATATTATCAGATAAAAGAATGTTTGTCCAAAAAAGAAATATAAATTTATATTTCTTAGCTCACCACCAAGTTACAGAGTTAATCCTGCATACAAATCTTAAGTCAGGAAGTCAATATCCTTGGAAGTTATTTCGTAAGTACTGAAATACTCAAAATACAGAAATGAGTTACTAATGAAAGTGAAAGTGAAGTCGCTCAGTGGTGTTCGATTCTTTGGGACTCCATGGACGGTAGCCTACCAGGCTCCACCGCCCATGGGATTTTCCAGGTAAGAATACTGGAGTTGGGTGCCATTTCCTTCTCCAGGGGATCTTCCCGACCCAGGGATCGAACGCAGGTCCCCTGCATTGCAGACAGATGCTTTACCGTCTGAGCCACCAGGGAAGCCCACCAATGAAATACTAACAGTTGAGATTCCCTGTTCATCTAGCAACACTTAGCAACAATACCTAGTTTGGTGATACAAGATAGGAAGGACATACACAAAGATGCTGAACATGAACACAAGATCCAACCAATACTCCAGGGTGATTTTTGAACTGGCAGATAGAGCTGGAAATTTTCAAAATCTGAGGCAAACATCATGATTAATGGCTTTCCACTGATGGCAAGTGGCCCACCTGAGAGTTGATGCCACCAACACACACGCAACTACCAGGTAGATGAGGAAGAGCCAACATGATTAAACCTAAAGAAAATTATCTAAATACCAACTCTGATTTCCTGCTATAAATATCACATTTTTAAAACCACTAAGATGAGATTATTATTATTTTAGCAGCTTGTACAAGTGATGAGAGATAGTAAATAGGAAAAACAAACTCCAATCAAATACATGTGACACAGCTTTTCTTCTTCTGGCACAGGAACTGTACGTGGTCTTCTCTGGTTTTAGTTAAGGGTGCGTGCACAGGGAGTCCCCACTGGGGGTGTGCTTTCAGAGTGCCAGGGCTGGATGATGCTCTTCCCTCAGTCACTGCCTCAGTGTGGCCCCACGGAAGTGTGCCTGGAATTAAGCAGGAGGGCTATCACATGAGCCTCTGCCTCATCAATGCATGACCTGATGCCACACAGAACGCAAGCTATGGAGGACTGTTCACAGGCCCTGTAAATACCGAGGAAGCACTGCAAGTATTCTGTGCCACAGATACTCTTTTTAACAGTAGCCAAAGTACCTCCTGGGAATTCACAAAGGTGGTATGAGTAGATCTTCTAAGTCACAGTCTAACAGATAAGGCTTTAAACCTTCAGGAGCTCTTGAAAAACCAGAAAGGGGATTTCTGTAACATGCAAAAGGATTAAATGAATGATAACAGTTAGGTTGAAAACTTGGTCAGATTCCATTCTTTATGGTCATCAACTATAAACGAACAGGATGGTATTTCATATCTTTGATCACACCTGCTCATTAGGGTGGGGTGAGGGTGGAGTTACAACTTGATCTACTCTGTCCATTAGAATAGCCCCGAGCTTTGGCTTCCCAGCACTATTAGTCATATCTGTGTATGTATGTCTGTTTGTCATCCATGTACAACTATACAACTTTTCCCCACAACCAAATTACATTTCAACTTCTTCAGGGTTTTTATTTTTTCTTAAAAACCTCTTGGTAAATCAACAGTGAGCAAATACTCAAAAACTATGTACCACTGCAGAACTTTCCCCCATTCTCAAATTAGATTTTCAACTTCTCCAGGGTTTTTTTTTTTTTTCCCCTTGATAAATCAATAACAAGCAAATACTCAAAAACTATTTGGGGACAATGACAGTTTATTTGTCTACCTATTAATTTTAATAAATACTAGGTATGTGTCATGTTCAAAGCATCCGAAATTGGTCATGAATTCCGTCCATCAACAGCTTACAGTTTTTAATAAGTGAGATTCTATTTGGTTTGTGCCAAGGAAAAATTCAGCCCAAATTAAAGACATCTAAGTGAAGTCCCTTCTTTCTAGAATAACCTTCTTGGGCATTCATTCTGAAGGCCCTAGCAATTCTGCATCACTTCTGTAGTTCTCAACTCCTGAGAGGGAAACAGAATATGAAGAATAGAACTAAACAACAAAATAGATATGCCACTATAGGGATTATGGACAGATTTAAGAGACTTAAACCTGACATTTCAAAACAGGGTAGGTATCTACAGAAGATGTCTCTATAGAGTCTTGGTTTATTGCTGACACTCTTCCTCTTTCTACTCCAAGTCTCCCAGCTTGTTTCCTTTTGAATATGTGTATCTCATTACAGATCTGAGCTTTAGCTGGAGAGTCCTGATGGTTATCTTTGAGTGCTTACTATGAACCCACATTATGCTTTCACAGGCATATTCTCATTTTGTTACTCAGGAGTTAGGGTCTTTTAGTGTTCCTATTTTACTGATAAGAAGACTGAGATTGGGGCGACACCTTACTCAAAGTCCCCCAGCCTTCGTTTCATTTGAACTCAGGCCTGTTTGACTCTAGAGGTGGAGTTCTGAATCATTACATTATACCAGTGTTGAGTTTCAGTGATTCTGACATTTTATCTCTGGGTTTCAGATAATTCCTTCAAAATTCCCATGTAATACTCTAATTGGACAAAGATTTGTTTTCTTTTACAGTTGAGTCTTAAGGGAGTACAAGAAAAGAAAGCAAAAATTCTGTAGAAATAAAGAGACTAGTTGGGCAGGGAAGAAACAGCTGCATCCACTTTAGGTAAAGTTACATGGCCTAGTTTATGGTTTTGGATGAAACAGCATGTTACCATTTGTCTATTCATTCTCCATGGTTTACTAGGAAAATACCATTCGTTTCCCATTACCTTTCTCTTCAAGAGCTAGGATAAAAAGAATACTATTTCCCCTCGAATATATACATAAAGAAGGAATAATGAGTTCCCACTTTATTTGAAGATCAGAGTCTGTCACTTCTTCATCCACCAAGATTTCAAAAGTCCTTTAAGAGTTTTGTTGATACATTTATGAGTGTTCTCTTCTTAAAAATGAAACAAACAAACAAACAAAAACCTTTCAGGAACTCATCTTCCATAATCTGGGGTAATGAAAGAAGACTTGATCAAAGCAGCCCCAGAAAGTCATCTAATGCATGTAAATACCTAGTCCAGAAATCTTCATTTATTTTCCTTCAGGGATTATACATTTAAAAAAGAGGAAAAAAAATAATTTTTTCCTCAAATAACTTTATCTGAGATTGACAAAAGGCAGAAAGAGGAAACCCAAGAGGCTGGTGTTCCTCTAGTCTGAACTCCAGTTGGAACTGTCTAAGATGAAGCAACATCTCTTTCTCTGAAATAAATAGAAATTTGAAACATAGGAATTTATTATTTTCTCTCCTGGATATTACCACTTTCTTTCTTTGAACTCACATGATCCTTCCCAAATGGTACTGTGAACCCTTGAGGTGGCACCAAGTGATCTGCGGTTAACAATGAACTTGGCTAGTCTCTCCTCGTCTTTGGCCGAAAAATTCGGGCTCAATCCTGGTTGCTTTTTGGAGTGGGAAATGCACAATATCGGTATTACAGCAGCTCCAGAAAGGCATGCCAGGCCTCTCATGCTCTCAATTTATATTTGCATGTGAACAGCTTGCCGGCCATTTTATGAAGACAGATGAACCGCAGGCCTGCGAGAGGGGCAGCCAGACCCAAACACGAGCGCCACACACCCCAGCAGCCCACCAGTTCTCAACAGTGAAAATAAAACGAGTACCTCTGGACACAACTTCAAGCCGATTATACATAAATATATTATATGTAAAAAAGAGACATATAAGCATCACCTATAAGTCAAGCGGGAAATAAAGAGTGAAACTAGTCTATAAATATCACTCTTTAAAATGTCAACAAAAAATAAGATGTAGCTGTTTATGACACTAAAAACAAGCCTTCAGAGGTCTCTTTCTCTCTCTCTTTTTTAATGCCTGCTGTGAAAAGACAACTTTGATACGTAAAATACCACCAAAATACCAGGATGAGGAGAGGAATAGCAAGACAGTGCATATTTAATATGGGAGCCCAGCAACAATGTAGAGAATTTCTGAGGCTTGGGAAATGAACAAATCCTGAGAAATCAGTGATAGGCTATTCAAAGTGATAAAATCAATCCTCCACCCCACAACACTGACATAATTCAGTTTACTTATCTATTCCAAAAGATCGGGTGGAGATCAAAACAGAAAAATAGAACAACAAAAATAAGACAGTCAGGAGGAATGAGGTCATTTTAAGTAAGTGAAAAACAAAGTATGGCTGGATTATACTAACTAGAAAAATAATACAAGGAATACTGAACAACAGCCAACTTTTATTTAGTGTAAAGTCCTATGAAAGATACTATTGTGAGCATGTTATATATATTATCTTATTTAATTCTTCAACATGTCAGTAATATTATTACTGTACCACTTCAAAGAAGAAATAAATCAGTACTCTGTGAGGGTAAATAACCTATTCAAAATTACAAAGGAAAGAAAGAACAGAGGTAGAATTTAAAAACAGGTCTGACACCACCGCCTGAGCTTTTAGCCACGGTGCCATATTCCCTCCGAAGGTCCTTCATGGTCAAGTCACCATTAGAGGCTTCAGCTCTTTCATCAAGGAACAGCACTATGGAATTTTATGAGATTATATCCATGAAAGTGGGAAATACAGTGTTTAGCATGTGATGAGTACCACTAGGTCACTCCTCAGTTTTTACTGAAACTGATGGTTTTACTCAAATTCTAACCTATGATAACTGTTTTCATCCTTGGAGCATATATACTACACACTTAGTATTTTAGTGGATACTATTATATTCATATATAAAGTGTGTATTCTAGGTAATCAAGTTCCTGCAATACACAGCTTATACATTTATGCAATTGACACATTGTGAAAATCTTTCAAAGGCAGACATCATTTTCTCACAGTAATTATTTAGCAGAAGCAAAAATCTTCCAAAAGGCCTCAAAAATACTTGTTAGTCAATAAACTTAAATCATCGTGAAGAAGATCATGCGTCACTTGCCACATTAAAAGGAACTGAAATAAAAAGGCATTGGCTCCTCACTTATGCTGTAAATGACACTGATCAGGTAAATCAACCCTGCCTCAAACGGTAACCAACTTTCTTGGGAATGAAGGTTCTTAAGAGTACCCTGATAGAGTTTGTGGCTGAGGGGAAGGGTTTGGGGCTGTTAGAGTGACCCAGAAAATTCCTTAAGTTCTCAAAGACTGTTCCTACTGTGTGGGCCACCCACTCGGGCAGACCTTGAAATCCTCCTACTTGGTTGGCTGCTGGCTACCATGGACTCTCAGAACAGCAACCAGAGTCCCAAACTAAACTTACCATTTTCTGGCTGGTCCTTAATGTCAGCATCACTTGGCTGGCTGGGACTTTCAGATTGACTTGAATCTGAAAAACATAAAAAGACGGCCAAAAATTACAGGGTCTGTGAAAGAAAAGTGGATCAGAGGTGGCAGACTTTCTCAAAAGGTTCAGCCCGTAAACCAGGAGTGAGAACATTACAGAGGTGACATGATGATCAAAAAAGGAAGAAAGAAAAGACAGGGGGAGAAGGGCGGCAGCCGCAGCAGCCCATGCCTTCAGAGAGGACTCTCGGTTCTGTTTACACCTCCGGCAGCACTTGGCTTGCACCAGATCATAACTTAAAACTCTTCAGAAACCATCCTCCTACACAGAGACCCTTTCCAAACTGCTCTTCTCCATTATTTATACACTAGAGTCTGATAAAGACTTCATCCTTCATTACACACATCTGAAGCTTGATTCAGAACATAATAAAGTGTCAAAACATATTTTGAAGCTGGTATATAAAAGCAACCCAAACAACAGAAACAAGTTCTGTTGATATTTAGCTCCGTATTACAGCAACAGACTATGCAGACTAACACCATTAAATACTAGAATCCTAATACTCTAGCGCCTTTACTTAAAATAACAGGATCACTCAAAGACATCTTTCTAAAAGGTACACATCTCCCCCCACTTTATGAGTATTCTTTTCCTTTTGTACCGATGCATCTGGGAGATCCTAAAGGGCTTGTGAGCAAAAACAGGTTCTTGCACACCTTTATTGAATCGCATCTATTTTTTATTTTACTGATAAAAATACAACCATTTTTAAACTAAAAATTTAATCCAATCAATTTAACTTCTAAATGAGACCATTTAAAATAAAGTAACATTTAATTTTAAGATGAGCTAAACAAGTTAGACCAAAAACTTTCACAGAATTAGAAGTAAGCATACTTATGATACATTTTCTTGGGGAAAGGAAAAAAAAGTCAGGCAAACTATTTCAAGTAGAGAGTTTTTTATGTAAAGCATTTTTCTGAGACTTGAAACAGTATATAACATTCTCGAAAAACAAACCAAAAATTTTCTAGAAAAATCTCTGTATCTATGGAAAGCCTGGATCTGCACTTTACCTTGACTTCACAGGGTTAGAACAGGCTATCTGGAATCTGACCACATTTTAGCAAGAAGTTCAATGCAAGATCAAAAGGTCATGACACTTGACTGTGATTAAATTGAAAATATTACTTCTATTTAACCAACAGAGTTACAGCTTTAGCATTCTCTTTCTTGGAGATACTGCACAGAGAAGCAGTGCGACTAGCGACCCTAGGTCGAGAAGCACTGATTTATTACTGTAAGAAAGACTCCCTGCTTTTAGGCAAATGAAGATTTTAATTATTGGAAAGTACTTTTTTTTAAACGTCTACTTAAAAACTTTTAGATGCGCTTAACCTGGTGCATAGAGCAAAAATTCTAGATTGATTCAAAGGTTCAAATGTGAAAATCTGAATTTTTATTTAAGTCTGGCAAAGTGATAGCTTTTTAACATAATGTAACAATAGCCACAGTGAAGACACACACCAAAAGTATTACAGTATTTCTCAAAACACTTTAGAGAAATTCTTCAGAATGAACCACAGAGTTAAATACAAAGTCTGCACTGAAAATTGGAATATAAATTTATATGCGATCACATTTGAAATTTTAACTCAATTAATATTACATTTATAGCAAGTGATTTTAAAATATGGCATGATTACCTTCTCTTTTTCTAAGGGAGTATTCTGTAACTTTGCAATTAAAAATTATAAATTAAACATTCTTATAAGCAATTCAGCATGTTTTAGGAGAAAGGCATACCTTCATTATTTGTGTACTGGAAATTTTTAAACCATTAATAGCCACAATTGAAATCAGAGAAAATATCTAAGTTTGTCTTAGGGAAAGTTAAAATTCTTCTTGATCATGTGCCAATATAGATACCTAAAATTTTGCCAAACAGAACATTGTCTTTGGAATAAGACTAGTAAACTTAACTTTCTATCTGATACCTTAGCCGATGTTCTTTTTCTTGGTGTATTAATATCTTTATGACCAATCACTTCTTTGCGAACAAAAGGAAAAATATTTTTTATCTCAATTAATTTAAATATACCATAGCCAACTACTTTTCTGAATTTTATCTATCAATATTAAGGCAAAAAAAAAATGAAAGATCCAAACAACTGTCTTAATACTAAAAGCAGACTTTTTTGCTCTTTGAAATTTTTTTTTACATTTGTCACCCTGTATTTATAGGAAGATAGCATAATTACAGAAAACATGAATAGCAACAAAAGATGGCAATAGATACGTTCAAAGAAAGTTTACAATTTCAAGCCACAGAAAAAGAAGCAAGTAAACAGCAACTGACTGAGCGGCAGGGAAACAGCTCAGAGTTGGTCTGAAAGGCGCCACAGCACTCTTGTGAAAGCTCAGCTACCAACACTGGAGGAGGCACCTAGCCAAACTGAAAACGGAATTTAATTTCCCAGTTTTATTCAAAAGCTGGGGATACTGTTCTCCACCGGAGGACTGCATACTAAAATACACCATCCTGGTAACAGACAGGAAAAGCCAAAGATCTACAAGAAAAGTTAAATGATCTTAAAACTTAATTATTTTCTACCATGGGCCATTTAATGCCATTTCTTTTTTGAACCAACGAGGAACAAAATTACCCAGTCCTGGTGCAATTCTTGCTGAGGACGGATGGGCTCTTTCTTTGGTATTACAAAAGGTCAGCGATGCTGTTATGTATGGGGCCAACCAGGTGACCAGAATTATAATTTCTACCCATACATAATTGATACAAAGGAAAGATCTCTTTCTTAAGTATTTGCATTAAAACACTATTATGAAAGCAAAAAATTAATTCAATTTTCTCTTGTGCATAGTTGGTAGAGACCTGTCAGAAGCCAAAGTAACTTCACATCTTACTTTTGGGGACAATTATCACATGGCCTTTTGATTCCCACCACCTGAAATAATTAGAGGCCCACAAAAAAATTCACCTGCATAGAACTGGGTGCCTTTCTTGTATCTGAGTCCCCCATGGCAGCAACTTTCTCTGGTTTCCTGGTTGAAAGCCAGAAGATTTGTATATTACAATGAAGAGAATATTATTTAAAATGTGTTTAAATGATGGAGTTGGAAATGCTATTGGGAGGAAGTACATTAGGGTTATCAATTTTTCTCCCCATCCAGGGATTTGTTTTTTGTTTAAGGAACCTTAGACTTCAACCTAACCTTGAAAAGCAATTTTTCTTTTGGTTTCTAAAAAATTTATGAGCAGAAATTTAAACCTAAAATAGACATGGTTTTCATATAGGAGGCTGGATTGAGACCTCTTAATTGAACTGCTAGTCATCTATCTATGCATTTTTATGGCGCTTAGAGCTATACTGCTGGAGTACTCAGACAAAGATATTTCACTATCAATATAATCACTTGGGAAAGGAATAAAATAAATCCTAATGCCAACACACTAGCCTGAGCTTCCATAAGCTTGTGCAGTGCAGGAACAAAATCTTGTACTGGATTTACTACTTATGCACGGGTCCAGGCCCCCTCCCCTCAATTCTGCTCCCCTTCAACTTGGAACCTCAAGAGAATACTCCTCTTGGGATGGTGAAGAGTGACCAATACAGGTCAGTAGGGTAAAACTGATTGGGCAAAAATACAGACATCACTTCCATGTATTTTCTGTTCTCCAGGCAGGAAGCAAAGATGAAATGCTGTTAAATCTTCCTTGTGCCCAACCCAGAATTAAACTTTTCCTCTCTCCTTGGCCATATATCTCTTACCGTGTGACTTACACTATGCTGCACTAAGGTACTTTTCAATGATCTCACATGAGAATCAGAACTCCGTGAGAAAATAATTCCTTTCTTATTCTAGTCTTAGGTCCAGTACCTTCTAAGAGTACCTGGCCCAGCCAAGGATTTGATAACCACAGAACTAAAAGGATGAATTTTCACTTGTTCAGCCTTCTAGGGCTGAACCACTGCCAGTGACTGAAAATACACTAAGTTTACACCTAAAAGCTGACTGGGACTTATAAAATGGAAAAGGAGGGCAGAAAAGGTCTTTATTTCTGCTTGATGTCCCCCTTCGTGGGACCTGGCAAGGAAGAGGCACATCCCTCTGGCTCATGGCTGGGAAATCTTGCACGGCATTTAGAAGTTACAGACAATCACCTCCTCTGATCCCCTGGCCGACACATGGCAAGAGGCTTCTCAGAATAATAAGAGCTGAGGACAGTGTCTGACACATGAAAGGCCCCCAGAAATGTGTGCAGGCTAAAATGATGGATGGCAGAAATAGTTCACACATTCAAAAAATCCAAAGATAAGAGAAAGCAGCCATATTCCGAGGCCCAAAGAGGACCTCAAAATCCTAACAACTGCTGTTGTGAATAGCTGATAAAAGAAGGGCAGCCATGCAGTGGTGGGGAGCACTTCCCACCCTGAAACAAACGAGTGTAATTCCTATTCAGTCAACATGAAATCAACAAAAGTCTCCAGACCCCAAAAGTACAAATCCAGGTTCCACTGGAAAAGTAATTTTGCTTAAGTTCAAGCTCCCTACATGCATACTGATTTGGCTAAAGACGAAGCTTGAAAAGGCTTTGTTAGAGTTTTGTGTCCGGTTTTAAATCTCCCAAATTAAAAGGTGATACGAGGAAGAAATGAGAAGGCATCCAGAAACAAAAATGAGTTAGTCAAGTCAAAGAAAGAAAGGGAAAATGCCGCCAGAAAGAAATGGAGTTGTTGCTTATAGTGTGAAAAAGGAAAGGCAAAGTCGGGAATGAATCGTTTCCCCCAGCAAAATGAAGCGTTAGGAATGCTTCTGGAGTAAAAGAAAATAAGGAATAGGGTGATTATATTCTGAATATAATAAACAGTTACCCTCTAGGATTGTGGCCCTGAAAGATTTTCAAAATTTAGGTAGGCTTTTTTTTTTTTTTTCCTTACAGAGGTTTGGAAAGATGAGTAGTTTGCAAAAGAGTCAAACCAAAGAATCCAAGATTCATTTTTTCTACATCCATGATGTTACAGAAATCTATTTCTGATTGGTAATCTAAGGCTTAGAACTACTCTATTTTGATCGTTCAGTACCATAAGACGTTTATTACAGTAAGGAAATCTAGAAAAATGGTTATAATAGATGGATTTTGCTTATCAGTCTTACAGCTGCAGTTATAAAAGAAGTGTTATTGTAACACTTTATAACCTTTAGGAATATTGTCTATTTTGTTCCAGTATCACCATGGCCTTAAAGACAGAGGTGTGAGGAAATATTTTAAAAATCTTTATTTGAGAATGTAGACTGTCACTGCACAGTTGCACATATGTATATACAATCTGCAGCTTACGAGTAAACACTGATGAATACAATACTATCCGCTAAATATAACATTATCCATCACAGTCTGGCAAAGAACAAACAGAATTTTGTAATACCATCATTAAATCTAGACCACCAAAAATCTTCAACTACCACCAGCATTTTCAGAGAATGGATATAAATCTTTTAAGCTCAGTAAACAACCAAACCAATATTTAATGGCAATTAATGTATACAACTGTGGTCCACTTAATGAAAAATGAATATACAATAACCTGTTTTTTTAAAAAAAAAACAAATTATGAGATGAGTCACACCATAAAAGTTTTCTTATCTTTTAAAATGGAAATACTCCACGGTTCTTTAAATGGGAAGTCTTAACTGTATTTAAAATACAAAATTTGGCCTGTGTAACTCTCCCAGTGAGCTAGAACTGCATGTGTTATGATAATCACAGTAATCAAGGGATGCACAGCAAATCCTTCTCCACCAGAAGGGAGGTAGAGACGGGACAGAGGGAAAGCCCTCATTCCAAAAGGACCAGGCTAGTTTGCACACGTTGGTCCCTGAATCCTCTAATCCGGATTCGGATGGAGCAGGAAGGCTGTGTTCACGCAGCAGCGACTTGGAAGGGCTCCACCAGACCACCCCAGGGGCTGCCAGCTGCTCAGGAGATTCACCCCCTCACCACTTCCGGGTATGGCATTTTCAGGGTTGGGATTAAAAGTGTTACATAATCTAGATGACTACAAATTTCCTTCTTGAAATTATTTTTTTTTAACGTCTCTTTCTGAAGAAGAATATGTGAAATATTAAATTTGCAGGAATTAGATTTTTTTGGCATTAATGCTGGTATTCTAGGCCCATCTGTTTAGTCGGGGCTGTGTATGATGATGAGACTGTTTAGGTTGAAGAGTGATTCAACTGTCTTATCACCTACTCATAAACGTGTTACTTGGCTACATGCACAGGGAGGTTGTGGAATGATACACAGTTTTAACACATTGAGAGAAAAGTACAATGGTCTCACCATTGTTGTGCTATGACACTGAGGGGGAAATCATTTCTAAGCTTTGAAAATTACAACTTCAGTCACTCTGAAAGTAAAGACCAAATGACTCAATCTTCAAACCCCAATCTTCGCATGAGACTGATTTCAAGTCGTGATGGGCTTTTTCAGTGAAGTTATAAATGAAGTCAATGGCAAGAATGTGGTGATTATAAAGATGTCCAAGTGTGCTACTTGGACTCAATTTCTAATTTCTCATGTTTTCTTTGACAAGGGGCCACGACTGAAATAAACTAAGATGTTGAGGTAACCTCTGAATTTTGTTTTTCTCATAATAGGAGCTATGTTAATACATGATGGTGACCTGTTGATCACTTCTGAACTCACAATAGTGAGTCAACCTGGTTACCTACCCACTCATGTGTAAACAAAGACTTGCCTAAAAAGCCACAACTATAACACTATTGCACATCAGACCTGTGCTCAATTTCTCCTTTTGAGTCAGTTTTTTCACAAACAAAATGAATTATAACAGTAAGTTCTTGGAGTTCTTCAACAGAAGAAAATACACTTAAAGAGTACTTGAACAGTCATCTATACAACCCGAAGTAGAAAAACTCCTTGTATACTTTCATGTTATAAAAACAAACGTGTCAAATGAAAATGATGTATAATTTAGTTATAGTCTATACACATTATTTTCATGTATCTGGGTATCTGTCAAAAATTTATTAAAATAATAAAATGATCTCTGAGGATAATTATGTTAAAGTTCAGTTAGCATTCTAAGGATTAACTATTTTGCTTTTTTTTTTTCTCGTATTTCACTATAGAAAAGAGTATGAAATGTTAAAAAGATGGAACCCTAAAAAATCGCAGCTGTATAATTTAATTACTCTGCATCTCAGTTTTTTCATCTGTAAAATGGGGGCACTAATGACTATTTTGACTAATTTAATAGAGTTGTCATGTGGATCAAATAATGCAAGAAAACCTGGTTTTGAAACTATAAGATCCCCCCCAAAAGAAATGTACATTTACCTCTGCAATATAAATCTTACCATCCATAATACATTTTTGCTTCTTTCAAAAAAAAATCAAGCCAAACTTACACATGACATGATTCTGGTATAAAACATCAGCATCACAGTCCTGGTTTTAAAATAAAGGTTCCTAACTCCCATATACTGGGAAAGAGATTATCCCTGATAATGGAAATGTAAATCTCAGCTTGTTGTTTATTCCAGACAGACATTTGTGTGTTACGTCTGTTTATCAGGCAACACTTTGTCTAAGCCAGGAAGTAGTCAGTCTTGGTAACAAGATGTATGCAAATGAACTTCCCATGAGTCTCCACAGCAAATTGTAGTAAGAAAAAAAATTTCTTGTTACTTTACCAGCAAGAAGCCACCTCAAAAGTAGACTAGAGACAGAGCACTCTGAGCTAGACTATGCTGATGAGTTTAAATGAGTCCTAAATATGTGCTCACAGTCTGTTGCTCTTTATTCTAAGCAGACTTGGTGCCTTACATCTGTTTATCAGACAACACTCTGTCTGGGTACTCAGGCTTTGTAACCTGTGTGAAAATCAATGGTGACTGTAATCCCATGAAATAACCTGTCGGAGGCAAAACTCCAAACTTCCCATCACTTTAAGAACCCCCACCAACAGCTGTTCCTATGAAACCTTTGAAACTTAAATAAATAAATAAATACATCCAATTCTAACATTTTACCCACCTTCTATCTTAATTGTTCTACTTTCACTGAATTCCCTAATAGCAGGACAGATTCAGGACAGAATGAATTTCTATCATGCAATTTGGGCTGATAAATTAAAAATTTGCTAACATGCCCTATCTAATGGTCAAGAACAGAGAGTTTTTTTTTTTAAATACTTTTTCTATTATAATAGACAACTACTTATTCTTTTATTTTATTGTTAAAGTATTTATTCCAGGATCCTCATTTTTATCCTAATATAACTGACTCCTTTTAAAAAAATCTATAACTGCAGAGTTGAAAAATGTATTTCTTTTTTTGTTGTTGTTGTTGGTTTTTTACAGGGTTTGAAAATCTTACCAAAGACATCAAATTGGTTGAGCTTGTCTTCCTAGACAAAATAAACACTTTAGGACTCTACTTGTTTGTATTCTCCTCAGTAGTGCTGTATGCATCAGCAGCTAAAAACAAAGAGACTTTTTAGCTGCTCAGACAAAATGCAGAAGCTTCCCAAACAAGGAGGCAAAGGAGGGGGCATGGGTGGAGGGGAGGGTGGGGGTGGAGAAGTGTGCAGAAAGTCTGACAGTCCATTCAATATAGGGATGATGGCTATAATGCATCCAGGGTCCCCTTGCTAATTAAATATGCATTGGCACAGTTTTGATCGATGCAAGCCATGGATCAGATGACACACCTGCAAAATCTTGAGCCCAGAGCTCCCAGGAAAAGGGAAAATACAGTCTTGTCTCCTTATCTTTGTTTTCAAAGGCTCTCAATTTCTGTGCTTAGATATCTAATTTAATTCTCTCACCCCTCAGCAAACTGGATTAGGGAAGTCAATACTGCCTTTGTGCATCGACAGGAAAACACAGCTTTCCTTTTATTCAATTTAGCTATGACCTTTAGACAAAGATAATGACAACTGTCTAAAAGTAAGGTGAAGGCCTCGAGAAGAAGACCCCTTGAGCTAAAGCGCCCATGGAATTTTGGATGACAAGATGGTGGGGTTTACTGTGACATTTTCCTGCTTGAAAAGGAAGAAAGGAGAAAAGAGAATTAAGAATTGATGGTGGGGGAAGGGGAGGGATGGGAGGCAGGGAAAAAGCATGGTGGAAGGGATTTCGATCCACTGACTATAAAGGACCAAACTCTCACAAATCAAATCACTGGACCCTGTCATATTCATAACCAGAAGATAATGCTGTCAAAGAAGAGGATGAGAATGGCATAGTAACAATTTGCCTAAAAAAATGCAGATGCCTTAATGAGAAGGTTGAAGATTCTGTGGTTGGGTAAATCAGGAAGTTTGGGGGTTTTGTTTCTTTTTTTTCTTTCCTACCTCCTCCCCCCAAGCAGAGAATACAGGACTATCAGATGTTTTGTGAGTACTAGCATAGGTGAGAGCTAGATTTTGGAGAAGCCTGGGACTCCTCAGTGTTAGCAATGTTCACACCAGTTCTCCTAATCAAAGGGGAAAATGATATTGGAACAGTCTCCTGAAAAAACACTGCTTCCTTTTAACGTCCTCGTCTTTGGGTTCACTTATTCCATTTATTAATTCAGGCATTCATCAATGCATCTGCTGTGAGCCTTCTTTCTCCCTGCATACCTGGAGATACAAAATTTTAAAAGGCAAGGTCTCTGCTCTTAGAGTCCTCAATCAGGATAATGATAATAAAACCAAGATTCTGTGGCATCTCCTTTTGATTAAGTCCTGTCTCTTGGTGAAATTAATGTACAGCAACTCATGTTATTGAGTACATTTGTAATGTCTTTTATTCTCTTACTATTTGCAATCTGTACTGTACCACTAACTGTAGCCTGGTAACAGAATTTCCAGTAGCCTGGATGCTAACTGTTGATAGGAATAATTGAGATTAACTTTTCCAGTAAGATATACAAAGGTTTAGGCAGAGTCCTTTATTACTGCATAATTAACACTGTTGGGAATGGTGCAAAATATCAAAAAACTTTTTAAAAATCAGGATTTTCTCCCTGAGACATAATTTCATGATGCTGTTCATAATCAGGCCTGGCGTACTCCCTTTAAGAGAAATGACAGTTTAATATAGGTAGCTGTGGTACACTGAAAAAAGTAGAGGACCTGGTATTAGAAAACCTGAGTTTGAGTCTCTTCTTGGCCATTTATATTTGTTTTGTTGAACTGGACAAGCCCTTTCATCTCTCTGAACTTCAGTGTACTCATCTTCCAGATGCCTGACTTTAGAAATTGTAAGAATGGAATGGCATGATTTGAAATGCCTTGTAAATTATAGGAGCTATAACTCTTAACTGTACACTGCATGGACACTGGTTTTTAACACACAGAAACTGGTTGAAGAATCACACTGACTTCTTACTTATATTTCCTGTGTATTACTGTGTATTACTGCACAGAGAAGGGTATCTGGAACATATAGGTACTAACAGATACTTGTTGGAACTGAAATCAGAAGGCGAAAAAAATTGCTATTTCAGGGCCATGGAAATACAACAGGGCCTCTTTTGGGAGATGTCAACAGATGTTTTAGGGTGAATTTTCTGGCTTTTTGGGGGGTTACATGACTGGATGGTGGTATACCCCATGCGGTGAGAATAGACTTTATGGGAGTTATTGGCTTGGCTTTCTGGTCCTAGATTCAGGAACAGAATAGGTGTGTGGGGGATGCGGTTAGGTATCCTGTAAAGGTTCTTTCCAGCCCTAGAGTTCTAATTTGAAACAGATCATTAGCAATCCAGTTGTTGGTCTTCTGGCTGCATTCAAGGCTGGGACCCATATTTTAATCAAAAGGGACTGGGGGATATTAGTTGCTGATTCCAAGCACAATTAGAAATAACATGAGTTCAATAATCATCAAAAGTCCAGACTGTCTATTCTTTACCTTATGAATGACAACAAATACCCTGCTATAAATTGTAAATGCTTATCTTCAGTGACTTGACCAATCCTCACCACAGAAGCCAATAAACAGTTTTCTCTTTATTTCTTAGTCTATGATATAATTCAGAACACCAGAAAACTTGTTTTCGGAGCTACTGAATAAGGTATCCCTGAAGAATTTAGTCTAGGTCCTAGGTCCTAGACTAGTATTGAGGACAATACTTCTTCAAAAATATTTCAGATACACACACACACACACACACACGTGTGTGTGTATATATATATAAATGTATATACCATACATTTATATGTATGTACCCATAAATGTATGTACAGTTGACCCTTGAACAATACAGATTTGAACTGTGTGGGTCCATTATACAAGCAGACTTTTTCACTAGTAAATACTATGGAACTACACGATCCAGGGTTGACTGAATCTGTAGATGTGCAACTGTATGTATAAAGGAACCACATACACTGAGCAATGACTGTAAGTTATACGATTCTTGATTGTGTGGTGCATTGGTACCTCTGATCCCTAAACATATAATATTTTTATCACATATAAATACATGTATATATTTTAATTTCCATGTGCTTTCAATTTTCATGTTGACAGTAACTTGGTTTCTGCATTTTTAACTAACATGCATGAACCTAGGCGCTATCATTTGGTCAGTCACAAAAACGGTGCTCAGGTTCTCCACAGCATCGTAACGAAGCTTTTTGCAAGTAGAAATAATGATATAGGTTTTGCCTCTATGTCTTTATGCTAGATAAAATGATTTCAATGTACTGAATCATCTCACTTTTAGGAGTTTCCATTTGGATTCTATCATGGCTTTCTCCCTGACATATGCAGTGCTAAGTTATTTAAAATTAATTGCAGTACAATATTTTAAAATTTCTTCACATGGTGCTAATCTCGAGTGCTTTGGATGTTTGAACCACACTTGGAAGCCATCAAGTTCTGTGTATCTTTATACCCTGCAGCAGTTAAACATGCTAAAAAGATTAGTCAGTGAACTTTAATCTATAACCAAAACTATACTGAATTATAAAATTTCAAAAATGTGTGAGTTGATACAAATGAGAAAACTACAAACATCCTACAAAAAAAGAAGAAAACAAACCTAGATCATTAAAATACATGAATTGACTTATGTAGCTCTGAATACAGAAAAGCTTTCAGAAATCCATCACAGATCATGGGATCCTACCCACTTACACCCAGTTAGGTACCAGTTGAACTTACATGCCTTTATCTTCATCTAAAGTTCATTTTATCTGTCATTTTAATTTTCATTTTAAGGTGCAATCTATATTCATTTCTGTGGTCATTTTGAAGGGGGGATAAGTATTTTCAGTAACTCAGTATGGATGAGTAATTTGCTTAGTAATAATCCTAAAATTAAACTGTCTCCCATACAATTACTAGTAATAGTTTATGTGGGATTAGGCAAATGAACTACCTTCAGGATATGCTTTTTTTTTTTTTGAAGGATAATTGCTTTACAGAGGAGGGAGATGGGAGGGAGGCTCAAAAGGGAGGGGATATATGTATAACTATGGCTGACTCCTGTTGAGGTTTGACAGGATATGCTTTTTTTTTAAAGTTTCTTATTTGTCACCTGGATTTATTTTGATTTAAAAAATCATGTTTTCTGGAAAGTTTCTAATAGAGGTGCTATTTCAATAACTGCTCCTCATAAAAAGTCTAAGTGGTGACTGGGACTTCATTTTTGTTGATTCACTTTTCAAGAACCATTATCACTCTAAAGAATGACTAATAATTAGTGATTCTTAGGGGGAAAAGCTTATTTCAGTTCACCAACCATTTATTGATCACCTACTATGTACAAGTTATTGAGTCTTTTACTCAATTCTGAGGTGGCTCATAATATTGACTAAGAATTCCACTCACTCAACTCTGGACTGTTTATTAAAGTATATATTGTTGTTTAGTCTCTGAGTCACGTCTGACTCTTTGTGACCCCAGGGACTGTAACCCAGAAGGCTCCTCTGTCCATGTGATTTCCGAGGCAAGAATACTGGAGTGGGTAGCCATTCCCTTCTCCAGGGGATCTTCCTGACCCAGGAATCGAACCTGTGTCTCCTGCACTGCAGGTGAATTCTTTACCACTGAGCCAATAGAAAAGCCCCAAAGTGTATATTACTTATGTTTTAAAAGTAGCTACTTCCCCCACAGCCCCAATTAACACCAGTGGTGGTAACATGGAGTTTTTGAGAACACTTTCCTAAGTCTATAAGGGAGGAGAAAGGAGGTAGAGATTTCCACAAAAAAGAAATGGTTTATCTGATTGTTTTCTGTTTAACAAAAATAACAAATCTCTGTAGTTTCTCAGTTTTTTCAACTTTTGGGTCATGGTGGAAGCCTACAGACAAGGAAAAGCTGACAGAGAAACTGGAGCACCACCATGTAAAACAAAATTGAGTCATACGGCAAATTCCCACGGTTTGCTGTATGACTCAGGAAATTCAAACCGGGCTTGCAACAACCTGAAAGGGTGGGATGGGGTGGGAGATGGGAGGGAGGTTCAGGAGGGAGGGGACACATGTGTATCTGTGGCTGAGCCATGATGATGTATGGCAGGAACCAGCACAGTATTGTAATTAGCCCTCAATTTAAAATAAATAAATTAAGGGGAAAAAATCGAGCAGTTCTATTTGCCAATCATATCCCACCTCACCCCTACACTCTATTACTGCTGGGCTTCAAGAAGCAACGTTTAACCCCCTATAGCATTCACACAGCCACGGCCTTAACCCAGGGTTCAGAGAGATACCAATATCACCTCTGTCTTTTCAGATTTATAATATTAAGCAAAGAATAAGAGGTGACTAAATCATTTTTGGTCGAAATCGCTCACTGGTCCTTCTAAACTGTCCTATTTTATTTCTTGGTTACTAGAAAAGAAGATTGAAAACAAATTATAGGGACTTCCCTGATGGTCCAGTGGCTAAGATTCCCAACTCCCAAAGCAGGGGGCTGGGGCTGGCTCCCTGGTCAGGGAACTAGATCTCACATGCCACAGTGAAGACTAAAGATCCGCAATGTTGCCTAAGACCCACTGCAGCCAAAGAAATAAATATCTTCTAAAAAATTGTAAGTGAGAAAAACAAAGAAAAAGTATTAAAAAAAATAAAAATCACATTAACAAAACAAGTGGTTCGTTTTGAACAGGGGTCAGAAATCTCAGTTCTTCAAAAAAGACAGGAATTTTTATTTACAACAGACCTACGGAGAGTTACAAGAAAAGATCAGAGTTTATTCAGGAATTAAAGGTGACATAATAACCTGCATGGTATCTCTGAATTATCAGGTTTGTATTGAGGCACAGATGGAACACAGTCGAGGTTAACAGGGGAATGATGTAAAAGAAGGGATGAAGGCCTCTGTTATTTCTTTTGATTCTGGCTACCACCTCCAAAAACAACACAAAATTTCATAATTCTTTTCCATTTAGTAAATTTAGGGCAATTCTTTCTTGTTATATTTATCCAACGATCTCAGAAAAAAAAAAAAAAAAACATCACTGGGCTGGTTTTCATTTTCCATTTTTATTCTATATTTTAACAACTCATCTAATGATTTCCTTTTCTCCTCTAAATGGAAACCCTCTTGAAAATTTTCAAAGACTTAGTCAACAGAGTTCTCAGTCTTTATCACACAAAACAGCCTGACATCTACACTACTGTGGTCACGTGTCCTCCCACCTGGTCTTAAAACCAGAAAGCACTCTGTCTTAATGCCGCCATGTTCGCATTGTCCTGACATGCTTAGACTTCAAAGGGGAAGACTTTGAACAAACCTATTTGAAAGGAATTTCATCAAAAACAGTAGGCAAAAAAAATTTTTAAATGAACAGGAAGAGTGTAACATCTCACCGGCAGTAGATAGGGAAATGAATTATTCAAAACTGTATACAAACCCTGACATCATCATGAATAGAGGCAGACTCTAAGGAACCCTACTGAGAAAAGCTGGTATTTACACAGTAATTGGAAGCAAAACAAAACAAAATAAAAAATTTTCCACATAAAGAAAATCTCATACACTGCTCCTGATAATCCCATCAAAACTCCCTATTGCGGCAGTACCCTCGAGGCACAACCTCGAGATTTCCGTCAGGAGAGAAAGTACAGCCCAGCATTAAAAAGTCCCAAGACTCTTTGAGAAGAAATTCATGCAGAACATCAAATGTTACTCAACATTTTCAAGGAACCATGATATGTCAAACAGACCACATGATGCAAGTACATTTAAATATAAGTTTCTATTTCTGTTTAAAAATAAAAAAGATCAGAAATCTGAATCTGGAGAAGCAAAATCTCTTGCAGGTTTAGAAAGCATATACAAAACCTGGCAAAAGAAAACACTGTTCACTGCCACCATCTGCTTTCTGGCACAGAGAAAACTTTTACTAACAGCAACATTTTCTTACATTAGAAAATCCACTAATTAGTTTTGTTGTAATAAGAAAAATAACCTTTGCGTGGAAGGCAGATCGCCAGCTCACTTTTGTTGTTGTTGTTGGCTGCACCTTGCAGCGGGCCTGTAGCATTTCCATGTGAGGCTCACCTCTGAGTTTCTCTCCCCTGGAGTACTTTATTATCCTCTGTTTGGTCTAAAGAAAGTATTCACAAATGAGAGATCAAAAGTGAGAGCAACAGAGAGGAAAAGCTTTAAGGTATTTGGCTTAATATCCAAAAAGAGAACACTGGGTTCAGAATTAGGAAATCTGGGATCCAGAATCGACTGTTAAAAGCTCCATAAACCTGGGTCTCATTTTCCTCATCTTTAAGGCTATTAAAGTAAATGAGCACTAGTTTTCTCCTAAAATCCCTAAATTCTTGAAGTCTAAATCATTTTTTTCCTAAGAATCGTATGTCCCAAGAAACGAGTGATTGCAAAAGAGTAAGTGGAACTTCAGATGTCATTGATCAATCTGAAATAATTTTAGAAATGTTGACATATGCTGACCAAAATATTACAAATCTAGCAACCGAAGAAATGGAAGCTCGACTGAAATCCCTTAATAATACACTCTAATTATTTAGTCAGCATATGATTCCACAAATAATGCCAACAGACATGGATCGAGCACCTACTGTGTGCCCGGCTTCTTGTGAGCCCTGGAGACGGAGCCCTGAACAGGAGGCTCACGTGCTCCGGGCTCCCAGCGTCTAGGTTCCAGGAAGCCTGCAGGCCCAGGAGCTGCCGCAAGTTCGCCTGCTGGCCTGGACAGGACGGCACCAACGTGGAGAGAAAATGCGTGTGCTCGCTACACTGCAAGATCTGCTCAAAAGTTCCTTAAGAAAATAAAATAAATGGGTACAATTACTTCTGAGAGATTATATGGAAAATAGATGTCATGTCTTTAGAAGCAAAGCAAAGCAGAAGGCTGCAAGGGCACACAGAGCCCCTTGTGAAAGATGTTTCAGGCTCACGCTGTTCAAACTGGCCCTTTGCCTCGACTGAACAAATTCCTTAGTCAAAAAGAACTCACCACTTCCATTTTCTCGATCTTTTTTTCTGTAGGTTCAGACTTAGCTACATTTAGAACACAACACTGCAAAGCAAGATGACCTACTGCCAACTCATAAGTCCCTCTGCCTGAGGAGTAAGTGACAGACTGCTGCAAAGTTTAATTATCCCACTGGTATTACACAGACCAGCCCACACTACTATTCTCAACTGTATGGCAACAACACACTGATAACTAGGATAAGTAAGTGCCCCTTGGGTTTATTAACCCTCAACTGCCATCAGTACTCTTGCTTGGAAAATCCCATGGATGGAGGAGCCTGGTGGGCTGCAGTCCATGGGGTCGCTAAGAGTCGGATATGACTGAACGACTTCACTTTCACTTTTCACTTTCATGCACTGGAGAAGGAAATGGCACCCCACTCCAGTGTTCTTGCCTGGAGAATCCCAGAGATGTGGGAGCCTGGTGGGCTGCCGTCTATGGGGTCGCACAGTCGGACACGACTGAAGCGACTTAGCAGCAGCAGCCATTAAAATACATTAATTAAAACTTTTAACATTTTACCCAAAGCTTCCTATCAAATATCTGAAAAGATTTTGCTTAATTTGTACAGTTCTGGCTTTGCTTTTACCCTCTGTTTCTGTCCACACCCCACTTAGGCACAGAAAGGAACTGCATTCTTTTCTGAGACCTGTTAGTCACATTTATATAGCGCAGATCCCTGCCCTGAATTTAGAATATAATTCAGTGTAGAAGAGGATGAAGACAGGATCCTTTCCCTTCCTCTTGGCAAAATTAATCCCTCCTTCCTCTGGCTTTCTACAGCCTGGTTACTAAGAACAGGGCTCAGCTTCTATTTCATTTCTCCGTGAGCAGAATCCCCATCTGCCCCACCAACAAGTTGCAAGCCCGTGAGGGCACACACTTAAAGACGGGCTGGCACATAGGAAATGCTCAATAAGTGACCTTGAATGGAGGAATAGAGGTGGGAGGCTACACTGGGCAAGACTTCTACACAAGGCCTATCCCAGAAACTGCCTATAGATTTTTCTATCTCCTAGCAGAAACAAAGTACAATCAGAAAACAAGGTGTGTTTTTCAATTAAGGCTAAAATTCCTGAAATGGCTACACACAAGGAAGGAACTTCCTTCTTCCTATGAGAGATGGGCAAATGACTTGTCTAGTGCCCACAACAGACAAAATTAGCCAAAAGTTTCTAAAATTAGTCAAAATGGCTTATTTTCTATGTATTGACCCTTTATCTGGTGATATGTATTAACATACTATATTCACGAAGTGACATGATTTTGTACAGATGATAAAACAATATAATATATACTTTCAAGGCAGGTAAGGACATATAATAAAGGCTGATAAACTAAAAATAAAGATTAAGGAAGCAGTATTCACATTACACAATGAGAGAAAAAATAAAAA
This sequence comes from Bos grunniens, assembly GCF_055505025.1. Taxonomy (NCBI): domain Eukaryota; kingdom Metazoa; phylum Chordata; class Mammalia; order Artiodactyla; family Bovidae; genus Bos; species Bos grunniens. Next base: position 37,063,165 of record NC_141167.1, on the reverse strand, counting down.
GCTTCATTTAGGAGCTAAGTAATAAATGGAAAATTCTGGACCTGGGACAGTTTTGTTTTTTGTTTTTAACCTCTACACTATGCTTATATTGCCACAGAAATTGATGATCAGTTTGCTAACCTGTGGCAGCAGAGACAGACAAATTACTGTCACATTCCACCCCCAATCTATTCTTCTCTCATCTCTCTGGGTAACTGAGGTAAAATTCTGCAAGGATATTGGATTTCCCTCTGGCTGAATAAAGGAACTGACCTTGAAAAATATAAATACAAAGAAATTAATTCTTTGCAAATTCTCTAAAATAGGTGGACTATAATTTTAAACATAACTGGTACTCCCTTAATAATAAGGGACTGAATGCAGCTCTAAAGTTCAAAGGTTTTATTTACCATATTTATAAAAATGGTGCATCTTTTTCTCTCAAGCCTTGAGGTTCTCTTCCCAGACTAGCATAAGAACACACACACAGTCACATATAAGCATACAAACAGTGACTTGTTAACCCTCCTTTCTTGGCCAAAAAATAAAACACACACACAAAAAGTGGAGTTTGGGTTCACAGAGTTCTTATTTTCTGGTTTAAATTTAACAACACTTACGGACTAAAAGCTATGCTAGGGATCTATAAGGCTAGAAATACTTCCTGCTAGGCTTAAATTTGGCCTTCCTGAGAGCAGAGTAGCTACAGCCACATCAGTTCATGTAGGAAGCTTGAGTACCAAATTAAAAATCAACTCCCAAAATATATGAGTTATCAAAGCTAAGCAACAAAGCACCATAGCTTCCATTTTCGTGCTGTGGAAACTCCATGACGGAAGAAGCCTACCACCGAATGTGAGGTGAAAAAAAAGAGACACCTTTCCTGTTCACTCCAGCAACTGCCAGTCAGGTCTCAAGAAGATTAAAGACCAAAAACTTTCACCAGAACCAAAACCTTAGTGAGGGCCTGTACTCACCATGGAATGCCATAAAAAATCTACTTTAAAAGGATCTGAGCCGCCTGAAGTAGCACACCTTTGATGTGACCACATTTCAAATGGTTTGCCCATCACAGTACGGCTCCTTGGTCTGTTTCCTTTATTATTCGTGTGGTTTCGTCTTTCTAAATTCAGACTTCTGCCCCATCCTAGGAGGTGAGGAGAACGCAATGCACAATGCCAAAGCATTTAGAGCGGATCATATGATATCTGTACTTGATAATTTTTCATGGTTTTATATGAAAAGAATCACTGCATGTGGAAGATTAAGCGTTTTTTAAATGCTAGAACACGGAGACTTCCTTTCAAACAACTCAGAGCAAGGGGTGTACTGCTGACACAGCAACGCTGTGGTCTCAGTGAGACTGTGGGAAATGTCAAATTTATGGTCCTGGGGGTGATTGGTGGATGGTTTTGTGGTGTGTATGGTGTTTTGTTTTGTGTGTGCTTTTTCTTTTCTCTTTTGAGCCTCTGACAGAAACAGAGCTCCACAAACTTTCTGGCGACCTCCCAGGAAAACAGAAGGAAGCTGTATCCTGCACTTCCCCTGGGATCTAATGAAATATACAGCCTCTGGGCTTCTTTCAATTTGGACTTTCAGATTGCTAAGCCAGTGAAAAGGGGATCCTAGCTGTCACAAACGTCACATGCTCGGGGTCACCTGCTGCTCGGGGGTTCTCATGCCAGTTGTTGACATAATAAGCACCCCTTACACTTTAATTACAATTCACAGTGTGCAAACTATGCAATCTGCTTTAAGGCAGACTGTCTTTTAAATCAACACTAAAATTCTATTACTAATATGGCCATGAAATGTAGCAGGGGAAGGGTGTGTCCAGATGACTAACTATATGCAGATATCTGCCATTTGGGGACGATATGGGCAACATTTGTCAAGAGATAAAATGGTGTTGCTGCCCTTAATTCTGGGAGATGGGACTTTATTCTAATTCTGCTCTGAGATGCCTTTGAGTGGACCACAAAAATGAAATATAATATGCTTCATGGGTAGCACTTTCACATTTGTATAACTGTGTATTTTTTTTCCACATGGGGGCTTACCTATTCTGTGTAATATTTTGCCTATCTAACAGGGCTAGTCAATGGTTAAAGGACAAGAAATTTCTACTCCCTTGCTTATTCTCCCCTGTAAACCTAGGGCACTGCTAGAAATGTTTAACAAATGCTTCCAGAGTTGTGTTAACGCTCTATCATTTGCTAGATCCTTGTATTCTGCTAACTACAGACCCATGTAAGCTATATTCTTGCAATCAAAACATGAAAGGTTATTTTAAAACAGAGCCCATTTAAAATAATATGACAATGCAGGGAGCTGTTTAAAAAGTGCTAACACATAATTACAGTCTACAGTTTTCTCCAAAAACAACAGTGGAAATTAGTTATAATTATATTACAGAGAACTACTATAAACATAGGTGGGCTAACCTTTGAATGAACTGTCCCAGTGCTCTGGGAATTACAATCTCACTTTCAGTGCCACAAATGACGTAAGTTGATACACTTGAAATAAAACCATGCAGAGTACTTTTATGCGTAAAGTCTGACTCAAACACCTTAGTTCAGCTATAAGTATGCCCCACTGTAAAACACCACTGAACCACCACTGCAGCAACAAAATAATAATAATTTTAAAAACCCAGAAATCCAAATTTATAAAAATAGTAAGTAGATATTAAAAAAAATTAATAAAGCTTATACTTGCTTTAACGAAGGATAAATCTTAATTACAAATGTGACCCAGATAGGTCAAATGAAAGTGAAAGTGAAAGTCACTCACTAATGTCCGACTCTTTGCAACCCCATGGACTATACAGTCCATGGAATTTTCCAGGTCAGAATACTGGAGTGGGTAGCTGTTCCCTTCTCCAGGGGATCTTCCCAATCCAGGGACCGAACTCAGGTCTCCCTCATTGCAGGCAGATTCTTTACCAGCTAAGCCACAAGGGAAGCCCATAGGTCAGATGAATAACCACTATTTCACTGGGTTTTTTTGGTGCCAGACAATACTAGATGCTAGGACAGACAACAGCAACAACAAAGAAAGGCAACAAGTTTATCTTACTTAGTTATGGTTATTCTAACACTGGAAGCAGATGCTTCCTTCAAAACTAGGAGTTTTTTCAGGAAAACTCTCAATCCTCTGGCTACTGGGATTTGTCTTCATTTAGACAGACACAGAGCTATTTTATTTTCTCCCCTATTTAAACACCTGAAGTCCTCACCTGGCTCTCTGTCACCCCCAGGTAAGCCATTTGATATCAAACTGCTTAACAGTAGCCACCTGTAAGTGTGACCATCCTCAGGAGACAGGAGGGGCTCTGAGAAACACAATTTTACCATGAAACTCCGCATTAAGCTTCCCCCTGGCTTCTGACCTTGTGCTCCAGTTTTGGTACGAGCAATCTGTGCAGTGTTCTCAGCAGGTAAACTCCACCTTAAGTGTTCAGTCAAGTACCCTGACTCATCTGGAACTGGAGATGCTGATTTGTTTTTCCTTGCCTGCTTCCCAAGAACAAAATTCTTGGCACTGAAATTCAGGTTAGCACCCGGAGTCCTATTAGCTCCTGACAGAGTTCTATGATGCTAACCACTGACCCACAGACTCTATCTCTTGGTTCTGCCCAACTTCTGGGGCACTCAGGTTCTGCCAGTTAGACCTCCAAGTCATCCACTGCTTCACTAAGCTACCTCCCAAAGTCTATAATGAGACCATCTGGAACATCTACCTGGGATGATTTTTTATTTTTTTTAAATGGAACTGACCAACCTCACCATATCAACTCCCACAGAAAAATTTCAGGTCTTGACCCTTTACAAGTCTCACAGCCCAGGATATGAACCCTATCTGCCAATTCTCTCTGATTTTCCTTGTTGGGGGAAAAAAACCCAGAATATCTCTAAATCTATGAAAAGAATATGAACAAGAAATAGAATAGAAGCATTCCCTTTCAATATGGAAGGAGCTAGTAGTTGATTGGTTAGTTTTTAAAATGGATAAAAATAAATTTTTATGAGACATACACACCTTAAGCAATTTAACTTTAAAGACATATGCACATTTCTTGGCAGTCCTTCTATACAGAAATACAGCCTTAACTTTAATATCTGCTAAATGCAGCATCTTTCTTATATAAACCACACCTATATAAGACTTTTTAAGTGCAGGGAGAATCTAAACATACTTCTAAGATAATCTAAGCACAGGATCCTTTTATAGTTTTACAAATTTCCCTTTACAATTGAGACAACTCACCCACACGTTACAAAACTCACCCACACATGACAAAAAAATTTTTGTAACTCACCTTTAATAAGCTAATGGCTTATTTTCACAGAAATAAAACTTCCTTTTTCTTTTTGAAATCACATAAATTTAATTAAATTATAACAATACCAATAATACTAGTATAAATAGGTCTAAGGATAACGAAACTAACTTTTGGTAGGCACACAGCTACTAATAACAAAAGTGCAAGTTTGTGCCGGCAGCGAACGACTGGCCCTTAGGATTCAGCACGCTCCAGGCAGCAGCCGGTATAAGGGAAAACGTCTTAGTCTTGCGAACTGGTTAATACAGATCTTCTCCAGTGAGGGTCAACACAACGAAAATAAAATTCAAATAGTTATTGAGTGGATATTATGAGAAGGCATTGATGCTTGATGCATAATGCTTGTTGGTGGGACATAAGATTGAAAAACATACCTTTCTCTGAATTCTGGTATAACTCTAATTTCTGATAATGGAAGAAATAACTAGAACTTCTCAGAGTTACTCTATTTAAAATGGTAGCGAAGTTGGTATTTCTATCTCCCTGCTTTAGGAAATAATTAAATTGATTTAACTGTATTTCAAGAACAGGAAAAATAATTGGACTGTTTAGCTCCTAATATAGTATTTTCAAGTTATAAACTTTATTTATATTTTTGTCATTTTGTAAAACCATCAGCATGTCATTACTCCTGTCTTGATTTAAATTTGTATTTAGTGAAACATTTTAATTAGAGACACTATGTTAATGGAAATTTTTATTTCCATTTTAACATAATTTGGTTTGACAATTCAAAATCACATAGATAATACTGTCATTTAAAAAATTATTTCAGGTTAATATAGCTAACACTTTTCACGTGATTGTACTTAATTGTTCAGCAACAAAAAGCATTAACTTCAACCTTCGGCTTATTACCAGTTAACTTCTTATCAACTTCAAAATAAACATATTACTTAAGTATATTCCTACATGATGATGATGGAAACAGCAAAGATTTACCAACTGCTTGAATAAGAATGGTCAGCACTGTGAGCCAAGTTATTCACATGCATGTAACTTTCCCAGAAACTTTTGCAAAGCAAATATTATTCTCCTTATTTCAGATTGAAGAAACTGAAACAGCACTAAGAGAAAAATCTGGATCTCAAAAATAGACTGACTCCAAGCTTAGGCTCTCTCACTTCAACAAGGGTCTGTGGCATGTGTTTAAAGTAAACCAGAGAGCATAGGCTTTCCTTTCCAGTGAAATTTTTATTTGTACAGATGTGTGTGTACATGTTGGAGTGCACATATATGCACACACACACACACACACTTTGGTTAAATCAATTTCATATGCAAAAGAAAGTGAGCCAGGGCTAAGTTATTAAAAGAAGCCTTTGAAGCAAGGAGCGATGATGTGTGAAAGACATGCCACAAAAGTTTATTTAAACAAAGAACAAGCACGGGAGGATGAAACAAAAGTGAAAATAAGGGAAATGAAAGCTCTCCATCTTTTCCATCCTTCCTCTGTTGTGTATGGATTTCTCATACATAGAAAAGACAGAAAGAGATGTCTGGAATTTGTGGAGTATCCAAAAGTAAAATAGCTTTCATCAATCTATAGTTCATATAAACCAAATCCACACAGGTTTTCAATGAGCTTCTCAATATTAATTATCCTTTGGTAGGGTGCATAATTCCCTACTTGCAAGAAAAAAATTTCACGGTAAGATTTTATAATATATTTGTATAATATCTTTTTCAATGGTATATTATGAAAGCAAAAGTTGACATGGCTTTAGAAAAGAGATAAAGAGAGCCTTTTCATTTTACACTCATAATGCTCTACACAACATTTCATTATCTCAAAGGACATTTCAAAAGGCACTTAACTGGTCCATAGTTGTCTTACAATTTCAAATTTTGTCTGGTCATGTAAATAACACTGTAAAGTTTAAAATAAAATCATGAAAAGAAACATATTACATGGCATAGGCCATTTACTTTCTGTTCATGTACATGCCTATATACAGATGATGGAACATTATAATTAAGCTGTTATATCTATATTATCAGAGGTACTCTTAAAAGTAAGGTAATAAATTCCAAGTTATCTCTCAACACAAACATTCCCAAGTATAGGGCTATAGCAGACATCTTAGCTAAAAGTGAAAAATTCAGCCAATCATGCAGAAATTACATTTATGACACACACCATCCAGGGCATATAGAACTGACACAGCACTTAAAGAAACAAACATTCTTTTTTAACTAAATAAAAAGGGACTTTTAAGTTGCTCTTTGGAACCGAATTAGAAAGAGTGGTCAAAAAACTACAAAGCAGAAAGGAGCTGGTCCTCTTATCTGAAGTTAAAAATTATTTTTGTCTACTTGAATTTAAATTGACAATATTATAAAAGTCTTATAGAGACTCTATGCTTACAGAAGGCATTATTGCCTTTGCATATAATGGAAGCACATTTCTAGCACTTATATTATTACAAATATGGAAAACGGCTTCCAGAAGCTTTTAGCAATGTGCTCTTTGTCTTTTTTCCAAAGAAGTAATCCAATTAAAACAATCATTTTCAACATACAGGACTAGGACAAGGACCTGTACATCTTACCCAGCATCTTACAAATTCTATGAAAATAGATTGAAAACTTCCATATGCTTTCTATGTACTTGTATTAACGAAACACAGTTTACAAATATTGTCCTAGAAAAGTGTATTTTTTTAAGCTTTTATCCATGATAATTTCAACCTTTATTTCACTTGTGTACCTGTGTACTGAAACTTGTCAACAAAAACATGGTAATAAATATCATTCATTTCTGATAAATTTCTTCCACCTCCTTCTGTCACGCTTTCCATAATAAGCATAGAGAAGGCACTTAAATGTGTTGGCTAATGTTCTTACAGTGGGTTTATTTCACTGTTCACCCTAACTACAATATCTGATTTCCTTCTGAAGAGAATTTATTCATTGATTTATCCTGTTCTTATGTTCTAGCCTTTTCCTCAATTTCATAAACTTAATTCTTGTGACCAGTTTTTTTCTTGTGGCCATTTTTTTTCAATCAAAAATACTTACTGAGCATCTTGCATAAGTTGCATTTTTAAATGGTTTGCACTACAAAGAATAGTGATGAAATCACTAAATAAAAATATTTTGTTTTACACCTTTCGGCATGTCTGTCAGATAAAAGATGGATACCTTCCTTTGAAGGTATCTGAATGGATCGCCAAATGATTACTGACTTCTCTCTCACAGCTCAAATAAATAATTAAAAGGAGATATACGCAGATTGGTTGCATACTTAAGAGATAGAATCAATTAAAACAAAATGGTATGAATGCTCCTCCAATAATATATCACTTCAGGGACCATAAAATGCCATCTTTATATTTGCAGAATCACTAAGCCTTAGTGCTCTCTCTCCATGTGCGTTTAGAGTGGGGGCTCAGTGTGTATGCTGTTGCTGTATTAGCATTCCTCACACATGCATGTTCAGTCATTTAGTCGTGTCCAACTCTTTGTGACCCCATGGACTGTAGCCCACCAGGCTCCCTTGTCCATGGGATTTCCCAGGCAAGAATACCGGAGTGGGTCGCCATTTCCTTCTCCAGGGAAGCTGCCCGACCCAGGGATCGAACCTGCATTTCCTGCATTGACAGGTGGATTCGTTACCATTGAGCCGTCTGGAAAGCCCCTTTAATTCAATACTGTGGACAAACTCAAGTTTGGTGATTCCGGACAGCCTGAAATCCTCCCTTGCAAGAGTGCATTCGTATTTGGGACTTGCCTAATTTGTGCACTGAGAAGTTCTGTGCATGAAGTTTTCTCAAATCCATCTCACCCAAGTGTTCAGTGAAAAGGACTATCTTCCATTACTGCACACACAAAGCACAACCATACCCAGACTGCAACACCCTTGCCTTCATTTTCACTTGAATCACTCTGCCCAGTGTTGTGGTTAGTTGTGTATAGGTTTGTCTCTCTTGCTAGAGTGAGAGCAAGTTGAAGTCTGGCCTTTCTTTTCCCTGCATCTCGTTCAGGGGCTGACAGACAAGGGCGTGGTAAATGCTGGCTGAATAAGATTTTTCAGAACTTCCTCAGATCCATGTTTACTTATCACCTTGTATACATAAAAGAAATATGTGAAACTCCTCAAGAGGAAATTTAATCCTTTATAAGGTTAGAAATAATGATGAAGATAACATTCTAGCAAAAAAAAAAGTTCAAAACCAGGAAACACTTAATTAAAGGAGGTCATGAGGATACTTATTCTCTCATTTAATAAACATAAGAAAGTTCTCAGGGTCATGTTGGCAGTGCACTATTTTTGGCCCTGAGATGAATAATCCCTTTCTAAGCTAAAATCATTGCCCAGCTGTGAAATAATGATAGCTGCAAGGAATCCAGTGGTGGCGGCAAACTCAACTCAAGGGTCCAATATTTGTAGGCACCAAGCAGACACTGCAGTGAAACAGCAGTGGTGACCAGATGTCAGAAACAGCCCGAGGGCTCTCTCTCACCACCCCTCACCCATGATGCTGCCTTCCTCCCCCACCCATTAAGGGTGGCATCAGGAGCAATTACAGCACGCACCCAACGGGCTGTGCCAGGCTGGCAGCTCTAACACCTGCCACGAGGTCTGCATGACATGAACAAAGACCCAGCAAGTAGCTTTAATGAGCAGATCCTATAACAGACAGAGCCCAGTGCATGTAGTGACTGCTTCAAAGGTACTGTTCATGGCTGACACAGGACTATTTCAGCAGCTATTTACGACATTCTTTAGCATCTAGAACTAAGCTAAGCACATATACTCTAAAAGCCCAATTCTTCAGAGTGCCATGTCTTACTTGGAGATGAAACATGAAAGTCTGTAAAGCACACACTTCACTCAGCATTTGCTTATCTGAAAATATTTCCCAGTGCCATTTAGGTGAGGAACTTAAGGTGCGTGTTGACACTCTTCATGGTGGATCTATAACTTTGGAAGTTGCAACCTCTTGAAGACAAGGAGGATTCCTCATTCATCTAGCTTTCGCCAGAAAAAAAGGTTACATGTACACAAGTAGATATATGGATAGCTGAAAGAATGCACAGACAAATGTATGAAAATCACTTAATCCTCACCAAATTCATCATAAGACTGATACTCAAAGCAAACTCGTTAGGAGATTGAAAGAGAGTCCTCATTTTGGGTAGCTGTCAACATTTACAGGCAAAAGGAATGATTTTAGAATTCTTGAATACTCAAGGACACTGACCTGTAAAAATAGTCATACAAAATGTGTAGTCAACTTAATAGAATCACTGATACAGTAAGTGATACTACTAAGTGATACTAAGGCTACTAATGAAGAACTACAGAAAGACCAGTGAGCTAACTGATGGAGAGAGACCAGCACATGATGTTCAAGGTAGAGGAAGCATTTGGTGTGTGGTAACTATTATACTTCTGACTATGGTGATTAATAAAGGAAAGTGAGGCCAGTGATTTATAATGTGTCCTCAATAGATCAGTCACCTCATCTTCAAAACAGATTTAATGAACAATGACACAAAGACTGTTGTTTTGGGGGACAGGCTTTCTAAACGACAACAATAGCATTTCCAGATGTTTTTAAGAATTGAAAGGAATCTAATAAATCATTTTTCAGAAGAGGAGATCAATGCCCCAAAAGATTAATCTACCTGCATCTTAAGTCATGCAACTAATTAGAAGCCAAGTAACTTCACTAATCAGGGATTCTGTTCCCTTTTGCATAAAAGGACAAATAATACTTAGCTCCCTTCAACTTACACTGTCATAATAAAGGATAGATAAGTATTTGATACAAAGGTTCAGGATTTATTCAAGACAACATTACTCTTTCAAAATAATGTTGATGAAGATCTCTACTATTAATACCATGACTAGGATGACAACCATTACTATTACCCTATTTATGTCTTGGGCTTCCCTGATAGCTCAGTTGGTAAAGAATCCGCCTGTAATACAGGAGACCCCAGTTCGATTCCTGGTTGACTTTTGAGGGATCCTGGGAATATTAAGACTTGAAAGGAGGCACCTGTTCTTCTTTTGAACTAGCATTATTATTGGAACTTCATAATAGGATAACTATATCTAAGTACTAAGCATCTTATGATTCATCAGTTCAGCTCAGTTGCTCAGTTGTGTCTGACTCTTCACAATCCCACGGACTGCAGCATGCCAGCCTTCGCCATCCTTCACCATCTCCCTGAATTTGCTTAAACTCATATCCATTGAGTCAGTGATGTCACCCAAACATCTCATCCTTGTCGTCCCATTCTCCTCCTGCCTTCAATCTTTCCCAGCATCAGAATATTTTCTAATGAGTCAGCTCTTTGCATCAGGTGGCCAAAGTATTGGAGCTTCAGCTTCAGCATCAGTCCTTCCAATGAATATTCAGGGTTGATTTCCTTTAGGATTGACTGGTTTGATCTCCTTGCAGTCCAAGGGCCTCTCAAGAATCTTCTCCAACACCACAGTTCAAAACCTTTCCAAAATAAAACAGCTCACTTCCAAATGCAAAGTTTGTCTTCAAATTTGGGGCACATTAAAGCAGCCACTAGGAAACAGTGCGTTTTAATGAAATGCACTAGGGTTCGTTATTTTTGATTCTTTGGGGTTTGCACAGGGTTTACAGGACTCCACTCAGTTTATGGGGTTCAGACAAGGCTCAAAGTGAATTTCACCTGGAACTTTTCACATGGTTTGAGCATTAACCAGGGATTGAGTGGTTTATAGATCATCCAGAAGAATTTCAGTCTTGGAGTCTTGCCTTGAACTCTAAGTATTTAAATTTCAAGTAAATTTATATCACAAAATGACAACAGGTTTTTAGTAACTATTTCTACTTATTTTTGCTATTTTAAATGAAAATGAAATGTAAAGAAGATACATGGAGAAAAGGGTTTGATAATCCAGAGTTTAAGAAAACAAACAAAAAAAGTTTTGATATTTATATAATATTTTACAGTTTAAAGGGCTTTCACATACATTAACTTATCAGAATGCTCACCACCAACCTTTGCAGGATGCGATTACATCAATTTTTATCCTAATATTATCTCAGACTCCTCACTTATATAATTATACATTTTAACTGAAATATTTATAAGGAATAATAATCAATTATTAATAGTAGTTATTTTGTAAACAAAGTGTCAAAGTCATTTTATGGCATTTTTCTTTCCTAAGGAACAAAACTCAGGCCATAATACATGGAAAGTATTTTGATGTCCCACAGTTAGGACTTTGAACTTTGAAAAATATATTTTATAGTTATGGAAATGTTTTCAGGGGATGTTATAATGTAGACCATGTTTAAAGATATAACACAATGAATGGGTACCTAACAAAGCAAAAGCTATGCCCGTCAATTTACTTCTGCATATACAGTTTATTCACTTCTAGGATGGTGTCATAAGTTTAGTTAAGAAAAAAGTCATCTGAATTTTGGGGGCCAAAGTAATCAAAGGTCCAATTAAGTACTCCTCATAGTAATGATGGTTGGATAGCATCACCAATTCAACAGACATATAGTTAAGCAAACTCCGGGAGATAGTGATGGGAGCCTGGCATGCTGCAGTCCAAGGGTTGCAAAAAGTTGGATACGACTTAGGGACTGAACAAAAATAAACAACAGTAATGTACAACAAAGGTCCATCTAGTCAAGGCTATGGTTTTTCCTGTGGTCATGTATGGATGTGAGAGTTGGACGATGAAGAAGGCTGAGTGCCGAAGAATTGATGCTTTTGAACTGTGGTGTTGGAGAAGACTCTTGAGAGTCCCTTGGACTGCAAAGAGATCCAACCAGTCCATTCTGAAGGAGATCAGCCCTGGGATTTCTTTGGAAGGATTTCTTTGGAAGTTTCTAAAGCTGAAACTCCAGTACTTTGGCCACCTCATGCGAAGAGTTGACTCATTGGAAAAGACTCTGGTGCTGGGAGGAATTGGGGGCAGGAGGAGAAGGGGATGACAGAGGATGAGATGGCCGGATGGCATCACTGACTCGATGGACGTGAGTCTGAGTGAACTCCGGGAGTTGGTGATGGACAGTGAGGCCTGGCGTGCTGCGATTCATGGGGTCGCAAAGAGTCGGACATGACTGAGCAACTGGACTGAACTGAACTGAATGTACAAAATGCCATTTTTGCTTATATTCTGAAGATTCAGATTTATCCCAGTCATCTTTCTATATGTATAACATATCTGAGTTAGAAGAATCTATCGAGAGGATATTTAGTCCAACTTATCTCAATCTATTAAAAGAATTTAAGGAAGAAAAAATACTTAAATCTCTAATATGTCTTAGATAACAACTAGCAGTTCATAGTTCAGAGTCCACTTATCAGTGAGAACTTAAATCTAGACAGGTAGAAATAAAGTTTTTAGGATTATTCTTTGAAAACTACGGGGCATGTATATAAAATAGTTTATCTGAAGCAAAATATTATGGCATTTAAAAAGGAAGGGGATGGTACTCTTTTGTTTGAAGAAAAATTCAAGATTTGGGCCTGCACCCAGTACTTGTGAATAATCTAAGGTTTTCAACAATCAATTATGAAAAGCATTAAAACACTGTCACATTATTTGGATGCTACTTTAAAATAAATAATAACTACTCTTCTGAGAATTTCTAACCCAAATCCAGGTGATTAGAGTGAACCAGATTATCCATCATTTTATTTAGGATTCATACTGTATAATTAAACTCACATTCATTCAAGGAACACAACAGCTAACCCCATCCCTCCAGCTCCACTGCACACTGGCGTTTAGTGAAGGGCAGCCAGTTTCTCTCACCTATCCTGGCAGACCCAGGCCTCTGGCTGTGAAGAAAACCACAATGTGGGGAGGAAAGCCTACAAAAGAATGAAAACAGAAAGTGTCTAAGGCCTTGGCAGAAGGACACTAAATAAAATAGAGAGTGGTGACTCATTTTGGCAGTGAATCCACCTCAACCCCTTCAAAGCCTTTGGCACGAGTCCTCAGAGGAGACCCCAGCCTTTTGCCAAGCCACAAAACACCACAATTATTATCGCAGCAGTCATCAACAAAACAGATTTTGTAAACTGACTTGTTGGCACATAGATTAAAGAAGCTATAAAAAGGAATAACAGCTGTTTGGGTTGCCCTATGCAGAAAGCTACTATATAGAAAGTAAATTTTATATCTCTATACATACGTGGGTAGAACACGCATACACATACACCCCATGTACTAATTATACATGCATACTATGTAAAGAAAGGGTAAAATGCCAAACAGACCAAACATGAGTTTAAAACACAATCTTGTGAAATTAAAATATTCACTTTGGAAGGACTAACAGAAAAATTTCCTGAAGAAATGATCTTGTACTTCACTAACCGAAAATATGGACTATGTCTTACAGTGGCAAAGTTTTTCTTAAAAATATTGAAAAGTACTGTTTTTCACAGAAGCAAGAATGCTGAATTATCTGTTAATTTAACAACACTCTGCTTTATTCTACCTCCCTAAACATTGCCTGAATGGCATTTTATACTACAAAATTTAGAATTACCTCATGTTTCAGGCAACCTGAAAATATTCTATTTGCTTACATATTCATGGGCATAATATGAGCAAAGCAAAAATAGAATATTTCTAGGGATTTCATATTTACCTTTCTACTACAATATCATTCACTTAAATAAACTGCCAATGAAAAATACATAATAGAAAAGAATGGGAAAATTTGACAGGTAATAATCAGTACTACTTATACATTCCTAATTTGAAGATTACACATGTACTATGATTCATTGTAAAGAGGCATGAACTCCTGATTTTTAATTCAGAAAGAAAGGTTTTACTCAAGTTCCTTGTCATTAACTCACAGTAAAATACATAAGAATTACAAGAAATGTTTTTAATTAAACTAGCTTACATTTGTAATATCATGTAACATTGCAAATGTACTCTGTAAATATACATTAAGGCATCTGCAATGCAATTTTCATATCACACACACATTTGCCCAGCTAACCTCTAAAAGCCTAGGTAGCTCTATGCTGAAACTTTCAGAGCTGAAACATCTTAATGGGCATTGATCTTTTACACTAAAGGATGCAAAGTTCAAATTTCAGCACCGTCAATAACATTTGGTTTCACCTATTGAATGGCTGGCTGAGCCTTGGTTGACAATGCCTACCAGGAGCGAAAAGACTAGAAAAGAGCTACAAGAGCTACAGTCATTGTTAACTAAACACAAAGTTGTTTTTGTTTGTTTGTTGTTTTTTTTACTGATATCAGTTTAAAAAAAATAATAAAAGAACCGAGAAGCCACATTTCTTGGCTACCTCTTACAACAGAGTATATACCAAGTGTAACCTACCTACTAAACAGCTCTCCATGACTGAACAAATCCTAAAACTGCTGACTGCCAAGAGCTCAAACTATATAAACCACATTACTATAATATTATCACTAGCCAATTCCACTACTGATTGACACAAAACAAAACATGCCCTTCATGACAACCAGCTTTTTCGTATAGCTACTTAAGTATTTAATAAAATGATCTATCAATTAAAAATTCTCTTTAGGAATTCAGGATTTCATCAGAATATAAAACCTAGCCCACAGCTGATATAAAACAGAAGACCTATTTAAGGAATTCCCTGAGTAAACTGACGGCCTGGAGAAGTTAATTCACCAAGCATATTTTTTAACGTGTCACACAGAGAAGAATTTTAACAAGTTGTAGAAATATACTCACCATTAGGTCATTGTTCAAAATACCACAAACCCTACACTGCTACTTTGTTCAACATTAGTTATTTATATCTAATAACCAAAACACACAGTACTAACTTCACAGGGTCTAATTAAAATCCTTTGTCCAGGTTTTGCTTTTCAAGTTCCAGCTCTTTTCCCTTATTGTGATTTCCCCAGCTTCTCTGTCTACCTTGGAACCCAAGCACATTATGCAGGCAGCACAATGAACTAACATGCCAGCAGAAGTAGTTTGCTCCACCTATCCAAGAATGTTAAAAGCATCCAAGCACACACACACTGTCTCCTGTGTAGCCTGGAGATCCCTGTTGAGCTCATGCCAAGTGTCTGAGAAGTTGGACCCTGCATCCGGTATTTACACTAAGCTAAAATTCTAATCAGCACTAACAGCAGTATGTTTTAATTCACCCTTATGATTTTATTTCAATCTGCTAAGTAGCACAACTGCCAGAAAGCAATTGCTATAAACTTAAGTAAACAAATGCAAAACTAAAATAAATCTTAAACCTGTTGTATATAAAGTTTGTGCCACTTAAGGCAGGCAGTACAAAAAGGCACAGCCCGAAGCCTTGGTTAACGCTCTTGGATCTCGGTTAGAAAGCTCTTTGAAAGTGCTGCTTCGTCTAGTCTCCCCCTACCCCCACCCAACCCCTTTCTAAAGAATTATTTGGTGCATATTAGATCAGGTGGAGAAAATGGCCATGTAGTTTTACGGTGGTGTTTTCACCTCACGTATTCCCCTGAATAGTCTTCTGCCAAGCATGGGATGCAAGGAATACACGGTGACTACTTGAATCTCTGGATGATACTACAACCACTCGTGCCAAGGAGTTGGTGCCAAGTCTTGCATCTTCGGGCTTTTTTTTCCCCTTCCTTTTTGGGTGGTAGTTGTGTGTTGGGGAGGGGGGTGGTTAAGAGTGGCAGTGGGGGAATCTGCCCAGCAGATCCTGTGAACTTGGTCACCATTTTGAACCTGTTCGGTGTGCTCAGACCTTGGCAGCCATCTTACAGCTTGGCAACCATTTTGAGAATGTGTTTGGCAGGCGCTCAGAATTCGCTGACACTGTTTAAATAGAAGGCTAGTTAAAAATAGTCCACATTCAACAATACAGTGTGGTATCAGGTAGACTAACCCTCAATAAATCTTGCCAACCAACCAATTTATAACATCTTCACCAAAGTAAATGACACCCCAATTTTCTGAAATACATCACGCTGAAGCGGCTGAAAATGTGATTCTTTAACCCTTTAGCACACAAGTTCTTAAAAATCAATCCTGGAGGGACATCAGTGAGCAGGAAAGTGGAGGGTATGAAGAAGGAAAGAGATGGCCAAAAACATAGCCACAATTTGTGTCACAACATTCACAAGCCAGTTCAATTTCAAGATATAAAATAGAAGGGAGAAGGGCTGTCATCACACCCCATGAAGTACAATTCTAGAGAATGATTCCAAAATGTCAGATTGTGTCCTACTTAGTGCCCTATGAGTTCATGGACACTATCTTAAGGACCTTTAATATAATTACCCAAAAGACAAGAACAAATGTCATCTTAAGAACTAGCCTAAAAGAAAGCAAAAAGAGAAAACTTGTACATAATACTATTTTTCCAAAACTAAGAGTTGTATTTTCTGACACTGCTGTTATAGTCAACTTCACTCTTTCTCCGTAAGTTTCAATGTTTCTGACTCAACCAAAAATAACTTCTGTCCTTAAAAAACATTTCTTGATGGCAACAAACCTGAAATAAAAGTGATAATATTGCACTGGTGTGACTCTGGCATCATTACCAGATTCATATCATTTTGTAGAAGGTTGAATTAACTACATGACACTGGATGGCAATTTTACCACCATATGGAAAAGGAACATAACAATCTAACAATCTGAAATATCTTTTCCTTACTAAAATAAACAACATATTAATATACAATTTAGTATCTTCCCTTCAATGTTTTAAGTATTTAATATCATATTATAGAGGATCATTTATGGTAAAAAAAGACCATATTGTTTATGGTTTTATGGGAAAAAAATCTAAATGAACTAAATTTTCTATGAGTCTATAATTATTGTTAAATCATAAATACGATAAAACTTAAAATATTTTGACTCTTGCGATATCAAAAAAATTTTTCAAGTCATTAAATAATATCCCCAACCAAATATCTGTTAGTTAAATTTTAAAGTATCTTGAGGGCATGATGGATACCTGGCTTCTATCTTGGTTTCAACTGTGATATAATTCCACATAGCACCTAAAAGGCTAAATCTATGCACTATTTACACTGTTTGTAATACTGCAGTGCTTTTTAAACTTTAAGACTAAACTTTAACATTTCTACTGAAATTCAATTCAGGAACTATTTTACTTCACATAATATCATACAGAGTGAAACAATTAATTAAATGATGATCCAAATTAGAACATGACATAGGAAAACATTACACTGAAACAGATCAGTCCAAAATCCTGATATTATTAGATGTCTCTTTATTGAATGACAGTATCTGCAGTAGATGACGTAAACGGTGCTAGAATAGTTTGGAATGCATTGATAAATTGCTCTATCGATTCCGTTCTGCTTCACTTACCATAATTATAGCACAGTAATGGAAGGCATGAATGATATATTTTTACTAGAGAGGAAAGCCCAGAGTTTGCCTGTTTCTTTATGAGATTATACCAAATCCTTTCAATTAATACAGCATGATGGATATCTAACACTGAGAATAAGAAGCTTGATTCTAGTGTTCCTGCTTAAATATCACTGTTCAAATATTTGGCCCTTATTTCAAATAAATGTATTTAGTATTTTAAAGACACAGCATTTGCACCTCTGTAGGATGCTGCTTCAACATAATCTTACAGAAACATTTTCATTCCATTTAGAAATTTATCTTTCAAAATTTGAAGCCATCTTACAAACACAATTTTTTTTTCATCTTGTATTCACTGAATATAAATATACTAGAGGTTACCTTACAGCTTCTCAAGGGTAATTCTGATAAGACTTATTATGTTGAAGGAAAATAAATATTAAAATGAAAGAAAAATATAGGTAAGCAACTTAAACCCTCATTTGTGGAAGAAAAATGTAATGATTTTCAAATTCAAATAACAAGAGATTTAATAGAAAGCATTCAAATGAAAATTAAGACATTTTAACAGAAAATTATAATGACTATTAATTATCTGTAGTTATTCAATATCCATAAATGACACCATAGAGTTTCAAAGAAACCAAAAGCTGCATTAAACCACTCAAGCATTATACTTGACACTGTGCCATCTTCTTTATGATATCACCATCCCACAGTATTGCTAAGGAAGGACACCAGGTTTTCCCAAATGGACACATTTAAAATTAAAAGTGTCATTCCAAGTCATGCAAAAGGAATTTGAGGAATTCTGAACAGGATATAACAGAGTCTTAACAACTCAGAGCAAGGCTTGAATTGCTTTTTATTTGAATATATTCTTTTTTTTAATATACTCTTTAATAAAAAGGTCTCATTCTATTGCTGTTTAGAAGAAATAGGGTAAATTTTTCAAATCAATTCACAGGGAAAAAAAATTTCCCCCAACAACTAAATGGTGTAAAAATTGATCTGTACTTCCCCTCTCACATTACAAAGGCTGTCACAGGGAATAAAATGTAACCCAGGAGGGCTGTGGCAGCTATCAAATCTTCCCTGACACACTATAATGTCTGAAGTCCAGACACCAAAGGTTTACATCAGAAAAACTCCAGCATGTAGTGAACAACTCAAAACCAACTATCGACCACGCTATTGATTTTCTGTGGGGAAACCAAGACGGGGAAAAGCACCAGAAAAGATAGAATTTCCCTTTTCTTTCTTCCTCCCCAACTTAGTGGGCTGCCAGCCTTAGGTCTTCTCAGGCTTGCACCCTCTGAGTTTTGCATTGCACCTAGCCAGGATGTCTGCCTGAGATAATTCAAGCTGAAGGCATATGATCTCAGTGCAAACAGACTCTCCACCGACTTGCAACACAACCTAACTCAGACCCAAAAGCATTTCTTGACAGAAGGGTACTGGAAGAGACCAGGGAACAACAACTAGAAAAATAAGACACATGTATGATTCACATGATTATCTTTTCAAAGGATGTTTGAAACTCTCTGACTTCTAAAGTTCACAAATTAAGCTTGACTCAGTAACTGATAGGACGTTAAGACAACCACATTTAGAACAGCTTCTATGTATAGTATGGACAAGGTGCCACAGATAGACGTATTTGGAAATTAGGAGGTGACCCACCCATCCCCAGTTCCCAGCTAATTACACATAAAAGTCCAAGTTAATAGAAAAAAAAATCTAATTTTTTTTCCCTTTCATATAAATTTACACAAAATGGGTCATTCAAGAAGCTGAAAGGTAACAAAACAAAGTGCTTGCTTTAGCTCCTTGGGGTCTTAGTTACATAATTTTGAACTGGTTGAGGATCATTTACTTGGATCATTATAATCATATCCTACAAGTATTCTGCCATTTAATTTGTGAAATGCATGACCACAGATCATGTACATGGGAAGAATTATTAGATGCATTCATTTTACTACTAAATTTAGAGATGGCTCTGAGCCATTTAAAAATAATAACAATAATAATAATGATTAATAACAATGCACTTCCATTCTGACTTAAAGAGCTATCTCAAGGGGTTTTCCAGCTGTTTGCTAATTAAGTCTCATACCCCTCCTTGCTAGTAGATGGGCTCCGTTAGGCCAATTTGACACCTGGGAAAGCTGAGACACAGCAGACTAGGAAGGCTAGATCACAATCCAAGAGCACACACAAGAATGTGGGAAACCTACCGAATAACCCACCTTGTGATAGTTATATCTGAAGACAGTGATAGAAAAGAGAAAACCTCATAGATCTAATGAAAAAACAAGCAGACTGCTATTGACTTTGTTGTTTAAAAAAAAAAAAAATGAGTCTTGTGTGTTTCCTTTTACCTATGCTGCTCATGAGGAGAAAAACTAGTTTGTACATTTTCTAAATTTTATTTCTAATATACTCAAGCACAATATTTTGCCCACCATAGAGAATTAAGAATTTATTTATCAATTGTCAAAATAATTCATTCTTTTACTGTTAATATAACCCAACAAAGATGAGGTTCTCTTGTTATCTTTGGTTTAATAAAACTACTTGAATATTACAAAAATAAGTGTACATTTTGCAGAATTATGAGAACGCTTTTACTTGGAACATGGCTATGTTAGTCTGAGGTTCTTGATCATATGAATTAGAAATTACCATATCGTTGACTGTTGTAAGGGTTAAGAAGTGCTTTTCACTCATTCACTCATTCATTCAACGCTAGGAATGGAGATGAAAAACACACATACTAGGTACCATGCAGCATTCTGGGTGCCATGGACACAGCAGTGAACACAAGGGGCAGAACTCCCTGCTCCTGGAGAGCTTACATTAGACTGGAGTTGAAGTTAAAGTGTCAAGATCTATATTGGGCTTTCCAGGTGGCACTATTGGTAAAGAACCTGCCTGCCAATACAGGAGACGTAAGACATACGGGTTTGATCCCTAGGGGGAAAGACCCTAGAGGAGGGCATGGCAACCCACTCCAGTATTCTCACCTGAAGAATCCCATGGACAGAGGAGCCCGGCGGGCTATAGTCCACAGAATCGCAAAGATTAGACATGACTGAAGCGACTTAGCACACAGCAGATATGTATTAATTAATCCGTGAAAAATGATTAAGCACCTTAGGCACCAGGATAAAGACATGAAAAAGTCATTGGCTACGACTTTATAGGGTTATTTGTTTTCTTTTTTTAAAGGTTAATTTTCTTAAAGTTTTCTCACTGTTGAAAAGCAAAAGAGTGATTGCCAAAGCTCTTTGTCTAGATATAATTAGAGAAATGGACTATATCTGCTACGAACTAAAAAGCACACAGTCCTTGGTTGTGCCCTTCACACATTAACACAAATGAATCCACTGAGTCATTTTAAACTAACTGACAACAGGAAAAAGAAAGATGTCACAGAACAATGAGATGGGATGATCAGAAACAAGAAAGCCATCCTTTCTAGGAAAATTCTTCTCCAACAGCAGTTTAACATGTATCCAAATTAGACTCTCAGGGCCAGGTGCAGCTTGGAAGCTCTTTGTTAGTCCTAGAACTTTGGGTTTCTTCTATTTCTTTGTATGTTAAAATGCCTGTATATAATTTTTGTAGGCCAGGGTCACTATTTTTGGTTTGGATATGATAAAGTACATTATGACAACTCACATCAAAGAAACCATGTAAAAATCATATATAGCATCTGCCTTAAAAGCACAGAGCATACACTGTCTGTGATTTTGTTCAAGGATGTCTTATGCCATATGTTTTGGGACCCTAACTAGCAACACACTCAAGATACACCCTACTCTTCACACCTGTTTAGTTGAAGAACTCTCTCCAATGATGATTATGTTGGCCAGTTCTAAATAGATTAGTTGTTCCCATGTTGACACTGATCTAGAAAAAAATTACTTCTGTCTACCTGCTTTCCCCTTTTTTTCTCAAAATATGGGTATTTTCTGAAATGATAAATATATCCTGAACTGGACACAGATTAATTGACTATTTGGGGATTTCTTTTTATGAGATCTTAGTTCCCCAACCAGCGATCAAACCTACGACCCCTGCGGTGGAAGCTCAAAGTCTTCACCACTGGACTAGCAGAAAGTCCTCTGTTTTAGGATGTTTTTAATGTGTTTTGACTCAGAGTTAGAATGTAACATCAGCCCTAGTATTCTGTCACAAGTGGGACTCAGTGAGGAAAGGGAAGTTCAGAAACTATATGACTAGGGTAACATCATTTCCAGCATAGATCTATCATCTACACTGTTAGACACTAATCTAAAAAAACAATGAGTCTACACAACAGCAAAGCAATCTTCAACTCAGGGTAGGGTCGGGGGGTGGGGAGGGGAGGAGGGAAACTCAGTCCTCTTACTGTCTTACAAATGAATGACAAGCTGATAAACTCACTTTTTTTTTTTCACTTTTTAAAATTGATTGCAGTGCAGTAGTTTTACTCCTTTATTCATTAACACACCCTACTCCTGCTGCCTGCTATGCCTTTTATCACATGTTGCAACTTCCTCCTCTAGTCACAGCTTCTTTCTTGAGAGTGGAGTTTAAGGGGAAAAAGGCTTGACTTGGTTCAAGATAGGACCCACCAGGGAGAGAGAGAATGAAACACGAAGCCAGGGAAACCAAATGTCACAGCTGTCACAAGTTTGTAGAAAGCTACTATGGACGTCACAATTACGGCTGTATTTCCAGGAAATAACCCAGTTGTGGTCATCTCTAAAAACAAATTAAAAAAACAAAAAATACTGTAACCAAAACGTGCTTTTTCATGTCTTTTAAATCAAAATCCCACTCTGCAAGTGCCAGAAGCCAACATACATATTCGGTCTTCCTAAAAAACTTGTAAGTCATCCAAACTCTGACCATAAAACAGTACAGCTAGAAAGATGGGAATATGGTCAGCTTTATGATAATATGAAATTTTTTTGTCAAAATGGCTAGATACTGCATCTATTGCTGGGGCTCGAGCTAGCTACCGGGGCCTCTCTGAGGGTTCATTTCTTTAACATGCCAGTGGTTTTGAAATGTTACGTGGACAAAAGTAGCCTGATGGGTAAATAGAGAGACAGAGAAGAGAACAGACATTTCAGCTCACAGAAGAGGGGGCAATCAGAAACCAGAGGAGGCAGTCATGTACCCACATGATGGAAGGATGGATCCACATCAAGCATTCAAAACTGCAAAACTAGAGTTATCGACTGAGAAACTGCTTTTTAGATTGGTGCTGTTGTTCACTTGCTAAGTCGTGTCCGACTCTGCGACCCTGTGAACTGTAACATACCAGACTACTCTGTCCTCCACTATCTCCCAGAGTTTGCTCAAACTCACGTCCAGATGAATTTAGATTAGGTCCCTGTGAAACAGACCCTTTGAAGCCATGGGAATCAGGGCAGACTCTCCTTCTGCACACTGTATTTAAAACAAAAAAAAATACTTAAGAATTCAAAGATTGTTTCACAGCTCTCACCTATGACTTCTTGACAGAAAGTAGTAAAGTATGCTAAGTAGCTGAAACCAATCTAATGGCACCAGCATTGAGAATACCCTGACACATGGTCACTCAACTCAAGTCAGAGAAGTTAAGGAACTTGCTCAGGGTCATAGAGCCCCAGGGTTCCCACTACTTCAGTCCAATTCTAAATTGAAATAGTCATTTATTTATTCATAGAGCAAGTATTTATTCATAAGCAGCAATGATGACATCACTCCTCTGGCTTCTCTAATTTCAGTTGGTGACTCTCCACTGGATTCCATGAATACCTGGAGCATGTTGCCATCATAGGAACTTTTATTATTATTTTTTTAGAAAATATTTGGTTATGCCAAGTCTTTGTTGTGGCATATGGGATCTAGTTTCCTGACCAGGGATTGAACCTGGGCCCTCTGCACTGGGACTGCGGAGTCTTAGCCAGTGCACCACCAGGGAAGTGCCAAGACTTTTTAAATATGATTATGATGATCCGGAGAAGGCAATGGCACCCCACTCTAGTACTTTTGCCTAGAAAATCCCATGGACAGAGGAGCCTGGTAGGCTGCAGTCCATGGGGTCGCTACAGTCCAACACGACTGAGCGACTTCACTTTCACTTTTCACTTTCATGCACTGGAGAAGGAAATGGCAACCCACTCCAGTGTTCTTGCCTGGAGAATCCCAGGGACGGGGAAGCCTGGTGGGCTGCCGTCTATGGGGTCGCACAGAGTTGGACACGACTGAAGCGACTTAGCAGCAGTAGCAGCAGTATGATGATCAGCTTATGGTGCATTCACCCTTCACCTATAACTGGGACTTCTCAAAGTCTGTGAGCTCCCAGCATGAGAATCACCTGGTGTTAAGAAGTACAGATCCTTGGTACCAGCCCTGAGTCTCTAGGTGTAAGACATGGGAAAAGACTTCCTTAACAATGCTCCTTAAGGTATTATTATGTCCACCAGTTTGAGAATCATTTCTATAAGCTCTTCTCTGGGCAGTCTTTCATTGTCAATATCCAATGCATACTAAGGCATAAACATAAATGGTAGGCACTCAATCAATGTCTGTGGAAGAACACAAGGGAAGGAAAAAAGAAAGGATATTAAAACAAATATATAAACATGCAAATAAAAATACTGTCCTAAAGACCAGGAACAACATAAAGCAAAGAATACTCTCTCAAAGAGCTTAAAATTGATTTGGGAAAGACAGTATGCATGCATACTCAGCTGCATCCGACTCTTTGTGACCCCATGTACTATAGCCCACCAAGCTCCTCTGTCCGTGGAAGTTTTCAGGCAAGAATACTGGAGTGGGTTGCCATTTCCTACCCTAAGGGAACTTCCTGCTTCAGAGACTGAACCCTCGTTTCTTGTGTCTTGTGCCCTGCGTTGGCAGGCGGATTCTTTACCACTAGTGCCACCATACACGCAATTAAAAGCGTAATAGTGATAAACTTTAATCGTTTAATTATAAACTACAACTAACAGTAATTTGGGCTTCCCTGGTGGCTCAGTGATAAAGAATCCGTCTACCAGTGCAAGAGATGCAGGTTCGATCCCTGGGATGGAAAATCCCTTGAGGAAAGAAAAGGCAGCCCACTCCAGTATTCTAACCTGGGGAAAAAATCCCATGGACAGAGGACCCTCATGAGCTACAGTCCATGGGATCGCAAAAGAGTCACACGCAACTTAGAGACTAAACGACAACAACAAAAGAGTGATTTAAAAGCAATAGATACATCTGCTGATGAATTTATGGGCAATAAGTGAAAGTAGATGTTCAGAAAAATTAGATCAAACTTAGGGGTGATGTGAAGGACCTACGGAGAGTTCCTTGGAGATGGGGCTTGAAGTAGCTTTTGAAAAGGGAAAAAGATTTACATATGAAGGGAAGCGAGAAGACAGCATTTATATGTAGAACAGAAAAAACGAAACTAGAAATATTTTTTAAGACCCCTATCATGAGTTTTTTTTTTTTTTTTAACCTCTTTGTGCACTACTTTTGGGGCTTCCCAGGTGACTCAGTAGGAAAGAATCCTGCCAATGCAAGAGATGCAGGTTTGATCCCTGGGTTGGGAAGATTTCCTGGAGAAGGAAATGGCAACCCACTCCAGATTCTTGCCTGGGAAATCCCATGGACAGGGGAGCCTGGTGGGCTACAGTCCTCAGTGAGGCAAACAGCTGGGCACAACTAGCATGCATTCACATGCACGCATTAATTTTTACCACAATTAATGGAATTAATATTTACAAGCCAGCAAGTTTGAAATATAGTGCCAATAAAAACTTTTACAACTCTGGAAATTTCTAAAATTGGTTCTCTTTTAAATTTGTAGCATAGGCAGAATACCGGATGATGTGGTACAGTAAAAACATTTTATTGGCATTGAGTTGAGATGACCTGCATAACTCACTTGTGGCTTTGCCACTTATAAGATGTCATCCCAAACTCACAGCAATAAAATTTCAGTGTAATATTGCTCTACTATGCTTTACATAAATATGTACATATATAATATATATGGCTCAATTTCCCTTTTAGTTAAAATGGTCTAGTCCCATCACTCAGAGGAATATTTGTGAACTTAGATTAATTAGTGTTTCTGGAATGCCTACAAAATATTAGAGCCACCCAAATGCCACGTTTTATTATTTAGATATAACCTACTGAATATTTACTTCTATAAATTCATAAGTAAAAAGGGGGAAACAGAAAATTCATGAATTACGATTCTGTTTCTTGTTCTTTGTGGACTTGCTTTACATTTTTCAAATTCATCAAATTCCTTTTTAGCATATTAAACTCTTTTGAGTCCTTCGTCAGAGACTGAAAAATCTAGGTCCTGGCCTGAAACCCATCACTAACAGCTGGCTTTGTAATGATAGTAAAGTCACCAACTTCTTTGAAACTCAGTTTCCTTATCTATAAAATGGGGGTGACAATACTTTGTATCGCAGGATGAAATACTCTTTTGTTTTCATCTTGGTCTGAATGTTACATAAGCAAGTCATTTCCTTTATATAATTTTCTTCAAGATTGAGCTGTTCTATACTTTTCTAAAACCCAGTTCAGTCCTAAGCATATAAAAGAATCTGAATAAATATTTTAATGGATCTGAATTTTATACATCTATGATTCTGTATCATTTATTAGTTTCAATAAAACATGTTACCTGATAGTGAACATTAGTAAATAAGCTGGTGACCTTAACCTAGCATTTAATAAAGAAATGATTATCACTAACACCATAAACACAAATTATAGCCTAATTCATAAAACTTTATAATTAATTCCTGCAAAAAAAACAGTATTTTTCAAACTTCAGCTGTGACATTAAAACTGTGTACTTATATTTTATGCCAGCTATTGTTGAGTTCCAACATGCCAGAAAACTAAGAAAGTTTAAAGCAATTAATCCAGAAAAAAAATTGTATAACCATAAAATTATCTCAAAAACATAAAACTTCATGAATTTCAAATTTAAAGAAAATTTTCTTGATAGTCATTTCAGCAAATAATATTGAGCATCCAAGTTCTAGCCACTGTGCTTGATGTTAGAGATAACAATGAATTCCTACCCTACTAGGGGTTTACTAATGGCTACAGTCTAGTGTGGTACATAAAATGAAAGAATTATATACTAAGATGCTAAAGGAACAGGGAAAGTAAATAACTTTGCAAGACTGTGACTGCAATAGTCTTACAAATGCTACAGTGCTTACACTGAATGTTGTAAGAGGATTTGGAGTTTTCCAGGCTGCAAAGCCATATGGATGGAGAGTAACAGTAGAGGAGGCTACATGTTCTAGTAACTCAGAACATGCAACGGCACCACCCTGATCTGGCAGAACCGAGGCACTGATAAGGTACAGAGCTGGTGAACTGCAAGTATTTCAGCAGAGCCTGATCAGAGTGCTGAACAGCAATGTAAGCAATTGTGAAAGGTGGAGGTGGGAGTCGTAATGACACTTGAGGTATGTGGGGTGGGGGGAGCAGAGAATAAAGCATCCTGTTTGGATTGCTGGTAAACACAGAATTTCTATAGTAGGCGATGGAGCTATTGAAGAGATGTCAGGAAAGCAGTGATAATTCTCTTTGTGGAAATATCACCCTGGCAATAGCATATGGATGACACAGAAAGAATGAGAGCAAAAAGAGGAGGCAAAAGATAGAGTAGGTTGGAAATAATAAGGGTGTGAAACTAAAGGAAGCATGGGGTAAGATGGGAACTGACTTGCATGCTAAAAAGAAGGCAGACTTGGCAGAACTTGGTGGCTGATTAGTTAGGAGGCACGATGAAAGAGGAGTAAGATATAACTTCCAGGTTGCAACATAGGAATGCGTAAGTGACGAGATCTTTACGTGCCATTCTTTCCCATTCCTATAACCCTCACGATTCAGAACACCAGCTTCAGAGCAGGCCTTTTCATCAATTCACTGCCAAGTTACTTTAAGGTTATTCCTAGATATTTTGTGATTTTTATTGTTTTATTGAATGAGATCATTTTTCCATCATAGCTTCTCATTAGAGATGATTAGATGATGAAAACTTATTGCTTGAAGGTATTTATCTTTTAATCAGATATTCTGCTAAATTTTCTTATTAATTCCACATGTTTTTTGTCAAACTCTTTGAATAAGTGGTTTACATCATTTGCAAAGAGTGATAATTCTGTCTCCTCTTTTCTTTCTGATTCGTATATTATTACATTGGACATAATTTCTAGGAGAACGTTATATAATAATGGTGATAACAACTCATCTTTGTTCCTAATTTTAGTGAGGATGACTCAAATATTTCATCCTCACTGATGAAATATTTTTCATTATGTATGATTTTTTTCTGATATAGATAATTCTATTATGTTAAGGATATTGTTCTCCTTTGTTACTGGTTATCAAAACTTTTTAAAAATTTGAAATCACAGTTGAATTTTATCAAATCCTTTTTGCCCAAAATCACTTTTAATAATGTTTTTTGCACCTGTATCCTATATTTTAATTGAAAATTCAACATTTAAGAATTTTCCAAGAAAATGAGATTGAAAGGGTAATAAATGAATGTTGGGGAAGAAGCAAAGACACAGGGCTCCTGATTTAATCTCACTTTAATCTTCCATAGGGCAAGGATGGGGTTTTTAGCACCAAGTGTAGTAGGTACTCAATAAATAAATCCACAAATGATTTTTCATTGAGATGACATCTGATTGAACACTCCATTTTTGCTTGATAAGCTCATATAGTTGAGTGAAATCAAATAAAGAGACTTTAAAAAAAGAAAAACTGCCTAAGAATCCTTTCTAAGGCAGAAATGATGTTTGAGGGGATCTGAGTATAGGAAAATTTGTAAGAGATGGAATATAAATTTCACTGCACTGTAAACATATAACAAAGTTTCAAGCATAAACACAATAGATACTTCTCTTTAATATATGGTTGAGTAATTGGCTAGAGGGGTGATAATGGGGGAAACTGCATAATAGTTTACTTTTCCAAGAACACTTTTTAAGTGATATACTTTTTAATTCAATCTGATTGACACAGAGGTGTGTGTGTGTATATATATATACACACATACATACATACACACTGTATATGTAGTATATACACATATGAAATTTTTGATCCAACAAAAGAAAAAGAAAGAGTCTTGTCGGTTTTTTATTCGCACCCCATGAATGACTTATTTTAGATCACATGGTTGAAATGCATTCATCTGCTATATCAAGCATATGTATAAATCTCTTAAATATAAATGATCTAAATCATTTTTCTATATCAAAAAGAGGGAAATTTTTTGTATTATTTTGGGGATATTTGCATTCTTGGTTATTAGTGGGTCCTTTTAAGATTTTTTTACTGATCTTATAAAAAAAAACCTATAAAAGTTTAAATAATTAACAGTCTTTTCTTTGTCCAGAATTATTGAGCTTCTTGTTGCTCACAAATGTTCTCAAAAGAAGAATTTTTATTTCAAAATGAATGAGGAGATAACCAATGCTCAGGAACTAAGATATGAAAGATGGCTACCTACTGCAGAAAGCTTAACTCATAAGATTAAAAACATGAATCAGAGAAGACACTATGAATGTGGCTGTCAAGATTCTTTTGGATTTAAGGTTACGCTGAAAATCCACACATACACATAAAAAAAAAAAACTTAAAGCCCAGTATTTCTTCCTAGGAGGATATAGGAAAACAAGCAATGTAATGAACGTCGCAGAAATTTTACAATTTTAGAAATGCCAAAAGGCTAAATCTTACAGTTTGTGGAATACAATAGTTCTCTTCAAGCATTAGCCCTGTCACATTTTGGCCACTATTATTTGAACCATATCATCCATTCCTTTTGAACATCTTTCTTCAGGGTAAGTGTTCAACACTGAAGCCCAGCCCAAGCCAAGGATGCACAGATGGGTGGTTACAGCTGCAGCTCCTCTGACAGACTGCAAAAGCCCGCTGGGACACTTCCCCCAGCTCAGTCTATCCATCTTGTAAGCTGGTGCAGCTCCACCTTCTCGGGGCTTTGTTGAGTGTGTCCTAGGACTTAGGCCAAAATGCTACAATTTGAATGGGTCTTATAAGTGGAGTGAAAAATGGGCCCCCAAAATACACATACACACACAAATGCACGCAGGCACACACATACACAGATCACATGTTTTTCCTGAAATGACTGACAATTCTAGTCAAAAAGAACCTTATAATAATTTTTTTTTAAACCCTCAGAAATAGTGTATTCAGACTCTCTTCAGCAGGGTGAATGAGTCAAGTTACTCAATAGAATCCATTCAGACTGATTAAATTGGAGCCAAGCCAAAACAGATCTTCAAGATCTGAGAGATAGTGGTCACTGAGCCAGGAAGAGGGAAATGGCATCCACGAAGAATGTACAGACCACAATACTGATGGGAAATTATAAACTGGCCAGTCCAAGCCTCATGCAGAAATTTACAGCAATGAAGTTCTAGGCCTAAATCATCACAGGTCCCTTTAGGTAAAACATGGGATGATTAATCTGAGACACCTGCAATGATACTAGAAAAGTTCATTTAAAGATTTTAATTAAGAATAGACTAAAGTTTCTACACTGAATGTATGTTTACTTATCCATTATCACACCTACATTCCCAAAATGATTTGAGATGGTTCACATTTATGTATTAAATTCACAAATATATACACACACAAATGCAAATTTAAGGCCATGAAAGAAAGATATGAACAAAACAACAGAGGCTAAGAAGAGAAGTTACAGGGGCAGAAACCTAGGGTGAACTATCTACTGAGGCTAAGAATTAAATTTATCTCTGAGTTTCTTAGGAGCCAAGGCAAAAAAGGAAATTAGACACATTACATAATTCTTATGATCAGGTGAAAGAAAGAATGCTACCTTTTAGTAGTAAGACTTCCCCTAATGTGACTTTGGGAAAGAACAAACCAGCCTTCAAGGTTCCAACCAGAATTTTAAAGTTGTCTGTTCTGCACAATCCCTGACCTAGATTGCCAAAGATTATGAAATCAGGCTTGATACATAAATTACGCAACAGCAGAACCAATGTCTAAACTAAACAAAAAAGGAAAAACCAAATGAACAAACGTTTCCAAACATTTAAAAGTTAGAAGCACCCAAAATAAAAATTGAAACCAGTGGCAAATATAGTCAACCCAAATCTCAGCAAACCAGAATCATAAAACCCTATCACTGCAGACTTGGGAATAAAACGCTGCTTGTCAGTCAAAGTGTCTGTCTATGGCATATGGGTAAAGGTTTCAGTCTGCTATCTCCAGACTCATCTTATGGCACTGGTTCAACACCAATGAATGGTGTTTTAAACAAAAGGAGAGCTCATTCAAAATGGGTGTCTGTGAGTTACCGGTCAGTGGAGCTGTGCCGTTTGTCTGAGTGAGAACTATTGGCATGGGAGAAATGAAGTGCAGCTCCCGGCCTTCGGAGTTTCCTAAGCTCTGAAAAGCAGCCGGGAGGTTAAAGCTGGCTGGTCGGAATGGCATACTTGGCTGAATGCACAGCCAGGTGGCTTGGGCATATTGGCAAACAACTGGCAACCTGCCCAATACATATGGCTTAGATTGCTTTGCTCTTCCCATGAAGCCTTCTTAGACTCTTGAGCAAGCATTCGTTTTAGAACAAAATGCATCTGAGTGTTAAATAAAATCTTTTAATAATATCTGTCTGATGTAAAATCCTTTCACCAAAAATAAAAATAAAAAGACGGGAGCCGTGGTTGCCAAATGCATAAACTAAAGCATTTCTTTTTTTTGGAGGTGGGCGAGACTTTGCAGAGCCCTTCTCAAGCGTCTTTGGACTCAATCATTTGGACCTTTCAGTTTCACAGGGGTGAAAATGACCCCTGCAATCCCTAGGAAGCAGGGTTAATGTGAAGTTTACAGAAGACTGCCAAGAGGTCAGGCAGTCATGAATTCTTACAGAATACGTAAAAACACAAGGTAAGTAGGATAACTTAATGGAAATGAACACCAGATACATTTTATCAAGGAACAGTATTAAATCTTGATTGACAGATAACACTAAAAGGTGTTAGTATGGTCTATCATGTAAACACATATCTGCAGACTTGTTAAAACACAGTCTCTAAGTGCTAACTGTTGAGGCACATGTTACTTTCCAGGCTTTACCAAGTGGCTGCCTAATGTCGATAGCAAGATGCAAAGGTTTACTAACCCCAGCTGGTCACTGATCTCTTGTAATGCTACCACAGTACCACATCACATATTCCACAAATACTATTTTCCTGCTGGAGTTGGATTTTCTTCTATCATACATGTTTGCTGGGTACCCAACATTTCATTTTTGTTTACAGGATATCTTAAAAAGTATTAACAACTGATACATTAGCTAATTAGATTATACGAATTATTGTCAAGAGCCTGTTTCACTTACAACAGTTTTTAAACGTATGTTTATGGTCTCTGAAACTGTACGTCATTTATCTAATAAATGTGTTAAATCCTCTGGAATTACTACAGTCTATTTGGTAAGAAGATTATAGAGTTGGTGTTGTATTATGTGTTTTTCTTAAGATTTTTAGCTCAAACACTAAATCAGACTCACCTCTCATACTAATGAGAGCTCAAACATTAACAAATCTAAGATCTCTTAGATACATATTATGATAGAAAAAGAATCACGTATGCTTATTCAGCAAATACTGAAGACGTCAACTAGATGAGAACAGCAAACTTCTTTTTTGATAATAAAAGATAAAATTTCCTGCCACAGTTGTTCCATCTCTTTTCTAGGCAAAAAGATACCAAGTACATAAAAATTTATATGATGGTTTTACACTGAATATTTACTAAGTTTTAGGCTAAAATCTTCAAATCAATTTCCTTCTGATGGATCTTTTTCCCCTAAAAAAGACTGGAAGTGATAAAACATTTTTTGAGGCATGGGACAAATTTAAAGCAGAAGTGTACAGTGGATTCCTATGTCAGGAATCTTGAAAATTAATACTTTTTAGAAGTCTGTTTCTTGGTAGGTATAACATAATAAAAGAGAGCCTCACTAACGAATCTTTGCAGTGCAGAAAATTATGGGATGAAAAGAAAGGAGACCTTTTAAAAACGGACTTTAGATTCATATGAAATGACCTTTGTAGCATCACGTTGTCACCAGCCTTCCCCTCTCCTCTTGATCAGCAAGTAGTACCACTTAGAGCTTTATTAGAACATCCCTTTGCCAACTTGGAATGGCTCCAGGCAAATCTGTCTTCCAAGGACACAGTTTGAAGTACTTAAAGTAAATTGCAATGGACTGGATGGATGGGGGCCACGGGAGTGGATAGCCAAATCAAGCAGCATTGCTTGAGATAAAGTCCCCCTCCAAGAGGCACTTGGTATCCAAATGGAGACCAGAACATATTCATTTTTAAGGACTCCCCTTGAGCAGAAAGATGATTTTTACACCTTTAAAAGGAACCAAAAATCCTAAATTTCTTCACTTTAAAAGAGTTAAAAAAAAAAAAAAAGACTCAGGGCATAATTTTGCAAAGTATTTTGGGGGGATTCACAGGAGTTAAAAACAAAAAACAATTCCACTGACAAATCTGGGAACTGCTAAAAGTTCTCAGACTCTTGAATAATGTATATCATGACTCTTCAAGAGAGACAATCGTATGCATTTATATTTTAAATATATTTCACAATAAAAACCCAAAACCCTATTTCCATGGAGTGTAAGATGCAAATATTGAAACACGTATTTTGGCTAATATAAAACAGTACAGACAGTAAAATGTTTGCTGTTTAGTTGCTAAGTCGTGTCTGACTCGGTTGCGATCCCACCAACTGTAGCCCGCCAGGCTTCTCTGTCCATGGGATTTCCCAGGCAAGAATATTAGAATGGGTTGCCATTTCCTTCACCAGGGGATCTTCCCAACACAGAGATCAAACCGAGTCTGTTACATTGCAGGCAGATTCTTCACTGCTGAGCTCCCGGAGCTGTTAGATTTAAGTAAAACTGTTTACAATTAAATTGAATAGCTGAATCCAAGACAATAAATTAACAAAAATATTTTTTAAAACAAACTGAAATTCTTTAATAATTATCCTATGTTAAGCACATTGTCTGACCTTATTGTTCTATTCCTCAGTAAATAAAATATAATTCTATTAGTGGTTAAAAAAAAAAAAAAATCTCTCTTCATCTCCACAAAAGTTCTACCTCAAGCATTTCTCTTCATATTAGGCAAGAGTCATCTGGTAATTTGTAAGTGGAGAGGCCGGTTTTCAAACAGGGTGATTTCTGATTATGGGCTTTAAATTATTTATAACAAAATTTAATCTTCCTGGAAGGTTCCTCTGATGAAGGTTTAGATGATATCCTCAGAAAAACCTCAAGGTAAATGTTAAGAAAGTTTAGCACCCTTGATTCCCTTGAGTATGGCCAAAGCTGTCTGATAAAAGAATGCTAATCTGAACAAACAGAAATACAGAGGATGGAGTAGGGGACAATAACTATTATTTTAAAGAAAATTACTGAGAAATGAGAAATCCATACTTTCAGACAAAAAAAAAATTAGACCAAACAATTCTGGAATTACATGGAATCTAAGAAAAAGTCAAAAAGTGATTACAGAAACTTTTTTTTTTTCAAAATATAATTTAAAATGTTTAAGTTAAATTTTAGGGAGCTTCTAAGTAAATAACAATCTCATTTTATATTTTCAATTCTCGCCTCTCAAACTTGAAAAAAATGTAAATCTGTACAGGTAGACTGTCAAAATTCAAATTATGCTTCTCTGCAGAAGTACAAGGAAAGGCTCTTCAGCTCATAGTTGCATGGAGCACCCCTCATGAAAGCTACTTTAGAAAAGTGATACAAGAATCTGCTTGGGTTACAGTAAATTTTCCTGGTAAACATTTGTTCTGCTTTATTTTTGCTTTTGGACTCTGCCTATTTCCTGCCCAAAGACTAGTCTCACCTAATGGTAATAAAGGACTTATTTCTTAGTTCAAAATCCTGAAGAAAATGTCCTTGAAATGGTGTAATTTTATTTAACTTAATTTTAAAAGAGCTGCTGTTTAAAAATTCCAGTTAAAAAGAAAAATTAAACAGTTCTAAAAATAAACAATATTTGGTTAAATAAATACACAGATTTAAAGCATATGGGTAAAAATGAATGTTAGTGTAAACATACGGCAACATTTTTTTCCCTTCAAACAATCTCAGAGAATAAACCAAAAAAAAAAAAGTTATTTTGGTTTAAATTGTGAAGCCATTTTAATAAGTAATCTTTTTTACTCAACAAAAAACATTTGTATAGCCTCAGAAATCTGTTTCATTTCAGTCTTTGTGTAAAACTGCACATGAAAAGTATATTTATAAAAGAAATACCAGACTTGGAATTATTTATGTCATTGTAACATACATATAATAAATGAGAGCTCACTGGAGATATACATATCTTACACGCATAAAGGTTGAATTTTACCCTAAAACTTACACTAAAAAGTATTCTTTTCTAGTCGAATCAGATTTTTTAAAAATTTAAAAAGCGTCATTTCACTAAGATTTTCCATAATGCTTGTTAAAGTATAGGTACTGGTGTGTTTACCTACACTTTAGCAAAACAGAATCTAGCTCTTTCCCAGATGTGCTACCAACTCTAAAAACACACCATTAGTGTGTAAGTTTTGAAATATACTGCTCTTGGCTCAGGGTACAGTTCTCTTCCCGTTCTAAGCTAAAGGAAGGCGATGAGGACTCAAATCTTAAGATTCTGGTAACATTCACCCCAAAAATGGGTAACCAGAGCTATATAAATTTGCATTTAACAGATGTTTCCCGAACGCAAACAAACAGGTTGAAAACATACTAATGAGAAGCAAAGACAAGGTACATAGAAATCCAGCTGCAAGACTCTTAGGGGTGTATTAGAAACCTTAGAAACAAAATGCAAATCACTTTACTTTCTTTGCAATCTGACACTCTTGGTTTTATATCCAATATTTTACATCATTGCTATCAGAATGTTCTTTGAAGGCACTGCTTCTGCCAGAGAAGTTTAGAAGACATAGAAGAAACACAAAACTTTTAAACTTCTCAGTAACACAAAAGAGCCCATACTATCAATTTCTACAGTAAAAATTAAACAAGTAAATCATTTTAAAACATCTTATACTGGTAGTGTTTGATATAACTTTCAAAAAAGTGTCTTGTTTTAGGAAAAATTTCGAATAAAAATGTTGTGCTGAGTTCAGAGCGCTTTTGAAGCCCAGGGACCAACTGTTCAGTTTTAACAAACCAACAATGTCTGTTCATTTTGCCCAAATCTTTTCAGCTTAAATATTCACAATGTGCCATTATTACCGAATCATTATCTGCCTTTAGCTCTGACAACAGCATCATACGGGCTATGAAAGGCTCCTTTCTTCTCATGATTAGTCCCTAAAACATTTCCTCATCTTACAGTGCTTTTCGACTTCCCAGAATGCACTGCTCAATTACAGTGCTGAAATTAACTGTATGCCACTCTTATTTACTGAGAAAAGAATAATCAAGTATTCCAAACCGTGTCATGGGTTGCCCACAATTTTATATCAAATTTCATATAATAAAAATATTAACCCTTTCCAGATGTCAAGTTTTAAAATCTACTATATGTTTATCTTTACTCTCTGGGCTGTGCCTTACTTACCAATAACTCAACAGTTTGGATTTCTAATGTTCTTTATAATGTATAGGTTTTACAAAGAATTCTACGTGTTCACTGAAGGTCTATTTATTCTTAAAATAAAGATCTATCTGAATTTTTAAAAGTTTTTTCTTTTTATTAGAGCCCTCATTAAACTTAAATTCCTTCTTTCTCTGCTTAGGAAAGTAGGATTTCCTTCCACATCTACAAATGCACAGTGTGGAACTGCTGCAAATTATCCTTCTGAAGGCAGGAAGTAGAAATAAATAAAAGCCCTGAGATTAAAGTACAGAAATGTTCCAACTCCACAGTAATTTTGTTTATACCACCAGATAGTACCTCTTCCTCCATGATAATAGTAATCTTATTAAACAGAAAATATGAGTAATCTTTTTACATTCTAGAAATACGTGTGACTCTAATAGGTATTATTTTGAACACATTATAAATTAAATTTTCCAATCTTCAAATATTACTAAACTGATTATTTCTATATTTAGGATAAAGCTAAATTCAAAGCACTTTGCAAATTTAAAACTGGATTACATATCAAACACTGCAGTTAAAATATTACTAAAGGATATGCGTTAGATAAACAAAAATAAAAAGCACAGAAAACAATGAAAAGGCTATGATTGTGCACACGCTGCAAACACTCGTATGAAAAGGAATGGGAATATGTAACACATGTGGACTTGTATTTATTTGTTTTATACCTTCAGCCAACAGAAGAATGTAAATAAAAACACTTTTTAAACCTCAAAGATACTTACTAACCCATGCATACATTAATCATTCATACCACATGATTATTGTTCAGTATTTTCTGCAATAACAAATTGGAGGGTGTGGGGTTATTGTGGGTTTCAGCAAACCACATTCTATTTAGGCAAAGCCAAGTATTAAAGAAAGGCCTAACTTGCCAAACCAAGATAAATACATGCCATTATTATGATTACATAAAAGCCACTGTTCTCAGTGTTACAATTTCTCTTATAATTGGCACTATTATAATTAAATGGATTCATATGTTTACAATTCTTCTTTGAATTGTAAAGTGATTTAGCAATGATAGTGTCTCTAATTTCTTTTAACTATACTGACAGACTTCACTTAATCAGTGGTCTAAATACCGCATTGCCACAATAAATTAGGTAAATACCCAGTAAGGCCTGAATTGCTATTGAGTTTAAGTATGTTATAATAAGGTAGCAAGTAACTTCTCCAAAGCCTGCTGCTGGACCAGCCCGCAAACCCACAAATTGGAGGGGACTGGGTAAAGTATTCCAATGGTATTTGAGATATTCTATGATGAATACAGAGGAACACACACACACACACACAGACACACACAAGTTAAAACCCCAGGAAGTAAAAGGTTATTTTAAAAAATATAAACATTAATACTGTGGATTTTGTAATCCCTCTTCTTCCTTAAGATCCAAGAAATTCTTCACTTACCATCTCCAGGGAGACAGTGGCATAAAACATGCTCCCAAATTATTGGTGGAAAATGCCAATGGAATATGCTCTAGTTTACAGGCAACCCCCAAATGGAAGCTATCATACACTGTTCTGTTAGTGAAAACAATGTGAGATAATTGGTATTTCCTTAAACATAAGATAACTTGTAAGTTTAATAACTAGATTACTTAAGTAACATGTCAAAACTATATAGCTAACAAATGTTTAAAAGCAGTTTTTAAATAATTGAGGTTAGCAGTTTGAAAACTAGTTCTTTTATGAAGTGTACAAACAAGAAAGCATACAAGGAAGGAATTAAACAATTCCATATCACTTAGTTTTGTCTAAAAATGTTTTAAAATCACAATATTGCTTTTTAAAAAGAAATCTAAATACACAATGATTGTGCTATATGGATATTAATCGCCATATTAATTATAATAGCAAAAGCTTGCACCCAAACTCAGTATCCAATGCAGAAGTGATTTCACAAATAATGGTTCATTCATATAAGTTAGTCTTCTTTAAAACAATGCTGAAGGAGAGTATATAATGACAGAAAAGGTGATATGCACTAAAAAGTGTGATAATGCACTAAATTTTTAAAAGGGTTTTAAAAATACATAAATATATTCAAAAGCTTACCTCCCCAAATGGCAAAATATTAAATGGATTTCCCTAGGTGATTTTTCCCCCTAGGTAATTTTGTTTTCTTCTTTTTACCAGGGTGTCTAATGCAAATTACAATGATGGCATATAAATTTTATAATGATAAACAGAAGTAAGTGTCTCTTCTTTTTTAAAAAATGTTATGACACAAAACACTTGTGTTCTAGGCATTTACATAACTCCTATGAAATTCAATCTTCATAGTGAGTGTATTTTAGAAATGTTAGCAATTTTTTGGTGTGGTAGTGGTAATCATTACTTGCTAAAACTCTGCTAAATTCCCAAATGCTACAAAAAAGAAAAGTTCAGAAAAACAGTACATACAGACTGCTGTTATATTACTACCATGAAATTCTTTACAGAAAAACTAGGTAGAAGGAAAACTCTTAAAATTTAAAAACTGTCAAGAGGTAGACCAGGAATGAAAAAGATTGTGTGACCTTGCCAAAAGATTCACAATTTAGTTAACACTCCTAGTTGAAAAGTTCATGATCATTACGCTCAGGTTTATCTTCTCCCAATGTTTTTCTAAGTAACTTATTTGAAACAGAGTTTATTAGAAGCAAGAAAAGTCAGTAATATTCAGTAGAAATTTAAAACAAACAAAATATAATGAATATGAAGTAGTAGAACAAAATAGGCTTTTTCACTTTGATGTTCTCTGACATTCTAAATGAAAGAGAACCCCAAACTGTCTGGTTTGGGTTCCAGGTTTCAATGGAGACACAAAATTTCCAGCCCAAATGAGGCAAAATCCTTCTAAATCCCCTAAAAATTCAAATCCTTTGAAAACTCTTCTGAAGATGGCTATAGAAAAAGAGCAATTCTATCGCGAACACTTTTGTTGCTTACATAGTGCTGGACATAAAACTGTAGAGGGTCACGTGGCCAGCAAAAAGAATACCCAGGTGTGTGTTTCTATTTGATATGAATCATTTTTGATATTGGAACACTGACAAAATTACTGAATTTCCTTGTTCTCTCTCATTTATTCCTCTGGGTTAAAACATAGCTAAAATTCTCCAAAACAGTACCCAAGTGTGTACTCTTAGAGCAATGAACTAATTCTTGGAGCACAGAACAGTGTATTCCACATAACAGTTGTTCAATACTTATACACTGAGTGGATAAAGTGAATGAATCAAGTTGGAAGGCAAGTCTACAGGTACCACGAGAATTGCATAAGAGATGAGAGAACTCTACCAGGTATACAAACTATGCTCAGAACAAAGTAATCAGCTGGTTGAGCTGGCAAACACCACTAAAACTAACTCTTCAGTGTTGCTCTGACTATATTATTAACAATGCTTAAAACCCAATAGACATGAACAAACTTCAGGTACAAAAGGGCTACATCGGGACATGTCCAGTAAGGCTGCACAACAATTAATTCTCATCGAGGAAAATACAACCTTACTTATAACTCACAAGTTTTGATCATTTCAAGATATGTCTATATCATAATGGGTCAATTCAACAACAAACTAAGAATTTGCTAAGATCCTGTATTGAAGATTTCCTCAAACTGGCCAATGTCCAGCTATCTGGCAAATGGGTTATCCCTAATTTTCCCAGCTGTTAACTGGAATGCATGCATGCTAAATCACTTCAGTCATGTTCAGCTCTTTGCAACCTCATGGACTGCAGCCCACCAGGTTCCTCTGTCCATGGGATTCTCCAGGCAAGAATACTGGAGTGGGTTTCCATTTCCTCCTCCAGGGGATCTTCCTGACCCAGGGATCCAACCCATGGCTCCTGCATGGCAGGTGGATTCTTTATCTGCTGAGTCACCAGGGAAGCCCTGTAACCAGGATATTTTAGTAAGACAAAAGGCTTCCTGCTGTGGGTTTTTTAACCAATCTGAATCTTCCATAAATTTTTCCCCCTCCCCAGTCGCATAGAGGGAATGAGGAATAGATGGAGCTAATCTTTCTGGCAAATATAGACTTTTCATACATACATAGAAAATAAATAAAATCCCCCAAAACTGAGGTTCATGGTCTAAGGTGTATTCCACACACCATGATTTGTAAGATGATCATCTTAATGTCACCCTTTTCAATGCTTTTAAAAAAAACCTCTCATACCTTTAGTACATGGTGTAGAAACACAGTACTATTATTAAATCACAATTTTCACATTTTAGGGAAAACTATGTACAAAGTAAACAGCTGAGTGAATTGTCCACCCCTGGTTCTGGTATTCTGCTAGGCTAGGGCAAACTGTGCCTGGACTTTCTATTCCTGAGTGCTTGAAAATATCTCTATGGACCTAGGCTCATAAAGGCCCAGGTTCCATCGTGATAAAACATTTAACAAGCTTAGCCCAGTATACAAGTCTTTAACATACATCAATAGCAAAATTTATATTCTCAGGCCAAAAAATGTAAGCAGAAAGTCATCATGATGATCAGTATTAAATATTGTGGGTTCCCTAACTCTTTGGAAATGATGAAAGCCAACACTGGCTTCCCAAGAAAACATATAAGCTCACAAACATACACCACGTTGTCAGTTCAGGGAGTTCTCAGTTATCTTATAAAGCCAGGATATGAATGGAGCTGAAGAATGCCCGTTTCAGTCAGAGTGCCAAAGAATTGATGCTTTTGAACTGTGGTATTGGAGAAGACTCTTGAGAGTACCCTGGACTGCAAAGAGATCAACCCAGTCCATCCTAAAGGAAATCAGTCCTGAATATTCATTGGAAGGACTGATGCTGAAGCTGAAGTTCCTATACTTTGGCCAACTGATGCAAAGAGCTGACTCATTAGAAATGACCCTGACGCCAGGAAAGATTGAAGGCAGGAGGGGAAGGGGACGGCAGATGACGAGATGGTTGGATGGCATCACTGACTCAATGGACATGAGTTTGAGCAAGCTCAGGGAGATGGTGAAGGACAGGGAAGCTTGGCGTGCTGCAGTCCATGGAGTCACAAAGAGTCAGACATGACTGATGACTGAACAACAACAATAACAACAACATTTCAATCAGAAGACTCCCAGAAGAACTTATATTTCAAAATTATAAGATTTTCAGAGACACAGAGGTAAAGAAAGAGTCCACACTGCATTACAAAAAATGGAGCGATAGCTCAGTTATAAAATATCTCTGTGTTCACATTTAGATATGAGTCTCTGTTTTAATTACTCAGCATTAATGAGGTAAATATGTTTGGCAAACTCTAGTGAAATAATGAAACACGTACATTCCCACCACCAGCTTTCCTCCTTAAGCTTTTGCTGAACAAGAAGGAAATCCACATTTACTAAGTATCTTCAATGTGCCAGTATCTGTGCCCTAAACACTTTTTAATATTACCTCATTTTTTCTTCATAACAATGCCACAATATAAACGCTGTCAATACCCTCTGTAGAGGCAAAGAAAATGAAGCTCACAGATGAATAGCAACATGCCTGAAGTCCCAAACTGCTTAAGTGGAAGAGCTCAGACTGAATACAATGTTAGATTTTAAGTCTTTATGGTTTCATTTATGAGTTTATAGACCACTGAGAGAGAGAGAGAATATAGGGAATATATGTTTATTCTCATTTTAATCCTCATTGAGTAAGTCTGAGAAACCTTTCCTCTCCAAAATAAAGGTTATTCATGTAGGGGCTGTGGGGCAAATATTTCATATCCTCCTTTGACCTATGCCTCCGAAGTCCTATTTCCCAATTTTGACTTTTTCCCAACAAGAGCTAACTCGGGTCCTCTGGGACCACCTCTTCCTGACTTTAGCTCTGTCATGGGTTATTAACCTAAACTCATATTCCTGAATACCTCCTAACACACAGCTAAAGGAAAGCTACAGAGAAAAAATTGTATAGATCTCTTAACCATAAATTTTTAAATTATGTACAGTTCTCTTCCAGGCATAATTATGTATGTTAATATAGTTCATACAATGGATTCAAGTTATGTCAAAGTTTAATCAACCTCCTTTCTAGAGAATATCTACACAGACAATTAAACAAAATAGGACAGTAAAGATTATTGCTACACACCAATACTGAAGATCATACAAGAATTATTCTGAACACTTGTCTCAGGGGCAGTTAATCTGCCTGAGCAATCAGTCCTGTCTTGTTGAATTGATCAGCTTTACAAAACTAAGATGATGATTCAGTTCAGCTGAAACAGTGAAACTTTTCCAAGTTTCAGGAACCAATTGGGACAACTTTTATGTTTCACCATGACACTACCTGCCATAACAAGAAAGAGATGCCTTTCTTTGAAAGTCTTGTACTTAGCTTAATATTGTGTGTGTGTGTGTGTGTGTGTGTGTGTGTGTGTGTAAAATTTAGGGCTTGTGGGGGTGGCAGGCAAAAAGTGGAACCCAAGGTACTGCACTGGGCACCCAAAAAAAGTCAAAAGCTTTTGAAGATGCACCTTCCAGGAATAGATCAGATGATGATGGCACTAGATTATTGCTTAAACCTCATAGCCCTTCGAGAAATGTGAACTATATATCACTATGAACTGCGTACAGTGATGGTCCACAAAGGCCCAAACTCTCTGATGGAATGAAAAGAAAATGAACCAGGAAGCTACTAAGCAAGGTTTAACTGTGCCGAATATCACTGTGTGCATATACCAGCATCATGAAAGTTCATAACCATTCATATTTCTCCTTGCTTGCATTTGATAGCAGCAATTGGGAGGGGATTATCAAGTTCTTGGCAAACAAACCATCAAGGACATCAAGGGTTTATTTAACCAAAGCAAGGTACATGAGTAATGACCACATGTACAGAAGTTTGCATTCTCATGGGCTCTTGTTCAGTTTACCTGTTTCAGTCAGAAAAACCTTAGCAGAGCAGAGGGCAGGATCTGATTCCACGTCATGTGGAAGAGGGATAAACAAGTCTTGAAATACTTAGACCATCATGTTACTGAAAAAAGTTAATAAACAGTGATTTCGTAGTGACCTGATTTGCACAGGCAATAAGAAAAGTCATCTACAGGTCAGATACTATCATCCTTGTTCAGCTGCAGCTTGACAGATGAGGAGCTGATTTATCTCACCCACTTGAATAAGTTACATTTCTACAATAATGATGATGTGTACTTTAAAAGCCTTTTATAGTCAGTAGTCATATCTGGAAAAGACCTTATATTGGTCAGCTCCTGAGGAACTCAATTTTTACCAATGGGGTTAGTCTGATTTTTTCTCTGGTCTTTTAATTTCTTACCTAGTTCCAGATGTATCTATTGATGCCAACTCCTAAAAAGTGACAATCTCTTGTCTTCAAACAGTGGGTGAATTTAATGCTTATGTGTGTAAAATAGAGAAACGTGGAACATGTTTATCAAAAACTGATAGCACTACACAATCAGTAACTGCATGGACAGAATTTTCCAGCTGTGTTACATATAATGAATTATTCACTTAAGTGATATAAAAGATTTTATACCTCAAATTACAGTATAATCATTTTTAACAGTTTATCAATGTTGAAGAATCCATAAAATGTAATTTTAATTCTATTCATTAGAAACACATTTTAAAGCAATGATACAAATTCTGAGATACAGTTTTTTTCAATTTTAAAAAGAAATACATTCATGGGGACTTCCCTGGTGGCCCAGTGGATAAGAAGCCGCGCTTCCACTGCAGGGGGCACAAGTTCCACCCCTGGTTGGGGAACTAAGATCCCACAGTGCCATGCAGAGGCTTGGCCAAAAACAAATAAGTAAATAAAAATAAAATTACCTCTTTTAAAAAAAGAAGTATATTCATGAAGAACGACCTAAATTTTAACAAGCACTTCACCGTAGGCCCACATCGTCTGTTAAAGTCTCCAGATGTGTCATAGCACTGTCTGGTGTGGGGACGGGAAAAGTGCATCTCAGTCTTTGCAGTGCTTTGCAAACTTCATTATAACAATATAGTAGTAAAATGTGCAGGAGCTAAGGGAGTTTATGAGAGGTAAGGCCTGTTTCACAAATTGTGCTGATTTTAGCAGGCAAAGTATGTAACTTCAATGCCATTTCCTATATTGGCTATAGCAGCATTATAAAATATGCATTTATAAAACAACTTTATTTCTGTTAGAATGCCAACTATGAGACAATAAAAGACAGAGAAGTCCTCAGAAAGTTAGACTTAGCTACAGTATGTGCACACGTGCTAAGTCGCCTCAGTCATGTCCAACTCTTTACAACCTTATGGACTGTAGCCCACCAGGCTCCTCTTTCCATGGGCAAGAAATACTGGAATGGGTTGCCATGCCCTCTTCCCAGGGATCAAACCTGCATCTCATATGTCTCCTGCATTGGCATGTCAGTTAAGTAATTTAGGGAAAATCTCTTAAATTCTCAGAGCCTCCATTTTATAATTTGTAAAATGGAAGGTGATGTTGATAATAATAATAGATATTTTCCCTCAGGGAACAATGACAAAGCTCAAATAAAGTAATAAATGTAGGGCCGTTTTCAAGCTGTTAACTGAAATGCAAATACAATTTATTA
Organism: Bos grunniens; assembly: GCF_055505025.1. Taxonomy (NCBI): domain Eukaryota; kingdom Metazoa; phylum Chordata; class Mammalia; order Artiodactyla; family Bovidae; genus Bos; species Bos grunniens. The sequence continues at coordinate 37,018,213 of NC_141167.1, read as the reverse complement.
TGAGCCCAACTTTTAACTTTCATCAGCCAACACTGGTTTTTTCATCCTGATTCCCATTATTGAAATCCTACACAAGATAATAGCAAACTCTTACTTTCTAGGATTTTCTGTTTTTTTCTTGCAAGGCTAAAGTTTGTTAAATTTAAGTGGTTCAATCCAAACTGGACAAGCAAATTTCAGCAAGGAATATCCTGATAAACTCTAGCAGTACACAAGAGTAGACCCATTCTGACCACAAATTAGAATCCTTTCTCTCCGATATGATCCATGAATTTATGTATTTTAATCATCCATCCATTCAGGCCTAGGGGAGTCATGAAATGATACCCTCCATACACCTTTAAGAAAACAGCAACTCAATCATGGTTGACCACCTAAAGATTTAGGTTTGATTGGGGGACACCTCCAAACTCCCATACTTCCAACAAAATGCAGTGGTACTTTCTTTAAGTCAAGTAGGTTACTAGCTTGATTCTTATTTTCCTGGCATCCACCCTTCCCTGCTAGAGTCATGAAGATACGACCAGGTCCCGACATGTCCCTGTTGGCAGGGGGATGGGACATCATCTGCGTGAAGCATGAGAGAGCAGGAGCTGCCAGGAAGAGTTGGGTAACGTGCACTATGACCATATTTCAGGCTACCCAAATTGCAAGGCAGCTGGTAAATGCTACAGGGAAAACAGAATTTTACTACTCCTTTAGGAAACCCCTGACATCCTTTCCAAGACACTGCTTTCAAGCAATAATAAATATTCAACGTATAGTTATTTGATATCAGGAGCATTTTATCCAGGGAAATCGGTTAAAATTAAGATCATTAAGGCCTGAGGTTCTTCTAACTGAGGTTCAATGCGGGTAGGAAACTATACCCAGGTATTAGTGCAGATAACATAGTATCAACTTGAGATGAAAATGGGAAAGAAAAAGACATAGGTGGAAAGAAACAGGAAAAAGAAAACGAACACGCTTACATACACTAGCTCATCCCGGGAGACACAGGTCTGTCCCACAAGAAAAGGCATCTTCACAACCTTCCTCTCCTGGACACTGAGAGACTCACACACTCACACATCATAACCACCCCACCATGCCTCTAACTAAGATGGTATTCAAATCTGGAGTATCATTGATGGGCTCAAATATCAAAGGCCCACCAGAAATTTCTAAGGATCTGAATCAAAGCATGTATACAGTAGGAGGAGCCAGGAACATTTTCACATGCTGTAAATATTTACAACTCAGGTCATGTTAAATTTAACATTCCATTATCATCATCCTCAGGTCACAGTTTCCTGTCTTTCTTTTTACTTCTTTTGCACTCACTGCAACTGATTAACTCCCTGAGACCAGAGAGCATGGCCGAGTCAGGGAAAGCACTGGAACAGCCCAAGGAACTGTCAGGAGGGAGCCATGGTGAGCCTCCTCAGATGCCTCTGCCAGATCACCAATGGTGAGCAGCCCACAGAGTGAAACAGCCAGGGAAAACTGCACACTGGAGGAAAAAGCTAATGCGGCTGCCAAATTGAAAATAAGTATGGTCGACTTTCGATCATCCCAAGTGGTTTAACCACAGGGCTTCCTTCTTCCTGCGGTCCAACCTCAGTCTGGGCTGCAGCCCAGACACTGAGCAGGGTGGGGGTCTGCAAGTCTGAATGGAGTGTCTGTGTCTGAAGGTGTGGTCCCCACGCCACTCAATTGTGAATTTTCTTTTATGAACCAAACTACAAAGTTCTCTTTTATCAGTCAGTCCAATTATATATGAATGAATACTCAATATTATTAATAAAACTAGGTTACATATCCTCTTTTTAATGTTTTTAAAAGGAGGGTCTTTAAAATGATAGGCAGACGTTTAGCAGATGATAGGAGAAAACTCTATAACTTTGTTCATTCATTTCTTCACTCATTCATGTATTTAAAAAACTTTATGGACTCTTTATGATGTTCCCTGTCAGACTCCCAGGCACTCTAGATGTAAAGATGAAGATAATTCAGTAGGGCTCACAGTCCCCACTGGATAATAAATACTTAGAATTCAAAAGTCATGCTTTCTAAATCTAAAATACTTTTTCAAATTTATATTTTCTGTCCTCGAAGTAAATGCACTTTATTTGGAAGCTCTATAGAACAATAAGCTCTGGTATGTGTCTCAAAGGTGACATATGAGAAAAGTTTTATTGGGGTAAAAGGTGAAATTTTCGCAGTAGATGGCATATGTTTTTGATGTTCTGCTCCAATCCTATGACCTTGAGCACAGAGAGTCAGTTTGCTTGCTTGTGCCTTTTGTAAAAACAAACTTTATTCACCATCACCCCTCCTTTAAATCTTCCACCAACAACCCTATTACCCTACAGCTACAAATCCAACAAGTTCTTTGCTCACTCAAATTCACATCATAACCCTGTATGATTAATGAAGACTAAAATGTCTACCAAGGTTTTCTCTTTTTTTAGAAAAAACAAGCCCCTATTCCAAAACTCTCTAGAGTTTTGGACTATGTGGGAGAAAGCATATTTAGTGGAAGGGAATATTTTCTGTTATCATTTATTTACTCTAGATATTTAAGATCTATATTCTAAAGGAAGTTACTCAAGCTCTCAAAAAACTGGTTTTCTTCATTTATAAAATGAGAATGATAATATTATGACTTAAAAGTTTGTTGATACAACTAAATGAGATAATTCATGAAAGCATTTAGGCTAGTATCTATCTTTTTTTAAAAAATAAGGTGTTGTTATTTATCCTTATCATCATCATCATTTATATATTATAGTTATAAACTATATATATAATTTATATAATTAAATATATAAATTATATATTTATATATTAAATAAATAACATTTGGGCAATTCTTTTCTGAACTATAACCCACCACTGATTCAAAAAGCAAGACAATCATGGAAGCAAAATTTTCTCAGTATTTTTGATTATAAGATTTCATTGACTGGGAAATACAATTTTATTGTACTATTGTTATCTCCTCATTAAAAAATTGGGCACTGTTTGTTTTGGGGGTACTGTTTGTTTTTTTTAAGTTAACATATGCATTTCACCACAGAGCTCTAGAACTTAGCAGCTACGAGGGCAGCGGTCATGAGAGGGTATCTTCAGTCTTTTAGAATGAGAGACTTTAGAATGAGAGAGAAGGAAAGCCACAACAACCAAGTAATAATTCTGGGAGCTCAGTTTAGTTTTTTTTTTTTTTTTAATAAAAAAAAAAAACTTACCCTTTAACCAGCCAGACACATGAATAACAACCAAAAAGCCCCTGAACTTATCCGTTTCAGTTCACTCAACCAGCGAAGTGGGAAGAAGGTTATACTAAGATACTAATAAGCCACAAAAGTATACAAACTTCCTTCCTAATACAGCATACTCCATGCAATCTATTTCCTTGCTTGAAATTTATTGCTATAAATACACAGCATGAAAAATGTGAAATGATGCCAGTTCAGCCATCACTTTGGCCCCAATCCTTTGCTAAATTTATGCATCTCTCTAGCTTGTTTAAATGCCAAAGAGCTAGACAAACTTGAAGAATATTATGCTCTTCTCTTTAGTAAAGAAGTCCACCTGAGGACTGCATGCAGATGGAGACACAGCCAAGGGAAAAGGAATAAAACATTCACATTGCAGATGAGAATCAAAGGTTTGAGAGGTTCAATCAGGAAGGATTACAATGAAATCATCTCTCAACACAAGTGCTCTCTGGATATATTGCACATTTCCAATGCCATATCCACTCTTCCAGTCTTTGTCCAATAATGGAGATACATACATATGTATACATTGTTGTTCAGTTGCTAAGTCATGTCTGATTTTTGTGACCCCATGGACTGCAGCACTCTGGGCTTGCCTGTACCTCACCGTCTCCGGGGGTTTGCTTAAACTCATGTCCACTGAGTCGGTGATGTCGGATATATATTTATATTTAAGAAACAGAACAAAGTATGACTCAGCATGAGAAAAGTCAGAGATGCATAAGACAGACTAGAAAGCATCTATAAAAAAAGATTCAACTCAAAAGAAAAGAGTCATGATTCAGGTCAGGGATAGATGCTGTAAAAATTTGTTATGTGCTAACAATTCTCAATTCTCTCATGTTTATGTCTCCCCCTCCACATTTCAAGTTAATGACAATAATATAATCCCTACTGGGAAATGTTCAAGAGGAAGAAGTTACCTTCAAAACCTGAACTTACTGAAACTAATGATTTCTTCCTGAATACAGAAATATCAGAGCAGAGCAAAAGTCTGGTTTTTTTTTTTTTGGCCCTTGTTACTTACCATGGGGACAATCTGAAGATCTCTTTTGAGTTCGCCTACAACCACCACCTTCCCTTTACAATCTTTTCCCACTTGAGGAAAACCACACGTCCCACAGGGCTGAGGGATCCGAGCGCAGTCTGCTCTCTCTGTGATCCTCTCATCCTTATAAGCAGGCCCACACACTTTGCCTGGCTACCACCAGTTTCTGTCCAGTAGCACCTGGCCTCATGAGAAGATCCTTGAAGACCCTACATATATATTCAGTCATGACTATCCACCATGGTGCTCTGTACAAACAGAGAAACATCCAGAAGGAAATGCACCAAGATTGTGATGATGATGATTTTTAGATGGTGGAGCCGTGTATGGTTTCTCTTCCATTTTTTCTGTACTTTCCAAAGGATCTATAATAAGCTTACATTACTTTTATAAAAAAATCTTTAAAATAAAGATGAAAATATTAATTTTGAGCCTAGGTACATAGTGTGGTACATACTTTGCAGGCTATCTGATCCCCGGCCTCTGAGAGATTATATGGGAAAATGAATCTTTAAAAAATAACCAATCAAAGCCATTTAGGGGACAGAAAACTATTTACCCCTCAAGGGTTAATTATGGTTTCCAAGAGAGCAAATCTAGACACAAATAACTGCTTTTACAGAACAAACAGGTTTCAGTTTCTCCAAAGAGAAATATGCAAGTCTGACAGACAATTCAATTCTCTCAAGTATTTCTTTCCTCTGAAAAATCAACTTCTACTTAATATCATTAGGATGCAATAGATCAATTTATGGGGGGGTGGCGTGGGGGAAATCTTGCATTTTTTAGTTTCCAAGCTCCTTTAATTCAGGGATTCTTTGAGGTCCTTTACTCAGAACTGTTATGATGCCACAGGAAATCCACCCTTTTCCCAGACAGCACTGAAAATGACTTCTCTATCTGGTCCTCTCATTAAAGGGGCTGTTACTATTACAAGCTTCATTCAGTACTTTCTCCTAAACATGTCATAAAATAAAAATCTTATGACTGCCCACTACTTAATCACAGAGAAACCAGTCCTGTGTGAACTCTTTTTAAAGTCTTAAATCTTAAACTCTAGACATGTTTATTAAAAGTTTTAAATCATATTAAATTACAGAGTTTAATATGTATTTTATGAAAATTACTAATGGGAAGAAATACCTGGACAGCTTTGTTAATACAAGAAGAATAGCAAGCCCCTTGCTATGGGCAAAGCCTTGTGCCACACACCTTATACGAAGTATTCTTATTTAATCCATGTAACAACCCTATGACATACTATTATTCCTATTTTACAGGCATCAAACTGAACCTCGGAAAGAGTAAGAAGTTTGAGGTCACAAAGTGCAACTCCAAACTCAGGTCTCCTGGACTCCAAAAGACAATGCTTCTAATGTATCAAACTGCTTCCTTTTGAATTAAAAAAATTAAAAAGTCGGAGCTTGGGTCTTTTCAAAACTAAAAAACAAAACAAACACAAACTGAAAAACCACCAGAGTATTCGTTTTCTTTTCATCCTTAAACCACTATATATTTCTCCTTTCTCTGCTGAGCTCATTCTCAGCCTTGCATGAACCAAGATGTACTTCAGTACAGAATGGCAGCAAGAATGATGAATTGGTCAGAACTTGCTTGTAGCAGGATTTTCAGAATGAAAGATCTCACTAGTGTACAAGAACAAGAGTTGGATCATAATGTTGTGAACAGAAAAAAAAGAAAGGGATGATCAGTTATAAGCAAGGCTTCAGAGGAGCTAAGTGGTCTCTTCTGGCTAAATACGAAAGAAGGAAATACTTGACCTACTCCTGTTACAACCACACCTCACAGGGAGTTCTCACTTTTAAACAATACTTCACACACTGCAAATAGTGCCTCTCCTTATCCACTCCTGAGAAAGTGAATAAAAAAAATGTTCAGTACATTTACACGGCACACCATCGTCTAGTCAGGCTGAGTGAATCTTCATTCAATTCTCTGTTTGCTTTCCTCAGCAAAACCTCAGACAAACACCAAGATGAAATGTGCACCTCTCCCCCCAAAATAATAACTTGGGATGTTATTAACATAGACATTTGTTCTAATCTTGTAAAAACGTGTGTGTGAATAAATAAGAAACCCCTCGCCAAACAAAAGCAGAGGGAGGCAAGAAACAGAGAACATCAACAATGGTGACGCTAGAGAAGGCTTTTTGTTCATGAATTGCTTTGCTGTTGGTGCCACAAAAGTCCCACTTCACAGAAGAGAGCCTCACGGGAATTCCATCTGGGCACATCTTAACAGTGCTTCTCTGGTTTCCCGGGACTCCTCCCACACTTCCAACTATCGGCTGAACTCTATGTGCCCATGAGCACCCGTTTTTTTTTAAGGATAGCTACCAGGCTGGGGACGGAGGCGCATGTGAGTGGAATTTGTAAATTTTCTAGGACAAAATCATGAAGTTAAAAAGAAAGTAAAAGAAAAGAAAAAGAAAGGAAAGATGACCATGTACAACACAGTTTCTGGCTAAGCAGTTTAACACTGCCTTATAGTCTCATTTTTTAATTTAAAAAACATGGAGATGGGTGAGATAGAGGTGGGAGAGAAGTCCAAGAGGAAGGGGATATATATGTATACATATAGCTTATTCACTTCCTTGTGAAACAACAGAAACTAATACAATACTCTGAAGCAATTAACCCCCACCCCTCAAAGATTGGATCCAAGCTGAAAATATATCTTCTAATGAAAAAAAAAGGGGAAAGAACAAATATGGATATATGTAAAATAGGTCTACTGTTTATTACTCAAGAATAATTTCCCCATGTGTATTTACTTAAATCTGAGAAAAATGAAATTATCAAAGATAAGTTGCTCCCCAAACCAACAATTCAATAAATTTCATTTCAAAATCTTTAAAAAATTGTACAGATTTGAAGGTTGTCTCGTGCAATTTCCCAATCCATCTCAGCTACAAAGTCTCTGAACCACTTCAGCAGACCTGCTCCCTCCCCATGTGGGGCCCCTCTCTAAGTCCAGTCTACTGTTGGACATCTTCAATGATTAGAATGACCTCATAATGACTTGACTTCTGTCTACATCTAAGTCCCATAGATTAACTAGCTATCAAGAATTCACTTACTCTTTCCTAGAACAGTTCTTCAGAACGACAGGGATGTTGATGTCAATGCAAAAGTCTGAAACAATACAATGGTGTGTGTGTATATGTTGCAACAGAGTGGGTTTGGGAGTGTAACGATGGACAGAAATAAAAAAAGTTCTGACAACAAGGGAAGGATGGTGTGACTATCTTTGGTTCAAGAGTTGGTATCTGATCAATTTATATTTATCTAGGACACACCTTTCTTCTTTTAAATGCCTTTTGGTAACATCGAAAGTAGGAGAAATTCATTTGGTCAAAGGATACACAGAAAAAGAGGCAATACATGTCTCTAAGGTCACACAAGAATTATCCAAACTCCAGTACTCTTGCTTGGAAAATCCCATGGACGGAGGAGCCTGTTAGGCTGCAATCCATGGGGTCGCTAAGGTCGGACAGGACTGAGCGACTTCACTTTCACATTTCACTTTCATGCATTGGAGAAGGGGGTGGCAACCCACTCCAGTGTTCTTGCCTGGAGAATCCCAGGGACGGGGGAGCCTGGTGGGCTGCCGTCTAGAGGGTCGCACAGAGTCGGACACGACTGCAGTGACTTAGCATAGCATAGGGAATAACACCTTTACACTGACTTCCAATCAGGCTTATGACTTTGAGAGAGAGTGCTCCAGTCACTGGTCTCAGCTTCAAGTCCACCAAGGTTCAGTTTTCTGTCCTGTCAACTTCGTCTTACCTGAAATTTTGCCAGCTGTCAAGGCACCGTCTAGAGCTTTTCTTTCTAGCAATAGCTGGCACCAAGCCTTGAAATGTTCTCAGCAAGAAACTGGGCATCCAGTTGGGTAAGACTCAGCGTGCTGATCAAAAGACTGAAACACAGAGTAAGCCTGGGACCACTTCAGTTCTCATCAGTTCACCTCAACAAACCTCTTGGTGCTGCCTCTTTGGATAAACAGACGTCTGAATTCTGCCCAGTCTCACAACTTTTGGACCTTCTACTTTCAAAGTTTTAAAATAAAGAATCCAGTGACTAGATTATCTCCAGGGGCTGTCAATTTGCATTAAGTCTAGAAATTTCCATATTTTTATATCATCACTATAGTACCTATGGACTTCCCTGGTGGCTCAGCTAGTAAAGTGTCTGCCTACAACGTGGGAGACCCAGGTTCAATCCCCGGGTTGGGAAGATCTCCTGGAGAAGGAAATGGCAACCCACTCCAGTATTCTTGCCTAGAAAATCCCATGGACGGAGGAGCCTGTTAGGCTACAGTCCATGGGGTCGCAAAGAATCAGACACGACTGAGCGACTTCACTTCACTTCATAGTATCTATAAGAAAGTCTTGCTTCTGAGAATGCACTTTTAAGAAAATCTGTTAAATAAACCTTCAGAGAAGTTGAAATGCTGTACATCATTTAGGTGAAGTCTTGCTAAAAGTCTTAGACAACTTGGTATAAAATTAAGACAACAGACTCAGACGTTAAGACTAGTTAGGTTCAAATCCTAGTTTTATAACATATCCTGGCAGTAGAACCTTAGGCAAATTGATTCACCTCTTTGTGCTTCGATTTCCTCATCTATAAAAAGGGGGTAATAATAGTATTCTTTCACAGCTATAGAGGCTTCCATCCTATGACTATACCACAGCTTTCTTTTAAAAAGTAAACAAATTACAGCCACACTGAAACAACAGATTAATCTCTAAGCACGGAGTTGAACAAATAAAGACAAACTGTGACTGGAAGAGGCAAGCAAGGAAGTGGTTGCCATAAGGGTCAAGAAAGGGATCATCTCCAGAAGGGAACTGTGATACGGAAAAGAACACAGAGGCTTCTGGGCTCCTAGCAATGCTGCCTCTTGACTGGGAGGTGGTTGCAACAAGTGGTTCCCATGATCAAAATTCCTGAACTTACTCACAGTGTATCCTCTCTTCCTAAATGTTTGATTCCACAACAAAAGGGTTCAAAATAAAATATAATCTAAAATTTAAAAAGCAGTGCTCCTTTATAGGATAGCCTTTAGGACCTACTCGAATCGACAGCAAAATACATTTATAATGGGCAATGGGCTTTAAATTAATCAACATGTCCTAGCACTGTAGAAAGCCCTCTCGATTGAGAAAATTATGTCTGAGCTAACAGAACACAAGCCCAGGGCCTAGAAGAGTGGGCTCAAACTAAACAGTTGTTGAGTGAATGAATGAGCAAGCTCTGAGAGAAAAAAGCTATACCTAAATGTTTCTCCGTATCATCCAGGATACATCAGGAATGCTCACACAGTAACAGAAACAAAGGATGGAGTTTTCCTCAACTCACCATCCCTGTTGGTAAGAAGGGCAGGGAAGTCTGTTCTACTAAAAAGCTCAACAGCCAATCCCCAGAGAAGTTCATTATATTCGGCATCCACCCCTCGGGGCCAAAAGGCAGACTAAGGCAGATATAGTCAAACATCCACAATTAGAAATTAAATCAAATTTCAGTGCATTTTTGCTGTTTTGTCTTTTCAAAGAAAGAGGATGGCTACAAATAAAAGGAAATTCACTTAACAAGGTATCTAGCATTACACAGTAAAGGTTTTGTTTTTTTTTAAAGATAGGTCCTCCTGCTATGTCTTATATCAGGCACTACCTTTAGGGTCATTTAACATGCATGCTCTAAATGCAAATAGATGCATGAATCAAAATGATCATAGAAAGTTCTGTCAATCAGGGGAACCTCTTAGGAAAGAGGTATGAATCAATTCAAGCCTAAGTGACTTGCAGTCCATCCGCTTACCAGCTCCAAGTCACTAAAAACAAGCTCAGCTTAGTTTTGGTCTCTTGAATCTATGCCTAGGTAGACAAGAATCCTAAGACAATAATTAGAGGTTCTTCTAGACTAGATCTACTCCAAGGAGGCCACAGGAAAAGGGGAGGTCACTTTGATGAGAACAATCCAGCTGGAGACATACCTCTGTTCCACTTCATCATTTCATAAATCACTAGGCAGTTAGTAACCGCTCCCCCCGACCAAGAAAAAATCCTTCAAATTTTACAGAAGATGGGTTTATTGAATTATGTATAAAGAAAAATTCCTTTGATCAAAAATTAGTATTCAAATACCACAACACATACATAATACACCTTAAAATCTACCGTAAAACATGGGATCAGCCTGTCACATTGTCCACTGGGAGCTAGGCAACTGGTCGCTCCTAGAGAGGTGCTGCTGCTGCTGCTGCTAAGTCGCTTCAGTCATGTCTGACTCTGTGCGACCCCACAGATGGCAGCCCACCAGGCTCCCCGAGGTACAGATTTCCCTAAATGTATCCTCACCATTTTACTGCCTGGATCCTACTGAAGTAGACCCTCTCTCATTTTTTTTCCTTTCAGTTCAATCCAGTCGCTCAGTCGTATCTGACTTTTTGCGACGCCATTGACTGCAGCATGCCAGGCTTCCCTGTCCATCTATCACCAACTCCCAGAGCTTACTCAAACTCATGTCCATTGCATAGGTGATGCCATCCAACCGTCTCATCCTCTGTCCTCCCCTTCTCCTCTTGCCTTCAATCTTTCCCAGCACCAGGGTCTTTTCCAATGAGTCAGTTCTTCACATCAGGTGGTCAAAGGATTGGAGTTTCAGCTTCAGCAACAGCCCTTCCAATGGATATTCAGGACTGATTTCCTTTAGGATTGACTGGCTGGATCTCCCTGCAGTTCAAGGGACTCTCAAGAGTCTTCTCCAACACCACTGTTCAAAAGCATGAATTCTTCGGCACTCAGGTTTCTTTATAGTCCAACTCTCACATCCATACATCACTACTGAAAAAACCATAGCCTTGACTAGACATACCTTTGTCAGCAAAGTAATGTCTCTGCTTTTGAATATGCTGTCTAGGTCAGTCATAGCTTTTCTTCCAAGGAGCAAGCATCTTTTAATTTCATGGCTGCAGTCACCATCTGCAGTGATTTTGGAGCCCCCAAAAATAAAGTCTCTCACTGTTTCCATTGTTTCCCCATCTATTTGCCATGAAGTGATGGGACTGAATGCCATAATCTTAGTTTTCTGAATGTTGAGTTTTAAGCCAACTTTTTCACTCTCCTCTTTCACTTTCCTCAAGAGGCTCTTTAGTTCCTCTTTGCTTTCTGCCATAAGGGTGGTGTCATCTGCATATCTGAGGTTATTGATATTTCTCCCAGCAATCTTGAATGCAGCTTGTGCTTCATCCTGCCTGGCATTTTGCATGATGTACTCTGCATATAAGTTAAATAAGCAGGATGACAATATGCAGCCTTGCGTACTCATTTCCTGATTTGGAAACAGTCTGCTGCTCCATGTCCAGTTCTAACTGTTGCTTCCTGACCTGCATACAGATTTCTCAGGAGGCAGGTAAGGTGGTCTGGTATTCCCATCTTTTGAAGAATTTTCCAGTTTGTTGTGATACACACAGTCAAAGGCATTGTCATAGTCAATAAAGCAGAAGTAGATGTTTTTCTGGAACTCTCTTGCTTTTACGATGATCCAATGGATGTTGGCAATTCGGTTCCTCCGTCTTTTCTAAAACTAGCTTGAACATCTGGAAATTCACAGTTTATGTACTGTTGAAGCCTGGCTTGGAGAATTTTGAGCATTACTTTGCTAATGTGTGAGATGAGTGCAATTGTACAGTAGTTTGCGCATTCTTTGGCATTGCCTTTCTTTGGGATTGGAGTGAAAACTGACCTTTTGCAGTCCTGTGGCCTCTGCCGAGTTTTCCAAATTTGCTGGTATATTGAGTGCAGCACTTGCACAGCATCATCTTTTAGGATTCGAAATAGCTCAACTGGAATTCCATCACCTCCACTAGCTTTGTTTGTAGTGATGCTTCCTAAGCTAAGGCCTGCTTGACTTCACATTCCCGGATAGCTGATCACACCATCGTGGTTGTCTGGGTCATAAAGATCTTTTTGTATAGTTCTATGTATTCTTGTCACCTCTTCTTAATATCTTCTGCTTCTGTTTTTCCCTTTAATTTTCTGATTTTTCCTTTAATTCAGTCCACGCCATAGTTACTGAGTATCCACTGTTACAAAGAACTGTTTTAAGCACTAAGAAAACAGAACCTCATGAGGAAGACCAACTCTCAAACAACCAAGTACAAATGCAAACCAGACTTAACAACCATATGGCAACCTAAACCATGTGCAATGGGTAAAAGGACCAGGAAGAAGGTTAATCAAGGGGGGCTGGGCAGAAGAAAAAAGATCTATTCCTTGCCCGATTTTTCAAAAGACTGGAGGCAGCTTGAAAGGATGAGTGGAGTCCCAACAAGCAGAGGAAGAACCGGGCACCCCAGACAGAAGAACAGTAATAGACAAAAGTGAACGGGACAAATTATGTGCAAGGGATGTATCTGTTTTATAAATAAAGGAAGCTGGTGAGCAGTCCTATGTAACTTTATGCTTTCATTTTGACATGTACACTTGAGCACTTGAAGTGTTAGCATTTACACTTTCTCCCTATTAATAATGTTACTGATAGGTTCAAAGTATTCTTGAACTCATTCCAGTATAAAATCTGCCTGCCTACAAGGTCTTTTCTACCACTTGACTCCTTCATTTAGTCAGGGCGGGTTTAACACGTGGTTCACACAGAAAAGTGAAACCATAGGCACCAATGGAACTCAGAATAAAAAACACATTTTGAAATAAAATAAAGGTTAAGCTCTCATACCAACAGACCTTGCTATATCAGCAAAAACGTAGGTGTTACAGGAAATCGCTATATTGTGCAATCTCCGTTTCATCCTCCACAAAATTACACTATAACTCAAAATAAGTGAAGCAACAATTGGATGGATGACCAGTTTTGTTGTTTACATAGTTTAATGCACAAATGTGCAGTTTCCATGACTTTCAGAATGACGTGATTTACATGAGGCTTTAACAATAAATAAACTTGAAGTGCTGTATATAGTTAGCATATGGTGAAATTTTTAAGCAAAATTCTTTCTTCTACTCCCTGCAAGACATTTAAAATATTCTCCCCTATTGGGGGTTTTTTGTCTTTAATTTACACCCTGCTAATGCCCCTCTTCTGCAAATGTAAAATTTTTGTTTTATAAATAAAATCTAAGGGTGGAAAACAAAACCAAACCAAAATACATATTCTTTACACATTAGTACCACAGTAATCAGTACAATTGAGCACAGACTTTATAGATATTTATAACTTTGCCATTTTAAAAGTTAGTCATGGATATCACAGATACTTTTATACTATGTAATAATTTATGGCATTTCCATAGTCCTGTTATGTATCATCCTTCCTTAGCCACCTGGCCTGTCGGGATACCTAGGAAAAGATTAACAAGATTATTTGCAATAAATTCCAAAAACATATCTTCTGAGGAACAGACGCAAATAAATCCTTAAAGAACAAATTATTCTCTTGCCAATTTTTTAAACCTTCCATACGATTTAAACCCTCCATATATGATATTTCCTGGGGTCTCAGGGAGCATATTTTGACCAAGGTTAAGGTCACACCTTTATTAAGGCTTCCTTCCCCCAATTTCACAATTGTGTTTTCCTTCCCTTTCACCTACTTGGATTTTAAAGAATCCTGATAAAGTTTATGATCACAATTACAGTATAGGGAGATAACACCCTAATTCCCTCCGACCAGAAACAGGAAACAAACCATAAAGACAAAAATCTCCATCTAAAGTCACCGTTGGCACTATTCTTCTGGAATATCAAGATAGTCGATGATATTGACTTTGTCATTTAGCATTGTCTGCAATGCTAAACGAGGTGTGATCTAACACAGGGGCAAGACAGGAGTCAAGTGAGGCCAGGACTACACTTAGAAATTCACTGACCAACTAAAGACCACATTGGAATCTCATTTTTTAAAAAGAGAAAAGGGTTATCTTGCCTGTGATAGCTGTTCAGTGAAATCATCATTAAGAAGTACTACTATCCAAGTAGTTTCCTAAACATTCTTAATTCAGAAATCGCCAATGAGGACACTTGACAGTTTTTGTTTTGAGCTACATTTCTATGCCCACCTGCTACAAATCTTGTACCTGAAGCACTTTGTGCGGAAACTCATTAAATGCTCTCGCAAAGAGAGCACACTACCACTGCCTTCCCTTTGTTTAATGGCACAGGCCCTCTCCCTCATAAATTCATTCTAATTAAATTATGCTTCTCAAGGTGCTCCCTCTCACGCAATCCTTATGTAATTGTACCTAATATTTTCTCCACAATTGATATTACATTAAATAGGCTTTTACTACCTGCTATCCTCCTAATGGCCCTCACTCCTTTCTTTCTTTCTTTCTTTTTCAGCTCAAAAGAGACAGGAATTTGACAAGAAAAACTCTTATTATAAAAGTTTGCCTCAAGCTTTCATCAAGCTTTTCATAATTTTCTTAATGACACGTAATATACACAGAGGCTAAACAAATGTATCTCTCTGAACACCAGGGAGAATATTACATTTTAAAGTTCAACGAAAGAAAGAAAACAGGTCGGCTCATGGGTCGTTTGCCGTATTTATCTCAAGGCATGATGCTATAGGTGAGAGGATGTGTTGATTAAAATGAGTACAAGGAATTTTACAAAAATTATCAACAGTCATTACCTTTTTCATAGGTGTAGTAAAAAGATATTGATTCTTTAAGCTATCAGAATGTATTTTCATATGATACTTGGGGTTAAAAAAAAAAGGCCTAATCTGAGAAAGTACATCTTGGCTTGTATCTCAGATTCTCATCAGAATTTTCTATTTTTAAACAAAATGTGGAGGGAGTAGTTGTTTTCTCTTTCACACTTTGCTGTGTTTCAGCAACCCTGTGGAATACATGGGAGTTTTACAAGAAATGAATAATTTGTGGTGGAAAAGATTCGAGCTGATAGAATTTCATAACTTTGCTAAGTATGTAAATAGCTTGTCTACAGCCATAAGAGAAGCGGCTTCCATGTGTACTGCTGGCTTCTATTTCTGTTATTATCATTGTTAGAAGTACTACTATTAGTATTATATACCTTATTAAAATTTGCAGGCTTTTTTTTTTTTGGTTTATTTGTTTAGCTTTTCTTCATCCTTTCTGTCATTACTTAGGATTGAGAACACATTCCATTATGTAGTTGTGACAATTCACTGTATTACATATGTAAACACTCCAGAGCACTTGTTGAAACATAGTAAGTGGATATCTTTTCTATCCAACATAACTGGTATCTTTTTAAGGTCTGTGATAATACTTTTTATTTTGGAGATTTCATGCACCATTTCCCAGCAGAAGCATCATCAATGATTATTGATTGGCAGATCTAATCAAGAAGATGACTTATTTATTCAGATGCTCTTAAAAGACAGGGTCTTCATATTAGAATTTTCTATAAAACTGATCAATTAATCTTCCTGAAAAATAACTTCTTTTTCCATGTAAAGTGTTAAATGTGATGACTAATTTTAGCTAACACTGATTAAGTACTTCCAATGTTCCAGGAGCCAAATTCTAAAGTGTTTTACATGGATTAATTCATAATAGTTTTATCCCTCTTAGACAGAGGAAACTGAGGCGCAGACATGTCAGGTGGCTTGCATGAGATTGTGATGTTAGGAAAAGAATAAGCTGGGATCTGAACCTGCAGTCAGGCTCCAGCACTCATCTAATGACCACGCAGCCTCCTTACTTGGTTACCAGTCTTCTAGGTTGTGAGAAAGAAAACCACACACATTCCTGCTTCTGCAAATGAGTGGCCTCATCAATAACCACAAGTTCGGTTCAGTTCAGTCGCTCAGTCGTGTCTGACTGTTTGTGATTCCATGAACCACAGCACGCCAGGCCTCCCTGTCCATCACCAACTGCCGGAGTCCACCCAAACCCACGTCCATTGAGTTGGCAATGCCATCCACCCATCTCATCCTCTGTCGTCCCCTTCTCCTCCCACCTTCGATCTTCCCCAGCATCACGGTCTTTTCCAGTGAGTCACTTCTTTGCATCAGTGGCCAAAGTATTGGAGTTTCAGCTTCAGCATCAGTCCTTCCAATGAACACACAGGACTGATCTCCTTTAGGATGGACTGGTTGGATCTCCCTGCAGTCCAAGGGACTCTTCAAGAGTCTTCTCCAACACCACTGTTCAAAAGCATCAATTCTTCAGTGCTCAGCTTTATTTATAGTCCAACTCTCACATCACATCCATGTTCAAAAGCATCAATTCTTCAGTGCTCAGCTTTACTTATAGTCCAACTCTCACATCCATACATGACTATTGGAAAACCATAGCCTTGACTAGACATACCTTTGTTGGCAAAGTAATGTCTCTGCTTTTGAATATGCTGTCTAGGTTGGTCATAACCTTCCTTCCAAGGAGTAAGCGTCTTTTAATTTCATGGCTGCAATCACCATCTGCAGTGATTTTAGAGCCCCCCAAAATAAAGTCAGCCACTGTTTCCCCATCTATTTGCCATGAAGTGCTGGGACCAGATGCCGTGATCTTAGTTTTCTGAATGTTGAGCTTTAAGCCAACTTTTTCACTCTCCTCTTTCACTTTCATCAAGAGGCTCTTTAGTTCTTCACTTTCTGCCATAAGGGTGGTGTCATCTGCGTATCTGAGGTTATTGATATCTCTCCTGGCAATCTTGATTCCAGCTTGCGCTTCCTCCAGCCCAGCGTTTCTCATGATGTACTCTGCATAGAAGTTAAATAAGCAGGGTGACAATATACAGCCTTGACGTACTCCTTTTCCTATTTGGAACCAGTCTGTTGTTCCATGTCCAGTTCTAACTGTTGCTTCCTGACCTGCATACAGGTTTCTCAAGAGGCAAGTCAGCTGGTCTGGTATTCCCATCAGTTTTGGAATTTTCCACAGTTTATTGTGATCCACACAGTCAAAGGCTTTGGCGTAGTCAATAAAGCAGAAACAGATATTTTTCTGAAACTCTCTTGCTTTTTCAATGGTCCAGCAGATGTTGGCTATTTGATCTCTGGTTCCTCTGCTTTTTCTAAATGCAGCTTGAACATCTTGAAGTTCACAGTTCATGTATTGCTGAAGCCTGGCTTGGAGAATTTTGAGCATTACTTTACTAGCATGTGAGATAAGTGCAATTGTGTAGTAGTTTGAGCATTCTTTGGCATTGCCTTTCTTTGGGATTGGAATGAAAACTGACCTTTTCCAGTCCTGTGGTCACTGCTGAGTTTTCTAAATTTGCTGACATATTGAGTGCAACACTTTCACAGCGTCATCTTTTAGGATTTGAAATAGCTCAACTGGAATTCCATCACCTCCACTAGCTTTGTTTGTAGTGATCCTTCCTAAGGCCCACTTGACTTCATATTCCAGGATGTCTGGCTCTAGGTGAGTAGGTGAGTATGAGTGATCATACCACTACAAGTTAGTAAGTAGGTAAGATCCCCTGGAGGAGGGCACGGCAACCCACCCTAGTATCCATTCCTGAAGAATCCCATAGACAAAGGAGCCTGGAGGGCTACAGTCCACAGGGTTGCCCAGAGACAGACACAACTGAAGCGACTTAGCATACACGCATATATAAATAACATAAATTCCATGTCACGTGTTTGACCAGACCACCTAGGCCACAGCAGTGACATCTTTGGCAATAATGACTTCAAGGAGCTCAACATTAGAGTTTGTCATGGATTTATGTAAACCACAAGCTTATTTCACCACAAGGCACTATAATTTCACCTTGTCTGTAGAAGAAAATACCCCTTGTATTTGCTTGTCAAGACTGCAAACGGCGACAAGAGGTTGATAAGAAATGAGTTGTATGAAGTGTAGCTAAAATTTCTGAAAAGATCAGCAATGTGTTTTCAAGAAGCTAGTGTTAGAAGAAGCTACACACAAGAAGCTAGTATTAGAATGAACTAGAAAAAAACCTTCCATTCTCCTTCCAGAGAGGAAGCAATATAATATGCATAGTCTCCTGTCAAACTGACCTGGGTTCAAATCTCATTTCCATAACCCAATGAGTGTGTTGTCCTGAAAAAGCTTCAAAAGTAATCCACAGGGTGTTCTTGTTGTTTCGTTGCTAAGTTGTATTCAACTGTTTTGCGATCCCCATGGACTGTAGCCTTCCAGGTTCCTCTGTCCATGGAATTTCCCA
Source organism: Bos grunniens (assembly GCF_055505025.1). Lineage (NCBI taxonomy): Eukaryota > Metazoa > Chordata > Mammalia > Artiodactyla > Bovidae > Bos > Bos grunniens. Next base: position 36,999,729 of record NC_141167.1, on the reverse strand, counting down.
AGCAAGAATACTGAAATGGGTTGCCATTTCCTTCTCCAGAGGATCTTCCCAACTCAGGGATCGAACCCATGACTCCTTATTGACAGGCGGATTCTTCACCGCTGAGCCACCAGGGAAGCCCTAACCCACAGTATATATTCCTCTGAAATGAGGATGCTAGCAGCTGCTGTGTAGTAGGAGTGCTGTGAGAATTAAACAAGGTGACAGATATACACAATTTGCATTTTCCATACCCTTCTGTAAATGATCAATAAAGGGCAGCTATTAATAGAAGATGTCCCCAAGCAGCAGTAAGTCTTGGCTACTTTGAACAGAGGAGCCTACTTTCACAGAATTTCATTGCTACGATTTTTCAAGAGGGATCCATGTAATCCTGTTTAGAAATTTTCAAATGTAAACATACAAAAAGCTACAACTATGCACAAAGAAAGGATAGCACAAAAGCAATAGTGTACTTATTAACACCAGCTCCCAGGGTCTGACTCTGAAGTACAAACATGTATCATAATAAACAAGTCTCATTAAAAAAAATTAAACGATGTTTAAGGGATAGTAATATTCACTTTCTTTCAAATGAGAAGAGAGGTAAAGAATGAAGAGTACTCTGAATAAGCCACTGGTAAAACCAGGGACCTCATTTCTGGTCTATAGAGATCTTGTCAAGGGCACCAGACACATTTTCTCACAGCCCTTCGCCTCTCTTAAAATAGGGACTATTCCTCCTTCGAAATAGGAGGTGAGAGAACAAGAGTGATGGTTTTTTAGTGAGGAAAGGCCATTCATTTGCCAACCAGTGCCTACGGATGGCAAACATAATACCTCAGAGCCATGGAGGAGGGGGCAGGCTGGGGTGGTGAGGTCTCTGCCTTTTAAGCAAGCCAGCCAGCAAACACAAATGCATGCAATTTGAAATTTTAATTAGGGTGCCATGTGCTGGTGACATATGGCGGCACACTGACAGCTGGGCGTCCAGGTTCAGGAACAGACCTGGGTTCTGAAGTCACAGTTGGCGGAAGCGAAGTCCTCCGCTTGCGCACTGGGTGCTAGCATGCCTGGAAAGTGCTGGGCCAGCACCACCCCACAGACAGCGCTGCCTTCCTGCCGCTTCCAGGCCTGCCTGCCGGGGGCCACTGCTGCAACTCAACAGAGCAGGTAGCAGGGCAAAGCAGCACAAGAGGCTAAACCTCCGCCTCCCACGCTCAGCTTCCAGCAAGAAAATATTCAGAACAGCCTAACCACTGACTTCTTGTGACTGAGAACTTTCTCCCTCAATCGCCCTTGCAGGGGGCACTCTCCCTGCCATTGTGACTGGACACACAGCAGGGCAGAGCAATCACAAACTCTGTGTTACCTGCTCTGAAAGTCCATCACATGAAGCCCTTACGGAAAACCCAGTATGATGTTAAAGTCACATTTGCATAGATTAGAAGATGAATCATGTTAGCAAAGTATCCAGATTGAATAAAAACATTTTAAGACAACTTGTTAAGTATTAAAGGTCAAGTTGGCTAACTTTGTTCTACCAGAATTTTTTCCCGTGATGAATTCAATGTTGGTCACTTTGACCTTTGAAGCTTAACAAGTTGCCTGAAAATGTCTTCAAATGGGTTAATGAATTGCCTTGTGGCTTCTTCATTGGCTTTTCCTGGCCCCACTCTGCTTATTTATTCTGCTTGAAGTGGGGATAGTCTAAGTCTGCTGTTTCTGGGCAAGTCTAGATGCATAGCAAACAGAATAATAAAAAGGTTTCCTAGCCAAACCATGCAATACTAAGAGAACCATTCTTTACATCCTTCTCTACCTACAGACTCCTTCTGAACTATAAATCTTTGACTGTAAAGAATAAGGGTAAGTAAAGGTACATGCCAAATCACACCATCTACAACTCTGTGGGAAAGCTGAATTTCTAGCCAATAGCAAGGAAATTCTTCTGGGATATTATAAATATAGGGTCCAAATCCTTATCTCTTTCTTGCATTCCAAATACTGTTATCAAATCAGACAAATGAGTTTAAGGTAGAACTATCATTGAAGTGGAAATTCAAAATTCATCAATTTGATGAAAAGCCAGCAATTTACCGCTTCTCCTTTTCAATTACACACACACACAACACACACAATCCTTTAAAGTTTTTAAACAGTATGACACATAGGAAATTTCACTTTATATCTTACTATTTGTATTGTTACTTTATGCAGAGAAGTTGATTTACATCACATTTTCTTTTACTTCAACTTAATTTTTGGAAAGCAACAAAACAAACTGAAGATTAACATCAGCCGTTTCAGGCTTCAGACAACACTGCTATAAGCTGGAAAACACAGATACTAGAATTTATACCCTCCAGTTGTAAGCCCATTAGCTCGTCTGAACGGCAAATATGCATTCTGCATACAGTTACTCTTCAAAAAATTAAGCATGCTGATAAAACAAAAAACAAATATCATAGTCTCCTGTATGAGCTTCTGAAGCATGAGTTTTTTTAAACAAAATGCCACTAGTCGGTCATATATCGCGTGTAAAATTTGTTCTACACCAAGAATGCAGTAAAATGCAACTTCATGAGCAACAGAGAAAAACAAAGGCATATATATTCTCAGTGACAGACGCTTCCCAAATTTATCTTAAATTAGCTTTTATTAATAACCGGTTCAAGTGAAGATTCCTTTAACTTGAGAAAGCTCCGCAGACCTAGGCGTTTACGACATGAAATGAATACTGCCTTGGGGATGTACTTTTTTTACCTGCTAAATTCCTCTATAAAATTTATACAAATTTCTTGTCCAAATCAAGTGTTAGGTATTGCTTCCTAACCCTAGGTTTTCAGTAGCACACTATAGCTACAATTTTCTCAAAAGCTACCACTAAATTTCATTTAAAATCCACTGAAAGCACCTACACACAAAATAAGAACATACCTCCTAAGCAAATTTACCTTTAATTTTCTTTATAAAGTTAAAAACTTATAAAAGTGTGAAGTACAGAATTTAAAATACACTTTTCAAGTCAGAAGGAGAAAGACAAGTATCATGTGGTACCACTTAAATGTGGAATCTAAAATACGATACCAACAAACTATTCACAGAACAGAGACAGACTCACAGACGTACAAAACAAACTTAGTTACCAACGGGGAGTGGGGGAGGGATGAATCGAAGTTTGGGCTTAGCAGATACAAACTGCTGTATATAATATAACAAACAGCAAGGTCCTACTGTATACAGCACAAGGAACTATACTCCGTATCCTGTAATAAACAATAATGGAAAATAATATCAATCAGAATATATATATATGTGTAACTGAATTACTTGCTTTACACCAAAACTAACACAACACTGTAAATCAACTATACTCTAACTTAAAAAAAAATACACTTTCCAATCAATACTAAACAAAGCAAAATCTATCCCAAAAGATCAAGTCTCTGCTATGAAAAATTCGGCTACTCTGTAAGAAAAACCAAGCTAATTAAAAACTGTTATTTTACTCTGCTTTATTTATACACGTATTTTTTTCCTGGTATCATAAAACTAGGTTATAAAAACTGCAGTTGAATTCCTACTCTCTGAAATAATATTATAAAGAAGTAGCATTTAAAAGAGATATTTCTTATAATTCTAAAAAATACATGCTGTTATATGTAAATTTTCATAAGTCTTTCATAGAATGGCAATTTATAGAACATTTACAGAAAACAAACCTCACCTTTGAAAAGGCTAAAACTGTCAGGAGATAAAAGAATTCATAAATCTGAAATAAAAGTAAAACATTTAAATACAGATAATATAGATAAGACAGTAAATTATATTTTTACCTTTCTTAGCTTTCCGTGATACAATGTAACCAAAAATAAGAAAGAGGCAAATGTACAGAGGGGGGTATGGAAGAAAGCTCAGGAGAACAATATCCTTTATGGGAGTAAATTATAGATAAGAACTAAAATACAAAGGATTCAAGAAAATGAAGGTATAAGTGAAAGACTTATAGCCCATCGGACTGCATTTCATACTAGCTGCATGCATTGGTTATGTTCTTATGTGGCTAAGATAATATTAACTAACAGGGATACATACTCATAATCATGTAAGATCCAGTAATTAGAGCAGTCTGACAAAGGAATCTCAGTTGAACAAAATTAACATTCCATAAAATAGAAGAGAAAAGGAAAATCTGTTAAATACATAACTAGAAACTCTGTAATGCCGATATTACAGGATAAATAAGAATTTATTGAAAATATTTCAGTATTGATCCCTAGCTATCATTATTTTAAAAGTGGCATCCATAGTCAGAGGAGCATGTGTGACCAGAGATGGTGATAGAAAGAAGCAGAGGTATATATATAGAACTGATTTCTCAGAGGGCTACGGGGAAAAGAGCCATGATGTTAAAATGGGGAAACTGATGGGGAACTTACGGATTCTCTGCTGTACTTACATAGATAGGTATCTTGAAAGGAGCACCATTTATCGTCAGAGTATCTGGATTTAATCCAGATATGCTCATTAAACAGTTTCGAGAACCCCAGAAATTAAGAGCTACGAACAACTTGTCCATAAGGGGCCAGGAATAGGGCATTTTTAATTAAAAAGAGAAGTGATCATCATGGTGTGGTGGAAAGGGCACTGGACTCAGATCTGCTTTGCCAGCTTTGCCACTAACGACAGAGCACTTGAACACACTGCTCCTGCGCCAACCAAATAATGAGACGGCCCAGGCACCACGTGTCCTGCCTCCTCTAAAATTCTGTTTCTCTACGATCTAACCTCTACCTTGAGCACCTTGTAGAGTTCTGTGGAAATGAAGTAAGATAAGCTTGTACAGAAATTATTAAATGCTTTTTTTTTTAATACTGGGACTATCATTATGACTTAAAGTTCAATGTGAATAAGAAAGGGAGGAACACCTCAACTGCAAAAAGGTGGAGAAAATTCAGAGACCATATGATACTTGTGCTACTGATGTCTTCAGAAAAAGAAGTCATTCTGTTTACTCAGAAAGAAATCTGACAGCAATCTGAGACACAGTGTCTTTCTGAGGACATACATCTAAAAATCCTAGAACATAACAAAAGGTACTTTTGTCCACCAGCGAGTTTGTGCCAAGTGCTGGGCTAAGCACTCTACATGACTGATTTCACCAATTCTTCCTGCACCCTTATTATGTTATGTGCTACAGGTGGGGAGGGGAGGAAACACACTTAAAATGCTTAAGATGAGATCGCCTAGCTAATACGGATTTGAACCCAGGTCTCTGACTGACACTAAATTATCTTGTTAATCAAATTATCAAATGAATTAATTACCAAATTAAATCAGTCTTGTTAATCTTAACTACCATATTACACTAATGCTGGTCCTCTCTGCACAATACCTCCCCTCTTTTAATTAAATTCATCAGGCCAATCAGTTAATTGGGTCAAAAAGTTAAGCTGACTTTGGATACATGTAGACAAAGCCCTGAATAAAAACCTAAGTGTAAGGATATAAACTCCAAAGAATCTGTCCTACAAGTATCCATCCTATGAAATTAGGATATTTGCCTTCTGGCAACAAGGACATTAATGGGGAAATCTTTAAAGGAAAAAGTGGGCAGATTATAAAATAAATGTATTAACCAGCATAAATTATTTCTGGGACACAGGGCATTTGTAGCTTGTCTGGGAAATGCATCATATTTGTCTATCATCTTTGGTAGAAGCAAAACAGAACTGACTATAGATGATGATCCTTCATCAACACTTTTCTACCACATTATCAGAGAAAACATTTGCAGAATAACACTGAAAAGCTCCACTGCACCCTTGTCAATAGAGAATTATTAATTTTGACTATCTATTAGAACCCACTTATTTCTGTTACACCTCATTCAGAGGCTACTCTATCTTTCTCTAGATGGAGAGGGGTGGGGGTTATGGAGGAGGCAGAGTAAGTTCCATTTATCTCTAAATGTAATTCTATGAAAGAGATTTCAAAGAGCAGAAAAGTTGGAAATGAAAAAGACCCTTTTCATAGCACTCAGTGACCAAAAGAGAGATACTGAGAGTCACTGAAAAGCTTCTTTTCTTATACTTTCCTTCTCAATTTTATACTCAACTATTCTGAATGGTGGGCTTCCCAGGTGGCTCAGCAGTAAAGAGCCTGCCTGCAATGTGGGAGACACAGCAGGGGCCATGAGTTCGATCCCTGGGTCAGGAAGATCCCCTGAAGAAGGAAATGGCAACCTACTCCAGTATTTCTGCTTGGAAAATCCCCTGGACCGAGGAAGCAGGCAGGCCCATTGGGTTCAGAACAAAAGAGTCAGACACGACTTAGCAACTAAATAATATATTCTGAAGAGCAGAGATTAAAATTTTCACAAGCACACAAACTTTTTATAAATTTGTGCAAACCAAACACATGGCCAACACTGATAGTTCTGGGGGCACATTCAATCGCAATGGTTTTTCCCATGTCATAGGGTTCTCACAGGCTTCCCTGGTAGCTCAGCTCATAAAGAATTCACCTGCAATGCAGGAGATCCCAGTTCAATTCCTGGGTTAGGAAGATCCCCTGGAGAAGGGATAGGCTACCCATTCCAGTATTCTTGGGCTTACCTGGTGACTCAGATGGTAAAGAATCTGCCTGCAATGCAGAAGACCTGGGTTGGGAAGATCCCCTGGAGGAGGGCGTGGCAACCCACTCCAGTATTCTTGCCTGGAGAATCCCATGGACAGAGGAGCCTGGTGGGCTATAGTCCATGGGGTCGCCAAGAGTCGGACACAACTGAGCGACTAAGCAAAGCACAGGGTTCTGACAGTGCCTGCCAGTTTTGAACTCTGTACTAGGCAAATCTTAAAAATATTTAATAGAAGACCTTAAGAATCTGAGTATTAACATTTTCAAGAGTGAACAACTGAAATGCTCAAATTATGAAATCCAAGTTAGGGCCAGGTACGTGGTCAAAGACCAGGAGGCATGATGGGAATCACCCACATTTCCTCAGAATACCAAAAGAGACATTACCATGGGTGATTTATGGAACTTCCTCTTTAGATCAGAAATACTTCCAAAACTGCCTCCCACTTGGTGCTTCAGCACTTCCAGTAAACGAAGTCAAAAGTGAAAATATACACAAATCCCTCCTTATTTTGACATTTCAAACCTCAATAAAAGCTTTAGTTCCGCATGGTGGCCTAAAATTAGACAGAGTTTAGTAGACTAAAGAAAGAGAAGGAAGTTTTTTGTTGGGTTATTTTTAATCTGCTTCAAAGCTTCTTAAGGCCTTTTTTGTAAATTTTAAGACACGGTTTAGAAAAAGAAAGCAGGTTCCTACAGGAACAAACTCAATTCCGAACTCTAGTGCCTAGATGAGGGCTACCATCACTGAGCATATGAAAGACAAGCAATGGCTTCCAAATGATTTACCAGTATTTGTGAAGCAAGGCAGGTCTTGGGTTTGATCAGTGCAATCATCCCCATTTTGTGTTATGGAAGAGAGAGAGAAAGGGAAATAGAAGGGGGAGGGAGAGCGTAGGAGGGGGAGAGAGAGAAGGAACAGAAATCGATCAATTTGAAAGCCTTGAGTTGAGAAGAGGTCAGAATCCAGAAAGACACTCATCACAACCACTCTCACAAGGTTCTCCCAAACAGAGCTCCTGTCTACACACCAGGAGCTGACGGCATCAAAAACCTTCAGCACTATCTCCTGCCTGATTGAACTGGTGCGTGCAATGGGAGGAAGCTGTTTCTCAGAACCGAAATAAGTGGTGCTGGGAAAAGGAGGAGGCCGACAAGGCAGGCAGCAGACACACAGAATTGGTGGAACAGGCACCCAGATTCTCCAGAAAGCAAATCCTGTTTAGCCCTTATCCATCCAGGTCACAGTGAAGCCTGTATCATAGCAACTTGCGACTTTAAATACTACTGTTCATTTGGTCATTAGTTCTCTTGGTTCCTTTCACTTACCCCTATTTTTGATAGCCAATCCTTAAATGAAACCAGAGACTATGAGAATGTTGTCAAATTTCAATAATGCACACAGGGATTAAAAAAAAAAAAAAAAAACACCAATCTCCTAATGGTTTGGTCTAACATTCTTTCTGGAGTTACCCAGTAACAGATTAATGTAGCTAAGCATTGTAACATTGAGCTGAAGTACTAAGAAAACATGCCTGAAATTTACAAGTAGGGCTCACATGCTAGTTTAACCCAAAAAAAATTAAAAAATCTTCTCACATTTTCACTGCCATGTTTCTTTATTTATTTATCTTTAATTTATTGTGGTGTCAAAGCTCATGTCTGGTCTTGGAAAAATTCTGGCACAAACTTGGCTTTTTATAATACCAGACTATTAAAACTACAAAACCTCAATTAAAAAGCTGCCAGGAGAGTTTGGTGCTCAGTACCAAAAATGATATAAAGCCTGCCATCAGGAAGGAAAGAAAAGGAGTTACTCTTGCAAGAAACCCAAGTCTTAGTCATATAACTAAAATCCTAGATATAAGGGCAATCAGATAGAGTCTATATTTTAAGAATATCATCCAACTCATGTTCCTGGATTCTGATTTCACACATATTCTGATTCCAAACTTTATACCTAAAGGTCATAAAGCATTTTGTTTGTTTGTTTCAGTAGATGCCTCAAATCAGATCCAATCAATTACATCCTAACATGTGTAAATAAGAAAATTTGCAACAAATCCTGAGACAGATTAGCTACCACTCTGCCCTATTTGTGACTGAATAAACGCAAATCATTCCTGTGACATAACCATAAGAATAGGATAGAGTGTGTGTGTCTGTTTTACAAGACTGGGAGCCATGAACTCGGGACTTTAAATTACAATTCTGACAGCAGCGCTACTTAGGAAAATGACTTAGCCTCCAGGAATAATCCCATATTCCATCCTATGCCTCGCCCAATTCTAGGCGCACAGAAATAATAACTACCCAGCAAACGAAGGAATTCACCAACCTCGTGGCGCTGGGGTGAAGATTCATCAGTCCAAAGTACCGTGAAGATGGAACTATTCTGACTGCAGACATGTGGGGTGATTAAGACAGTGGCTTTGGAGTCACCTGACTGGTGCCCATTTTCTACTCAGGAAATCGGAGAATAGTAACTCACACAGAGGGTACTGTGAGGCTTAAATAACTGATACAGAAGCTTACAACACTGCCTGCCTGCCACCAAGAAGCACTCAATAAATGCTGTCATTATCAAAACTCAATAGCCTTATAATCAGACATAGCCAGATATGACATTTTCCCTTATCCGAAAACTGTAGATGTGAACGAGAGTTTCCCTAATTCCTGATGTGATCCAAACCAAATCAATCCATCAGCGCGTATTTAATGAGGGCCTATGACCCAACATTCCCAGCACTCCTGTTGGCCGGCTCTCCTTACATGGAAGACAAGGAAGTCTTTTCTAACACAGGCAAACGGATCCTGTATAATAAAACATTCATAGTTAACTTACCGATTTAGAAACACAGTATTTATTTGAAAACAGAAAAAGCACCTGTGGCTTATTCTTGAGCCACATACAGAACCTTTTCTCCATACCTATACTCTAGGTTCTGAGGCCATGTGCTACCTAGACAGAAAGCAGAAAGAAATGCAGAACTCCAGTTGTTGCCCAAAGATCAGGCCCAACCTCACACCTCACCTTCAGGACTCCTGCTCTGTCTGCCTTGACTACCCAGTCCTCCTCCTCTTCACCCTGCCTGCCCTTTACGTGCCTTCTCCTGGCCACAGAAGACCACCCATCTCTTTGACCCCCTCACCTTGCCTACACCCGCTTTGAATTGATCACAGATAATCTGTTGGTTGATGAGCCTGAATGACTGACTAGCCATGATGCCCTCAAATTTATGAAGGCATCTAACCAGCCATTCTTCACGCGTATCATGTGTCATCTTCACAAAGAGCCTGTTACGTAGGTATTACTATCCTTGTTTCACAGATGAGGTAACATTTACTGTACTTAAATTAAATAATTTATCTACAGAGGGAATCAGATATACAGGGCTTTGAATATCAACTCAAGTACCAGTTATATGAATTTCAGCAATTTATTTAATTTAGAAAAAACACAAATTAGGTATGGACTGGTAGGTAGCAACAGTTCAATGGTAAAATAATGACTATAACCTGCCCCAACTTTTAATGAAGGAAATGTTCAGGTACACCAAATGACTGATTACCAACTTTGAGAGAAGAGATTTCCATCCACCATAAAAGCCTTATAAGATTAATTATAAAATTCCTCTAAATAACAACAGCAGCACAGAGTTAAATAATTTGGCTGAAATCAAACAGTGCCAAGTGGCATGGCCAGGATTCGAACCTACATTATTAAATTAGTCTGTTTTAAGATCCAAGACTGAATGCATAATTCATATGGGGAAAACAAATTTTTCAAGCTCAAGTAAAAAAAGAAACAAAAGAAATCTCTAGTATCTTGTTCCGAGTTCCCAGTATACATCTTGCTCTGCAGCGCACCACACAATAGGCGCTTTTGTTCAACTCAGCAGAGCTATTTATATGTTGTGACTCTCAGTGCTTTGGGAACTGTGTTCTTCCTTCTCTGAAATCTAAAGATGGTCACATAAGAAAACTTCAAGGATAAGCCCACTCCATTTCATTTACACAACTAGCCACACCAAGCCCCCCACCTCTCCAACAAACACACGGCCCACCTGCACTAAAACTGCAGTCAGAGGCAGCAGAGCCTCCCCCTTGAAGGACCGCCTCGTCCAGGCACAAACGGATCACCGTCGACTCTCGCAGAAACCCACTAAGAGGAAATGGGAAATCGGGCTCTGAAGAGCCTTACCCTGGATTTTAGTGGGCACGGAACCCTGGCTATGAGAAACAGGGGCGTCAATCCAGTGCTGAAGTCTGGAAGATAGGGAAACGTGAGAGGCACAAAAAGGAGGAGGCAAGGTGCAAGGAATCAATGCTTCCCCACACCCGCAGAAAAGCAGAGCCCTGGAGGATAGGACGGCCTGCAGTCCCCAGTGTGCAAGGGGGAGGAACAGATCTTCCCCAGTGTTCTCTGACACTGCAGAGGGAGTGGGTGGCAATATTGAGTCTAAACCGAGCGCGTCTCCATACCACCACCAGGGGCTCCTTACACTTTCCCGGGAAAACAAACTGCCTCACAGATGCATCGATTTCTGAGCCGAAATATAAAATGGGAAGAGTAATTTTTAAATTAGGAAAGCAGTCATGGCAGTTGGAGAGGCAGCTGAGGGACGATGCTAACAACCTGGGTGGCGGGCCATTTCGGCTGCTGCCAACTTTTTCTCTTTGGGGGTCTATCCTCCCCGTGAGGGCTACCAGGAGAAGGAGGGCTCAGACCCATCCCAGGGGATCACAAAGCTCATTTCAACACAGCTAAACAAACAACAATACTAGTTATGGCAAGCATTTGTTCAATGCTTACCATATGCTAAGCAATATGCTAGGCCCTTTACCTGAATTACCTCATTTAATTCTCATAATCACCCTACAAGGTAGGTGGATCCTGTTACAGCTGACATTTACCAATAAGGCACCAGGGGCTAACAAGGTGAAACAGTCTCTTCGCAGAATCCTTTCAGGGTTTTCATACATGATGGAAGCAATCACAGAGCACCAAAGAATGCCAAAGTGACTGAGCAGGGTAGCTATCATGTTCTAACAGCAAAAACATATGCGATCCTGGGACTGGATAGCTGTGCCATCTTGGGCATGCCATCTAACCTCTCTTTGGCTGTTTCCTCCTCTGTAAAATGGGGCTAATCATACTGCTTCACAGGGCTGCTGGGAGGATTAAATGAGATAATACTTAGAGAAGATTAAATAATACAAGACATTTAAGAGTGTCTTGCTACCTGGGTGCATTAGTGAAAGAATTACATAGGTATTAGCTGCCATTATTATCTCTAAGGAACATATATCGGGCTTCCCTGGTGGCTCAGCGGTAAAGAATCCACCTGCAATGCAAGAGATACATGTTTGATCTTTGGGTCAGGAAGATCCCCTGGAGAAAGACGTGGCAACCCACTCCAGTATTTTTGCCTGGACAATCCCATGGACAGAGGAGCCTGGTGGGCTACAGTCCATGGGGTCACAAAGAGTCTGACACAACTAAGCAACTAAACAGCAACAACAAAAGGAACATATTTTACCTGAAGGGCAACTTAATCTAGCCCAGTGCTCCTTCTCCCAAGGCATCTTTGCTGTCTGCAGGGAGGGAGATGCTCCCTTTCTGTACCCACTAATGCTCTGTTCACACATCCCTACAGCTCCTGGCACAATGTACTGCAGGTAAGACACCTCTAGCGGATCACTGACACAGACGTCCGGTCCAAGGGACGAATGGAGAGGCCTGTGTCTTAGAGCCGTGGCATTCCTGCTGCAGGACTCAGCCTGTCACAGTGTTCTTAATTAATGGCAGTGGTAGTAACAATAGTAGTAAATGTTAATGTTTTTGTGATGCGAGTTTTACATATGATATTGCATGTAATCTTCACAATAATCCTGTAATGAAGGAACTTACTTTGAACTCTATAGATGAGGAAACTGAAGTGGAGAGCTCACCCCCCTGGTCAGGGGCAGAGCCAAGATCCAAGGACAGGCCCCCTGAGGGCTCCCAGCTGTGTCCTCTCTGAGCCAATGTGTTCCACTGCCTCTCCAAACAGAAGTGAAAGCCTTAATCTAGTAACGCATTTTATGATAAAACTTTTCTGAATGTAAGCAATAAAATATAGGACTCTTCAGTGAAATTTAAAAGTAAATGAAGTTCGTATTTTGGAGTACTCTAACTTGACCATTTCATTCCCAATGTGCTTCTATGTGGTACAAAAAATAGAAAACAGAACAGTACATGACTCCTATTACTGTGGGACTGAAAATGGGTTTCAAATGAGTAATCAAATAAATCAACAAGACCACTCCGGATTGCTAAAAGTATGAAGGAAAATATCAATATGAAGGCTGATTTTAGATATAATGTTTCTCTACAGAGGTATCACTTGAAGTGGGAGCCGAAAGGTAAGAATAAGCCAGCCACAGGAAGAGCCAGGGGAAAAAAAGTATTCTAAGCAGACAACAAGGAGCAAAGAAGTTGCCAGGTTCCAAAAACCAGAATAAGGTCAGTAAGCCATCCAACGAGTCCCTTGGTATAACATGAGGTTGGAGGAGACCAGGCAGCATCTGTAAGCCATGGCATCAAGTTTGGATTTTATTCTAAATCCATGGGAAACCACAAGAGATTTTTAAGCAGAGGGATGATTAAAAAAAACTAATTCAATTCTTTAAATGCTATTCTCGCTGCTGTTGGGAAGAACCCTGAACACTCAGGATTACAGAAGTATTTCGAGGAAGGATGATGGTGGTTTGAACTAGAGATATTTCCCCTTTCCCCTTTTGATTGATAACTTTCCATACAGTAACTGAGGATTTGTTTTATAGTTCTGCCTGTTGTTTATTCAAATCCAACTTTTAGTGCCCTTGGAGCTCAAAAAGATCTTCACTATCTTCTTTCATGTCTTCGTTTTACCTATGTGGAAATTGAGGTACAGCCAGCTCACCTGACTTACACAAGTAATTTAATAGACTTCAAAGTCAGACGTCAGGCGGCAAAAGCACAATAAAACATGTAAAATAGGACATTTTCTGCTGTTCCTAATAAGCCTGCCAAGATTCCATTATTGGTATTTACAGGTATCCTTAGATTTAAGTCCTTTTAAAGTGTTTAAATCTCACGTAAATTCTTATTTGCACATTAAGTAGCCCACCATTCAGCCTGGACACATAGATGGAGCCTACAGGGTTAAGAATCCGAGTAACAGTCAAGTCATGGAACTGTGTTATGTCTGGGAAAAGTTCATAAAAGCAATTTTAAACTCCTCTGTTTTCTTTCAGTTCCTTCCTTCACGTTTATGTGCAAATCATACCTTAGTCTCTAGGCTGCATTTTGCTATTTTCCTCTTGTTTCCCAAAGCAAGCTCCCCAAAGTGACAATGCTTTAAAAAAATGGGGGGAGGGGGGACAGTATGAAGTTCTTCCGAGTTCCTGCTCTCTTCGAGTAGGGCTCCTATCACACAATAATGTGTTATTTTGTTGAATTTTGGCATCCATCGAGCTTGTTTGGTCAGAAGCCAAAAAATTAGAGTGTGTCGGTCCACCAGTTTCTCAGCAGAGAAGCTCTCTTCTCACCCAGCGAGTGTGCTGTACCCTTGGCCTCTGGCCAAGAAGGGAAATCCATTTTACATAAAGAATGCACAAAGCTCAAGTGCTCAGAGACTTTTTACCTACTAAAATAACTTTATGGACAAATGCCAGTCTGCTAGACACATTCTGCAGGAACATTTGGCATGCAAAACAAGGTAAAGTGCTCTGTGGAGGTAGCAAGTTTTTCAGCAGCGAGGAAATGGCTGAGCGTGCCCTCGTGGCGCGTCACGTGCCCGGCCCGGCCGGCGTGATTGGCTGCGGCCGAGTAAATACAGCCGCCATGTAAGGAGCCCAGCGTCGCCCTGCGCCGGCTTCTTAAAATGGCGGCCGAGCCCGCACCACGAGAGGCCGGCCCGGACCCGCTCCCGGCTTCCCCCCTGAAGTTTTCTGTTTTTGTTTTTGTTTTTCACGAAACCTTACGGATTTGAGTAGAAACAGATTTCTCACAACTTGCTTCTCGGGCTCGATTTCACAGTTCGGCATACACTCGGGCTCTGTCAAAAGCTTGACAGTGTTCCAGGGAAAATATTAACTGTAAACTTTCCAAGAGAAATTAGAGGAGCAGGCAGCAATGTCAGGACGCCCTCCCTTCAGAAAGCACACCCCCAGGTTGTGCCTGGATGCGTTTGGGAAAGCAGCACAGGCAGCCCCAGCTCCTGTGACCTCCAGGATGGTCCCACTTCACCATGTCACTCGGTGGAAAGGGGGTGGGATGGGGGCACGGGGGGAAACACATCCTCTTTGGCCAGAAGGCACGGAGGTCTCTCACTCTCCCTCTCAGGCCTGACCAGTTGAACACTGCACACTCTGATGTATAAATATTTGCCTCTGGCTAAAGTTCAAGCAGCCCTGTGTGGCTGCCAGACACAACAGAAAACCAACATCCAAGGGAAAGTGTTTACTGCAGTGGTGGCCAAAGGAGCAACTGCCAGCAAGAGAGCGCATCTGATTGGCCAGGCTTGCCTGCGGTGCTATCCTAAAGCACCTGGCCACTAGCCACTGCCACTGGGGTGTTCCCACCCTTTTGGTGATGGTTATGTTCTTTAATGCACAACCTTGCCACAGTTAATACAAGACCAATAGACGTGCTGATGGTTTTACATGTGTCCCTCCGGAGAGAGGGGCCTGAGCCAAACCATATATACCTGCTACCACTACTCCAAAACAAGCGTCCACTTCTTGAAGCTACCTCAATAGGGCCTATGCCTTTTTCACACAGTCCCACCTCGCCAAACTACTGGCATTTCTCAGATCCAATGACTCCTTCGCACCTCCCAATTCTCATTCCTATCTATTCTATCATTAAATTCCTCAATCATCATTTGATGATTAAGCATCTTTGAAATACCTGCAAGAAAATAAATTAGGAGAGACCTCTGATAGCTGTAATAGGGTATTTTAAATAAAGCATCCTTCAAATTCTCTCTCCAAATACCAAAATATACATTTGTTGTCATGTAGTCGCTAAGCCGTTTCCTGACTCTTTTGCAACGGCATGGACTGACATTAGTTAAAGCTATTTCACCCATGCTACAGTTCTGAAACACGTAGAAATAAAAGCAGCTGCCCATCAAAAGATTAAGATCTCTAATTGGGATAAAGGAACTAAATGAGAAAAGGATCTTCAAGAAAATCTTTGCAGAAAAGTTATGAGTTCATAGTCTATGCTAAGCAAGAAGCTAGCAGAGCAAAGACTTTTCATGGATTTCGGTCTTCAGTATTCAGGGCAGTTTGAATACAACCAAGACAAGTCACCATATTTTTAAATTATTGTCATCTGTATAACATTTCTATTTCATAAACAATAATGTATGAATCAAACTTCTTCAATGCTGAAATTAAATGTTTCTGTTTAGTTGAACTGAAAAGTTACAGAAAAAATGGTACAGAAAAATCAGAGAATATGAGGATAAGAGAATCTCTTAAGTAAAAATTCTTGACAATATAAAATAATAATTTATATAAAGCAAGCCAAGTTGTTATGGTTTCAATCCTTTCTAATATAACACATACTTGCTTAATTAAAATACTTGCTGTTTTGTTGAAAATAAAATTTTACATCCATGCCCACTGTTTTAGAGTCCTAACTTTGAAAATTCTTCAAGGTCCTGAATCTTGGTTTATATTGGGCTTAAAGAAATTTCTAAATTGGAACTTGTTGCAAAACTAAGATAATGTACTAAATGATTCCATTTTCAACTGTTTGTGAAACTTTTAAAGACCACAGAGGTCTTGTCTAATCTAATTCTTAACCAAATGTGTCAGTAAGGTTGATCTTTGCTCCACCTCAGAAGCCCAGGACTTATAGTATCAAGTTTGACTTCCAAGAGATCTCAGCAAATCATGGGCAAGCGGATCACAGAGGAATGTTCTGTCCCCAGCTGTGAACAAGACAGAATTAACTCTGAGACGCTTCCTCCTGCTGACCTGGTGAACAGAAAGGTCAAGATGGTTAGCTCTTACAGTCTCAGTACCAACCGTCAAAACAACATGCATGTTAAAAATAGAGTGTCTGTAGGCAACCAAAATACAAATGCAGAAAAATGCAGAAAGAATTTAAAATAAAAATAGTTTTAATATATTTAAATTTCGGCTTCAAGTATTTTAAAGACTGGAACATGAAACCAAGGAGAAAAAGGACAGAACAACAATTTTCCCAAGTGCATTAACTTCATAAATTTTGGGCCTTAAAATTTTAAAAACAACCATTCTGACCCATGGATGACACTTTTCTTAGGAAATTCCTTGGATTCACAAGTAATTCATTGGAAATTGAAGCACAAGAGGCAAATTTACCACTTTTATTTGTTTATATTTTGATAACTGCATTTTTCTCAGCTCAATTTCTATGGAAATAAAAAGACTGTTTACTGTCAGAGGAATTTCTTTATCTATCAGTGGGGAATAGAGTTGAAATATTATGAGGGCTTTTTTTTTAATGCAATGAAATAATCAAGACATTCCAAGGTGCTATGATACATCAATTCTATCATAACCGTGTAGAAAAACAGGGGCAACTGCTGTTTTATATGTAAGTAGATACTTAAGACTTATCACTAAGCAGCATGTTTAAAAAAGTCTGGCATTTGTACGATAAAATGTTAAAACATTAATAAAACTAAACTGGTGATAAAAGTAATTCTATCTTATAGACTTTCACATTGAACAAAAAAAGTACCTTCTAAATAAAAATAATGTTACAACTGTAAATATTCCTTTTAAAGCTGCTGAATGCATCACTTTACTAAGAAAGGCTTAGCTATGTTATTTGCAATTCCCTCATTGCACAACAATGTACATTACTGTCTGTAAGCTCTAATTTGGCATGGCGCATCATTAATGACCTGAATGGTGGCTGTTTCACACATACATATTTAATTACAACAGCTGAACAAATTACATATTTATGCTTTATAAAGGAGATTGCCAGTCTAATTCATTTGCTATGCATGCAGGTACAGGACTCCATCTGCAACAGCATCTGCACAACAAGAGCTAACAATTATCCATTGTACACCAAGTAAGCATATCTGGGGAAACCTGTAAGAGAGGCAGTCATGTTAACCATTTCACAGCCACAGCTCTGCATTTTGTTTAGGGGTTGAAATCTTTTGAAACAAAAATTATAGCCCTAATGTACCTGACCAGCCATTTAACAGAATCATCTAATCCTCTCATCCATTCTAATTTCCACCAGGTTTAAGATGAGAGAGAAATAAAGTCTAAACCCCACAATGTCCAGTAAGGTTGTCCTTCATGTGTCTACCTATAGTGAGTGGGCATTTTCTTCTGAGACTTGGAGCCCCAGAACTCAAGCATTAGTCCTTAACAGCCCAATAACAGCCTTTGTCAAGATGTCAACAGGGCTTATCATCACCAGGACACCCTCCATCACATCATAGCCCCATCACATCACATTTATAGAGAATGGGCCTGAAGAACTTTCTTAAAAGGAAACACACTCTGAGCTCCTTCTGAGAGTCCCAAGACCTCTGCTGAACCATTCTTATCATCAATATACTTTCCAGCTAAGCCACAACTAAAAGCTACTATTCCCTCTTTTGGTAATAAAGTCCTATTCACCAGTGCTGCAACCTCATCTTAAATGGCTTCAGGACTTTCGTATGTTTAATTTAATATATCCAATGAGTAATATAAATATTCTGGACCATCACTTCTACTTCAAAACCCAAAGAGGAAGAATTAAGAGTCAGCCAATCAATAGTGAGGTTTCCCATTATCATTTAAGGCTCTTGCTAGGCAATAAAGAGGCTCCATGGTGATGGCCCCTAAAAGCTCCTTACAGCGTCTTTGCCTCTTTAGGCCGCAAAATCAAAGCATGAGTCAGAGGTGTGGGTTTTTTAATGCTCCCTCTTGAGTGATGGAGTTCAAGTCAGGGGCTGACAGGGTGGGTGGGCTAAAGTCCTGGGCATGATGTTGGATGTACAGGGTATAACCAGGGCTGTGTGTTCTCCTCCTGGTCTGTAACTCCCCAAGGAGCCGAGGGGACTGAAGGGTGACTACCAAAATGAGCCATCCACCCAGTTCTTGGCTACATTAGGGCCAAACTCACATGTGGAGAGAGTCCTGATTCACTTGACATCAACCACCTGTTTAAGAGTCAGCCCCTGGTCAGATACCAAACTGGGAATGTGAGAGATGAAGCCTCGCTGACATCTTCTAAAACAGCTGGTGGACCTTTAGGAAAACCAGTGCTTGATTGAGAGGGTTCAAATCCAAATCAACTCTCACCAGAAAAACAATCAGCACTCCACAGGGAGGTATGGCAAATCAGTTGGCCAGACACCATGCTGAGAAGGAGGTACCTATACAAGGTTTGAATTCACTGACCTTTGACTTCCCAAGTGTCAGGATATTTTGAGGACAGGCTTCCCGGGGCATTAAGATGGTACTCGCTCTTCAGGAGCTTCACAAAAAAACAAACAGCCTCAATCAAAGCTCCACTAGGACCGAGTACTCCATCAGATGCCTCCATCAGGAGCACCAACAGGAGCAAGGCGGAGGGCTGCTTATCTCTTTATAATTTACAAAGGCTTTTTTTACCGACCCTGTAAGGCAGTCATGGCCACATTATAGATGAGAAGACTGAGGCTCCAAGCAATTAAGTGACTTGCTAACACATATTTAATAAATGGCAGAATAGACTTCCCTGGTGGCTTAGACAGTAAAGCGTCTGCCTACAATGTGGGAGACTGGGGTTCAATCCCTGGATCAGGAAGATCCTCTGGAGAAGGAAATGGCAACCCACTCCAGTACCCTTGCCTGGAAAATCCCATGGATGGAGGAGTGTGGTAGACTACAGTCCATGGGGTTGCAAAGAGTGGGATACAACTGAGCGACTTCACTTCAATGGGACCAAAGCCTGAGTCTGCCTGACTCCGATTCCTTGATTCCTTCCTCCCTTGGGACTAATCCCAGCTTCACTGCCTTCGCTGCTGCCTTGCGTGGCTCCTACAAGGTGTCAACCCTCTAGTCCGGGTCACCGATCTAGATGCATCCTTATCAGCACCAAATGTTGGCTTCAAAAGCAAATGCAGCAGAAACTACTGGTGCCCTTCCCACCCTGGAGGTCACCTACAGCTGGGGTGGACAGCCTTCCCATCTCAAACACCTGAGTCCCTCTGCCTCAGGGCTTTCTCTGTTCACAGGGCAGAGTGGGACAGGCTGGAAGAACAGAAGCAATGTGCCCAGGAGCAATCTCAACCAACGAAGGACAAGAGCTGGCCCTCAGTGAAACAAGTCGGAGGCATGTGCTCTAGTCTCTCAGCGGGGGTCGCCCAGGACTGAGACCCAGCTGCTCACAGCAGTAGTCTGCTCATTAAGGCACCTTTTACTGGACTTACTCCCTCCCCATATTCTGGGGAACCGCCTCCCAAATAAAGTACAAACCTTTGTCTTAGAGTCTGTTTGTGAGGAAATCCAAACTATAAAAACAATTATCAGCACTATTAGCAATGTAAGCTTGGCCTCGGAGTCCACTGCTAGCTGCAAGCTCACACCAGCATTCTGCCTCAGTTAATTTGTTAGCAGAATGTGATGTATAGTGTGCCACATCCTTTGAACAGTGGTTGATTCCAATAAAGCCGCAGCCTTGCCAGAGGATGGTCACAGAGGCAAATGTTGGAGATGCTTGGTTTTGAATCCCGATTCTGCCCTTCTGGTTATGTATTCTTATTTAATCTCAGTAATGATCATCTAGTCATATGAGAAATGAGGATAATGGATCCTGTATCATGGTAGGATTGCATAAAAAAATAAGATATTTGTAAAAGCACCTAGGATATAGCTGAGGTACATGAAAGTTCATCATTCTCACCAGTATAAAATTAATTATGAAGTCAAAAGGAGGCCTGTATAATTTGGACAAATGTTAAAGAGGAAAAAGACTCTCTAATGGTTGGGTAGAGTAACAAACTTTTTCTCCTACCGTTTTGTCGTCTGTCCTCTAGCCACCTTTAATTAACCAAGTGTAACTCGAATGCTTTAGCAAATTAGCTCCTTTGCTAGTGTGGATGATACCGCCCTAAAAGTTATGGGTGATACTCAGTACCAGCTCCCTGTAAGTCAACGCCACAGGCACCTCAGCTAACCTTGGCAACTTTCAAAGTACACAGCCATCCCCTGCTGCACTTCTGCCTTGATCTCCAGCGATCCAGGGGAAGTGGGCAGAGGGAATAGCTAGGAACCCACGTAAGATAAATGAGCTCTTGTAAGGTGCCATATACCAATTCATGCGCTCAAAGGAAGAGATGAATGGTGCCTTGAAAGAGCTGATTTACAGTCTAAGGAGAAAGTCTCCTATAGATCTTCATTAAGAATGCTAACTTCCCAAGGTTGATTTGCAAGAGTGGCTACTGTGTGGGACAAAAGACAGAAAATAAAGTTTGCAAATGTCAAGGTCTTACAGAACCAATAATAGAGCTGGTTGATTAAAGCTCCTCTATTCAGGATGGCTTAAATTCGAGGAGGGGGATTATGGAAAGGGTAGTCTGACTAGCTTAAAAATCAAGAGAGACTTGTATATGATGCATGGCCTTCCAAAACACACACAGAGGACAGAAAACATTCTTACTATAAACACTATGCTACGTATAACATAACCTTTTTTAAAGAAGGATTCAGAACATACCTGAGGATCACAGCACAGGGTAATTTTTTTCCATGCTTCAATATTCTGGTCTTTAGAATTTATGATAACAATAGTGAGTTCTAAGAATTAAATGAGATAATGTACATAACATCACTAGGTAAATGGTGTTATACAAATAAGACTTTTTTAAAATCAGGGATTTTTTTTTTTAACCATTATCATGAATTCACTATTATTTAAGATAATATAGAAGGTATAGGATGTTGGAAAAACTTGACCCTATAACATGCATCTGAAGTTATATTTGAACTAACACCTCATAAGCTTCTTTTGAACTTTTTCATAAATACAGAGAACTAAATATAGAGAGGGCTTCCCTAGTAGCTCAGTTGGTAAAGAGTCTGCCTGCAATGCAGAAGACCTGGGTTCGATCCCTGGGTCGGGAAGATCCCCGGGAGAAGGAAATGATAACCCACTCCAGTATTCTTGCCTGGAGAATCCCATGGACAGAGGAGACTGGCAGGCTATAGTCCATGGGGTTGCAAGAGTCGGACATGACTTAGTGACTAAACCACCAAATATAGAGAGGGGAGAACTACAGCTACTTCTGCTTTTCCAGTTTTGGTAGTCCCAATAATTGTCAGAACTCCCTACAGAGGATTTAAAAGGCTTGTTTTGCTACAGAAATGTAGTAATACAACTCTCTCTCTTGAATAAATGGATTTTTTAAATTTGTTTCATTGCAGTATGATCCTGTTTTTATTTTAAAATGCATACCAGGAAAGACTGGAAGAAAAAAAAATGAAAAATAGGCAGAGTTAGTGTTAATATTCACCTATTTCTTTCTAGATATTCTATACTGTAGATATTGCCTATTTACAATTAGAAATAAGTTACTTTCACATCAACACATTCTATATGAAAAACGGCTTTAACTGCAAGTAAGCAATTAGAAGGGAGAAAAAGCCATGATTTTATCTCTAACCTATTGAGCATCTATTGAAATGAAAGGAGGAACTTGGTAGGACTACTTTTCAAAGGAGATTGAAAGACCTTTGTCATTCACTAATTCATGGTTGTCCCCATCATCCTGCAAAGCTTCTGACCCATCTTAAAACAGCAAAATTTACAATAAAAACGATGGCAACATTTTAAAAAGGGAGAAAGGTTATTAGCACATGGGAAGGTGTCACTGTGGCCCTGCGAGTCACTGTCTCCAGGTGGCTCTCCACTGTGGAGCGCGCAAGTCAACCATGGCCTCGGAAGCATGCGTGTGGCTCCAGACACCCCAGGCTGACCCACGCGCCTGCTGGAACACGCCCTGGCCTCTCCAAGCTCTCCACTTGTCTTCACACATGCTACTCCTTCTACCTCCTCCCCAAATCAACCCACTCACCGTCTAAAACTCAGCTAAGAGGAACGCTCTCTTAGAAAGACAGCCCTGAATACTCGGCATTTACGTCGCTCACAGATCTAAATTCACTATATTCACCGCTGTGTCTCTTTGTTGGACAGCGTGCTCCTTGACGACGGGAACCTGCCTAACATGTGCACGGCACACAGTAGGTGTCACTGGTGGTAGAATAAGTGAGGAAATGACTGAATTCATAACTGGAGACACTTGACAGAAGGTAATCGCAGAAAGATGTAATTGTCAATGAAATAACCAGCTTACAAAGACTAGGTCGTGTAACAATAAACAAATGTGAGAATCCTCTGCATAAACACTGACATACTAGAGTAAGAGTTTCTATCGCACAAGTTTTTAATCCTCTCTTTTTTAGGGGGACGGAGAGGAAGAGATAAGGAATCACAAGAATGCAGACAAATCATGACTAAATATTGCCTGGTGCCCTCCCCCAACAGTTATTATGATGGGAGGAAAACGCAGTAAGTTTTTCACCTTTGCAGTCATATGACATTTCTCAGAATCTTGAAATGAAATAATGATAAACATCAATACAGAAAGGCTTAGTTGAACAGTCAACAATTAATAATGTCTTGGGGACTGGCCTGTTAATACCCAATTAATGCCAAATTTTGAGACATGTCTTTTTGAAACCCTTTATATCAGTACTGGGGAGGAGGCCACACTTTCAAGAATACCAATCCTTAAACACATTCCAGATACAGAAGGTGCTACTCGCTGCACGCCAGGGTGCCCCCCAAAAGAGCAAGTCATCCCTTGACAGTGCTGGAACCAAAGCTCATCCCCAAGTCCTAACTTTTATAACTCAAAGCGTAACTTCAGCTCCATCACATGTGGTTCAAGCGAACCTTCTCAAAGACAAGACCTGAATCTTTCCTTCTCATGCCCTAGACACCCATCACAGTCAGTGCCTGGCACATCACAGGCACTCAAAGGTTATCAAACAGAACCAAACCAATTTTCCTTTCCACTTTGTCATGTGGGATCAAAGGGAGAAACATGCTCCTTCCCTTCTTCTCAATTTTTCATGCAAATGGCAGATATCTGGCCGCTCACTCATTTTGGACCACATGACAGCAGCATTAGTCACTCACTTCCTTCTCATCTCCCCACCCTGCTGCCAGTCAAAAGTAGGAGTACAAATTCTTCTAAAACTGTGGGTATTAAAAAGCAGAGACATCACTTTGCCAACAAAGATCCGTCTAGTCAAAGCTACGTTTTTTCCAGTAGTCATGTACGGATGTGAGGGTTGAACCATAAAGAAGACTGAACACCAAAGAACTGATGCTTTCAAACTGTTGGACAGCATGGAGATCAAATCACTCAATCCTAAAGGAAATCAACCTTGACTATTCATTGGAAGGACTGATGCTGAAGCGGAAGCTCCAATACTTTGTCCACCTGATACAAAGAGCCAACTCACTGGAAACCATCATGATGCAAGGAAAGATTGGGGGCAGGAGGAGAAGGCAGCAACAGAGGATAAGATGGTTGGACAGCATCACCAACTCAATGGACATGAGTTTGAGCAAACTCCGGGACACAGTAAAGGACAGAGAAGCCTGGCATGCTGCAGTCCATGAGATCGCAAAGAGTTGGACACGACTTAGCAACTGAACACCACCACCACCAAATCTCTATCTGTGCACCAGAGTCATAACAGAGTGTGGAATCCCCCAACACATTCTATTAAAGGTCCATTTCATTTTTCGACCACATGGAAAACAAAAGAAACCATCTGCTTTGTGAAGTGTGTAGGCGTCGCTTTCAGAGCAGGTAACACTCCCTGGGTGAAGCCTCCCCACCACCTTGCAAACTGGCCCGGCCTGCTGACAGGGCGTTTGTTTCTAAACTGAGGACAGCTGGGAAGACAGATTCCTCCAGGTACAGTTAGCCACAGACCTCTCCATCTGCGTAACACTCTCACCTTCCAGCTTGTCTTTTCCTTTAAGACACCTCACATCTGAGAGAGAAAAAAAAAAAAGAGAGACAAAATGAAAGCTGCAAGATAATATAGCAGTGTTTCCAGTGAAGAACACGGCCACATCTCAAAACCATCCCTCTCTGCATCGACTTCTCTCATCAGCTCTGTCCTAATCATCAATCTCTAACACGGAAGAATATTTACTGAGAACCCTCTAAGTGCTGGTCACTCTGCATCCATTACCTCACTTAATGCTAATCCCCTCAGGCATCACCCTGATCCTAGCCTGACAGAACAGAGACTAAGGCTGAGAGAAGTCATGTATTGAAGGTCACACACCTGGAAAGCACCCAGGCTGGGATATCTGGATACAAATCTCATGTTCCTTCCATGGCAGGCCCTTATCTCACAGAGGAAATGCTTAGGGGCCTCTTCACAGTCCTGCCCAGAGAGGTGAAAGAAAGGAAAAGAAGGGGAGCAAGGAAGAGTGAGGAATTGACTGAGGGCAGATAAAGCAATCCCCTACTCTTGCCTGGAACGTAGATTTGAGGCCCCCATTAATGGAAAATCCTGGAGGAGCAAATGGCAACCACTCCAGTATTTGTGTCTAGAAAAATCCCATGGGCAGAGGAGCTTGGCAGGCTATAGTCCATGGGGTCGCAAAGAGTTGGACATGACTGATCGACTGAGCATAATGGAAAATGATTGCTTTTCCACCTCACACCTCAAACTCAAATACGAAAAACACCCCTAGTGAGAGTGTCTTTCTGATGTATCCCGTGCAGCACCTAAGGAATCCCACACAGGAATCACTTCTCAGTTGTCTTCACCATACATCTGCAGGGTGGCTACGGCCGATGAGAGATGATCATCCTTGGCCAGAGTGAGTTCTCGGTGGAGAAGTTAAGTGACTTGCCCACAATCACACAGGGAGTGAACCAGGGCAGGTGGCCAAGGCCCTTGACTCCCTTGGTCTTTTCTCATTTTACTTTTGAGCCAGCACAGCTCTCTCAGATCTGTTTCTCCCAGCAGACTTCTGTGTTGCTCAGCAAGAGCTGCCAATTTTTCTTTCCTAGATGAGCGCCGAACCTTCCAAGGGTATCAAAACAAACAGTGGAAAGAGCACTGGCCTTTGAGCCAGAATAAAATCTAGGGGGCTCGTGGCCCAGGCAGTTAGTGGTTGTGAAACGCTGGGCAGGACTTAGAAGCACTTGAAGTTTTAGGTTCCTCATCTGTGACTTGCAGGTAATACCTGCCCTCTCTACCCTCACGGAGCTGTCGGAAAAATCAAATGAGAGAATGGATGTGAAGTTCCTTATAAAACTGCAAATACCAGACAAATAGAAAGGATTATTATTTTTGGATTCAATAGACTTTCTCAATTGAACGAAGCCCTGTGTAGCTGGATGGTCAAGTTATGTTATAAATAACCAAGAAAAATGTTCTAGTTCCTGAAACAATTTTACCAGCCTGCTCGCTCCCATGAAAGGACACTGGTTGTAAAATGAATTAAATCAGCACTCTTTGCTATCTTCAGGACATAAATTGTTACTGGCTGAGGATAGGTAGGGGAATGGCTATTTTCAAAGGCATACATGCTTCTGACTATAAAAAGCTGACCTTCCCTAGTCTAGAACACAAGGCACAGGGCAAGACGGAAGAACAAAGGGGATGCCGGCTGGTTTTACAGCAGGAATTATCCAATATGGGCTGCCTTATCTCCAACAGTGGTTGAAAGAGCTCATGTGCTAAACTCAGCTTCTTGTTAAATATTTCAAAGATGCTAATGGAACCAAAAGATCAACTCTGCTATGCATCAACAGGCTGGCTTTATCCTAAAACCAATTAGAAATAAACTTCTAAATACAGCCTGCTTTAAATATGCATTTATAAAAACATATCCACCTTCATGCCATCCGTCCCCAGCAAACATGTGACTCATCTAAAACCTGCTGTCTTCGGGGACCCAGTCCTGTGCTTCTCTGACCATTTGCCTCCGGAATCATGGCCAGTCCAGCATTATTCTAATAACCTCTAAAGGTTCCTTTCTCTTTAGGAAGCAGAAATTCACTGCCAAACACACTGCTTCCATTCACAAGATTATTTACGGCACTGATAATTGAATTCCAGTCACATGACTAAGGAAGACTGGGTTCAGAGGGAAAAGAACCCAACCATAATTTCTAGAGAGATCCATAAATTACTGCTTTTCTCCCCTGGAGGTTGAAGTCCTTGGAGCTCTACGGATTCTTCCCTAGCACTTATTCTAAGTTTGGAATCATCACAGAAATTCCCCTCTCTGCACTCAGGGACAAAGCTGCTAAGGTAAATCCTTTGAAATTACCCTTTGCACCAAGCTCTTGAAAGTCTCTAAGGGGTGCAAAGGAAATCCTCCCTTTTTCAAGGATCAAATGCTGCTGTCTCCAGTAGGGCACACAGTTCCTAACAGGACAGCAGCTTAGAATGAGGGGTCTAAAAGTGTTCAAAAGCACAGTCACCTTCACACCCACACCAGCACAGGACCTTGGCATGGTGGCCACAGCAAGGTACAGTTTCTTATTCCTTCTCAAAATAGATCAGCAGGGCATTTCCCTCATTTCTTTAAAGAAGACCTACCAAAAATTCTTCCTAGATAAGGAACTCCTCCTCCCAAATCATATATTCAGTGTTTTAACAAAAATGAGGCTTTAATGATTCAGTGTAGCCTGTACTATAGGTAACATTTGTGTCATACCATCCTTTGGCTCAACCAGACAAGAAATGTCACTATAGTTATTTTAAACATGGTTTTTAAATTATGTTTAAATTAAAATACAACGAATAGTGTCAATATGGAAAGAACATCAAACCTGGTTTTTTTTTTCCTCTAAGAAATGCCCTCTTAAATATATCACATTTCCATTTGCTTGGCTTTTTATTTCAAGTGTATGGGTTAGATGCCATCTTGCTATTGTAATACTTTGAGCCTGGAATAAATTTAGTATCTTGGAATTTTTTTCCACACTCCCTTTTACTTAATAATTTTAGAGAACATAATATACGGTGTTTGATAAAAGATTTGGAATAAAAGGAATTGAGAGAGTAAATAAATCTTCCAAGGTTACAGAGCAAATCCGGTATCTATTCAAAGGCCTTATACTATGTAGGCAAACTAAAAGTCATGTGTGCCTGTGAATGCGCGCACGTGCACACACATACACACACACACACACACACACACACTCATAGAGCAAAGGTAAACACTGCATTAGCAACTTAGGTGTTATTTTCTATAAACTCTCTGTCTTTCCTATTTAGGGAAGAATACCCCTTCTTTCCCTTTCTCCTCTCTTTTAGGAAAATGAAACAGTCCGGTAGCTATTTTTTTAAAACAGCAACAACAACAAAGTCTGCTTCTTCCAAGCTTATCAAGACCAAACACCTTTGTAGCGCACCATCACTGACGTCGGCACAGCTTGATGATAAGTGTCCAGCCGTTAAAAAGGGAGTGACACTAATTTTTGCTCTGCTCAGACCATCAAAGTACCAAAGTAAAGAAATTTACTACAGCACTCAATGAAGAACACCATTTTTCAGTTAAGTTCAAAATGTTACTAATAGGTATCCTTGTCACTTAGACAGCAACGGCAGTGGGGATACTCTTAGGCAAGAGTGCAGGTTAGGCTACAGTCTTAAACAACCAGAAATCCTACAGTGGCTAGCATACAGGGAAAATGCAAAATGCCATGACCACTGGCTGCCAAGCTGGGTTTCTGGGCTATCCCGATAGTGTAGGTCTTGGCTGTCATTTGCCCAGAAGCCCTACAGCTTCTTAGAGGTCACCTCAAGTTTTACCCTATACTCACATTTACAGACCTTCTTCCTACCCCATCAAAGTAAAAGGAAGTTTTAAGACGCTGCTATGGATCAGAGCTGTGAACCCGTCTAATCCCACCTACATTTTAGATCCTTCAGGGAGACAAGTGTGAACTTATTCATTCACTCAGCCTCTCTGGGGTCAGGGAAGCCTTTGGGAACTCAATGAAAGCTACAGTTGACAGGGTCTAGAAGTTGTAGCAGTCAGCTACCACTCATGAAGATCTCTAGGGCACCCCTTGGGGTAGGATGAGGAGGCCAACATGGTATCCGCTGGTACTCAGTAAAGTTCTGATTGTCTGACCCATACCAACTGTCACCATACCTTCCAAGAAACACAGTAAGTGCCCAAAGAGTACATGGCTGAGGTAGTGGGAAAATCTTCCTTTATATACGCTCCCCTCCTCTCCCACACACACACAATCACAGTGTAATTGCCAATGACATAAATAACGCTACTTTTATTCAGATCCCAAAGAGGAAAGCTGACCTTTCCTGTCAAATTTAATCCAAAGAAAACTGATTTGGTCAACCAGTTTCACTCAGAACATTTACTGAGCAGCTAACTATGTTTAAGAAGCCAAGGCTTGCAGAGGATACCAAAGAACTCTAAGACTGTTTCTACCCGTCGGGATTTCAGAGCCAAATGGGGGAGAGAAAAGATCGAGATGTACTGACATCACAGGCCATGTTTCAAACCTTTGGTTTCTCCAGTAAATAACACACATCTGGCAAAAGCAGGCATTTAATAAATATCTGGCGACCACCAAACACTACTCAGTATATAAATACCTAAAATGCAAGGCAGAAAAACAATAATATGGAACCCAACCACAAGGTAAGGGAGGGAATTGCATTGGAAAGCGTGGACCCCTTTCCAAAATCACCACGTCCTGTTGGCGAGTCCGTGAAGATGTCAAGAAAGAATTGGCACTTAAAAAAAAAACTGCAGGCTGAGGACAGACAGGATTCCTCTGGACAGAGATGTGAAAGTTAAAAGAGCATTCCTAGAGGGATGAACCGAGACAGCACAGTGTAAAGCGTCCTAGAAACACAGCACAAGTAATCATCTTTGACTGGAACACAGAATCATTTCGGGTGTGGGGAGATAAATATTTGGAATCCTCTATTCTGTGCTTGTTACACAGCTGGAAAAACCAGGCTTCAGACTATCTATGTTGCTTTTTAAGCTTGGGAAAAATGACTTGGGAGTATTTATCTAAAAGCTTTCAAGAGCCACTAAAATTACTTTTTTTTTCCCCCCTTTAGGGAGGAATCGACTCAATTTTGTAAATAAAAGATCTCCTTAAACAGAGTCTGAGCTAAGTTTAACAAATTGCCATTTTATTAATTTAGGCTTCCCCCAAACAGGTCTGATACGAGCAACAGGTTTGTTCTTTGTTTTTTTTGTAGCCACATCTTGTCACCAGCAAAATTAGGATAAGGCGGACTTTGTTTTCTAAATAAACGTGGGGCCTTCCATAAGCAAAGGAAGCTAGTCTCGCTGCAAAAAAAAAAAAAAAAAGCTGGTAAGTGGGTTAAAAAAAAATACTCCACAACCATTCATAATTAAGCTTTCAAAAAACTGTGATCAGAGCTATGGGCTTAAAGAAAACACCCAAAACCACTATAGCCAGGGCTTAATTTTTCAACCCCTAGAAAAGAGATAAGTCACCTCCATCCTAGAGGCAGGCACTAGTCTCAGGGTACCACAAATAAAATGCCATTTTAAAGAAGTATAACAAGAGAAATTTTCACTCATTATCTTCAAGAATCATAGCCATGGAAGATGTTAGGGCCCATAATCTCTACATAGCTCCAGTGTGCAAAACTAAAACTGTCTCTTAAAGGGATCTCAAAAAGATATATTTTTTTAAAGGCTCACCCAGCTATGTATTTAGTTTGAGTTTATGTTGTAAATAATGCTCTTTTATTTTTATTTGATCTTTAAAGTAAAAGCACAATTTACTTCAGTATTTCTGTGTCCAACACTATAATCTTTCCAACTATCTCTCTCAATATATATCTACAGTAGACATGCACACACAGTAGACAAACTTCTACATAGGCAGAGATTAGCTGCTATGAAAAATTATATAAATATAAGTCAATTCTTGTACCTCCACAAAAACATCACTTTTTAAAAAGCCTTATAGTTGGTCTCTGTATTGGTTAAGACCTCACATATATCAGTGTGAGTTAATTCCACAACCTTGTATAATTATTGATGCCTTAATATCATAAATGTATTTGTCAAACTTGGCTGATATATGAGGAAACCCAGAAATCTTTTAGTAAAAAGCTCTGACCCCACAGTCTCCCACTGGCCCTTCCATAGTCCTTTGATCCATCATGTAAATGCAAGGTATCAATTGTCATGAAATCTTCATAATCTTATTTCTACAACAAAATCTGTATATATGGAGAGCATCCAACACTGGAATTTAAATAACCTTTAGGATCTGAGCTGGGGGGATTTCCAGGCACACCCAGAAATCTACTGGAGATAAGGATAAGCTATGACACGCTTCTGAAAGATTGGAGACAGAGGAAATGAAATTAAAAGAAAACTAAAAGGATCATAACACCTAAAACCAGCAAATGTTTTCATGGAAAATAACACAATTTCTGCCTCACAGAAATAACAGGATTAATAGTTGCACGTCTGTCTCTTTTACTCCAAGAACCTTTTCTAAACTATTTCAAATAAATACATAAAGGACTGATTTTTAAACCCATGTAAATTCTTAGAGACAATGCACATTGACTTAATTATAATCAATAAAATCTACAGAGGTTGAGGCAAACCAGCAGGAATGTTGCTACCAAAAAGCATGGAATAAAAATCACTCTGTGGCTCCCTTTGTACGCAACACTGATATGACCTTAATAAATATTTCATAGCTTTCAGTGAATAACCAAGCATCAAGATGGCAAATTTTAATAGCTAGGAAATAATGTAATAATGACTCCGCTAAGAAAATGCTTCCTTTATATCAAAGTAAACTTACTCTAACTTCTAGTCTTGGTTTCTAAAACACACTCCAAATCAGTACATGGGACTAAAGGACGGCACCCTTCTCTCTCCTTTCTATATACAGACTGATGTGTTGTTTAGAGAGCTTCTACAGGGAACTTTTCTCACTACAGCAACGTTAGAAACGTCCTATGAAAAAAAGATGTAAGTTTTTCAAGGGCAAAAACATTTTCTTTCCATTTCCATGCAAAGCAAGTGCTCAACCAGTGTTCCTGAATGGACTGTCTTTAGGGATGGGGAGCAGTCAGGTTGAGTGACAGCCTACACGGAGGCCCCAGGTTTCCTTCATGACGTGTAATTAGTAGCTCAGAGTCCATATCCTGTAAGTAGCTTGGATTGTTCCTTTGCTAAGTACATTAACCCACATTTAAGTTAATCTGCTATTTTTCTCCTCACTCACTCAATGCAGGTACAACAGGGGAAAGAGAATGAGTGTGGCACACAGACAGAGCTAGGTTTAAACTCAATTCCAGAACATTCTGTGTGCCCCAGGCAAGTGAGTCATTTGGAGGACTCAGAGCTCTGGTGTCCACAGAAAGGAAAAAGAGGTTGCAATAGCCAATCTATGACGGATATGGGGAGTAAAGATAGTAAGTTTAAAACATCCAGCACACAATCTCTCATATATAGAGCTGTCTACTAAACAGAAATGCACTATAATTTGCCCATACAGAGAAGTCTCCTGTTCTTTTCCTTGTCTCTAAAATAGTCTCTCACTGGGAATTCCCTGGCAGTCCAGTAGTTAGGGCATGCTCAGTAGTGTCCAATTCTTTGTAACACCATGGGCTGTAGCCTGCCAGGCTCCTCTGTCCACGGGGTTTTCCCAGGCAAGAAGACTGGACTGGGTTGCCATTTCTTCCTCTAGGAGATCTTCCCAACCCAGGAATCGAACCTGCATCTCCTATATTGCAGGTAGATTTTTTTACTGCTGAGCCAGAGTGGTTAGGACTCTGCATTTTCACTGCCAAGGGCCCAGGTTCAATCCCTGTGGGGAATGAAGATTCTGTAAGCCACATGGCACAGTCAAAAAAAAAAAGGAAAATTCATTTAAAACATAAAATCGTCCCTCACTACACTTCTAAAGTAGATTTTGATACAACATCTAGTAAATATATTTAAACGTAAACAGATTATTTACAGTAGTGGACTGGTTCACCTATTCACCTATCTATTGATCCCCTTAAATCATTTCAAAAGGTTGTCTCAGCATCAGTTCAGTTCAGTTCAGTCGCTCAGTCATGTCTGACTCTTTGCGACCCCATGAATCGCAGCACGCCAGGCCTCCCTGGCCATCACCAACTCTTGGAGTTCACTCAGACTCACGTCCATGGAGTCGGTGATGCCAGCTAGCCATCTCATCCTCTGTCGTCCCCTTCTCCTCCTGCCCCCAATCCCTCCCAGCATCAGGGTCTTCTCCAATGAGTCAACTCTTCGCATGAGGTGGCCAAAGTACTGGAGTTTCAGCTTTAGCATCATTCCTTCCAAAGAAATCCCAGGGCTGATCCCCTTCCCCTGATAAAAAAGTTTTGGTTTTTATCTTAGAGTGTATGGTTACTGAAATATTTAATTATCCTAGTGTTATTAGAGATTTCACTGACTTGCAGGGCCTGACAAAGTGATTATACATTGGAATTACATGAATGCTGTAAAGTTCGGTTTCCATGCTTCCAGGTACTTGGCAGGTGGCCATCCACAGTCCCTAGACTCTACAACACCCTCCTACAATGAGGATAAACCCTTCAGACTATCAGGAGTTGTTTTGTTTGGGTTTTTTCTTTTCTTTTTTTAATTGACATCAGGGTCATGAAAACCCAAATTTTATAGCCCTGAGAAGAAATGATCAGGATCGAAATGGCAAAAATATTTTCCCTCAGTTTATATACACATGGTGGCTTCTCAAATTTGTCAAGGACACTGAAGAACAGCTAACTCAGCAGTAAAGCTGCAAAAAGTATAAGCAAAAATATTACAAAAGATCTGATTGACTAGAGTCAAACAGACTTGGTTTTCCTTAGCATATGCATGTTGCTGTTTGTTGTTGTCGCTAAGTCGTGTCTGACTCTTTTGTGACCCCATGGACTGGAGCATGCCAAGCTCCTCTGTCCAAGGGATTTCCCAGGCAAGAATACTGGAGTGGGTAGCCATTTCCTCCTCCAGGGCATCTTCCTGACCCAGGGACTGAATCTGCGTCTCCTGCACTGGCAGGCAAATCCTTTACCACTGAGCCACCAGGGAAGCCCTAGTGTATAACCTTTCTAAAAATTAAATAAAGTATTGCTATGTTCCCTCAGCAGTTTCCTCATTGCTAGCAATGACCTATCTCATACAATACAATACCACTGAATAAAAAGAAAACAAAGCACTGGCCTTGCCCCAAAGGATACTTTCCCTTCACAAGGCTCAAATCTGGAGATTTCTGATATACACTGGAGGTCACGGGGTCTCCAGGCCCTGCAGCTGGGTTTCCTGTTGAGCTAGTTGCCAGGGCGGGCACTGTTCCTTGGTAAATACCACAGCCACTTTACTACCTCCTCTGCCCACTGCAATCACTGCCCACTACAGGGGCTGGCAAGCTGCACAACTACTTCCCCGAATTTCCCTGCAGCAAGTGACCCTGTTTTAACGGGTGAGTAAGGAGAGGCCACCTGTATCGTTTCTGGGGAACTTTCTCGTTCCCTAATAAATGAAACAAATTAGTCCAGATGATCCATCTCCCTCATCATCCTCCCCTAAACATACATATGGCAACCATAACATAGCAAGAATTACAAAGTAAGTCAACAGATAAAGAATGTCAGGGGAAGAAAAATGGAAAATGCCTAGATTCTTGTTGGCATGCGTGCTCAGTCACTCAGCTGGGTCTGACTCTTTTGCAACCCTTTGGACTATAGCTTGCCAGGCTCCTCTGTCCATGGAACTTTTCAGGCAAGACTACTAGAGTGGGTTACCATTTCTTCTTCCCAAACCAGGAATCGAACCCATGTCTCCTGTGTCTCCTGCATTAGCAAGGAGGTTCTTTACCACTACACCACCTGGGAAGCCCCATTCCTGTTGGCATCAGTGAACAAATAAACCCACTTGAACTGCTGCATCTGAACTTCCATGCCGTAAGAAAAATAAATTTGTGTTGAGACCACTAATTTTTGTTTCTTGCAGCCAACAGCATTTTCAAGACACAGCTGCCATTATTTCAAACATTTTTTGATTCACATATTGAAATGTGGATTTCCAGATTCTTAAAAACAATAATTGGGGGAATTCCCTGGTGGTCCAGTGGTTAGGATTTTCTGCTCTCATCAATGGCCATGCACTTGGGCCTGTCCAGAGCTAGGAGTTCTAGCCATGTTTGTTGCTGCACCTGCAGAGTTCAGAGCCTTACCAGAGGCCAGGAGGCCTCCTGAGCCTGGCATGCCCTTCCTGGATCTGTCGGGATTTTCTGTATGTGTTTCCAAAAAGGAAAGACAATGCGATGGTAATAATACTGACTGATATGAATACAACTTACTGGGACTTCACTCAGTCTAGACGGGTGAAATGCTCTACAAATACAATGCCACTTAATCCTGAAAACAAAAATATCAGGGAGCATTATTACTTTTATTTTTAAAAATAAAATGATTCTCAGAAAAAATAACTGATCCAAAAATCATACAGCTAACAAACAGGGAATAGAGAATTTAAATCTAAGTCTTTCTGACAATAAGACACATACTATTAACCACAGGTTACACTGTTCCACAAAGATGGAACCAAAAATATCAGATTTTTTTTCTTTTTTTGAGAAATGCTCCATAAACCTTCTCAGATTCTACATCTCATTTCTATGTAACTACATTCTAAAATGAATATTATGTCAAGTATTTGATTTTTAATGCCCATTAGTATCAGTCTTGATTCCGGTATAGAATTCTTTTTCAAAAGGCATTTCCTTCTTAAGTGTAACTGACCTGGTACAGTAAACTCTCAAGATTCAAAAGTGACTCACTTCCAAAGCTCCACACATTAGCAGCTGGTATTATTCAATCTGAGATTTAAATTTATAATGTACTCTTGATAATGTACTCCCAATACATTTTTCACTTCTCTATCTCTTGAATGACACAAGATAAAAGATCTTTAAGGTATAAATATTTTATATAAACTTTCACTCTGTTTTTCCTCAGCCATTTTCCATTTGCACACACTAGACATCATGAAAAAAAAAAAGGATGAAAGAGTTTTATGGATTGTGTTGGGGGGGCTGAGAACTGCTTATCCATTCTGCTGCGGCAGCAGACACCACAGCGACTGGCCTAACGGCCCGTGCTGGCTAATCAGAATGTTCCAGCCTAAGTGGAGTCTGATTCAAAGTACTGTTTTTCCATGGGCCAGAGAGTGGGCTGGAAGAGCAAGCATCCCCAGCATCTATAGTAACATCTATAGCATCATCTATAGTAACAGTAGGTTTGTGTCAGGCCCTCATAGAGCCAATGGAACCTGGTCCTAGGCTACTTTGTTCATCCAGAAGGGGTAGGACACAGCCATCCCTCCCAGGGAGGATACGGAGCAGAGGGCTTACCAGAAATCAGAAGATTCTAACCAGGCATGTGGCTTTTGAAAACTCATTATTAAGTCCAAGTCTTTCATATTTGTAAAATGAAGAGTTTGAAGGATTTCAAACGGTCCACACAGATCCCCTAGGGATTTGTTACTCAAATTACGTCAATGTATCGTGTAACACCTCCGGAGTTAATTTTTTAAAAAATGCAGTCTCAAACCCTTCCCTGGACTTACAGAATCATAATCTGCATATAACAAGTTTCCCAGGTGATTCCTTGCCCCAGGGGTCGACTCAAACAGAAGCTGTTCTGGAAGAGAAGTGCCAAAGCCAACAGATTCCAGTACCCCTACATTCTCCAGTTTTATATATAGTAAGATATGTGCAGATAGACAGACCAATATGTGTGTATATAGACAGATAGACAGCACTCCCCCATGAATTTAGTTGTGAAGATAAGCTCTCTGTTTAAGAAAAATCTGAAACCACTGGATAAAATTATCTACAAGGTTCTTCATAACTGCAGAGTTTCAGTTGAGCTCAGTCCATGAGTTTCACTTCAGTTCAGTCGCTCAGCTGTGTCTGACTCTTTGAGACCCCATGGACTGCCGCACGCCAGGCCTCCCTGTCCATCACCAACTCCTGGAGTTCACTCAAACTCATGTCCATTGAGTCGGTGATGCCATCCAACTATGTCTTCCTCTGTTGTCTCCTCCTCCCACCTTTGATCTTTCCCAGCATCAGGGTCTTTTCAAATGAATCAGCTCTTCACATGAGGTGGCCAAAGTATTGGAGTTTCAGCTTCAATTATCAGTCCTTCCAATGAACACCATGACTGGTCTCCTTTAGGATGGACTGGCTGGATCTCCTTGCAGTCCAAGGGACTCTCAAGAGTCTTCTCCAACACCACAGTTCAAAAGCATCAATTCTTCAGCACTCAGCTTTCTTTATAGTCCAACTCTCATATCCATACATGACCACTGGAAAAACCATAGCCTTGACAAGACGGACCTTTGTTGACAAAGCAATGTCTCTGATTTTTAATATGCTGTCTAGGTTGGTCATAACTTTCCTTCCAAGGAGTAAGTGTCTTTTAATTTCAGGGCTGCAATCATCATCTGCAGTGATTTTGGAGCCCAAAAAAATAAAGTCAGCCACTGTTTCCCCATCTATTTCCCATGAAGTGATGGGACTGGACACCATGATCTTAGTTTTCTGAATGTTGAGCTTTTTTCACTCTCCACTTTCACTTTCATCAAGAGGCTCTTTAGTTTTTCTTCACTTTTTGCCATAAGTATCATCTGCATATCTGAGGTTATTGATATTTCTCCCAGCAATCTTAATTCCAGCTTGTGCTTCCTCCAGCCCAGCGTTTCTCATGATGTACTCTGCATATAAGTTAAATAAGCAGGGTGACAATATACAGCCTTGACATACTCCTTTTCCTATTTGGAACCAGTCTGTTGTTCCATGTCCAGTTCTAACTGTTGCTTCCTGACCTGCATATGTTTCTCAAGAGGCAGGTCAGGTGGTCTCGTATTCCCACCTCTTTCAGAATTTTCCACAGTTTACTGTGATCCACACAGTCAAAGGCTTTGGCATAGTCAATAAAGCAGAAATAGATGTTTTTCTGGAACTCTCTTGCTTTTTCCATGATCCAGCAGATGTTGGCAATTTAATCTCTGGTTCCTCTGCCTTTTCTAAAACCAGCCTGAACATCTGGAAGTTCACGGTTTACGTATTGCTGAAGCCTGGCGTGGAGAATTTTGAGCATTACCTTACTAGTGTGTGAGAGGAGTGCAATTGTGCGGTAGTTTGAGCATTCTTTGGCATTGCCTTTCTTTGGGATTGGAATGAAAACTGACCTTTTCCAGTCCTGTGGCCTCTTCTGAGTTTTCCAAATTTGCTGACATATTGAGCGCACTTTCACAGCATCATCTTTTAGGATCTGAAATAGCTCAACTGGAATTCCATAACCTCCACTAGCTTTGTTCGTAGTGATGCTTCCTTCCTAAGGCCCACTTAACTTCACATTCCAGGATGTCTGGCTCATATGCTTAAGGGGCTTCCCTGGTGGTTCTGATGGTAAAGAATTTGCCTGCAGTGTGGGAGACCTAGGTTTATTCCCTGGGTCAGGAAGATCCCCTGGAGAAGGGAATGGCTACTCACTTTAGTATTCTTGCCTAGAAAATTCCATGGACAGAGAAGCCTGGCAGGCTACAGTCCATGGGGGTCACAAAGAGTCAGTCATGACTTAGCGACTAACACTTTCACTTCACTTTCATACTCATATGCACTGTACATATATATTTATTCCTATATTGCTCACACATATACATATATGCCAGGTGGAACTAGTGGTAAAGAACCTGCCTGCTAATGCAGGAGATGTAAAGAGATGCGGGTTCAATCGCCAGGTCAGGAAGATCCCCTGGAGGAGGGCACAGCAACCCACTCCAGTATTCTTGCCTAAAGAATCCCTTGGACAAAGGAACCTGAGTTGCTACAGTCCACAGGGTCGCAAAGAATCAGACATGACTGAAGCGACTTAGCATGAACGCACGCATACACATGTATATCTATATGCAAACAGAAAGAGGGGCTCAAGCGACTGGGCATCTCACCCTCCTATCTGCTCTACTTTTGACAGAGTCTCCAAGTTCTTTCCTCACTGCTCAGCTGCCTCTTGTTTGTTTTCACTCGCCAAACTCAAGCAGCTACCCATTATGCTTTATTTGCTGCTGTGGAGACTTGCATAGATATTGTTAGGCTTCACTGAGGGTCTCTTCTGAGCATAAAGCTCATGAGTTTTAGTTTGAACTTGATAAAATCTACTTTGGACAACTGGAGGCTGGTTTTGCTTTTTTGTAATTTTCAGATGTGTTTCCTAATATAAAAACAAACAAACTCTAAAACTGCAAGTATGTGAAGTTTAACTGTAAGTGACTTTACAACAATCGTGTATTGTACTCTCGGTTCTCATCTCACACCTATCCACCCTTCGCAAACAGACTGCAGTCACCTTTGTGAAAGTGCTCAAAAACTCCGAAAAGTGTTTAAGACAGTGCTGGGTTAGGCTGACAACCATTGGGGCAGCAGGAGAGCAAAGAGGAGGATGGACAAGAACTCCTGGGTCTACACTCTGTCTCAATCAGGTTTCACGGGTCACTGAAACAGCCCCAAAGCTGGGATTAGCTAAAAAGGCATAGGTCAATGCAGCAATATTCTATTCCGACCTCTAGGGAGGTAAATATGGAGCCAAAGATGGAGAAGCTGTATACAGTCAGCAAAAACAAGACCAGGAGCTGACTGCGGCTCAGACCATGAACTCCTTATTGCCAAATTCAGACTTAAATTGAAGAAAGTAGGGGAAACCACTAGACCATTCAGGTATGACCTAAATCAAATCTCTTATGATTATACAGTGGAAGTGAGAAATAGATTTAAGGGCCTGGATCTGATAGACAGTGCCTGATGAACTATGGAATGAAGTTCGTGACATTGTCCAGGAGACAGGGATCAAGACCATCCCCATGGAAAAGAAATGCAAAAAAGCAAAATAGCTGTCTGGGGAGGCCTTACAAATAGCTGTGAAAAGAAGAGAAGCAAAAAGCAAAGGAGAAAAGGAAAGATATAAACATCTGAATGCAGAGTTCCAAAGAAT
Organism: Bos grunniens; assembly: GCF_055505025.1. Lineage (NCBI taxonomy): Eukaryota > Metazoa > Chordata > Mammalia > Artiodactyla > Bovidae > Bos > Bos grunniens. The sequence continues at coordinate 36,959,961 of NC_141167.1, read as the reverse complement.
AGTAAGAAGAGATAAGAAAGCCTTCTTCAGCGATCAATGCAAAGAAATAGAGGGAAACAACAGAATGGGAAAGACTAGAGATCTCTTCAAGAAAATCAGAGATACCAAAGGAACATTTCATGCAAAGATGGGCTCGATAAAGAACAGAAATGGTATGGACCTAACAGAAGCAGAAGATATTAAGAAGAGATGGCAAGAATACACAGAAGAACTGTATAAAAATGATCTTCACGACCCAGATAATCACGATGGTGTGATCACTCACCTAGAGCCAGACATCCTGGAATGTGAAGTCAAGTGGGCCTTAGAAAGCATCACTATGAACAAAGCTAGTGGAGGGAATGGAATTCCAGTTGAGCTATTCCAAATCCTGAAAGATGATGCTGTGAAAGTGCTGCACTCAATATGCCAGCAAATTTGGAAAACTCAGCAGTGGCCACAGGACTGGAAAAGGTCAGTTTTCATTCCAACCCCAAAGAAAGGCAATGCCAAAGAATGCTCAAACTACCACACAATTGCACTCCTCTCACACGCTAGTAAAGTAATGCTTAAAATTCTCTAAGCCAGGGTCAGCAATATGTGAACCGTGAACTTCCAGATGTTCAAGCTGGTTTTAGAAAAGGCAGAGGAACCAGAGAGCAAATTGCCAACATCCGCTGGATCATGGAAAAAGCAAGAGAGTTCCAGAAAAATATCTATTTCTGCTTTATTGACTATGCCAAAGCCTTTGACTGTGTGGATCACAATAAACTGTGGAAAATTCTGAAAGAGATGGGAATACCAGACCACCTGATCTGCTTCTTGAGAAATTTGTATGCAGGTCAGGAAGCAACAGTTAGAACTGGACATGGAACAACAGACTGGTTCCAAATAGGAAAAGGAGTACATCAAGGCTGTATATTGTCACCCTGCTTATTTAACTTATATGCAGAGTACATCATGAGAAACGCTGGGCTGGAAGAAGCACAAGCTGGAATCAAGTTTGCCGGGAGAAATATCAATAACCTCAGATATGCAGATGACACCACCCTTATGGCAGAAAGTGAAGAGGAACTAAAAAGCCTCTTGATGAAAGTGAAAGTAGAGAGTGAAAAAGTTGGCTTAAAGCTCAACATTCAGAAAACGAAGACCATGGCATCCGGTCCCATCACTTCATGGGAAATAGATGGGGAAACAGTGGAAACAGTGTCAGACTTTAGTTTTCTGGGCTCCAAAATCACTGCAGATGGTGATTGCAGCCATGAAATTAAAAGATGCTTCCTCCTTGGAAGGAAAGTTATGACCAACCTAGATAGCATATTCAAAAGCAGAGACATTACTTTGCCAACAAAGCTTCGTCTAGTCAAGGCTATGGTTTTTCCTGTGGTCATGTATGGATGTGAGAGCTGGATTGTGAAGAAGGCTGAGCGCCGAAGAATTGATGCTTTTGAACTGTGGTGTTGGAGAAGACTCTTGAGAGTCCCTTGGACTGCAAGGAGATCCAACCAGTCCATTCTGAAGGAGGTCAGCCCTGGGATTTCTTTGGAAGGAATGATGCTAAAGCTGAAACTCCAGTACTTTGGCCACCTCATGCGAAGAGTTGACTCATGGGAAAAGACTCTGATGCTGGGAGGGATTGGGGGCAGGAGGAGAAGGGGACGACAGAGGATGAGATGGCTGGCTGGCATCACTGACTCGATGGACATGAGTCTGAGTGAACTCCAAGAGTTGGTGATGGACAGGGAGGCCTGGCGTGCTGGGATTCATGGGGTCGCAAAGAGTCGGACACGACTGAGTGACTGATCTGATCTGAGGGAGGTAAAGCTTAAATCCCCAGGTGTTCATCCCACCTTTCCCGTCTCAGTGACCACCGGTGGGGAACCCCCAACTCTTCTTTGAGCCTATGAGACATCAGATCACACAAAATTTAGCCTGGAAATCCACATTTCTACCAAGTTCCCGAGGGATGCTGATGCTGCTGGTCTTGAGACCACACTTGAGAGGTCTGCTAATCCAGGTCAAGCCCTTATTTTAAAGATGAGACAGTGAGGGACCTGCAGGGTGAACCTGATGTGGCCAAACGCAGCACAGAGTAGATGTGAGGGAAGGAAGGATTCCAGTCCCTCTCACAATTCAGGGCGCTTCCCATCACAGAGCAGCTCATGCTGGTTTGAGGAAAGGTATTCCAAGAATGTCTTTATCTATAAACAAAGATCCTTGATGTCTTCTAACTTATGCAGCCTTTTAAAATTTCATCTACATTATCTCATTTGATTCTCATAACAATCTGATGAGGCAGCGAGAGTAAAAATTAACCTCCCTATTTTAGAGATTAGGAAGCAGAGAGGTAGAGTCATTATATGGTGTATCCAAAACCACAAAGTTAGTTAAGTGCTCTAACGGATCGGCTCCTTCGCATTCAAGGTGTTGTCTGGGGTCCAGCATGGACATCCCAGGAAGCTTGTTAGACTCTTGCAGAGAAACTTGCAGAATCTCAGGGTGCACCACAGGCCCACTGACTCTGAATCTGCAGTTTAACAATCTCCCCAGTTGATTTCATACACACATTAAAGTTTGAAAAGCCCTAGTATAGACAGGCCTAGAAATCAGGTCATCTAATTCCAAGATCGATGCCTTTTCTCCCCTTTTCTCTCCCTCTCTGAAAGTACTGGTCAGTGTTCTATTTTGACTTCTCTTCCAACAGAGCCTAATTAAGAAGCTAACTCTCACCAGGGAAAGGACACTTAACAGTGTTTGCCTTAAAAATATATATTATACCAGGTCAAATTACCTTTATTACCAGTCTTGGTAATTCCTCTGTAGTCATTTTCTTGACTGATGTATAGACCCCTATGAAATGAATCCTCTGAGAAGAAGATGGTAAAAAAACAAGACAGTGATCAATGGATTCCATTAGTTACAGTAGAATTCTACCCAGATGATCAAGATGCAATGCAACTACTCCAGGGTGGCTAAAATACTTTACCCAGGGAGTATACCACTTCTTTCCCACATTCTTCAACTATTAAGTTCAGGAAAGCACAAAACAGCTGCTCCTAAGGCACCTGGGAAAATAGCCACAATAAACGCAAGGCTTCTCACAACTGGAAGTATTTAAATACTGTTTTAATGGCCCAGGCAAGATGACAACTGCATTTCTTCACACACAGGAAGTGTTATACAGACCAATTTCTCTAATGACAGCAAAGAAACCCCTCTCGCGACACTCCGTCAACCAAGGATTAACTCAGTGGTTACTGTAAGACCACAGTTCTGAAACACGTATGTCAATTTTTCCCTTCAACTTTTCAAATCAATTATTTCAACTGAGATTCTTTGTGGAACAGAAACCAGACCGTGGATATAGTGTACCTGTGAAAAACTGTTTAATTCAGTGTGGCAAAATGTAAATGCACGTGATTTCTTTTAAAATATATCAATCCTAGGAACTGGGAGGAGTAAAAACACACGAGGGTGTTCGGGTTTTGTTTTTGTTTGTTTGGTCATTTCCGAGTGGTTCTGTGCAAACACACGATGAGTTAATCGGGGTGGTGAGATTCCAATCATTAAAATGAACACTGAGGGCGCAGATACACCCATTATAATCCCCGAGCAGGTCAGCGTAACTAACAACACCTCTGCAACGCGCAAACAATCATTTTAGAAAGATGCACTTCTCCTAAAAGGAAGCTTTCTCACCTAGTTGAAAAACAATGTGATGAATTAATAAAGCTGATCAAGTGATTTAACAGAATCCACAATCTTCATCTTATTATTTTCAAAGATTAAAAGGCTTTTCCACCAACAGCCAATTGTCTCCATTTGTCCAGGAACAATAAAATCTGATTGACTGTGATCTACCTACGCTGAGATAATTTGGCATAGGCCTATCTTTAATTCTCCTTGTGTTTCTTCCTCAAGATACACAAAGCTGTTAGTGGTTTATCCCTCTGAAACCTGAGGGCTCATGTAAATAACTTTTAACAGTGAGATCGCACATAACCATTTACAGAGCAGTGTGGCATAATGCAATTCAAAGTTGTTCTTGATTTAAAATGTTTCAAGTCCAACTACAGTGTCAGCCTGCCCAGAGAAATCTCTTATAAAAGTTTTCACACTCTGTTGGGTTAAGAGACAGTGGGTATTAATCCTATGGCTTCTACGCCAAGCTTCCTTTTTGTGGTCAGCAGAGAAGCTCTGTGGTTGGTCTGAAGGAGTCCAAAGTCTTTTTTCTGTGTTAAAACAAGGGAAAGTGGGCCGGTTACAGAGTAAAAGAAAAACCACAGCCAGCTCACTCTGCTGTAGCTTTTCCCTTAAATGTGGCCTAGAGCAAATCTGCTTTCCAAAAAAAGGTTTAATTTAAACCATACACAGTGCTGCAGGCTGCCACGTTTCCAAACTCAACATTCCTTTTTAATCTATGCACTTCAGAACCAACATACTCTGTTTCCAATGGTACTCAGACGAGCTTTAATAAATAAAATATCACTGCCCATCCATTACTTAATTTGATAATAATATGCCCTCCCCCCCATTGACATTATTCTAAGTGCTTATTCGAGTGTGTTGAACTGCTATAAACATCACCTCTGAAAAATCGGCTCTGTTCTCTTTGTGAAGGGAAGGAAAAGGGAATTACTAAGTGAGAGAACTTACAAATGATAGCAAGTGGTCCAGAGCTTCAGAAAACCACCACTCTGTGAAGAGGTAGCATATGCCAAAAACAGCTTATTATCTTTACGTTTAAAAAAAAAAAAAACTAGAACAAAAAGTACATATTTATCCCTTAGCAATGACACTAGATCTGTGCTGTTATTCAAAATATCACTAGGAAAGACCACAGTCTCCCTAGCTCAGGACGACCAAACAGCCACATGACCAATACAGGTCTCTTTGGCCATTGGTGTAGCTGGTGCCGATCACCACGCTGGCCAGAGTGAACAGAATGAATAGCCCACAGTTGGGGCGCTTTAATTTTTTGCCTAAGTGTATTCACTTGTATGTTCATTAAGAACTCCAACCCCAGCGGGAAGCCCAGCCCATGGTTTTCTATGTGAGTTGCCATGCTCTATTACACATGACACTTGTCAATTAAAGAGGAAGCCCTTTTAAAGCAAACTGAAGTTAAGCTGGTACTTTCTTCAACATCTGACTTACCGCTGCTGTTATCGTCCAAAAGGAAGTTTGTTTTAGAACAATGATAGCAGTAGTAATCCTCCTATTTCAGCAGTGAGGGATTTAAACACATTCAGGGCACTGGGGACCAGTCAAAAGGTTTCTTTCAGCAGAACTATGTATTTTCAGTAGTAAAAGGAAGGTCGTGCCGATGGGATAACTGCCAAGACTGGACAATTTTTCAGCCTCCCAGTTTGGAGGATATCATTTTAAACTACCAGGTATAATACAAATGTGGCACAATGGATCAATGCAATGAATTCTCTCTAGTCAGTAAAACGCTCTCCCAAATAATGGAATCCATTAATAATGATTACTGCCCCCATGCCTTTGCCACAGAAGTAATGCCCAATGCTACATCTCAATGGCCTCTAATAAATACATACAATTCCCACAATAAGAACATAATCATAACATGCCAAATGAGTGCAGATTCCAGGGAGAGTACAAATTAAAAAGCCATTAGGTAGGATAGTCCCTGTTCAAAACCTATCTTACCTTGTAAAATACACTTTCCTTATCTGTAGAATGGGGCTTAGAGGAGATGATGGCTTAGGTCCCTTCCAGCTCTGTCAGTCCATGAGGGCTTAAAGTTTTCTCAAGGGTTTTAAATCTTAATGCACTCACTTTAGGACTCTCACCAGCACACCAACAATAATTAATGCTAATAAGGGTCCATGAAACTCCTACAATGAAACTTTAATTTGGATTGATCTGGAGGGAGAAGAAAATGTAATAGAGAAGATTTCAGCCTTAGACTTTTAAAGTTAAACATCATTTGTTTCCTGAAAACACTGAAAGCCACACACCTAAAACAGGACAGCTGAAACATACGATTTCCTGGAAATGTAGGCAGGTGACCCAGCACGCGTGAACACATTTAAGAAAGCATCATCTTTAGGGACTTCCCCAGTAGTCCAGTGGTTAAGACTCCAGGCTCCCAATGCAGGGGACTGGGGTTCAATTCCTGGTCAGGTAACTAGACCCCTGTATGATGCAATTAAAAAAAAAATAAGTAGAAGATGTTGCTATGATTAAAACCCTACATGCTGCAACTAAGACCTGGTGCAGCCAAATTATTAAAAAAGCATAACTTCAACCTGTTTAAAAAAAAAAACTGAAAGCTCAGAAACATATTTCAATTACGTCTTAGCATAATGATAATTAGCATTATTTATCCTGTGACCAACAGGATAAATCCTTTGTGTGAACCGCTCTCATTTACTCCTCACAACAAGCTATCCCCATTTTACACGTGAAGAGACTGAGGCTGATGAACTGTTACGTAACCTCTCCAAAGTGAGAATGGATAAGGAACCAAGACAGAACTACACGTAAATTAGTGGAACTCCAGAGCCTAAGCTCTTAGCCACAATGCAGACACCACCTCCTCTTAGTAATAGTATCCACATGATGATCTGTTTACACCCGGTTGCTACCTTCAAAAGCCCCTTATTTTTGTGAGATGTTGACAACTTCAAGCACCAAAGGTCAAACCTCAAGACTGGTTTTTATGCAGGTTACTGCGATAGATCTTTAATTTGCTCTATTTAAATATGTGCTTTTAAATTCTCAACCTTCAATATCCAACAGTGCTCAGCTGAGATGAAAGAAAGGCTTCTCCTTAGCTTGGGAGTCAAGTGTCAAACTGTCTCCCTCTCTTGCTGACAAATCTTCCAAAATGCTCTTGACTAAAGAGAGAAAATGCAAATGAGGGCGTTTGGGTAAACTCGTATTAGGACGCTCTTTTCCTCTTACGGAAAATAAAAACCAGGTTTTATAGAGACTTCTCTAGGCTGACCTGTAGTGAGACAATTAAGATGTGGCTGCATATGGAGACAAACAAGTTACTCGAAGCTCCGAGGACAACAGTAGCCCAGAAACTCATAGAAGAAAAAGCCAAGTGCTCAGGACTCACCCGCGGACCCTTGGGTGTTTAAAATGGCAGGAAGGCTTAAGAGCTATTTTTAGTATATCAAAACCTCGAAGAGAAACTATATACTTATCCACAAAACAACTGCACAAGCTTGCTAAAACATCATCCAATTCATCACATGAAAACTATTTCATACTCTCCACTCCTTTGTATCTGCGTGCTCAGTTACAGATGTCCATCTGCTTTAAAAATGGGAAAGCAAATTAATTGTTAACCAATGCAGTCTGTCTGGAAAACAGAAGTTTTCCAAAATGAAACAAAAAGTAGTATTTGAGGTTCTTGTTGATAAAAAGAAGTTAGAGAAGTAAAATTACAGTCAAAGGCATCCTCAGCGCCCCTGCATCTCAGATTTCGAACCTCACTGTAACAACAAAAGATCACATTATAACTTTGTAACTACAAGGAATCTTAAACACTTACAGACCTAGCAGGCAGGTTAGAGCAGGCTGTTGATACAGGGTAATACAACAGGGAATCGGTGGAGATTATGGCAAATTAGAAACACCAGATTTCACCTAAAGGCATTCAGATTCAAGTGTCTGAAAACTGGGCTGGCACCATTCAACTCACAGAACACTGATTTACCAGCCCTGAACGCAATGCACCCATTTCACCGATCAGAAAACTTGTTTTCGGAGAAGCCAAGCGACTTGCCTAAATTCACTGCTTGAATCTACTCCCCGCCCTGATCAACTGTGTCAGGACTGGAGGGAAGTTTCCTGATTCCCATCCTTCGAGGCAGTTACTGAACAAACCCAGCTCATCCAGCGAGGCTCTCTGATAAACAGGCTAGAAAGACCAATGACTTTAAGATCACCCTGCACTCACTCTCCGTAGAGGATGAGACAGACCAGGAAACAAACGTGACAATATAGAACAAACGGGACAACAGTGCTCTGTTCTTATCAACTGCAAACGAGAATACAGAGAAGGGGAACAGTAGCCACTTGAGAGGGTGCCGCACTCAAGTTTTAAAGAGTTCGATCTTAGCAGATACAGACTACTATGACATAATGTTCCTGAGCTTTATTATTTATATCTTTGAAGAAACATATTCCACAAAATGGAGGGGGAAAACAAGGTCTCAAATCATGATACTCATGGAAAGTCTTAGCCCAAGAAAACTTTAATGGTCTAGTTATAAATCTTCCAAAATGAGAATTTCTAATAGAAATACTGACAGACCTTTAATTATGGCAGCACTATGGGGCTTTGTATAAGAAAGCCCACATATTTTCAGTTTAGGTCATTATTTATAGGATGCCTTGCAAAGGATTTTATTTACAAGTGCCTGCCTGAATCAATGGAGTAAAGTTTTACACAGGAAAGGAAGTGCAAAGTACACTGTTTGAAAAAGCAGGGATTTACCTCCTGGGGTTCAGGAGGCCCAGGGACCAGGGGCTTCAGGCAGTGAATGATGATTTGACTCCTCCAGTTTGTATAAAAGGTTGAAGTTCAGTCTGGCGCAGTGCAGCATTCCACAAGACCTGCTGCCTCTTTGAGCAGGCGATTAATCTCATGATCGATAGACCATATGATTAGGCACTAATAGCTGATGGGAGGAGAGAATAAACAACCATAAATTTGCTTTGTACCGAGTAATCCGAGTGTAAGCAGGGTCATTTAATGGCCACATTGGGTCATGTTACCTAAGGGGCCATATGAAATAAAAATGCAAGAAGATCCTTACACTTTTTAAGATCTTCTATTGTTATCTCAGGGGATTAACCAGGGTGGGGGCTCTGAGCAACACCTTATCAGTTTTGTACTCCTGGTGACAGATGCGAAGGTTTCCGTGTGCTGAGCGTGAAGGGCTGATTACAGAAAGAATAATGGAAAAGTCCCATTGTTGAAATAACTCCTCTCTAAGCACCATTGTCAACCATCCCTGGTATAACGTGAGTGGCCCTGGGTGGTCTGTCTCGTAACTCCGTGAAACAGCAGAATCCGAGCAGAGAGAACAAACTAAAGAAAAGCAATACTCAGGATCCAGAGAGGGACCGTCTGTGACTCTCAGTCAAGGCAGTTGCTGGACTGTTAATTTCGCCTTTGCATGCAGATCACTGCTCCGAGTTCCAGGGTTGTTTCTCAGGGTGTCATGAACTTCCAGTATTGGGAATGGTTACGAGACATAAAAGCGGGGATCCACCAGGTCATAAATCTCATTCTTTCTTTTCTCCTTTTCCCTGGCTTCTTCCCTTTCTAAGACACTGACCTCCTCCATCAGCCCCGTGAAAGAAAGAAATCAATCAACCCGAGCCGAAAATGAAAACCCGAATCTTCACTATGCACTGGAAGGTTTTTCCTTTTCTGTGCCAAAATTCACAAAATTTTGCAAAATGTCAGTTCCCTCTTACGTAAGTCCTTCTCTCTACCCTACCCTGAGCCCTGAGAAGCAAAAAGCCCTGAAGTTCTTACTTATCAATGACCAGGCAGGAGGAAGGAAAATACTTTGTTAGCCTAAAAGGAAGATGCCAGAGAAAGTAATTGTTGGACAAAAAAGAACATCAACTGGTTCTGCACTGCGTTCTCAGTCCCACAGCAAACTACACAAATCTTTTCTTTGAAAACTATCTGGGAAACAAACCCCTCCAATCACCCTCTCCACTTGTGAATTGTTCCTCCCAGCCCCCCCCATTCTCCTCAACCCCTCCTCCCGGGACCTACTAATATGGCCTTTGTTAATTTCCAAGCCTTTAGGGAACAACTGTTCACAATCCTTCTTTCCAGTCTAATTGTTCCATACCGCTGATAGCTCTTGAGCCCACAGAAGAGTATTCGATCAGCTCTTCGAGAAGAAAGCAGGCGCTTCAGACACCCTGGGATTTGTTGGGGGAATTGCTGTTGTTGTTGTTCCTAGGAAGCTGGGAAATTCATGCCCCATTCAAAGACAAGCATTATCAGTACCCCGAAGAAGTCCAGTGGCATAAGCAGTTGCTACAGCCCAGCCAGATGAGAATTTTTAAAATTTATCCTGAAGATCCCTTCTTGGCTTTAGGTTTATTCAAAGTGTTTCCACTCACAGAATTTCTCAGCTGGAAGACTTTGGGGCCAGATACTCTGGATCATAGAAGGATTCCTCAAAATGTTAAAATCACAAAGGACACTCCAACATCCAGCCATTTCTCTGCTGACACTTTTTGGAACAATAACACCAGCCCAGCTGGGGCCACCCATGCCAACTCCTGGTCAGGAAGAAGCACCTGCCTGGAAAGGAGACACATGAGAGGGCAGGGATAATTGTCTGCTCGGCTCCCAGGGAGGAGATGAAGGGCACAGCATAAGAGGGAGCCCGCAGAGGGCACGGAGCTGAGCCCCAGGGAACACAGGTCAGCGCTCGTGCCCTGACGCCCCCAGTCCCCTCGCATCCATATTTTTCAAGTTCTTCCCTAGCTGCTGCTGCTGAGTCGCTTCAGTCGTGTCCGACTCTGTGCAACCCCATAGACGGCAGCCCGACAGGCTCCCCTCTCCCTGGAATTCTCCAGGCAAGAACACTGGAGTGGGTTGCCATTTCCTTCTTCAATGCATGAAAGTGAAAAGTGAAAGTGAAGTCACTCAGTCGTGTCCTACTCTTAGCGACCCCATGGACTGCAGCCCACCAAGCTCTTCCATCCATGGGACTTTCCAGGCAAGAGTACTGGAGTGGGGTGCTACTGCCTTCTCTGTCTTCCTTAGCAACTAGTACCAATGTTTAGCCATCTCTGAAACACCCAGAATATAAGGAAGACACTGTCAGTTCCCTTCTTAAACCAACCTGAATTCTCCCTGGAGGAAAAAAAAAGAAAATCTCCATCACACACATACAGAGAATAGCTAAATCTAACCCAGTTGTCCCACCCTGATCCTGTGTGTGTGTGTGTGTGTGCATGTGCGCATGCACGTGTGCTCAGTCATGTCCAACTCTTTGTGACCCCATGGACTATAGCCCACCAGGCTCCTCTGTCTGTGGGATTCTCCAAGCAAAAATAATGGAGTGGGTTGCCATTTCCTCTTCTAGGGGAATCTTCCTGACCCAGGGATTGAATCCACATCTCTCGTGCCTCCTGTATCAGCAGGGGGATTCTTTACTACTGGGCCATCTGGGAAGCCCTAATCTTGTCACCACTGAAACTCTGGAGGGCCTGTAGCCAACCTGGTTTACAGCAGTAACAGCAGTCTTAATATTTACTATTTACTGAAAATCAAACACAGTCTGGGACACTTACAAAATCATTTCTACTTGTCAAACAGCCCTGTAGAGTTAATATGGTTCATCACCTGGACTTTATAAAACAGAAAAAACAGAGATGAAGAAACTCAGAGAGGTTAAACAACTTGCCGAAAGTCACACAGCCCGTCAGCAGCAGATCCAAGATTTGAATCACACCTATTTGTCACGAAAGCTGATTAGTTTCCCAAGAGATTATGCTGTTTTCCCCACTGGCTTAAGAATATAAGAATGAGATTGCCCTATAGCTCTCAGGAATTAGTTGGTACCAGTACCAACAGCTGGCCCTTCTGGTTTACATTTTCCTGAGCATGAAAGCAATACAGCCTTAACACCATTCCCATGGATACCAGAGTCTCATATCACTAAGGCAATCAGAAACTAGATGAGTCAGTTTTAGCAAAAACATTAAGTATAGGCTGAGGTTAGGACTATGTGCATAAAAAGCAGCAGAATGGAAGAGACTCTCTAAAGATTTTTTTTTTTTTAATCTTAACATAAAGCCCAAAGAGAAAAAAGTAACTTGATTTATTTATTCTTCCACCCTCAGCTAATGTTGGCTGAGCATCTACTAAACTTTTCTAGATTTCATTAGAAAGGGAATGCTTCAGTTTCTCAACTTCTTTCTGCCGACTGAGACCCTTCAGTACAGGTAATTCATCGACCCTTCTCCTTCATCGTCCATTCTATCCTGATGCTCTGTAGACACAATAGAGCCTGCTGCTAACTTGACGACTTCTGTTCTGTTATCCTAGTCACGTTTTAGCCATTCTGAAATGGAAAGCACCAATAAAGTAGAGTTTGGGAGATACAATCCAAATGATTCCAGCCCCTGCCAATGCTTCACACTCTACTGAAAAGAAGGCCCAGACACAGATCTCAACAGTTCCACTAGTCAGCAGCTTCCTGTTGGTATCCAAAGGTTCACAGAGGTATGAAAAATGAAGCAGGCCTTCTTCACTCAGATACCAGCAGAGACGCCTCCTAAGTCTTCTAGAAGGCGCTAAATCATAAAGCTTCAGCAGGAATTCGTCAGACTAAGGGGCTAGGGAGGGTGTAGTCAGAGGCAGAGGGAATGAACAGCACAGAGTTCCAAAGGCAAGAAAGAATGTGAGCTATTTAGCAAGCTACCAATAGTGTACTATGGCCAGAAGGTGGGAGGGGGTAGGAGGGCTAGAGGTAAGCAGAGGCCAGTGTTTCTAAGGGGCCTTGCCGCAGCGACCACTGCTTCATTCTCCTATTCATGTCACAAATGCTACTGAGCGCCTACGATGTAGCAGGCGTGATGCCAGACCCTGGAGATACCGAGGTGGGTTAGCGAAGTTTCAGGACACCTGTCACCACCACTCAAGAATGAGCTGCACCTGATGCAGGTTAGTGTTTACCGTGTGATGCAAACTGGAAACACAAGAAAACACCCCTAGCTTTTCCTAATCCACCTACGAAATTAAACTATCCACACCTGCAGGGAAGGACTCCTTTGCACTGGTTTACAATGAACATTAGCCAAGCCCCCTAGGATAATGCTGGACTTTTGCCCGCTCATCAATATTAACTGTGGCATATATAGATCCAACCCTGTGTTCTCCCATTTCTCCAATTTCAGCCCTCACACCAAGGTACATTCTTAATCCAGCTGAAATTTCAGGGCACACACTTCAGTGCAGCTGGGACCATAAAAATTCACATGGTATCATTAAGCACCACTAGGTGGAAAAAAAAAATGAAAATTACATGCTTTCCAGAAAGCCCAAGGTCCACTTACAAAGAAAAAAAAAAAAAAATCAGCCTGGATACTGTAAAAGAAGGCAAAATGATCTTCCAACCACAACCCTATAGGACTCAAAGATTTTTCTACACAGAAAGATACTCCTTTTGAAAACTGACATAAAATATCTCTGTCACCAGAAGTCTGACTCCATGAAGCTAATCCTAAAAGTGACCAGGCCACAGTTCTTTGGTGACTGAGACTAATTTTAGAACTTTAAGATTCACTCAGTCTTTCACCATTATTTATATCATTATTTCCAAATATTCAGAACCTACCTTGTTTCTGAATATTTGGAAATACGGATTTAAGGATTCCCAGGTAGTGCCAGTGGTAAAGAATTCGCCTGCCAATGCAGGAGACATGAGAGATGTCAGTTCGGATGATCCCTGGGTTGGGAAGCTGCCCTGGAGGAGGAAATGCCAACAACCTACTCCAGTATTCTTGCCTAGAAAATGTCAGAGGAACCAGGCAGGCTACAGTCCATGAAGTTGAAAAGAGTTGGACACAATTGAGTGACTGAGCATGCACATGCATGGCGACACAGGATTACATTCACCTGCAAAGAAGCACCCCCAAGACCCATGAACTCAAGACTCAGGTGTCTTAATGATGTGACATACAATTTAGACATGTCACAGGATGTCAGTCCGTCCAGAGCCCAGACTGGCCACACTCTATCTTCCAACTTCTAGTGAAGAGCCTGTTAAATGGAATTAAGTAACACTCACTGAAAACAATTTTTTTTAATGTATGAGAGTGGAAAATCTCCAATCATTTTTAGAAACTTTTAACAAACAAGTATCTTCCGTGTGTCCAGCACACACAATACCTTCCTGTAAAGAGCACACCATTTAGGGGAAGGAGAGAGGATGAGGGGCAGTGGGCTGCAAGTAAACCCACAAAGTCACAACAGGAAGACGTGGTCCCGCAGGCACACACAGGGTATCAGGGAATCACAAATGAAGAGCACCAGATAAGCCCAGGAAGGTTTCCTGGGGGAGGGGCTTTTGAGTTGAGTCTTAAGGAGGTTTTCAGGTAGTAAAACAAGTATAATCCACCCTGCCAGGTTAGCAACATTTGCATTTTAGAGCATGCTCTGTTGGATTGGGTTCCATAGAACAGAAGAGTCAACTCAACAAAACTGATTTATTTGCCAATGAGGGACTCTGGACTTCCTGATAGGGTGTGGATGGCTGAATGACTGCCCCCCACCCCGCAACTGCACCTTTAAATGGCTACATCCTAATTCCAGATCCTGTGACTGTGGCAAAAGGTGATCCAGTTTAGGATTTGGAAGTAGAGAGGTTATCCTGAATCATCCAGGAAGGCCCAATGATGTAATCACAAGGTTCCTTACAGGAGAAAGGCAGGACGACAAAGACCTGGGAGAAAGAGGCAGAGACTGGAGTGATGCAGAAATGAGCCAAAGATACCAAACCAGCCTCTATAAGCTGGAAGAGGCAAGGAAGGGTCTCCCCCGGAACCTCCTGGATGGACCAGCCCTGTTGACACCAGACTGGGTTTTCGACTCCCCAGCTCCAAAATTGTAAGAACATAAATTTGTGTTGTTTTAAACCATTAGGTTGTGATAATTGGTTACAGCAGGAATAGGAAACAAGCACAGGGCTTGCAGTAATAGCAAGAAGAGATGAATTCCATCAGCACTGACTTTACACCACAAATCCAAGCACCTTGATGGGCCAGAGAAACAATGACAGTGACACTAACCGTAACTCCACACACAAAACAGGAGCAAAACACTACAAATGGCTCAACGTGCTTACATAACTCAGAGTGAGCAGTCATCAAATATCCAGGGAATTCACATCTGAGTGCCCCTGCCGTGGCCAGCGCACCCCAAGGCTCAGACTCCACAAAACTCACTGCTCCAGAGGCACCTACACGCGGTCCCTTATGTGAAAAAGTAACTGGAGGGCAGGGATTTCGTTCTGTTTCTTCACCACTCTATCCCCAGCACTAGAACAATGCTTGGCACATAGTAGGTGTTCATTAACATTTAGTGAACTAATGAAAGCCTGGAGATAAAAGATAATCTATTTGTGAATAACAAGCAAGTCTCTGGCGGATAATGTTTCTACTGCAAGGTTATCTGATTGGCCAGACTCTGCAGATTTTGAGAAAACATCCTCCTAATTGCACTTCTGGTTTTAGCCATATAGTGTAACATGTAATAAAAAGGGCAAAACAAAAATTCGGAAAGTCAGTGAAAGCAGGTTATGTGGCAGTGTGTTAGCTCCGTGTTCCTACCATGCTTGAGGGAAGCATTAATTTCCTTGAGGGTTTTTCTTCTTGGCTTAGTGCTGAAATGGCACAAAACAGGCAGAGGTTTGATTCGCTTAGATTTACTATTAATGCCATCAGCATTTCAAGAATAAAATATCTACAAGCAGAAATGGAAGCCCCTTAATTAAATGAACTTTTATAGGCATGTGAAATACCCCAAAGTTAAGGGCCGGAGGGGCAGGCAACGTGACACAGACCAACAAGGATCAAGTAACAGCAGCAGCAAAACAGGGGCTTCCCTGGTAGCTCAGCTGGTAAAGAATCCGCCTGCAGCTCAGGAGACCCTGGTTTGATTCCTGGGTTGGGAAGATCCGCTGAAGAAGAGATAGGCTACCTACTCCAGTATTCTTGGGGTTCCCTGGTGACTCAGATGGTAAAGAATCTGCCTGCAATGCAGGAGACCTGGGTTTAATCCCTAGGTTGGGAAGATCCCCTGGAGGAGGGTATAGCAACCCATTCCAGTATTCTTGCCTGGAGAACCCCCCTGGACAGAGGAGCCTGGCGGGCTGCAGTCCATGGGGTAGCAAAGAGTTGGACATGACTGAGCAACTAAGCAGAGCACAGCACAGCAGCTAAACAGAGGTAAGCAAAACGCATTTCCGAAAGAACCTTGTATGGCAGGTATGCTCTGATGCCGGTTCTTATTATTCTGGTTTCTTCCACTAAAGACGGACAAAGCGTAGGAATTAAACAGCTGCAGGCCTTGGGCTAGTGGCTAACACAAAGGGAAAAATAAACATCCATCTATTTTCTCAAAGAACATTTCCTGAGCACCTATCCTGTGCCAAGCCAAGTGCTAGATCCTAGAGACAGAAAAACATTCTGATTAGTTCTCAGGCATGTTCTCTGTTATCCGGCAGCTGTGCCAAGTGCAGTTCCATTACCATAACCCTCATTGTCACAGTGAGAAAACGAAGGCTTAGCAGTATCATGAGTTCATGGGGCCAGTGCTTGGCAAGGAAATAATCTGAATCCAGACACATGTGATTCCAGGGCTCAAATTTTGGGGGACAAATGTCCCAGTGCCACTGCCCAGCACAAGCCCATCACAGAATGGATGAGTTCAGACCTCAGCACACAGACACACAAATTGGGAAATTTCTAAAGACAAAAGTTTTCCACAGAGTAGCTTGTCACAGGAACACAAAAATGTTGTTTTAAGCCTTCTAGAACAATGGTTTGCTTAAAAACAAATCACTGGGCCTTAATTCACAAGTTTGTGATTCAGTGGGTCTAGAATTCAGATCAAGGGTATGAATTTCTGGGACTTCTCTGGCGGTCCAATGGTTAAGACTGTGCTTCCACTGCAGGGGGCATGAGTTCGATCCCTAGTTGGGGAACAAAGGTCCTGCATGCCGCATGTTGTGGCCAACAAAAAATTTTTTTTAATTATTTTTAAAGATATGAATTTCTAATAAGTCCATCTGTGAGGCTGATGATGCTGCTTTGGGGACCATACATTGAGAACCCCTGATGTATATAAATCTGCAAATGTGATCTCTAAGGCCAAGAATTCTGTCTTTTCTGTTCTCTGTACCTAAAAGAATACATGGCACATGTTTGCTGTTCAGAAAATAATTACTGAATAAATAAATCTGCTGTGTACTTGAAAAAGAGATAACCAACTTTATTAAAACAGTGTGTAAACTAAGCGTGAACAGGTTCCAACTGGGGCCTGGGAAATCTCATGATGAAGGGTGTGGGCACTTTAATGAATGCTGTAACAAAGCCTCTGGCCACTCAGAGGTGTCCATGCATGGGTCCTCTTATCTCAACCTTTCTCAGTCATGGTGATACAGCATATTGAACAGGACATGGAATCAGTGCTAATTCTACACTTAATAAGGATAAATTCTACACAGCTAATTCTAGACTGCTCAGTGTCCTGTGGCACATCCCCAACTTCCCAAAGCTTAGTCTTCCCTTCTATACAGTGGGTTCTTGGGAAGATCATTAATAATATACACACAGGGCAGGAATGCTTCAGTGGTAGCTATGATCAACGTGATCGCAAACATACCTCTGTCAGAGCCGTCACAAAAATCTTGATCTTCAGTAAACAGTCGTTCACCTAGCAATATTCAACAAATATTTACTAAGCATGCCATTCACTGTGTGGGGAGGGCTTGGTTCTCTGATGCCACATTAAGTAATAGGTTTTAAAAAATCCTCTCCCCTAGGTTTCTTGCCACCCCAGAGGGTTTGCTCTAAAAACCCTAGGAGCAAAGGCCCAGAAGTGCACCCTGTGAAGAGCTCAGGGGGCAAGAATCAACAAGAGCCATGTCAAGAGAAGAAGCCAGGTGTTCCTCCTCCCTCTGGAGGCATGAAGAGGGTTGAGTCAACAAGCCCACTTGCTCCTGGGCCAAGCAGGCACCACAGGAGCGGTTCTCAGGGCAGGTGCGAGCGGATCAAGGAGACAAGCTGTGCTGTCCGGGAGCTGCAGCTGGGAGGTTCTCTCCCGGGCACTCTCTTAGGTTTTTGGCACCCACGCAGACACCTTCTACATGCCAAAGGGCCTCTCTGTGTCAGCCTCCACACCTGAAGCGCGAAAGCCAAGACAGAAGGCCCCTCCCTCCACGAAACACTTGGTGCACGTTTGCATGTTTGTATTGCATTATGCTGTTAAGGAAACTAAAATCACAAGTAAGGAACCAGAGAGCAGAAAGTAACCTTTACAATTTCCTATTTCTGTGTTCATTCATAATGTAAAAGACTTAGAAAGGTACCCATTTGGACTCTGGGGAATAGGAAAATCCCAAAACCATAGTTTACTATTTTCAAAGGAGTTTCAATATGGGCAGAAATCAAGAATACCGTTCTTCAGGCTAAGTTTATATCCTGAAATATGCTTCTTGTAAGAAATAATTTTAAAATGTGGAATCTAAAATTAAGCAAAAATAACATACAGTATGTTCAGCTTTGAAATTTGCCGGGACTCAGCCAAGTTTACCATAAACAGAAGGCAGAATTGTCTATTTTTAACTTTACAGCCCTTGGGTGATTAAAATTTTGAGCCATAATAAACAACTTTTTTCTTCTTTGCAACATAATTTCTCATTTGAAATTGCAGTCTTTTTAGTTGTTTAGGAGATATGGATTGAGCACTTCATGTTTTTAAATTCTTTCTTAAACGGAAATTTCTTGCAGAGACTAAATGCGTGCATTAGCATGCCAAAGGCACAGATTTAAAAAAAAAAAAAGAAGAAAAGGAAAAGAACCTCACTAAGGCCCAAAAACTAAACTGCTTTCTCCTCTTCTGCGCTAACCCTTGAACAAGTAGCACCTTCGGCCAGGTGCCTTTTGGGAGAACAGAGTAACTGATCCCACCATTCTGCCTATATAAACGGAATCGCTACAAACACCTCACGATAACCCAACAGATTATCTGGCAAATTGGGTATATGTGTAGATATATGATGTCAGCA
Source organism: Bos grunniens (assembly GCF_055505025.1). Lineage (NCBI taxonomy): Eukaryota > Metazoa > Chordata > Mammalia > Artiodactyla > Bovidae > Bos > Bos grunniens. Next base: position 36,941,164 of record NC_141167.1, on the reverse strand, counting down.
GAAAGTGTATCTCCCCACCAGGAAAGACAGTTGCATATGCAATAAGCCAATAGCCTTTGACACATCAGTTAATTACATCAGTTAGCTACTATCTCCTGTGCATGATCGCAGTGTTAATCAAACTATTTTGGTGTAGACGTGTAACAGGTCAAGACAAGCAGACCAGGAAACAGAAGGGATTTTGGGTCACAGAGAATGTCAGTGTGATGAGTCACACAGAATTTAACCTTGGCCCCCACAAAGGATATAGGATTTTTCCCTCTGCTGCAAGTAGCTAATATTCTTTTCCTCTGGCATCTCAAAACCCTTTAGAAATTATCCAGTTTAACAGTATTGCCTCCCTATCAAGAGGCATTAACAAGTGAGTTACTGGAGATAAACTGAACCCGGGTACCATGGGTGCTGACTTTATGAGCAACGTTTTTTGTTTGTTTGTTTGTTTCCCGAGGGAAAGGGATGAGTGAAAGATGATGCTCCATTTCTGGTTCGGATGACAGGGTGAGGAATGGTGACAGACACTCATTTTGAAACACAGGGAGATTAGCAGATTTGTTGGGAAAATGGGTCAAGACATTAACCCAGGTTTCTGTCTCACACACAGTGTGTATATGAGAAGCTCCGTGTGCTAAGTGTGGTACGTCGTTTCAGTCGTGTCCGACTCTTTGCAACCCCTAGACTGTTGCCTGCCAGGCTCCTCTGTCCATGGGATTCTCCAGGCAAGAATACAGGAGTGGGTTGCCAAGCCCTCCTCCAAGGGATCTTTCCACCCCGGGGATTGAACCCATAACTCTTATGTCTCCTGTATTGGCAGGCAGGTTCTTTACCCGTAATGCCCCTGGGAAGCCTATATGAGAGGCTCCAGAGAAGAGACCTCAACTCCTACTCCTGTCTTCTAGAGCAACAGAGAATACTCCACAGGACGCTTCAATATGTAAGCTTATTCTTAAGGTCACTCTAAATAATCTCTTCTCCAGACTTTACCACCATGCTTTCCTCCCCTCCCCTCCTATGAGATGATTTCCTGACCCATTAGCATCCAGGTTTCCATTTTGTTGGCATTCCTCTTTAACATTTTGGGCCCAAAACTGGGCAAAAAATTACAGCTGTGGTCAAACCACAGCCCAACACGGCATCAGCTTTGGAAATCGCACTGTCACACGGCTGGCCCCTGTTAATCTCGTGGTCAGCTTACACTCTTAGACTGTTTTCACATGGACCGCTGTCAAATTAGGTTTCCTCCTTTGTATAAGGAAACTTATTCTAAATTCAGGATGCCCCATTCCCAGCCTGTCTATATTTAACAGAAACTGAGGATTTGCATCCTATTTTCATTTCATTCTTATCAATTCTGTTTCCAACTTTGCCAGGATGCCCAGAGGTATGAACTATTAAAATGAGCTCTCCCTTGCGTGCATGCTCAGTAGCTCAGTCATGTCCAACTCTATGCGACTCCATGGACTGTAGCCCACGACGCTCCTCTGTCCATGGGATTTCCTAGGCAAGAATACTGGCGTGAACTGCCATTTCCTTTGCCAGGGGGTCTTCCCAACCCAAGGGTCAAAGCAACATCTCCTGCATTGGCAGGTGGATTCTTTACCAGTGAGCCTCCTGGGAAGCCAGGCTTTCCCATGCTACCTTCCAAAAAACAGTCCAAAAATGTTCTTATCCCTTTTATCACTAGATTCTCCCTACCCCAGGTTATTTTATAAATTGCATTTTTCCCTACAGAAAATATATAAAGCCATAGGGGTAGTGGAGGCACCTGCAAATTAAGAACAAAATAATTTGTCATTAGCCTTGGAACAGTGCAGGTCGACTATAAATGATTTTTTATTCTGGAGAACAAAATTTGTATTTTTATAATGTACATTTAGATACTGTACACTGGTCTTCTTCCACCGACCCCCCCAACCCCAAAAAGAAACCCCCAAACAAACAAATACAAGCCAGATATTTACCAACATCTGGGAGGCCAGTAAATAATTTGTCTTTTCTGTAGGCAGTAGTAAGGAATGTTGATTGGGTTTACTTAGCTATCAGCATGTAACAGGCTGCGTAGCCTTCAGGGCAGAGGTAAAGAAAAGTATAAAGGAGGGAGCTATGTTTAAAAAAAAAAAAAAAGTACCCTGGCCAATTTTCAGTACTTATCTCAGCCTTGCAGCCCCACTGCCTGGCTGTTACAGGGTCATATAAGGATCTGAAGCTTAGGGAGTAAGTGGTCTCTAGGCTTCGACCGCTCTGAATATTTCTACCACCATTTATCAGTTATCATCCAGTTTGGTCCCACCTAACATCTGGATTTTCACCAGGTTCTGGACGTGCTGGGAAAGTACTCTTCTACTGGGTTCTCAAAATATTCTGCATTTTCAAACCATTAGCAGACAGCAACATTTTCTTTGTATAAATCCCTAAGAGGTATGCAAACAATTTTATACCTCTAAGGAAGATGGCAGGAGTAGAAATATGCTTAACCTGATGCTTATCAACTTAGAAATTAGAATGAACTTAATAGTTAAGCTTATTACATAGTCTTTTAAAGAAGAATGGAATACATCTGTTTGGGGTAATTTAGATGTAGTTGTGCCTGAAGGCAAGAGGAAAGACAAGATCATTTCTCAGTAACCGGCTGAGTTCATTAACAATGCCACCAGAGCAGGCACCAACAACTCAGAATTGAAACCAAGAGAGAATATTATGAAACCTGAAGTTAGGGAATAGTTGATTCCTATTAACTACCAACGGAGAAGGCAATGGCAACCCACTCCATTACTCTTGCCTGGCAAATCCCATGGAGCCTGGTAGGCCGCAGTCCATGGGGTCGCTAGGAGTCCGACTCGACTGAGTGGCTTCACTTTCACTTTTCACTTTCATGCCTTGGAGAAGGCAATGGCAACCCACTCCAGTGTTCTTGCCTGGAGAACCCCAGGGACGGAGGAGTCTGGTAGGCTGCTGTCTCTGGGGTCGCACAGAGTCGGACACAACTGAAGTGACTTAGCAGTAGCAGCAGCATTAGCTACCAAATCCCAGACCAGCTTTCAAGGAAATACCCTAATTTCTTTCCTTATTTTCTGGTCTATAAAAGGATATCCAGGAATCTCTTAGGAGAAAGATCTATCTGAATAGCAGCATCCACAATTAAGAGTCAACTGCAGGCTCCACAATCTGCAGAACCCACTGGCCCACAAAGCCTTCTCAGGAAACCCCCAACCTGACCAATATCCAAAGACACTTGTGACTCCTGACAACAGGTCAGGCTCAGGGCCAGCCTCTGCAAACAGTTTTTCTTCATGTCATCCTCAGAGTTACTAAATGAGTTCAAAATTATTTCTCTTTTACAGATTAGGAAACCGAGACTCTGAGAGTTTGTTTAAAATGACTAATTCTTTATTAGAAAGTGAGAGGCGGCATTTGACCACAGATCAGTCTGACCACAAAGACTCTTCCCACCTCCAAGGGAGTAAGGGTAAAGGTCAGGGTATTTTGTAAGTAATTTTTGTTTTACTAGAAATTAAGAAAAGGATGACCTTATACTCTTTCATTCTTGAGGGGAAAAGTTGCCATAATCAAAAAAAAATTTTTTTTTTTTTGGCCATAATCTTCATTGCATTTAATTCGCCTTCTTCAACTGGAAAAAAAAAGAGAAAACCAGCTAATAGAGTAAGAACATAAGCAACATCTATCACAACTAGAATAGATGTCAGGCCTTCCATATATCTTCCCCTAAACCAGCAGGGGGATCATAGTTGACTCTGACAAAACACTGCTGACACTTAGGCTTAAAACTGGGGACAACCCAAATACCCACGATGAAGGTAGATATATCTGAGCGCCCTGTGTGCACACGGGGAACCACCAGGGCAGCTTTAGAAAATACTCACGCCAGATCCCATCCCAGGCATGCTAAAAGGGCAGCCAAGACCGAGAACCACAGTCCCAAAGCCATGGAACTGAGGGTTAAACACAACACAAAGTAAGTGCATTGAGAAGGATGAAAAAAAGAGAATGTGTTGCAGTAAGTTTTATGACAAATCTGATTTCAAAAGTGATATACATGTCGGCACTAGTTTTCCATCCAACGAAGCACGCGCTCTGAGCTGAGTCAACCCTGAGTTCCACCATGGTGACACACAACTCACTTAATCTTTCTGAATCTCTTTTTCCTTGTCCATAAAATTAGGTCAATGACAACTACCTTGCAGAGCTGTCTTCAATATTAAATGACATAACAAGGTATACAAGACACTTAGCACCTTAGTAAGTTTTTCGACTTTCCAAAGTGTCCCTCCATTTGGTTACTCCAGGCTTCAAATAATTCACTTGCTACGTTTGAGTCACCATTCTTTCCAAAATCTATGAGCCTGTGTCCTCTAGCATGAAGGACCCTTATAGTGATCTTGATCCATAAGACTGTGTTGAATATTTACATTCATAATCCAGTTTTCACACATTTATGGGATAAGTCACTTGAAGCTACCCTTAGCTAAGCAGAAGTTTCTTTTAAATGTGGGCACCTATTTTTGAGCACCTATTATGTGCCAGGTACTGTGCCAAGCATTCTGTATGTTTAATCTAACTGAATTTCAACTAATTCTTATAAAGCCTCTCCAGGAAAAGAATTATTTCACTCATTTTATAGGTGACGAAATTGAATTTCACAGAGGTGAAGTAACTTGGACACACACACATGCACAAAGCAAATGGGGACACTCTCTACAATTTGAACCCAGGTCTCTCAAAAACTCCAAAGTCAGACCATAACTATATCCCCCCCCCAGTGTATAAAATATTTCATATTTAAAGTATACATGTATGTATACTTAATGTATGTATTCATAAAATACCTTGTGGATATGTGTACACATGCCAAACTTTAAGAGATTTAAGTATAAACTGAATTTCTGCACTTCGAACAGTATCATAAAATTAATTTCTAAATCAATATTGAGATTCATCTAGATTCTATGTTTAGCGATTGGTGTTAATTTACTTCTCGTAAGTGTCAGAAAGGGTCTAAGCCCCTCCCCCTGGCCCTTTTATACTATTCAAGCTTTTTATTAGCCCTAATGTTGATTGCCTTCCCAGGGCATCTACTGGTTTGCGTATAATTTGTCTAATTAAATTTAAAGAAGAGATGTTTCAGGGAGCACCGTTTCATCATTTCCTCTCATACTCCATGCTGTGGACTTTAATGAGGACCTAAACCCCATCTTAACTCACCCTTAGTTTCAGCACAGATGAGCTGTGCTTGTTAAGACGGTCTTCAGTTGTCAGGAAAAATAGCTTTATTAAGGTCATGGAATGTGGAGAGTTTGATTAAAGCTAATCAAGGAAGAAAGCCAGGCAGCAGCACAGTGAATCAAGCCTCAGTACAACATGTTTAACATAACTTAACCTAGCCTATCTGTTAAAAGCAGACATAAATAAGATCAGGTTTCCAAAAAGAATGCATGGACAAACGCAGGCATATTACACGCTGTAATATATCTCCTGAGTTTAAGTTGAACGACTCTTTCAATAAGCAGCATATATTTTAAGCCACATGGATGCAAGTGACAGAGGAGGGTTTTCAATAGCCCCTGTCGTTTAAAAGAGCGGCTGGGGGGTGGGGATGGGGGATGGAGATTACTTACATTCTTTCAGATTTAAAATGTGTGATCTATGGATATGTTTGGCCAGTGATGGTACATTCAATATCACTCATTAATCTGAAAGTAAGGCTTCCGGCTCAGTAAACCTAAATGACTGTTATTAGCACAGGTAATGCAAAGCAAGGCACTCAACCTTTACAATATTTTGGAAGGTTTTTCTAAGTGGGGCTTATATGATTGTTTTCGTTTTATGAAAGCTGAATAGTTGGGTAACAGGAAGGATCAGTAGGAATATGGAAATCTGAAGACCTAGGGCTATAGTCCTGACTCTAAAGTAAATTTGGTTGCATGACCTTCCACAAGATTCCTGGCCTGGGCCATGTGGGCCTCAGTTCTTCAAAGACACCAATGAGAGTAGCTGGGACTAAACGGTCTTTTAAAATCTAAAACTTTGATGATGCTATTACAGTTTACTTCTGAGTCTGAAGTTCCATGATGCTGTTAAAGTCTACTGCAATCTTCACACCTTCTTCCAAATTTAAGGTAATATGTTAATCTGAATAGCCACCCTATACTGTTACCCAATAATGAAATTTAAGAATCCTAATTCAAAAAGTAACTGTAGAGAATAAACAAAGTCTTGAAGAGTTTTGAAAATGAGACACAACTCTCCTGATGTTGATCTCTTTCCTTTTTGTTAATACCATTCTTCCTACTTTTTACTTCCTATCATTTTCCCTTCCAGGTGTGCAGCTTCAGGACACATTATTTTTAACACACATACATACACACACACACAAACTTTAAGAACAAACTCTACAGCTAATTCCATGATACTCATTATGTAGGCAGACTCTATGTTAAATTCATAATTATCAATCTACTATTAACAACTAATAAATATTTTAGCTTGGTCATCAGAGAATCTTGAGATAGTTATCTAAGCTACTCTACATCCTATGTTATATCTTGTAAAGCTGAAACAGGTAAGACACTTCATGAGAAATGTGCACTCAAGATTTTAGAGTTCCACAGAGTAAAACAGACATCAGAAAACAGCAGACCTTGCTTTCCACTCTAGCCTGACTCACCACCTTTTTCTGATTTACTGGAAGTAATGGAATACAGAGGCTTAAGAAGAGAGGAGAGCTGTGCATAATGGGATTTAAATAATCTGATTTTCCTAAGAAAAGAAATTGAGAAGCAAGAGATAAAGGATTTTCTGTACGTGTACACACACACACACACACACACGTCTTTAAATCACTCTGTAGTTTCCAAAGCATTTTTATATCCTTTAGATATCATTTAATCATTATTTTAAAAAAAAGCAAACTTAAAGGCAAGGAGGGCAGCAACTATTATTTCCAATTTTTAAGAAATGGAGGAGCAAAGAAATTAAGTGATTCCATTAAGAAATTAAGCAACTTCACGTCGTACTTTGTTGACGGCGGCTCTGGAAGCAGACTCCAGGTCTTCTGAATTATCTAATGTCATCCCACTACGCGATGCCTATTTACACTCATCTCTTAAAACTCTACTCAAACTCATATTTACTAAGTGCCAGTTATGTGTCAAGCACTCTTCCAGATACTAGGGGAAAAAACAGTGAACAAGACCAATAATGTCCTTTCCCTCCTAAAACTTTCCAGTGTACATATGCACATATTTACAATATGTAAAGTTTAATATACATGGCTTTTCATACCCTTTTCTATACCAGCCCGTTTATGAGACTCATTAAAAATTAAGATCACATATAAATATTTATTATTTTTTTAAGAACTGCACTCATTAGGTCAGCACAGAACAAATAAACCTCAGCCACTCCCACATCCCTTCCTTCCTCATTCCTCCACACAGCTAGCCTTTTAAAACAATCTAAGTAAATAGCAAAGTAACGTCTATTCGAGTTACACGTTTGTTCACATGCTGGGAAGAAAAAAAATGGCTATAAAAGTCTTTAGAAAAAGGAGAGGTTCAAAATTATGGAGAGGGATTTTTCTGAGGATCATTTTAGGCACAAACACAGGATCTTAAAGAAAGCACATGGATATCTTGTTTGGGAAAAGTTTGTTCTTTCTTCTTTTTAATCTACACAAAGCACAGTCTTAAAAAGCCTGGGGTGGGGGGTGTCTGCTCCCCATCTCTAGTTCTGTTGCTGAATGAAAGATCGACAGGAAATTAACACAGAGGTAGCGAGTTTCTTGCCAAGAGTGAACTCTGAAACAAAAGGCTCACTATTGTGTAAGAAAATCTGACATCTATACCCTCAGCCATGTTCTAAACTTCAGTAATCCTTTAGTATGACCTATGATTTGTTGTAAATTTTTAACATACACATCTAAAGTGTTGTATTACTCCTCATCTTCCAACTCCTTCTAAAAGATGAACAGACTGGGTTCTTTGTTCTTCCCTTCTCTGCTTGTTTAATTGTCTTTTTAGCCAGCGACAGTCAATGGATTCAACTGGCCTCCTCCTCTTATGGGGGACAGGCCAAAAATACACTACCTTTGAGGTTTACAAGATTTCAATTGCCTGAAGTTGTCTGAGATGGTGGTATTGGCCTCTGCTGTTCTGAGCTTATGTTACAGAAAAGGCTCATTTCTTGATTCCACATGTAAATGATATTACACAGTATTTGCTTTTCTGACTTATTTCACTCTGTATGACAATCTCTGGAGGGAAGAAAGGGGTGGGGGATGAGTTGGGAGGTTGATATTAACATATATACACTACTATTTATAATACAGGTAACTAATGGGGGGAGAAGGGGACACAGAGGATGAGATGGCTGGATGGCATCACCGACTCCAAGGACATGAGTCTGAATAAGCTCTGGGAGTTGGTGACGGACAGGGAAGCCTGGAGTGCTGCAGTCCATGGGGTCGCAAAGAGTCGGACACAACTGAGCGGCTGAACTGAACCGAACTGAATGAGAACATAGTGTATAGCACGGGGATCTCTACTCAGTGCTCCATGGTGACCTAAATGGGAAGGAAACCTAAAAACAGTGGACATCTGTATATGTATAATTGATTCGCTTTGCTGTACAGCAAGAAATTAACATGACATTGTTAAAGCAACTATTTTAAAAAGGCTCATTTTTGACAAATTTGTCAACTTGATACTGTTGCTATTTCCCCATTTCTAAGAGCCTTTACAACATTAAAACCATGGAAAGAACACCACACAATGACGGTGGAAGCCACTAATTTAAGAATTTAAAATCAAACCAAGTGTTATCCAGGTAGATCCAATAAGCATGAGACATGTGTGAGATGCAGTTAAAAGGTGAGATTCTTTTAGTAATTGTACTGGATTGCCTTATTTGACATTCAGTGCTAATCTCTCAGACAACTTTTTAGACGGATCTTCTTGATTTTTGGCTATGTTTCCAAAATGACATAACCGAAGCTGGTCATATCTTACTGCTATTGTTGAAAAGCAAACTAGGTTCACTTCGTTTCTATCAATAGACTTACCTACAGTTAGTTGCTTCCAAACAAATGTATAAAATTGTGACCTACAGACATGAAATTGTGTTCCTCTGCTATTGAAATAGGTGCCAGTAAAGCCAGAAGTAGGAACAAGTCACCAATGTATCAGCTGTAGAAGTTTTCTGGGCACATTCCAAAAGTCTACATCTGCTTGGCAACAACTCAGAAAAGAGCTACAGTTACTCCTTCTACAGTAACATAGCTTTCCCAGGCTTCAATGTATGAAAAACAGCTTGCTCCCTATCAGAAAAAAATCCAACTAGATTTGTGAAAATCACACACTCACTACTCCACCCCATCAACTTAAAAGTCATTGCCATACATGGGACCAAAATCATCAATGACATAGTTATCACATATTGTCCTGTTCATGTGGTCTAAGAGTCCAAGTGGGAATCTTTTTTTTTCCCCCTTTTCTTTTTGCAACATAAACACTTAAGCATTTAGTGATAAAATATTAAAAGCATGAGGCTCCAGACCCAGTGAGTACAAGTTGCTGATATAGCACCAGGCACCAAGGAAAGGTGTCAAGTATGTTAAAATATGGCTTTAGCTTCGACATTAGGGGCCCTATTCTTCCCCTAATACGCTTGCCTTGTTCCTACTGCCCACAGTTAAATGTGCACATCAGCACTAAAATGCATCCCCTGAAAATCTAGGGAAGAAATTCAACACATCGATGTCAACGAACAAAGTAATTGTCAAATTTGTTCACCACAAACAACAGATCTAGACACTGTTTTTAATTATAACATTAATTGATCTTTTGTCACCACTAATTAGAGCGATAACATCACATTTAGTTACTTTACTAGCAGGAGTTGAATTTGAGTTGCTGGAAAATGCATCAGCGGGGAAGACAGTGAAGTGGGCAGAAAAAGGATAATTTGTTGGTGGGGGGGTGGTGCAGGGAGTCATATCACTTTCTTAAAAGAAATGTTTATCACTGTTGAGAGCATTTTCATATTTTAATTAATTTTGTTTCTCCTGAAGACTTCATTTGGTCTGTTTGCAATTAAGGTTCATACTGCTATTATATAAAATGTTCCCTCGTTGTTGGGAAATTACAGACAAGGAAGACTAGGTTGATGACTGGAAAAGCTACCTTTGTACTTTGAAAAAAAAAAGTTGTATGAACCTGTCATAGCTCTAGTCTGTGAGAAATGTAAGGGACTTTAATGGGTATTTTAGTAGAACCACTTAAAATTAAGTGATGAATTGGAATGGGAAAAGTTATTCCAATAAAAGCAAACAAATTAACTCACCTGACCTTGGTCCACATAAAAGATTCATTTTCTTAATGGAAACAAACTCTTTGAGTCTAGCTCAGGTTTAACCACTGAAGTGTATGTGGAACCTAAATTAAGCTATAGAAATGTACGCCTCCAGAAACTCAGGTGTACATGCACAAGTGGTAGAGAGTTCTAATAGCTGAGAGAGATGCCACTGGCATGGTCTAGCATGACCCACTTCTACAATGATTACCACATGAGTCAGAAACCTGTTAAGACCCAATTAACAAAAATGTTATGCATCACTGATGCGTGCTTTGTCCAGAGCTTAATTCCACTGTTTTCCTAGGTAAATTCTGTCTTTCTATTCATTAACTTTCTCTTCCCTTGGGTACAAGAAGCAACTTCTTCCACTTTGTTTAAAAAGGTTACAGAAGATCTGAAAGTTACAGGGCAATGAGTATGCCTGTTTATCCACTGCTCTAAGACAGTAAGGTAACATATGTCTGCATCATACATTTGGCATCTGTGATGCCTTTAAAATCATGAACCTTTCTTATTTCACTAGCAGTCTGAAACATAACTAAATGCAGCCTGAGCAAGTTGGAAATGTATTGGTCTTTCCTCTTCTCCCTACCTCAACATCAAGAACTTTGTTTTAATACAGAGTAGAGGTAATTACCGAGCAGTCATTCTGGGAGCATCAGAAAAGTTAGAGTCTAGGCTGTATGCTTGAAGCAAAACACTGACTTTTTAGAGAAGAGTCAACAATGGTTCATCATAACTTAAGAACTATTACCCTGGGTCAGTTCCCTTGTCTACCAAGCCAGGATTCTAATTCTTATGGGACACCCCCCGCCACCCCCCGCCAAGAGACAGTTTGTAAGAAGGGATAGCTGGGCTCTGAACGTCTCTCACCATTCTTAGCTTTATTAGATGATGTCTTTCACGTATTCAGTATCTAAACTTCCCTTGAAAATTGTCCCTAATGTGAAATACCACAAAGAACTCAAAACTTCAGATGAGAAAATGTGACTGTTGTCTTTCTGTGGGTATATTTCACTTGCACAGGAACTTAAACCCAAATTGTGTGGATGCTTGCTCTTACTCCACTAGATAAAGGTGAAAGTCAAAGTGTTAGTCACTCAGTCATGCCCAACTCTTTGCAACCCCACAGATCCGCCAGGTTCCTCTGTCCATGGAATTCTCCAGGCAAGAATACTGGAGTAGGTAGCCATTCCCTTCTCCAGAGGATCTTCTCAGCCCAGGGATGGAAACCAGGTCTCCTGCACTGCAGGCAGGTTCTCTGCCTTCTGAGCCGCCAGGGAAGCCCTAGATAATGGTAGACATGAACTACTCCTGGGGCGAACTGGGCTTCCCAGGTAGCTCAATGGTAAAGAATCTGCCTCCCAGGGCAGGAGACGCAAAAGACGTGGGTTCAATCCCTGGGTTGGGAAGATGTCCTGGATTAGGAAATGGCAACCCATTCCAGTATTCTCATCTGGAAAATTCCATGCACAGAGGAGCCTGGTGGGCTACAGTCCACGGGGTCGCAAAAAGCTGGACAGGAACTGAACAGACCACAACAGCTGGGACAACTAAGCTACTTACATAGTCCAGAAATGACCTTTACCTAATCTTACACGTTCAACAGTTAGAAGATTTAAAAAAGAAAAAAAGCATGAGGCAGGTAGGCAGCACTGTTTATAGGAACGAGTACTCCTGCTTTGAGTGTGCAACCCTAGGAAAGCCACTTTCTCATCAGGACCTGAGTTTCCTTATCTATAAATAGTAGGGAGTTGTATTAACTAACTTTTCTGAAGTCTAGATATTGAAAACTCTCTTTTTACATATGTAAAATTATCAGCATCCGTTTCATGCAGGCAATGCCCATTTTAAACAGCAACATATGAGGGGGTTATGCTCATCAACACTTCCACTTCAGCTACATATTTTTTATTTCACACATAATAAAGCTCCTCATTTGTAACTGGGCTCTTCTCATCCCTGCAGATCACAACTCATTATGGCCCATTATTCTTCCTCTTCATTATTTATTAAATGAATTAGGTGCTCAGTACAACTACATTTTTAACTCATTCACCCAAAATAAAGGCACATGAAATAAGGTTGACTAAACCACCCGATACTAAAACAATACATAACAGGCAGTTTCATCTCAATCATTCCATTCAGTTCAGAAATCTTCAGGGTTTAAAATTTGCCAGACATTGATTGGGCTTCGTGCATGGGAGTCAAGGCCTTGCTAAGACCCTTGCCCTGAAGGAGCTTCCAGGCAACTGAGGACGCCAATAGCTACTCAACAGCAGCTAAGAGTCAGGTGTAGGCAGGATATTCTTCAATATCCCACCTGTTTTCAAGGTTTCTGCAGAGTAAAGGGCAAGGTTTTGGTGAAGAGTACTTAGGCTTATAAATAAAAACAAATAAAAATGGAAAATAAATGCAAATTCTAAAAGATTTATACTTTTTACCTTTTAAAGGTAAAAAGGCTCACTTAAAAAAAAAAAGGCTCACTTCCTACCAAAACATTACAGTCTCCTTTCCATTTTTAAGGGCATAACTATTCTTTTTCAATGTCCAGGAGTATCAAGAGAAGGCAAAAAACACGGCAAACTTTATTTTAGCCAGGCATCTTATGAGACAATTTCCCATGTCTGTTGGACAAAGTAAATGGTCGGATGATGGTTTTATGAATTTACGGTCTCTTGGGAAGCCCTCCTCAAAGAGGTTAGTTATTAATTCAACCTAGAGGAAGTTCTCTATTTTGAATAGTTCTTTTTTTTTTATTTTGAGTAGTTCTTAACTTTTTAAGATAATGGGATCATTTAAAATCTTGACAATTGTTACCAACTTTCTCCTCAGAAAAATTCATAGGCAGCATGCAATTTCAGGAACTAATACACAGACCATAAGTTAACCGAGCCTGTTCGTCCTGTTCATTATTTGTATTAATGACCTGCATGATGGCATATTAACAACTGATTGGTGAATCAGGCACACTGGAATGAAACTAAGATGTCTGCTAACATTCATCTTTGAGTCTAGATCCCTAGGGTTCAAAAAGAGCTCCATATGTTGGACGGTACAGTGCAGTCAGCAAGAGGACATTGTGTGTGTGTGTGTGTGTGTGTGTGTGTGTGTGTGTGAGTGTGTGTGTGTTCATTAAAAAAAAAAAAATCAACTACGTACAAGATGGCAGAGACCATCTGGGCAGCAGTGGTTGTTAACATACCTGAATGACGAAAAAAATTCCATCAACTCTGTGATGTTCCTGAGGTGAAATGGAGACCAAGGAGAGATGTTAATCAGAGGCAGATTTCAACTAAATAAAAGAAAGCATTTTCAAACAATGTGCATTACGACGGAAGAGGCTGCCCAGTGAGTAAGGGAGCTCTTCTATCTGGGGAGGGGCAGGTTAGAGCAGTGCAAGAAGACAGAACTAGGTTCTAATCTCAGTTTTGCCTTAAGCTAGACACATGAGCTCAGGCAAGTCGCCTTATGTTTATATAACTTAGTTTCCTCATCTGTAAACCGGAATTTATAAAACCTACACAAAGTCAACTGAGACAGTGAGAAAGTATCTACTACACTATGTTGCAGATATTGGGTTTTCAACATGAGTGCCTGAAACCTTCTTCCCCACTCCCCCTCTCTCTTGCTTTTCTCTGGAAGTATTTAAGCAGAGGCTCTTGGGGGCATCAGACAGGAGTTTCTTACAGAGGAAGGCCATTAGACGTGATGGCCTCTAATATCCTTTTAAGTCTAGGGTTTGGTTAGCAGAACTGTTCTTAGGTGATATCTTTTCTACATTATGTGTATCATGTTGAAAATAATTTACTTTTGTCCTTCTCCCTTCCTTGAGCAGCCACCTGAAAAACAGAATGAATGCTCCTATTTTTCTTCTTAGGTATTATATGCTTGCTGGCTCATTCCACTTTATTTCAAAGAATTTTCCATAAGCTCTTAAATGCTTCCATATGACACCATATTCTGCAGGTAACCTGAGTTCATACCATTCCCCAAACACGAGTCCCTATAAAACATTCCAGGATCTCTTTGTGTGCTCTGAATAGAATTTGTTAGGCTGCCAAATCATTCGGTCTTCTCCAGATAGCCTTGTCGTCCCTAACTTGGGTTATCAAATTCTTTTATCAGCATATTTTAATCAAAGCCTTTCAAAACAGTCTGAGGGTTAGGAAACACCATAAGGTCTAAGAGAAAAAGGCAAGAGGGTAAAATAGAACTACCAAGGGGGACAGAAGCAAAGGGTTACTCTGACTTTGCTTTAGGATACAACCTCGGCGAAAGCTACTGTCATCTTAGGAGAGGAAAAAAAAAATGCCAGCTCAAATGTCACATGTGAATACATTATTGGCATTCATAAACAACAACAAAAAAGGAGGTATTCTAGTTTTCTTCCTAACCCGTGACTTTACACAAGATCGTTCATCAGCGTAGTTTAAAAGGAGGAAATCTTCTCTTCTGTCAAGATATTGTCATCCACCACTCAAAAAAAAATGTAAAAATCAAATAAAAATTTTTCAGGAGGAAGAAAAGTCCCAGGCTCCACGCCTTCTAAGGCGGCAGAGATTCACTCCTTTCGTGGTGAGAAGCAGAAATGGTGGGCGCGATCCAGAGTCACAGCTGCTTTGGAAGCCGCGGGGCTCTGCTGTCATTTCAGAAGCCTCGCTGCACACACACATCTGAACACGGCCACCTGGATTCCCTCCTCCCGTGGAGGGAGGCCAGGTTACAGCGGTTCCATCCGCGCGGCTCTCTGCAAGGAAGGAGGAAGGCCCCTACGAGAGAGCTTGCCACCCTCCACGCAAGATGCTTTGTCACAAAGGGTGATAACTAAAATGAGAGAGAGAGGAAAATAAACAAAAACTGGCTGCCTCCTCCCATCCAGCCCCAATTTTATAACTAAAGAAAAATCATTGTTTCTTTCATTATTCCTCTCTTCCAACTATGACAATCAACACTCTTCAGCAAGTAACTCATCAGTGGAAAGCTATTCAAAGAATTTTACATTGATAACGCTATACACGAGGAACTGGAGAGAACTTTGTTGATAATTTGTTCTGAACCTCTCACCATTCAGATACCTGGAATGTCTGCTCCTCGCCTGGTCAAAATAGAAAAGCCCTGTGAAGGATTCGTAATACACATCTGCTTGTGTGTTCTGGACAGAATAAATCTCCCCTTCCTCCCATTTATACAACACTCACTCCATTGTTCGGTTGTAAGGTCTGTCTCCACTGCAAGACCTAAAGCCTCTTGAGTGAGACCCAGGCTTATTCCTCTTTGGATCCATAATGCCTCGCAGAATGGCTGGCTCAGAGAAAATTCTCACAGTTGCCCCAATAAACGGTTGCTGAATTAAGTGGGATCAAAGGACACTGAAGGTCAAGAAGCTAAAATGACTGGCCAAGGATCACACAGCCAGAACAAGAACTAAATCCCCCAGTGGGGCTCGGTCTCCTCTTCCACATGGACTCTCTCGTGCTAAAAGAAAAGTGCCAGGAATGGCTTAGGATTTTATTGTCTCTCGAAGCCCAACGGTCCTTCTTTCAACACTGAAGCAACTCTTCTTCCAGTAAGGCACTCAGATTCAACAAAAAGGAATCTGTTTTGCCTAGTATTAAATAATTTGATAAAAAGCTGGTAAAACAGAAAAGGTTTTGCACATGCAAATCTGCCCTTGCACCCAATTTCAATTCTCTTATTTTCCTGATCTATATTCCTGCTCTCCAGATGGACCATCAGCTTTATACCAATGCCAGCAACAGCTTGCGTATTGTTTGTTTAAAACAAAGATGATGGATTAAATATCATATGCAATGTGAGGAAAGAGGTTAAGGCTAATATTCCTGTTCTGAAATATATCATAAACCCAGTCCATGTAGCTTTTTTCCCCAGTGGACTCATATAAATAAAAATTTAATTTTATTTTTCAGACCCATAAGAGGAAGCACGCATTCATCTAGAATATGGAGCCTTTCCATCGCTCCAGATTTATTCTTGTTCTAAGGCATCATTACCCTCCAAATTATACAGACTTATGTCATTTCATTGAAACACTCATTCAGCCATCACATGCCCAGATCCAACAGTAACACTTTTGTTGTAAAATTATGCCAAAATGAGCAAACTTGAAATTCTTTCACCTATATTTGAGTACTCTGCAAAATGTCTTTAATCATCTCAAATAAATTCCAACCAAAAAAACAAAATCTACAGTTCCAATGCAAAATATATAAATCAAAGAAATCACAGCAGAAGTCTCTTTTTGTACCCTACACATTATTATACGAAGCACCCTACAAAGTGGCCATAGTTGCCAATAGGGTGGACTGTGTATCAAAACCAGCCCTACTACGTAGGTTTCCTGCCGCAACTATAGATTCTGTCCTGCATGTTTATATGTAATTTCCATTAGAAAAATGATTTAAGGGGGAAAAAAACACTTTTTGAAGCCAGGAAGAAAGAACTGTGCAAAGATAAGTCTATCAAGGGATTCTGATGATAGGATATCATTTAAGTAGATTATCATCAACAAAAGAATACTGATTAGGCTCTAGGAAGTCTCAAGAGGACTATCTCTAGAAAAAGAAATCAAAGGTGAAACTCTCCACTACCTCCACTATTCTCCCGGATACAAGGATGGGTGTGTACTATACAGAAACAAGGAGCCCACCAGAATAGTCACAAACGCACGGTCTAATCTCAAATACAGTGCAGGCAACAGTTTCTTGACCAAAAGTTTTATTACCCTGCCATTTCTGTCACCCGGTCAGCTTGAAACTTTATTTAAGGCTGGAATTTGGCCCTCCCGAGTTGCACCATGAAGAGAAAATATTTAAAGAAAGGTGTTTTGCAATTCCCATGTTTGGAATGAGTGATCAAATCTGTAGTGCTACCAACGCTTTCTAGATGCCAGTTCAATGACATCCATTTTATATGTCAGGACAGAATAGCAGGCAGATTGTACGTCTAATGAGACACTCCGCAATGCTATACCAACTTGGGGATGCATGTGGGGTAGTCTAAAACTGTAAAATATGACCCTTCCAGCAACGTGACTGCCAAAAGCACAATTAATCCAGTCTTATTGCACTATAACTCTCTCCGTTGTACAATACTGGATTGCCATTTTCTCTTGTATGTTTGCACATGTGAGAATATTAGTGGACTAACAGGCATACACAAGCATTCAGACAAATAAAGCAAGCAATAATACAGAATGTTCCCATTAGCAATATAAAAAAATAGCCACAAATACATCACGGTAAACAAGTGTAGACATTAATAAATTTAACTTTTAAATGTGGAAATGTCCCATTCACAAGTCCAGAATGTAAGTGCTATCTAGGACCCTGAAGCTTAAATTTGGGTTAAATCAAACTTCAGGTCCCTTACGGCTGTAACATTCTATGATTCTTTGAGTCTATTTTTATTTGTTCACTTGAATTTCTTCTTGTCAGGGAAGGTAGCTTTAACCTCCCTTTAGAATATCTTTCCACCTACACATCTTCCTACTGCAATAACACAAGTTGAGCTGAATGCACAGTTATGTAACTTTAAGATCAAAAGAAAATAGAAAAGAGAGTCCTACCCTAGCCCCACACGCTATCACCACCAAGACCCAGCACAGGGAACATTTAATTTTACCAATATATTAAAGGCTGCACTAAAATATTTCCCAACAGGTTAGGTTAAAAATTCTCCGTACTTTGGATTTATGGCTGGGGGCGGGGCGTAGGGGTGGGGAGGGGGGGAGGGGGAATCACACCATTGAAAGTTACCTGAATAATGATATCTACTGATCTGACTGCTATCCTTCCTTCACAATGCTATTTAAGAACAGCAAAAAGAGTCTTTTATTGTACACATCTACTTATAGAGTGCAAATTCTTTGTCTCATAAAGCGAACTCTATTTGTATTGAATATATATTCACTATTTCCTGCTAATGGGGTAAAAACTGATTCCAGATGAGTAGAAAAATGCCTTAGTTTTCACAGAAAATTCATTCCAGGGGGGGAAAAAATGTTTAAAAGTTTTTAATAAATCTATAACTTTGTAGACTGGTTTCTAGTTTCTGCATCTATATTTCACTCCTCAGGTTTGTTTTTTTTTTTTTTTAGGAGGGTCAGTTTGCAGTAACTCAGTATATGTTTACATTCTGCGCATAAGGTTGCTGATCTCCATCCAGAATCCAAGAGAGCTTTTATGTTGTCTTGCCCCAAAGAGAACATCTTTTTAGAAGAACAATAAATACAGCATGGAATATCACCTGAAAAACAAGAGTTCAAAAAGCCCCAGGAGGAGCAGAGTTAAAGACGATCATTTAATCAACCTTAACTCACACTAGAATATTTAGCGATTGCATCATTCCCAGTACACAAGTCACACGCTGTCCTCAGTGCACTGCATTGAGTAACAGACAATGCAACGTTTTAAATTTGATTTCCTAATGTCCTGGAGGTCAATGTGAGACCTTGCAATTTGTTAATATAGTTATCGTAAATTTATTCGAGATTTTTAAAACTGGACCTGTACTACAGCTAATAGATACTATTAACAAAATAAATCACGAGGCCCTCATAAGATATTACAAAATGCAAAGCACTGCCATGTTCAAGTTTTAAATCTGATCGGGGCAGCTACAAACTTAGAAGTATCTTCTGCCCTAGAACTTTCTATTGACTACTGACTATTGAAATTGACTATTAATTTCTGATGTTTATATTTTCCTAAAACTTTGAACCAGCTATGGTGTTTAAAAGGGAGTTTGTGCAAGAGCCACCTTTCAGCTTGAAATGGACTCAACTGCAGATTGTTAGTAACTTTAAACACCCAAACGTTACACAGCCTCATGGGTGTTATCTTGATCACTTTTAAAGACATTTTCAATAGTGTCCTTTGAGATGGGACCAGAAATGACTTTATTACTTTCCCAAAGGCTTCACTCACAAGCTTATCACTCTGATGGCAGCTGTGTTACTGAAACCTGTCACTGTCACGGCAGATGTGACGTAAGTGGACATGAGAGCAACACCGTTAAAAACGACCGGAGTCTGCCTGGAATGCCCAACCCTGTGTAGCAACAAATGTTGATTTCCATTCTAACAATATTTCCAAACAATCCTTAAATCTGGCAGACAGAAAGAATACTAATCACCTAGATAAATGTGTTTCTTCTACACTCTGGAGAAGCGCCATAAGAATATATCACGTTTAGGAAGCTTATGTGAGTGAAGCACTGTCCCACTTGGCATAACTTACTGAATTTCATATTACTTTATTAGGAGGTTGGTGAAGACACTGGGTAAAACTCTACAATTAAGTTAATTCAGTCCTGTCCTCTCATAATTACGAATACTACGGGGCCCAAACCAAACCTATGGCCAAGTTTACACCACCTGATATAGGCCAAAGAAACATGGTTTGATCTATATGAACCAAAAAATAAAAGTGAAGGGGGAAATCCCTTTTCCTTGGCCTTGATTATCCAAATATGCTATCTCTAAAGATCAGGCTCCCTTTGAGATGTGAGTATACCCTACCAAGCCTCTAGACATGCAGATTTTCTCCTTCAAATGTGTATTAAACACGTGTATTTAAAACAATACCAAAGTTAGCAAATTCACAGACAAAGTGAGCAGAGAGAAAGTTGTTAAAATTCAAAGGCATTAAGTACAAGTATCTACTTACCAGCTATAAATGTGCTACATGTGTACTAGTTTCTTATTGAAATTATATATAATCTCATAATATACATTTCTTCCCCAACAATGAGGCAAGCAAATATTATGATGAATATGTATTTCCATAATAAAGATTTTCAGTTACAATAAATGGCTCAAAACTTCAACCCTAAAGATTGAATTTTTTCACTTTTCAGAGTTGTAGTCTGAATAGATGCAAAAATTTAACAAGAAATATCACAAGAGTTATTTCAGCCAAATTATTTAATGAGCACCCATGCAATCTATGCCAAATAAAAAAGAACACAGTGCAACGCCAGCTTCTCTGATTAATGCATCCTAAGCTTACATTTCCATACAGTTTCTTTTAATTAAAGACAAACAGAAATTTCCTCTCACTAAACACTTTTAGGTTCAAGTTTACTTTCTAGAGCTATTTCTAAAAGTGTATATCATTTGTTTTGCTGAGTAACTGAATTACTTCATATGATAAAGCCATTAATTGTGTAGACCTGGTAACAAAGGAAGAACACTTGGCCCAAGAACAGAGGTTGGAGGGTTTACTAGTGGTGTGGACTTTAGGAGTTGGGTAAGCGAGATTTTGCAAGTGTCACTAGGGAGAAAAATATATAAATAAGAGCAAAATCACCAAATTATATGCATAAATATTTAAGATTTCATGGGAAAAGTTACCAAAGAAAAAGGTTGTGTACAATATTCCTTTCAGCTAGAGATAATAATTTATCCAAAAATTAGCCTGAATAACTTTCTGATCATATTATAGGAGGAAAAGACTTACAAGATTTTTCTCATTCTGGACATTTTTTAAAAGGGAATCCTGAGCTATCTGCCAGATGAAAGTGATTTTCCTCTTATCTGAATGTCTGTAGCAATTATTTCCTCTACTGCTGTTTGGTGCTTACCCTCTGGTGCTTATAACACGTCGCAGCACCGCAGCACAGTCAGGTCAGACAGACCCAGATTCAAATGCCACCTCCACCACCACTAACTTGCTCTATAATCTCACAGCAAGCTACTCTTCCTCTCCCAAGGAATTTAGTTCTCTCTCTCTAGATCACTCTCCCCCAACACACCACTATCATCGATGGACTTCCTGTCTTCAGTCCTTGGGACACGGACACACACACACATACACACACACACACACACACACACACTCTCTCTCTCTCCCTCTCCTTGGGACACACACACACACACACACACACACACACTCTCTCTCTCCTTGGGACACACACACACACACACACTCTCTCTCTCTCCCTCTCCTTGGGACACACACACACACACACACTCTCTCCCTCTCCTTGGGACACACACACACACTCTCTCTCTCTCTCTCTCCCCCTCTCCTTGGGACACATGCACACACACACACACACACACACACACACACACTCTCTCTCTCCCATCCGCACCCAGTTCTCTGCACGTACGTAATCATCTCTCTACTTGGATGCTCAGGTGTCCATGGTCTGATTCTCCACATCTCCATCTAAAGAAGGCCTTTCATTTATTCTCTATCACCATGTGTTCCCTTTAGAGATTTACCACATTTAGAAATTAGTTATGTGTTTACCCACCTCCCTGATCTTTAAACCCCATGAAAGCAGGGCTCTACCCGCCTTGTCCACTGGAGCATTCCCAGTACCTAGCACAGTGGCTGGTACATAGTGGACAGCCAACAGTAAGTTAGCTGGATAAATCGACTATCTAAAACAATACTGACTGAAAACATCATTACATATAGACTTATTTCCTCTACTCAGATTCCCAGAAGTGATATTACTGATTCTGAATTTCTTTCCCTTTCTTTAACCAAGGCAACTTTTATAGTCTGTGGCCCAAGGGACAGTCTCTTAGGGACTGGCTATACTTTTATCATAAGATGAAAGGCAATGTGAGACAAGGGCTATGCCATATGCATTTAAGCTCAGAGCCTTATACACAGTGGGCACTCAATAAATATATCTCAGAGCTTTAATAACTAAATGATAAATGTCAGTCTGTCAAGATAATGAATTATTTGTTGCTGTTGTTCAGTCACTAAGTCATGTCCGACTCTGTGACCCCATGGACTGTAGCCCACCAGGCTTCACTGTCCATGGGATTTCCCAGGCAAGAATACTGGAGTGGGTTGCCATTTCCTCCTCCAGGGGATCTTCCCAACCCAGGGATCGAACTGGGGTCTCCTGCATTGCAGGCAGATTCTTTACCAGCTGAGCTACCAGGGAAGCCCAACGAATTATTAAGCAACTCTTATTAGTGAAGAATATTATGACCTCCAAAACAATCAAGTTATGGTTAACAAAAAATATTAAGTGAAAGGAAAACAAAAAAAACTGTATATATAATATATACATAAATATATATATATATTATATATTATATAACATCAAAACTATGCCTACCAATAAAAAATTATCCCTATTTTTTCTGTTCTTAACATCACTGCAGACTTGACAACAAAGGATTAGGATGGAGAAAGGCTTGCTCCTAAATGTAAGACCTTAAATTTTTAGGAGGAAAAGAAATGGTATTAGTGAGACCAAGTGAATCCGGTATCCCAACCCAATAATTACAAGCATTCTTTTCTCTGGGGCTCATTCGTCCATCACTACAGAGGGATTTATATCCATAACCTCCATTAACATTAATGGAAGGTAGCCACACAATTCACCAGAAGTCCACTAGAGAATCAGGCCTGTAAGAGAAAACATTTTTATTTATTAAAATTTACAAAGAATTCCTAATATAATGCAAATAGTGGTGCCTCTGTGAACAATTTAACTCTGCTATAATCACAGAAAATCCAGTTCCTAAAGCTACATGCCTCTAACGTCTACCACCCCCTCCACTTTCAACAAAAGACTGTCCTTTGCTACTCTATCGTGAGGCCGATAACAAATAGTATTTTTAAAGTATTTCTTGTCAATAAAAAAAAAAAGCACAATTTAAAATGGAATGTTCTAACAAAACACACTCATACATGCAGGAAATAAGGAATTTACAAGCCAACACAGGTCATTATTTAATTTTTAATTAGGTTTCACCTAACAATGGAAAACTAAGTCTTCCTTCATCCATTTAACAAAATGCTCGTTTAGAATGCTCCATGGCTTACAAAGCTTCCGAACAGATGTCTAAAATGAGAATTCAAGACTCAGGAAAATATGAAATTCACTTTACTCAGTTCTCAAGCGATCTGATAAACAAACAGCCTCACCCACTGCAGTCATGGCTGATAATTTATTTCCAGAGTCTGATGACTATATGGCAATTCACTTTGCTGATGAAACATTCTTTATTTGGGTGGGATGCACACAGATACCAACTTACCGAATGTCATTCCCACAAGATAATAGACCATAGAGAAGATGCATGCCAGGCAGTACTGCATCAAAAAACCACTTTTCACCTATCAGAAGATGCCTTAACAACCGACAATGTTTATCAAATTCACAAACCTCATTCCTGTTAGGCAAAGTTCCAAAGTTGACTTTGTTTCTTCATTAAAGCCATCTAAACTTTCTAGTACCCATGTTTTCTGCATATTTGCAGACATTAAAACTCCTTAACTTTGCAAATATTTTATAGCTACACTTGTAATGGTAGATATGTCCTGTGAACTTATTTAAATTAACTCAGGGGTCTCGCTTTCACTGTATACAAGGCTTCCTCAAATCCATAACACAATTCTACTGATACGTGAGAATTCCACAACATTATTTTGGGATCTCTAACTTCAGCCTTGCATGCATACCACTGACCTCTGTTATAACTGAGCAGCCTTGGAAGCAGAGGAAACTGGCATCACACTCTTAGGAGAGAAAAAAGGAAAAGACAAGGAGATATGGCAGATATTCCTCAAGTCACCCTCGGAGGGAAGGGAAAGAACAGGGAGATCTATGGTTTTCACCATCAAAATATCCACACTTTAGCTACAGGACTGTGAAGTTTCAAATAAACACTTGAACCAAACTCTTAGCTATGCCAAGGGATAATACATCAAAGGAACCACATGTGGACCTGCTCTCTCTTTGAGGCAGAGGCAACTGGACAAACTTTTTCCACCCATCAAGGAAGAAGTCGGTGAGCTTCTCGTGAGTGAGGTGAGCAGCCTCGCTCCACAGTTAGCCTGCTAAATGACTGAGGAGTGAGGCATCACGGTGCACCCCAGGCTCCATTTCAACCACCTGCCATTTCTGGAACACACACCCTAGGCTCCCAGCCCCATGCTCTGTCCCTTCATTTCCCCTGCCAGTCTGCAAGGCCCTCCGTTAACACCACCTCCCTCACAGAAATCATCCTCATTCTCCTCAACTAAGAATCAATATAAGCACACCTCGTTTCATGGCTCTTTGCCTTATTATGCTTCACAGATCTTGCATGTTTTACAAGCTGAAGGCCTGTGGCCACCCTGGTTGTTAAAAGATGGTTAGCATTTTTTTTTTTTTTTTTTTAGCAGTAAAGGATTTTTAAATTAAGACAGGTACACTGCTTTCGAAGACATAATGCTTCTGCACATTTAATAGACTATAGTGCAAACATAACTTCTATATGTACTGGGAACCAAAAAACTCATGAGACCTGCTTCATTGTGACATGCGCTTTATTTTGGGAGCCTGAGACTGAAGTTGCCATATCCCCAAGGTGTGGCTGCACTGTCCTCTCTCGGGCCACGTGGGTCCTTCGTGGTCTACATTTAACAGAGCACTCGACGCGTCTTGCCTTTTCCCCTACCAATATCTGAGCGTCTGGAAGGAAAGAACATTTCCCCACTTTCACTATTTTTCTGCTATCAACATATACCATGTTACCTTATTTCTAGTAAATGATTAATAAGTTATTTGCTGAATATTTAAGATGAGTACTTCTACCAAGGCCAATGCATCCTATCCTCCTACTGGAATATAATACTCAATTTTCTCCTGATTATACTAAAATGCCCAAAACGTGGTGTCTGAAGTCAAATGTCTTCTACTCTCTTGAAGGCACTCTCAGATTACGTACTAAGAACAAGGTAAACATAGAAAAGTGACGAGAAGAATGATAAAAGTCACCATGTACACACCATGTCCAACCTTATCAAAGATAAGCCTTTAAAAGATAAGAAGAAAAGTCCAGAACATTCTCCTGAGTAACTTTGACATGCCCTCAACTTCCAAGAAAAATCAAATATTGACAATGAAACGATTTGGCCATACTCAAAAGAAACAAACTGTGTTCTTTAAAAACCAACTTAAAAACAACAGATGGAAAAATAATCTGGAGATCATTTTCCTTTGAAAGGAGAATGGAAATAATGTTCATTTTCCCATATTGATCTTTTTAAACATATAGAGTGAATTAATCAATATTAAATAGAAAAAGAAATGTAAAATTTTATTATATCAAAACATACCTTTTTAAGTTTTAAGTGCCATCCAGAATCAGAAATCATTTATTTTTTTCCAAAGCACCCTTGCTTTTTTCATTTGTTTAGTTCATTATATTACTCAGGGAGTAGGAAATAAGAGCCATTATGATTTATAATTTTGTGTAGGGACAACTAAACTGTCCCTAACTCACTCCATCCTTTTTTTCAAGGCTCCCTGCGTTGAGAATCACGAATAATCTTGGCAAAACACTTCTTGAAACAGGTCCCTGTTCAAAACCTCTGCAAGATTTCCTAATGCTTAAATCTCTAATTGGGCACTCACTGCCCTCCCCAAGACGAACCCCATTCCAACTGAATGTGTCCACTCACTTGACCTGGAACAAACCTTGCCTATTCCTGCTCCTGCACTTGCATGCATGCCTTTCCCTGGCTCTCCAGGTCTTCTCTCTAACTAATCCCTATCATCATCCCTCTTTATCAGCTCATTTCCCAACCGTCCTTCCACTAGTCAAACCCACTAGTCAAATTCAGTTGCATATAATAGCCTTCTAGACCATCTCATTTCTTCATGAATTGTCTTCTACATTTCTACACAACATGTTCTCATTTGGTGTTTATTTATTTACATATCCACAAGAATACATGTTTCATACCAGCAAGGACTACGTTGTACATATATAAGATTATATCCCTCACCAAATCCAGCACAATGGCTCACATGCTGTTGACACTCAAAACATATTTGCAAATTAAGTATTTCTAAGACATTAATTTATAAACTTTACCTTGTAAGATCAAGTTAAAGAATATACTTAAAGTAAGACTTAATGACTGAATTAAGATAAACTATGTATTATAAACAAATACTTTAAGACATACAATTTTAAAGTGAAACTATCATTCTAATCTTATGCCTGATCTCGTCATGTTTTTAGGGCTAATACAGCATTGGAAATACTGACTAAGCAGCCTAATTTCAATTGCTCAACGCAAAATTACTATAAAAATTAACAACAAAAATCCTAAACCTTGCTGGTGACATTTTATTTCCATATATGCACAATACAATTAATGTAAACTCAATGGTAACAATTGCATACTAAATAAATGAATGTTACACCTACAAACAAGAGTACAGAAGAGTTTTGCAGGTTGATCTGAAAACTCCACCAATCCACTATACGCAAAAATGTCCCTGATTTTAAATGAGTCATAGAAAAGAAGACAGTTTACTGTACTAAGTCATCCCCTAGGAAACTAACTGCATTTGGGTGGCCATTAAAAAATAAGTTTTCAGACTAGAGTTGTGAGCTATCACACATGTAGAAGACCTGGGTAAAAACCACCTTTAACATACCCTTAATCTACAACAATAAAAAGGCAAATACACGACACTGAAAACACCTGGACAATATGAACAAGACCAGCCAAGACTTAAAAATTTTAACTGACCATGTAAAATCTACAAAGATGCTTAATAAATTCTATACACACACATACACACGTGTTCATCATACATCCAGTGAGTCATGTAATTCTACACTACTACATATAAATGATATTGTACCTTGATTTTAATCTCCTGTTAATCTCTTTACTATCTTGTTACCACTTTGGGATATGATTTAGGAACCAGAGTGTACTGGGTTTTGTTTTTAATTTTCAAAGCATACTAAAAGTGAAATATTCTAAAAAGGATACAGAAAATATTCTTAAACAAATACAAAGCATTTATTTTTTAAATGGCATAACTCAACATACTAAAGACACACCCAAGCTGCCAGTTTTTAGAGCATGGCTTTTTTATAAAAAAAAATCTATTTTGGACAAATAGGATTAAGCTTCTTAGACAATTCTTTGTTGTTTTGACTTCAACAATTTATGCAAATGAGATGTTAATTAGTGTAATTGTAACTTAAATTATGCTTGTGTAAACCTCTCCATTGGTAGAAAAGTGTGGGAATCTACACAACTGGTATTTAAAGTAGCTGTACTAACTCCCTTCTGAAAGCCCAGCATAGCAAGATCACTTTCATGTCTTTACAATTTGTTTTTATGAGGTGATAACATTTTTACAAATACCATCATTTTTGGTTTTTTATATTGTAAGTGACAGTCTGACATTTTACAACTGGCTTATTGAAAACAAGAATTGAGCACTCTAGCAGTAACGGACATTAACTGCTGAATAGAGATTCAGATGCTAATGAGGTGAGAGGGGCTCCAGAAAGTTTTGATAAATGCTACACACACTCTAACTAGCTGTGAATGTGGGTTGACAAAGAACATCTACACCAGGGTTCAATAAAATGTAACCCTTTAAATTAATCATACTGGCAGTATTTAATAGAATGCACAACAATCTCCTTTTCTGTTGGCCATAAAGCTGGAGAAACGCAAAGTCTTCACAAATGAATGCTCCCACATTTCCCACTCCACACTGCTACTTTCATTTGAACGTCTACAGCTGTTTCAAAAGTACTTACTGTAAATAGCAAAGTATAAGCAGATTTCAGAGTCTGACTCTTTCACAACAGAGGATATCATTTTTTTTCCTGCATTTTTACGCCTGGATTGAAACAAAACTCCCAAGAAAAAACATGGAAAATTCGAGTGCCTGGTACAGAACCCAGCACATAGCAGGTTCTCAATAAATGGCATTTCTTGTTGTAGGGAATATCTGGCATCTTATTAAAAGAAAAACAGTCTGCTCATACAGGAAAAAAAAAATCAAGAGAATTCTGGAAATAAGGCCTTCTGGCTTCAAATTCACTAACTTAAGGTAGGCCTTTGTTCTTCAGGGACTTTGGGGAAACTCATTTTATAGTTTTGTGAAGAATTTACACAAAAGAAAAATTAAAATTTCCTACAGAGTAAAACTATAATGAGACTTATTATCACAAATGTCAGAGAACCTCAACTTATTTAATTTTTTGATGTTCACACTAATCAAACTCTTCTACTGATTGCAAACTTCTAGAATTCAACAGACTACAGTTCAAGAGATCACCCTTATATTTCTTAAGCAAATGGAGAACATTAACATGTTATTTCTCCTTAAAGTGACAATCCCTAATATCCTTTCTGGTTTTTGCCAATTTTAATCTTGGCAGGAAGTGGAAATCTGTGCACTCAGCAACACTGCAATCTTGCTGGCTGTCAAAATTATGTGTCAGCCAATGCCGGAGTGGTATTCTTGTCATTTCACCACGGTAAGAAACTCACCAGTCTGACATATAAAGCCTCTAAAAGTAGTGATTTATGCCAAAATGTAGATACATTTACCCGCCACCTAAATTTCATTTATAATTCCCACAATTACTATAACTTCCTCTAAATAAAAGTCTCAAATATAGCTCTAATTAATTTTATAAATCAAGGATACTTAAAAAAATCCAAGGAATGACTATGAGTGAAATAGGTTTAGATCAAAAGACAACTAAATTTTTTAAAACACACCCGTGTCTATATTAACACATTAAACTTGTTAGTATGCTTGCCTGAGGATACTGCATACTTTTTAAAAGTCATTTTCTCCCAAATAGTCTCCATGTGAACCACATATTTCCAAGTCAACAAACTAATCGTTTCTCAATAGACTGCATAAAAATGATAACTTTACCCTTCAGCGAGCACTGGTTACTTTGACTTTTTAAGAGTAAAAACTCTCTCACTTAAAAAAAAAGAAAAAGTGAACAAGTAGAGAAATGTCTGCTATGGTTTAGAAATGGCCATTTAGCCAAATTGCATACCTGTGCTGTGTCAGCGTCCTGGCAGAGCCATCTCATTCCACTGGTCTAATGGATGGCAATTGAATTTAATTAACAAAACTCCTTTGACTTCGTTTCATACTGTGCTGAATGTAATGGAATCCTCCTTCTACCCCCTCTCTCTCTTTCTCCCTCGCTTTCTCTCTCCCTCTTTCTTTTGCATTCAACTAAAAATGTCCTTAACTGCCATCTACTTTAAGAATATTAAAGGCTATACATTATACTTAAAAGATGTAATATCGTCATCTCCTTCCCCATGACTTCAATTTAGTTACTGAATTATATAACATAAAATAATTAAAAAGATACTTTGATAGTGATACACAGTATAGATTCAATTACCACAATGTATCCATTAAAGGTACTTTTATAGTATGAATAAAATGCAAATCCTCTTTATGGATCAATACCAGAACATAATTCTATTCTTCCTCTTAAAAAAAGGAAGTTAACTATTACAAATCATCCTCACGTGAAAATGGAAAAAACATATTTCTTTGAAAGTTTTCTATTAATCTCAATATATTAAGAATGTTACTTTCTCTATTATACTCATTTTTAAACAGTAGGCCTAAATTCCAGCAATATTTGGTAATCAGTAAACAGAAAACCTGTTTACCACTCCTTCTCATATTTCTCACATTTATTTAAATTCCTGCCACTAAATTCAGAGAGACATTGCTATTAATTAAACAATCTTTCCTAAATAAAATCAAGAACACACCAAAAAAAAAAAAAAAACATGCGCCTAAGGGATTCTGAGTAAATATTACTACTCTGCCTAACTTTTGCCTGGCTGGGCACTCTGAGACAAGTTCCTATGATTGATTATTGTGGTATCTCTGAATCTTTGACTTTGAACCATAACCTTTTTTGCGAACAATGACAGTTGGGACTTACCATTTGCCATCTGTAGAGATGAAGGGGGGAAAAGGACTTTACATACATTAATCAACCAATTAAGAGCAGACTTAAACAAAACACTAAAGCATAATAAACCCCTGACTGCTTAATAGCCTTCTACTTTTAATAGTTGTCTTCCTGCAGTCTGCTCACAAGATTAGGAGTAATCTGTTCAAGTCTTAACAAAAATTGCATGAGGAAATGGAGGTGGAGGGGGGGTAAACCCACCCAAATCAGGCATTTCAAATTGTGAAAAATGATACTTAAAGATTCTACAGTTCAAATTAAACACTTAAGAAGCTGATCCACATACCACAGTAACAAAGAATCTCAAGTCAACATAAAATTTAGTCCTTGTCTTTACTGAAATATCTAGAATGATTCATATACACACTCTAGCCTATCATTGTGAAATATTAGATGATCACAATTTTCAAAACACCACTCACCTAATAATTTTTACTACTTCATTTGGCATGAAGTAATTTGCCCAGAGAATTTGAGGTTTCGATTTTTGGTAATATAGAGCAAATCTAGTATGAAAAATTAGGGTAAAATTAATAAAACTAGGTAAGGTTTTGCTTGACCTTTCTCTAATTAAAATGTGACCAGCAAATGTCATATTTAAACAGTAAGGCATTAACTCAGTCTCATTCATGGATAAAAAATAAACAGGAAATCAAGGAAAAAGTCAAGAATGCCCACCCTCACAGGTTAATTCAACAACAAACTGGAGGTACTAGCCAGGGTAGTCAAGTGGGCCTTAGGAAGCATCACTACGAACAAAGCTAGTGGAGGTGATGGAATTCCAGTTGAGCTATTTCAAACCCTAAAAGATGATGCTGTGAAAGTACTGCACTAAATATGCCAGCAAATTTGGAAAACTCAGCAGTGGCCACAGGACTGGAAAAGGTCAGTTTTCATTCCAATCCCAAAGAAAGGCAATGCCAAAGAATGCTCAAACTACCGCACAATTGCACCCATCTCATACGTTAGTAAAGTAATGCTCAAAATTCTCCACGCCAGGCTTCAGTAATATGTGAACCATGAACTTCCAGATGTTCAAGCTGGTTTTAGAAAAGGCAGAGGAACCAGAGATCAAATTGCCAACATCCACTGGATCACTGAAAAAGCAAGAGAGTTCCAGAAAAACATCTATTTCTGCTTTACTGACTATGCCAAAGCCTTTGACTGTGTGTATCACAACTAATTGTGGGAAATTCTGAAAGAGATGGGAATACAGATGACACCACCCTTATGGCAGAAAATGAAGAACTAAAGAGCCTCTTGATGAAAGTGAAAGAGGAGAGTAAAAAAGTTGGCTTAAAGCTCAACATTCAGAAAACAAAGATCATGGCATCCGGTCCCATCACTTCATGGCAAATAGATGGGGAAACAGTGGAAACAGTGGCTGACTTTATTTTTGGGGGCTCCAAAATCACTGCAGATGGTGACTGTAGCCATGAAATTAAAAGACGTTTACTCCTTGGAAGGAAGTGAAGTGAAGTGAAGTCACTCAGTCATGTCTGACTCTTTGTGACCCCATGGACTGTAGCCTACCAGGCTCCTCCATCTTTGGGATTTTCCAGGCAAGAGTACTAGAGTGGGTTGCCATTTCCTCCTCCTTGGAAGGAAAGTTATGACAAACCTAAGCAGAGACATTACTTTGTCAACAAAGGTCTGTCTAGTCAAGGCTATAGTTTTTCCAGTAGTCATGTATGGATGTGAGAGTTGGACTATAAAGAAAGCTGAGCGCTGAAGAATTGATGCTTTTGAACTGTGGTGTTGGAGAAGACTCTTGAGAGTCCCTTGGACTGCAAGGAGATCCAACCAGTCCATTCTAAAGATCAGTCCTGGATGTTCATTCAAAGGACTGATGTTGAACCTGAAACTCCAATACTTTGGCCACCTGATGCGAAGAGCTAACTCAATGGAAAAGATCCTGATGCTGGGAAAGATTGAGGGCAGGAGGAGAAGGGGACGACAGAGGATGAAATGGCTGGATGGCATCACTGACTCAATGGACATGAGTTTGAGTGAACTCTGGGAGTTGGTGATGGACAGGGAGGCCTGGCGTGCTGCGGTTCATGGGGTCACAAAGAGTCGGACACGACTGAGCAACTGAACTGGAACTGGAACTGCAGCCAGGGTAGTAAGAAGGTTAAGGAAAATAAAAACATAGCATTTGAACAGCAGAAATGAAAATGTATGATTACATACACAGTAAACACAAATTTACAGACAAATTTCTGGCTGAAAAATATGTAAATACAGCTACACAAAAGATCATTATTCAAACATAAACTGTATTTCTATACTGGAAACACAGAAATATATTTTTCAAAACACAATTTACAAAATCCACTTTGCAAAAAAAAATCAAGACCTGGGTGAAAAATAATACAATTTACTGAAGATAAGATGTAAAGAAATGGAGAGACATACCATGTTCATAGATGTAGTAAGGCTGACAGTAAAGGATGTCAATTTGCCTCAAATTCATCTGTAGATCTAATACATTTCTAAACAAAATCCCAATAGGATTTTTCATGAAACTTGACAAGATGATTTTAAAATATATATGAAACAGAGAGGCGAAGAATAATTAAAAACACTCCTTAAAATAAAGTGTAAAGGGTTTGCCTTATCAGATAGCAAAACTAACTTACAAAGGCTTAGTAACTAAACAGCATGGTTTTGATACAGAGTAGACAAGCTGATCTGGCTTTCCTGGTGCCTTAGTGGTAAAGAATCCACTTGCAATGTAGGAGATGCAGGAGATGCCAATTCAATCACTGTGTCAGGAAGATCCCCTGGAGGAGGGTCTGGCAACCCACTCCAGTATTCTTGCCTGGAGAATCCCAAGGACAGAGGAGCCTGGCAGGCTACAGTCCATAGGGTCACAGAGTCGGACACAAATGAAGCAACCGAGCACAAACACACACACACACACACACACACACACACACACACACATACACATACACACACACACATACACACACACACATACACACACATACATACACACACACACCCCCCAACAAGCTGATCACTGTAACAGAACAGTGAGTCTAAATACAGACCCACACAAATATGAAAACTTAATAAACAACAGAACACTGAAGATCATATACAAATAGAGAAACTATTTAATAAATGATATAATGAAAACTATTATTCAGAGAAAAAGATGAAATTAGATCCCTACCTCATACTATACACCAAAAATACATTCCAAGTGGAATACAAAGTTAAATGTGAGACGAATATTTAAAGATGTATGACAAATACAAGGTATCTCTAAACTCAAAGGATATCTTAAGACACAAAAGGACTAACTGTAAAACAAAGGATTAATAATATATATATTAAAATTAAGAATTTTTGGTCATCAAAGATACCTTAAAGAAAATCAAGGACAAGCCACAACTATGAAAAGATATTTGCAAACATAAAACACAAAGGGACAGAAATAAGAATGTGTGAAGAACTTCTACAAATTAAAAAAAAAGATAAGCAACAAAACAGAAAAAAATGAGTAAAAGTCATGAGGGTTTATGTCATAGAAAAGGAAAGATAGTGGTTCATAAGTATACAAAAAAGGTACTTAATCTCATTAGCAATCAAATTAGAAATGCAAAATAAGACCACACTGAAATATCATTTTATAACCACCAGAATGGCAAAAAGCAAAAATTTGACAATGACAACTGTTGGGTTCCCCTGGTAAAGAATCTGCCTGCAATGCAGGAGACCTGGGTTCAATCCCTCGGTTGGGAAGACCCCCTGGAGAAGAGAATGGCTACCTAGTCCAGTAGTCTGACCTGGAGAATTCCACGGACTGTATACTCCATGGGGTCGCAAAGAGTCAGATGCGACTGAATGACTTTCACTTTCACTTCACTTTTCAAGTGCTGGAAAGCATAAATATAAACAGAATCTTTTAAACACTGCTACTGTGTAACTTCTATGCAGAGTACCTCATGCAAAATGCTAGGTTGGATGACTCAGCTGGAATCAAGACTGCCAGTAGAAATACCAACAGCCTCAGATATCAGGTTGTTGATATTTGAATGCGTTTCTAATTTGATACCACTGTAATGGCAGAAAGTGAAGAGGAACTAAAGAGCCTCTTGAAGGTGAAAGAGGACAGTGAAAACACTGGCTTAAAACTCAACATTCAAATAACTAAGATCATGGCATCCAGTTCCATCACTTTGTGGCAAATAGATGGGGGAAAAGTGGAAACAGTTACAGATTTTATTTTCCTGGCTCCAAAATCACTGCAGTTGGTGACCATGGCCACGAAATTAAAAGACACTTGTTCCTTGGGAGAAAAGCTGTGACAAACCTAGACAGCATATTAAAAAGCAGAGACATCACTTTGCTGACAAAGATCGGTATATTCAAAGCTATGGTTTTTCCAGTAGTCATGTATGGATGTGAGAGTTGGACTGTAAAGAAGGCTAAGCGCTGAAGAATAGATGCTTTTGAATTGTGGTGCTGGAGAAGACTCTTGAGAGTCCCTTGGACTGCAAGGAGATCAAACCAGTCAATTCTAAAGGAAATCAGTCCTGAATATTCACTGCAAGGACTGATGCTGAAGCTGAAGCTCCAGTACTTTGGCCACCGGATGCAAAGAGTTGACTCATTGGAAACGACTCTGACTCTGGGAAAGATTGAGGGCAGGAGGAAAAGGGGGTGACAGACGATGAGATAGTTGGATGGCATCACCAACTCAATGGACATGAGTTTACACAAACTCCGGGAGATAGTGAAGGACAGAGAAGCCTGGCATGCTGCAGTACATGGGGTCACAAACAGATGGATACAATCTAGGGACTGAACAACAATTATCAGTGAGAGTGTATATAGGTACAACTACTTAATAAAATAATATTATCTTTATAAAAAATGCAATACTTACATGCTCTACGATTCAACAATTCTACTTCTAGGTCTATACCCTAAAGAAGCTCTTACACACACTGTCCAGAAAACATGCTACTGTTAATAACAAGAAGAATAAAGAATAACAAGGCAAATAAAGGACAGAAATGGCATGGACCTAACAGAAGCAGAAAATATTAAGAAGAGGTGGCAAGAATACACAGAAGAACTATACAGAAAAGATTTTCATGACCCAGATGACCATGATGGTGTGATCACTCACCTAGAGCCAGACATCCTGGAATGTGAAGTCAAGTGGGCCTTAGGAAGCATCACATGAACAAAGCTAGTGGAAGTGATGGAATTCCAGTTGAGCTATTTCAAACCCTAAAAGATGATGCTGTGAAAGTGCTGCACTCAATATGCCAGCAAATTTGGAAAACTCAGCAGTGGCCACAGGACTGAAAAAGGTCAGTTTTCATTGCAATCCCAAAGAAAGGCAATGCCAAAGAATGTTCAAACTACACACAATTGCACTCATCTCACAAACTAGCAAAGTAATGCTCAAAATTCTCCAAGCCAGGCTTCAAAAGTACATGAACCGTGAACTTCCAGATGTTCAAGCTGGTTTTAGAAAGGCAGAGGAACCAGAGATCAAATTGCCACTATCCACTGGATCAGCAAAAAAGCATGAAGTTCAAGAAAAACATCTACTTCTGCTTTATTGACTACACCAAAGGCTTTGACTGTGTGTATCACAACAAACTGTGGAAAATTCTTCAAGAGATGGGAATACCAGACCTTCTGACCTGCCTCATGAGAAATGTGTATGCAGATCAAGAAGGAACAGTTAGAACTGGACATGGAACAATAGACTGGTTCCAAATCAGGAAAGGAGTATGTCAAGGCTGCATACTGTCACCCTGCTTATTTAACTTATATGCAGAGCACACCATGCGAAATGCCAGGCTGAATGAAGCACAAGCTGGAATCAAGATTGCCAGGAGAAATATCAATAACCTCAGCTATGCAGATGACACCACCCTTATGGCAGAAAGCAAAGAGGAACTAAAGAGCCTCTGATGAAAGTAAAAGAGGAGAATGAAACAGCTGGCTTAAAACTCTACATTCAGAAAACTAAGATCATGGCATCCGGTCCCATCACTTCATAGCAAATAGATGGGGAAACAATGACAGACTTTATTTTCCTGGGCTTCAAAACCACTTCAGATAGTGACTGCAACCATGAAATGAAAAGACACTTGCTCCTTGGAAGAAAATCGATGACCAACCTAGACAGCATATTAAAAAGTAGAAACATTACTTTGCCAACAAAGGTCTATCTAGTTAAAGCTATGGTGTTTCCAGTAGTCATACATGGATATGAGAGTTGGAATATAAAGAAAACTGAGCGCAGAAGAATTGATGCTTTTGGTTTTTGTTTTTTTAATTTAATTAATTTTAATTTATTTATTTTACTTTACAATATTGTATTGGTTTTGCCATACATTGACTTGAATCTGCCATGAGTGTACATGAGTTCCCTGCCCTGAACCCCCTCCCACCCATCCCTCTGGGTCATCCCAGTGCACCAGCCCCGAGCACACTATATCATGCATCAAACCTGGAGAATTGATGCTTTTGAACTGTGGTGTTGGAGAAGGCTCCTGAGAATCTGTTGGACTGCAAGGAGATCTAACCAGTCCATCCTAAAGGAAATCAGTCCTGAATATTCATTGGAAGGACTGATGCTGAAGCTGAAACTCCAATACTTTGGCCACCTGATGCAAAGAACTGACTCACTGGAAAAGACCCTAATGCCGGGAAAGATCGAAGGCGCGAGGAGAAGGGGACGACAGAGGATGAGATGGCTGGATGGCATCACCGACTCAATGGACACGAGTTTGAGTAAGCTCCGGGAGTTGATGGTGGACAGGGAGGCCTGGTGTGCTGCAGTCCATGGGGTCTCAAAGAGTCGGACATGATTGAGCAACTGAACTGAATAACAAGAAACTGGCAAGATCACATCGCTCCATTACACAGTGGCATGTTATACAAGAAAAAGAAGAAGAAATCATAGTACAGTTGACCTCGGAACAACACAGGGATAGAGGCACTGACCCCCACACAGCTGAAAATCTGTATAAAACTTGAAAGTCAGCCCTCCATGTCCACAGTTCCACATCTTGGGTTCAACCCCCTTGGATCATGTAGTACTGAAATACTTATTTATTTTTTAAAAATCGCATATAAGTGGCCCTGCTGCTGCTGCTGCGTCGCTTCAGTCGTGTCCGAGTCTGTGCAACCCCATAGACAGCAGCCCACCAGGGTCCCCTATCCCTGGGATTCTCCAGGCAAGAACACTGGAGTGGGTTGCCATTTCCTTATCCAATGCATGAAAGTGAAAAGTGAAAGGGAAGTCGTGTCCAACTCTTCGCAATCCCATGGACTGCAGCTCTAAGTGGCCCTGGTATGGGTCAAACCCGTGTTGTTCAAGGATCAACTCTCTATACAGATCACCCTTTAACAACAGGACATTAGAAACATTATATTAGAAACATAATGTTGAGTGAAAATGCAATTTCCAGAAGCACCAATGTATGTATGTATGTGTGTGTGTATAAAGTGAAAGTGGAAAGTCGCTCAGTCATGTCTGACTCTCTTCCACCCCATGATTATAGCCCACCAGGCTCCTCTGTCCATGGAATTCTCCAGTCAAGAATACTAGAGTGGGTTGCCCTGCCCTTCCCCGGGGGATCTTCCTGACCAAGGGATCAAAGCTGGGTCTCCCACATTACAGGCGGATTCTTTACTGTCTGAGCCACCAAAGAAGTGCCATATAGGTATATTTTACTCTTTATGAAATTTAGTAACAAGCCAAAACTGAAATATATTTAGTACACACTGGTGATAAAAACCTTTCTTCTAAGGGAGGGGATTGATAAACACAATCCTCATGATAATGGGGGGATTTCAGGGGGTTATTTTTAGGGAACATGGAAGTAAATACAAGGTATTGCTAGTGGACTCTTCCTTGAGTTGGGTAGTGGGTAGCTAGGTCTTCACTATCATGTGTCATAAATTCCACATATTTTCACATTGAAAAGTAGTGAAAGTCAGTAAGAAATCAAACCAGTAATGTTTATTAAAAGGATTTTTTGCAATATCCTAGAACCTCCAGCAACAGGTCTGAAACAAGTTTAAAAGAAATACATTTGAGTGTCTATTTTGGATTATTTTCATAATGCTTTTTCCTCCAAGAAAATATATGAGTAGTCAAATTAGAAAAAAAAAATCTTCATTCCTTTTTACTTGACTAGTGTGAATAATTTGTATTTTACATCTAATCTCCAATTCCCATACAAAAATTGAGGGTACAGTGATCATGGAGGGAACTTCCGGATGGACAGATCGAAACAGCAGATAATCCACATGTCTGTTTGACTTCAAATGCATCATTCAGTCTTTTAACAATTTATTTCATTTCTCGATTATGCTTGGTTTCAAAGAAATCTCTATTCCTAGAAAGAGGTTAAGAAAGGATGATGATACAGGCTTGCTGTAAAGAGCTACACAGCCTCTCTCTCACACACACACACACATCATATATCACATATATGAGAAAAGATCAACAAGGTGGGATTTTTGTGGTTTGGCAGAAAGGAAATGATAAATGAATACAAAGCTTCCTACCAATGATAAACATTCAATACCTGGTTATAGACCTGAGTTCCTATGAATGATCTCCAAAACAAATTTTTTAGAAATCTGACCAAACATGAGTGGCATCCAGTACTGAAAGATGAACTGAACATGAGGATTCCCTATTTCATCACAGGTCCAGTCAGAATTTCATCATTTTTGTAGGTACATAGATACCCCATTCTTTAAAAAGGTGTTCTGGCTCAAAACACCTTACCAGGTATAGTGAATTAAGAAACTGCAAGAGCAACATCTAGCCATCCATACTTCCCCAGAGCGAAGACAATCATCTTCTCTCAGATACAAAAAATAATCAGAGAATTAAGTAATAATTAAATGAGCTAGAATTTCACTGATAGGCATTATAGTGGCTGATATTAAGTTACTCTCTACCAGTCAAGATCTCTCTACTCTGTGCCACCTGAACAAACACTCCTCACCCGCTGGGAGGTGTTCAAGCAGCTACACAGGAGAAAGAAAGAAAATGACCACTACAAGAAAGGCCAGGAGTGTATTGCGAGGCAGCATCGACTACCTTACAAAATCAGAAAAGAAGAATTTTTTTCCCTAGATGCTATAATTTCACTTATTAAATATCTCCTTTAGAGATCAATAGTACTTTAAGGAATAGAAAAATTAGAGTGCTTCTTATAATTCAAGGTCTTAACATTAAACGTAAGTTTAGCATAATTTTAAGAAAGGAAAAAAATAGAGATGTTTACCTGACGCCTTACTTTTTGTCATTTAAAGATAATTTTTGAGTTACTGTATGAATACAGTATTTAAACAGATATTTCTCCTTCCCAAGATTCCTACTTCCCTGTAAGCAGCTAGCCCTACATTGACCTTGACCTGAATCTTACACTTCAGAAATAAAGTGGAATTGCAGGAACATATATAAGTAAATGCACATTTTCTCATTATAGTTTAAACATTTATAAGATACCCCAGTCCTCTGAAGCACACTGGGAAAATCCCACACTTTATATCACATTGCAAAGTGCAGGTTGGTACACTATCCTCTCTGTAACTCTGAGATCCAATTAGAATGTTAAGGGGAAAAGTACATTCTAGTTTCCATTCCTCACTGGAATATTGCTGGTGTTGCTCACCAAAGAAGGCAGTCAGAATTTGGTCCCTTTTAGCAGTCCAGGAAAACACAAAAGAAGACTTATTCCCGGTCTCTTTATTTATTTTTTTCCCCCAGCCTCTTTAAAGCAAATTATTTTTTATATGATTTTATGTTTTTCTATTATTAAAGTTTTAGTTAAAAAAAAAGAAATGCATATTCCATCAAAATCCCTCCATTATCCTTTGCTGAAACCAGTAGGAGCTTTTAGATATGAAAACAGGGCCAGACAGAAACACTTTCTGGGAAAGTCTGCAGTGGAATGGTTTTGATAATGAACATGCCTAGAGAAATAAAATTGTGAATGCTGTATGTGTTGGGGGGAAGAAACTCTTATCTTCAGTTGGGTTCTGTTTCCCTTAGAGAGGCTTATGTTACCTACAATCAATAGGTCTCCAATTAAACAAAGAAGATTTACATACGCTGGTGCATTTTGGAGCTAATGAAATTGGTCTACCAGTTTTAATGAGAGTAAAGTATTGGACAGGAGCGGGGGGACGTGTGAGTTCATCGTATATAATTGGACCCAGCTCCTTAATTTGGATCTTTACCTTTTCTACCACTACTGCCCTTGGCCTCTCCCAACTTAGGAGAAGTAACCATGCCAAAATCTATCCTATTCAGCGAGGATAGACAAACAAACCTGCAAATGCTCACGAGAGATAAGGCTATGATTGACAGACACTTTCCCTGTAGAACAGGACTGTCTGTGATTCAAAACCAGAAAATATGTGTGTTCATCCTGAGGAGAGGATTCCCTTTTTAATCAAGATTGTGCTCTTCACAAATTTAACAGCATGGAATTAAAATCCTTTCTCCCTCTCCTATCAGAGTAGCTAGCACACAGTAGGTACTTGATAAATCCCTGTTGCTATAATATAGAAACGGATTTCTTCACATACACAGTGCAGCAATGGCTATACTACTCTATCACCTCCAAAGCATTTTTCCTAGGAAAACAGTTGTGGTAAAAGCTAGACAGAAAAACAAATAGCCTATATAATTTTTATAAATAAGTCCAATATCACCAAAGCTTTACTGTCAGAATTATAATTTATTTATTCTGAATTGGCAACCCATTCCAGTGTTCCTGTCTGGAAAACCCTAGGGAGAAAGGAGTCTGGCAAGCTACGGTCCATAGGATTGTAAAGAGTCAGACACAACTGAGCAAGCATGCACTCACGTGCGTATGTGTATATATGTGCACATACGTGTGTGTGTGTGTATAGTGGGTAAAGACCTGGCAGAGAAACAGGTTGCCCCTATATGTTCTGTGCACTAAAATTCTCATTTATGTCTTTGCATGTGCTCTCTCCAGTTTCAAGGTTAGTCGTGTCCACTGGTTCACTCAATCCAGAAAGGTAATTTACTTGTGTTAATTATCCCACATTTGTCTCAATACACCCTGTCCTTATTTAAACACTACATTTATTGTTTTGATAACAAATAAGAACCTTCAATCGGAGAAGGCAATGGCACCCCACTCCAGTACTCTTGCCTGGAAAATCCCATGGACGGAGGAGCCTGGTGGGCTGCAGTCCATCGGGTCACTAAGAGTCGGATACGACTGAGCGACTTCACTTTCACTTTTCACTTTCATGCATTGAAGAAGGAAATGGCAACCCACTCCAGTGTTCTTGCCTGGAGAATCCCAGGGACGGGGGAGCCTGGTGGGCTGCCGTCTATGGAGTCGCACAGAGTCGGACACGACTGAAGTGGCTTAGCAGCTTAGCAAGAACCTTCAATAATGCACAGCATTTTGAAAGGGGCCTTGTCACAAGCATAAGTCACTCCATAACACTAAGTTCCTTAAGTCCTGAATTCCCTTCTCAGAGTTCAGCCCCTGCCTCCGAAAGCTCAAGAATCCAAGGCTAAGACATCAGAGTTTACTGAAACATCACCCTGGTGGGAATCTGCGACTGGGGACTCATTCCAAATTTAAAGATGAGCAATCCTTTTTCCAGATGTCGGACTTAGACAGTGAGAATCCCTTGAAACAATTTTCCTCTAAATAAGTGATTAAACAACAGCAAAGAGTATTATATTGACTCACAAATATAGACTCATAATTCTCCTGAATACATATAATTTAAAATATATAGCATTAATGAGCATTGTTTATCATTAACGTGTTCAGTTTTATTCACATCTCATGAAAAAAAAAAAAAAAAGGGAAACCAAAGAAAACAGAATTAAGGCCAGATCTGAAAAAATGCCATCCAGGATTACAAGTAAGTAAAGTGTGGGCACGGAAAGAGAAGAGAGACAGGGAGAGTCTAAAGATTAGTAGCAAAAATGGAAAAATGTTCAAAGGTGTCAAAACTTTTATTATTTGGAAATAAGACACTCTTAAAAAACATCAGATATTCCTAAACTCATCAAGTAAATCCTGATATCTGTATCCAAGGGGTTTGTTTCATCTGACGTCAACATGATTTTCCCTGGAAGAAATGAACTGCTAACATTCCGTGAACTCTATCTTTGCCTCACTTCTCACCCTGACCGTCAAAGAAATCTGTCTTGAGTTCCACGATGTACCCTATGTCACTATGACTAATCCAAAGCATTTTTATTTACAGTGTTCAGAATGAATTTCTATGACAATCTCATGCCATTCTCACGTGCCTTTTGAAAAATAATTACTGAACGAATCATTTGTTCTGTGCACTATATAAAGAAAAGCACCTGTATTAATGGCTGCAGAAACAGACTTCATTTTCAGGTTAAACAACAAGCAGATGTAACAGAGAACAAAAAATTTCCAATATTTGGGACCACCAGATTGTTGTTGGTGTCACTGCTGTTTGTACTTCATTTACCAGACAGGCAATAGTTCCTC
The DNA here is from genome assembly GCF_055505025.1 of Bos grunniens. NCBI lineage: Eukaryota > Metazoa > Chordata > Mammalia > Artiodactyla > Bovidae > Bos > Bos grunniens. The sequence goes on along the minus strand of NC_141167.1, from coordinate 36,898,480 downwards.
TCCTATCACCATCTGTACCCACTTTCCCAAAAGACCCTCACAGCTGCCCCGTTACCACACTAACACACACTCACACATACAGGACCCCCTTAATACTTGCCTGTTTTCTTTTCACAAGAGAAAGAAAGGCAGAGCAGTTTGAGACTTCGGACAACTTAAAACTCACTTCCATGTCAAAGTCCCAAGATTACTTACTTTCTTCGGAGATGGAGCAAAACAGAATGTAAATGGCTGTGCTTCTGGGACTTGGCTGTATTTTAGGAACGACCTGCAACTGCCACGTGAATTCACCACACTTGCTCTCAAGGCCTCCCCTTCCTTTTCGTTGGTCACTCCTTCATTTCTCCTGCTGTTTAGTTTCCCTATAACTCTGTTTTATACCTCTGCTGCTGCTAAGTCACTTCAGTCATGTCCGACTCTGTGCGACCCCCACAGACGGCAGCCCACCAGGCTCCCCCGTCCCTGGGATTCTCCAGGCAAGAACACCGGAGTGGGTTGCCATTTCCTTCTCCAATGCATGAAAGTGAAAAGTGAAAGTGAAATCACTCAGTCATGTCCGACCCTCAGCAACCCCATGGACTGCAGCCTTCCAGGCTCCTCCATCCACGGGATTTTCCAGGCAAGAGTACTGGAGTGGAGTGCCATTGCCTTCTCCAATTTTATACCTCAGTGTTCCTCAAAGGAGGGCCTTAAAAAAAAGAAGGAAAAGTTTCTTGTATACCAGATTTCTCTAGAGAAGACATGCTACAGTGAACTATTAAATAATAGAAACCACCTGTGCCCTGTTCTGTCTACTTCAATTTGCTTTCCATTTATGTAGATATTTCTGACATAAGAAAACAAAAAATTTAACACTTACTAGTAATGTCATCAGATGACAGAATTCCTCAATGGAGACCAATCTTACGGGAAAAGGGCGGTATCAATTACTGGTTTTGCAAACGTTTAAAACTACATATGGGCTATTAGTTGGGAGAATCCTAATTTTAAAACATTGAAAACCTTAAAATCTTAGTTTCTGAGGAAACTTCATCTAAGATGGCATCAACTCATCTCCTAGTTTTTCCTTCAGTTGTGTATCTTTGGCACCTACCACAGTGCTTAATAGGTAGTGAGCATTCAAAACACGTTTGCTGAACCGAGTTGTCAACGACAAGGTTGAAACTGTCAGCGGAGGCAACCAAAATACATCTCCTATGACGACACCAACCAAGGGCATTCACCTTGATGCAAACGATAACAACAGACCACAACTGCTCCTCAACTTACACACGAATTTTCTATCTCCAGAGCTCCTGGATGCACAGACTTGCAAAATGAAAGTTTCCTCTAAGCTTCTTTCAAAGTATAAAGTTCTGAATCTATTAACAAACCAGGACAAAGGCTACTTGCTCACCACTTTCTAAACTTCAGAGAAGGGCATCCCTGGTGGCTCAGTGGTAAAGAAGCTGTCTACCAATGCCAAGGACACTGGTTCGATCCCTGGCTCAGGAAGATCCCACATGCCACCGGGCAACTAAGCCCATGTGCCACAATTATTTAGCCTGTGCTCTAGAGCCCGGGAGCCACAACTACTGAGCCCATGTGCTGCAACTACTGAACCCCAAGAATCCTAGAGCCAGTGCTCTGCAACGAGAAGCCTGCACTCTGAAACTAGAAAGTAGCCTTCACTATACAAAACAAGAGAAAAACCCGCACAGCAACGAAGATCCAGCACAGCCAAAAATAAAAATTTTTTTTTAAATTTTAACTTCAGAGAAAACAATAGCTTTCAGCACTATAATGTACTTCCAGAGAACAATTTTAAGCCCATCCATAAATTCCAAAGCAGCCCTTAGGGAGAATGATATACTCAGGAACACATGGAGATAAAAACAGGCCGTGGAAAGATCAGACCTGGTAACCAGCCCTAACCACTTACTAACCATGGACCAAGGACACATTTCTCAGCCTCTTTGTTTCTCAGCAGCATTAAGGCAATTATAAAAGCTCCCCTATCTAAAAGGTAAGATTTACATGAAGAACTAATAAAATAATGTATAAGAACCAACTTAAATATCATAGAAATGAACAACACTAGTCTAGCAGATCTGGCTTTCATCCTGGCTCTGCCACTTACCATTGGCCTAACCTTGAGTGAGCTAAGAACACTCTCTGAACCTCAGTTTCCTGAATAACAGGAGTAAACCACAACAAAAGGCATCTGCCATCTCCAATCGCCCCCACCACCCAACATGAAAAATTCTCCAAAACTTGGAGAAGTCCAAAAGGAAAACAAAGCAGAAACAAAGCAACCCACATAAAACCCAAGAAACCCATATCCACAATTTAGAAAACCAACAAAGCCAACCCTAAGAAATGGCACCCAGCTATGTAAACTCCTTTAAGTGCCCGAAGTGTTTAAAGAGTCTGTCACAGAATGCTCCAGCACAAAGCAAAACACACTGTTACAGCTGCTCTGTTCACACTTTTTAAAAGGTGTCGGTAATAAAGGGCCAAACATGCGACTCTCTGAATGTGCATGTATGCTCCTCTCCCATCTATCTGTCTGCCTCCAGTTCTGCTGTCTCATGACCTGGCCTCACTTACTCAGCATCACCCACCCCAGCACAGCACCTCTGAGGCTCAACTGCAAATAAAGTTAAAAGCTATGCATAATCAGTCTTTAGATAGCAAAATTGAAAATGTCTCTCTTTGAAGAATCACAAAGCTTTCTGTCTGAAACCTCTGACCTTTCTAGAGAAATCAGAGTCACTGTAGTTTAAAAATGTAGGTGGTAAAAGTACAAAGGATTACATTTATCCATTGTGCATGTTTGCCATCTTTTCTGAGATGAGGGGCAAATACCTTCAGAACAATTAGTTCTTCAATGCTAACATTTCAGGCTGCAATACCCTCATTCTCCAAGATCTGTACACATCCTGGGCCCAATGAGATGGCCCTTTTCTGTTTGTTTCTATTCCTATCTTACAGAAAATCTAAAATACACGATTTCAGAATCCCTTTTTTTAAAAAATAAGACTTTTGTCTGTACAGTAAATAAGCAGAAAAAATAATAATAAAAATTCATTTGAATCTTCTTAAAAACCACTGTCATCCTTGATTGGGTCGGAAGGGTAAGGGACTTTTAAAAGTACATGTAAAAGAAAAGAGATTTCTTGATAAAAAGTCCTTGTCACATATTAAGAGGCCATACAATAAAAGTATTGCAATGACTATCTTTCCCTGACAGGAACAGACAACAATAGTTGTGCTGTTGAACAGCATCAAGTTACAAAGACTTCATTCTCAGAAGTTACTTGAAACTACTTTCCCAAAGAGAACCTCCACCATTTAAAAGGAGGGGAGAAAAGCCAACTAAAGAAATCAATCAGAAACGTTAGTAACTCGGTAATTTTTATACACAAGGCATCCATGCAAAAATCCTGCCACAGTCCTACAGAGATGCAGAAAGCTTCTGCCAAATTCTTATCCCAAATCCTTGCTTCATCTTAAGTGTCCGTAACCCACTTATCTTTAACTTTCAATTACTTAACGCTAAAAATGTACTCTCAGGTATACACTGTTTTCCATCAACAACACTTTTAATGTTTAATATTTATGAATTATACTCAACATAAAAGATGTTTACTATTTTCATTCTTAATCTGCTATTATATCTGAGCCCATACAGCTCTGCTGAAGGTTTACATGCAGATGCACAGTATCTTAATTACTCATTCTACAGTAAGCTCTTTAAGCATCTCCATTCCTCATTCATTTGGAATGTTTAAAAATGCCACAAGAAGGGCTTGATGTCATCTCAACACTGAAATCCATCTGTCTATGGCCCTCTTTTGACTTTACTCCTTTTGCAGCCAAAATTTTCACAAAAGTTGATGAGAATTTGTCAACCTAAGGACTTGTGATGTCAGCTCCTGTGAAAGGCAATGGAATATTTGAAAGTGACAATGATGGGATCCCATACGTACAATATTCACTTTATGTAGGAGCTTAAACTTAAATCACTAATCTCTTCAAAATTAAAACACATAGAATTCTAAATGTTTCTAATAGGGGAAGAGGAAAAAGGTAGGGATATAACACAGAAGAAACAGTTATGAGTTTCCCATATTAAGTAATAGGTCCCAAATTTTGAAAATTAAATGAATTATTGATGTTGTAGCACCACAGTTCCTATTTATCCACTGACAAATACCTTTCCCTACCAAAAATTACCAATCGGATAAAGCTATATGACTCACCACAGATACATCTTCCCCAACAGCATGAACATGTTGTTGCACTAGCCAATCACAGGCTGGCAAAATTACAAAAGGAAATAAAATCAGCCAAACCATAGCAACAAAGACAACAGCCTGACAATGGCAGATGCTACACAGAAATACCAACAAAACTGCTAAATATTATTCATTTTTAAAATATGTTTTATTGCTACTTTCATTTCATCTTGCTTTTATAACCCATAGAGCATTTCAAAAATAGTCATTAAAATATATACATGAATATATATGCTCTGAAAACAGTTTTTGTTTGGAAACTCACAAGCTATTGGTCCCACCAGAAACTCTCACCAGAGACATCAAAGGTAGGCAGTATGGAACCTGATGGAGAGGACAGTGGGGTGTGAGCCCTATTTTTTTTATTGCAATCCTCTTTTGTTTCCAATTGAATCACTTTTAACACACACCTCAGGTTTCCCTTTCTGGGATGACATACTCCACACCCTAACTTTTAAATTTATTAGCACTTTTAAAAAATTAAACTTAAAAAGAAAGTCACATTTCTATTTTATTCTATGTAAGTTCAATTCAACAGCTTATTTTTTTAAATAAATATTAGAAGGATTCATATATACAATGAACAGATATAGTATAAATTATAATTATCACCTTTTTTCTATTTACAATTATAAAATTCATGTTGAGTGAGGCTCTAAACTTTTACACTTAAGTCATTAAGAACTAATCCTGCTGAAGTTTAAAGGAAATGAAAATAAAGGCATTAAATAAATTAATCAATAAATACATCAGTTACTTAAGGGCATTAACATGAAACTTGTTCCTATTTTCAATTTTTCTCCTTTGTCTTTAAAATGAAAAATCTACTTTTTTAACTAATAAAATTCCATTTTTTGCTTTTTTAAATAACTGTACAAAAGATCTTTTGGGAACAAAGTAAATTTAAAACATTTAAATCTAATGAGGAAATTAAAATATATATATATATCTTGTGCATATTTAAAAATGTACAAAAATCTACCCAGTAAAATATTACATGCAATTATGATTTTTAAAATAATAGTTGCTTTAATTCCCAAAACATCTAGAATCAATTCATCTAACTTTATCTTACCAAAAAAAAAAAATTCTTAAACCTGTGTTATAATGCTTCTATTCACTAAACTTCTACATTCTAAAAACAAGAAAGAACAAGTCATTCCAGATTTTTGACCCCAACACTAACAAGCATGAGACCATTTCTCCCTCTTCTAACCAAGTGTGGCTTCATTTTGCGGACAAAACCTGAACTTCACTGTAAAATATCTCCGTGGGAAGGGTTTGGATTTTGACTTTTTATTGCCCTTTGATTTAAGGTAGGTGTGTGATGCCATTTAAGTGACATCCAATCCCTCTTTAAATCCAGACAACAGGATGTAAAAAGGGATATCAGACGGATCTGAATTTTATTTTTAAAAGAATAGGACACAGAATCAGGAGGCCTGGGTTTAATCTTGCTCTGTACAAGTCACTAGGCACCTCTGAGACTTGATTTTCACCTGTACAAATGGACAGTGTATTACTTATTTACAATACTCCAATGAAGTTTAAAAAAAAAACAAAAAAACAGAAAGCTATAATGTATGACAAAATTTAGTACTGCACTTGCTGCAAAACAGACACTGAATAAAATTTATTATTAATATTTGCCCAGCTGCCTGCTTGCCTGCCTTCCTTTCTTCCACCCATCTCTTTTTCTGTGCAGTGCTGTGCTGTGCTTAGTCACTCAGTTGTGTCCAGCTCTTTGCGACCCCATGGACTGTAGCCCTCCAGGCTTCTCTATCCATGTGGATTCTCCAGGGAAGAATACTGCAGTGGGTTGTCAGGCCCTCCTCCAGGGGATCTTCCCAACCCAGGGATCAAACCCAGCCAGGTCTCCCACACCACTGGTGGATTCTTTACCATCTGAGCCACCAGGGAAGCCCCTCCTTCTCTCTACTCTTAATCTATCAAGGTCCAAAATACTTACCACTAGGAAAATATGTGAAAGACACGAAGACAAATAAGTTTAAAGCTCTCAAAAAACATGAAAGCTATATACCACTTCAATCTCCAGTTATTACCATCATCCTAACCATTTCTCAGGTTGAGATTAGCAATATCTCACAGACCAACACTTGCCAAATGCACAAATGAATTTATCTCAATCTTATCTCATTTAGTATCTCTTACAAACAAAACAGCAAAAATATCCTCTGCTCCAAACCTGCCACAATTTGTCATTTGTGAACGTATTCCTTTGGCTAAAAGGCCATGTTTATTTCACTAGAATATTAATAAGACTAACCCTGTTAGATAAAATATACTTTTACCCTGTGGAATTGTCATAGCAAAATAAGAAGTATTGATTTCTAATAGTTGGGGAAATGCCTAGGAAAAAAGCCATTTCTATCTTAACAGCAGCTAGAGAATTCTGATAAATTCTAAAGTTTGGATCAATCACTTCTAACAGTTGCCTTGGTGGGAAATGGCCAAAATGTTGACAACACTGTAAGTTTCCCCCTTGAAAAGCAAAATGGTAATAATAATAATAATGATTATCTCAGTAGCCCCCTTTCCAAGTTCATGCATGCCACAGTGTCCTTAACTGGACCCCTAAATGCTACAAAGAATTTTTGCAAAACTTTTCTTTCTAAAAATCTGAAAAGAAATTCCAAAAGCCCCCACATAGTTTCTCAGTCTAGAACATACGATGCAAAAAATGATGGTGAGATGGATTATAAAATTCTCCACCTGATGTCTTACTGCCTGGGATCCTTTTACAGTCATTACTTAAACCAAAACACTTTTTAGAGCATCTCCATTTGCAATTAAGTTCATAGTTTTATGTTTCTCTTAACAAAGCATGCCAGTTCATTCATTCTCTTCCTCCTCCACCTGACTTCTTCCTTCCCCTGACCTCACCTCCCAAGGATTTACAATTTTATGTTTAAAAGCAAGATCTAACCTCTAAATGACCATGGGAAAATAATTGCTGAAATGACAACAAATTGGTGTTTAGCACATTCACTGAATGCAATCTGTATTTTATGTTTTTCCTTCTATTCTAACCTCAAAATTGTTTTTAATAATCTATATTAACATTTGTGAGCAATTAGAATTGTTGCTGCTTCTGTGCAAGTTTTAAAAAACCGACAGGCTGTTCTGCATCCTCTGGAAGCAGCTTGAGGCCTTAACCAAGTAAAACACCCAGTCCTACTGTGTACAGCAGTGACCACAACAAAGGCTGTGGTTTCTCCCACACTAGCCCTAAATAGGTTTAAATTAATGCTATCCATCACGGGGTGGAAAAGCAGACAAGGCAAATCCAAGCCAGCAGCGTTGGGAAATTTCTTACCAACACTCAAACCTCTGAGCCATAAATGAGCTGACCTCTGTTTTACTCCAGAACAACCCTTTTTCCCTATTCCTTCTACTCTCTCTGCCTTTCAACTTCTTTCTCACCACATTCTAGGATAAAGAATATTTTTACTGCATTCTAAATAGAGGATATTGCTACAATCTTCAAGTTATGTAGAAAACACTCAAGGATATAAAAGCCATATTTAATCTCAAGTTTGTTGATTGGGCTAACTCCCTTAAAGAATGAAAAGATAAGTAGAAAGATGACATCTTCTAAAAGCTTGTGCATATACCAGTAAGTTACAGTACATCAATCAGCCACAAAATCCACCTTTGGTTTAAGGTTAGGGTTACAATTTGAAATAGAGTGGTACTAACATTAAATATCACTGTATATCATCTTACCCCATTCTTTTTCCAAATACAGTTTATTATTATAAATCAAAGAAACTAACCACACAACTATTTCTACTAGGCAGTTTATTAAGGTACTATAATGTATAGTCTTAGATTTGAGTGTAAACATACATACACACAAGCTCCTGCTAACAGGACATATTAACTATATTTTAGATACACAATCCTGCCACAAACATAGTAAGTTACCTTAAATTTAAAAATCATCACAATTAATTTAGCATAAAATTATAAACTGTAACAATCTAACATTATCCATTAAAATTTTTTTTATAATTCATGGGGTCGCAAAGAGTCGGACACGATTGAGCAACTGAACTGAACTGAACTGAATACTACTCAGTATGCACTGATAACCTTCCACAGATGATTACACTGTATTTCAGGTACCCGCTTTTTAGAAAAAGAAAGCATTTCCCTCTACTCTATCCAGCACTCTGTGTGCAGCCTGGATGTGCACACACATGCACACGAAGCGCACACACGCTCCTACACAGACACTCCTAATCTTACACCTGCTCTGAAGCAGTAGGAAGTGAATTCTCAATCTGTCAACATGACCATCTGCTCTATCTGCATATCACGGCTTCCTCTATTACTATATGAAGGAATGGCAATCACGAAGCCAAAATACAACTACGGTGCACCTGAATGGGAGTCTCTCTTTGTTGAAATGGAATAATATGTGGCCTATCAAGGAGAAACTAACAGTAACAGAAATAATTTGAATGAGCATTCAGGACAACATAATTAAGTGAACAATATCGTACAGGTAATGTGGTCATCAGGAACCCTGCCAGCAGGTTTCCAGGACAGGTACCAAGCTTCCCAGGCACCGCAACTCTTCCAGTAAGTGAGCAAACCTATATTATTCCTGGTCCGAACAACACGAAGTAAAGGTAGCAACGATGGGAGCATGGAAGCAATCAGTAACAACTGTACTGAAAACACTACTGTGCAAACGCGGGCACTTTCCACCGTGAAACTAACAAGTACTCTGCTACCATTGGGAAAAGTTCAGTTTGCTCTGTCACGGGCTAATTAACAATTACAGCAACTACCTGACTTCTGTCCTGTATTTGTCTTTCAAAGTGAATGTTAAGGCAACTAAAAATACTTCCAATCTTAGAAAATTCCTCACCTGCTAAAAACTGAAGATGCTCATTGTGATTAATCGCCTTGGGGCCTAAAGCCACTCAAAACTTAGCAAAGGCCTTCGCTGAATTAAACATAATTCTATTTGTTTAACTTTAGTTTTTAAACATCTCCACACAGCTGCCTCAGCTTTCATTCTATCCCCCAGCAGGTAATAACTATAAAAAGTAAATTGTCACACTGTCATTTTATGGCCTAGATACAGCAACCTATCTCTATATAAGAGATGAGTCCTTAAAAAATCTAACCCCTTACCAAATTTAACTAACTCAACTGAGAATCTTTCTAGAATCTGATTACATTACCAGAAGTTATACAGAAGCAGTTTAAAAAAAAAAAAAAACTCTCCAGAAAGTTCTCGGTTGAGTGCCTACTAATGAACAAAGGTTAACTTTATCTAAAAGGTCAAATGCCTGGTGGCTAAGGTTATGACCTTAACAACTTAAATTGTGACCTTGCCACGTGCCGGGTATATTGTAGATTCTGATACAGATCATCTGGTAAAGACTAGTCATAAATTAGCTTTACTGTTACACGCCCACAAAGAAAACCATTTGCCACAATACCATAACATCTCCAAGATGTCATGCGATACATGGGAAGGACGACTCAAGTACAGACCAAATTCTGGGCATAAAATGGTTTTACTCTTTTGTACTTTTAACGAGATGAAATTCTCAGGCTTCTGGAATCACTCCGATTTCATTACACTTGTTACTGTTTATCAGCCACAAAATTCACAGTTCTAATGCCCCTTGATTTAGAGGGAATTAAAAAAAAAAGGAATGCAGTTTATGTATTGTATTTTGCGTCTCAATAACTTAAAAAAATCATCTTCTACACTTTTAAAAAACAACTGATTCTGCATTATCTTCCAGTATTTACATGTGTGTTCTAAGATTTCAACTTCCGTCCAAAGAAGAGGCTGAGGCATGAAGCAATAATTATTGTATGCATTTTTAGAAAGAAAAAAAAATCTTCTTGTGGCAATCAAGGGGGGAAATGGCATTTTGGGAGGAAAAAAAATACATTTAATAGAAAGGAGGGAGGGAGACTATAGGTGAAAAGGCCACAATGGTTTTGGCAAGTTTCTTGAAGCACGTTTCAGAGTCTCTGCCTCCTGCCAATACTGGCAAGTTCTCAAAACTTTTAAGGAGGTAAAAACATTGTTTAGTGTTTACAAATCTTCAGTATTATAACAGATGCTTGTCAAATCAGTTGTATGCGAGTTGACCGATCTACCTCCTATTTGTACTGGCAGCTTCCCTTCCACAAATAGCAGGCCTTTAAATCTCTGAAATCAAATTTGAGATATTTTCAGACAAAAGGCCATGAGCATCCCTCGGACCCTTCCCGGTGCGCGCAGAGGCGCCGCGGCTGCGCAGGGAGAGCCAATGGCCTGCACTTGGCCGGCATTCAGTCAACCGAGGGATTCTGGGAGGCGCAGGGAAACCGAACCGAAAGGTAGTCTGATCCACGGTGCTGGCAATAAATCTTTCATTAGCAATAAGGATGCTCACTCTTCCTAAGCAACCTTCTACCTGCCATTTTACCAACATCAACCTTCCGGTCCTTGAAACCGCCAGCAACTGTGTTGGCTCAAGGATCTGGAGCCATAAAACGGGCAAAAACCGTAAACAGTGAAAGAGAATCCAACGTGAAACGGCGAGAGCGAGAAGGGCTGCGTCTCTGTGAATCTAAAGGAAACGTTTACACCTAAAACTTAGAAGGGACGCTGCTCATACCAATAAGCGTAGAACGGGTATTCCGTTGTGATGTTACCTTCGAAGGACGCACACACCGCGATGGGCATCACTCGTTGGCACCTGCAATTTCCTATGTTGGTCCGTTAGAGCATTTATTATCATTTATAAAGTATTTACTTCTCCAAATATTATAGATTAAACACACGATTTTTGAAGAGTGTGCTCCCAAAGCACCTCTAATAGCCACACCTGTTTTTGCACCTTGCCCTGGCAGAATCTCTACTTATATTTATAAAAATAAAAAATTTTAACTCTGCTTTTACAGTAGACAAAGTAACAACAATAGAGTTAACCAAGAGTTAATAAAGGGCCGCTTGTTCCTGTTTAGAGGTCATTTGGGAGATGTTGCATTTTCGTTTTTGCTACCCAGAACTGGCTAAAGCAACAGGCACCTCTTATAATTAAGTATACATTTTCAAAAACCCAAATATTTGAAACACTTACAGATCACATCCTCTAAAATACTCATCTATCCCCTGCCAACAGAATGCAAATGATGATGTGACATGCTTGCAAAGTAAATTTCTCCAGTTTCTTATGTAAGGACAGATGGATAACAAAAGTTCTCTTTCTAAAACATATATTGAGAAAAATAATAGAGAATAGGCTATCAGATGACTTCTTTAAAAAACTGCTCACATTTTTAGAATTAAAAATGTTTTGCAAAACAATGGAGTGTTCCCTTTTACAGGTATCATCTTCTCTGCCCTTTGGCAAAAAATACATACATACATGCACCCCAAAACAACCTACTGGAAGGATTCCACAACCTTCGTTCTTCCATCTGGCTCAAGTAACTGCCATAAAGGTAATCTAGCAAGACCGATATGTACATATAAAAAGTCAACAAGTTTCACAAGACCTGAGCTTTCACGTTAACACAATAAGCCTTTTGTCTAAAACAAGACAAGAGGAACAAAGTAAAAATGCATTGTTTTATCCAGTCCTCAATAGTTTTATCCCGAATGCTACTCTACCTGCTGTAACAGACACAGGAAAAGCATGCCTTGAAAACAGCCTTGGAACAATAAAGAATGTTATTATGAATCAAAGCAACTCAATCAATTTTCAATATTGGTTTCTCAATTTGTTCACGCACTATACAGGTTTGGTTACTTTTAAGATTAACCTTTCCATCAACTGCTTAAAGAGTTGGATTGTTTTTTTTTCCCTTAGCAATCTTAAACACCACCAAGTATTCCTAACACAAAGTTAGTAAGTTTGTATTAGTGTGATTCTTTTTTCTTTATAAATGATCAGCAATTTGATAGCAATCTTACCTCCAACCTCTTCTTGATTAGAAGGGGGCTCAAGAGGCTCCAGAAGGTTTAAAACACTCCCAGAAGAAAAGCAACTAAAAACTTTGCCTCACTATCAAACTAAATGCTTTTTAACTAGATCACTTGCCAGTTAAAATAGACTCTTTCTTACAAGGGTTTTTAAGAGGTTTCTCTCACCCCTCATCAAAAAAACGTGATTTAAACAATATCTCATAATTGACTACCAACAAATTGATAACACTACTTGCCAAGAGAATTGAACCGAACAAGAATGCTCTCAAAGCTATGCTTTCCCACCTGAATGAAGGTGGAACCTCAAACTCTGCAGCATCTGGCTACTCTGACATTGGGCTACCTTGGACACCACGCTGTCCATATAGACGTGGCCTGCCATAGGGAGCTCAGGAATGGCCCAGCACACGCAGAGGTCATCAGGAAAGAAGCACCCGCGAGAAAGTGGACCGACTTCTCACCATCGCACTTACCTGCTGCATGCACAAAGTATGCCAAATATAAATCGAGTTCCTTAACAGAAACCCCTATGTGATGGGGCTGGACACAGAGCCCTGGATTAGAGCACTGCGGGGACTTTACAAGGCGCTCGCCATCAGTACTTTCGAGCGGAATACCTTTAAATAAAATCACCATAACAAGGTCCAACCTCCAGACTTTATCTGCCTGGCGGAGGCAGTCAATTCTTCGCATCTTGCCTTTCTGGTCTGGGTTGGAAAGAACGCAACACGGAGGCTTTTTCCCTGTAACTGTAAGAACAAAATCCTCTCGGTACTCAGGTCGGATATCTTTCCGCAACTTGGCCAGCAGTCGAGATGCCCACTTCTGTTTGACCTCTGGTTTTTCACTTAGCAACTCATCCTTCACAGCTCTCTCTTCTTCTTTTGACATACGCTTTTCATGTTTTTTGAAGTATTTTCGTTTTCGGGCCTGCAGGTTGAACCACGTGTAGGCGAAGGCTCGGACGTGGGGCAGAAGTGCTTCGATGAAAGGATGAAATTCATCCTGGCAAAATGAATCAAGACAAAAATATAACTAAAATGAAAACAAAAGGAAACAACATTTCTTTAGATGCTCACCTTTAAAATATGTATATATAATCCTATTTCACTTGAAATTTGATTCAAGCATTACCAAAATCATACATGGGATTGCTATGGGAAGTCCAAGAGGGGGGGTTAAAAATACTATCAGTATCGTGTCTCACAATCTCAAAGAAAAAAACTGTTAAAAGTAAAAAATGGTTTGTTATGTTACAGAAGTGTACCAGGTTCTATTGTCGGGCCTACGTCCCAAAGCCTTTAGACAGCCAGTGAAGTTTATCGAAATGCTTATAACAACATATAATCTTAACCCTATTTCAAGGAAGGCATATCTAATTTTGCTCCAGCCTTGACCTCACTACTTGTAGTACAGCCAGGGCTCCGCAGCCAGATTGGCAAATCCTAAACATTTAGATGCCAGTCAGTGTTGATGTAAGTCTAGGAGCAAAAATCATCTCCACGCTCAATGGAAACAAAGACTTTCCCTCTAAAAGTAGTGCGTGTAGACTCTGATCTGTTTCTTAGTCATTTTTGTAACATTTTAATTCCTTTTTAAGTATTACAGTTAACACAATTTTTTTTTTTACTCAAAAACTTAGAAAAATTTGGCAGGTCCATATATAAAAGAAGAAATGGATTTTATATTTGTCGGACTAGAATAAAAGATCTATGTCCAAGACATAATTGCTGATATTATGGAAATGAAACAAAAAGGCAAAAAAGGGGGGAAAAAAAAACAAAAGCATTCAAGCCAGATAGTAAACAGAATGTGTCACTGTGACAACACGGTTGCAACTAAATACATTCAGTTTACTGATGTGATTGTGAAATACCTTCAGCAATAATCATCCCTAAAGAACAGAGTACCTATTTAAATTTTGAAAATAGTATTTCAGGTTTTTTGTTCTCACAGGGAAACAGAGAACCTGGTATATTCAATGCTTATGAGACTACAGGAAAACCCTCATGCTTGCCTCTTAAAATTCAAGTAATTTGAAAATAAAATTTAATCTAAAACATTTAAAATTTTCTTACTCTTTTATTGAAAATACTTGATTCTTTTGTTTGACATTTTCTTAGGAAACAGAAATATAAAATTAAAGGAAAATTAAACAGTAACCTCCACAAAGCTTTCTGAGTACATCTAACTTTTGATTAACCAACCCACACTAATCTTACATAACTTCTCCCCACTGCACAACCCCCACCAAAAGATAAATTATTTACTTTCAAATAAATGAGGATAAGGAAGCCAAAGAGATATTTGATGACTTTTTTAAAGGGTGGAGGACAGACAAATATAAAATGCATTCTTTAAGTTTGGAATATACATCTAAATATATACTTTGGAGGCACAAGTAACTATAATGTCCAAAATATTAATACTATCAAACCAATTATTAATTTTTAAATGTTAAAATATAAATTGAGTGTTTAAAATTGGTGAAATATTTTAACAGTCAAGCCTGTTAAAATATAAATTACAATCATTTAAACACTACATATGACTGCTTTTTAGGTAAGTTTATATTAATATACAATAAATCATTTCAATAATTGACATTTAATTTTTTCCTCTCTCAACAAATTTCAGGCTTTGTATTTCAAGTTTAGGCTTGAAAACTGCTCTTTTTCAATAAAAGAATCCAAAAGCAAAGAAGTCAGCCTTTATAATGCATGTACATTAAGTGGAGAGAAAACAGAGAAAAATACAAGAATTATATTATTCTTTCCTATATACCATTTGCACTTTAAAATTTCTGATGTTTGGGTATCTTTTCTACTATTATACTTTGAAAGAGAGAAATGGGGTGGGGGGAGCATTTTTCAAGCCACAGTTTATCTAGCAAGGTATACACCAAACCGCAGAGCATTTAAACATTACTAAATTCGGAGTTCATCCTTGAAATGCTCTAAAATACATAAATTTAGGATTTGAAACACTCCTTCACATTGACTGACTTTTTTATATACACAGGACATGCGGGGGACCAAGGCTCTCTGGAATTATGCAAAGAAAGCCCGGAGTCTACCTTAACTACAAAGTGAGCTTTCACCAAAAGGAGGATTTCATTTTAAAGTCTCAGCACCATTTTAAAATGCAAAGAATAAGTTAGCTCCAAACATTCATATTTATGTCCAAACCTAGTCTTATTAAAGCACTTTAATAATGATAAACATTTAAAATAAATCTTCCAATGTGACATTTAAGTGTTCAAAGATATCCCAATATGCTTCTCAGAGAACTGCGAACTGCGTTCACTCGTGTTCAAAAGGATTTTGTTTACCTGCCAACCAAATGCCCACATATCTCATCAAAAAAATCCTTAAATGAGGTCAACTATGTCAACTAATCATTAAGAATAATCTAAGTCCCAATTTTGCATCAAAAGTATTTACAAGTTTTTACTCCCCAAAGGTTTTAAGAATATGCCAATAAAAGTGCACAATATTTTGTATTTTTTATGACTCAGTCACATGCACAATGATAGTGCTAGTTATTTTTCTCAACACACAATTAGAAATATTCCAGAATATCAAAACTAAAGGCTATCATTCACTTGTAGGAAATGTCCAGGCATAGCATAAATTAATTTTTAAAGAAAAAAACAGTATGCCCTTATAAATCATGTTGTTGCACATATCGCCATAAGCTGTGGAATATTTAAAAATAGTCAAGAGAAAACAAAAAGAATATTTTACGTATGTACTCGGTGAGAAAGTTACAGGCCAGCAATAAAAACAAACCTGAAAACCTGTTTCAAAAGCAACAGGACTTGGAATCAGCATCTTCAATGTTCATCTGTTCGCAAGTAAGCCAAGTTTCAGAACCACGGAATGCTGATATTTCTGCAACTACTTCTTTGAAAGGTTCACCTATAAATTTCTACTGTTATCATTCTATGACCAGGTACATGATTTGGTTAAGATGTGCCCACTTGGATTAAACTATGATGTTTGGCATTTTCCTAATAAAGTTTTTAAAAATTGCATTCACGTATATGGAGTCTATTCTTTCATTTAGAGTCTTTTTATCACTATGCTTTACTGGACTTTCTTTAATGACCAATAAACTTCTTTTTTGTTTTTAAAACTGGCTCTAAAGCTTTATAAATATTCTGGCAAGTTAAATACATTGTGAATCAATTTTTTAAAAGAACAACTCATAAAATACATGACCCTCATTCACTATTTAGTGTACATTTTCTTTACAAACTGTTACACTAAGTAAGCATTTCTCTTGGTGTTTCCAGAAGAAGGCCTACTGAATGTATCCATCACAGGGCCAAATAGGTTTTTGTTTTTTTTTAAAAAAAAAAACTTTCTTAATGTGATAATGGCTCATGAGCTGTGAGAATCCTGTAACTGTGTTAAATACCTGACTATGCCCTGGGCCTACATGCGTACACTGGTATCGTCATATATGCACCATGCCAAAATATAAATTTATCTATTGAGAGCTCACTGAAGAAGTCGCTGAAGTGTCTGCTAAGTTCCCTCCTCACAACAGCAGCACCACTGGTATTATCTACCAGTTCTATGTGTTGCAAACTTTTGCCAGCTAGAACTTCAGCCTTTGAATCTCAGCATTTTCACTGTAGTCATAACTCATTCAAATTATCTTACACTTTGCATCTTATCCATATGCAATTGTGAACCTTGCCAAAAGTGGTTGGAAAAGTTTCATTCCATACTTCCACAAGTTACTAAAATAGTAACTTTGGAAGTTTGTTAGGGAAAAATAAAAAACTTTTACAATCACTGAAAGCAACTGCCATCCATTATTAATGCTAGGCCTAAATCCCAAATCGACCATTTCAACATAAAAGATATATTTAAGAGTCTTCTGAGATCAAATAGCCGGTAGATGACTGTTAGATATTGCAATAAGAAGGGATGTCATGTGGGAAATAAATACAGAATCTAGACAGGAGAGAAGAAACTATGGATACTTTTTAGTCTTCCAAAAAGAATTCCGGATAAACCGTTATCTCCTGCTAAATGAAAGCAAGAAGTGGTAGCAGGTTTTTGTAGGGAGTGGTGAGTAAACATTTTACATGAAGCATACAAACTTCATGTACATTATTAATGGTCAGATCGCAATGTACCAAAACAGTATGAAGGCTCACAGTTTTCTTCAAAAAAAAAAAAAAATTTAGCGCAAAATCACTTTGACTTCATGCCTTTTGGTAAAAATAAATAAATAAATAATATATTCAATAGGGACCAGATTTGGAGCCTTGAAGTAGCAATATTTTGCCTGGGGGTAGTGCAGACAGGGGCGGGATGGAAAGGGAGGACATGGAAAGGAGAGGCGCTGGGGCGAGAGAGACCCACGCTCCGAGTTAGGTCGGAGGGGAAAAGTTGCCCCAGTCCTGAGCGCGGAGCTGCCCGAGTCGCGTTGCGGCGGCGGGGGGAGACGGGTCCGACCGGGCCGCCGCTCGGGCTCGCGGCTGGGAGCCCAACTCCGCCCGGCGCGCCCCAGCCCGCGGCCCGCGGCCTCGGCTGCTCGCCGCCCTGCGCAGCGTGGGCTCGTCCCGGCACGGAAACTTTCGCTCGGGAAAGCCAGCGGGCGACAGGCGGCGAGGACGCAGGCTCCACCCGGCCGACGCGGGGGAACGCGCGGCCCCGCAGCCCCGCAGTCCCGCTCCGCGGAGCCCCGGGGCCGGCTCGCCGCCGCCCGCCCGGGTCCGAGGGGCGCTGTCTCGGCTGGGGCCCGGGGCGCTGGCCCGCGTCCCTCCCGCGGCCGGACCCCAAAGGCTGACAAAGAATAAACAAAAGTAAGAGTTTGGGGCGGCTGCGGCGGCGCGGGCTCCGCGGGCGGGCCGCGGGCGCGGGGACCTGAGTTCTCCCGCAGCCGGGGGTGCAGCGGCCCCGAGCGTGCGGGGCGTGCGGGGGGCTCCGTCGGCGGCCCCCTCCCCGGGCGCCGCGGAACTACAGAAACCGGCCTCGCGCCTGCAGAAACGCTGAGTCCAGATTTCAGCGTGACATGAGCTGCAACCCCGCCGAAACACGTGCGGGGCGTCCGAAAACACCACCGTTCCGCAGTCAATCGCCCCGATATTAATTAACGCATTAATAAGAGGGCGCCATTAGCCATGTGCCCACACAAATGGCCGTGCAAGAGGAATGCACCCGCATGGAAACAAAGTTACTTTCTTAAAGCTGTATTTCTCCGCCCCCCCACCACGAGCACACGCGCGCACACTTACACACACACACACAGAACACGCGCAGATATGGGCACACCCCGGGACACATGCCCCGGGCCCTGCTAGCGCGGGGTCCCCGGCACCGCCGGCCTGGCCCCAGGTCTGCCCCCGCCATCCCGACCCCCCCGCCCCCGACTCCGCATCCAAACAGCTGCTTACCTGGGTGAGACAGAGCGGAGAATACATCACTGCCGGGCGGTGGGGTGTGCGTGTGCGTCTGGTGTGTGCGGTTTGGAGGTGTGCGTGAGTGCGGGTGAGAAAGAAGAAAGAGGGAGAGAGGAGGAGAGAGAGAGAAGGGGGGAGAAAAAAAAAATCAAGCCTGCTTCTTGCGTTCACATTTCCAACTCGGCTCAACTGCAGCCAGCCAGCGCTATTGCCGCTCCATGAGCTGAACTTTAACCCCGCCTAGAGTTTCCCTACACTCCACTATACATGTCTACTGTACGCGGGCGTTAAAGGCATAGCGCACCCTTTCCCGCTCCCGCGCCCGCCGGCCGGGTGCCCGCGAGCTGCCCGCGCGCCCGCCTCCGCTCTGCACCGCACCGCACGGCCGCCGCCCGCTCGCGCCGCCGCCGGTGGGGGGGGGGGGGCGTGGGGGAGGGGGCGGCTGCGGCGCCGCGCGGCCAGCCGGGTCCCGAGCCTCCGCGGCCGCTCGCGCTCGCTCCTCGCTCGCTCCCTCTCTCGCTCCCTGGCTCGCTCGCTCGCTCGCTCGGCCCCCCCCTCACCCCCCCGTCCCCGCTCAGCGCATTACTGGGTAACGCAGTGAGGAGCAGTTACAGTCTGTACTCCCGGGCAGCTATAGGCTGCCACAGGATGTGCTTAAGCAAACAAAACTACTTTTCCTCGTCCCCATCCCCCAACCCCCGCCGCAGACCTTCGCGGACCTCGGTGGAGGACTTGGGCAACTTTGCCAGGTTGCCCTGCACCCCTCGATTCACTGCGTGGGCACGGAGAGAACCGCGGAGAAAGCCGAGCGGGGTAGGGGGGGGCGGGCTTGCAGATTTGCATGTATGCAAATTTAAAAGAATCAGACCTCCTAGGTAACTTTTTTTCCCTTCTGAAATGCGGTACGGCTCAAAGCATTGTAATCTCTCCAACGAAGCTTTTTGTGGGAATAGATCGTCGGCAGAGGTAATTATGCACAAAATCCTGCAAACTTTGTGCAGCTTCAGTCCTATGGCCTCCAGAAGCGGGGGTGGTGGGGGAAATTTTCACAAGGAAGATTCACCGGATTTGGGGGCTGGGGTAGGGGGGTTGTCTGGAGAAAGGGAGGCGGAGATTAACGAGCATTCTCCCTCCCAGGACTGTGAAACTAGTGGGTTTGAGCACAGACGCCATAGAAAAAGTTCTGTCACGTTCAGAAACAACAGTGGTTTAGCTGTGACATCTTTTTCTTTTTAGGAGGGAAAAAAAAACGTGAAAGGGATGTCCCCTTAGGGAAGGGAGATATTCTCGTCCACAAACGCGTGCCCAGAACTGGACACAGGCCTGTCATTACCGCCCCTGTTCCCGGGACACCTCTGGAAGGGTGCCTTTTAAGAATCCCCTCTTTTTCCCTCCCCCAGGTAATAGTTCTTAAAATGGAAAAGAGCTTCCTGCAATTATTTTAGGTTTGCTAAAGTATTGTTTTGGCAGAAAAGGGGGGTGGTTTTTAGGGTTTGGCAAGATGCCAATAAGCCTGCTTTTCCAGTTTTTTTTTTTTTTTTAACCTCATATTTTCTCTCTAGGTTCTCCTCACTGCTGGGAAAGGGAAAGAAAAAAAAAAGTATACCTTCTTCCTCCAAACCCCCATTCCATCTCTTCTCATCTCCCTCACTCTAGTTTGCAGCCTTCTGCATTTTCTTATCCTCAAAATTCCAAAAGGGAAGACGACTATATGGCGATGAAAGGCTCTCTCTAGCACACAGACAGGGGAATGTGCACCTTGGTGGAGGTTGCCCATCTAGAGAGCCTCTGAAAAGAGGAAATTCCTGTAGGAATGCCCACTCTGCGTGTGTGGATGAGATGATGTGTTAAGGCCACTCTCATTCAGACTCTTCCCCCACCCCACTCTCTTTTTTTAAAAAGTAAGGGGCAAGAAATATGCTCCTAGAGAAAAGAAAATGAAGTCCTCAAATATTCTGCATCTTTCTAATGTGATTTTATGCTTGTTCTCCAGTTACTTAATAGCCAAAATAATTCCTGGCTTCTCAGGAGACCATTTTCACACTCCCCCGCTTCTAAATATCCTTGGAAATCTCTCAGGTTATTTATTAAGGGGTGAGGGGAAATAATGACTTAAAACTTTAATAAAAGAGCCCCGTTTCCCAAACGACACAACTGCTTTTTTTCCTTGCTTCCTCTTAGATTTCAGTAGGAGAAAAACGTCCTAAAAGGATAGCCGAGTTACAGAGACAACATTCCTGGCCACGAGAACCCTTGCTGGGATCTATAACTTCAACGCGCTCCAAGTTTCCTCGATAGAAGTTTCTGGCTGACAGTTCCAACATGTAACTGAGGCACAGTGAGAAGTTATTGTTCAGAGTGTGTACTCTTGGGAAGCTCTCTTCCAGAGAAGATTAAAATCTTTCTTTTGGTGTATTAAAAGATAGACTTCACATCTGCCACTTTCCAAAACAGTAAAGATTCTGAGTTTTAATTGAATCTCAAGAAAAAGGAAAAGGATTTTTTTTTTTTTTAAAAAGCACTGGCACGTCGCCCTGGTGTTTTTTTTTTTTAATGGGGAAAAGTAATTTAATGCTGATATTTCTACTTTAAAAACTTCTTTTGTTGCAGCAGTGGATGTGCCCGCGATTTCCAGCTTTCTGCGGTTAGCAATATTATCTTAAGTAACTTTTGGCGCCCTTCGTAAGACTTTTGGATATGGGACGATTGTTTGCGCCCTCTAGGCAAGGGCTGGATCCAAGTTCAGCACCAAAGCCCTTCACATCCGCTCCTGCTTTCTCTGCTATCTCCGCCAGCTCCCGCTCCCTCCCCCGCGGGAGGGGGGTGGGGTGGAGAGGCGGGGGAAACACTACAAAGCCCAGCTCCAACTACAGCCTTTGGAAATCGGACTGAGAAAAATACAGTAGAAGAGTTACAGTTACAGAGAGGCTTCTGGTAACTTTCTCTCCAACAGGCATAAATTTAAACACACACACAAAGAAACAGATGTTCCTCAAAGGGCAGTCTGGGGGTAAAAAACATTTCCAACTCTCTCCCCTGGTCCCAAGTTACAAAAGTAAATCCTTGTCCAGAGTTCACAAAGATACTGAGACCCTTCAAACAGCACAGGGATGAAGGGTGAAGAGAAGAAAAAAAGGATAGTGGAGAGAACAATATAGGAAACACAGGTGAAGTACAAAAACTAGTTTACTGCAATCATATAAATGACCCATTGTTAGGAAGGATAAACCCCTTATTGGAAATAACCACTCCAATCATTTATTTTGTAAGTGCTAGGAGACTGCCTTGAAATGGGATTGTCTCTGTGCAAAGGAGGCTCCTGTCATGCTCTCTGCTATCCATATTCTTCCTGGCACAGAGCCCAGCCTTGCATTTGCTGTGTTTTATTTGCAGAAATGTTACCTTGCCAGTTTTAGTGAAATCCTCTTAGATATATAAATTACGTCAATAAGGATTCACTCATATGTGCATCTCGGATACCTCTCATTTCAGAGGTTACTTAATAGGAAGATCTTGTTAATATGATTTAGATTTTAATGTACAAAGCAGTGAAGATAAAAGTGGGGTTCAGAAGTGACAATGCCATTTACTATAGTTCTTACCAAGACTAACTTTATTACTCACATTTCCCAAGGTTTTCCTTCTCTAGTTTTTTGACCTGCAGTCACTTGTGTGCAGATTTTTCTTATATGCATATATTCCTAAATTGAATCATGTTGCTTAACTGAGCATCTAAGCAGATTCTTACATCAGATTTCCAGGCCAGATTTGATTAGAAGGCCTAAAGCCTTGGGAAATAGCTGGATGGGAATTTAAGCCAAAGATGGGAAAGAGCCTCTATTATTTTCCATTCATTTTCCAACAGAAGTAGGTGTCTACACTGCTCATAGGGAAGGAAAAGATGGATATATTTTAGTCAGAGGCTGCCAGTTACTGTCTCCAAGACAAGCTGCTGCTGTTGGTTTCCACAGGATTGGTGTCAAAGACTTGTTCAAGAGGCCAGACTCCAGTGGAGAGTTAGCAAGTCAGCAATCTTCCACACACACCCTCCACAGGGGTTAATGTGGTAACAAGAAGAAATGTGCAGTTGGCCAGTCTCAATATCCTATTCGCTACTGACCATATATTAAACAGAATTCAAGAAAAGTCAAGAAAAACACTCTCCCCTTCTTCCTTTCAAATGTATAAAACAGCTGTCAGTCCACCTGTGAAACAGTCTCTCCTTTAAAACTGTTGTTTAGAGTTCCAGAAGAGAGGCTTGCCTATTCCTTCAAAGTACCTGAAAAGCCAAAGCTTCTAAGATAAACAGAGAAAGACGTTTTGCACTGCTAAGCATGCAATACATTACTTTCCAAAGCTCACTACAATCCCATAGTTTATCAGCCACACATTTTTAAAAGTTGAACAACCATCTTCCACAACCGTTAACAACTTCCCTGAATTTACAAATAATCATTCATGCAAAGTTAAACATTTCTCTAACAGAATTTTTTTAACTTTTTCTAAAAGGCAAGGAAGGCTTACATTCATGCAAAACAAAACAACCCCACGTTAATTAAGTTCTTTTTTTCTTCTAAAATTCAAAAACTCTTTCCTATTGTGCTTGCTAAATCCGGAAGAGCTTGTAGCTTTGACAGCTTGAACCACACCATCCCCTTCAGAGCCGCAGAGAACTTCAGATCTTCTCTGTCCCGCCCCCTCTGGCTACTGAGAACCATTGTACACCCAAGCTTGGATATGATTGGGTAAAGCTTTTGTCAATCTCCCCTATGGTCCCATTGATTAGAGGATCGAATCGTCAATTATTCTCCCGGTCCAGACATTTCTTTTCGGGTTAGGTTGACTGCTGAGGCCAGACGTCTTTTTACAGAACAGAGCACGTACAGGATTTTTCCCCCCCTTTCTGGAACCGAGCAAGCGCTAGGAGGAAAAAAAAAAATCTGTCAAGCTCAGCAATTTTTTCAAATCTCGGGGAGGAAAAAAAAGGAAACCCGGTCCTTGATGTACATAACAAGAAAAGAAAAGCCATCCACAAAGCTACATCTTTAAAACAAAACCATCACAATAGACATTTACCCAGCAATCACTCCAATGCATATGCAAGCTAGAGAAATTTTAAAGTCTTAGCCATTAAACAAAATCATTCTACCATTATTGTTGTTTATAAAACGCGTACCGTATAAACGCAAAATAGAAAGTTTAAAGCTGAACCACGTACCACTGCAATGTAAAAAGAGTACGTGAGAAACTGAGAAACTTTAAAATGTTCAGACGAATTGCTTCATTAGTTGTCCCCCTTTTTTTTGCATTAAAAAAGACATCTAAATAAACTTGGAACCGTTGAAAACCCGGAAGAGATTTTTTTTAAGCTGTTGGCCAATTGCAGGCTTCTCGGAGACTTTTTTTTTTTTTTAACTCCAAATCAGGAGGCTTTTGCAATTGCAATACGCGCTCTCTGCCTCTCTCACTGTCTCTCTCTCCTCTTTTGAAAGCGATCCAACCCCGGCTGGCTGGTTCTCAGATTCTCTCTGGTTTTGCCTTGTGTGCTTTGGATTGTACGAGACTTTGCAGAAGTTGCAATCGATTCGCAGTCTCTCTCTCCTCTCCCTACCCCCTTGTTTATTTCCGCAATCGCTGCAATTTGCATAGTAACCACGCACGAGGCGGTGGGGGCCGGGAGGGGGCAGGGAAAAGGCCTTGCCCCCTTCTCCCCTCCTCCTGTCTCTCTCCCCGCCAGTCTCCTCCTCCCCCACGGCTTGTGGCCAATAGGAGCCCCGGCATTCAGCGCAAGCTCCGGTCGGGACACCGTTCGGAAGAAAGCCCCTGTGTTACTAGGCCCGGCTCTCTGGATGGTGTTTTTGGCGCAGTAGGAGTTCCCCCGCTTGAGGACCTCGCAGCCGGGACTAGGGAGATGTGACGATATAGTACCTTTGCCTGCGGTTGTGCGGGTTTCGCACGTTTTAATCAAGTCTGCACACCTGCTTTCTCGGTTTCTTTTTCTGTAGTCTCTCGTGAGTTATTAGGCTAGTTCAGGATGGTTAGTGAGAGATTTAACCTTTATTTGCACTGGTGTAGACCAAGAGCTAAAGATCCTCTTTGGTTCATTAAATCAAGAGAGTGCAAAATGTCACAGAGAACTCACAATGAAATAAAGCTTCTACTCCAGATTCAGAAAGAAAAAGGCATTGGCTCTACCCTGCAGATGGCTGAACATAAAACTGTTAGGTGGGCTCCCTCAAGAATAAAGCTGTCCCTTTAAAGCAAGAGATGCAGTGAAATTCTAACTTAATTGCAAGGGTCTAATTTGTCAATATCCTTAAAAAAAAAAAAAAAAAAAAGCCTGAGTTCCACAAAGTTTAATACAGCCCTCCACCTCCCATCCCCCGAAAAGAAGAGCTGAAAGACATTCCACATATATAGGGGAGAGGCGTTAAAACACAGTTATTGGATTATTAAGTCCTCCATCTCACTGATTCATCTTATATCATTAAACCAGACTCTTTAAGATCATGTAATCAGGTTATTTCAATGTCAATCTTTTATGTGTTTGTTTCAAGCAATAAACAAGCCATTGGTTCAGTGGTGGTGTGTGTATGGGGTAGGGTGTCCCTTTAAGTGGAAAGCTTCACAACTGGCCTATTATTATTATTTTTTTTAATGTGTTTGCTTTGCATCAGTTAAGTAGCTTAACACATTTTTACTGAATAACTGAGTTACAGGAAAATGTGTGCTTAGCTCACTTGATAAAATTTATCCAATAAGAAGTCAAGAGGAATAGGAAGCAACCTGGCAGTTGTCTGATTTTCTTAACTGTCCTTGGTGAAGTTACCTAATTAATTAATAACAGGACCTTGCACAGTTAAATTAGAGGTTAGAGAAACTTCCTATTTTATTTTGGACCACATTTTTGGCTTTAGATTTAAACACTTTACAACTAGCTAACTAATGAAGCATTGCTGGGAGGTAAAGTACTGTGGCTGCCCTTGGTATTACGCAGGATTTGCTGTTCTGGTCTGACTCTGATAGATTCAAATATTGTCTAGCTCTGGAAAGTCTGTGGCATTTAATCCACTGAGCATTTCCACTTGGCATACCACTTTCACCTTAGAGACACACTTGATGAGATATAGTGGCTTAAGTAAAAAGAAAAAAAAATTTTTTTAAGTAATCAAAAAATTTCTAGGCTTAGTTTGGCTGGTGCTACGCTATGTGATATTGAGACGGTTATGTAACATGTGTAAAATAGGACATGGACTTATTGTGAGAATGGAGGTCTGTTTTATCAAGAGCTAAGAGCCTTTGAAATGCACAAGAGGTATCAACTTGTATTGCATTGCTCTGTAGATGCTGTGGCCTGAATAATTACTAATTTTAAGCAAACCAGGCCTTGTCAGTAGGTGGTAACAGTGAGTTTTGTGTATAATGTCTGTACTTCATTAACTTGGTCTAATGTGGTAGGTTAGCACCTGTTCCAAAGTAACCTTTTATATCTTCGTCTAGTCAACAACAACACAGTATAGGCTTTGGAATCCAACTTAGGTGTTAATGTTGGTCCTACTAATGTGTGGTGGTGGTGGTGGTTCAGTTGCTAAGTCATGTCTGACTCTGTGACCCCATGAACTGCAGCCCACCAAGCACCTCTGTCCATGGGATTTCTCAGGCAAGAATACTGAAGTGGGTTGCCATTTTCTCTTCTAGGGGATCTTCCTGACCCAGGGATTGAACCTGCGTTTCCTGAGTTGCAGGCAGTCTCCAGCAATGCAAGTGGATTCTTTACCACTGAGCCACCAAGTAAGTGCCTACTATGTGACTCCAGGCAAATTATTTAACCTTGGTAAGCTTTAGATCCCTCCTTTGAAAAATGGTACATATTCAGATACCATATGTAAATTACTACAATATATGTGATCAATAAAGGTAGCTATAATAATACTATTACTGTTTAATATTTATAGTGTTCTAGGTGAGCTTTCCGGTTTGCTCAGTGGTAAAGAGTCTGCCTGCCAATGCAGGAGATGCAGGAGACACAAGTTCGATCCCTGGGACAGGAAGATTTCCTGGAGGAGGAAATGGAAACCTACTCCAGTATTTTTGCCTGGGAAATCCCATGGACAGAGGAGCCTGATGGGCTACAGTTCATAGGGTTGCAAAGAGTCAAACATGACTGAGTGACTGAGCATGCACTGTGCACACACACATACACCCGTATTCTAGGTACACTGAATGTGTTCAGAGCTAAGGAAACAGAATAAGATATTATCCCTGCCTCCAAGAAGCTTTCAGTCCAATGGCAGAGACAAGACATAAAGGTAAATAACAATATAGTAAGTGCTATCTCGAACTTAGATATACATAAAGGGCAGCAGGAATACAGATGATTGATCTTCCTTGGGTGTACAGATAAAAAGAAAAAAAAAAGTGACATTAGTGTTAGGCTAAAAGTATGCATTTGTCAGGTGAACAATTGAGGGGCAGAGTACTCTTGTCTAGGAGAGCACGGTGATATCAGCGTATGCAATGGGCCAGAGAATCGGGTGGGGTTCGATTGTGGCTCATTGCACTAGCTAGTAACTAGAGATGTAGTTGGTAAAGCAGACTGAGGCAAGACGGTAGAGACCCTTATGAGTTTTGCTTGAGGGACTGGAGAGGCCTCAAAGGTATTTAAACAAAAGATAGTCAAGATAAGATGTGCAAGTTAGAAAGATCACGGTAGCAGTGGAGGCAAAGAGACCAGTTAGGACAAGGCGAGAGAAGATGAAGTCTTGAACTATAGCACAGAAGAAATGAATGAGCAAGAGAACAAAGGAGGGAAGAGGAGAGAGTAGGAGAGAGGTGTGGAAGCAAGGGAGAGACACGTCATTCACATTCATTTCAGGGACTTTGATCAATAGGGACAACATAAGAGTGCAGTGTTTCCACATTCTTCCCAAAGTCCAAATATCTACATGACGTTTAATATCTGTTAATGAAAGAAGCTCTTCTTACCTTCCTCACCCCACAAATTGCTACTTCTATATCCTTAAACCTACAATATTAAATAATTTAAAAATAATAACAGCAACCATACAGTAGCTCACATAGATTGACTGTTTACTCTCTATTAGCTCTTTCCACTCCCTGAATTTGTGTTCTAGTAACTTCAGCCCCATTGAAAAACAGCTGTACATTAAATAGGGTGGTTTTGAGTTGTCAACCCATTTGAGAGCCTCACGTTTCCACATAGGCTGGCTTTATGCCTCGAAAATAGTATGCTCTTCCAGGAATTTTGCTTTGTTGACCCAAATAAAAACCTAATCCTCTTGCAGGGCATTGATATGGAGACTAGAACATCAGAGTCTTACAGAATAGAAACATAATTCAGAATCACTATATTTTTCTAATAATAACTTTAAATGTCTGTACTAAATTGAATGTTGAACACAAAGGTATACTTCACATTTTCTTGATTTGCTTGGGTAAATCCTAGATCATCCAAAGAACTTTTTAGGGTAAGTAATGAACACTGGCATTTAGAGGTCTAACATGGCAATATAAAGGATAATACATAACACGGCAATATAAATACTAGAAGCAAATTTAAATCTAGAATTTGAAGAGGCTTCCAAATAAGCAAGTTGTGGCAGTCTACTGTCCCCACCTAAATCTGTTCTCTACTTTTGGATACATAGATGAACAATTAGAGTCTATATTTTCCAGCCTCCATTTCCGATAGGCATGACACATGATTAAGTTCTTCTCAATAGGATGGAAGCAGGATAGCTGAGTGCAAGTTCCATGTTACTTGCTTAAAAGAAATTTGTTGTAAATTTTTGGCCTCTCTAAGGGCTTCCATGAGGCCATGTCAGAGACCAGACTTCAATGACAAAGAGCAGGTCTGCACCCTCAGAGACAAGAGAGTGGCAAGATGGAAGGACCTTGGTCCCTAAGTGATCTCAGGGAGCAAAGTTGCTCCTGCAGCCTAGATCGAATTTAAACTTCTGGTTCTGAGGTCTCTGATATAGCAGCCTAGCATTTACTACAACTAATAATCAAGATTACAAAATAATCTCATGAGATCTTTGGATAATTTTCTCTATAAAGATGTTATGGTTTTCCCTCAACTTGGTACAGATTACATTTGCTTTTATTATCAGCCTCCTTTTCCAGACTCTCCTCTTGCCTCAATTCTGTGACCTGCTCATCCCATACACACTAAATAACTCATCTCTTTTCATCATTTTCTGAACATAGCATACATGTTCATTCCTCTCTTCCTTTGTCTGTGTGATTTTTTTCTGTCCAGAAATCCCTTAAAAAATGAGTTCCACTCATTTTTTCAAGAACCAAATACTACTTCCTAACTCCCCTGGCAGAATCCATCCGTCCCTCCAGCATGATCTCTAGTGTCTTATACTCATTTTTAGGACAGCTCTCTCTTCACATTGTATATAAATTTGTATGAAAGTGTTAGTCACTCAGTCATATCTGACTCTTTGCGCTCCAAGGACTGTAGCTCGCCAGATTCATCTAACCATGGAATTCTCCAGGCAACAGTATTGGAGTGGGTAGCCATTCCCTTCTCTGGGGAATCTTCCAGACCCAGGGATTGAACCCAGGTCTCCCAAATTGCAGGCAGATTGTTTACTGTCTGAGCCACCAGGGAAGACCCATCAGTTTGTATATCAATTATTTATTTGTCCATTTGTCTGCTAGACCATGAGCTCCTTGGAAGCGCGATGACTTCATTCCTTCCTGGATTCCTATAAGCAAAGTGCCATAGTAGATCCTCAATGAATGTTGGGCAAATTCACATGTGAATGAGTAGATGAACAAATGGTGGGCATTCCAACCTTTCAGTCTGATAAAACACAAGGTCAGGAGTATGGCTGTTGCAAGACATGGCATTATCACTGGATGGAAATTTTAAGTAATAAAATAGTAGGACGTTGAGTTTGCTTTTCACAGATCTTCCACACACATTCTCACCTTTACCTTTCCTTCTAGGCAGGTCAGCCATTGTCATTCTAACCACACAATTGAGGAAACTAAGGCTCAGGAAACTGTAGTGGTTACTCAAGGTCATTCATCGGTGAGTGGTTGAAAACAGTTCAATTCATTTAGCATTCCTCTCCAAAGCTCTAGCTATGATTTCTGACTTAGGAAAAAGTTCGGGCTTCAATTTTTTTTAAGTACTAGTGGGCTCTAATCGTAATCAAAGGCAAACACGTGGATCCATTGTTAAAAAAATAGAAAAGCTTTATTGAGATATAATTGATATACAAAGAACTGCACGTATTTAATGTATATAGTTGGATGAGCTTGGCCATATACCAACACCCATGATCGATCACCACAATCAAGGTAATAGATATATCCGACACCTCCCAGAGTTTCCTTGTGCCCCCCCACTTTTGTTTGTGGTATGAACATTTATTTTGAGGTCTAACCTCTTAAATCTTGAAAGGCACAGTACAGTGTTGTTAACTATATGCACTGTATTGTACAGATCTCTAGGACTTATTCATCTTGCATAGCTGAAACTTAACACCCACTGAATAACAACTCTTCGTTTCCTCCACCCTAGACCCATCCTTCTTATTCCCAGGTGGCTCAGTGGTACAGAGTCTCCCTGCCAAGGCAGGAGACACAAGTTCAATCCCTGGGTTGGGAAGATCCCCTGGAGGGGGAAAATGGCAACCCACTCCAGTATTCTTGCCTAGGAAATCCTATGGACAGAGGAGCCTGGCGGGCTACAGCCTATGGGGTTGCAAAAGAGTTGGACATGACTGAGCAGTTGGGCACACCTGCAATTGAGCAGCATAGATACACACCGTGATAAACTGCAGAAATTCCTCAATACCAAAGATGGTGTCGCACAATTGAGCTGCTGGGCTAACCAGAGAGAGGAAATCTGTGTCATAACTAGAGTGAAGGTAGCAAAGTACCCAATTCACAGAAGGAAAGGGGAAGGGGAACTCAGAAGTCTCCAGCCACCACGTTTTACAGATGATAAAACTGAAACTAGCCGAGTGAAGCTCATGGTCTTACAGCTGGTAAAGAATTAATCCCCAGTTCAGTGCCAGTTTCATTACATCATGCAAAGGATATTTTGCAGGAATGGGAAAGGAGTGAATAACTATCTCTGATATCAAAGTTGAAAAGAGGCCTGGGAAAGTGAAGAAATACTGCTTTTGAATCTGATAGGAGAAAGAAAACAGTTAATTATCTAAATCGAATGGACGACTATAAAATCCAGGCGGGTACCTAAAAGATTTACCTAAACGTGTTCAGACAGTTCAGTGATAATTTTCAGGAAAAATAAACGAGGGTGGGGTGAGAGCAGCTGTTTAGAACTGCAAATTCGTGTGAAGAGCTGTGAATGGATCTGGTTTTCTAGTCTCTGCTCACTGTGGCCTTAGACAGTTCAACCTCTCCCTCTGGCTTTCTTCTCTGAAAAATGTTTAAGTATCATCAGCCCTGCTTACATATTGAAGTTTTGTGAGGATTCAATGAAATCATGAGTGTGAAACTGTACAAAAATTTAGGTTTCTGTTCTGTGAAGGCCTGTACCACCAACAGTTGTTTATCATACAGCACAGAATAAAGAACATGGATATGTAGTTGGTTGTATTTATCCTGACTCTATTCAGAAATGTTTTTGAGTAGGGATGTGTATGTGTGTATCTCTCTTTATCTCTGTCTGTATAACTATATGTAGACACACACACATATAGTCATATATATATATCTCCAAAGTGAGTGAAAGTCATTCAGTCATGTCTGACTCTTTGTGACCCCATGGACTGTAGCCCACCAGGCTCTTCTGTCCATGGAATTCTTCCACGCAAGAATACTGGAGTGGGTTGTCATTTCCTTCTCCAGAGGATCTTCCCCACTCAGGGGTCGAACCCAGGTATCCTGCATTGTAGGCAGTTTCTTTACCATCTAAGTCTCCAGGAAGCCCATATATATATATGGGAAGAGAGAGAGAGAGAGAAAGAAACTATTAACATAAAAAAAAAAAAAAACTATTAACATAGAAATAAGGTAAAGTCAAGGCCGAAGTTAGTATCCAGGATACATACAGTGAGACTCTACGTACTTATCTAGGGTTGAGTTGCAATTTCGACTTTGAGTTTCCTTATCGTCAATTTAAAAAAGAAAAGGTAAAAATGTATGAAATATGTAATATTCATATCATTATAAAATGCAAATTCAAGAAAAGTTATTCAAAAGCAACACAGACATTCTGAGGTCTGCAAGATTTTAACACATAAGCTCTTACCACCAGCATCACCACCACTGTAATACATGTACACAAACCAGTATTGTAAAGAGGACAAGCTTCTCTATGAGACACAGAATCATAGACTCAATCCCTGGGTGAGACTCCAGACAGCATAAGGACAGAGGGAGCGTGCTTCTTCTAAAACTCCTCAATTATAGCTAGAGTGCCCTGGGCTGGTGGAACTAGTGCTCTGGATACTGCTAAATTAGGATGTACCTGGTCTGACATCAGTGTCTATAGGTCCAGAACATCAGCAACAAAGGAGAAACCAATTGAGGTTGGCCCCTTTAGCCTGGGGTTTTTCTTTTCTTCTTCTTCTTTTTTAAACTCACTGTTTGTAGGATCTTAGTACCCAGACCAGGAATCAAACCCACATCCCCTGCAGTGGACCAGCAGGGAAGTCCTGACCTTAGGGTTTTTTACACTCACTCTTAAGATAACATCCCGTTCCCCACAAGATAGTATGGATAGGAAGGAAATAGGAACTGGACAACCCAGTTGGCATGGATACTGAGTTCACACTTTCCCATCCATCCTCTATCCCTTCAGAGCTCTCCAGCCTCCCTTGACCTTTCTTTCTCTTTTATAAAGTGACTTAAAATGTGTACACCTGTGGTGGATTTATGTTGATGTATGGCAAAACTAATATAATAGTGTAAAGTGAAAAAAAAAAAAAAAACTGGGATCAGCTGGAGTTCCTCCAGCAAAGAAATGTATAGAGTTGGGGTTGTTGTTATTGTGTTGGATATACTAGCAGTAATAAGTAGTGACTTGCTTCAAAGTGCAGTTAATAGGCTAAGAATCAGGATTATGAGTTAACCATAAACATCACAGGAAAAAAAAAAAATGCCTGTGTGTCAAGGAAAGGGAGACAGGGTACAATCTGACACTGTACTGGTAGGCCCGTTAGGAAAATGGCAATCTTTTTAAAAAATTAATTGTGGTAAAATACATAACATTTACCGTTTTATCCGTTTTATAATGTACAGTTCAGTACATTAAGTATATTCACACTGTTGTGCAACCCTTATCATTATCCATCTCTAGGATTTTTTCATCATTCCAAACTGAAACTCTGTATCCATTGAATAGTAACTCCCTGTTCCCTTCTGCCCACAGTCCCTAACAAGCACTGTTTTACTTTCTGCCTCTATGAACTTGACTACATTAGGAGTCTTATCTAAGAATAATGATTCAGTTTTCACACTTTTGTGAGTGGCTTCTCTCACTTAGCATTATGTCTTCAAAATTCATGCATGGTCCTGCATGTATAAGATTTTCCTTCCTGTTTCAGGCTGAATACTATTCCACTATAAGTATGTACCATATTTTGTTTATCTATTCATCCATGGATGGAAACTTGGATTGTTTCCACCTTTTGGTTTTTGTGAATAATGCTGCTAAAAACATGGTGTATAAATTTCTGTTTGAGTCCCTGCTTTCCATGCTTTTGGGTATATACTTAGAATTGTTGAATCATGTAGTAATTCTATTTTTAATTTTTTGAGGAGGAAATGGGAATTTTAGTTTGTCTTTGGGGGAAAATTGAACAAATTATTTAATGATAGTTCATTTACAGAGTTGCTTTCATGAGCATCACGAATCTTGGATTCTATTCTCACTTCTCCTATTAGCTATGTAATCTTTAAAGTCTCTTGAATTTTCAGGACCACTCTCAGTTCGCCCATTTGAAAAAGATGTTTTTAAATTAGTTGATATCTAAGGTCCTTTGAAATTCTAAAAGTCTCTAATTCTGCATATTCTGTTTGATATATGAGTTCATCCATTCCATTCTTCATTTATTTTGGAAATGCTTTTTGAATGTCAGAGCAGTTTTTTGTTGTTTTTTTTTTTTCTCTCTCTCTCTCTCTCTTAAAGATAAACAGGACTTATCCAAGGGGAATGGGAATGGGGAGAAGGAAGGCTGGGGTAATAGTTGAAAAAAGAAATAAAACGGACTGTGAACTAGTGGAAAGGCAGGTACCAAGAGAAGGCTGAAGGGGTAAATATGGGTCAGAACACTCTAGGCTGAGTGACCAACTTTTAAGATTTTGCACTTTATCCTAACATTAATGGGGAGCTATTGAAGAGCTTAAGGTAGTAACAAGATTAGTCTTTGTTTTAAAAAATCACACTAACCAACAACAATGTGGAGAATGGACTGTAGGTGTTCAAAACAAGTTGCCTATTCTTTCTCTGCTTTGCTGTGTTTTTCTTTAACGGTGGGGAAAGGAGTCAAGATGTCCCAGAACCTAACTTGGAACAAAAGACATCTAGATCAAACTTATTTCATCTTGGTAAACAATACTGTACTGAACTTCTCCTTACACTGAAAAGTATTTGTCCACCATTTCCCCTGAACCATGAAAACTACTCATCATGTAGTGTCTTCAGGTCATTAGCTTGCCAATTAATATGATAGGACTATGACATTAAAGAAATTTTTAAAGATGTTCTGATCAGAATTATTATCCTTTTATCTACAATGTTAAAAAAATTAAATATCACCATATTAATATCACTCATATTTCATGAGAAAACTTTAGAAAACTCATATATAATTAAGTGGAGTTTTTCCTTAATTGGGATGCAAATAGTCTACTTCTGGCTTTATATAATATTCTTTATATAAATAATGTAGTATTGTAAAATCATAAAAATACACAGTGATGCTGTTTTCCTTTTTTTATATACCTCATTTTCTTCACTCTGAAAGTTATGTGTTATGCTGCATCAGCAGATTGTATATCTATGAAGACAACAAATGATCCCTGAAGGCCATTATTTTTAATGGGTGAAGAAAAGGAGTTCTTAGATCTTAGTTCTATTTTAGATCACACAAATGCAAAACAAATTGTTTGGAAAAATACTCTGAGTTTTAATACGCAAGAATAATGCCTTGGTTTACTGCAGGTATTAAGATTCATTCAATCACTCATGCCTTGTTTAGTAAAGTAATGCCAGAAAGAATGGCATTTGCCTTCAATAAATTTTGGCAGTTTGGCATAAGTTTTACTTTGTGTTAAAGAAAACCAAAATGAGAGCAAGGAGAACCAATTATAAAGAGTGCTTTAGTCTGGCGAGGATGCTTGAAATGGCCAGCTTGTAGCAAGCAGGGCCAGGCCAAGAGCCGGGAAATTAAAGTTTGTATGGTACATGGTATGCTTTTGGTATATTGAAAAAAGAAGTGCTTCAAGAAAGAAGCCAAAGAATGGTAAGTGTTTCTGGTTTTAACATTTTTCCTATTAGTTTGCTAGCCCGCCCAAGAGCTATAAAGTTAACAATAAATCAAATATATTTTAATTTGTCACGAGATAACAGATAGAAACAAAATTTTCCCAATTGATTTTCTGCCAAAGTATTTCTACTAAGCCTATCCACTCCCTAAATTTACACTTACTGTCAAAAATTAAGAACTATCAAATAAATTCAAGCCTGGGAAACATTTACTGGATGCTGCGGTAGCCTGGCACTCCGTTACGTTCTACGGACTCAGGACAAGTAAGTGATGATCTGGTCTTCAAAGAGGCAAGTGACTCTTGGGAAGGCTGGGTTACTTTATTTGCCAGAAGGCCAGAGCAGAATACCTTCTTCAGGTCATTCAAAACATATGACACATGACATTGTACCAAATAGCAAGGCACATCCTACCTCACTGCTCTCCTTCCAAACCTGATCCTTATGTTAGTAGGACTAACTTTTCAAAGTCTCTATTTGAATATCAGATTGCAGTAAACCGTACATTCTTATGTAGAACCATAGTATTTGAGTAAGTCCTGAAAACATAATATGCATGACACTTGCTTCAAAGTGTATTAAAACATAACAATTCGTGTTCAGTTTAGTTTCTCAAAGTCCAAGTTTGAGA
The DNA here is from genome assembly GCF_055505025.1 of Bos grunniens. Classification (NCBI taxonomy): domain Eukaryota; kingdom Metazoa; phylum Chordata; class Mammalia; order Artiodactyla; family Bovidae; genus Bos; species Bos grunniens. The sequence continues at coordinate 36,862,672 of NC_141167.1, read as the reverse complement.
ATACAGTTGAATTTTATATTACAGATAGTTGAAAGACTCATTGCAAGGTCAGTATCAGTACTTGTTAAAATACTACTTGACTTTGGTGGGAGGGTGTAGTGTGACCAGGAAAAGAGTTTTTCTCAGTGGATAACAGTGACACAGACACCTGTTTATTCCCCAGCTAAGTGTTAATTGGAAAGGCTTATAAAAACTCATTCTCCTCATTTTTCTTTTGTAAATTTGAATGTGAATAATGACTCAAATACATAATTTTACAAGTGTCTGTATTGCTGTGATATTGTTACTTGATCATTCCAGTTGTCTCAATTTGCTCATGTCCTTTGCTTTAACTTTTCTAAAAAAAATGTATTATATAGCATTACTTACTAAGTGTCTTAATGAATATGCTAGGTGCAATAGTAATAGATTTCCATGAACTATAGATAAAATAGTTAGAATTAACTTTGACATCAAAAACAAAAACAGACAACTAAAAAAAACTTAATGTTCTCACAGTTCATGATATGAAAGTTTAACATAACAATCTAAATTGAAAGTTTAAAAGCACTTCACTGATAGAGCAATCCCACAGTCCCATTATGAGAAAATCTGAAGTTTTTCACTATCAGAAATAGTTACTTTGAAAATAAAAACATGATCAATTAAGAAAACACCATAATTAATGCAAATAATGTTCAGATATTTATTATTTTCATCAAAGGAGATGCCTGTTGACTTTAATTCTAAAACAGCAACACATTAAGAATTTTACTAATTTTTCCTATAACATATAAGAGAGCTTGATTTGTGATTTTTCCCCTTAAAAAAAAAACAAAAACAACTTTGATACCACAAAAGTTTTAAAACTAACTTTCCTGCCTGAATAGGGTCTCTGTAAATGGTGAATCAAGGTTGTACAGAAGAGTATTAATCACAAAAAGTATTAATTAAGATAAACTTTAGGGATGCATTTCCCAAGTTTACAGCCCTGCCTAATGGCTAACAAAGACTTATTTGTTAGTTTTCATACATCCATGTCCATGTGTGAACCAATACATTTTGGTCTATCACTTTTATAGTTATAAATCAGACTCATGCCCAACTCAGAGGCCCTGCAGTCCGGGTCTTTAAGAAAAAAGGACAGTGGAGGTGTTGCTGTCTGGGAGAGTGTGGGCTTCCTCTGGGTTGCTAGGCCGCCTTTCTGTGGACCTAGATGTATAACCTACTTTCATTTGTCTCTAACGACTGAATTAAAACACTCATTTATCTCCAAGTCATTATAATGTAGAAACTGTGCACTGTCTACACATCATGGGCTGTGAAACAGCAGCCGGAACACATGACAGACTCAGTATGTTTGAAATGTTGGAGCAAATGGGGTGGTTGGTTTTGAATTCATTTGCACTCATTTTTACTACTTGAGACACGCTCATTAAAAAGCTGTATTTCAACTATGTTATATGCTCCCATTTAACTGAACTGGATTTTCTCAGCACTGCTGCCTCTGACTTTTTAATTTGCTTTGAACAGGAGTATTCTTCCAAGTCGTGGACAATTCAGGCAGACTTTATCAGGTAAAGCCAAGTCTTCTGCTTTGCCTCTGCCTTCCACCCTGCTCCCGGGACCTACAAGTTGGGATTGCAGCTAAAGATGGGAACTGCATATCCCAAACCGGAGGGCTGAATCACGCTCACTTTCTTCAGGGCAGCTGCTCACAGGCATTCTGCTCTGCACTTAAACCCTTTAAAGCTGCAAACAAACTGGGAAAGTTACATCACCGTAAACAAAAGCACGGTTGCTTAAGTTATTATTATGCAACATTGTGTCATTACATATAGACACCGCAATTATTTTCCCAATCTGGCAAATACGACCTGCTTTGCTGCTTCGGGGAGAAGTAAAAATCCGGGATAAATAGGTCCATGCCACCTTCAGGAATGGAAAAGGTTTCCCACCCTCTGGAGAGATACTCAGGTTTTATCCTGCAAACAAAGTGGGACGCCAAACCGTCTCTCCAGTCTTTCGAACCCCACATTTTAAATGTAAATGATTGGTCTGGGGTGATCCATATGCTCGGAAGAGCAATACAGTCACGAGCACGTGAATTCTGGATGTGCTTTTCAAAAACTCGCAGGCATCAATACACATCTGGTAACTAGTTTATTAATTAGCCTTCCCACCCGCCTTCCCCCTCTGCAAAAGTCTGGGTGACCACTGGGCTGTGTCTGCAGCCCAGGTGAGCTCTACAGATCCGGTCGGAGATTGCCCCCACCCCCACCCTGCCGCTGTGCAACCATTGCAAGGCTGGGTGTCTAAGCAGAAGACAAATCAAACATGTTCCGGACACGTTTTATTAAAAATTTGAAACCAGATAAAAAGGATCAGTTTGTCAAAAGAAAAAACAAAAAAGGTAACTACTTGTCGTTAGAAAAGAGTGAGAGTGAGGACAAATGACCCGCGCAAGTGCATATGACCATTTTTCTCCTTAGGCTGTCTCAGAGCAGAGAATGAGGGCGAGGGAGGGAGGGATGGAAGGAAGAAAGAGGATTTCGAGCATCATTTCCCAGTCTGCAAAGGTCTGGCCTCCCCTATGCTCAAGAAGCGGTGGTAGCCATTTTCATTTTTCCCCCCTAAACGTAAAAGGAAAATAAAACAGAAAAGGTATATCTCCTTTCCTGCACTAACGGCTCTGCTCATCTTTCTAAAGGAATTTTTAAAAAAATGAATTTTAACAATCTCAGGTACAAAACCTAATCCGCATGCATCCAGTGAGGCTTCAACTCGATTCGATTTGGCGACCCGCACTGAAGGAGACGTGATCTTGAAAAATCAATCTGTGCTCGCGCCCCCAAGCCGTCGCTGCCGCCGCCGCCGCCGCCGCCGCAGTGGCCACAAAATTAGCGGCTCCGAGGACGTTTTTGCCGCAGTGCACGTCCGCCGTAACCGCCGAGCACTCGGGTGAATAATGCCAGTACAGTGTGCAGACGATCGGGCTGATTGATCACGCAAAATAATTCAAGACTTCAGTCCGGCTCTCGGTCCTGCCACTTTAAATCACAAACGCGCGTCTACACCGTTCTATAGGGGCCCACACATGCATGGTACACGTGTGTGCGTGTGTGTGCGCGCGCCTCTCTGCGCGCGCGGAGGGCCAAGTGAAATGATTCCAGATTGCATCACATATAGGAACCGGGGGAAAAAAGAGCCAAAGAGCCCCTCACCCCAACCACTACCCCCACCTTTTGCAGCGTGGACAAGTGGCTTGTAAGGGAGCTTGGAGCAAAATAAAGTCTGAACAAAACTAGACTGTGAGACTAGCACGTCGCAGAGTGAAAGTGAGTGACGTTAACGCAGACTCGGTAAAGACTCACTTGCAGACAAAACTAACATGCCCCCACCCTTTTATTTTTTTAATAAGGGAAAGAAAATCATAAATTGAGTTCAGATCTTAAATGCTGCTTTCAAAATGCACGCACATGTTGAAGACTCTGCGACTGTAATTTCTTGGGTAAACATCTGGTGAAGACATTCCAGGAACACATCTGAAAGGAAGAAAGGCGTAAGACAGCCCCTTCTTTATATATCGTGGGTCAAAAAGAGTTGTTAAAACATTTTTTTTTTTTTTAAGTATGCTGTCAGTGAAAATACCTTTATGAACTCTCAGGATGAATTCGGGTTGGGAGAAGGATTGAACTGAGAGTGGAGTCCTAGTCTGTGAACTTGAGCAGGTCTCTTTTGCTATGGCCCTCTTTTCTCATCTGTAAAATCACAGAGGGTAAATTATATGCTTTCTAAGATCTTTTTATTCTGCACTAACATGATTTTAGCTAGGAGGGAATAATGATGGGGTACGGGGAAGAAGTTTTAATGTAGAGAGAAAAAGAGGTCACATTCTTCAGGTGGCATCTGTTTAAACTGGTGGTGATGGAAGTGATGAGTCCAGTGTGCCTGAGTTCTTAACAATAAAGATTGTGTCTATATTTAGAGCTGCTATTGTCCCAGTTCTGAAGTATAGATAGTATATAATGAATGCTCTTTGAGAATGACATTGTAGTCTTGTAATTATATTTTTGGGGGTAGAGACTATTTTGAAGGATCAGCCAATATAATTTTGGGATTGGAACAATTTTCAACATTCTTGTTTATAATCTGTTTGTAAAATGCATTAAATTACTTCGATAATTCAGAGAAAATAAGTTTTTAGTAGGTCTAAGAGTTCTTCTGCGCCATATTGGCTGTCAAGATTGACTGAATTAAGGAGATTAATTACTCGTCTATTTTTTCGGAAAACAACGCCAAGCAGGGTCATAGGCAGAGACCACTCTTTGACATTCCTCTTGTCTGTGTCATGAGTGGTCAGGAGTGTGGGTGCTAGGGCCAGACCACTAACTAATTTTCACATGCACCAGCTGAGTAATCATAGCCAAATTGCTTAGTTTAGTTGCGCCTCAGTTTCCCACATTATAAAATGGGGATTATAATAGCAACTAATTCATAGGGCTGTTGTCAGGATAAATGAGTTATCATATTAAAGTGCTGGGAACAGAGCATGGCACATGTAACCAACAGCTCAATAAATGTTAGAGGTTATTATTACTCCAGTGTAAATACAGGGAAAGCAGGGCAGATATAATAGAGGGATCTTTGAACTGCTTCTGAATTTCAACTAAGGGCTCTAAGCACTTTATCAGGCTTTTATGATGTCAGCTTAAAGCAGGGAGCACAGCAGTCTTTATTAAGAATAAACCAAAACATTCTCTACCAAACTCCATTCCCATACATTCAATAGTGGTAAAGTTGGAAAATCCTCCACTTGAGCAGGTCAATGCAAATATGTAATATCGGGTCTGTATGTTGAGTGCATCCTTATTAATGAGTGTCCTGACTGTCCAGGTGGTAGGAAGCCAATATTTTCTTTGGGTAGAGGTTTGCAAGGAATCAGTTCCTGCCTGTTCTGTTGTGATACTTTCTTTCCTACACAATTTGTTACCTCAGGCCTAGTCTCTGTCATTGAATTATGGGGTCAAAACAATTGCAAATCTCTGGCCTGCTCCCTTCGTGTCATTATTAGTTTAAAGGGGAAAAGCAACATTCTGACTTTTTCCTCCTCTCTTAATGACCCCCTAGAGTGCAGACTTGAACCAGGCTTTAGGAAGGGTCACAGGCAAGGAATGCTTAAGGGAGCAATCCCGATAGTGTTTGCATTTTGGGATTGGAGGCGAGCTGTAGTTAAGCTTTATAGAGGAAGTGGAGATTAGGTGTTTCCAGAACAAGGTGGAAACTGGCAGGCGTCGGTCACTGCATGTTGGAAAGTAAGGTCCCACTTCTTTCTTCCCGTGGCATCCGAAGCCCCTACCAGGAGCCGGGAAGAGACCGCCCCATCCAGGGCTGGCAGACCTGCGGCGCCGAGGGTGAAGTCCAACTCCAAGTTGAGAGGGCTGCATGCGCCGGGTTCAGTTCGTTAGCCAGACGACGTCTTGCTGAAAGCGCAGGAAGAAAAGTTGTGTTCCGAGCGCTACTTAGTGCGTGCTCGACTCCACTTTGTCAATCTGATTAACACAATCTCCTAAATAAATAAATCAATAGAAGAGGGTGTGCTGCCTTTCATAACACCTGTTTGCCTTCCTCCTTTTCGCCCGTGGGGACTCCCACTCTCTCCATCATGGACACACTCCCTCTAAAGAGGCGCTGTAAGGTGCCGAAAGGAAACCCAAGGTCCCTGTATATATATAAAGTATATAGGGACTTATGCTTTAAAATTTTTCCGGAGGCAAAGGGGGGAACCTTGGCGAATTTCATTCCTCCGCGCCTCCGCAGCAACTTGGCAACACAAGCCGCCGGCGCCTGGCCTCGCATAGTTTTCCGAGACCTCCACGGAGTCCCCGCGAGGACCTCACTGCTCACGGTCCCCAGTGGCCCGCGGACTTCCCCTGTTGCAGAGGTATTGGGGGAATTTGAGAATAAATCCCTTCAGCTCTACCCTCCGTCCTCACCGACCGGAAAGACAGGTCGAGGATCCCCCGCTCCAGGTCCTGGAAGGGGGCGGGGGCGAGGGCGGGCGGAGGGACGGAGCGGGAGTCGCAGGAGCTGAACAACAAGGTCACGACCGCCAGGCTGCTGACCGAGGCGCGCAGCGGCCGGCGCCGCCCTCTGGCCTCGGGGCTGACCCCGCGCCGCTCGGGTCTCGGTCACCGGCCTGGCAGGTCCCTAGGAATAGGAGGGGGGCGACGCCGCAGAACCAACCCTTACTTTTGAGTGGAAGCTGAAACCCGCGGGGCTCCCTGGCGAGCGGTCTTGGAAGGAAGATCAGACGCCCAGCACAGCTGAACTTTTGAAGGGGCTCTGCTCTGCCACCCTCTTTCCTAGTGGCGACTTGTGAGAGACTTTTATCCCCTCCCCTCCGCGTCTCCATGCCTGGGGAACTTGGCCCAGACGGCCTAGTTCTCCATATTAATTGGTGATTCCACCAGCTCAGCACCGCTTCTCTCAGACAAATACCTTCTAGGGTATCTTGGAGAGAAGGAAACACGCTCAATGTTCCCCCTACCTCTTTTCGAGGGAGTATTATGTGAGTTTAAAATCTTCTAGGCGTTAAGAACCAAACCAAACAACAAAACCAAAAACAAAATACGCTGCCTTCACGTGAGTGGATGTGAAGTGAATCCAAGCCTTCCTAGGATTCTGAGCCAGCCTTTGCTCAGATAGTAAAGTCCCCAAATCCTTCAGGAAAACAGAGCCTCTTTCACGCACTTATGGAGGGGGATTTCATAAGGCTGCAATATATTACCATGTTTAAAACATTTCGCAGAAGCTAGGTTTCCTAAAAGCGACTTGCCAGCGATGCATGGAAAAGCAAATCCGCTTACCGAGCGGGGCCGCTGAAGAGGAAACGGGGAGGCAGGACCCTGACTCAATTAAAAACCGCAGTTTCCAACTTTTGAACCACAGCACCGATATTGTGGGGCTGGCGGGACTACCCCTGGAGCTGACAGGTTGCAGACCTCTGGGGCTCTTTTTCACTGCTTGCTGGAAGTCCCTGGCTGCTTGGAGGTAACCCTTCTTAACACTCAGAGTTAAGCACCCCTCCCCACCCCCACCCCCCACCCCTGCGCCCTTTAGTGTTTTGTGGACTTGTGTTTGAACTCTGCATCAAGCCTTACTCCTTATCCACTTGGGGTGGATAAACTTGTTCTTCAACTGGCAGTGTGTGCACCCAGGGTGGGAATGTGGGTGCCAGTTCAGGCAAAGATGTGTGTTTGTGCCAGAATGTTGTCTGACCCCCTGCCCCACTGGTAAGGAATGGGCTCTAATGTAGCCCTTATCTCCAGAAATTCTCCCTGGAGTTTTCTTTCTGAGAGAAAACACCACCTAAATTATTTAACAATCAAGGTTTGTGCATTTTGTATAATCAACTCAAGAGAAAAGTTGCAGTTTGCTAGATGTGTGATTTCTCTGGTCAAGGGTGCTTGCAAAGGTCTTAGACCCCACAACTCTGAGGGTGAAATCACCAAGAGTATTTTGCCCAGAAAGTATAGCCTTCCAGCTTCATGAGAATAAGGTCTGCTTTCCGTAAACCTCAAATTATTCAAACAATAGCAAAACCAAATCTCAATTACCTGCCCCCTTCACAAACACAAATGCACCCCCAAGTATTTCTGTTTCTCTTGTGGTGACCAGGCTATTTGTAGCATCTTAAACTATCTCTTTGGCAATTCCAACTTTTACAAAGTTTCTTGCTCTTTACCAGATAAGTTGTACTTAACCTGTGAGCCCTGACCATGCTTTCAACTCCTTTTAAAGGTTACATTTTAGTCCTAAGGGATAAAAATGTTGCTTTCACCCTGTATACAGGAGAATGTTGGACTGCAAAGTGGGCACGTCTGTAAGAAACTCCATCTCTTTGTCCATCACATGGATAGTTTCAACGTGCCAGTTCTTGTCTGCTAAGATGCCAGGGCAAGGTACTCCAGTCATCTGTACTCTGGCTCACCAGGTCCGGGCTCTTGCACTGCGGATGCTGCGCACACCTGACGATTTTACAGCAGTGAAATCTGCTCAGGTCACCCGAGAGCAAGAGGACCCCTTTTTCTGTTGGAGCAACTTCATTAAGTAAGTGCTAGACCTTCAAAAAAAAGAACACGTTTTGCTTAAGCTTGTTCTTTCTTAGGACGCGCTTAGAGACCGGGCCCACCAATATTGCGGGTAAAGTCAAGGCTACCAGAAATGTGCACTGTATTAGAATGCTGACTTGGGACTCGCTGAAGATCAGACTGTTATAATCAATCTCGTCTCTTTTTGTTCCCATTGCTTTATTTTTCCTTAGGTCTCTTTCCTTCTTAGTGTTCCCTACCTCCTAAAGTTATGAGTTAATAAAAACGCTGCCCCCCCCTTTTTTTTTAATACATAAAGTTGACACTAAATTTGAAGAGTTAGTGTTGCAGCTAAACTCTCCTGGAGCCTAGCGATCGGTTCGCCTCATCTCTGTAATGCCAGCACTACTGTTCTTGAAATTTACTAAAATAATTCTTTCAAGGCCTTTGAGAAAATGTAATAAATGCTAATTGGAAAAAGAAAAAACCGAATCCTCACTTATTTTACTTTCTCAGATCAAGGAAAAGGACTCCAAGCAAAATAATAAACTTTATGTGTTTTCAAGCGACTCTATTTTCAGTAGCTCTTTTTCTTCCTTAACTAACTCACGAGCTTTGTTCGATTCCATGTCTACGTATCCCCAAGTGCTCCCACTAACCCACCCATCAATTCACACCCCGAGAGACCACAGGAGTGGACACCGTCTTAAGGGGACCCTCCCTGTATTTGCTACCTGGCTAAAGCGCTCAATTTCAGAAGATACGAGAAAATGTCTTCTTCAGAAACTACCAATGAAGGAAATCATTTACCTAATTAATTCAAGAGCCTCTATAGGAAGGACTTTGGGCCTGGAGATCCTCATACTAGTGAAAATCCCTTTAGTCCTTCCCCCTCTGCCCCGTGAGGGACCGCGTCAGCTGTCTGTTCAAGAGCGACCCTGGCCAGCGTCTGCCCCTCCCAATGTGCCCCCAGATGGCACAGCCGAGGCGCACAGACGCCGCCCGCCCGGACCACTATCCGATTCGCCACTATGCGACCCTGGCCACCCTCTACGCACCTCCCCACCCCCAGCGTGGGCCCCCTCCTCTCGTTTTCTCCTCCTTCTCACCCTCCCCAGTGATTTTTATGGGGGTAGGAAGTAAAATGGGAACGTTTCCTCCATCGCGATGCCCACTTCCTCAGCCGTCTCCCACCCGGGTGGATTGGAATTAAAATCCGGGAATTCAACTTTGCTGCGAAACCTCTGGTTCTTAAGGAGGGGCCGGAGGGAAGGAAGACCCCGCAGGGAACACGCGGCCCAAAAAGGCTCCCACCCCGCCCCACTGCCATCCCGCGGGGAGGATGAAAGCAAGGTCCCGGGAGGGGCCGCTGGCTCCCAGAGGGGGCGAGGGCTTGGAGCGGAGGAGGCTGGGGCCAGGTGCCGAGTGCCGGGCCCGGGCTTCAGGGTTCCCGGGTACCCAGACCCTCTTCCCAGGCAGCGCGCTCCCGGCCCTGCAGGTGCACCCTCCGCCCCCTTTTAGGCCCCCTCCGTGGAAACCGCCTTCCGGCCCAAGTTCGGTCCCTGGAGGCTTTGAACGTGGCCTTTCAGAAGTTTTTAAAGCTGCCCCGCCCCGCCCAGCATTCACGGGTCACACTCTTCCCCCGATCCCTCCACCCCCGCTACAGCTGCAGCACCGGGGGTGAGGGAGGGGGGGAAGGGGGAGGGCCGGCGCAGGCTCTGGGGTCGAAGCACCACCTCGGAGCGCCAGGCTCGGCCTAGAGAGCTTGGAGATCCGCTCCCTAGCCAGACCTCGGAGGAAGCGCAGACAGCTCCCGCACCGTACCGGCCGGAGGGGGGAGGGGACGGGAGGGGAGGGGCGAGGCGACGGAGAGGAAGAGACCGGGCTGGGGCGGAGGGCATGTCCACATTACCAGGGTTCCTGTGCCGGGCGCCAGCCAAGGGACTATTTAAAGTGGCCTTGAGGGGAGGCCGCTGGTGACCGGTGTCCTCGCCCTCCAAGTTCCCCGAGCGAATCAGGGCGCCACCTACAGGCGAGTTCCAGAGTGCAGAAGGGAGAAGGGGAGAAACTGCCGGTCAAGAAAAGCGACCCAGGGGAAGAAGTAGGGCCCCGTTTTGTCCAGGGGGCCGTCTCTCTGCTCCTGAGTCTGAGTTCTGAGCTCCAGAATTATGGAACTGTTAGAAGAAGAGGGAGTCCCGAGGGCACTGAGAATGAACTTTTGGGGAGTGGGGAAATGGGGTAGTAAATACAGGAATCCGGGAATTCGTGGATCAAAGAAATTCCTCCTCCAGGCTAGTCCGAGGCAGTGCAGCTTGTTTCACTAAGAGTGGCCCTGTGACCTTGGACAGGTTACTTGCTCTTTCTGAGTCTTGATTTCGTCAACCTTTAAAAAGGGGAATAGTGATACCTGTCTGACAGGATCTTTTCTAGAGTTAAACGGCATACTATGCGATGCCTTCTAGAGGGAGCTTTCAGCGATTTTTAATAAGAAAAAACTGTCTTTTACTCTAACAAATCTAACTTATAAGCCCTTGTCTACTGTTTTCTGTTTTATGAAGATTAGGGCCTTAGAAGAGAGTAGAGAGAGCCAGAGAGAAATGAGTGTCTGATTAGAAGGACCCGTTAGTAGAAGTTGTGATAACTACTCTCTCTAGCTAATCCCCTCCTCATAGACAAATAACAGCATTCTAATATGGATACCTTACTATTGCTATTTTGGGGCTTCCCAGGCGACACTAGTGGTAAAGAATCTGCTTGCCAATGCAGGAGACTAAAGAGAGACACAGGTTTGATTCCCTGGGTTGGGAAGATCCCCTGGAGGAGGGCATGGCAAATCACTCTATTATTTTTGTCTGGAGAATCCCATGGCCAGAGTAGCCTGGTGGGTTTCAATCTGTAGAGTCACAAAGAGTCAGACACAACTGAGCAGCACACACACACTATTACCTCATTTAATTTTTATCACCGTACATTGTTTATGTTATTCTCATTTTGAATATGAGGAAATAAAGACAAAAGGATACAAGGAATAGTTGGTATATTTTGTTTCTTCAAAGAAATTTTCCTATGTCAACAACTCAGATCTATATTTCAGAATCTACTTTTAACATCAGTTTATTAAGCACCTACTATGTGCATGTGATTCTCATAACACTTCCATGAAGTAGGACTTCAAGTTCACTCTTAATAGAAGAGGAAACCTTGGTTCAGGTAGATGGGGGTATGGGGGTGGGATGGTGGGAGAATAGGGGGTCACTTAAAATCCTTCAGAGAAGTGGTGGAGCCAGGTCATGAAGAGCCCAGCTCTTCTGATGATACATCTAGGTGCCTCTGTTGCACCATAACTTAGTATGGTTCCAACTAGCTTTGGGATGCTGCTACAAGTTATTGGGAAAGGTCACTTGGAGAAGTGGCACCTTGGTGGTTTTTCCATGTTGCAGGTGTGGTAGAAGATGGTGTTTATAGCCTTTAGCAATGGTCGAGTATTACAACATTTCATAAGGAAATATTGATGGTGGAGGAAGGTGGCATGTGTGCCATAGGAGAAGCCAAACAATGAGTTGATCTAGTTACTCATTAACAAATATGAGTAACATATTTAATGACCAAACCAACCAAATCTCTTTATAGCATACTATCACACTGAAAATTTTTGTATAATGTAGCTATGGCAAAATCCTGGCATCTGACCTATAGTGATGGTCCTTTGTTGATTTGGTTACAAAAATTATTTACAATAAGTAATTTTGAATATTAAATATTTTTGCTGATATCTGCATCCATGGAATAGTAACAGTTCATGATGAAAGGATTGGATTATTTGGCAGGAAAATTATACTCCTTTCAGTGCTTTTGTTTTTCCAAATTGTGTAACAATTACTCACTAGCTCCCCTTCTTCTTATCTACCTAGGCACTAAATCAAACCATGTTGAAGGTGTGGTAGAATATGGTGCATTCCTACCCAGAATACCCTCTTTTCACTTTTTAGAATAACTAAACATAGCAAACATTTATTGCCTGGAGAATCCCCACAGACAGAGGAGCCTGGTCAGCTAGAGTCCATAGGGTCACAAAGAGTCCGCCATGACTGAACGCAAATATAGCAAAAGGGAAGTTAAAGAGGCTTTGGGTTGGGGTATTGGATGTAAATGTGTTCTGTTTTTTTTTTTTTAAACTGGGTCCAGTCTTAGTGCTTCTGCTTGCCAGTGAAATGTCGGAAGCTCCCAGACCTTAACTCCATTTCACTTCTATACAGATTCTGTACCCTGAGAGTATTTCTAATAATGTAATAGATTTTCATTTTTAAAAACAGATGCCATAGGAGATTCATTAGCAGAAAAAACCCCACTGTGTAACTAACACCATAAAGTTATCAATGTTAAAGTCAGATGGCTTTGGATGGTCAGCTTTTGGGGACCAGTTTGGTAATTAGGTAAGAGGGCTTTGTGAAGAAAAACCATTTGAAACCAGTACCTACTCATGGAATTTATTTTGTGTGTTCCACCCTGTTCTAAGTGCTAGCAGAAGTATGAAGAAATGCAGGAGTAATTCTTTTGAGATTTACATTCTAAACTTCAATGTAGAAACTTTTTGCTCTCTCCCACTCCCTAGGTCCATGTCTTAGTTCTATCATAATAAAGTGGTGGGGTTAATGTTCGGAGAACACAGACTCCACCTCATACATTAAGCTGACATGTTTCTCTTCTGAAATTACTATCTTCATCCTAGAATTTCAGTTACAAATTTCATCATCTTCTGGTATGGTTAGATAAAAGAGTGAATGTTGAATACTTGAGATTTTATAATAGATAGCATAGTACTTTGGAGACATTTGTTTTATTCTCTGATGTGTAATTGTGCTTCTGTGTCATGGAAACACATATTGGTTGGGGTGTGTTGGGCATGTATCTGGAGATCTTAGCTACTTCTTTTTGGTACCTTTCCCCAACAGCAACAGTGAGCAATCCAGGGCTCTTTTTAGTAATGAAAGGACAGAGTGGGGATCCAGTCTATATGTCACTTTGAAACTCATTCGTATTCTTCATATCACCTATGGTGAATCACAGCCTGACCTCCCTAAGTTGCAGTCTCAGAGCTTCTGAATGTGGGCTGCAGGCCCACAGGTGTGAGGGCTATTTGAGAAACTGAACTGCTGCTCCTGTTCATGAAGATGAATTTTCAGCCAAAGCCATTGGTGAGGGTCAAATAAACCCATGTTATGTGTGACTGGCATCAGATGGACTAATCTGATGGGATAGTTGCTCAGAAAGTTGATTATACTAGAAGCTTTTGGTAGAAATTAAACATTTTCAAATAATTTAGATGCTATAAAACACAGCAGTATAGCATGGACTCCTTAGTGTCTGGAGGCAACAGACACTGGATTTAAGCAAGACTGGATTTAAGCAAGAAGAGCATAGACACATGGTTATTTAAATAACCTTAGAGATGCCTTGAAGAAGCCTAGAGATCACGGCAACATCTGAAATAGTTGAAAGAAAGGGTTATATCGATATTAAATGTATTAGGGCCAAGAACATTGTCTCATAATACCCTGTATAATCCTCATAATTAATGCCTCACAGAGGTGAACAGAGGCTCCTAATTACACCTTCTAAGAGGCATAAAGGAGATTTAGACTTAGTCTAGACTGGCCCCAAAGCACAAGGTTTTCCTACTCTATCCAGTCAATCCCAGGCCCTTCAGCCTTCTCCAATCTGGCCTTGATTTACGTGTCCAACTTTCTCTTCCAGCGCAAATGATGGGCTCTTTTTCTTGCCACCATCACCTCAATCTTTATTGTCTGTTTCCTGCGTTGTGAGAACACAGAAATCACCTCTGACCAGTTTACTTGCAGGGTCACCCAGGACCAGAAGTTCTGAGACTCCAACAGCCAATTCTAATTTTACCTACCCTTTAGTTGTTGACACGGATGGAGGAGCCTGGTAGGCTGCAGTCCATGGAGTCGCTAAGAGTCGGGCACGACTGAGTGACTTCACTTTCACTTTTCACTTTCATGCATTGGAGAAGGAAATGGCAACCCACTCCAGTGTTCTTGCCTGGAGAATCCCAGGGACAGAGGAGCCTAGTGGGCTGCTGTCTATGGGGTCGCAGAGTCGGACACGACTGAAGCAACTTAGCAGCAGCAGCACCAGTTGTACACTCAGCCTGGCTGCACCATTTGAATTTTTAATGAGACCATTTTATCCCCTTTTTTGAATTTTATTCTCTTTAATCAGCTTGCAAATTCCTATTTTGATTCTTAATAACTGCTAGTCCCTGGTTCAGTGTTTCACACCTTGTTGTCTATCTGGAAACAGGCAACTAAATAACGAACTCCTCACTCCCCCTGCCCCTCTCCCCCAAAAAGCTGGCGCAGAAACGCGACAAAGGGGTGGGGGAGACAGGTTCAGCCAGGGTCTTCTCCCTCAGTTCCCGTGCCATCATCCTCAGCTCCCCTCCCCCAAAAGGCTAAAGTCTCCTCCGCCACTCCAGTATTCTTGCCTGTAAAGCCCATGGACAGAGGAGCCTGGTGGGCTACAGTCCATGGGGTCGCACAGAGTCGGACACGACTGAGCACACATGCAGTCGGTGCCCTAAAACAAAAGGCTCAAGGAACTACCTTTTTGCCTGGGCCCCATCAAACCCCACTTTCCCGTGTTCAGCAGAGTCCTTCCCTGCTCAACTCTCGGAGCTGAACTTGGGCGCTCCTCCTGGCACGCGGACTGCAAAGAGGAAACACGTGCGTGCTGCGGCGGTTTTCGCGGGGAGACGGAAGATGGCAGCAGCCGAGGAGGCAGAACGTTTCCCAGGGAACCAGAGAGCCACATTCTCCGCGACCGGCGACTCCTAACTCCCAAAGAAAGCCGCGGGCCCAGCTCGTTCGTCAGTGTCACGTTTCAATGGCAGCGCGGGGCCAGCCTCGGCGAGGTGCCCGCGCGCCTCTGCGGGACGGCTGGGCCCCGCGGCGATTCAGAGGGAACCAACCAACAAAGGCTCTGCGGCGGGTGGCGCAGGGCCACCTTCCGGAACAGGTGCCGGATCTCCGGCTGTCCCTCGCCCCACCGCCGTCCCGCCCGGGGGTTTCTCTTTCCTGGCTTTCGGCGCCCAGGCCAGCCCCGGGGGCGCGGGGCCGAGTTCTCGCGCGACCCGAGCGCGCCCGACTTCGGGTGGGCGGCGGGGCGCGGGGGGCGGGGGGGAAATTGTCCGCGCACCGCGCGTGCGCAGGGTTGCAAGCCCCTTCGGAGAGCCGGGCTTTCCGCGTGCAAAACGCGTGTCAAGTTAAGTCTACCGCTCCAAGCCTCTCGTCTTACCCGGCGGCCGCGAGCCGACGGCAGAGGGCGCCCTTCCAATGCGCGTCGGTCGGGCCCCCAGTCGCCCCGCGGGAGCTGCGGACTGAAAGCCGCCGCGCTGCCCCCGTCCGGCGCTCCCCTTCTTGGGTGGAAAGCCGGATTGAGGCTGCGGACCCCGCCGCCAGCCACCCCCACCCCCATTCCCAGGTCCCGAGAGGCCGTCTACTGCGGTGGTTCACGCCCTGGCTTTTTTCACCCAACGCGGGTTCCTCGCAGCCGTCTGGGTGAAGAGGAGCGGCCCCTAGCTGAAGCCGTGCCCCCGTCTGACTGCTAAGGAACACGTCTGCAGGAGTCGTTCAATGGCAAACGACTAATTAATTTTCCAGCACTTGTGCAGAATACTTTAAAATGGAAAAATGAAGGTCTTCGATGAAAATGAAGCTTGATAGTGTGCACCTGCCACTAATGTACGGTGCACGGTAACTTCCCCTCATTAGAGAGATGACTTGGGTTGAGAACAAGTCATATAGTGAAAATCACTTCAACACGTGCCTGTTCATATGCATAAACTCCTGTGTACCAGATGGCAAAATATAATGACATCTTAAACAGCTAATTGCATAAACCTTGTAATGCAGATAATTGCTGTACCAAAGTAGGAGTTAATAATTTCCCACTGTATCGCCTGGCTTCAGAGTAATCCTTAAGGAAAGTTGTGACAATTCTAACACACTAAAGTTCACCAAGCGGTAATTAAAACTAGCATTTAAATCATTTGACTTTCAAACCCTTAATTACGATTCGGAAGAACTGCATTGTGAAAATCCAGAAATTTTGAATAGTTACAGGATAACATTTGCTGCTTGTATTTTATCGAGTTTTCTTTCATGGACTTCCTGTGGCATAATATTATAGGGAGTCAATGGGGATATGTTCCATTCGCTAAAATTATTTCCAGAAGCATGAGCTTTGCATTTTGGGGCAGGAGTAGGTAACACCCCCGCCTCCCCACTATGGATCTGTTGATTATTTTCAACTTAACATTTCTTTACAGAGCCCCTGCTGTAATAACTAATTCTAAACCTTACCATGTGCCTGGCATTTTTCTAAGCACTTTACAGTTATTATCTCATTTAATCCTCAAAACAGCCATCTGAAATGTGTCTATTTACATCCCCATTTTCGAGATGAAAAAGGTCAGGCAGAGATGCTAAGTAATTTGCTCAAAGTTAGTTAGAAGTCACTAATCCAAACTCAGTTTGGCTCCAGAGTCTATGCTGTTTACCACCATGTTATACTGCCCCATGGGCTAAGCCAGGGCTTAGTAACAATGTTTCTTACTATTTTATGTTCTGATAATGATTAGGAATAAAACTAAAATAGCATAATTGATTTTAGCTTATCAGTTTAACTCATAATGCATTTCAGAAATAGATATCTGCTATTTTCATAAAGGTGGTATCAGAACAGTAAATAAGTCAAGCAAAATAAACCTTTGAAACTTGGTTTTGATTACATCAAGGCTTAGTTTAAAAAACGTGTGGCTTCATGTTTCTATTTCTTCATCTTCAGAAAGATTTTACAACACCTTAAAGAGGATATACAATAATGAACATAAAACAAAATCCTCCTTATTAAGTATACAGCGAAATATAGTTTTTTTCTCCATGTTAATATTGTGGAATTCCCCTTTCCTCATTTTGGATAGAGGTAGGTGGCATAAGCGGAGAAGGCAATGGCATCCCACTCCAGTACTCTTGCCTGTAAAATCCCATGGATGGAGGAGCCTGGTGGGCTACAGTCCATGGGGTCGCTAAGAGTCGGACATGACTGAGCGACTTCACTTTCACTTTTCACTCTTATGCATTGGAGAAGGAAATGGCAACCCACTCCAGTGTTCTTGCCTTGAGAATCCCAGGGACGGGGGAGCCTGGTGGGCTGCCGTCTATGGGGTTGCACAGAATCGGACACGACTGAAGCGACTTAGCAGCAGCAGCAGCAGCAGGTGGCATAAGAGAGAGACACCAAGAGTTGTTTCCCTCCTATGCAAGCCATAGCGTCTGAAATCCCACAAGTATAGATTATTTTCTGTGACTTAAGGACCATCTCCTCTGAGATGCTGCTCTTAAACTCTTTGATTCAGTGGGAAGCATATTGGTTTAGAAATCAAAGACTGGCATTGGCAATGCAGTTGGACCATGAACTTGTAATATAATCTTGGACAGGTCGCTCTGTCTCCCTGAAATTCAGTTCCTTTGCCACAAAAATAGAGAACATGGCTTATGATTACCTACATCCCTCCCTGTTTTATCATTCTAGAATGTTATGCAACTATATCCTACTGTTACCTTACTGGGAATGAGATGTTTAGGTGGTATTATCTTTAATAGAAACAAAGTCCTGGATTTGGGGAGTAAGTGAAAGAATATCTGTAGGTGAAGGAAAGACTTAATTTAAGGAGCATTTTCCAGGTGCAGTGCTGAGAGTGTAAAGAGAAATAAGAAATAGTCCCTGACATCACAAGTTCTAAAGATAACAGACGACACTGACAAGTAAACAGAGGAGTACAGAGTAGACTGATAGGTTCTGTGACAGAGATTAATGCAAAATACTGTAAGATAGGAGTTATTCCTAGCCAGGATGTGGGAGTCATGGGAAATTTCCTTGAGATGAATAATTTTGAAGGATAAATTGGACTTGATAGAGAATAGAAGAAAATTCCATGCAAAGGACACTGTATCCATGGTAAAGGGGAGAAGAAGAGAGAAAACATGACTCTGTCTGGGAACCTAGGGGAAGTCAGCATTGCTGGCTATGAAGGTGTAAAGTCAGGAAGGACAAAGAATAGGCAGGAGAGGTGGGGAACAGATCAGACCTCAAAAAGTCTGCTAAAGAGTTGGACTTCTTCAGTACAGGGGAATTCAAAACAAAGCTTATCTATTTTAGTACTGCTTAGTTTCTGGATTACCAGAAAGAAGTTTTATACTCATTTACTTTGGTTTTTAATAGAAGATGTGAGGGTATCAATCAGAAGGAGGAGCCCTACTTTGGCCACCCGGCTAAATGTCAGTGGTCATCCCTGGTGATCCTCAGTGAACCAGCTTTTTTACAGACCTCCCTCTTCTCCCCTCCCCACCCTGGACCCCTCTGCAGAGAAAATGATTGATCTCCAGTGCTAAGCCCCTAAATCCTCCAATCCCCAAGCTAGTGGGGATTTATATACCAAGGAAGAAATCAGAGTCACAATGATGGCAAAAGCAAGATAGAAAGCATTTAAAATGCTTTTTATTTGTTTTAAAATGATACATCTCACCTATGTTGGTAAGGAAATAATTACTCAGAAGTTCTAATCTGATTTTAGGAGTTGAGCACTATCATTCTCCCACACTGCTGGTGGATGTGTACACTGGTAATACTCTTCTGGAGGACAACTTGGCTATATATACAATGCCTTATATATTCTGACCAGCAACTCCATTTTTAGGAATTTATCCTAAGAAAAATATCATGAACTGTTAGAATATTTGATGAAATAATGTTTGTGATAGTGATTTAATAATTGGAAAAATTTTATATCCAATTCTAAAGAACTCTTTAAATGAATTATGATATATATATATATACTAGAATAGTATAAAGCTGTCAAGATGTTATATATTAAATGAATACATTCAATTCTAAAATAACTACAGTGTGATCTCATTTTTGTTAAAAATGTCTATATATATGAGAAAAAAGATATATAGGAAATAGTGAAATTTTAAGTGATTTTTAATTTTTCTTCTTTCTTGTGTTTGTATTTTCTAAATTTTTGACAGTGGAAATGTATAACTTTCAGAATAAAAAAGCAACCATGATAAGAAAGCATAATAAGGAAATTCTCTGGCAGTCCAGTGGTTAGGACTCTGTGCTCAGTGTGTTCCTGCAGAGGGAAAGGGCTCAGTCTCCAGTCTGGGAGCTAAGATCCCACAAACCATGTCGCAAAAAAATAAAAAGAAGGAAAGCATAGCAAGAAATAATGTAAATCATAAACATTAAAAAACAAATGGAGAGCAGGCATGTACATTTATCTAATTATGGTGGGTTGGGTAATTTGGACTATTTATCTCTCTGAGGACAATAAGAAAAACTGGTGAAAATATAAAAATATCAGGCACTAGATAACTAACAAAGTAATGAAGAACGACCTAGCTAGGATCAAGAAGAGAGTGAGGCCCAGTAGGTAAGCTCAGCATTTGGGCCCACTTTTCTACTAGGTCTATTAGGTCTAGAGAGGGTAGCAAGGGAGGGAGAGATTGGACGTCAGGATTTACCCAGGTTGGGAGTGCTGGCTATGACCCTAGAAAGGTATGAGCCCCGGGAATGGGTGAACCAGAAACAGAGAGGCCCAGGAAGGACTAAGACCAGTTTTGAATCATCTTTAAATTGAATTGAAGTGATTACGGCTTGAGGGCCGAGACAAATGTAAATCCATTCTGGGGAAGATAACCTCATCTTAGCCCTCAAATTAATTCTACAAACACATTGTTGAACACAATGACCATCATATAATCAGGAAAGAAATAAGAATACGAGGTGACCAGATAATAAGAATGAAAACTAACAAAACCAATAGGCAAAAGAAACAGACCTATGGGAATTCCAAACAGAGGAGTCATGAGACACGAACTTTAAATTACAGTGCTTAACATATTTTTAGAAGGCATGCCTAAGCATAAAAATACAGAAATTGGAAGGAGAGTAAAAATGTGCATAGAACAAGTACTAGCCAAATGTAACTGTTATATACTTTAAATGCTTATAAAACACTATTAATGAAGAGAAACACTTTACACTGATAAAATATTTAATTCACAGGAAATTTGTATATTCCTAATAGACACAAAAATATATAAAGCAAAGATAGACAAAACTAGAATGTGAAACAGACTAACATAACAGAAAATTTTAATAGTCACTTTTAATATCTAATAAAGCCTGCAGACCAAAAATCAGTAAGAATATAAAAAAAATGTACTTGGCCATTATTGGTTGTCTTACTCTACATATGTCTATTAAATCAAATGTGACCATAGCGTTGCTCAAATTCTCTCAGTTCAGTTCAGTTCCAGGAGTTGGTGATGGACAGGAAGGCCTGGTGTGCTGTGGTTCATGGGGTCTCAAAGAGTCGGACATGACTGAGCCACTGAACTGAACTAAGCCAGGCTTCAGCAATACGTGAATTGTGAACTTCCAGATGTTCAAGCTGGTTTTAGAAAAGGCAGAGGAACCAGAGATCAAATTGCCAACATCTGCTGGATCATGGAAAAAGCAAGAGAGTTCCAGAAAAACATCTATTTCTGCTTTATTGACTATGCCAAAGCCTTTGACTGTGTGGATCACAATAAACTGTGGAAAATTCTGAAAGAGATGGGAATACCAGACCACCTGATCTGCCTCTTGAGAAACCTATATGCAGGTCAGAAAGCAACAGTTAGAACTGAACATGGAACAACAGACTGGTTCCAAATAGGAAAAGGAATACATCAAGGTTGTATATTGTCACCCTGCTTATTTAACTTATATGCAGAGTACATCATGAGAAACGCTGGGTTGGAAGAAGCACAAGCTGGAATCAAGATTGCCGGGAGAAATATCAATAACCTCAGATATGCAGATGACACCACCCTTATGGCAGAAAGTGAAGAGGAACTAAAAAGCCTCTTGATGAAGGTGGAAGTGGAGAGTGAAAAAGTTGGCTTAAAGCTCAACATTCAGAAAACGAAGATCATGGCATCCGGTCCCATCACTTCATGGGAAATAGATGGGGAAACAGTGGAAACAGTGTCAGACTTTATTTTGGGGGGCTCCAAAATCACTGCAGATGGTGACTGCAGCCATGAAATTAAAAGACGCTTACTCCTTGGAAGGAAAGTTATGACCAACCTAGATAGCATATTCAAAAGCAGAGACATTAGTTTGCCAACAAAGATTCGTCTAGTCAAAGCTACGGTTTTTCCTATGGTCATGTATGGATGTGAGAGTTGGACTGTGAAGAAAGCTGAGTGCCAAAGAATTGATGCTTTTGAAGTGTGGTGTTGGAGAAGACTCTTGAGAGTCCCTTGGACTGCAAGGAGATCCAACCAGTCCATTCTGAAGGATATCAGTCCTGGGTGTTCTTTGGAAGGACTGATGCTAAAGCTGAAACTCCAGTACTTTGGCCACCTCATGCGAAGAGTTGACACATTGGAAAAGACTCTGATGCTGGGAAGGATTGGGGGTGGGGGGAGAAGGGGACGACAGAGGATGAGATGGCTGGATGGCTTCACTGACTCAATGGACGTGAGTCTGAGTAAACTCTGGGAGTTGGTGATGGACAGGGAGGCCTGGCATGCTGCGATTCACGGGGTCACAAAGAGTCAAACATGACTGAGCGACTGAACTGAACTGAACTGAACTGAACTGATGTATCAGGATGGGGAACACATGTATACCTGTGGTGGATTCATTTTGATATATGGCAAAACCAATACAATATTGTAAAGTTAAAAAATTAAATTAAATTAAATTAAAAAAACAATAAATAAATAAAAGAAAAAAATAATAGTAAAAAAATAAATAGTGATATATATGCCAAAAAAAAAGACTTAATAAGATACAATGGAAGCCATGTATATATAGGGAGATCTGTAGCTTCAGATGCATATATTATAAAAGAAGAAAGGCTGAAAATCAATGAGCTAATCACCTGTTCTAATAATTTAAAGACAGAGCTGAAAATAAGGTCAAATGAAATATAAGGTAGGAAGTAATAAAAAATAAGAGCAGAAAATAGACATAAGTAGAAAATAAACATAGAGTAGAAAGGATGAACAAATTCAAAAATTAATTTGAAAAAGTTAATAAAGTCGATAAATCCCTCATGAGGTTGATCAAAGGAAAAAAAGAAAAAGAAAAGAAATAGTGAACACAAATTACGAGTGTTACAAATGAAAAAGGGGACATGATTACAGATACTATGCACATTAAAAACATTTGAAGAAAAGATAATATGAGTAACTTTATGCAAAGATATTTGACAATGTGGATGAAATACACAAATTCTCTAAAAAAAATGAACAACTTTCAAAATGGATAAAAGTAGAAAGGGAAAGTACGAATAATTTGGTAACAGAGAAATTGAATCTATACTTAAAATAAACCTTTTATAAAGAAAATCTTGAACTACATGGATTTCACAGTAAATTCTACCTATCTGTCAAAGAAGAAACGCTGCCAATCTTCCAAAAACTCTTCCAGAGAATAGAAAATGGAAGAGTATTACCTATTTGATTTATAAGATCAGCACAACCTTAATAATACCAAAGCTTGATGAGGACAGTTTATAGAAGTATGTCCTATTCTCTGTTGTGAACATAGATGTAAAAATTCTAAACAAAAATTGGACATGTATAAAAGGATAATAAATCATGACCAATTTGGCTTTATTCCAGGAATTAAAAGTTGGCTTGATATTCAGAACCCAACAATATGCTGCATCAACTGAGTAAAGGAGACAAAATCATATGCTTATCTAAATACATGCAGAAAAAACATCTGATAAAATTCAATATCCATTGGTGATTTAAAAAACTCTACACAATTAAGAATACAAAATAACTTCCTTAATCAGGAATAGAGTAGCTACTGAGAACCAGCAGCAAGCACCATACTTAATGGCAAAATGTTAAAAGCTTTGGGATTGGGAGCAACATGCAGGATGACTTCTATCTCTACTTTTATTCAGTATTGTATTGATCCCAGTTAGTATAGCAAGGCAGCAAAAGAAACAAAATCTATCAGGATTGGAAGGGAAGTAATCAACTCTGCTTATTTGTGTATGCTATGGTTGGGTATGTAGAGAATCCAAAATACATATGAATGTTGGAATTAATAAGTGAGCTTAGCAGATCGCTGGATACAAGATCAACACACAGAAACATTACATTTCTATATTGTAGTCTCAAACAATTATATAATTAAGTTGAAAAAGCATGTTTTTAAACTAATATCAAAACTGTCAAATACTCAGGAATAAACTTGAAGAAAACAAAAATATTTTATAAAACTGCCTAGATAAAAGTAGGGACATACCACGTTCCTATTGGACAATACAATATTATAGATATGTTATTTCTATCCAAAATGGTCTATAGATTCATGTATTCCCAATTAAAATCCCAGCAAGATTTTTTAAACCTGAAAAGATTATCTTAAATGCATATGTTAATGCAAGTGGGCAAGAACAGGCAAGACACTTGATGAAGAATAGTGGGAGGATTTGCTCCACTGGATGTAACGGCTGCAGAAATTGGTTTGGTATTGCTACCTGAATAAGGATAAAATAGGGATTTTGGAGGAGAAGGCAATGGCACCCCACTCCAGTACTCTTGCCTGGAAAATCCCATGGATGGAGGAGCCTGGTAGGCTGCAGTCTATGGGGTCGCTCAGAGTTGGACATGACTGACTGACTTCACTTTCACTTTTTACTTTCATGCATTGGAGAAAGCAATGGCAACCCACTCCAGTGTTCTTGCCTGGAGAATCCCAGGGACAGGGGAGCCTGGTGGGCTGCCATCTCAGGGGTCGCACAGAGTCGGACACGACTGAAGCGACTTAGCAGCAGCAGCAGCAGCAGCAGCAGGGATTTCGGAAAGAGACCCATGCAAATGTGAACATAATTCAAAACAAAGATATTGATTCAGAGCAGTCTTTTTTAAAACTGCATCAGTTGGTGATCACTCTGGAAAAAATGAAATGATTTACTTCTCTGCACCAGATGAAACAAAAAGATGGTTTCAGGATGATTCAAGTACACTACGTTTATTGTGTACTTTATTTCTAGTGTTACTACATTAGCTACACCTCAGATCATGAGCATTAGATCCTAGAGATTGGGGACCCTTGCTCTAGAAAATAATATAACACATCTTCACAATCTTGAACTAGGTAAAATTTTCATAAATTGGACAAAATAATGCACGAGCTATAAAGAAAAATGTTGAATAATATGAACTATATAATATTTATAACTACTTTTCCTCCAAGTAAACCATTAGGAGAGTGGAAAGAAAGCCACCAAATAGAATATATTTGTAATAGGTATAACTGATAAAGGCTTGTGTCCAGAATAGATAAAAATAACTCCTATAAAAGAAAATGGCAAATCTTGTACATGGGCCTGAACAGGCACTTCACCAAAGAGGGTTTCAAGTAGTCAAATTATATATAAAAGATGCCCATTAGTCATCAGGGAATAAAAATTAAAACCACAATCAAATATCACACACTTATCAGAAGGGCTAAAATTCTCATGTGTCTCTGGTGGAAGTGAAATTGATGCAGTGACTATGAAAACCAGTTTGCATTATCTATTAACATTGAACATATGAACACCTTATGACCCAACAATTACTCTCTAGGCATAAATCCAAAAGAAATATGTGCTCCAAGAAATGTGTATAAGAAAGTTCATACCAACATTATTCAGACTAGTTAAAAACTGGTAATAATCTAAATATCCTTCACCTGTAGATTGGATTAAAAAAACTGTCATACAGTCACACTTTTTAATACTACAATAAAAATAAATTAAAAATAAACGAGCCACAGCTACCTGCAACAAAATCATTCAAGCTCACACCCCTAATATCAATTTAAAAAACACCAAAGAAAGTATAGTGTATGATTTGATACTACCCACCACTGTCCTAATTTTTAAGATACTATTTCCTTGCTCCACTGTCAATGGGATTCTCCAGGCAGGAATACTGGAGTGGGTTACCATGCTCTTCTCCAGGGGATCTTCCTGACCCAGGGATCAAACCTGTGTCTCTTACGTCTGCAGAGGACAGAGGAGCCTGGCAGGCTGCAGTCCATAGTGCTGCACAGAGTCGGCTATGACTGCAGTGACTTAGCACGCATGCACCAAAAAGAAAAAGAAACAGAAAAACCAAACTATGGTGCCTAGGGAAATATACTTGGGCAATAAAACTAGAAAAGAACACAAGAAAGTCATATCCTTAAAAATCAGGACAATGGTGGGTAGTGTCTTGGAGAGAGCAAATGAGAGGGGGGGTTGTAAGAGACTGAGCATGTTCTCAGAGAAGGTAATGGCACCCGACTCCAGTACTCTTGCCTGGAAAATCCCATGGATGGCGGAGCCTGGTAGGCTGCAGTCCATGGGGTCGCTCAGAGTTGGACACGACTGAGCGACTTCACTTTCACTTTTCACTTTCATGCATTGGAGAAGAAAATGGCAACCCACGCCAGTGTTCTTGCCTGGAGAATCCCAGGGACGGGGGAGCTTCGTGGGCTGCTGTCTATGGGGTCACACAGAGTCGGACACGACTGAAGTGACTTAGCAGCAGCAGCAGCAGAACATGTTCTATTTCTTGTCCTAGGTGGTGGTATCACGTGTTCACTCTGGACAAATTTTTGAACTGTTTAGGTGTATCTTATATATATTTTTGTTTAGTAATGTGTTTTGGATTGATAAATTGTTTAGATATATTTTATTTCATAGTAATAAGGTTAAGGAAAAGGCTAGAGTCACATGCACACCAGTTTATAAGGTGAAGGATGACGGTGACCATTTAGATTGTGCCAAAAATCCTGAAGAAAGCCACATTAAAGGCAATACCTATCAGAGGTTGGCATATGTATGGCCCTTGTGTTTTCCAGTCACTAAATCCTTTACCCATGGCCAACAAACATGATCAATAGCTTAGGGCTCATTTTCCCATTGAACCCAGATAGCCATTCTCAACCAACCTGACTGGTCATGGATGTTCCAATCTATGTTCCAATCTATTGTCAATATAGCCTGACTTATCAGATAAAGTAAAAGCTTGTGTATGAGCTTGGCATACCCTCCAAAAGCTCACTCTATCTTGACATGTATAATGAAATTGTGCCTAAGATTTTCGTACCAAGTGAAGTCAGAAAGAAAGACAAATATCATACAATATCATTTAAATGTAGAATCTAAAATATGACGCAAATGAAGTTATCTATGACGCAGGAACAGACTCACAAGCATAGAGACCAGACTACGGTTGCCAAAAGAGGGGAGTAGATTGGGAATTCAGTACTAGCAGATGCAAACTATGATATATAGGATGGAGAAACAACAAACTGCATAGTACTGTACACAACTGCATACAACTACTGTGTAGTGCAGGGTACCATTTTCAATATCCTGTAATTGATCATAATGGAAAAGAAAACATTTAATACCACCTTACAGACTCAGGAACCTTTATAGAGGATGCCAATGCCATATGCTGTCCTTGTAAAGTAGGACTGAACATACAAATAGTAAATATGACATAATTCTGAGAAGAATGTAACACTTTTCATTGGTTTATTTTATCCAAAGATAAAACCAGGCACTCCACTGCTCACCTGGCACAAGAGGCAACATCACAAATGTGATCCCTGCCTGCGTAGAGTTTCCAGCCCAGTTTTCCAGGCATCCTCACCATCTGTGCCATTTTATCTGGTTATCAGCCTCTCGCCTGACCGCCCCCTGCTCTTCTTAGCCTTTCATCTCTGCTGGCTCTGTTCAATTCATCAAGAACTTGTTCATTACCATCTTGGTGCTTTAAACTGTGGACTGAATAAGGATGTGAGCCATAGTTTTAGTTTTCAATGCCCTGCCATGATGTGGGGAGTGAAAGATACATGTATACATTATGGAGGTAAAAATATGAGTGTATGTTAAAGGGCAACCTGCTCCTGGTTTGGAGAAAAACGTTGGTAGGATTTTCAAGGCAGGAGGGACTGGAAACAACTGAAGTGTATGGGGGAGGCTTCTTGGACAGAAACTTCAATGAAAGTTTTTAATGTTATTAATATAAAATCCAGTCTTCTAAGATGGCATAGATGCTTTGTGAACTTAGCTCATGACAACCACTCCACACCCAAATCTTTTTTGGCCAATCCACGCTTGAACTTCAGATTTAACCCGGGCACCCTTTCCTTTAGGGTGCCTTTCTTGATCTCTCATCATAGTAATGTGTCTTCCTCTTTTTCTCCCATATCATCTCTCCAATGAAATAGTCCACTATGGTCTGTTCATAATAGTTACATGATATTAATATCATTTTAAAAATCATTTTATTTGTTTTTGGCTGTGCTGGGTTCATTGCTGCATGGGCTTCTCATTGTGATGCTTCTTTTGTTGCAGAGCACGGGGGCTAGGGCATGCGGGCTTCAGCAGTTGTGGCTTCTGGGCTCTAGAGCACAGGCTTGATAGTTGTGGTGCAGAGGCTTAGTTACTCCATGGCACGTGGGATCCTCCGAGATCAGGGATCAGGGATCAAACTCCTCTATCGGCAGGCAAACTCTTTACCGCTAAGCCACCAGGGAAGCCCAGTGATGTTAATTATTAAAAAAAAAAAAATGACTGGACCTCCAGGGTCAAACATTCAGGAATTTGATTTTCCACCCCCGCCCACCTAATTTGTCAAAAACAAAGCAGACTTTTGTAGAAAGAATCACCTGCAGAATCTCACAAAAGATTGATGAAGAGGACTTCCCTTGTGGTCCAGTGGTTAGGACTCAGTGCTGCCACTGCAGGGGGCACAGGTTCTAGTCCTGGTTGGGGAACTAAGATCCCATATGCCCCATGGAGTGGCCAAAAAAAAAAGACTAATGAGGAAAAAAAAAACAGGGTGTCAACCTACAGTGAAGAGAGAAATAGTAATAATTAATACACATGGACTCTAACTCAGGGCCAAGAACCATCACACACTATCTCATTTCATACACACGAGTCTGTAAGAAAGAATCACAATTTTCTCCCTATTTTAGAAATGAAAATTGCCAAAGCAGTAGTAATTTGCCGTAAATGACATAATTAGAACTTTGCACACTTGGTTTAAGAGCCCAGATGATCAACTTAATTGTTTATTTTCCTCATCTTTGTAACCAAAGCACATATGCACAGAGTGTTTTACTTCATCAAGGCAATAAATTATAAAGGGCAAGGAAGTATATGAAAAGGTACATCAAAAGTGATGATCATGCTGTTAGTATGACTGCCAGAATGTGGCATTATGGAGAAGACGGGGAGTAAGCTGGAACTACACTCTCTTCAATAGTGCATCTGAGGGTTAATTTTAGTGACGAAATGTTCATCTTCAGGCTCAGTCCAGCACAATACCAATACCCATTTTTAAAAATCCCTTCTGTCATACTATCTATGCTTGGCTTTGTGCAGTTCAACATTTCTATCACTTACTTGCCTGAGGAATAGATGCTTCATTTAATAAAGTCTACAGATGACATAAAGCTGGGAGGAGTAGCTGATACCGCAAAAGATAGAGTCAAGATTTAAACTCATCTTGACAAGCTACAACAACGGCCCAAAACCATAGGATGAAATCCCACAGGTATATATGTAAAGTCCTGTGTTTGGGTTGAAAAAAAAAATCAGTGGCGCAAGTATACAAGCCTAGCTTTAGACCAGTAGTCTGGAAAAATATTTCGAAGTTTTAGTTGATCATTAAAGGAAGTTACAGGCATCAGTAAGGAATTCTCCCTCCATCCAAATTCAAAGACTTAAATTTCAAAATCAACATATAATGGATGGCTGCAGAAATACCCTCAAGAGGAGAAACTGGAAAAGCTGATGGAGTTTGGTTGTGGTATCATCCATGGTACTGTTCTAGAAAGAGCGGTGTCAGTAAGAAGAACTGGTTGGTTAGAGTGAGACAGAAAATAAAGAGCGAGAGCAGGCCAACTGGCCTGGTGTCAGAAGAGGAGTTTTCACAGGGCATAGTCAGTGGGTAAGTACATGGTTCTGGGGTCAACCAGCTGCCTGGGCTTTTATACCAAGTATGCAAAGATCTAATTATGTCATTTGGGGCAAGTTACTCATGTTGGACAAATCTCTGAAAGGGGGAGAGTCCTGATGCATCCTTACAGGGTTATGCATATGAAATGAGTGTGTGATGGGGTTGGGCTTGAGGTGCGGCTCATTTGTGTTAGTTATTACTATTATATTTTCCTCTTCATTGTAGGTTGATAGTCTGGGTTTTTGTTGCCCCATCAGTCTTTTGTGAGATTCTGCAGATGATTCTTTCTATAAAAGTCTGCTTTGTTTTTGATGAGATGAAGAAAAAAAGTCAAATTCCTGAATGTTTGACCTTACAACTCCAGTCATTTTTAAAATAGTATTCTTATCATGTAGCTACACTGAACAGACTGTAGAGGACTATTTCATTAATTTAGAAAAATTTATACTCTAAACATGGCATAGACAAACTGAAATATATGCAGGTTGCTAAGGTCTGAGAATGGCTAACAAGCTAGAAATGCTAAAGGAAGCTCGTAGAGTTGTCTTTAATCCTTGAAGATGTACCTCATGGAGGAGGGCTTAGAGCTTGCTCAGGTCCATGAAAAGAAGGAGCTGCCTGAGGGCACAGCAACCTTCTATCCCTGAATGTGGACACTGCAGGACCCTGACAGGAAGGCCAGGGAAGAACAGCCTGTGTTTCTCTAAGTCTGGGTGTAGGCAAAGAACTTTACCTGCTATTTTATTTTTTGAGGCTTCATGAACACCCTGCAAAATAAATAGGCTCTAGAACTCAGTCTTTGTCCTCTAAATCCTGTGTTAAAAAAAAAATGTGTTCTGAGGTCACCTGACCCCAAATCACCCATCTAAGGTGTTTACTAAAAATCCAGATACTTGAACCACATTCTTAGAGATTCTGGCTTAGTTAATCTGAGTGGGACCCAAGAAGTGGGCTTGGTCCAGTCCAAAGTGCTTTTTGCTCTTCTACTAAAATTTCTACTATAATACCAATTTTAAGACTCTTCTTTCAACGGATATTGTAATTTCAACCATATACCAGACCTAACTCAGAGGCTGGTGAATTCGGTGGTGAATAAGATTATATGTATCACCATTGTAAAAAAGTGGGAAGTTGCTGTATAACACAAGATGCTCAGCCCGGTGCTCTGTGAAGACCTAGAGGAATGGGACTTGGGTGGGATGGGAGGGAGGTTCTAGAGGGAGGGGGTATGGTTGATTGACATACAGCGGTGGTGGTGGTGGTGATTTAGTTGCTAAGTCGTGTCTGACTTTTGCGATCCCATGGACTGTAGCCTGTCAGGGTCCTCTGTCCATGGGATTCTCCAGGCAAGAATATTGGAGTGGGTTGCCATTTCCTTCTCCAGGGGATCTTCTCATCCCAGGAATTGAACCTGGGTCTTCTGCATTGCAGGCAGATTGTTTACCAACTGAGCTATGAGGGAAGCCCCTGACATACAGCAGAAACCAACATAATCTTGTAAAGCAATTATCCTCCAATTAAGAGTAAATTTTAAAAAATATAAAAAGCAAATAAACAAAAAGACTATGTAGGACCTTTCTAACTAGAGCTTGTATCTTGTGGGATGACGCATTTGTTAAAAAAGGAAACCAATAAAATCAAGAACCATACCGAATAGTGAGAAGGGCTATGCTAAGAATAAAGTCAAGTGTGGCTGCTGAGGGTGATCAGGTGGCTCTTTTGGACTGGACTCAGAAGGGGTTGTTGACCCTGAGAGTTAAAAGATGAGTCCACCATGCAGAAGGTCAGGGACACAGTGTGCCAATCAACGAGCCTCGTGCCAAGACTCCAAGAGGAGAATCCTCCTGTGGTTGAGGAATAGAAACGAGCCATGGCTGGAGCATCCTAAGTGAGGGGAAGGTCAGGGATTGGGTGGGAGGTGGACAGTACCCAGACCATACAGAGCTTTGATTTTACTTTAAGTGGGATGAGAGTTTAACTGAGAGGGGATATAATCTGACTTACATTTTAAAAAGGTCCCTTCTGCTATAGCTCAGACTCTATCGGTGTGTGATGCCCAGCTATTAAATATACTATCACTACCGCTGGAGAGAAATTGCTTCTTACAGGTTTTTTGTTAACACCTATATAGTGCTTTATAGTTTATAAAGCATATTTATATACCTTATTTCATTTGATCTTTGAAAAAAAATCCCCTGAGACTAATCTTACTACAAATCTCATGTTACCAACAGGAGAAACTAAAAGCTAAGAAGAATGAGATTATTCTAAGGCCGCATGTCCTCTAAGAGTTGACATTTGAAAATGGGGAGATTTTACATAAAAATTTGGGTTTTTTGCTTTAAGGTAATAAAGATGTGTCCCGACCGAACCCACATTCCTCATGGAGAAGGCAGACAGGGGCTGCTGTGGGGTGGCCCCTTAGGCTGAGAGCTGCCTGCTCAATCATACCAGATCTGCTTCAGTCTCTATTATCTGTTGATCCCTGGCTTTCTCTGAATTCTAGCCTCCTGCTCTCAGGTGACTTTAGCTTGCTTCTTTGGTACATCTTAAAGAGCCATTTCCCTCTCCCTGCATCAAATCCGTTCCCAGAAAAAGAGAGAAAGAGGGAGCCTGGTGCCGCCTTGCTACTTCCAGTCAGGGGATGGTGGTCTTGTTGTCCTGGGGCTAAGCCCACTGCAGCCCATGTAGCATGCAAGTTTCTCTGATGTACATGCTTCAGCTTAGAAATTTATGCAAAAGTTACCTTTGCTCTATAATATGGCTACCAGGTGGTGCAACAGTAAAGAATCCACCTGCCAATGCAGGAGACTCAGGTTCCATCCCTGGGCCAGGAAGATCATCCCCTGAGGGAGAAAATGGCAACCCACTCCAGCATTCTTACTTGGAGAATCCTATGGATGGGCTACTGTCCATGAGGTCGCAAAGAGTTGAACACAACTGAGCATGCATGTAGCACACACTTGAGATTCTGATTCTCCAGAAAAATAAAACCCTTGTTTATTCTATCTTTTCACTTCCTTTAACCTCTGGATTGCTGGGAGGCCCCCTAAAATTATATGCAAATTTTGTGTTTGTGTGTTTTTTTCCTAGGGAGAGGGTTTATAACTTGATTTAGACTTTCCAAGGGATCCAGATCACAGATCCAGAGTCATTTCTGGCATAGGGATTGAGAGTCAGACTGAGCAGAGTCAAAGCTTGGCTCTGCCACTAGTTAAATCTGAAGTCCCCCAAATCTCTGACCTTTTCGGTTTTCTCATTTAAAAAATGAGTTTATTATTCCTGAGCTTGTAGGGCACTGATTAAATGAGGTAGCATACAGGAAGTGCTTAACTCAGAGTCTGGCACACAGGAGACCCTCAGCGGCAGAAATCAGTGTCATCATTGCTGGTGTTGGATCCGTCTTCTCCCATAATATCTAAGTGATTTCTGTGGACTAAATTGTGTCCCCAATTCATATGTTGCAGCCCTAGCCCCTCTTCTCCTCAATGAGACTGTATCTGGAGATTGAGCTTTTAGGAAGAAACTAAGGTTATATGAGGTCATAAGGATGGGGTCCTAATCTGATAGGATTGCTGATCTTTTATTTTATGTACATACGTATGAATGCATTTTTGGCCACCAGGCACAGCATGCAGGATCTTATTTCCCCAACCAGGGGTCAGATCCTCAGAGTCTTAACCATTGGACTAGCCGGGGAAGTCCCAGGACTAGTGACCTTCTAAAAAGAGGCCAAGGGAGTCTTCTCTCTCTTCATACATAGTAACCAAGGAAAGGCCATGTGAGCACAGAGAGAACCAGGCTGCCTGCAAACCAGAAAGAGCAGTCTTACCAGAAACCACCCATGCTGGCACCCTGATCTCAGACTTCCCACCTCCATAACTGCAAGAGAACATCTCTGCTGTTTAAGCCATCTAAGGCATACTGTTATGGCAGCCTGGGAGGTAAGGCAATGCCCAACACCCTGCTCTCTTAAGCTGGTTCCTTCTAGAACAGAGACAACAGAAGGAGCCCCTACACCATCCCTGGAGGTGAGGTTGGTTGAAATTAGTCTGGCTGCTGTACAGTCTAGAAGTCATTGTGCCTGAAGTATGCTGATGGTTACTAAGATGCAGCTTTTATTTTTTATCTTTCTACAATAGGAACATATTTATTTAACATTGTACACCTTTGAATTGAATTTGGAAAACTTTTTTTTCTCCCCAAGATTTCCACGATCCAAATCCAAAGAATATTCTTTCTAATATAATTCATGAAAATTAGTATTGAATTTATATCATCTGGTTTTTTTAATTAATTTTTTTTACTGAAGGATAATTGCTTTACAGAATTTTGTTGTTTTCTGTCAAACCTCAACATGAATCAGCCATGGGTATACATATATCCCTTCCCTTTTGAACCTCCTTCCCATTTCCCTCCCCATCCCAGCCCTTCAGGTTGATACAGAGCCCCTGTTTGAGTTTCCCGAGACATACAGCAAATTCCCATTGGGCATCTATTTTACATGTAGTAATGCAGGTTTCCATGTTACCCTTTCCATACATCTCACCCTCCCTTCCCCTCTCCCCATGTCCATAAGTCTATTCTCTATGTCTGTTTCTCCACTGCTGCCCTGTAAATAAATTTTTCAGTACCATTTTTCTAGATTCCATATATATGTGTTAGAATACAATATTTATCTTTCTCTTTCTGACTTACTTCACTCTGTACAATAGGTTATAGGTTCATCCACCTCATTAGAACTGACTCAAATGTGTTCCTTTTTATGGCTGAGTAATATTCCATTGTGTATATGTACCACACCTTCTTTATCCATTCATCTGTCGATGGACATCTAGGTTGCTTCCACGTTCTAGCTATTGTAAATAGTGCTGCAATGAACAATGGAATACATGTGTCTTTTTCAATTTTGGTTTCCTCAGAGTATATGCCTAGGAGTGGGATTGCTGGGTCATATGATGGTTTCATTCCTAGTTTTTAAAGGAATCTCCATACTGTCTTCCATAGTGGCTATATCAATTTACATTCCCACCAACAGTGCAAGAGGGCTCCCTTTTCTCCACACCCTCTCCAGCATTTATTGTCTGTAGACTTTTTGACGAGGGCCATTCTGACTGGTGTGAGGTGATATCTCATTGCAGTTTTATTTGCATTTCTCTAATAATGAGCAATTTTGAGCATCTTTTCATGTGTTTGTAGTCATCTGAATGTCTTCTTTGGAGAAATGTCTGTTTAGTCTTTTTCCCACTTTTTGATTGGGTTGTTTGTTTTTCTTATATTGAGTTGTATGATCTGCTTGTATATTTTGGAAATTAATCCTTTGTCAGTTGTTTCATTTGCTATTATTTTCTCCCATTCTGAGGGTTGTCTTGTCACCTTGCTTATAGTTTTCTTTGCTGTGCAAAAGTTTTTAAGTTTATTATTATTTGTTTTTAATGACTGGTAGGTTGACCTGTGCTACAGCCAAGCTCTGGCTGTCTTTCCTACTGAGTGAGTGTTCCACTTCTCTGTTGATTAGAGCATAATCCTTATCATTAGCCTTTTGAAGAAGCAGTGTGTTTAATGTTTAAAGACGTGGATTCTATAGCCACCTTGCCTGGTTCTGAAGCCACTCACTAGCTGTGTGACCTTGGCAAGTTACTTAACCTCTCCGTGCTTTAGTTTCTTCACTTGTTAAAATGGTATTAATAATAGGGGGGTCTGTATAGGAGGGTCACTGTCAGATTAAATAATTTAATGCATGAAAAG
This sequence comes from Bos grunniens, assembly GCF_055505025.1. Classification (NCBI taxonomy): domain Eukaryota; kingdom Metazoa; phylum Chordata; class Mammalia; order Artiodactyla; family Bovidae; genus Bos; species Bos grunniens. The sequence continues at coordinate 36,827,739 of NC_141167.1, read as the reverse complement.
TGCTTGAGTCCTCACCTAACCTTGGTTGATCCCTTCCCGTGATGGTCTTGGAGTTGATCCCCTCCCATGATGGTCTTGGATTTCCTATTAGAGCAGCTACTTGTGGAAGTCCTACTCCAACCGGACGTAGCAGGTGCCTGATGTTTATAACCTCACCTGGAAACTCTGGCCACTGTAACCCACTTGCTAGACTCTTCTTTGTAATGCAGTATCCTAAGCAACCCAGATAATGGGATGAAAATGTGAAATTCATGTTGATAACTTGAGGCCTTTCTCTGTTCCTAATAATAATTAAAAGTGTGCATGGGAAATATTTGTTATTTCTCTATATAAGATCTCATCTACTAAGAGGGTTATGTAGTCTGATTATGGGGTGAGGAGAGGAATATAACTCTGGTTTCCAAACATAGTGGTTAAGGAACAAAATCTCTTGCATGCTGAGTCACACCTGACTCTTTGTGATCGCATGGACTGCAGTCCCCCCAACCCCAGGCTCCTCTGTCCACGGCATTCTCCAAGCAAGAATATTGAGTGGGTTGCCATTTCCTCCTCCAAGGGATTTTCCTGACCCAGGGATTGAACCTGAGTTTCCTGTGTCTCCTGCATTGGCAGGTGGATTCCTTACCACTGAGTCACCTGGGAAGCCCCCCAGATCCCTTGAGGGACTTATTGCTAACCTGGATCCCTAGGTTCCACAACCACAGCCTTTGTTCAAGCAGGTCTGGGGTGGAACCTATAAAAATGTATTTTTAATAAGCACCTCAGTTAATCCTAATGCTGCTGTTTAGCTGACTTTTTTTGAGAATTACTTGGCCAAATATTCTTTCAAGGTCTCTTTTAGCTTTCAACATGTAACATTCCAGAATGAATATAAAGACTGGGAAAGATGAGAAAATAACCTGGAGCAAGGTTCTACTTCTTTAAAGTGCTTCCCAGGTCAATAGCTGCCTGACAAAACCACAGCCAGACCTGCTCATGTTAGGTTTTAACTAGATTTTCACCTAAACGAGGTGCTGAATATCTCTAGCTTACAGCAACCAAAGAACTGGCAGTGACCATGTCAGAGAATGGAATCACAGAGTAAGTTATCATAGTTCAGTGTGTAAATAGCCATTCTTAAAGTTCTAGGAAGGGTCAGTGGAATGGTGGTCTCATTTAATTTACTATAAATTACCTTCTGGGCAAACTAAATAGCTGACACCTGTGGCAATGTTTATCTGTGAGAACAAATTATCTACGGTGGTTAAACTCTTTCTTGTACTAACTAGACTTTCAGAGTAGCTGGAATAAGAATCATCCTTTTAGGGAAGACAAATCTTAGAAATGACTACCTTGGAAATAAAATGCCATCTTCATGCATCCAGTGAAGACAGTCTGGGGTTTGTTGAGAAAGCTAGCTGGTGTCAAGGAGGCTGCAGGCATTGCCCATTGAAAGGTGTCTCCCTTTTGACGAGTGTTTAATTTGGGCTTGTTAGTGTATGAAGTGCAGACATTTAATTTGTTTGACAGAATCAAGCCCCAGGCTCCTCCTGTAATACTGAGCCACAGGGTTTCAAGAGTCCTACCACATGTTAGGCGTAATCTGGGAGTCTGTATGAAATAAACTTCCGGTCAGAAGACTAGTTTGACAGTAAGAACACCAGTTTGACAAAGATGCACTTTAATTAAAAGACACAAATCTCTCTTTTCTGAACCAGGTGGAGGGACATAAAGGAGTTCCCCCTCTGCCATCTTGTTCTAAGGAAGACTTCCTTAAGAGATTCCTTCCTGTAAGAGGTCAATGGTGTCTTGAGGCAGGCAAGTAGAAATCTATCCATGGGTCCTAGAATGTCTGGTGTTTCTGGCCTCCTGAAACATTCTCTTTCCTTCAACAATGCTGGCTATCTGCCACAATATCAATTATCTCTAGCTGAGACAGTAATGATCTAGGATACCACTTTTTTAATATTATGTTCTAACAAAGCAGAATTAGGAAACTCTACAAAATTCACACACTTTGACATCCTGTGCATTAATATCCAGCTGCTCATAAATCAACCACATCCATCAAGCTTTTCTGCCTCAGGCATGTTAAATGACCATATTTTAACCATCTATTAATTATTTTCCCAATCTGAGCATTCTTTGTCATTGTTCATGCCAACTGCTTAAGCTTGGTCATTTTTGTGTGAAGAGCATGTAGTTCCCTACTCCTCTGGGAGAAATCTAAGAGGTGACAAACTAGGCTAGAGTGTACTTGAAATACACGTATGGCTCCTTTTCTTTGGTGAGGGGGAATCATTCACTCTGAATTTCCTTTTTCTCACAACATGGTCTAATCTTCCCTTTCCATCTCATTTTCTGCCACTCTCTTCCTTGCTCAGCATGCCTGATGGCCATCTTGAGTTCCTTCAAAACGGATATGGAGACTTCCCTCACAGTCCAGTGATTAAGACTCCGACCTTCCACTGCTGGGGTCACGGGTTCAGTCCCTGGTCAGGAAACTAAGATTTCCACTTGCCATGTGCTATGGCCAAAAAATAAAAATCGATACAGCCTCCTACCCCAGGTCCTTTGAGAGAGGGATGTATCTACTGAGAAATGTTCCCCCTTTATTGTTGGTTGTGACATCCCCAGGCCCCTTGCACTAGTTCCTTTGTTATATTTACTGAGGTCCCACATTTGCCAAAGACTTGAGTGAATGAAACTGATTCACCATCCCCATACCACTCATATTCTTGTTGGGGGTGAGGTGGTACTCAGACCAAAAAGAAACATAATAAATAAGTAAATTGTTTGTTAGAAGATGATAATTGATAGGGAAGATTAGAGAGGAGTAAGGTCTATGAAAAGTGCTTGTTATTTTGAATAGGGAGGACGTCTTTACTCACAGGGTAAAATTTAAATTAATTCTCAATTGTTCTTAGAATTTAGCTCAAATTAATTTCCTCAGGGATGTCTTCCAGCCTAGATCTATCAGCGAGTCTTTGAATACCTAGGCCATCTTCTATTATATGCTCTCATAATCCCCAATACTTTTCATGCAAAGTTCTTAGCACCATTTGTAATTACATACTCACATGATTATTTATTAAAGAATATCCTGTCTACTGTATTGTAAACTCTATAAAGGCAAAGATGAGATTCTTTTTGAGTACTTCTCTATCTCCAAAGCTTGTTCAAGACAAGTGTTCACTTTATATAAATTTGTTGAATGAATGAAAGGATCAGTACAGTGTGGACAAAAAATATACTTTCAGTCTCTTTTTTAAGAGAATCAATTGAGATAATAGTGAATGAATGATATGAATGATTATGAATAAGTTGCTTTTATAAATTGCAAAGTTTATAAACATGCATCCATCATTACTTCTGTGGCTAAAAACCATCTTGTATCAGTGTGATTCTGTGTTCATTGATATTATATAATTCGGAATCTCCTTTATGGAAGCAGTGAAGTTTAGTGGATAAGACTGTGGCTGCTGAAACCAGACTTGCCTGGGTTGATTCTTATCTGTCACTTACCTTGTGGTCTTGTTGTGCTTCTACTTCCTCATCAATAAAATGGAATGACAATGGTACCAACCTCACAGTAAGATTAAAAGAGTTGGTATCTCTAAGGTGTTAGAAGAACACCTGGCATATAGTAGGTATAAATGAATGTAGGTAGTCATAAATATTATTATGACTATAGCTGTTATTATCAGCCTTGCTTTCAACTGCCATCCAGGGATGATTTATTGACTGAAATCTTTCTTGGTTTCTTCTTAGGGACAAATTAATAATTCCTAGTTAAGTGAGGTTTTCTTTAACATAAGTCAAAGAGTGAGGGTGACTCTTTTTCAGGCCTCTTCCTATAGGTTTCAGCATCTGTTCTGGTTCATCAGTGACTTTTGCTTTAACTTTCCAGTTGTCTTGGCAGCTGGAAGTAAAGCTGGCTGAGAAAACTGGGTCTAAATCCTAGTTCTGCCACTTACTGGTGGAAAGACCTTTGGCAAGATATTAAACTCTGAGGTTCACCCTCTCATCTATAAAATGGGACTCATAATTGCTCACCACAGGGTTGCTGTGGGGACTAAGTGAGCTAATGTCCATGAAAAAGCTTAGAGAAGAGTTCTACAAACATTAGTTCTGCTTCACTTGCCTTGCGTGCATGCTGCATGCTAAGTCACTTCAGTCATGTCCGACTCTTTGTGACGCCATGGACTATAGCCTGCCAGACTCCTCTGTCCAAGGGATTCTCTAGGCAAGAATACTGGATTGGATTGCCTCCAGGGGATCAATCTTCCCAACCCAGGAATCAAACCCACTTCTCTTGTGTCTCCTGCATTGGCAGATGTTTTTGTTTGTTTTTTTTTTGTTTTGTTTTTTACCACTTGTGCCACTGAACAAATCTACATTTTAAAAGGAAACTTCTGGAGACATGGTGACATTGGTCTATGATGAATGCTCTGACAAGTATTCTAAACCAGGAAGCTAAAGTTGACACATTTGGAACTCACTACACATGCCCTAAAATGATTCATATTATTGGCAGAGATCGGTGCAGTAAGCACAGTGTTTATTTGTTAACCTATAATCAAGAGGAAAACAGTCATTCAAAAAATATTATTTTTATTATCAGAAGTATATCAATTTATAGAGAACTACCTGACTAGCTAATCAACTAGAAAAGCCATACGAAGTATATTGTCGATTGCAGAAAAATTTTACAAAACAAATTCTTATTGCTAAAACAAATATTAGTTAGGGATATCTGATGGTATAATAGTCATAGGAACTTAGAAGAATCTGCCTGAATGTTCAAAGTTACTGCTTGCTGATTGCAGTTAGGCATTGCCCCAGGTTGTGTGTGAGTGTATGCATATGATTTGGACAAAAAGGAAAATAAGTCCAGAATGTTCCCTTCACATGCACAAATGTTCTAGATTCTCTTTTTTCTTCCCTGGATGTTTTTGCTGACCTTAGATGATAATTTTCCCCAAGTTCTCACTTGCAAAATATGTTTTTCAATATGTCACAGTTCAGACTTGGCAAATTCTGTTCCACTTCAAAAGACCTGGTTTTGATTTCCAAATCTTTCTCCTATGTTTGCAGTTTTTGATCAACAAATGTTTATTGAGGCACCACTGTGTAAATGGCAGGCTCCCAGAGTGGCTTTTCCAGGGTCCTTGGTGTTCCAGATGTTGGGTAAATTGGAAATCTATGGATCTGAGGTTAAAGCAGATTTAAAATTATGTGTGAACATGAGCTGAGCACTTAGAGGGCAACACGCTGTTCACCATGGGCAGCAGCAGAATGGGGGATTTCTTTTCTGCTTATTGGCTTAAAATGTGGTATCTAGCTGTGCGGGAGCCTAGCCTACCTGTCCTGAGGGACTCTTCATGCCAAAGCTGCTGCTGCTGCATCGCTTCAGTCGTGTCCGACTCTGTGCGACCCCATAGAGGCAGCGCACCAGGCTTCCCGTCCCTGGGATTCTCCAAGCGAGAACACTGGAGTGGGTTGCCATTTCCTTCTCCAGTGCATGAAAGTGAAAAGTGAAAGTGACGTCACTCATTCATGTCTGACTCTTTGCGACCCCATTCATCTGACACTTGTTTGCTTGGTGAATATTCTGGCCATTCATTGTTGTTCTAGTCAGCGTCTTTGATAGCATTTCATAGTCAAATTCTGGCATTCTAGGCTCTTTATGGTATGGATTCTGCTTACGTGTCCAGCCCTGTCTTCTTTTTACTCCTCTGCTAGCTCCTAAAATTTAGCTGGAACCAACTTTTTACTCTTCCTCCTCGTTTTCTGAGTACTTACTCTTGGCCAAGCACTGCTTCCTTAATTTTAAAGAACATTTGATTCCCTCAGTTTTCCTGGGAAGTAGTTATGGTTATCTTCACCTGATAGATGAAGATACTGAGACTCAGAAATATCAACTGAATTTTTCTAATTCATGGGTGAGCATGTGGATGAGTTGTTGATGTAACGTAGGTCTCTAACTTCAAAGCCACAGTGGAAAGGGCTCCTTCCATCACACTAGGTGCTTTCTTCCTCACAAATGTTGCATACCTGTCTCATTCTGCTTCCTCCTTGTAATGGCAAAATAATGGCCCCTTGAAGATGCCCATGTCACAGTCCTTGAAACTTTTGAATAGGTCACCTGACATGGTAAGGAGGATTTAAGGTTGATAATCAGCTGACTTTAAGATGGGGAGATGATCCTAGATTATCCAGGTAGATCCAATGTATAAATGAAAGTCCTTAAAAGTGGAAGTGGGAGGCTGAAGAGGAGAGTCAGAGAAGATGTGAGGATGAAAGTACAATCAGACACAAGCAATGCTGCTGGCCTTGAAGACAGAGAAAGGGACCAGGAACCAAGGGCTATAGGTAGCCTCCCAGAAAAGGCAAAGAATGGATTCTCGCTGCTGGTCCATAGAAAGTTGGGGAAGGAGGTGCCTGACAGGGTGACCTCAGCTAGAAGCATGAAACCTACTGTTCTGTGGTTTATTTTCTATGCAACTGCTTAGGGCCATCTTTCCACACTGTCAAGCTTATCATGCCCCCAGTCTTCAGAAACACTTTTCATCCTGACCCTCAGCTCCTTCTCTAGGGTGACTTGCTGCTCCTCCACCTCAGGCATTCAGCGCTTTAGTTGCTCCTTACTTCCTCTTGTGGATGTATCTGCTCTAGTGGTGACATTGCCTGGAATGTACTTACCCACTTTATTTGTCTAAAGCGCTGCTACTCCCTTATTATATAAGGTTTAATGAAACCCAGCCCACACATGCCTCTGTGAAGCCTTCCCTGACCTCTCCCTCATGAGTCTGGGGTACCTGGTGTCTTATACAGATCTCTTAGTCCACTGCGCATATTACAGTAAATTAACTCTTTATTTATCAACCTCCTCCATCAAACTGGGTGTTCCTGGAGAGCGGTTTTGTGCATCATTCATCTCTGTATTTCTAGCACATAACTGAGATTCAATAAATGTTTGACAAATGACTGATTGACTGATTAAGTGAATGAAAGTCAGACAGATCTTCAGAATTTTCTAGTAGCTAAGACTTGTAAAAAGGTAGATTGGGAGTCCTATAAGTAATTACACTATCACATTCTGTAACGGATTGGTGCTAGCCAGGGAATGACAGTATGTCCAAAAGGTAATGAATTAAAACCTCACTTTGTCGTATCCTCTTTCAAAAATGGGAGTAGTCTTTCAAGTGACTTGAAAAATAGGCTTCAGTAAAAGTATAAGAAAATATATGCAATTAGACTCAATCAATAAAGTTGTCCTTGACTAATGTCTACATTTAAGGGAGTTTAATTAAATTATGAAACAGCCTTTCTGATTTAACTGTCAGTCTGGTTTATTGTGTATGAACATGAGCTCTGTATAGGGTTTTCTTTCAAGATTTTGAGACCCTCAACCAATGCAAAGATATAAATTATCAACACATGGCTTAAGAGGCGAGAGTCTAATATGTGACTTCAAGAAAGCAAGGAAGAAAGGCAATTTTTCCAGGAAGGCTGATGGAAATAGAAATTGTGTGGAATGACTTTTCTCCCTTCATTCATTCAGACAGTATTAATTCAGCACATACTATATGTCAGGGGTTGCCCTAGGTGCTGGCAATGCCATGGAGTGGAAAAGGCAGACATTCTGAAGAAATACAAATAATGATAGTTTATGTTTATTATGTTTATGCTCCCCGAAGCCCAGAATGCCCTATCTTCTTTATTTTGTTTATATAACTTCAACAGCCTTGCAATAAATAAGAAGTAAGGAATAATATAAAAAATGTGTGGAATCTGCTGTATGTCAGACACTATGCTAGAAACTGGGGACACAAAAATACCTTCAAGGACCTTACAGATTTAGTGGGAGAAACAGACATGTGAATGATATAAAAAAGCAAAACAGCAGAAAAGTGTAGTGACAGAGGTAAGCACGGGTGCAGTCAGAGGAGCATGGAGCAGGGGCGCATCCTTCTTTCCTCCACACGGCACAGTGGCTGCACAGGGGATGGGGAGAAAGTGAGTAACATCACCAACAATTTTTCCTCCAGATAGCTAGCTTTGCAAGGAACTCTACCCCTCTTCCTACCTCCTGTCCTACATGAGAAGAGAAAGGGTGGGCTGCAGGCAGGGTCATTTCTCCTGGACAGAAAAGGGAGAGAGAAGAAGTGCTGCAGTTAGGAGCTCATGGACAGAGAAGAAGAGCTGCCCAGAGTAGCAGTGGTCCTAAAGGTTGCTTTTAGGGGCTTGACCCTGCAGGAGACTTTGCAGCCCACCTGGACTGACTCCATCACACACAGTTGCTCTAAGCTGCCCCAGGCAGAAGGGACTAATGTCAAAGACAGCAACAGAACCAATAACGGCCAAGGAAGATTCAGCTAAAATTTCTTAATTTTTTTAAGGTTTTTTTTTTTGGTTTTAACATGGACCATTTTTTAAGTCTTTGTTGAATTTGTTACAGTATTGCTTCTGTTTTATGTTTTGGTTTTTTGGCCTCAAGGTATGTGGGATCTTGGCTCCCTGACCATGGATTGAACCTCCACCTCCTGCACTAAAGGCTAAGTCTTAACCACTGGATCACCAGGGAAGTCCCTAAAATTTCATATTTGAAATCTATTTAATTTCACTGATTCTATTTAAAACATCTTAAATACTTCTGAGATCCACTAAATAAAACAAGTTCTGAAATACCAATAGTATCATTTTGCTTTGGCTGTGACCAACAGCCCACCTCACAACTTGCAGTCACAGGACGAATTTCGAATGCAGACATATTTTGCTGTTCAAGCGCATTTAACAATTTTAGAATAGAAAAAATGCCTTTATAGGTGGGGCAGGCTTTCTCTGCTCACCATGGCTCTGAACACCACCTGTTGGCAGCTACTGTCATCTATGTGACCTTCTTGGTCCTAGAGAGTGGTTGAGGTTGCAACCTCTCCTTTAGGCTGAGTCCTTCCTTTTGCTGACGAGGAAGTGAAGACTTGAAGAGAAAAGTGACTATAATACAGTAGAGCTAGGATTAGTATCTTGGGGTCCCCACCTCTCTAGGCTCTTCCTGTGACAGGGGCTGCCTCTCAGAGAAGCACTTTGTGAACTGCACCCAGGCTGCACGAAGCAGCCATCTCCAGCTACCTGGTGCAAAGGGAAAAATTCCCTTTAGGAGCAATAACTGCAGGTGATGGGATTCAGAGGGAAAGGCCTCTGCGAGCTATGTGGTAGTTTGGTCTTGTGCCCCAAGATGAGTGACAGGCTGCTCCCACGGGATGGCCATGTAACCCGTCTCCCTTTAGCGTGTCCATGCAGGTGAGAGATGGGTGTCTGTGAATGGAGCTCGGGGCAGGGTTTGGCTGGCGAGAACAGAGCATGTCGAAACCCCTGGGAGCCAAGGTCACTTCTGAATATCTATTTGCAAACTCAGATGTGGATGGGTGGGGAAGATTATGCATTAGGGCTTATCTCTCCCTCTCAGCTGGGTTTCTGTTATCCCAGGGCTCTGTGGTGGAGGCTGGCAGAGGAGCTGACCTATTTGCTTGGCAGATTTGATCAACACGTGCTCATCTTCACCGCCAGCAAGGAGAGAGTCTAGCGTGTGGGTGGGGTGGGGGAGGTGGATTCAATCAGAATGCAGCTAGGAAAAAGAAATCAAATCTACTTGTCCAAACATAAACTTACAAAAATATGGGATAACTGGCTGGCCCTCACTATTCAAGCAAGCCAGGCCAACCTATTTAGGGAGAATTTGCTTCTGGGAGGAAGGCTGATAAATAGTCTTTTTCCCAGGCAAACCATGCCCTTGCCCAACCAGCATACAATTCTTATAACTCATTGCCACTAATCACAGGATGGAGTGAGGTAGGGGGTGAGAATGGGGGTGGGGGTGGTCCCTGAATGGGCTTTATAAGGCTGTGACTCCCTACAATTAGGTGCACTACCTAGAGATTTCTCACCCACACGGGCACCCTGAAAGGTGACAGGGAATCAGGCCATCTGTTGCAGAGAAGCTTGTCACTTTCTCAGAGGGTCCCTGGCAGACAGTCACTTACTTTACAGAGGCCGTGTAAGTCACTGCCGGTCCCCTGTCTCAGTCTCACCACACACATCCAAGGACATCTGGAGGGGATCTTCACTCTCGTAAAAAGGTCTGGGTACATGAGTTCAGTGTCTTCTACCTTGTGCTGACAGATGGCTTCTGAGGCAGCCTCTGTCATAAGAGCCCTGGCCCTGGAGTCTATTTGAGTGACATCTTGCTTTCTCTACAGACAGATCCTGAAGTGTTACTTCCGCAGATTAACGAAGGATCTTATAACATCAAAGAAAGGTAAAGGACCCTTGTCCCAGACATGACATTCTTAAGAGAAGAAATGATGACTTATCTAGGACCTGTACTGCTTTACAGGGCCAATACTGTGGTTGACACAGGGTTTGGTGCCTGACAAAGGAGCCTCAAATAAATTTGCAGGGTGCTAATTACAGAGTATAGTACTTTCCCACTGGGCTAATCAGGACACAAATAAGGTGCATGCTTAATCCACAAAGCACTTAAATTTTATGGGGAGAAGATGCAAATAAGGAGGTTCATTCACAGAAAAGAAGAAAGGGTGATCATCCACTGTGGAAGGAAGAGCACAAGCAAGGGTGTGGAAATGGACAATTTCTCCTGACATTGCCCTCCTGCAGGGGCAGGGCACCTCGTTGATTTATGAAGAAATGGCGCAAGCCTTGTGCCCCGGGTTTCCCATTTCCCTGCAGAACTGTGCTGGGTTGGGTTATAGGTGCTGTGTCTTATGTGTGGGTCTCTGGCCCACTTACTGTGTTTCCTACAGGTAGTCACCCTGTCACTGGAACCACTGTTGGCGATCAGATTCACTTTAAGAACAAGTTTTCTGGACGTCTTTTAGAGCTCATTTTTGAAAGATGGTCCACCTGGTGCCTGCTCCCCAGCTCTGGATAGAGGCCAGGGGATGACAGCAGCATGAACTCGCTGTGGATAACAAGTCCTCTGTTATGACTGGGAGCGTTTGCAATGCTATAAATAACTCTATCAATATTGTGATAATGGCACTTTAAAGAGGTCTATTTTACAAGTGCTGAATGTAAGAGAGACCGCAGCTGCGCTCATTAATTCTGAAGTATGCCTCCCGCCATGTACGACTTGCAGGTGTAACAATAGGCATGTTGACTCAATGAAAGTCTAGATAATGTTTAGATTAAGAAAAAGGTTAGAGTAACACTGTTAGTTTTTCCATTGTGTTTGGCATAATGAAAACAAATTATAATAGCTTAATTGGAAATGGAAAAGAAAAAGGGCAAAACATAACTTGCTTACAGATTTCAGAGGCTCACAAATAGCTCCTCCCCCCTCAAGAGCAAGTATCATAATTGACAGCAGTAGATCTTTTGATAATTAATTGCAGTAAATTATCACTTGGCACAAAGAAGGCATAATTGTAATTAATTTGCAACCTTCCCAGCATAACACTGAATTAGAAATGGCACTGCCATCATTTTTCCAAGGGAGGAAATCGGAGTGGGGTGGGGGAACAGTATGCTTTTCCTCTGATGCACATTTGGAATTTTGAGGCAAGCCCTGGTTGTAATTTTTCCGGTATGATTGTGACATCTCTGCGACTCTCTTGGGCTAGGGGTGTTTAATTTAGATTGTGACTATTGGCTCTGGTCTATGATGGTTAGCAGGAGGGGCCCCTGCTGAGTTCTGCCATGGTTTTCCATCGTGTCAGCCACCAGCTAGTCACTTAAACTCAGCATTTTTCCATTATCTTTCTGTATCTGTCTCATTCACCAGGGTGCTGAAAGACCTCATTAGTTCAGGCGATAGATATTCTTTTAGGTTAAAATATTATTATATTTTTAATTGAATGAATTAAGGCCCTCAAAATATTTTTCCTCTTTTTTTTCCTCCAGAACATCTTACTTTTGTGGTGATGCCTATGATTCTTAAGACTCTGAAGTGGTACAATTTTATAGTGACTGCTACAGATCAAGGTTCAATCTAATTGCTCAACAATTAATTAGAAACAGAAATGAGGAATAGAAACTATTTTCAGTGGATACTAGGGAACTGTTTGTATTTCATCAGAGTGCCTGGGAGAAAAAAATCATTGAGCTATAAAAGATTCCATCTGGGTTTCAATTAAAGTCAAGAAGATTCAGTAAGCCAAATGGTGGCCCAGGGATTACTGCCATGGTGTGCTACACTGCTGACCAAAGCCTTCCAGGGGTCATGGAATTCCTTCCCTTGCTTCATGAATGTCCACTTGAGACAATGAGGAGGATCTTCTGACAATAAAGGCAAGGAATTGTTCTGTGTAGTGGTTAGTCATAAAAAAAGAGATAAAGATCATGGCCCTATTTCAAGTAGACCCATATAACAAAAATAAGCTTTATTAAATTATTCTGGACACTCTTCGAAGTTCTTAAAGCCATTGTTATAAATGCTGAAATAAGGTGAATTTATAGCCAGAGCCCTTTAGCACAGCTGCCCTAGCAATGAACTCAGGTTTGACCTATATGTAACACCTTCTCTGGGGGTTAACAAATCATTCAGTCTTCATTCATGCAAGTTTTCTTTCTCAAAAAGCAATGCCTTAAGTCACCCCAGCTACCCTGCATCCCGCCAATAACTTCCTCCAGTTGGGCTGGATTAGTCATGATAGTTTTACTGTGTGAGCTAATACTCACAAGTGTCAGAGTTCAAGCCACCAACATATTTCACAGGAGACTTCAAATTGAGCTCAAACCTTAGCCCTAGTTGCCAAAGGCCCTGATGTTTATCTTCCTGAACGCCCCATATGAAGAAGCAGAGCACGTAACAAGGACATGGAGACACCACGTACAAGTGCTGGGTTTTGTGCCCATGACCCTGTTAGGTAGGAATCTTCACTGGGCACAGAGCTTTGCTTTTCTGATCTAAAACGGAAACATGATTTCTATGGAACAAATGGAGGAAAGACATTTATGAGAGGCTCTTATTTGAAAAAGGAGGTAGCTTTAATCTGTATATCCTCAAAGAGCAGAAGAAATAAAATCATGAATGAATGCTTCAGGGAGATAGGTTTTGGCTTTCAGAAGAATCATTTTCACATTTACAGGTGTTTGAGGGGCAAAAAGATGCCCACAGCAGGAGGAGCTGTTAGAAGAGAACAGAGATCTGTAGGTAGGGAGAGTAAAGAGATTCAGGCATGGGATCTGAGAGGGAAGCCTGAAGGCTTTAGATGACATGCTTTTAAAAAGCCTCTTATGATTTAGGAATATTTTATGGGTGTTTGCATGATGTATGGCAGGAAGTTAACACAAAAACCAAAGTCTAGGAATCTAGTTTCTGCTGTGGAGGATGGGATAGGGTGGGTAGTTCTCAGTGGGTAAAGGTCTAGGCCCCCGCTGAGGATCTAATGAATTAGTTTCCAGTTCTTTGGGCCGAATTGCTGATAAATGAGTGGTTAAGCTGAAGGTCATTTGTTTATTCTTTTCAGTCATTCATTCATTTAACTAGGGTTTCAGCCACTTCCTGGTGTGCTGGGTCCTCCTGATGTCCTGAGGCTCTGCATTATTCAGCTATAATCCCTGCTCTGTGACCGTTCTTAGTCATGCTGGCCAATGTGCCTCAGTATCTTGATATTTTTATTTCTTATCCTGATGAGTGTCCAAATGAAAATACATTTGGTAATGAGAAAAAAAAATGAGCAAAATTTTCTGAATCTTGGCTTCCCTGGTGGCTTAGTGGTAAAGAATCTGCCTGCCAATGCAGGAGACATGGGTTCGATTCCTGGTCTGGGAAAATCTCACATGCCGCAGAGCAATTAAGCCCATGTGCCACAACTATGGACTCTGTGCTTTACAGCCCGGGAGCCGAAACTACTGGAGCCTGCTCGCCCGAGAGCCTGTGCTCGCAACAATGAGAAGCCTGTGCACCACAACTCGAGAGTAGCCACTGTAACTAGAGAAAAGCCTGTGTAGCAGTGAAGACCCAGCAGAGCCAAAAATAAATGAATAAATAAAATTATAAACTTTTTTCTGAATTCTACATAAGATTTAGCTTGATCATACAAGCTTGGTCTGGCCCCTGCTTAGCTCCCCTCACTAACCTCATCTCATGACTCTCACCATTGTCCTTTCCCACCAGCCACACTGGCCTTCTTTCTTCCAGTTCTGTATTTTTAAATTAAATTTATTTATTCATTGGCCACTTTGCATGGCTTGCGGGATCTTAGTTCCCCCACCAGGGATTAAACCCATGCCCCCAGAAATGGAAGTACAAAGTCCTTAACACCGGAGCACCAGGGAATTCCCTCTTTCACTTCATTAATTACCCCATGTTTTTTCCTGTTGTAGGATCTCCATTCATGTTGTTCCCTTGGCCTCCCCACACTTCCGCATCCTTTAACTCCCAAACATAACTTTCTTCAGTAAATCTTCCTTGCTCCACCAATCTCAAGCCCCTGAATGTTCTCTGGGCATCTTGTAATTTTCTTTTCTAACACTGAATCACAGTTTAAAAATATTCAAATTTATTACAAAATTGAAATGTGATTCCCTTATTTGCAGAATTCCTAAAACATCAACTGACTCACAGTTTGAGATTCAGTGGTATAAAGGATTGGGCTAAAATCTTCAGCACAGCTAAAAAGGTGCTGGGTGCACTAAGTCGCTTCAGTTATGTCCAAATTTTTGCATCCCCATGGAGTGTAGCCTGCCAGGCTCCTCTGACCGTGGGATTTCCCAGGCAAGAATACTGGAGTGGGTTGCTATACCCTCCTCCAGGGGATCTTGCCAACCTACAGATTGAACGCAAGTCTCCTGTGGCTCCTGCATTGCATGCAAGAGAAGCCCACAACGGTGTTAAACTAATAAGGCAATAATAATATCTTAAATTATAAACATGTTATAGTTTACATTATTTTAACGCATATTTCTCTTCTGTTCCTCAACACAGACTTGTATGGCAGGCATTCGTTTCTCTCCCATCTCACAGATAAGTTGTCAGAGGTTGCACAGCTAGGAAGTGGCAGAACTGGCTCAAGAAATCAGACCCCATGACTCTGGTTCAAGATTCACTCTATTCATAATGGCAACTTCCTTCTTCAGTGTGTTCTTACAGTTAGATGGAGGTCTTCTGGGTCAGAAGGTAAAGAATCCTCTTGCAATGCAGGAAACCCAGGTTGGGTTCCTGGGTCAAGAAGATCTCCTGGAGAAGGGAATGGCAACTTACTCCAGTATTCTTGCCTAGAGAACTCCATGGATAGAAGAGCCTGGCAGGCTACTGTCCATGGGGTCACAAAGAGTCGGACATAGCTGAGCAACTACACTTTCACTTTTCATATACACTTATGCAAACTACCGCACGATTGCGAACTCATCTCACACGCTAGTAAAGTAATGCTCAAAATTCTCCAAGCCAGGCTTCAGCAATATGTGAACCGTGAACTTCCTGATGTTCAAGCTGGTTTTAGAAAAGGCAGAGGAACCAGAGATCAAATTGCCAACATCCGCTGGATCATGGAAAAAGCAAGAGTTCCAGAAAAACATCTATTTCTGCTTTATTGACTATGCCAAAGCCTATGACTGTGTGGATCCCAATAAATTGTGGAAAATTCTGAAAGAGATGGGAATACCAGACCACCTGATCTGCCTCTTGAGAAATTTGTATGCAGGTCAGGAAGCAACAGTTAGAACTGGACATGGAACAACAGTCTGGTTCCAAATAGGAAAAGGAGTACATCAAGGCTGTATATTGTCACCCTGCTTATTTAACTTATATGCAGAGTACATCATGAGAAATGCTGGGCTGGAAGAAGCACAAGCTGGAATCAAGATTGCTGGGAGAAATATCAATAACCTCAGATATGCAGATGACACCACCCTTATGGCAGAAAGTGAAAAGGAACTAAAAAGCCTCTTGATAAAGTGAAAGAGGAGAGTGAAAAAGTTGGCTTAAAGCTCAACATTCAGAAAACGAAGATCATGGCATCCGGTCCCATCACTTCATGGGAAATAGATGCGGAAACAGTGGAAACAGTGTCAGACTTTATTTTGGGGGGCTCCAAAATCACTGCAGATGGTGACTGCAGCCATGAAATTAAAAGACGCTTACTCCTTGGAAGGAAAGTTATGACCAACCTAGATAGCATATTCAAAAGCAGAGACATTAGTTTGCCAACAAAGGTTTGTCTAGTCAAGGCTATGGTTTTTCCTGTGGTCATGTATGGATGTGAGAGTTGGACTGTGAAGAAGGCTGAGCGCCAAAGAATTGATGCTTTTGAACTGTGGTGTTGGAGAAGACTCTTGAGAGTCCCTTGGACTGCAAGGAGATCCAACCAGTCCATTCTGAAGGAGGTCAGCCCTGGGATTTCTTTGGAAGGAAGGATGCTAAAGCTGAAACTCCAGTACTTTGGCCACCTCATGCGAAGAGTTGACTCATTGGAAAAGACTCTGATGCTGGCAGGGATTGGGGGCAGGAGGAAAAGGGGACGACAGAGGATGAGATGGCTGGCTGGCATCACTGACTTGATGGACATGAGTCTGAGTGAACTCCAGGAGTTGGTGATGGACAGGGAGGCCTGGCGTGCTGGGATTCATGGGGTCGCAAAGAGTCAGACAGGACTGAGCAACTGAACTGACTGACTGACTGACTGATGCTTAAGTGGACACTTTTTTTTTTTTCTCTCCTCTTTGGTCCTTTCTCCTCCTTTATCATCTCTAATTCCCCAGCCTCCAGTCTCCTGGGGTACAAGCAGAATGAGTTGGGACAAAGACAAAGAACTGGGGTTAGCCCTGTGACTGATCTATTTTGGAGAAAGTGTATCCCCATAGTCTGTGGGAACTGGAAGGGGATTAGGTGGTCCTGTGATTGCTTGAACTGTGTTCTGTGGAGCTTTAAAGTTAGTACTGCTCCACTGCACAATCCAGGGGCACCTTCCTCATGATCTGCTAGGTGAAGTGTATGTCCACAGCTCTGTGTGTCTGAGGGTCCCTTAGGGAGGGCCACAGTCACCTTCACTCTCTTCTAGACAACTCTGCTTTGATCTCTTTTGTATATTGAGCTACTGAATAAGATTTTATTTGAAGAAAGTGTTCTGCTCCTTGAAATAGAAAGCACTTGACACCTCATGATTTAATAATGCCCCAGCTGATGCTTGGGTAGCTGACTTAAAATCCAAGAAGGTCAGAGTTGAGGCTGAAATCCAAACCTCTGGGGTCTAAGCTAGTACTCTAGTCTTGGCCCTGGGCTGCTCATGGCAAGTCAGGGATGTGGTTTAGTGGGAAGGGAAACTGGATTCCTATTGGAAGAAACCTTGTGATACAAAGGGTTAAAGTTGGGGATGCTCCAAACTAGCCACACTTTGAGAACCTACCTGCTTGGTTAAACATGCTCATTCCTTTGATCTTCTGAGAGAAAATGTCCCTCCCTGACCCTCATCCCAGCTCCTCTCCTCCTCTATCCTGAGGTTTTCTCCCCATGGGAGACTTTTCTCTCCCAACTTGAAGGACATTGGAAATGAACACCAAGGTCCTTTCTCTGTTTCCCCAAATTCCTGGGTGTCCTCAAAGTCTCCCTTACTTTTCAGATCTGATCTAATTTATTCACACTCAGCAGTGATCTGTGTCTGTCTCTAGGACTTTCCAGCACCTCAGATGACCATTTTTGAAGAGTGAGAATGCTTGTCTTATTGTTCTTGATCACTAGTAAGAGCAAAGGCTAAATACTCTGTGACCCTCTTTTATGCTTTTTGCTTTGGAATGAAGCAATCATTCTCCCTCGACCTCATGACTGCACTAATCTCATGTGGCTCGGCGAGAGCTAGCGGAGGTGGGACTAAAGGATTTCTGGTAGTACTCAAACCCAGGCAAGGACAAATACACCAAGCAGAAAGAAAGTTACTCTCAACTAGAGTCAACAAATGTTACCGGCTTGAATTAACAACTGTTACTGTATCTTAACTCACCAGGTGCCCTGACAGCACAGGCAAAATCTGTGTTTCTACAGTGTTAGAAGGGCTGGCTGCCTGACATATAAATTGAACATCAGATGGTATCTTCCCATGAATTAAAACGAAAACAAGACAGACTCAGATGCCCATTTCATGGAGTGTGTAAGTAGTAAACTCTCCCCAAGATGATGAAGCATTGCCCAGAGCCTTCTGTTTTTGCGATCAGCTCTGGTTTTGAGCTCCAGTTTTAATTCATTCACTGCCTTTAGGGATTTTCTCACTGTTCCACTCACATGTCTGTTTCTCTACCTCACCAACTGAGATATGAACTCAGTTCATTCTCCTGGTTTCCTCCAGGAAAGCCACTTACAACAAGGCATTTGAGTTTAGAGAAGGCTTCCCGAAAGCAGAGGAAGGGGAGGGATTTTGATTGCAGCAGCACAGATAACTTAAAATTTCATGTTAGAGATTTTTGCTTTTAAAATCCCTCTAGTCCATGTGGCAAACTGGACTCCAGCTTCTTGCCAGGTGGCAGAGCCTGGCAGGCCCACTCCATCTCTCTCCTGTCCACTCCAGCATCTCTAGCAAACAAAATGACTTGTCCCTTTCTTTATGCAGTGAAGTTAAACTCCCTTAAGCCTTTACCTGCTAAATTCACACCTATACTCACCAAGGTCCTTAGCAGAACAAAAGACCTTTTATGTAGCAAGATGCTTGTCTCCTTAGAAATGAAAAGTAGAAAGGCAAACAAAAATTGCCCTTGTTCATATGAAATCTGTGTTGGGTATGGGACTGAGATGAGGTCTTTGGTGGGTGTTGGCTGGCACAGGTTGCCCCAGACCCCAGGAAAAAGGTCTGGGTTTCCAGGTATAAGGAAAAGGGGCACAGGGTGCAGGGTCGCTATGGGGACTTTGCAGGCAAAGCGGCTCCCCTTCTGCTGACTCTGCATTCCCGGCTGCTGTCACCATGTGCTCTTTGGAAAGGGGACCGCAGAAAAACGTGCCCTGCTTAGAAATGACAAGCCACCAAGCCTTGCTGGAGGCAGAGGACGGCTGCTAAGTGCACATCAGGAGGATGTGGCCTGGGACCACCGTTACGACCGCTGCTAACATGCACAAGTGTGATTCTGTGCTGTGCTCCTGTGCTGAGTTGCTTCTTATCACTCCCACCAAGAGATGGGAATTTGAAAGATGGTTGACAGATCTACGAGCAAACAGCAAAGCCTAGTGCAGGAGGCAGCTGGATCTGATGGGATGCACATAAGTTGGGTCAGGAGCAAACAAGCAGGTGTTAGTTGCTGAGTCGTGTCTGACTCTTTGCGACCCCGTGGTCTGTCCATGGGATTCTCTAGACAAGGATACTGGAGTGGATTGCCATTTGCTTCTCCAGGGGATCTTTCCCACCCAGGGGTGGAACCTGGGTCTCCTGCATTGCAGGCAGATTCTTTACCATCTGAGCTACCAGGGAATGGGAGACACTGTTTTAATTCTGATTCTGCCTTGTCCTTGCTGAATGACCTTGGATAAGTCATTCCCTACCCTCTGGCCTCTGTTCTCTTACTATGAAATGAGTGGTCTTGGTTTTCAAGGTGTGTTCCCAGGAGTTCTGTGAGTCTTGGCATGAAGATGGACTGGTCAGCTGAGAAGGATGATTCCCACTCCCAAGCCCCACCAGAGCAGCTCTGGTTTTCCCTGTTTTATTGCTAGAGGGGCTAAAATTTTTCTTTGCATAAAGGATTTGGCCATAAAAGAAGTCTGAAACCTACCGCTCTAAAAGATGGCCATCTACTATCTCCTTTATCGCTGACATAACATAATTCTAGATGGAGGCAGGAGAGAAGAATGGGTGCTGGGAAAGACGCAAGCATAAGAAAAAGAAATTCCTGCTACAAATAAATCCCCTGGCCGATCTCTCTTAATCTCTGAAAGTTTAAAGATTTAAAATCTACTTAAAAAATAAAAACTGCAGTTCTCAGCAAATAAAGACTACTTTAAATTATTCAGGTTTGTTACACCCACAAATCACCCATACAGTACATTCTAAATAAAAAACTAATAACTCTCTTTGCAAGAAGTGTCCCTTCCAGAGGCCACGGATAAGGCATTAACCTGTACTGGGAGAAAATAATACCAGTGATTTCCAAATTACACTCATTTTAGGAAATAACTTAAATAAATGAATTTGGCCAAATGTAGCCTGCTTATTTCCTCTGCATTGAAATGCAGGGGTAATATTTTTCTGCCAGGAAGTATTGGAAACAAAATCATTTAGAGCCATACTTAAAGAACATTTTAGAATCTTCCACAAAATTAGTTTAGTTACATTTCCTAAGCCTTGGCTTTTTATAGTGTTTGGAAGAGTTGGGGAGGGGCTGGGGTTGAGAGGGACCCCAGGCCTGTGGGCTCAGAGTTCCACATTCAGAGACTGTGAGAGTCACCTCAGGTCACCCCCACCCACAGCAAATGCTTCTGTCTCTGCTTGTAACATTGTTGCTAAGAGTTCATCCTGCCTCTAGGTGCCCCCTCCAGCCATGGTCAAGGGTCTCTTCTCGTTTCTGATAGATTTAGTTATTGAGAAATGCTTGACCCAGAGTGAGCGCTCCAAGTTTGTGAACTCACGTGAATATTCTACCCTCTGATTTTCACCCATGGGTCCTGGTCAGCCCTCTGTGGAAGCCCACAGGACAACACTCCTTCCAAGGTGACCCATGAAGATCTTTTCTCAAGGGATAGTTGAGCCATGCTGCCTGGAGGAGGGAGAAGCCAGGACACATGCTTTCTTGATAGCACTGAATGGCAGGGCTTGTTCTGCGTACTAACTCTGGGTGGAAAAGCAGAAATCAATTGAAGCAGGACATCCCTGGTGGTCCAGTGGCTAAGATTCTTCACTCCCAACACAGGGGTCCTGGGTTTGATCCCAGGTCAGGGAACTAGACCCCACATCCTGCCACTAAGACTTCACATGCCACAACTCAAAACAAAACAACAACAACAACAACAAAAATGCTGGATGCTGCAATTAAAGTTCCTGTATGCTGCAACAAAGATCAAGGATCCCGGGTGCCACAAGTAAGACCCAGCACAGCCAAAAAATAAATATTAAAAAAGAGAAGTCAGTTGACCCATCTAAGGCTGAATAGGGCAGGGAGGGGAAGGGGACGAGGGCAGGGTGAGTTTTAGGCCCAGCTGGGGACCCTCCTAAAGGCTGATGCCGAACAGTCATGCAGTGTATCTGAACTTCTATTTCCTCACTTGTCAAGTGAAAATAACTATGTACGCTGGGCGGGATGGTAGTGAGGATTCGGTCCAGGAACATTTGTTGTGCACCCACACTCTCACCTGGAACTATGCAATCTCTTTGCCTTGAAGGAGTTCAGAATCTGAGGAAGAGTCAGAAATAAACAGAGCCTGGTGAGGGAATGTGGAAGGCGCTGCAGTGAGAGCAAGCACAGGTGCTGGAGGACTGCGGAGGAAGAGCCCCAGCCCAGCCAGGGCGTGGCGGCCGGCCGGGCCAGAACTGACTTCCTGGAGGACAGAAAGTTGAAGTGAAGGCTGTGTCCTGTGCTTTGGGGCGTAAACCAAAATCACGGGCACCTTTGGCTATTACGCTAAGTACCTGGGCTGCATTCTGGGTGATGGGAAGCCACAGAAAGTTCTGGTATAGTGATAAGGTTTGCTGATGTGTCGGAAAGTACCTGGCACATAGCTGACTCTCAATCAACGTTCATTTACAATTTTGAACTGACATCATTTTCTTTTTTTCCCAGGAGAGTCCCTGCACATCTGTGCTTTATGCATGTGAAGTGATTCATGATGAGACATTTAGCTGTAGGAAGAGCACTGAACCAGGAGTTGGGAGACGTGAGTTAGCCCAGGCTCCTCTACTCACTAGGTTTCCCAGGTGGCGCTAGTGGTAAAGAACCTGCCTGCCAATGCAGGAGATATAAGAGACGCAGGTTTGATCCCTGGGTTTGTGAGATCCCCTGGAGGAGAGCATGGCAACCAACTCCAGTATTCTTGCCTAGAGAATCCCATGGACAGAGTAGCCTGGCAGGCTACAGTCCATGGGGTCGCAAAGAGTTGGATATGACTGAAGAGATTTAGCACACGTGTATGCTTCTATTCACTATGTGATTGCAAGAGATTCACTTTATATCTCTGATACTCAGTTTCATGACCTGCACCTGCCCTATCTACCCAGAGTGCTGGGAGAGTAACCTGTGTCAATATCCAGGGGGTGGTGCTGTGTTTTTTGTGACTCTCCAGAGGATGCTGGGAGTCTAAGCTTCTAGGGTGGGGAAGGAGCAATAGGTAGTGTCATGAGGACAGAGTTTTGGGACAGTGTAAATACATATCTTTCTTTACTTTCTCAACCTGCACCTCCCATGTGAGAGAAATGTATGCTGTGTGCATCTCGAGATGGCTGAGCAGAGTGGCTGAGGACGGAAATAGCCCTGCTGATTTATGAGCAGGAGGCAGATTTGCTTTAATATCGCAACACAAGAAAGTCAGGTCTCTTAAATAATATGGCTTGCAGATTTACGGCTGTGCTGCGTGTTCGCCTCAGCGCTGTCTCTGACCATGGACGGTGCTTTACTCTGGAAAGGCTGAAGTCAGCAACTTTTGAGACGCTGGGAAATAGATCCAGTGGCAGCAGCCAGTCCACAGGGTCAGCTGTTTTCTGCAGGCGCTCCATTCCCTCCCACCACTCTGTCATATGTTGTCAGGACTCGGGGGACCTTCCCAGCAGGTCTGGGACTGGTTTGGGTCTTGTGAAGCCAGATGTATAGCAGAGAGAAAAGGCTGGCACTCACAGGACACTTGGGAGATGCCAGGAAGCTCCAGTATTACCTTTGCCTATAGTCATTGGTCTTGGCCGCTGACACATAGGGTTTCTTTCCCCTAACACTGTTTGAAAAATTGCAAGTACAGTCATCCCTCGGTATCCGTGGGGGACTGGTTCCAAGAGCCAATCCAAGGATGTTCAAGTCCTTTATATAAAATGCTGTAACACAAAAGCCATCAGGTTCTCTCTCCACTTCTCATCTCTCTTACTTTTTGCCTGTCTCCTTCATTTCTGTCCCTTGCCCTGCTCCAGCATTGTTATGCCCCCCACCCCCCGCACACCCCCAGACTGGCTTCCAGTGTTCTTCTGGTCCATGTGGTGAAAAATAAGACTTCTGACAATCCCAAAGCTTTTAAAAATGCTGTAGTTCAATGAATACAGTTGGTCCTCCATGTCTGTGGGTTTCATATCCTCAGATACTGAGGCCCCACTGCATCTCAGGAGAGGGGAAACAGTAAAACACTGGTTCCTAAAAATAATAAGGTACTTATTCTACCGATTTTTAGAAAGCACGTGTTATATAACCCCAGTACTGTTCTAAATGCTTTATAGCTATTGACTATTTTACAGCCCCTAGAGGTAAGTCTGCTATTATCTCCATGGTACAGATGAAGAAATTGAAGTAAGTGCCTGAAGTAAGTAACTTGTCCAAGGTCCCAGGGCTAGCGAGAGGTGGAGTCGGAATTTGAACC
Source organism: Bos grunniens (assembly GCF_055505025.1). NCBI lineage: Eukaryota > Metazoa > Chordata > Mammalia > Artiodactyla > Bovidae > Bos > Bos grunniens. Next base: position 36,804,275 of record NC_141167.1, on the reverse strand, counting down.
CAAAGGTCTGGTTCTGTAGTTCGTGTTCATAGTTACTATGCTACCAATAACAGCACAACATGAACTACAATAGTTATACATGGGGACTTCCCTGATGGTCCAATGGCTGGGGATGTGGGTTCAATCCCTGAGAGGGGGAAGCTGAAATCCTACATTCCGAAGGCCAAAAAAACCAGAACATAAACAACAGAAGCAATGTTGTAACAAATTCAATAAAGACTTTAAAAAATACTGAGGCACAGTCACTGAGTACTGGACACCAGGCACCTCCTTTCCTCCTCTCCTAACCCTGTAAGCTATGTACTATGATGACATCCCATCTCATAGAAGAGAAAGCTAAGTACACGGCTTCCTGAAGACCACCTAGGGAGCAAATGGCACAGCTGGGATTTAAACTCCGGCAATCTGACTCAAAACTGCTAAATGTGAATGCGGTGATTGAATTTTTTCTCCTGTACTTTGGGGAAGGAAGTGATGCAAAGAGGGAGAGAGCTGTTAAGGTGAAATGTGGGAATACTATGGTACCCATTCTAGTTTGCACCACGGGATGTCCCCGTCGGTTGTGCCAATGGGTTTGGAGGATGAAGGGTGATCAAGACACCATGGAAACTGCCATGTACGGAGCCACCAGGCTCCCTGCACCTTTTGTTCTCATTAACAGGAACATTTGATTTCTTTTCTGTCTACTACTTCTGTCTTCAGTCTACTAGCTCAGCAGCTCCATCAGCTATCAGAAATATTCCCCATCTTGGGGTCTTTTGTCCTGCTCTGTGAGAAGATCTCTTCGCTTTCAGTTTTGGCACTCGAGTCCCTGACTTCTTCCTGTACTCAAAGGTCCACTTTGATGATCTATGTTCTACTTCCTGTAAGACTAACCCCTGCTTTGCTTTCTCCAGCCTCCCAAATGCTGGCGGCTTGACTTGGACCTCCAGACCTGTGAATGGGTCTTGTTCTTTCCTGCTGTCAAACCTCTCTACATTGATGGGGCACCAGCTTTCATTCCTCCATTCATTGAGTGCTGGTATGTGGAGCTGAGAGGGCACTACCATGTGCCTGGCACTGTGTTAGATGCTGGGGATGCAGAAACGCACCATTGGTCCCTCCCAACAAAGAACTCACAATCCGGCAGGCATGAGACAAACGTGCTATTGCAGTACAGAGGATGAAGTGGTGTGGTAGTGTGAGCACGTGGCATTGTAGGAGCAGAGAAGACTCCTGAGGTCACATGGAGTGTGTACCTGTGTGTGTGCAGGCTAATGTATGTGGACCGGGGGTGAGGGAGACATGCAGAGAGGGAGGAAAGTTTGGGGAAATTGCAAAGGTGAAGGTTCCCCAGTGTGGAACAGCATGACAGTCTTCGTAACTCTTAGCAGCCTGGTACGGAGTCAGGGGACACAGGAGGGACCTAGGGGGGCATGGCAGCCTAAACTAGAAGGTAGGGGAGAGAACAGGAGGGGCCTTGTGTGCTGAGCTAGGGGATTAAACGTTAGATGGAGACCCAGTAGGAGATGGGCACGCTCATTGTCACCTTCCAGTGTGGCCCGCTCAGGCTTGCTGAGACCTGAACTTGTGCTCAACCCCCTGCTCTGTAAAAATGTGCCGTCTTCTCATTCTGCATATACTCCAGTCAAATCGGGTCACACCCACTGGACTGAAATTCCTGCAGGTACATGAGATACTCTGCCATTCGGAGCCCATTCAGGGGCTCCGCTTCTGTGGCCCACTACTCCTGGGCCCTCTGAGGAACAGTAAAGAAACAAGGGAGTGGGTCCAGGGAGAGTGGGAGGAGGGGAGTTAAGATCCATGGTAGGGAAGGAAACAAAGGGCGTGCCATGAGGGGCGCCATGGGCCAGTGAAAGAACTTGACCTTGCACTTTCACTGAGATGGAGAGTCATTGGAGGGTTTAAACACAGACATGACATAATCTGATTAAGGTTTTAATAGGATCATGCCAACTGCAGTGTTGAGAAAAAACTGTAGAGTGGCAGGAATGGAAGCAGGGAGACCAGTTAGGAGGCTGTTGCCTAATTCAGGTGAGAGATGACGGCAGCTTGAATGCAGGTGAGAGTTGGGGAAGTGGTTGGATTTGGGGCATATTTAGGAGTAGAGGTAACAGAATTTCCTGCTGTATTGGATGTGCATTGTGAGAAAACAGAGGAGCCAAGGATGGCTCCCAGGTTCATGGCCCGTGCAGTAGAATGGCAGGGTTGCCACTGACTGATACGAGCAAGACTTCTGCGTCTACAACCTGTTTGTCAGTGTCCCTGGCAGACTTTGCATTAAGTGTGGTGTGACAAGGGGATGAATGGAGAGACCCAGGAGATTCAGGGGATGCTTGGGGAGTAGCATCATGGCCCTGTGGCTCCCACCGCAGGGTTGAAGATTTGCAATTTCATTACAGAAAGCCTTCATTTCTGGAAAATATGAGTAAAAATACGAGTAACTAAGTCACTTCAGTCTATTTTCCATATTTAGATATTTCCGGGCACCTGCGTGCCACGTCCACAGCCCCACTATATCTCTCAGAAGGTGCTGTCTTCTCCTGCCTTTTGCTAAGTGACAGGATTTACCGTGGCCCCTTGCATTAGGTTTAAATCAGGCTCTGTGATGGCGGCATTTTGCTAAGCAAGAGCTCTGGTGCAGGGGCTCAGTAATGAATGGGTCTTTCCACAAGCCTGGTGCATTTAATACTGCTAGGTTATCCCCAAGTGATTTCCATGGGAGTGGACCCCAAATTGCCTATCAGTCCAAATGAAGTATGCCACAATTTCCCCTGCATTCCAGTTACTCTCTTATTTCAGCACCACCTGCTCCTAGTATATTCCACCAGGGCTGACTATGCCAGCATCGTCATTAAGGGCCTTGTCTTTCTGTGATGTGTAACTCATCATTGCATTGGCCTGTCCCTGCTCAGTGGCTAAAAGAAGTATTTGGCAGTGTGTCAGCAAACCTCTGGTCTGAGGGGCAAAAAATAAGCTGCCCCTTTAATATCAGAAGAGACTTTGAACCTATTGGTATAAGTGTACCACATTATTATGTTGTGTGTGTAAATTATTCTTGGCATCAGGGTAAGTTTTACCCAGGCATGGTATGTGGAAACACCAGGGATTTTGGTGTCAGAAAGGACTGGGCTCAAATCCTAGTTTTATGATTTACTAAGCTGGTGACTTTAGGCAAGTTAATTGTGTTAATTAAATGCTTCACGTTTCCCCAACAGTAACATGGGTGTGGTTCCTGCCTCATGGGATTGCCGTGAGTAGTAACAGAGCACATGGGAAGCCTGAAGACTGGCCTGCTACTTGGTGCTTTCCTGCTGCATGTCACTTGCCTCCCGCTGTCTTATGCGTGTGGTCTCGTGAGTTTTCTCATCTGCAAAATGGGGATATGCTGAACACAGCTGGAGGTGGAGAACACCAGCTCTGTAGCCAGGGAAACTTGGGTCTGAGGCCTGGTTCTACCTCTTACCAGTCACATGATCTTGGGAAATTACTAAATCTCCTTGTACTCAGTTTTGAATTTGAAAACCAGAGATAATAATAATTCAGTCTTCAGAAGATTGTTGTAAGGATTAGGCAAGTTAATTAATTCCTGGAAAAGCCCTGAAACAGTGTTGGGCACAGAGCAGAGCTCTACAAAATGTTAGCCATCATCCTGTAAGGTCCCTTTTCCATCAGGGTGATATTTCATTTGTAGTTAATAAGTTATATCAACCTTGCAAAGTCAACTCAGATACTTGATGTCACTTGATGCTCACAATTTTAGGAGGTAGATGAAAAAGTTACTTATTTATTTTATTTTTATTGTTTGCATTCGGTTTATTTAATTTTTAAAAAAAACCTTTTAATTTTGTACTGGGGTATAGCCAATCAACTTGGATGGTAAAGAATCTTCCTGCAATGCAGGAGACCTGGGTTTGATCCCTGGGTTGGGAACATACCTGGAGAAAGAAATGGCAACCCACTCCAGTATTCTTGCCTGAAGAATCCCATGGACAGAGGAGCCTGGTGGGCTCTAGTCCATGGAGTCACAAAGAGTCAGACACGACTGAGTGACTAACACTTTCACTTCCATAGCCCATCAACAATATTGTGATAGTTTCAGGGAAACAGAGAAGGGACTCAGCCATACATACACATGTGGAGTTTTTTAAACTGTCATTTAACGTATGTGAAATTCTGAGACGCAGCAATGAGGTCACAGACTAAGGTCATAGACTAGGTTAGTGGCAAAGCCCAAATCAGGCCATGTATGCTCCTAGTTCTCCCTACCGTATAATTCTGACTCCCATCACCAGCTGAGTGAAGCTTATGGGCCAAGTCCCTGGAATCATATAGACACTGGTGGCCCATGTGACTTGAGTCTGTGACCCTGTTCTCATTCAGAATAATAGAATCACTACAGGTTTACTGAGCATTCTCCTGTGTCAGGTGCTTTATATATATATATATATAAATAAAATCTTGTTAAATAACCCAGCAACCTTTATATCCTAATCACTGGCAATGCTTGGTGTTGAAAACAAAAATACTGGTTATTTCAAGCCAAATTCGATTCCTTCCCTTTCTCTTATGGGTGCTGCCAGCTTCGTAGGTATTTGCAGCAGATTTGCAGTGGTGGAAGCCAGGCTGGTTAGGAAGGCACCGTGGCGCAAAGGTTCCTCTCCTCCACCACCAAAGCACTCATGCGGAATGAAGAACCACTGGAGGGTTTTGATCAGAGGAGTAACATGACATATTTCAAAGAATCATGACTAGATGATGGATAAAGAATGAATTTTGGAGAAGGGGAACTCATGGAGAGAAAGATTATTGAGGACTTTTCTAATAATCCAGGGAAAAGAAGATGCTGGGTTGGATCCAGGTGGGACCAGTGGAATGGGTAAAAAATAGGTCAGTTCTAGACATTCTTGGAATGTAGAGTCAACAGGATTGTCTCCAAATCATTGTTGACTAAACAGTGTTAACTTGCCTTAAGAATATGGTCTCTATTGAGGGTTTTTAAACATGTTTCAGTGTGTTATCTCATGTGATCCTTATGACATTCTTGTGATGTAAGAGGGGCTGGAAGCCCCATTTTCAACACTGAGAGGTCAAATGGTTTTCCCTGGATCACACAGCATGGATATTTGCTGAAGTGGGACTCTCAGCTCCCTAGTTCTTTTTCCATCTTCTCTCCTACTGGCTACCTTTAGAGCCAGTAGCGATCTTATTTAGATTTTACTCTCTATTTTCTGAGCTCCCACTGGACCATCACCATCTGTAATGTCCTCACTCATATCCATCCAAGCCTCCAAATGCAGTGATTCAACAAAGGCAAACAGGAGTCAACAGAGGCTTTCTAGCTCTCGGGTCTTGGACCCCCTCCTTCTGTCTTTCACCTCCACTCAGTCCTCTTCTCCCTCGAATCCTGCTCATCTGGACTGAATTCAATTATTTCTCACACTCTCATTACCGTCTGACCAAGATTTATGAGTTGATAATGGTCTGAAAGTAAGACCACAAAGTATCATTTGTGTTGGGGGCTAACCTTCCAGGTGACCTTTAGGATTAAAGGCAAAATGAAAAGTGTGATTTCTGCAGAGCCAAACAGGGTAATGTGATCCAACCTGGCTAATCATCCAAAGCCTCCGATTTCCCTGGTGGAGGACACATTAAAGCTGGCACAAAGGGGCACGACTAATCCGGCAGGTTCCTTTCACAAATTAAATTTCTGGAGGCGTCACAACCCCCCTCCTCGGCTCTAGGGTGTATTCTGAGTGACGTTTTCCAAACAGGATGATGACAACAGCTCACACCTCCACTGCCTCTATCAGATTATTTTTACAGGCTATTTAAAAACACATTTTTGAGAAGCCCTAATTGAAAACAGACCTTTTCCCTCATCTGGGTTTGCCAATGGAGCATCATTGAGGGTGAGAGGAAAATGAATTCATGGAGACTTTCCCAGGTCGGTGGGTGAGACCCGATCATGAACTTCCCTGAAGCCCTGCATGTGGGATCCTGGCCCTTTCTAATAGCTCTTTCTCACGTGCCCCTATCAGTCAAAGACAAAAGCAGGGAAAACCCTGCTTGAGACTCAGTGTAATGCTTCAAGCCAGACTGAGACACTTGTGAGGCCTCTGTGGTTCCCGGTGGGGAACATGCAGTACTGTGTCATTCTGGTTAGAAGGTCACTTCCTAAGGGAAGAGGGGCCATTGGCCCATGTCCCATGCAATGACTCATAAAATGAGAAGGCATTGTGGTAATGTCTTCCCCCTGCTCCGGCAGCCTTGTATTTAGTTCAGCGCCTATTTATGGTCCCAGGCATTTTTCTAGGTCCTCTGGAAAAAATCTGTACAGTCTCAAGATGCTCATAGACTAGAATTTCCCCTCTGGGACAAGGACCCAGTGTCTTCCCAGGCTGGGCTGCAAAGTGGGCCCAGGCTGCAAGGTGGACTGACTTGTATGCAATGGGCCTTGGAGCAAGAGGAACCAAAGTTGTTGTGTTTAAAGAAAGGAGACTCAGGAAGCAAGGACTGCTAATGGTGTCAAATCCAAGGGGCTGAATGTGTGAGTGAAGGAGTAAAGATTGGAGCTTCAGGAGGGCAGGAACTATAGTTGACCCTCCTCCCTGCAGAGTACTCACAGTGCATCTGGTTCACCAAAAGGCAAGATCAACCACTGCTTAATTTAACCCTCCTCCTCACCCATAGGCAATGTGTGGTGATACCTCCTAACACAGATATTATATTGAACCAACTATTTGAACACAGGGGGCTTCCCTGGGGGCTCAGAGTAAAGAATCTGTCTGCAATGCAGGAGATATGGGTTCGATCCCTAGATCAGGAAGATCTTCTGGAGAAGGAAATGGCAACCTACTCCAGTATTCTTGCCTGGGAAATCTGATGGACAGAGGAGCCTGGTGGGCTACAGTCCATGGGGGTTGCAAACAGCTGGACTCGACTTAGCGACTAAACCACCACCATCCCTTTGAACACAGGCTGGAAAACACATATTTGTTCTACTTTTAGTGTTTCTTCACGTACTGTTTGTTTTTCCGCAGAATATTTTAAAGAAGCCTAGCACACACTTTCATGCATTGGAGAAGGAAATGGCAACTCCAGTGTTCTTGCCTGGAGAATCCCAGGGATGGGCGAGCCTGGTGGGCTGCCATCTATGGAGTCACACAGAGTTGGACATGACTGAAGCGACTTAGCAGCAGCAGCACACCCGTGCAGCTGCAGAGCATCGGAAGGGCCACCACAGACTCTGGAGTTGGGCTGTCTGTCTCATCTTTGAAATGGAGCTATCAGAAGTGAGATAAAGCATGCAAAGCATTTACACCAGCACCTTGTCTATGTGGAGGGCCCCATAATGATTATGAAGTGCTCATGAATGACGATCAAGAGCATTCATTAATAAATGTGAGCTGCACCGTCTCTCAGAGTTCCTTTTGCATTCCAAAAACCTCCTCACGTGTTCCCGAATCATTCTCTTTGTTCTCTGTCCGACCAAATTTTGGCCCCAAGTCAACTCTGCTCCGCACCTTCTTTGCGCAGTCGGCCTCTGGCTCTTCTGCTCTGCTCTTAGTACTTTGTCTCCTCTGTGTCTGGCTTTCAGCTCTCTGTAAAATTTGGCTTGGACTGCACTCCTAGCTCTTGCACTTCAGATGGCTTCAGGTAAGTTCTCTGCTCACATCTGGCCTCTTGAATCCCTGCCCTGGCCCTGAGGCGCCCTGGTCAACCCTCTGTCCAAGTGAGGTCCACCCAGCAATGGGCTGGAGTAGAGTGCCACCACCCATAAAAGCCAGTTGTTAAAGGTTGCAGGAATTTCGTGTGCTGGTTGTTAAACATAACCACCTTTAAAACTTAAATCATCTCAATTTGCAATCAGATATACAACACTTAGAGTTAATAAGTACTCAAAATTCATTGCTTCCAAATTATTTTATTACATTTTACCATGTGCCACAGAAATCTGAGAAACTGCACTGCTCACATTTATTAAGATCTATAGTCTTGATGTTACTGTACCTGTATGGTGGAGGTACCATGTACTGGGGTGCCACTGGGCATCTTTGCCCAACTCTCTGTTCTGGGATGTCATGTTGGCAGCTTGAAATTGGTCATAGTGGGAGTATTTACATGATGGAAATTGGCAAGAGCTACAAATCCTAAAGGAAATCAACTTCAGAATATTCATTAAAAGGGATGATGCTGAAACTGAAGCTCCAATACTTTGGCCACCTGATGTGGAAAAGACTCTGATGGGGGGGAAAGACTGAGGGCAGGAGGAGAAGGGGGTGACAGAGGATGAGATAGTTGGATGGCATCACTGACTCAATGGACATGAGTTTGAACAAACTATGGGAGACAGTGAAAGATAGGAAAGCCTGGCGCACTGCAGTCCCTGGTATTGCAGAGAGTCGGACATGACTCAGTGACTAAACAACACTCAAAACAACAACAAATATGGGCTTCTCCCCTGGAGGCGCCTTAATTTGTCCCTTATTGCTTGGTGACCAGGTTGAGGGTGGGGACCAATATCTATTCGTCTTTGATGCCCACACTCTCCTCCCAGCTCCCCCCGCCCCCCGGCCCCCGCTGTGCTGCCCTGCCCCCAGCCTATTTGCGGGATGAAAATTCAGATGTGGGTTTACAGAAAGGTGGGCTCTGGTACCATCTGTCAAAGTTTCCTGGCCCTTTCCCTTGATCTCACAGGGTGGCAGGTGGCAAGAGGATGAGTGACAGCAAGGGCTGTAATCCCATCCTCACTATTGTGACCGGAGGGAGTTGGTTTTCAGTTGGGGTGGAGTTTTTTGGGACACTTGGTGGCTAATCTTCTGCTGCAATGCATCTTGGGCCAGGCAGTTTCTATCAGCAAAAATTATCTTTTCAAAATGGAATTGTGTTTGTGTGTGTGTGCTGGGTAGATAGGAAGAAAGTTCACATTGTTGGTCTGGTAAGAAGGTGGCTGTAAATATTATTTAAGGATGCTAAGCACTGTCCAAAGTTAGAAGAGTTTTTTGGTGATCAGACTATTGATATAAACGTTTGCATTCAGGGTCTTTGCCTTGAATTTGATGCTGGCATTGGAATGTTTAAATAGTGAATACCAGCTCCTTGTTACTGCAAATTTTTGAAGGGCCTAGGAAATAACATACAGCCCTGGGGTGTGTACATTCATAAATTTCATGTAACGATAACTAGTTAACACTTTTCAAAGAGTTCTAGGAAACAGCCCATATGAACCTTCACATTTAAAACTCAGCTTCACACATTTTATAATTAAACTGCCTTCCAAGTGACTTGTAACCTGGGATTTCTCTTTTTTCCTAATAGTCTGCTTTGGCACCTTTTGGAACTTGGCTGTTAACCTGGGTGTCTGCCTTTGGGGAATAAGCCCAAATTTGGAGAATAAAAAGCCCTTGCTTGTGCTGCTGCCGAAGCACGTCTCGCACGGGAGACCCATGTTACGGGTGCCTCGCTCCCCAGGACCCTGAAACACGTCATTAGGTGAGTCTGCTAGGATTATCACTGGCTTAGATTTCTGACTCTGGGCACAGTGAGGCACTGCCAGAGAAGAAACTGCTCTTCAGTTGAGAAGTCATCTTCCAATAAGCAGTTGGGGACCACTGAGATCTGTAGGGCAATCGATCTGAATCTGTTTCAAAAATGGCCTCAAACAACACGATGGTGGCTTTTGTTCTAAAACGGTCATTTTGATCATGTGGCTCCAAGACTGTGGACACACAGCCTGTGTCTGAGGCCTCTTCGCTAAATCAGAACGAGGCACTAAAGCAACTTCACGAAAATTAATGCACATTTATGGTCGTGTCTACTCAAAATAATTATAGCCCTTGCTAACATTTCTCTGAGTGTGGCTATATTCAGGCATACTCTAAGAATTTATGTACCATTTCATTTTGTCTTCTATGCTGGGTGTTATTATTATCATCCCCATTTTTTTTTTTTTTAACCAGGGAAGAAAACTGAGGCTTCGAGAGGTTAAATAACTTGCCCAAGGTCACATGCCACTAAGTTGTTGAGATAGGCTTTTAAAGTCAGAGCAGGGCAGGGTGGAGAGGGCAGAGGGGGTCTGAAGGAGAAAATGTAAATACCCAGCCTAAGATACATAGCCAAAAGAGGGCCAGGTACTGTTTAGAGAAGCTTTTATTTCATTTGTACGTTGGGGTAGGGCTGGGTTAGGGTTTCCCAGGTGGCACTAGGGGTAAAGAATTCACCTGCCAATGCAGGAGACATAAGAGATGCCAGTTTGATTCCTGGGTTTGGAAGATCCCCTGGAGAAGGAAGTGGCAATCTACTATTTTTCCCTGGAGAATCCCACAGAGGAGCCTGATGGGCTGTAGTCCATGGGGTCACAAAGAGTCACGACTAAGTGCCTGAGCACACAGCACATGTACTGAGTTACCATGTGAAATGTATTTCTTACTGTGGATAAAGGTAAAAAAAATATCTAGGGACTTCTCTGGTGGTCCAGTGGCTAAGACTCCAAGTTCCCAATGCAGGGGGTCTGGCTTAGATCCCTGGTTCGGGAGCTAGGTCCCACAACCCACGTCTAAGAGTTTGCACGCTGCAACTAAAGACCTCAAGTCCTACAACTAAGACCTGGCACAGCCAAACAAACAAACAGATAAATATTTTTTATAAAAAGTCTGAAAAACACTTTAAAGACAACAAAGACTCACAGGGACGGTGGTGGTGATGGGTGTTCAAGCACGGACATGACCAGGTGACTGGATCAGTTCTGTCACTTAGGGTGGTCATCTCTGGCTACTTTGTGCAGGTGGGGTAGGACCAAGGCCAGGCAGGTGACTTAAGTGGCTACAATTGTCCAAGTGCTGGCTGGTTTCCTCCTAGTCACAGGAAGAGTGTCCACTGTGCTCTTAAAAAACCTGGCCTATTCTGTCCTACTGAGAAGCAGGGTGGCCTGAGCAGATGAACGTGAGCTCTGGCTAGGTGGTCTTGAGCAATGTTTCTAGTTTATGTCTGTCTCAGTTTTCTCATCTGTATACTAGGGATAATAATACTTCTGGCCTTGTAGGTTTGCTGAGGCCTGAGTCCTCAGTTAGTTTAAATCCCTAGACCAAGGCTCAGTACTTGTTGCCTAATATAATTTTGAAACTGACACAACTATGGCAATATTCTAATTGTGGATTCATCTAGTCATTGTCTATTTGAAAGCTGGTTACTGAATAACCATTGTGTGCCTGGAACTTTGCCAGATCTGAAGATACAGGCCAGTAGGGGAAACAAAGGGTGATACCATAGAAATAATCATAAAAAACTAATTATGAGGGTCACTCACATTGCTTTAGGGTGATGTCCTCAATAGACTATTAGCTTCATGAGGACATGGATTTTTTTGTCTGTTGTTTTTATTCCTTGCTGTATTTTGAGCAATTAGAGCAGTGCCTGGCATATGATAGATATTTACTGTCAGGTTATGGCAGCCACTATTCATATGTATATCATATTCACATACATATGAATATATATGAATACCCACATATTTATTTACAGATTTAAATGTAACAAGGCACCTGATTTCACATCAGCCCTATGAGGTACAAACTCTTCATAACTCCATTTTAGCAATGAGATAGGTGAGCCTCAAGGTTACTCAGTTGGTAGGAGGTAAAGCTGGAATTTGAACCCAAAGCAGCCTGATGCCCATTATCCCTGCTCTTAACCACTCTGCTTTGCAAAAGAGATAGTGCATTAAAGACCCTCAGATGTGCCATGGCATTCTCAGGGGCATCACTGACGCAAGAGAAGGTCCACCCTGGGTCACCGTGTTTGGATCTGAACTACTGCGATGGGGGATTAGCTCACTGACACAACCCAACTCTGGACTGTATGTTTTATAAGACTCTTCCAGACAGAGTAAACATCCCAGGACCATCTTTTTGTTCACACCTCATTTCCAAAGCACTTCAACCCATCAAACAATTTACTAGGCATTTACCATGTGCTGGGAACTGTTCTTAGAGCTGCAGAGAAGATGGAAGAAAAGTTTGGGCTTTCAAATTCCATCGACCCCATCTGGGGAGAAAGGATCTCCGTAGAAGGAAAGGTCAGTAAGGACACAGGTGTTTGGAATGAGCTATAGGAATGCTGAAGTGGCGAGGCCACGGCCATCCCAGTGGTAGTTGAAGGCCTGATGGAGCTTGGGCTCACATCTCCCAAAGCGCCATGGGATGGATGGAGCCCCACTCCTCTACACGACTCCACTAAGTCAACTCTTGCCAACTCTTCTTCTTGGCCTTTGGTTTCTACTGCTAAAGGGACCCTGAATCATTTCTGGACAGTGTGGCCTTCTCCACAGTACTCTCTTACCCCCTGGAATCTGTCTTCTTTTGGTAGGTTCAGGTAAAGACTAAGAACTGGAAGAGAGGATGGGGAGCCTTGGGGGTGGGAGAAGGCTTGAAGAGCGGCAGCATGTGTTACCTGGCAGAGAGGCCGCCTTGACTGAGAAGTGGATTTCCCGCATGGTAGTAAACGTGAGCTAATGTCTGTGCTAAGCTGGGCGCCTTTGAAAGAGAATGATTATGGATGTTTTCCCTTCTTATTACACGCACTAATTTCCCCCCAAAATAACAAGTCCTGAAGGCTGATGTCTGCTGGGAAACTGGATCCTCAGGGACCATTTTCTGCATTTAAGTTCATTTGGAGTTTGCTCCCAGCTGCAGGGCGTGCCAGGTAACCCTGCCCCTCCTGGTTCCCAGCATTCCCCTGGGCACTGTGTGGGATCCTTTATAAGTCTGAGAAGCCCCCTCCTGCCTCAGGCCCCCAGGCCCCCAGGTTTGCACCCGGTTGGGTGGGTGCAAGATGTCTTCTCTCCCTTGTGAACCCTGGAGAGCCCTGGCGGGGCTGAGTACAAACTGCTGAGTGGCTTGTTTTGGTTCGTGGAGCCGACCCACCAGTCATCGGCTCCATGATTGATGCAGGGCCTGTGCTCTGGGTTAAGAAAAGCCAGGGTGTTTTCAAGGGAAAATTTTGGTCATAAGGCAAAGCCTAGCCAGATTTGAGATAAGTGTGAAAAATACATTACAAAAGGAAACCAACTCGAAGTTTCCTGACAAGGGAAACATTTAACCCCCTGTAGAAGGAGTTTGAGAAGCACTCAGGCAGAGATTCTGGGTCTCTGTGTGTTCACGTCCTCATTGGAGAGGAGGGCTGAGTGTGTCAGAGGCTGTGAGTCTGCAGTGTGTCTGTATATGTGTGTTACAGGGAGAGAGAGAGTGAGCAAGAAGGAGCATCAGGGAAGGCAGGGGTATTAATCATGCTAAAAGCAATCTGGTCCCACGGGAATTTAAATATAAATTTAACTAAAATCAATGGGAAGTTTTATGAGACAATTTTCTTCTCGCTGCCTCTGGTGATTGTTTGAACTCTCATCGAGCTTAGGACGGCTCTGGCTCAGAGCTCCTCCAATTCTCACACCTGTGCATGAGACAATGTGCATTTTCCACGTTAGCAGCCCTGAGCTGACTCATCTCTAAAGGCTGCCACGGAGGGGCCCCCGCCGGCTACCAAGTGCCTGGCTCACTAGCTCTGACTGCAGCATCTCGCGAGAGGTCAGAAGATGCGTGAGGAGGGGAGGGGCAGAGGGGCGGGTGGTGGGCGACCTTGGTGCTGTCCAGATAATGCCGGCTAGAGAGAGACCGGCTAGAAGCACGCACACAGGCTTGCGGCTTGCAAATAGCTTCAGTGGTTCTCTATTGATTTCCGAACATGGTCCAGACACCTCGGAGTGGCTGAATCCCGCTGACCTGTCGCGTTCTCTTTCTCAGCGCAGCATCTTTCACGCCACTCACAGTGGTGTTTGTACACCTGGACCACTCCTGGGACCGGCTGTGCTTACATTATTCTTTGCTCCTGGCCATTTCCTCAGCCTAGAAAGCCTGCTACTGCTGCTAAGTCGCTTCAGTCGTGTCCGACTCTGTGCGACCCCATAGACGGCAGCCCACCAGGCTCCCCATCCCTGGGATTCTCCAGGCAAGAACACTGGAGTGGGTTGCCATTCCCTTCTCCAATGCATGAAAGTGAAAAGTGAAAGTGAAGTTGCTCAGTCGTGCCTGACTCTTCGCGACCCCATGGACTGCAGCCCACCAGGCTCCTCGGGCCTACTGCTCCCCATTTCTCACCTTGATGTGGGTCTTCTGATTTAAATAGGATTAATTATGAACTAGTTCAGATTTCCATCCAGAAAAGTACAGAAATTCTTTGCCAGAAACTCAGAGAGGTTGGCATTTGCAAAAGTCCTTTTCTTTTTCCTTGCCCTTACCCTGGAGGTAAGCACTGGGGTGAAGCTGGTATATAATCATTTCCAATGCAATTTTATTATATTTAAATGTATCCACAAATAATACATAACACTGTTTATGTGATTTTATATTTTGCATAATTGTATTAATCTGCCCATATCCACTGGGGAGCCATTTGACAGTACTTGGTAAGTAACACATACCAGTCATTCCACTAGTAATTGTCTATGGTAGGGAAAGAGCTCCAAAGTGGTTGAGGCATGGATCAGGACAGTCAACCTAATAGTGCAAAATGGTAACCGCTTAATTGTCCCTTAGTAAATCAAAATATGCTGTGGTTTCATAAAATGAAATACTGTATGGTAGTTAAAATAGATAATCTCTAAATGTATTGTAATCATAAGGTGAGATTAAAAAATAGTCACATTGCAAAATGGTCTGCTCATCTTTCATGGCTAAATTAAAAATGTAATCCTTCTCCTTAATGAACTGTTCTCTAAAGAAAATCCCATCCAAATGAAATGAATTATACTTTCTACAGAAACTTATTTATAACTTTGTTTCAGGGTTACTTCACACCCTTCCATCTCTATCACATGTACATTGTGAACATCTTAACTATAGAAATCTGGTCTTAGTCACGTTTATGTCCCCAACATCCCAGCCTGAGAGCTTGCTTGTAATTGGTACTCAGTCAGTTGTTGTGCAGAGGGACAAATGCACGTGTATGTGTTTCTAAACACTTCCACATCGTTCATGACTTTCTTCTGTCTTGACATCTTTACCTCTACTTTCTATGAGGAAACTGACTGTCGTACATTGTATCACGTGACTTGCCTGTGGCCAATGAGGGCAGTGGTTGACAAGACTCTAGCTGTCCTGTCTCTTGCATTAAACCAGCCTGTGTTAGATTTTAAAAAAGTGGAATGATTTAAATTTTGTCACTTACCTAATGTATTTGGGAGAGATGGTGGAAGACTTTCTTGGAGTCTTAGAGACAGAATGAGAAAACAGCCCAGAGAAGGGGAGTGATTTCAACTCAGCATAATTGAATAAATATGTTTGACTATTTGTACTGTGCCAAGTAATTGCTTGAGCTCACCCAGGTGGAACAGTCGGAGAAATCGCTGGGGAAGTGCCTAGTAGAACACTGGCAAAGAGTAGGTTTCAATAAAGATCAGTTCCCTTTCCTTCTTTAAGGACAGATTCAGGACTAGAACTCAGATCAACAGAACCCAAGTCCAGCATCTTTTCAACTCTATCGGGGTCTTCCAGAGGTGCAACCAGGAAAATGAATGTGTCAGAGATCACCTCTGTAATACCCTTGCTGGAGAAAACGATACCACGGAATTTCTGACAGCTCTTTTGCTCCATCACTTCAGCCCCCATCTCATTTTATGCTCACATGGCCATTATTCTCTATTAGCATACTAATAAATGTTTATGAGATTATACTGTATAAACTATAAACTTTTACATATTATTAATTAACCTCGTATGTTGGATTGAGAGCTCCTGAACATTTACAGACTTGTCAAACAGGAGAGTGGTGTAGAGGGAACCATGTCTGCAAAACTGGTCCTGTCTGCTCTGTCTGGAGGAAGGCTTGCATTTTCACTTGTGTGTCTCTTAAGTGCCAGCCACAGACGGCACTGTACTGATATTTAAGAACAGCAGAGCCGATCTTGTCTCTTCCCAGATATGACCTCGAACAAGTTTTCTAACCTCTCAAAGGCCCAGTTTCTTTGTTTGCAAAATGAATGTAATAATAGTGCCTGTCTATGAGGTGCTTGGCATCTGTCAGGTACCCAGGAAAACAGAATAAAATCGAACCAATGCAGAACCAATGAGTAGACAGACCAGGGAATCATAGTTCTGTTTGTTTATGACACAAAGACCTATAGTAGGTAATATTGAATGACCTGCATTTCACTGTGGGAAGTGGTATGTTTTCATTGGAGGTGTATAAGAAAAAGCTATTTGCATGGGTGGAAATGTACACCATGTAAGGTTTCTTTTATTCTTACTATCCAGGGATGCTATGACTGTCACTTTTTTAGGGCCAGAGAGAAGGCAAAAGGGGGAGTGGTAGTCAAGGAGTCTTAGATTTCTGGTTGTAACTTAGTCACTGACTAATTTTACGTTTGTCTAAACTTGAGACACTTAGAAGCTCTCTCTATTCTTTTATGTTTAAACTTGTTACACAAATTCAGTGTGGTGTTAGAGAATGAGAAAGCACTTTTTTTTTTAACCCGTTTAGTCTGTTTTACCTCCTATGGTGTTCAGAGAACATGCTAGCAGCATTCATCCCGGAACACTGCAGAGATGTCATAGGAAGAGCCCAGACCTGGGGTTCAGAGCCAGTCCAGGCTCTGTCACTGATAATCATGTAACTTAAATCTTTTTACCCTGTGCATCACAAGTAATTTTTATGTCTGATTTTATGTCTGTAAAATGAAGCTAGCAAATCTGCTATGCCAATATAATTAGATGTCCTGAAAATCAAATAAAAGCTGGATTTGATTTAGTGCTTCACAAACAGGAAAGGTCCTTGCATGGGTGCCTTATGCTTAGGACACCTTGTCTTATTCAAATCCATTATATTCTCATTTTTCGCCCAATCAGGCTTTGAGACTTTTAAGGACTAACCTGTCTTTTATATCTTTGAATTTGCCAGTGCCTAGCAAAGTGAATTTTTTGTTTCTATGCACATTTATGAAACCCCTATTATGGCTCAAGTCTAGTGGTAAATGTTGGGTTAAGACATGAAAAACATATGGCTGCTGCTCATGAGAATCTGGCTTTTGAACACAGAAATGCACTACGGACATATCAGGGAATAAAGTTAAAGGATATGAGATTTACTCTTTAATGGGGAATCCTGTTTGTGAATGTTGCCTCTTCCAGGGTAGGAAAAGCTTCATCCCCTCTGTGTTCTCCTAGAGTTAAGAAATGGTGGGATCCAACTTCCAAGCTGTTTATAGTTACCTTTTTTTCCATTAAAATTTTTTAAAATTAGATGATAATTACTATACAATACTGTGATCGTTTTTACCATATGTCAACATGAATTGGCCATAAGTATACATATGTCCTCTAACCCTTGAAACACCCTCTCACCTCCCTCCTCTTGCCACCCCTCTAGGTTGTCACAAAGCACCGGCTTTGGGTTCCCTACATCAAAGTTCTTACATCAAACTCCCACGGGCTATCTATTTCACATATGGTAATGTATATGTTTCAATGTTATTCTGTCAAATCAAACAATATATATGGAATCTAGAAAGACATGTAACAACTGACTGGTTCAAAATTGGGATAGGAGTATGATAAGGATGTATATTGTTACCCGGCTTATTTAACTTATATACAGAGTACAATGGCACCCCACTCCAGTACTCTTGCCTGGAAAATGCCATGGACGGAGGAGCCTGGTAGACTGCAGTCCATGGGGTCTCGAAGAGTTGGATATGACTGAGTGACCTCACTTTCACTTTTCACTTTCATGCATTGGAGAAGGAAATGGCACCCCACTCCAGTGTTCTTGCCTGGAGAATCCCAGGGATGTGGGAGCCTGGTGGGCTGCAGTCTATGGGGTCGCACAGAGTTGGACACGACTGAAGTGACTTGGCAGCAGCAACAGAGTACATCATATGAAATGCTGGGCTGGATTAAGCATAAGCTGGAATTATGATTGCTGGGAGAAATATCAATAACCTCAGATATACAGATGACACCACCCTTATGGCAGAAAGCGAAGAAGAACTAAAGAGCCTCTTCATGAAGGTGAAAGAGGAGAGTGAAAAGGCTGGTTTAAAACTCAACATTCAAAAAACTAAGATCATGGCATCTGGTACCATCACTTCGTGGCAAGTAGATGGGGAAACAATGGAAATAGTGAGAGACTTTATTTTCTTGGGCTTCAAAATCACTGCAGATGGTGACTGCAGCCATGAAATGAAAAGATGCTTGCTTCTTGGAAGAAAAGCTATGACAAACCTAGATAGTCTATTAAAAAGCAGAGATATTACTTTGCCAATAGAGGCCTGTCTAGTCAAAGCTATGGTTTTTCTAGTAGTCATGTATGGATGTGAGAGTTGGACCATAAAGAAAGCTGAGCGCCAAAGAATTGATGCTTTTGAACTGTGGTGCTGGAGAAGACTCTTCAGAGTCCCTTGAGCTGCAAGGAGATCCAGCCAGTCAGTCCTAAAGGAAATTAGTCCTGAATATTCATTGGAAGGACTGATGCTGAAGCTGAAGCTCCAATACTTTGGGCATATGATGAGAGGAACTGATTCATTGGAAAAGACCCTGATGCTGAGAAAGATTGAGGGCCAGATGAGAAGGGAATGACAGAGGATGATACAGTTGGATGACATCACCAACTCAATGGACACGAGTTTGAGTCAGCTCCGGAAGATGGTGAAGGACAGGGAAGCCTGGTGTGCTGCAGTCCATGGGGTTGCAAAGAGACATGACTGAGTGACTGACCTGAACTGAGAAAGACAGTACTGATGGTCACCTCTCTTGATGACCAGGCAGTTGTTGGTTTTGTTTCTCTGCTGTTGAACACTCTCCCATGGAGGGCACAATGGAAACACAATCTTGGGGTCCACTGACAAGGAGGCTGGATGCAAAAGATTGGTGACATGATCTAAAGCTTATAGAGATGGGTAAGTCCCCACGGGCTAGAAGGTACTTTCCAAGGAGGAAGAGGATGCCTCTTATAAATACAATTACTGACTGTAATTGTATTATAAATACAGATATTGATTACTGTCAGATTCTTTTATCTTACTCTTGCCCATTAGGCTCTCTTGTTGCTAGAAGCGCTCTCTTGCCCTCTGTTTTCTATTACCAGTAGAAGAGCCTCTTAAATGAGCCGTGTGGAAACCTGGTGATTCCTGAATAGCTCATAGGTGTTATGAGAACATTTGGAAGAATACTTCAAAGCTTAACAATAAATAGCCATTTTTCCGATTATGACATAAGTGGAAAGAAGGGCCACGTCTCTTTAGTATTCCATCTCTGAACGGTGGTGGCAACAGCAAGGTTGGTTCATCTCTATACAGCTGCTTAGCAACCAGAGACCTTGAGTGGGGACACTTTTGTTTTGGAAGAACTTTCTCTCCCTCATTTTCAGTTCTGAACATTTGGATGCCTCCACCGGTAGAATCCCCGGTGTGGGCATAAATCAATATATGAATTCCATCTTCTGGCTGCAGAGAAGGGCATATGATCTATGATCCAGTTCAGATCAATGAGAGAAGCTTATGAAGAACCTAGGAGAGACAGAGTTAGGTGGTATGATGTGTGTCTGAAGCTGCTGGCAGTAGAGAAGGGGACTGCAATGTGAGCCTGTGCACGGAGCCATCATGGGAGTAGCAGAGCCAAGGTTTTTGGGTCTGGGTGACCTCATCTGAGCCTGAGTCAAACTGCATCTGAAGCCAAATCTGCTCAAAGACTTTCCAGGACGTCCGTTTTTCTAGCTTGAGTCAATTTAGGTTAGCTTTTCTGCATCCAGAATATTCCTAATACAGTACAGTATGTGATGATTTACTGCACTTTTGAGACTTATTTGGCTAAACAGTAATATATTGAGTTATTATAGTTTAATTATCATGCAGGGTTAGGAGATAAGCTTTATGATCTTGTTTTATTATTAAAGAAACCGAGTCACAGAGAGAACAAGTGACTAACTTGAAGGAACACAGCTGGCAAGTGATTGGGATGGGATAAGAACATGGATTTCTGATCACAGTAATTGCAAAGACATATTTTTCCTAAACCAGACACTTATGGAAAGCAAATAGAAAATGAACACAAAGGGAACCACAGGTAATGCCTGTTACCACAGTATATTATTTGCTGGGAAGTTTCTTCCAAAAATACAAGGGAAATTGGGGATGACATGTACACATTGCTATATTTAAAATTGATAACCAACAGGAGCCTACTGTATGGCACAGGGAACTCTGCTCAATATTCTGTAATACCCTAAATGGGAAAATAACTTGAAAAAGAATAAATACAGGTACATGTATAACTGAATCATTTTGCTGTCCACCTGAAACTGATACAACATTGTTTATCAACTATACTCCATTATAAAATAAAAATAAAAGAACCCAAATACAAGGTTCCGTCCAAAATTAAAGAACCCTCAGCTACCTTTCCTAGGTCCATTGCTTTGGCCCACCAGGGCTTAATCATTTCTTATGCAGTTTACTCCAGTACTTACTGGGTGGTCTTTCTGCCCTCAGTTTCATCCCCTTACTATCCATCCTCCCTTCTATGATGGAGCCACTTTTCTAGATGGAAATCAGATTATAGCCTTGCTGCTTACAACCCTTCGTTAGCTCCCATTAGCTTCATTAGCTTTTAGAATAAAACACAAATTCATCTTTGCACACAAGATATTTCATGATCTGGCTCCTCTGTATCTCTTTAGCTTCGTCTATCCCATTCCTATAGTCATAATGAAGTGACCGATACTTCTGCAAATGCTCATTCATTACTCTGCCTTCTCTGCCATTCTCGCTGTGTGAAACCTGCATCCTTTTTTTCTTTCTTTTTGCTTGGCATATCCCTCTTTATACTTAAAATCACCTTTATGCTCCAGAGTGCTTTCCTCTGGGAAGGCTTTTGTGATCCATTAGATGGATTTGCACGTTTCTTCTTGGCGACCCCTCTGCACCCTGCCCTTATGTCCCTCATCACACTCCTCACACTATATGGTGACTGTATTACATGCCCTGTCTCCTCTAGACTGTGGGAAACAATTGTGCCCTTTTCATTTTACATCAGTAGGGCTAGCAGACTTCCTGGCACATGGCAATCCATAAATGTTGTGTGTGTGTGTGTGTGTGTGTGTGTATGTATTTCAAGAAGGAAAGAAGAAAAGAGAGGGAGGAAATATACAGGCATCATATACTGATGATACACATTTTGTTTTATTAAATTCAGATAGTGCTTCATGGCTTTCACATTTGAATCAATTGCTTTGTTTTGTTTTGTTGTACACATTTTTAAAGAGAAAAGCTTTATGGTCATTGCAAGCTAGATAAACAATATTTATGTTCCTCTAATCTTAAAACACTTAGAAAATTTTGCATGATGAGGTGGAAGAGAAGGATGCTGAGGCTTTTGTGGAGGGTGAGAGAGAAAGCAGAGATTAGGAAGCTAAGAGTTGGGGTCTCCTGGCTCCATGGCTTGCTGAAGCCCTTGGCAAGATGAAAATGGTTTCTGTTAGGGATCTCAGAATTATTAACTTCAGTCTCTTTGGACAGAAGCATTTCCCTCCCAAACATGTCAAGCTTGGGGTCTTCTGCTTACTGAATCTGATGGTAAAGAATCTTATCTCCAATGACTTTGCCATAAGTTTGCCCCTGAAAACTTTCAGGGGGAATGGCTTGACTTTTTTCCTTGGGTTTATGCATATCCTTCTAATTATGGTGCTTACCTGCTGTTTCCTGTGAGTATTAAAGTGTGCACATGCTGAGCAGGAATTTTCCATGTCAGGTCTATTATTCTATGAGACTGAGCCTTAATCACTGACCCCTACCTTTTCATAGAAAGTTTAGCTTCTATCTCTGATTCAAGAAATTTATGCATCACAAGAGGCCCCATACACTGGCTCAAAAATGTGAAAGGAGCTTTTGGCAGATTGATTTCTGTTTGGAATACCTCATGAATCATCCTCTATTCAGCCATCCATCCAATAACCATTTTCTGAAATCCCATATTGTTCCATTTACTTCTATAGGAGTATGGGGAGAGATACCTAAACCAGAGTGGGAATGGGTGGGAAGTAGGGGCAGGAAAGACTTCCTGGAGGAGAAAGTAGATGCCTAAGAAGAATGGAGTTAGCTCCTTGGCTAGGTTGGTGGCTGGGATGGGGGAATGCTATTTCAGAAAGATAGGGCACTTTGGGCAGGTTGCAGAGACCTAAGAGAGTATGATGAGATTCAGGAACTGCAAGCAAGAGGAACAAATACTTACTGAACACCTTTCTCTTGACAGGTGCTCTACCTGGGTCTTCTGGAATGAGTTTTGCCACACAACCTCTATGCATGCATGCTAAGTAGCTTCAGTTGTGTCCAGCTCTTTGTGATCCCATGGACTATAGCCTGTCACACTCCTCTGTCCATGGAATCCTTCAGGTAAGAATGCTGGAGTGGGTGCCATGCCCTCCTCCAGGGGATCTTCCTGACCCAGGGAATCGAACCTGCATCTCTTATGCCTCCTGTCTCCACCTTGTTGTCAGGTGGATTCTTTACCACTAGCACACCTGGGAAGCCTGCATAGCTACGATAGTGAAAACCTAGTGCTTTTGCTGGGATATTTATTATTACTCTTTATGGAGCATTTAATAACTAAGTTAGATGTAATGGCAGAGGCAGTGGAGAAGCATAGAAGAGGGACTACATTTTATTTATTGTCTACTATGTGCCAGAAACATTATATTCAAATACTCTCTGATGTTTCATGTACTGTGGTAGGAACAGTTCCCATTAGAAATAAAAGATGAAGAAATGAAGTCTTTCGAGAAGACATGCAAATATACATTGCCAGCTTTTGGAACTAAAAAAATCCACAATCTTTCCACTATGTCATCCTGTGGATCACCAATAAAGGTCTTTTATTTGACTAATGGCTCTGAGGATTAGGCTTTCTCCTTTTCCCCATACAGAGCTGGAAACAGCTTCATCATGTAAGCGATGGATACAGAGAGTTCTTTCTGGGAAAGGGCCCTTAGAAAGGGAGCCTGGATAGAAAGTGAATGTCAGCGAGAGCCACGTCAGTTTGGTGCTTTGGGCCAACTTTAACCATCTGTCAAGACCCAGCTTAAATCCCCTCTCCTTTGATAAGCTCCCCAATGACTCTACACACTTCTATCTCTGTCTCATTCTCTCTTCTCAACTGTTGATCCCTCGCACTGATATTTCACTCTGGTCTTGTAATTCATCTTTGTATTAGGTTGGCCAAAAAGTTCATTCTGGTTTTTCCATAGCATCTTACAGAAAAATCCAAATGAGCTTTACAGCCAATCCAATATATGCATGTCATCCTTTGCCCCCAATTAGATTTATAAGCACCTTAAAGGCAGAGACCGTCATAAACATACTTTAAATCCTCCCTTCCTCTCCAATATCTAGCACAGTGCTGAATAGTAAAAGCTTAGTAAATATTTTTTTAAAGTTTCATATAAAAGGCCACTGCAAGAATTTCTGAACCAAAAATATGCTAGAAATCTATTAACTTGGCTTGAAGGCCAGGTGTTTTCTATTTATGACCTATGGTAGAGTTCAATACTGCCACAATAATTTGAAGCAAGTCACGTCAAAAGGCAGCATGTGTTCCTACTGCCTCGATCTGGGCTGGTCTTGTGATTTGTTTGGACTAGTTGAATGTGGTGGGAGGGATGATGTGTGAGTTCTGAGCCCAGGTCTCAAGAGCCCAGTGGAGCCCAGCAGGACTGTCCAGCTGATACCAGCCCAAATTGCAAACCTGCAGACTTGTGAGTTAAATGAGCACTTGTTATTATGAAGCATTAAGTTTCTGGGAGACTTGTTAGACAGCAAAGGCTAACTGATACATAATCTTGAATTATTGTGGTAAGCTCATGAGGTACATGCTATCATCATCCCCACTTTATGGAGTAGGAAGCAAGGCTTCAGGTCAAGAGCTGCCTAAGGGACAGAGATCTCTCTGACTTGAAAATCTGTTATTTTTTCTTTTACATGATGCTGTTTCTGTTCTTTAATCTGCTAGGGTTTTACCTTGGGCTGTGGCCTGACCTGCTGAGTGCTCATGAGAAGATTTTTTAGGACTTTAGTAGTAACCAGGGAAAGCTTTCTATTATAGAGGATTGGGAGCCATAGCCATGTATGAATAATCATAATTGGAGTCTTTAAGACCTGTCATAGGGACTTCCCCGGTGGTCCTGTGGTTAAGACTTCGAGCTTCCACTGCAGGGGGCACGAGTTAGTATCTTTTAGCAAATGTTACGTGGGTGGGGAACACATTAGAAGGTACACATCTTAGCAAGAACTGGCCTATCTGATGGGAGGGAGACAAAAGGGTGTTTATTGGCAGATGTCAAGAAAGGTTCAGACCATGGACCTTGGCTTATCTACAATGGTTGAAGGAACAAAGGTAAGGCAGAACTTGAGGACTTTTGGATCCCGGCATTCAGACTGAAACAACTAAATAAAGAGGAATGTAAAAACAACAACGACTACTAAATTCATAGACTCCCTCTTACGTGTCAGAGTCTCTGCTGGGTCTCTGTCTCTAATCCCTACTCCTGTCCTAGGAGAGGCTGAAGGAGATTAAATAGGTCTCATAGCTTGTAAGTGATTGAACTGGTAGTAAAACACAGATGTGTCTAACTCCACGAGGAAATAACAACAGAAATAAATGCCTCCTTCAGAATATTGTCTGGTCTGTAATATGTTCTACCTAACTTCCAACAAACTGAATGGGTATCTATATGTCCTTGATGGCAAAATTCTTTGGATGTCTTAGAGAAGATCTATATATGTCAGAAAACGCATGACTTGCCCCGTCTTGGACATAGAGACGTGGTTCCTTCAGTGGGACAAGATCAAGTCTCTCCTATTTCCTCTGCAGTATGCTTTATAATAAGGTTATCTGGCTTAGCAAAAGTTCTGAAAATGGTTCTTCTGGAGAGAATTCTCTCTTATGCTTTTGCAACAGGGTGAGAATGACCTTCAAGCAGAGGTCTTCAGAGGCCATCAGGAGGTGGTTTCTTCAGGACTAACCCACACTACATCCCTTTCATGTATCCAGCGGTCTGCACTGTGTATGCATCAGTCTTGTTGAATTGAGCAGCACAGCAATTCTCAGGGATCCACAGGGCAGCCCGCAGGATTCTCATTTTATAAACGGAGAAAACTGAGACTCAGAAGAACTTATTTGATATGCTCAAGGTCACAGGGTTAATTTGTGGTTGAGCTGGGACTGGATCTGGTCTATTTGCCTCCTAATACCATGATTTTGAGCTATTCAGCTAAATCAACTGAATCACCACAACAGCACTTACTAGGCACAAGGCACAGGGAACGTGGAGAGGCTCTGGTCTAGGTCTCTGGACACAGAGACAGCAAAGGCCTGACCAGCACTCAATGTAGACCAGACCCTGCTCTGAATGCTTTACTTAGAGTAACTCATATAATTCTCATAGCAACCTTATGAGGAAGTACAGTTATTGTCCTCCTATTATACATTCGGAAATGGAGGCGAGAAGCAGTTAAATAGAGCCGGGGTTCAGATGTGGGCAGGCTTGGTCAGGGATCCTTTCCTAACCACTACACATACTGCCTCAGGGAGGCTCCTGGGGATGGGAGAGAGATGCTAAACAACAAAGATAGCTATTATTGCCTCCAGACAGCAAGTCTTTTACTGCTTGGGTTCAAATACTTGCCCCAGCATTTAAAGCTGTTTGACTTTGGTCAAGTTACTTTTTTTGTATCAGTTTTTTATCTGCAAAACGGGTTGTTACTTATCTCAGAGTTAGAGAGCTGTGTGTGTGTATGTGTGTGTGTGGGGGGGCTTCCCAGGTGGCATCAGTGGTAAAGAACCTGCTTGCCAATGCAGCAGATATAAGAGATGAGGGTTCTATCCCTGGGTGGGGAAGATCCCCTAAAGGAGGGCATGGCAGCCCACTCCAGTATTCTTGCTTGGAGAATCCCATGGACAGAGGAGCCTGTGTCTGTCAGAGTCAGACATGAACTGAAGCGACTTAGAGTGCACGCATGTGTGAGTGTGTGTGTGAGTGTGTGTGTGTGTGTGTGTACCTTAGGAGCAACCACCCGTGCTCCTGCAGTTAGTTTGATCTGACTGTATCATTGTTACAAGGGGATCAGAACATGGACTAATTTCCAGATGCTCAGCACAGACAAGTGTTACAAAGTCTCACAGGGAGAGAATTTATGTCCCACGGGAAAGATCAGGAAAGGCTTTAGTGGAGAGAGAGAAGATGTCCATCAGGTAGAATTGTAGAATTGGGGGTTGAAGTATCCATAGAACCCAGTGGTCTTTTTTCGTAGAAGACATCTGGGACCATGGCAGAGAGGCGACCTCTCCCTGTTTCTCAAGCTAGACTTTGACTAGAACCCAGTCTCGTCTCTTCTAGATCTTTCATTTTTCTATTCTGCCTCCAAACAATGCCTGACTGAATCATAGTGAAATTAGAGACTGTGATTCCTCTGTCCATATTGATGCTGTCTCTTGTGGTACCAAGTCCAGTCTGAGTTTCATCAGACCAAAGCCAGTGTGATGCCTTTTCTCTCATCACTTTGGGAGCGATGCAACTGAGCAATAAGCATGACAGTGATGGAAAGGACCTTTCGCGGAAACAAGTGACATAATCCATAAGCAGTCTCTGGATAAAAACAACGAACTTTTATTAAGCACCTACTATATCAGGTAAATTTTCTCATTAATCAACACAGTACTTACTCATTCAGTTCTTTATCTTCCTTTATATAAGTAGAAAAGCTAAAGGCTTAGTTTTATATTCGGTAGCTTTGTCCAGGTTGCAACAGTAAAAAAACTGATCAAATCAGGATTTAAACAATGGTCTGTTAGGCCCCAAGGCCCATGTTCTAACCCCGGGAAAGAAAATTGGTTGCATCTTGTTTGATGATAAAGAGTACCTGCCTGGAGCACTACTGGAGAAAATATTGAGGAAAAGTCTTAAATCTGTTGGCAAGAACACAGTGGCTGGTTAGCGATATCTGCTGTGGGTGAGCGAATGGGGCTTGGCGGCATTACAAGTGCACTGAAGGCCCTGCTAACACCAGCCTGTGCTACCTCTCTATAGCTCTAAAGTCCAGATTGAGGCTGTCATTGGGAGGACTCAGTTCTTTCAGAAAGGTGGAGCAGCATCTTCAGTTGCTTTATTCTTCTATCCATCCATCCTTCCATCTATCCATCCACACATCTGTTCATCCAATATTCACCCATCATCCATTCAGCTACCCATCCATCCATCCTCTATCCATGTCTTTGTCTGTCCATCCATCCCTCCATCTAGAAAAGCTTTAGGCAGAGTGTGCTCTGTGTAAGGCACTGTGCTCTGTAATATGGATCTAGGGAGACACATAAGTCTCCTGGCCCCGTAGAATTGAGTGGGACCTCCTTGAAGGGTACTCTTGGGAAAGCATTAGGGAGAAGAGTGATGAGATGGTTTATACAGAGACTGAACGTTTAGGGAGACCACGAAAAAGAGAATCAGGTGGGTTGCTTTCCCAGCCTTGCTTTCTATGGCTGCAGAGAAGTGCCCAGCTGGCCAGCTGGCCACTGGCACAGACTGCCTCTTTGTGTGAAAACCAGTGAAATCACATATGTGCTGCTCCCAGATGTGGCCCCGGCACCAGCACTTTCCAAGTGGGAGGTTCTGTCATGGTGTCACCTGCCAAATCTTGTCCAGAGAACTGAGGCCATTTGGCCAGCTGATCAGGGCTCTGCGCCTGTGAGCAGAACTGTCTCACCCTTTGCAGAGACGATCAGGCTGGGGGGAGTCCAGAAGAGCCGGAGCTTGGTGTGTGTGTGTGTGTGTGTGTGTGTGTGTGTGTGTGTTTGTGTGTGTTTAAGCTGCATTGAAGCCCTCTCTCCCTGTTCTCTTTACTTGTGATGTTTCACTAGGTGGGAGACAAAGGGGCTTTGTGTGTTCTTCAAAGTACTCTGTGCTGACTGTGATACACATCCAGGAAAAACCCAGCCCAAAGCCGTGACATTGCCCCTGGTTCAAACCCCAAATGCAACTTACAGTGGTTAGAAATGACAAAGGATAGGTGGCAGGACCCAGAGGAAAAACAGTGAAACCCAAAGGACCTTAAACAGATCTGAGGGCAACGATTTGATTTTTCAGGTGAGATCTTTAAGAAAATCTTAATCATAGTCTTCCTATCTGCACATACAGGAAAGTCAGTAGAGTGTATATTTCATTGTCTGCCCGGCAAAGGTAAGGTCCCCTTTAAATTTTCTTTGAAGATTACTGTTGTTTTTAATCTTTAGGATGTGTGTAGGGGAGAGGCACAGAGAGGCAGCGTGTCAGATGTTTTTCTTTCTTTTTTTAAGGCTCACCTGCTCTTAAGAGCGAATTGCATTTTGTCAGTGGCAGAAGAATGCCTTGGCGTTCGGGCTAGTGTTTGGGGTGTAATTGAATTGCTGGGTGCTTTAAACATTGCAGGGTTTTAAGCCGAGAAATAATTTAATGATGTGGCCTTTAGGATTGTTAATTAGCACTGTCTGTATGAACATGTAACAATAACACCACCTACCGTAAAAGCAATGTTCTACACTTCAGAACACTCATTTCTTTCGGGCTTCCTGCAGAGAAGCAGTCATTAACTCTTTTTTTGACAAACACTTTTAGACATGCTCTGCAGGGCCATAAATTCACCCCTCAGGCCTATCTCTGCATTTATCCACGGGGCAAGCTGGCAAACGGGGAAGCTTGGAGAAGGATGAGCCCAGCCCTCCACCATGGCACCGACTGAGGAGGAGGTTGTGGTGTTTTCTGTGCTGAATTCCTGAGACACTGTCACTCCAGAACCCAGGGAGAGATTCAGGTGAGAATGTGGGGAAATTGGAACCCCTGTGCTCTGTTAGTGGGAATGAAAAATGGTGCAGTCGCTATGGAAAACAGTATAGAGGCTCCTTGAAGAATTAAAAAAAAAAGAAATGGGACCTACCATATGATCCAGGAATCCTGCTTCTGGGTATTTATCCAAAAAGATTGAAATCAGGATTTGAAAGAGAGAGTAACACTCCCATGCTCACTGCAGCCTTATTCCCAGCAGCCAAGATACAGAAGCAACCTGAGTGTCCCCTGACAGACAGATGCCTAATAAAGATGTGGCTTATATCCACAATGGAATACTATTCAGCTTTAAAAAAGAAGGAAATTCTGCCATATGTGACAACATTGAGGAAACCTGGGGGCATTACGCTAAAATGACCTAAGGCACTCACAGAAAGATAAATATTACGGGATTCCACTTACACGAGGTATCTAAAACTGTCACATTCCTAGAATCAAAGAGCAGCATGGTGGTTGCCAGGGACTGGGGGAAGGGGAGAAAACAAATTTACTAATCAGAGGGTATGAAGCTTCGGTTAAGTAAGATAAGTAAGTTCTAGAGATCTGCTGTACAACATTGTACCGTAATCAATGATACTGCGTTTTTACACTTAAAAGTTTGTTAAGAGGGTAGACCCTCAAGTTGTGCTCTTGCCTCAAGTAGAAAAAATGTCAGGAAATCAGGTCATGGGAGGAGAGGTTGTTGGCTTGCCCCCTGCCCACTCTGCTGGAGGAAACCTTCAGTGGCTGATCCCTCTAGCAGAGTTCAGGGGGGTTGGAAGCACCACGAGTCTGGAAGGAGTCCACCTATGCAGTGAAGAGTGGGAGGCCGATGACGATGGGTGGAGGAGTAAGGGCTTCCCATGCTTTCTTCCATCCCCCTGGTAATGGCCCAGTGCTTTTTCCATCTTCTCCTCTTAAGTCACAAGTGTCTTTCTCTTCTGAAGACCTGTCTCTTCTTCAGCAAGACACTCGGCAGCCCTTGGGCATCTAAACACTAGATTGTGCCTTGTCTTCTGTTCAGCCAGACTGTCCCATGACCTTGTGTCCAGGCCTGGCCATCTCCTGTGAGAACTCCATCTTGGAAACCTCAAGTTCTGGTAGCTTCTCTGCCCACCATCTCCTTTTCTCTCAGGTCTCTCACTCCTTCACTCTCACAGACTCATCTGGCCACTAGTCCAGAGATAGCCACTACCTGGCTTGGCTGTTGCCACTCTTTCTGTGCCCTTAGAGAACATTCCTGACTGATGGTGCCATCCTGTCCCATGGAGCACAGAGGTAACTTTGGAATCCAGGATTCTATCATTTGGAGTTGACATCTCAGATGAAATCTATTTGATATCCAGCTCCAACAGCTTGACCCTTTTTCTTTCAGTCTATGAGGCCAGACCCTGTGGTCGGTCATCTGAGCTTTACAGAGCATCCCTGGTTCCCTTGCACACGCCCTTGCTGTGTCTGTCCAGTGAAGAGCTCCCTCCACTCTTACACTCAGACTGCTCAGTGCTGTTGGAGTGTTCTGGGTTCCTATGTGGATTTATGCCACAAAGCACTTATGCTTCATCTTTCACCTTCAGAGCTGCCGTTTCTTTTTTTCCCCTCTTTTTTCTTTTCTTTCTTTTTTTTGATGTGAACCATTTTTAAAGTCTTTACTGACTTTGTTACAGTATTGCTTGTGCTTTCTGTTTTGATTTTTTGGCTATGAGGCATGTGGGATCTTACCTCCCCAATCAGTGATCGAACCTGTACTACCTGCATTGCAAGGCAAAGTCTTAACCACTGGATTGTCAGCCAAGTCCCTAGAGCTGCCTTTTTCTTTTTCTCCTTTTTGGCTGTGCTGTGTCTTTGTTGCTGCCCGAGGACTGTTTCTAGTTGCAGCAAGCAGGCTTCGTGTTTTGGTGGCTTCTTTTGTTGGGGAGTGTGGGCTCTAGGCATGCTTCAGTAGTTGTGGCTGGCATGTGGCATGGGGAATCTTCTAGGACCAGGAATCTAACCTGTGTCCCCTGCATTGGTGGGTGAATGCTTAACCACTTGACCACCAGGAAAGTTTTGCTTGTTCTTTGTTAGTATCTTCTCGCATTTTCAAAGCAGACTCCCAGATCAGAACCTGCTGGTCCAGTCTCCTCAGCACTGGGACACCGGCAGAGGCCCCCCAGCCTCCGCCCTCAGCTTCCACCTTCGGCCTCCTTCCCTGCTTCCTGTGTACAGCCTCCTCGCTCTCTGCAGCTCTCCCTTGAGAGACTTTGTCATCGCCCTAGAGCCTAGAGTGCTGTGTCTTCCTTCTTCTTTCTTCTGAGATGTTTACTTTTCTTTCACACCCAATGGAAGCTCATTTACTTGGTAAACCCTTCCTTTCCTAACTATCTCCCACCACAAGCCAGAGTGGAAGTTGCCTCATCTTTTTTGCACCACATCTCCTCTGGACTGGGAAGTGTTTACCAAGGTATTTATGGCAGGGAACCAGCATCTCTCTCCTTTCTCATTTGATCTTCATCCCAGGCCTTCATAACATCTAGAAAGTGGCAAGAATTCAAGCTATGTTTGTTGAGTAAATGACCAAATGAATGAATTAGGAAATTGAAGCAGAGAATAGATTTTGTCCAGCTCCCAAAGCTGGTCATCCCCTCATCCTTCCTGTTAAAGTTCTTTATCTGCACTTCTCTTTTTCAATGACATTTATCATTTTTAAATGTCTGTCTATGGACAGTTATCTATGTACAAGTTTTATCATGGCTCCCACACAGCAGGTTCCCTGAGGCAGTTATCTTAGATCAAAATCAACTACATGTCTCCACAAACAGCCAGTCTAGTATATCCCACATGTTGTTTTCTTAATATTCTTTCAATGAATAATTCTTAAATTGTCCTTATATTACTTTGCTCAGAATAAAAACTCAACATGTTTATTGAATTAAATTGAATTTAACCCTCTGTTACACGTATGCCTAATATCTAGAAAGGCCTAAAAATGGATTGAATTATAAAGTTCATGAGGGCAGAGATGATGTTCTGTCTTATTTAATGTTGTTCCTACTAGAAGGGTGAACAAATGGCAGGCACTAAATAAATATCTATTGATTAAATGGTGAACATCTCCTATTTTACCCTTAGGAAGAAAGCAAACCCAAGTAGCCAAGAGTAATTCTAGGACCACTTTGTGTGAAGACCCTCAGAATGGATGGCATTTTTTCTCTGAATATAATTAACCAACCCAAAGTCAGGAATGGCAGTTGTCTTAAGCCCCTTACTCCCTTCCTTAGCTTGATGAATAAGCTTCCTTTTGATTTAGACCACAGTTAGGTATGTACCTTTTTAAAAAAATTATTTATTTATTTTCAGCTGTGCTGGATCTGTGTTGCTGTGCACAGGCTTTCTCTATTACTCTCCAGTTGCAGTGCACAGGCTTCTCATTGCAATGGCTTCTCTGTTGTGATGCATGAGCTCTAGAGAGCAGGCTCAGTAGTTGTGTTACATGACTTAGTTGTCCCGTGGCATGTGAGATCTTCCTGGACCAGGGATCCAACCCTTGTCCCCGCATTGGCAGGTGGATTCTTAACCACTGGGTAGGGAAGTCCAGGTATGTATGTTTTTAATCCTGATGCTCTGACATGGTGCTTGGGTTTCCAAAATCACTGGCTCAGCAGCCCACCATGTTGTCTTTCCTGCTGAAGCACTTTCCTTAATAGATGCAGTCTGGGGTGCTTAAATGCGAATGTGCTCCCCTATAGGTGAGGGGCAGTATTTTAGCTGCCACGATGGAGTGGGCAGTACTCTGTCAGATGAGTTACGTACAACTGTTTAGGGTTCCCTTGATTTTTTTTTCTCCTGACAGTTCACCTTGTGCCCGACATTCTGTTTCCTGGAGTCAGACCTGCAGAGCCTTATACGCCACTGACTGTCTCCGCTCCTGAGAACATGAGCCAGGGGCGCTGCCTGTCACATTCCTCATCATCCTTCAGATGAATTTCCCCTGATTACTAGAATGGGAACTTAAACCTGAGGATGGTATACAGCCCTTCCTCGTCTTTCCACCAACGTGCCGTGAGGAAAACCAGCATCCCCAGGTGCTTTCAAATAGACGAGGTGGCCCTCGAGGCGACCTCAGGCTTCGTCTAGCTCAGCTTGTTGTCTGTTTCTTCTGAGGTAACTGTCACTTTGACCACAGCAGACAGGACAAGCCACCACTGAGGTTCAGAAATGCAGGGTGTACTCCACCAGTGGTTTTCCTCTGTGTCTGGGCCGCTGTGAGCAGCAGTCAGGGGAACTTTTTGGTTTCCTGGCAGGCACGGTGTTTTGGTGAGACTTCATAAAACCCTGTCCTGGGGTGAGCAGAGGCAGTGATGGCACCCCATTCTGCTCTTTCAGTTTTCATAGTCTCACTTGGCAAAATCCAGTCCAATCAGAACGAGAGCGGTGGGCAGGGGCCACCATCTGGGGTATCAGGAAAGTAGCAGCTCTTTTGCATGTGGGAAAAAGTGCAAGGTGGCAAGTGAGGCCTGCTCTTCCCTTAAAATGTATTCAAGATGCACCCCCCCCCTTTTTAAAATTATTTGGCTACACTGTGGGATCTTAGTTCCCTGATCAGGGATCAAACTCATGTCTCCAGCATTGGAATAACAGAGCCTTAACCACTGGACCACGAGGGAAATCCCAGGATGTACTCACTTCTTTACTTCTCCTGTTTACACCAAATCCGAGCCACATTCCTGCTCCAGTAGGATTCCCACTATGGCTTCCCACTTGTCTCCCTGAATCCTCTTATGTCTCCATCAAATATCAGCCAAAATTATGTTTTGAAGATGCAAATCATGTTAATTTATTTATTTAAAATAATTTAGCTGCCTTACAATGCTATGTTAGTTTCTTCTGTACAGCAAAGTGAATCAGCTACGTGTATACATATATCCTCTTTTTTTTTGTATTTCCTTCTGATTTGGGTCACCACAGAGCAATGAGTAGAGTTCCTTGTGCTGTATAGTAGTAGGCTATCTATTGTAGCTATTTTATTTTAAAATTCTTCCATATCTTCAGCTCTTCTTTTCCAGTTTATTTATTTTAATTGGAGGATAATTTCTTTACAACATTGTGATGCTTTTAGCCATACATCAACATGAATCAGCCGCAGGTATACATGTGTCCCCCATCCTGAAACCCCTCTCACCTCTCTCCCCACCTCATCCCTCTGGGTTGTCCCAGAGCATCGGCTTTTGGTGCCTTGCTTCATGCATCGAACTTGCACTGGTCATCAATTTACATATGGTAATGTACATGTTTCAGTGCTATTCTCTCAAATCATCCCACAGTCGCCTTTTCCCGCTGAGTCCAAAAGTCTGTTTTTTATGTCTTTGTCTCCTTTGCTGCTCTTCATTGTCATTACTGTCTTTCTAAATTCCATATATATGCATTAATATACAATATTTGTCTTTCTCTTTCTGACTTACTTCACTTTGTATAATAGGCTCCAGTTTCATCCACCTCATTAGAACTGACTCAAATGCATTTCTTTTTATAGCTGAGTAATATTCCATTGTGTATATGTATCATAACTTCCTTATACATTCATCTGCTGATGGACATCTAGGTTGCTTCTAGCTATTGTAAATAGTGCTGCAATGAACATTGGGGTATGTGTCTCTTAATTCTGGTTTCTTTGGGGTGTATGCCCAGCAGTGGGATTGCTGGGTTGTATGGAAGTTCTGTTTCCAGTTTTTTAAGGAATCTCCACACTTGCCTGGAGAATCCCAGGGATGGGGGAGCCTGGTGGGCTGCCATCTAGGGGGTCGCACAGAGTCGGACACCACTGAAGTGTCTTAGCAGCAGCGGCAGCAGCAGCCACACTGTGGAGTTTTTTTTAAAGAATCTCCACACTGTTCTCCATAGAGGCTGTGCCAGTTTGGATTCCCACCAGCAGTGGCAGAGGGTTCCCTTTTCTCCACACCCTCTCCAGCATTTATTATTTGTAGACTTTTTGATGATGGCCTTCCTGACTGGCATATGATACCTCATTGTGATTTTGATTTGAATTTCTCTAATAATGAGTGATGTTGAGCATCTATCTGCATGCAATGCAGGAGACCTGGGTTCAATCCCTGGGTCAGGAAGATCCCCTGGAGGAGGGCATGGCAATACTTCTGCTCTTGCTTAGAATAAAATCCAGTTCCCATGACAACCTGGTGGCCCTGAGGAGACCGAACGACTCCTGCTGCAGGGACCTGACCCTGTTCTGCTGCCTCCCTGTACATTCTGATCTGCGGTGGCCTCCTTCTCTTTTGTGGATGCACCAAGTTCCTGGGGTCTGAACTCACTGTTTTACCTCCTAGAATCATTTTCAATTAGACGTTTGCATGGTTAGAGCCTTCTTGGAAGCTTCAACTTACCACTTTTTTTGATCACCCAATAAAGACTTTAAAAATGGTCCACATCAACATATGTTGATGGGTGGGACAAATTGAGAGAGTAGCACCGACATGTATACACGACCACGTGTAAAATAGATCACTATTGGGAAGCTGCACTACAGCATAGGGAGCTCAGCTTGGTGTTCTGTGATGACCTAGAGGGTTGGGACGGGGGTAAGGGGTGGGAAGGAGGCCTGAGAGGGAGCGGATATATGTATACTTATAGCTGATTCATGCTGTTGTACAACAGAAACACAGTTATACTCCAATAAAAGTAAACAGTTATACTCCAATAAAAAAAAAATGGTCCACATATAAAATACTTTAAAAAAAGATCTTGCTTTGCCATGTGCTGAGAACTCCCCCAGCCTCAGTTAACTCATCTCTATAATGGAGATAATAAAATAGAGTGACTCCCTAGGCTGGTTGTGAAGGCCAAAGGTCATAATATTTTATTGGTGTCTGACATACAGTAATTGGGCAATAAAAATTAAAATTTGGTCAGTTTCTGTGGGGTTGCCTGGTGGCTCAGATGGTAAAGAATCAGCTTGCAGTGCAGGAGACCTGGGTTTGGGAAGATCCCCTGGAGAAGGAAATGGCAACCCACTCCAGTATTCTTGCCTGGAGAATCCCCTGGACAGAGAAGCCTGGTGGGCTGCAGTTCATGAGGTTGCAATGAGTCGGACATGACTGAACGACTAACACTTCACTTCTGTGGGGTAGGGTGGATTTAACTCAAAGCCTTGAGAGGAAAAATGGATGCTTGCCAAGTCTGATTTTCAAGGGAAAATTTTCAAGTGCAGGCCTTAGTGACAGAGAGACTGGGTTCTAATCCTAGCCCCACCATTTAGGAGTCACTTCATTAGTTTTAGTTTCCTCCCTTCTAACGTGGAGAAAATGATACATCTCTCTCAGGGGTGACGTGAGGACTGTGGATAATGCCTAAAAAATGCCAAGTCAGTGCCTGGTTTTGGACTCAGTAAGTGGCAGCTGCTTTGCCTTGTCCCAGCTTCCTGGGTGGCGGGCTTTGCAGTGTGGAGAGGAAGAGAAGAAGGGAAGCAGGCAATCTGGCAATCTGTGGAACTTCTCTAACACTTCTGATAAGCGCGGGCCCAGGGGCTGTCTCATTTGACTTCCTCTTCTTTACTTTCCCGTCTGGTGGACAGTCATCAGGTTGGGAGCCACGCTGTGGCCCCTTGCTGATGGGTCAGCATCTTTGATTTCCCCTCTATCTTCTCTAATGAAAAGCATTCATATCCAGTAAATCTTTCCTTTACTCTTATTAAAGCAATTGATGTTGGTTATTGAGGTCTGTTCCAGGCTAGGTGAGAATCAATAAGGTGATCCACTTAATCACTTCAGCAATCAACGAGCTCTTTTCTTAGTTTGCACTCCAGCCAGTGCCTGCAGAACTCCAAAGGCTTATCAGGTCCTTATCACCTACAGAGCAGCTCAGAGATGTCACCCTTCGTTTCCTTTCCCCCGTGATCTCAGGGAGTCCTGAGTCCTCTGAGCCAGCCCTGCTCTGTGCTTGTTCTCTGCTTGCATATATTTGTCAGAATAATGACCAACCCCATGCTTCTGGGAAGCACTCCTTGACATTAAGGGCTGTGGACACTCAATTCCTGATCACAGATGCTCTCGTTTGGGCCCTTGTGTCTTTGTCCATGCTGACCAAGGACCTGGAATGAAAGTTACTTTCTCTCAACAGAGCAAAACCTCTCTTCTACCTGAAGATTCATATTCCGTCTTTGCTCAAGACCCTGAGGAAGACTCAGTTATTTGCTCCTTGTAATGTTTTGAACACAGGTCTATGCTGAGGCATGTTTCATGATATTTGGTTCTTCCCTGTATTCTAGCCTGTCTGTGGTCTTCTTAAGAGAGAGCTAGTGCCTTAGTCATCTCCGAGTCATCAGGACCCACCCTATTGCCTGGCACACAGTAAGAGCTCAGTTTTGTTCCTTGGAGATAAGGCAGAAAGGAAGGAAGGAAGAGAGGAAGGCAAAGAAGAAAGAATTAGTTCCTTTCTAGAGTCCTGGATTTTAGCATAGGTTCAAGGCCTGGCATTGCCAATAATTGCTGGGTAACCTTAAGTCGGATATATAATTTATTTCAGCCTAAATTTCCTTATCTGTCAATGAAGTAGATAATCCCCCAGATTCCTTCCAGCTGAAACATTTTGTAATCTTATGCCTCTAAGCCTGTGGTTCTCAACTCTTTCATACTCAAAGTCACTTTTTGTAACAAATATTTTGAAATCACTTTTTACCAACATAAAATGAAATGCTCCCATAGTATAATCTACCTTCAAACAATTAGAAAAAAGTAATGTTCTAACTGTAGTATAAAAGGAAAACCATATATGATAAAATAACATGTTCCTTTAGGTGAAAGTTCCTAATGGTTTTGTGGTTGTTTACTCACTTAGTTTGGAGAAGGCAATGGCACCCCACTCCAGTTCTCTTGCCTGGAAAATCCCATGGACGGAGGAGCCTGGCAGGCTGCAGTCCATGGGGTCGCTAAGAGTTGGACATGACTGAGCGACTTCACTTTCACTTTTCACTTTGATGCATTGGAGAAGGCAATGGCAACCCACTCCAGTGTTCTTGCCTGGAGAATCTCAGGGACAGGGGAGCCTGGTGGGCTGCCATCTCTGGGGTCGCACAGAGTCGGACACGACTGAAGCGACTTAGCAGCAGCAGCAGTGGTCACTTAGTTGTGTCTGACTCTTTGTGACCCTATGGACTGTAGCTTTCCAGGTTCCTCTGTCCATGGGATTTCCCAGGCAAGAATAATGCAGTGGGTTGAGTGGGTTTCCATTTTCTTTTCCAAGAGATCTTCCCGCTCCAGGGATTGAACCTGGGTCTCCTGCATTATCAGGTGGATTCTTTACCATTGAATCACCAGGGAAGCCTGAAAGCATGGCTAGGCCTCAACTAGAAGGCACGCTTGGAGGAGTGAGGTGCTGATATTTCCCCAAGAATCACCTTGAATGACTGTTGTTGACACCATTTGACTGTTTTTAATGATAAAGTTCTAAACGAGCAGCTTGCACTCCTTCCAGAATTGACAGAGTAGTTATATCATGGAAAATTCAGGGTATGTAAAACAAAGGTGTTTTTTAAGCTTAGATACTTACAAACAGAATTTTTACCTATGGGACTAGCTGCTGGGGCATTCAAAGGCTCTCTGGGGAGCAGGAATGTCCTTGATAGTGCTGGGCTGTCTCTGACACTGAAGAACTCTAGGACCTTTGTCCATGCACACCACCCACCAGCAGGGCCTCCAAACATTGCACCGTCCAAGAGCTTCCCCACCTACCAACATCCAAAGTGCCTTTTACAGGATGTTATCATTCCCCATCTTAAAGCACTCTAAGCTTTAAAACGTTATATGAAGGGCTGGCTTCATGGCTTGTGGTTTGCATACTAGCACTGGACCCTTGTTCTTAGAAGGGCCCTATGCTTGGGTTTCCCAGGTGGCTCAGTGGCAAAGAATCTACCTCGATGCAGGAGACATGGGTTTGATCCCTGGGTCAGGAAGATCTCCTGGAATAAGAAATAGCAATCCACTCCAGTATTCTTGCTTGGAAAATTCCATGGACCAAGGAGCCTGGCAGGCTACAGTCCATAAGGTCGCAAAGAGTCGGACATGACTGAGCAAAGCACACATGTGCTTGATTTAATGCTTCCTTGTTGTCTTAAAATCCTTAATGGTTTTTGAACAAGGGTCCCTGAGTTTTCATTTTGCACCAGGCCTTGCCAATGATGGGATTAGCCCTGGCTATGTATACTGATGGGGTCCCATAGATTTTCCAAAGTATATGAAGGATGTTTAGTCTTTGAATGATTGTCTTACTTTGCCTAGCAATGCCTTCTTTTAATTATACAAATTACCCCTAATTATTTGTATTGGTTGATTGATGAGCAATTTGTTCATTCATTAAACTGCTGCATGCGTGCTCAGTTGCTTCTGTAGTGTCTGACTCTTTGTGACCCTATGGACTGTGTAGCCCGGCTCCTCTATCCATGGAATTCTCCAGGCAAGAACAACTGGAGTGGGTTGCCATTTCCTTCTCCAGGGGATCTTCCTAACCCAGGGATCAAACCTGCATCTCTGGCATCTCTTGCATTACAGGCAGATTTTTTACCACTGAGCCACAGAAGAAGTCCAAAGTGATGCATATGGAGCTTCTATTACATACCAAGTAGACTCTGGACTCAGAAAACCTTAATTCTAATCCTGCAAGAACTCACAGACCCTTGGTGTTATTAATAATAGGGCTTCCCTCATAGCTCCCTCATAGCTTAGTCGGTAAAGAATCTGCCTACCATGCAGGAGACCCAGGCTCAATCCCTGGGTTGGGAAGATCTCCTGGAGAAGGAAATGGCAACCCACTCCAGTATCCTTGCCTGGAAAATCCTATGGACAGAGAAACTTGGTGGGCTGCAGTCCACGGGGTCGCAAAGAGTTGGGCATGACTGAGTGACTAACACTTTCTAATAACTCTCCTAACCTCTTGCCCAGGATAATTATGAAAGCAAAAAGATACAGCATATTTGGAAGTAGATAGTACATTATGTCAATTGCTAATTTGATTACTGTTCTCTGCATCTCTGGAGTGCAGCTTTCTCCTATTTTTTTCCCTGTTAGATGCCATGGAACATGACACTTTAAAAATTTTTTTAATTTTATACTTTTATTTAATTAATTTCTTTTTTAAAAAATTGTTGTGTAGTTGACTTAGTTTCAGGTGTACAACATAGTGATTCAATATTTTTATACGTTGAATATATAATATTTTTATACAATATTTTATACATTACAAAATGATCACCGTTAGTCACCATCTGTCACCATACAGAGTTATTAGAGCATTATTGATGACATTCTCTACGCTGTACAGTGCGCCCCATGACTTTTATTTTATCACTGAAAGTGTGTGCCTTTCAATCTCCCTCACCTGTTTCACTCACTCCTCTCCTCAACCCCTCCCCTCGGGCAACCCCTAGATTGTTCTCTGTGTCTAGGAGTGTGTTCCTGTTTTGTTATGTAGATTCTGATTCATGCCATCTGTTTTGCTTTGTAGATTCCACCTGTAAGTGACATTATACAGTATTTGTCTTTCTCTCTCTGACATTTCATATAGCATCATGCCCTCTAGTATTATGTTGTCATGAATGGCAAGATTTCATTCCTTTTTTTTTTATGGCTGAGTGATATTCCACGTTATGTATATGCCACATCTTTATCTATTTATCTATTGATAGGCACTTAGGTTGCTTCCATATAGGAAAATGATACTCGATACCAAATAGTAACTTTTCTATGAAAATCAGGAAATGAATAGAGTAATTGGATTCAGTAAAATTTATCAATTTGGGTTTCACTAGACTGAGCGACTTCACTTTCACTTTTCACTTTCATGCAATGGAGAAGGAAATGGCAACCCACTCCAGTGTTCTTGCCTGGAGAATCCCAGGGACGGCGGAGCCTGGTGGGCTGCCGTCTATGGGGTTGCACAGAGTCGGACACGACTGAAGTGACTTAGTAGCAGCAGCAGCAGTTTGGAAATTATGATAATTCATAAAAGAATTTTACCCAATTAAAAAAGAGATGTTAAGTTTGGTTGATCACAGAATTATGGAAGTTTTGAAATGGACTTCAAAAAATTATCCAGTGCTTGAATCTGTTATAACACCCTACCAAGTATTCATAGAGCCAGCTTTGGCTAATTCTTGTGATGTGTGCTGTGGGAGCATGTGCTTCCTATGCTAAGAATGTTTAAAAAAGCAATTTAGCAGACTTCGTATGCTAATTACAAATTATTCTTATCTACTCATTAAAGTGGGGCAGGGCAGCATGCCTTTTACTTGGCATGCTTATTTAATCTAGCTGTATTTTATAGTAACAAAACTGCTCTGAAAAGACAATTTATAATTCACACTTCTCACTAATTCAGCTCAGCCCTAAGCAATTAATTTTTTATTAGTTCAGTATTACCATATTAAGAAGAAATAAAGAAAATATAAGGACTAACTCTAGGAAGTATTATTCTTAGAATCCACTGGGATATAGTTAATTGATTCAGAGATTACTGTACAGCAACAACTTGTGCTTTGGAGGAAGTGAAAACCAGTCTTGCTTTAATTTGTTGAAGTTATGGGCAAAGTCCCAATATGGTCCAGGCATGGTGTCATATCAAGGATGATCCGAAGACTCATTTATGGGAAGAGAAAGGGCCAAGGCAGGTGGAAATTGAAGTTCTTCACTTTGTGGTCCTTTATGGAAATAGAATTGAAAGGGGTTAAATTCTTGTATGGATTACTAGCTGTATTAAGTTTCTAGCTGAGAATTTGCAAATTAATGCTCTTTGGTGACACTAAGGAACTGGCAGATTTTATTTAGATAGATTGTATATGCAAACCTATTTATATGCACATGGACGTCCATATGCATGTGTGCATGTGTGCGTTTGTGCTATGAAGCCTGAGGAAGTCAAACAGTCATGTTCTCTGATAATGCCAGGTGGAGTGGGCTATTTAATAGTATTGGAAGGACTCAAGTGCCTTGCAATCAGAATTTAAGTCTTCCTGCCCAGAGGGGCATGAAACCCTCCTCTTGCTAATAAAGCTCACAGAAAGCAGAAACTGTGCAGCTGCCTAAAAATGGAGGGGCAGATGATTCAGGTTAGAGAGACAGGGAGCTGCAGCAAAATACCGCGCGTGTTGAAAGGAATCAGAGTTTTCCCCAGAAATAAATTATTTAACACTTTAGTGCCTAGTATTTACAAAGGCTGAGTTCTAGGATAGTGTGTGGGTGAAGCCCAAGGTTTATTATTAATAAGGGCTCTGAAGTAAGGCATGGGCATTCCTGTGTGAAGGATGTAGGATGCGAGAGTGGTGGGCAGGAAAGACAGCCTGTTCTACACGTTTATTTGCAGCATTCTTCAAAGCCTGGTCCACCAACCACCTGCATGAGACTCAACTGCAGAACTCATTAAAAATGTGAATTCCTCAGCCCCACTGCAGGTTTGTAGAATTAGTAATATGGACTTTTAAACAAACTTCCTGGTGGATAATTTTAAAAAAGTTTTTTATTGAGGTATAGTTGATTTACAATGTTGTTTTAATTTCCATATAGCAAAGTGATTCAGTTGTACATATATAAATATATTTGTATATATATATTTATATTTTTCATATTCTTTTCCAGTATGGCTTATCACAAGATATTGAATATAGTTCCCTGTGCCATATGGTTGCAGCTTGTTGTTTATATCCATCTTATATATAATAGTTTATATCTGCTAATCTGGGTAATGCTTAGTCATGTTGAAGACTGAGAATCAATTCTTTTGGGAAGAACTGAATAAGTAATGGTTTGATGTCTGTCTCCCTTCTAGAATACGTGTTTCATGCGAACAAAGGATCACGTCTTGTTCCCCAGTGTATTTCTGGAACCTAGTTCAGTCTGTCAACCATAAAAGTCACTCAAGAAGTAGTTTTCGAATAAAGACATGAATGAATGAATGAATGAAAGAAACTATAAACTGATATCATAGCCTACTATATATCTTTTACGGTTCTTTGCATTTTGGTAATGGAGCCAAAAGATTCTATTATTTCACAATGGGCTTAGATATTTTCAGTAGAATCCATTTAATGCTTTTTAAAAAATCCTGCTTTAAAAACCGTAAAGCATTGTCATATATGGGGTCTTGTGTAGGTGGAATCTTCCTGATTATTACAGTGAAGATTTTGGCACTCTGA
Source organism: Bos grunniens (assembly GCF_055505025.1). Lineage (NCBI taxonomy): Eukaryota > Metazoa > Chordata > Mammalia > Artiodactyla > Bovidae > Bos > Bos grunniens. Next base: position 36,761,224 of record NC_141167.1, on the reverse strand, counting down.
GGGGGGAACACCAGGTGTGGGTATCATTCCTCATAAAATTCTTTTTTAATTAAGTTTGCTTCTGTTTCTGTTTTATATCACACACCTAGCGAGAGAGGTACTTCAAGGAAACATGTATGACTTTACAGTTGAAACTGGAGGAAAGAGTTCAAAGCCAGAGCACATCATATTGTGGTGGTCTGACCATCTTTCAACTCCCTCCCCGTTACGTAACGTAAGGATACACTGGAGCTGCAACCTTACCCTGAGCCCTTCTTCCTCACACAGAGGTTGTTTCATAAAGTCCACTCAGGCCATTCTTCTCAAGTTCTTCATACACTTTTCACCAGAAAAAAGAAATCATTCATATCTAACAAAGAGTCCTGGATTCTTTAGATAGTTTCCATTATAAGTTTTTGGCACTGCTGTTACCCTCAGCTCAAGTTACCTTTCTGATCCCCCTTCTTTCATCTGCTGAAAATGGATTATTTCCTTATTAGCTTGAAACCGTTACTGTTCACTGAGAGCAGCCTGTGTATGAACAGTGCTAGCTCTGGAATATTCCTGAAGATTCATTGTTGCACAGAAACTTTCCCTGAAAACCAGCTTTCCTGAGAGTGGGATGGCAATTTGTTTTCTGGAAAGGGCTATTATCACAGGAAAACCTTCCAGACCTCTGTCTTGAGACAGGTGAGCACAGCTGACAGGCTGGGAAACCCCAGCAAAGCATTTTCTGGGGAGCCCTGAGTTCCGAGGTGATACCTCATGGGTCAGCTCCATTGTAGGTGCTTAAGGGGAGGGGACAAGAAGACCCAGGAAGTGAGTCTCCAAATCCTCCATACTCCTTCCACTTATGCTGTGAACTATTTCATCATTAAAATTCTCCTTATTTTTTTAAATTTAATTTTTATTTTATATTGGGGTATAGTTGATTTCCCATGTTGTGTTAGTTTCAGATGTACAGCAAAGTGGTTCAGTTATACATATATGTATATCTATTCGGGATTAACGTATACATACTGTGAGCGAGTGAGTGAGTGATAGTCGCTCGGTCATGTCTGACACTTTGCGACCCCGTGGACTATTCAGTCCATGGAATTCTCCAGGCCAGAATACTGGCGTGGGTAGCCTTTCCCTTCTCCAGGGGATCTTCCCAACCCAGGGATTGAACCCAGGTCTCCCACATTGCAGGCAGATTCTTTGCCAGCTGAGCCACAAGGAAAGCCCAAGAATACTGGAGTGGGTAGCCTATCCCTTCTCCAGTGGATCTTCCCAACCCAGGAATTGAACTGGGGTCTCCTACATTGCAGGCAGATTCTTTACCAACTGAGCTATGAGGGAAACCCTACTATATATAAAACTGATAACAAGACCTACTATACAGCACAGAGAACTCTACTTAATATTCTGTAACAACCTACATGGAAAAGGAATCTGAAAAAGCAATTCATTTTCTTGGTTCAATTGAAAAAAAGTTCCCCATCTCTTAAATATTTTAGAAATCACCTTTATAGGTTATCTCAAATTTGAAACATTTCTTGAGAATCTTACCACGGTCCATGGATATTATTCAGGCATCTGTGAATTTGGGTGTGGAAAATTACACCTTTATATTCACTAATCTGTAAATAAAATTTCTCGCTTTTATTAATTATGATTAGAATCAGGTCACAGTCACACCCGCAAATCCTATGAGTATGTCACCAATAGGAATTATAGATATTTTCATATTGCATAACAGTTCTTGAAGAGATCTTGAAACATGATTTACATTTACCACTATATCTGGTAATTATTAGTCCCTCCAATAGAGTTGGCTTCTTGATGCCTTAATAAAGAAGGACTTATTTTACCATAGCATTTTATATAGTTTGATAACTATATTTCACTATTATTAGTATTTTTGGTAGTTTGATGCACTTTTTATGCACTTAAAAATAATTCTAACAAGAGGTTTATAGGCTTAACCAGACTGTTAAATGGATCAATAGCACACAGCTGAAAAAAAAAAAAAGATTTCAAATCCCTGAGAATCACTCAGTGTCTGCCTTTTGTGGTTGTGATTGCTAATGAATTATGATGAGAAATGAAGAAAATCAAAGACTAGAAATCAGAAGGCCAGGGTTTGAGACCCAGGTCCTGCTCCTTTTCAGCAAAAGAGTAAGCCATGAACCCCTGCTTGTTGTAGAGAAATAACCTCTTCCTGGGGTTATTGGGAGGATTAAGTAATCCTACCATGGGATCTTCCTAACTGTCACGTCCCAGCTTATTTCTTTTATCACAAACATGCATGTGTTTTTCTTCTAAAATAAAATGCTGATAAAGCTACCCGACCCTTGCCTGTAAGATTTAATCCAGGTCCTTAGCACGGCAAAGGGGCCCTAACCCACTTTGCCCTGCTCCCCACCAAACCACTCCAGCCACAAAGAACTCTCTGCCATTTCCTGCCACACCATCCATTTCCTACCTTTAGGCCTCAGCCCACACAGTTACCTGGGCTTGTAATGCCTATTCTGTTTTTTTCCACCCAGCAAATGCCTACTCCATTGTGACCTCCCTCTCTCAAGCTTTCCTAGGTTCTCCCAGCCAGCAGAATCCCTCCTCCTCCTCTGTGCTCCCAAGGACTTGCTCTCATCTTCCTTTATAACATTTGCCACATTTTATATTAATTTATTTTTTCCATGTTTGGTTCTCTCATTCTCTGTTATATTGGGTTGGCCAAAAACTTCCATAATAGCTTACAGAAAAACCTGAACAAACTTTTTGGCCAACCCAGTATTATACCCTTTTTCAAGCATGGGATAGGAACTTGTGTTATGGAGGAAGCTTGCAAAAATATGATGATATTATAATTGCATTGATTTGATTTGAATCATATTTCTTTTATGTTGAATTCCAGAGACCACTTGAGGTTTGTATGTGACTCCAAAGATGTCTTTTACAAAAGACTGAGAAGCACTCATCTACTGGGGAAAAGGGATTGAAAAAAAAATCAAGGATTGAAATACATGTGGTAAATTCTTGGAAAGCACAGAAGAGGGCACTTGGCTAAGGATGATTATCTTCCTTGAGAAGTTTCAGTTTATTTTCTCCTCCTGGAATAAACTCCAATAAAGCCTTCAACTCTCCCCTTCGTTTCCAGCTCAGAGTTCCCAAGAAAAGAAAGAGTCTGCCAGGCCAGTGAAAAAATAAGGACGGGATAGATTCTTCTCTCCTGTCCTGCTCCTGGTTTCTGATTCTTGGCTGATGGAAGTGGAATTCTGGGTAGAGCAGTTCATTGGCTGGAGGTGGGGCTATTCCATCCATTCATCCAGATCCCAGATACAAAACCCCCACAGCTCAAGGGAGATTGGCAGAGGGCAGGCTTGCTGGGGGTGCAAGCAAGCTAAATTCCAGGGGCAGAAGGTGGGTAAAGGACACGCGTCTGGTGAGTGCTGTGGCAGGCACTGTGCTGGGCATCACAGCACTTCAAAGCTTGGGACAGAAGTGTAAGTTAGAGATTCTCAACATTTTACAGGTAAAGGAACTGAGGCTCAGGAAAGTGAAGAGATTGGCTCCAGTTTCAGCAGCAGCGCTGCTGAATCCTGGTCAGTATGACTTATGCCTCTACATGTTCTTCCTGCTCTAGCCAACAGCCCCAGTGCTTCCTCACCCTAGAGTCCTCACTGGTTAAGGTGATCTCCAAAAAAGGCTAGAAAATATGTTTATTCAATAATTCATATTCATATTTAAGCATATTAGGTTTTATGCTGTTAGACTAGTCCTTAAAAATCTTCTTGGGGTGTGCTAAGGACCATAGGAGTGTGTTTTTAATATGTTAACATCTATTGGTTATAAAATGCTGTTATATAATCGTCTTTGACACAACATTCTCCACCTCCCTGCAGATTTACAAGAGAAGAAGTTGAGGCACAATGTGGTTAAGGGATTTGCCCAGAGGGGAGATTTGTTCAGTCATAAAGATGAGCCTGAACTTTTTCCACTTCGCATTCTGTTTTGAAAGACTCAAAACATATGCTCAAGGGGGGTATCTCACTAGATTTCATGTCAGATCGTCCTCTTGGTAATTTAATCCTGTCATTCCTAGTTATATCCCTTTGGAAAACCACCATCAATCCTTTCTCTTCTGATATTTTTATGCAAAAAAAAAAATTCCCTGTGCAAACCACCTCACTCACAGACAACCACCTCAGCGACACTCCCCGCAGTGTGTACCGCCTGTACGACTCGCACCTCCGTCCTCCAGGCAGCTCTAGCTTCACTCCCAGTCGAGATTTATTCAGAACCTCCCAGGATAGGAGGGGGCACGGAAGGATCTGGTTATCTCGTGGACGCAGGCTCTTCTGCTTCCTTTGTCTAAGTGATCGTGTCCCAGTTAGAGTGCAGGGTTCCCCAAAGGGGGAGGACTATTTAAGTTTTGTACATGTCGCCCTCCAAAAACCACTTGACATAAATGTTTCATGGCTAGCCTCTGTGAGGCCAGGGCTGGAACACTCAGCTGTGAGGGTGTTTGTATTTGTGGAACTCTCTTGAACATTTGCTGCGGGTTTCAAACAGCTGCTCCACGGAAGCTCTGGGGAGAAGGAAGATCATGAATATTCAGGTGAAGCCACCAGAATGAACAGCCGTTAATAGAATAAATGCCTAAACAGTTGTGTAAGGCTTATTAAGACCTATTGGGGCTGAGATAATAAATTCCCACTCTGACATGTTGCAACTACTGTCGCTTAAACACTTTGGACCACCTCTTCCCAAATGAAGGAAAAAAATGATGTTAGTTCTCCATGCAAACACAAAGAAACACCTGGAAGCCTTGGCAAGGGCACGAGGTTTGGTAGAGATCTTTCTGTGGATCGCTGCATCCCCAGGAAGATGATGTACTGTTCATTGTTCTTGCTGTCAAGGTTATCTCAGTTGACTACAGGCTGGAGTGGGCACTGCTCTGGCACCTGAGAGATTCTGTCCCGACTCCATCAGACCCCATGGGCATCAGCTGAGAGTTTATACAAAACCCTGGGGCACCGAGCCTGGACCTTGGCCCCCTCACCCCAGCCCCTTGGCCTGGGACCCCTTCCCTCAGCCCCTTCCAGAATGGTATTGGACAGACCAAATATATACTAACATCAGGCTCTTATGTTTTCCACTCCATCAGTCCATAACGGGGAACAGGATACAAAGATTGCAAATGTAAAAGTGACCTTTCCAAGAGGCAGCACCTGGTGCACTAAGAAGTCCCTTGCACACTGGGTTTGAGACATGCTTGCTGTAAAAATGGGGAACATGGGAGGCAGTCGAGAGGCGCTGTATTCTCCTTTGGAGGTTACCTGTCACATTGTGTTAGGCCGAGTCAAACTGCGTGGTTCTGGCACCCAGAGTCACAAGGCATCAACCACAGGGAAACAGAGGAACTTGCCCACGTTTGCACCGAGGTGCAGACTCAGTAATATTTGATCAGAAACCTGCTGTCAATTCAGATAAAGGGCATTTGAGTTCAAATGAAGGCGACTAACTTAATGAAGTGAGCTCGCACATGTAGGGCCACATTTGCTTCTCCAGAGCTGTCAGAGAGAGCTCACCCAGACCAGTCGTGTTCACTTATTTTCCCCACCCCTGAAGACTCGATGGGGTCCTGCTAGACTCAGAGTCATCAGAATTGTGGAAAATACACTCACAACAAAGAAATGCTTGTTTCCCAGATTCCCAGTGCATCAAGGAGGAAGCAGATTTGAGGATGTAGCGAATCTGAGGCTGAATCAAGGCCCGAGGGATTCAAGGCAAGTCATTTTGCTTCTCCGAGGTGTAGTTGCCTCATCTGTGACACAGGCATTATTCTGCCTACTCACAAGCTCATTTTGAGGATTAAAAACATGTAAGCCCCCTGCTTCTCAGGTGACTCAGTGGTAAAGAATCTGCCTGCCAATGCAGGCAGGAGACGTGGGTTCAATCCTTGGGTCAGGAAGATCCCCTGGAGGAGGAAATGGCAACCCGCTCCAGTGTTCTTGCCTGGAGAATTCCATGGACGGAGGAGCCTGGTGGGCTACAGTCCATGGGGTCGCAAAGAGTCCGATACGACTGAGCGACTGAGCGACTGAGCACTCATGCAAGCCGCCTGCTGATGGCGTTGGCTCATTGCAGTTGCTCAGTTAGTACTGTTTATTCGTTCCTTTGACAATTATTCACGAGTTTGTTTATTTCTCTTTCTCAACATTCCTTTCACCAATGGCTTGGACAGGGTTAGGTTAAAAAATTTCCTTGCAAAGCGGAGATTAGCTTCTTTCTTATACAGTTTCAGACATCTTCATGCATTTAACCTACTGGGTAAATCAGCAATTTGCCTAAAAGCCAGGCAAATGAAAGGGGAAACAAATCTTAGTTGCCCTTTTCCTTCAGCTCTCCATACTCTACTCTGCTTCAATTATGGGTGACCTGGTTATCAATATAAGAACCAAAGCTGTTTCAGAACCTTTTGTGTCATGGTCAGAGTTCCTGAGGAAGAACAGATGGAATAAATTAATTAGTCAAAGCATGCTTAACTGGAAGGACATTTCTTTCCAAGAGTGGCCGAAGGGTAGAGGGGACACGCAAGGGACAAGGTAGATGAAGTGCCTCAGAGAGCCAGAGGGCTAGGACGGGGCATCCATCTGTATTTTGAATAAAGATGTATATTTTTTTGTTCCCATTAACAAGTAAGTCAGGAGGGGTCTGATAGCTGTTATTCTTCCAGGGATGGGTCGGAAAGTGACCCTGAAAATCTGTCCAAATGGCAAAACTCTTTCAGAAGAGTGGGTAGGAAGCCTTTCCTTTCATGTGTTCTCAATAGAGTTGAGGCAGACGTTTGTCTATAATGATGCCTCCTGGCAGGAGTTTGGATGGGTTTGGTGGATGCGTTTAGGAAGCTGCTGGCAAAGATCTCCTTGCTTGGCCAAAAGCAGGGGCCTGGCTGTTTTGAGACCAGATTATCATACTGTTTCTCTCTCTTTTTTTCCTCCCCTCTATTCCTGGATAACAGTCAGTTCTTCACCTCCCTGCTTGCTTTGCTTGGCACCTCTCAATACCAACCATCACTCCCTGGTCCTGATCATTCCACTCCAAGATGGAGATCTCTGGGAATACCGTTTTGTGATTTTTATCACACAATAGGTGTGCACTCTGGGCAAGCCCACAGCGTAGAAGACCCTCCAGGGCCCCAGACTGTGGATGTGACATGTTCACTATCATATACCTTCCCTCCTGCCCGAGATCACTTTGTCACGAAAAGCTACTCTACTATTTCTGTTTCTCTCTGAACCAGAACAAACAGTAAACAACACATGCTTTTTATTCCAACCCTGGAAAAGAAGAGCTGTTTCCTATGAAAGCCCATGCCAGGCAGAGTGCTTCTTTTTCCAAGAGGTTTTGGGAATGAGTGATTTTTTGTTTTGGTCCAATAAGCAGGAAAAAAGAAGCAAAATGGAGGTTGCTTCATAGAAAATCAATGTACAAAAGGACCTGAGAGATGACCGAAGCTAATCTGTCAATGCAGGTGAGAAGACTTGGGGTCCAAGGTCAGGAAGGTCAGGAGAGAGCTGAGGCTGCCATGGAAATAATAATGAGGATAAATGACACTTACTTAGGACTTTGAGGAGCAGGTGTTATCTTTTTACTTGTAAGGGTCCTCTCTTACTCAGCGGAGGAAATGTAGGCTCAGGGCTCTTAGGTGACTCACCAAACTCACCAGATAGTAAGTGGCAGATGGAGGACTCACTCTTGGGGGCAGTTTGGTTCCAAAACCGGGTGCTTCGACACTCATTGTCCTAGACTGCTTACCACCGCTCCCCACTTGCAAGCAGAGTCCGTGCTTCCAGAGGTGCACTGAGGGTTTCATGCTCTCAGGTGACAACAAACGGACCACACTTCCCATGTTAAGTTGCCCCGACAGGGTCAGTGGGAGCAGGGGGAAGCAGGCATACGGATCTCCTGGGCTGAACCTAGGCAAGTGAGCCTAAGCCACCGGCTTAATCTTTTGCAATCTTTGACTCAAAAAAACTTATTTTGCAGTTGTGGTTAGAGGTAATTTCAAATACATTCCAGATGTGACTAGAGGCTGGTGAGAAGGTCTCGGGGGCAAGAGGGAGCTGGGCCTTGCGCACATAGCACCCAGGGCTGGCTCAGGAAGTGGGTCTATCAGCTGCAAAGGTAACAAGCTTCCTTTTGCCTCTGGCCAGAGGAAATGTGGGGGTAACAGGGGGAGGGCTGCAGCTGGCTTGAGCTGGGTGGCTGGTGGGGAGAGAGGGCAGCTCCCAAAGGGCAAGCAGCTTACTGTTTCCTTGCAGTGTGGCACGGGATGCATGCTTTCTGGAGCCAGATAGATTTGGGTTTGCACTTGACCAGCAGTAGCTGGTAAGTAGCTTAATTGTTCCAATCTTCAGTATACTCATCTGTGAAATGGGTCTGGATAACTGCTTTCTGGGGCTGTTTTAAGAATTAGGGAGAAAGTATGCATAGAATCTGAAACAGAAAATGTTGACTATTGTGCTTTTATTTGGGGCCAGGAGCAATAATTAATTCAATAGTTGTAGAATTTGTCTCCAACTCTCTCTGCTCAAAAGTTCCTGAAGTTTTAGAGAGAGCGAATCCCCAGGGATATTATTAGGTTTCCTGAGTGGGGTGAGTGGATAGGGATGCCGATTGCTCTACACATAGGAGAGACAGAGGGCATGGTTGGAGGGCTATGGGAGTGGGGAGGAGTGTGGGGAAGGTTCAGGGAGAAGGAGAGAGGTAGCAGTAACTCTTGGGAAAAGAACTTGGGGAAACCAGAGAGATTCCCAAGGAGGAGTAACAGGAGGTTTTGCTTTGTGCCATGAAATGTAAACCTTGTACTCTGCCTTCATTAAAGAAATGCTTGGTAAAAACCTATCTTTTATTTCAGTGGCTTCCCTGGTGGCTCAGATGGTAAAGAATCTCCCTGCAATGTGGGAGATCCGGGTTTGATACCTGCATTGGGAAGATCCCTTGGAGAAGGGAATGGCAACCCACTCCAGTATTCTTGCCTGGAGAATTCCAGGACAGAGGAGGCTGATAGGCTACAGTCCATAGAGTTGCAAAGTGTTGGACACTTTAATGCTTTCAGAGTGTAATTTGCGATATCCATTGACAATAGGCTCCAGGATACGAGTGGCTGAGAGTGACTCAGTTTATTTGGATCTGTGTTGGGCAGGATGACCCTGTATTCTCTGGGTGTTACCCAGCATGATGAACTAAGTGGACCCTCAGGAGTGTTCCGCTGGCTCACTGGATTGACTTGCTTTAGAGTCCAAAGAGTTTTTTCTCTTAGTAGCCTCTGTCAATGGGTTGAAACTGGTGAAGGCAATGATGTTCAACTTGGGGCTCAAATCTGAAACTTTTGAAAAGTCTGAAGAGCAGCCTTTTTAAAGGCATCTTCCTCAGTGCTTCAAATAGGCTACGGGTGTGGCGTAAAAGAAGGAAGAACTCTGGGAGGCCATTTTTGTCCAGGAGAATAAGACAAGTAAAAATCCTAGTTGTCTGCCAGTAATGAGAGCCACTGGCAGAACTTTCTGTTCCCTGGTTGTCCTGGAAGGAGGTCTGCAGTGTGGGGAGTGAATAGAGGGAGCCTGGGCCTGGAGTCTTGGGTCTATCACACTCCTTGTGATTGTTACCAAGTCATTTGCCTCTCAGGGCCCTCTGCCCTAGAGGGAGTCAGCAATGGCCAACCACAGAGCTCTTGGGAAGATCTAAAACATAATTATGAGAGTACATTGCAAACTATAAAATGTTACACATGTATGCAGCATGATACAAATACAGTAAAGCTGGAGGCTCAGCCTTGGCTCTGATGTTCTCTAGTTATGTGATCTTGAGCACCTCCTGGGACCTCTCTGAGCCTCAGTTTCTCTGAAGGAAAGGAGAGGCTGCAACCCTGACCCTACTGGGTTGTAACGTTGACCAAAGTGTTTCATAAATGGTGCAGTGCTATAAAGGTAAAGGTTTACTGCACCTACTTTTTACCACTTATGAATTTTAGTATCAATCTCAAGAAGATTAAAGAAAAAAATGAAGCCCTTATATTAAACACAATGCAGGACACAGAGCCTTTTAATGCCCTGTAACACTCACTTCCAGTAAGAGGAAGAAGGTAAGCCTTTCTGAAATGAAACACTCTTCCAAACCATTTTATTTGAACTTAATTTTACTATGTGGCTAGTGTGGACAGATTTCTTCTGTGGGTAACACATGACTCACCCCTCAAGATTTTCTAACACCAGTGAAAGTTACAACTATTTGATTTCCCCAACAAAGAGTTATTAAGCGGTAATAATCCCAGAGAATATTCGGTTAGGTGTGCCCACGCCTGTTCTCAGGAAGGCCCAGGCTTGAGTACAGTTAATACTTCATGATAACTCATCAGCTAAACAAAACACACGCAGTGACCTGGGGTTCTGAGCATTGACTGCAGCTGAGTCAGCTCAGTAGCCTCTGGCTTGATCATCCCAGCGTGTGTGTGTGCTACCAATCTGAATGGATGCAGCTGCTGGACAGAGGGCCCTGCAGATCCCTAAACCCAACATATCCCAAAACAAACAAAGCATCTCTTCTTCAACCTGCTCCTCCTTCTTGATTCTCTGTCTGGCTAGTGACACCACCATCTCCCTAGTCCCAGAGTCTTATGATTTTAGGGATATAATAGACACCACACTCTCACTTCCTAAGGCCAATAAGGACTGGACTACAGCCAGGCAGGCAGGCAAATCACTTTGCCAACATCTGCTGTTTGTCGTATCCCCTCGTAATTGCACTGCTGTCCCATTTCAGGTCCTCAGCAACCTCATGTGGACCATGGCAGTTCTGTTTACATTTGCTGATCTCATGGGGATCTAGTTGTCCTGCCCGCCTTTAGTCTGTTCCTCCATACAATCCTCTCCCCACTCATCTGCATTCTGAGCTTTGAAATGCACAGATACGAGCATCCCACACCCTGATCACAAGCTTTCCTCCTTACTTACTCCTTGCCGGTAAAATTATGTTGAAATTCCTTGGCCTGGCATTTTAAGCTCTTCATAATCTGGTCATTTTTGATCATCCCTTGTACCTTGTCCCTTAGCTATATTCAACAACTTGCTGTTTCTCATACTTGTTAATTTTCTCCTCATACCAAATCTCTGCTCATCCTGCCAGGAGACCCCAAACTGGTGCCTCTTCCAGGAAGAGTCCCTTAGCTGCAGGTAAATGTCTTTTAATCTACACACCCACAGAAGTTTCTGCATGTTAGCCCTTATTGCTAAGACTATGCCTTGTCACAGGTAGGGGGCAGCACAAACGATACTTTCTCAGGTCGCTTCTGAGCACTCTCCTTTTAAAGCATATTTCCCCTATCATTCTCTTTCATAGAATCTCATTTTTCATAGGATTTCATAGAATTCTCATTTTTATAATTTTGTATTTGTAGGTATGCTTATTGCTTAGTGTTTGCCTTACCTACTTCACTGCAGTCGAGGTTTGTCTACGTTTGACAAATCTAGACAGCATATTAAAAAGCAGAGATGTCATTTTGCTAACAAAGGTCCATATAGTCAGAGCTATGGTTTTTCCAGCAATCATATATGGATATGAGAGTTGGACCATAAAGAAACCTGAGTGCCAAATAATTGATTCTTTCGAATTGTGGTGTTGGAGAAGACGCTTGAGAATCCCTTGGAAAGCAAAGAGATCAAACCAGTGAATCCTAAAGGAAATCAACCCTGAATATGCATTGGAAAGACTGATGCTGAAGCTGAAGCTCCAAAACTTTGGCCATCTGATATGAAGAGCTGACTCATTGGAAAAGACCCTGATGCTGGGAAAGATTGAGGGCAGGAGAAGGGGGTGACAGAGAATGAGACGGTTGTATGGCATTACCAACTCGATGGACATGAGTTTAAGCAAATTCTGGGAGATAGTGAAGGACAGGGAAGCCTAGTGTGTTGCAGACCATGGGGTTGCAAAGAGTCAGACATGACTTAGTGATTGAATAACAACAATACACTGCAAACTCTCTTGTTTGCATAGGCATGAAATTTGCCCTTGTGTTTATGACTATCACCAGGGCTTAGCAAAAGTGCCTAACTCATAGTATATGGTAAGTAAATAATAGATGAGAAAATAAACAAAAGTAGATGTTGGCACGTCTGCCTAGATTGTCAACTTCTTGAGAAGTTGGTTTGCATTTCAATCATTCCCTTAGCCCAGTCTTTCTGCTGGGAGTTGCTTAACCAACAATAACTGAATTGGATTTTAATTTTAGGTCTTCATTTCTTTCTGTTGAGTGAGGAAATTGCTATGGATGACTTGTTGGCCTTTGAATTTGTTTGTGACAGAAAAGTGGTAGAAAAGTATGCAATTAAATAGTCTTTGCTTGTGTTCTAGCACATTTCCACATGCGAAGTCCTCAACATACTTCCCAATGAAAAACCTTTTCATGGTAAAGCAGATCAACACAGTGGCTGTTAGCAGCAGAAAGATAATTAACAAATTTCTGACATGAGTCTGTTTATTCTGCTACTGTCGAGGGTAATCATATTGGTTGAGGAAAATCCTTTTGCCTTGATTCTAAGTGTTCACATGTGCAAATGTTGTCAGACCTGGATTCTGACTGTGAAATCAATGTGTAGAAATTTATGTATGCATTCATATTGTGGATGACCCATAACTTTAATGAGGGCAGGACATGATTTATTTGTGAACTGATCAAACTGTTAAGTGTTCATCTATTTATCTGTTATTTTCTTCTTTTATTTTTGATTCACTCATTTGCTTGCTTACCTAACAAGTACCAGAATGGTAACTGTGGGCCTGGTAGAGTCAGGGCTATAAACATGAACACAGTGTGTACCAGTACCAGCCCTCCGTGGAAGTTCAGGATGCATAAAGCGATCACAAAAGGCTTCATGGAGAAGTCAATGTGAAGAAAGAAAATCCTTCCCTTTGATCAATAAAGGGAAAATGGGATCTTCATTCAGGCTTTTATATTGCTCTTCCTTATTGGGTTCATTTTGTCATTTGCCGTATCATGTGTGTATGTCTAAGCTGTGTATGTGAGTGTGTGTGTGCTCATATAGTCAATTAGCCTAAATTCTAAAGCGAACTGAAAGAGAGATGGAGAAAATTAAAATTTATTGTTTTCAAAATCCCTTATTTACTAAATAATTTTTTTTTTTTGGTGTAGAGTTCATCATTCACACACTCTACTGAAAGAAAAGCCAGTGTACAGTCAGATGAGAGAGCACTGCTGGGTGGTTGGAGTGGGAAGCTGATGTGAGTCACTCAATCATCTCCCTCTGAAGAGTGTCTAGGGCATTGAGTTACGTTATGTAAAACCTACTGGCTGAAATTATTACCTCTGTTGTCTCCCTTTCATCTTTTTCTTTTAACTTTCAAGGTTTTATTGACTAGATCTATGCAATTAATATATCAAGATGCAATCAATAGCTGTAGCATTATTTTCCACGCATAAAGTTTCTGCTGATGAAGAAGAATCTACCAATACCAAGGTGGGGGAAAAGTTCACACCTGCAAATGTCTCTCAACTTGCAAGCAGGCTCATCCAAAAGGTCTCCTGGAAACTTTGGCCCAGATCACAAAGGTAGTGACCAGATCTCTAATGTGATCCCAGGTATGTCTGAAATACTTCAGGCCCATCAAATAGTGCATAAGATGATGAAGTAAACACACTCACGTGCCCACAATCAGCATAAGAATAAAATTTTATCACTATTATGGAAGGCTACTGTTATCTCCTCTTCAATTGCATTTCCCCTGTTCTCACCATGCCCCCTCCCTCTCTTCCCCTTATGGATTTGTGGTGAGTACTTTCAGCCTGCCATCATTTTCTAAAGGCTATGGGATATAATTTGGCTTGTATGAACTTTAGATTTCAGTTATTCAGCAAGGAGAATTTCCAACTGTTTTGCATTTTCTACCTTGGATTATCACCAATTTTTTTTTAGTTGATCTGACCCTTGGAAGATAAGTTAAACTTAACTGAGGTGTAAGTAGGTGGTTTCAACTAGAGTACATCATCCCACAGAGACCATGGTTAAGCTCCCCATTGATTCGGCTCAGTTATCGTGAATAACAATATGAGTGGGAGGAAACAGGATGATGTAAAAATTAAAAACTGGGTTATTAATCCTGGAGGAAGGTTAATGAAGAAATAATTTGGGGAGTGCAATTGCCATCTGGTTCTTTTCGGGACTCTCATTCTCCTTCACACTTCTGACACCTGATTGGTCATCATGTGTGTGGGCTAAGTCGCTTCAGTCGTGTCTGACTCTTTGTGACCCTGTGGACTGCAGCCCTCCAGGCTCCTCTGTCCATGGGGATTCTCTAGGCAAGGATACTGCAGGGGGTTGCCATGTCCTCCTCCAGGGGATCTTCCCTACCCAGGGATTGAACCTGTGTCTCTCACATCTCCTGCATTGCCAGGTGGGCTCTTTACCACTAGCACCACCTGGGAAGCCCTGATGGTCATCAAGTGTTCTCAATTCCTCTTCTTAAACATCTGTCAACTCTGCGCCTCCCTCTTCACCACCTACTCACGGCCTGTATTCAGGCTCTTATCACCCTGGACTGTTCTTTTGTAATAAGTTCTTAACTCACTTCATGCTGCCTCTGTCCCCTCTAATTCTATCCCTTTTACTGAATCCAGAGAGATCTTTCTGAAACACAAATCAGAGTAGTTTGCCTCATTTTTCTTAAGACCCTTCATCGGCTTCTCACGGCCTTCAGAGTAACATCTGGTATTCATACTCGGGGGTCCCTGCCCACCTCTGTGCGTCATCCCTCTGTCTTTACCTCCCCACTCTTGCTTCAATCACGTTGTGTTCCATCTAGTTTTTTCCTTTCATGTAGATGTGCCTGTGGGGGCTTCCTGGGTAGTTCAGTGGCAAAGAATCTGCCTGCAATGCAAGAGCCACAGGAGACATAGGTTTGATCCTTGGGTCGGGAAGATCCCCTGGAGGAGGGCATGGCAATCCACGCCAGCATGCTTGCCTGGAGAATCCCCATGGACAGAGGAGCCTGGAGGGCTAAGTCCATAGGGTCGAAAAGAGTCAGACACAACTGAAGTGACTTAGCCTGCGTGCCTGCAGATGTGCCTGTGACCTCGGTGAACTACTTACTACTGGTCCTCAAGGGTTAGGTCTAGAGTCACTCCTTCTGGATAACTTTCCTTTGTTAACCCTTTCTGAGTTCTCAGAACACCCTCGAACTCTTCCATCTTTGCACTTAATACATTATTTTACAGGTTTTTATTTGTCTGTTTCCCTCTCTGGCCTGCAGGCAGAGGTAGGATTATTGTTTATTTCTCATCTTGCTTAGTTTGATCCATATTTGTGAAATGGATGAATGTGTGCATGCATGAAACTAGAGGAGGAAAACTGAGAGTCATTCTTCCACTTGAATGTAAGGTGGTGGGTTTTTGACTGTTTTGTTCTTTGCTGTAGCTTCTGCACCAAGCACCTTGGCATTTAATCGACGTTCAATAAACAGCTGATGAGAAAATGAACTAAGATTTCTTCTGTGCGACTCCGCAGGGTAGACAAGATTTCTTCTGCTTGACAGTGGGTAGAAATTCCAGGGATATTATCTGGGGGAATCTGTTCTAGTCCTGCAATTTGCCAGCAGGAGGCTCAGTTTTGTGCAGGCCATGAGCCAACGTAAATCAGGTCTAGCAGCATGATTGGCACTCCCTTCCCCCTGGATGGTTTTCCAAACACAATCTGTGGACCACCTGGGAAGCACCTGCACTAGAGTCAGCCAAGGTAGATGTTAATATCTGGGTCCTCAGGAGACTAGACAAGTGAGAATTATTGGGGTGGCTCCAGCAATCTGCTTTCCATTTGTTTCCTGTGGACACTGGGAAAGCCGAACAATGGTATGGGCTACACTGGAAGCATAATAAATACCCCAATCACTTCAGGAGATCTAGAAGAGGTTGAGCAGCCTATTTTGGATACCACTAGGCATGCATCTGTGGAGAAGGCAATGGCGACCCACTCCAGTGCTCTTGCCTGGAAAATCCCAAGGATGGAGGAGCCTGGTAGGCTGCAGTCCATGGGGTCGCTAGGAGTCAGACACGACTGAGCGACTTCCCTTTCACTTTTCACTTTCATGCATTGGAGAAGGAAATGGCAACCCACTCCAGTGTTCTTGCCTGGAGAATCCCAAGGATGGGGGGAGGCTTGTGGGCTGCCGTCTATGGGGTTGCACAGAGTCGGACACGACTGAAGCGACTTAGCAGCAGCAGGCATGCATCTGACTCTCCAACTCACCCCCGAAGTAGTACATGAACAGCACAGTGTAGGCACTCAGCAAAATTTGCTGAAAAGAATGAAAATGGGGCTTTTTCTTCAAGCCCCCCTCAAAAGAAAATGGGGCTTGAAATTGAGGAATCACAGTTGTAACAAGGGTTCAAAGACTAGTTCATACAAAATTAGGTAAACACACATAAGGGAAGCTAAGTGTTTGTCATTTATCTATATACTTAGGAAAGGCTGGATAATTTATAGGAACCAACTGTCAGATCTGGTTATTTTTTGGACTTGAAATTCCCTTTATATTTGCAAATAACACCACAGATTATAAGTCATTAAATTTCTCCTCTAGCATTTTTTTAAATAAAGTAACATTTTTCGAGCATTACAAAATCCCAATAAAGATGAATCCCTTAGAGGTCACTTGAAATTGATCTGGATAAATGAAAACAGGGCTTGAAATTGAGGAGTCACAGTTGTAATGACCTTAATTGATTTGCAAAACACTCACCAGGAAGGAGGATGAGAAGATATATAAACACGGTGCACATAACATAAACACTTTATTTCATTTGGCAGGAGATATCTTTTAGGGAGGGTAATGGAGGGGCTTGTTTCCCTTTCTGTTAGGCATGTTTCCTTTTTAGTATTTACAAACCACTGGCATCTTCAGGGACACCTTGACACTTTCCTGCCTAGGATCCTCCTTTCTAATCATCAGAGATACCAGCAGCAGAAAGAATCCAGAAATCCCTGTGAGGCTGGGAATACCTTTTCAAAATCAACTATGAAATTTCCTGACTCTTACATTTGGAATTTTCAGCTGGTGACCTTGGATTTCTCCAAGGTTGTGCTTTTTGATCCAGTGAGTCTGGAGTCATTTTTACCCTTCTCGCTTTAACACATTTCAATATTTCTATTGATTTGGATATTGGAAAGAGATGATTAAAATGCTTTCACCTTGCTAACGATCATTTGATTTTCAAGGATATAATCTTATAATGCTGAAGATTACCTCCCTGTTCCTCATCTCTTTCACTTCATGGAGGGGGAGGGGATGCACTCTAGAGTGGGTTTAATGGTGACCTCCTCCCCCACAAAATATATATCTACTCAGAACCTGTACAGGTGATCTTACTTGGAAAAAAGTGTTCTGCAGTTGTACCTGAGGTTCTCAAGATTAGATAATCCTGGATTATCTGAGTAGGACTAATTCCCATGGCATGTATCCCTAGAGGAGAAAGAGAAGACAGGCATGGGTGGATGATGTGACGATGGAAGCAGAGACTGGAGTGATGTATTCACTAGCCAAAGAGAATCAAGTGTTGTTGGCAGCCACTGGAAGCCAGGAGAGCTCCAGACCTGCTGATATCTTGATTTCAGACTTCTGGCCTCCAAAGCTGTGAAAGAATACATTTCTGGTGTTTTAAGACACCCAGTTTATGATAATTTGTTAGGGTTGCCCTAGGAAATGAATGCAGTCTGTTTTGGACCCAATCTTTCCAGTTTTTTGCTACCCTTGTCTGCTATAGACTAACATTTACTTGTGCTTCATTGACTATGCCAAAGCCTTTGACTATGTGGATCACAAAAAACTGTGTAAAGTTCTTAAAGAGATGGGAATACCAGACCACCTGACCTGCCTCCTGAGAAATCTGTATGCAGGTCAAGAAGCAACAGTTAGAACTGGACATGGAACAACACTGGTTCTAAATTGGGAAAGGAGTACATCAAGGCTGTATATTGTCATCCTGTTTATTTAACTTACATGCAGAGTACATCATGAGAAACGCTGGGCTGGATGAAGCATAAGCTGGAATCGAGATTGCCGGGAGAAATAGCAATAACCTCAGATATGCAGATGACACTGGCCTTATGGCAGAAAGTGAAGAAGAACTAGAGCCTCTTGAGGAAAGTGAAAGAGGAGAGTGAAAAAGTTAGCTTAAAGCTCAACACTCAGAAAACTAAGATCATGGGATCCGGTCCCATCACTTCATGGCAAATAGATGGGGAAACAATGGAAACAGTAAGATACTTTATTTCCTTGGGCTTCAAAATCACTGCAGATGGTGACTGCAGCCATGAAATGAAAAGACACTTGCTCCTTGGAAGAAAATCGATGACCAACCTGGACAGCATATTAAAAAGCAGAGACATTACTTTGCCACAAAGGTCTGTTTAGTCAAAGCTCTTGTTTTTCTAGTAGTCATGTATGAATGTGAGAGTTGGACTATAAAGAAAGCTGAAAGCTGAAGAATTGATGCTTTTGAACTGTGGTGCCAGAGAAGACTCTTGAGAGTTCCTTGGACTGGCAAGGAGATCCAGCCAGTCAATCCTAAAGGAAATCAGTCCTGAATATTCATTGGAAGGACTGATGCTGAAGCTAAAACTCCAATACTTTGGCCACCTGATGGAAGAGCTGATTCATTGGAAAAGACCCTGAGGCTGGGAAAGATTGAAGGTGGGAGGAGAGGGGGACGACAAAGGATGAGATGGTTGGATGGCATCACTGACTCAATGGACATGAGTTTGAGTAAGTTCCGGGAGTTGGTGATGGACAGGGAAGCCTGGTGTGCTGCAGTCCATGGTTTCACGAAGAGTTGGACATGACTGAGTGACTGAACTGAACTGAACTGAGTCTGCCACAAGGCTAGACTTATCCTGACGTTGGAGGTCTCCTGCTTTGATGAGGGATCTTACTCCACAGTCTGTACTGGGCAACCAGACTTTGAGAACAACCATGGTCATCTTCCCAGGTGGTGCTAATGGTAAAGAACCTGCCTGCCAATGTAGGAGATAAGAGATGTGGGTTCGATCCCTGGGTTGGGAAGATCCCCTGGAGGAGGGAATGGCAAACCCACTTCAGTATTCTTGCCTTAAGAATCCCATGGACAAAAGAGCCTGGTGCACTACCGTTCATAGGGTTCCAAAGAGCCAGACATGACTGAAAGGACTTAGCCTGCACGTGTTGTTCTAAGAGATTTACATGCATGCATTATTTTACTTAAAAAAATTTTTTTTTGTGCCAGACAACTTTATATGAGGGATCCTAGTTCACCTACAAGGGATCAAACCTGAGCTCCCTGCCTTGGAAGCATGGAATCTTAACCACTGGACCACCAGGGATGTCCCCGTGTATTACCTTATTCAGTCTTCACAGTCAGTCTCTAAAGTTGGTTCCATCATTTTCTTCCATTTTCTAAGTGAGGAAATGGAGGCTCAGAGGATGTACCTGGTACACACTTGAGTGACTATAATGTTCAGAGCAGGGCTGCACTCTGAACTTGGGTCAGCCTCACTCCAAAGTCTTTTCTTCAAATCCTGCTGAATTTCAGTGAAAATAGGGAGCAGAGCTTTGACACTGATGAGAGCATGCGTGGAGATCTGGGTGACTTCTCAGGGCCTATAAATCTTTGCAGACTAACTCACCAAAGACTCCCAGGATGTGACAATCTGATTTAATCCCCCAAACTACATTATGAAAAAAATCCTTATTAGCAGCTACAAGTTACTTCAAGTCATGGGATATTGAGGTTGCTCATGAATAGAAAAGACCACTAACATTAAATTTTAGAATCTATTTAGTTTGTGAATCACTTTATATTGAATAATGTATCTTTAGACTAAAAAACATTGATGAATAGCCCTCTGATCTCTTTGTAGGAAGGATATTTTAAGCTTAAAATTAATAGGAGGAATCATGAAGGAAAATTTAGATAGGTTTAACTACATAAAATTGACCAATACTTGTAGGTCAAAAAATCTGAAGCAAAAGTAAAGGGCAGGCATTGCACCAAGCTCATGTTCCCCTCTTTCCCTACCGCCAACTCTGCCCCATGAGTGAGCAAGTTAACCTGTTACTTGTTCTTGCTTCCCCATGCTGTAGCAGGGGCCCAATAAAGCTTGTCTGAAAAAATTAAAGTATTTAGATGATGCAACAAATATGAAGAAAAACCTAATAGCCTTAATGTATAAAGACATCATCTATATTGGCAAGACAATAATATTACCCAATGTAAAATAGATAGCCAATAGAAATTTTCTGTATGACTCAGGGAGCTTAAACTGGGGCTCTGTAACAACCTAGAGGGGTGGGAAAGGGTGGGAGGTGGAAGAGAGGTTCAAGAGGGAGGGGACATATGCACACCTATGGATAATTCATGTTGATATATGACAGAAATTAAACCAGTATATGCAAAGCCATCATCCATCTATTAAAATTAAACAAATATAATTAAAAAATATTACCCAATAGATAAATAAACAAGGGAATAGTGAGGTAAATTATGATATGTCCATATAATAAGACATTAAATCATCATCTAAATGATGTTTAGGAGAGGTATTCAGCAGCAGGAAGATTCTCATTATGAAATGCTAAATCCACAAAGCAAGCTGTAAAACATATTCACTATAACATCATAATGAAAAGTAACATCTATTCCTGACTCCTTATGTGCCTAGCTCTGCACTGAATGCTTTCTATGTCTTATCTCCTTGAGTCCCTCAGACAACATAATGAGGGCTGTCGCACTACAATTTCCATTTTGTATTTGAGGCACATCAGGGTCAGAAAGGTTGAGTAACTTTCTCAGTGTCATCCAACAAATTCGTAATGTAACTCTGATTCAAATCCAGGTCTGTCCTCAAATCTGGGTAACTCTTTCCCTTTCTAATGGTTTACTACACTCTAAGTCACTGGATGTGGGGATCCTGTTTTTTTATCTTTGTAATTTTCGTAGTGCTTTGCAAAAAATTCCTACTTGTTGAATGGTGGGAGATAGCTACTTATTGATTAAGAGAATAGGTCTGATAGTTTGACTGATCTGGGTAGTGCTGGACAAGGGAACCACTCCCAGGGTCAGTTTCTACCCCACAGTAAATCGTGGTGCTATGCTAAGTCACTTCAGTCGTGTCCGACTCTGTGCGACCCCATAGACAGCATCCCACCAGGCTCCCCCGTCCCTGGGATTCTCCAGGCAAGAATACCGGAGTGGGTTGCCATTAATTGTGGTGAGGAGTAAGTAAATTTGCCTGCTTGGAGGCTTAGCTTGGTGCGTCGTGCATAGAGTGTACAGAAAATAGCAGGTGATACTGAATCCAATGGTATCATACCTCTTTGTGTAATAAGGCAACATATTTATAATTTTAACAGTTGGTAAAAACATTTCCTTTAGGGAATAAACTGTTTTTGTTTGTGGTTCATAACCTTGTGGTTCACTAAGGGTATTTGAAATCTGAGGGTAGGAGTGATGTTAGCTCAACTTTCTATATCCTTCCACAACCCCCTCAAAAAGAGGAATGGTTCAAACCGTTGCATCTCAGGATTAAGATTTTCTTTCTCCTGAGAGAGAAGAGAGGAGTACAAAGGGGTGAGGCTGAGTTGGTGAGCAGGCAATGAATGAGCTACAGGAAGGCTGAGAGATGTGCCACTGAAATGCTCTGCTGGCGAGATGGTCCTGGCTTTTACGTTTAATGGTTTGCATGATGTTGCGTTGCTGTAATACTGCTCCATTCTCTTCTCTCTGCACTCCCGGCAATTTCTTCCAAAAATCTACTGAACTCATATATGCTTTGCAAGAACTTTTAAATAAGTAGAAATGACCTCTTTCCTGACCAGGTTGGACAGCGGCCCAGGAAGCAATGGCATTTACTCAAAGGAGCCAGGAGACCTGGGTGACAGTGAGAACAACACAAGCCTCTCTGAAATGTCTCAGAAACTTTCAGACCTCGGCAGAGTAAGGAGTGGATTATATGGACACGAGGGACCCCTGTGGATACTTTGTTACCCGACTGTCCTTTGCACATACGTGATAAATGTCTCGTGGCAATTGAGAACAATAAAGAGAATCTCTATGTGGCTTAGACTGGAATCACAGAGGAATTCACAGAAGGAAAGGCCCAAGAGTTAGGGGAAAGTGGAGAAGGCTTGGTTCAGAAGGTGTCGCTTCTGATGCCTTGGAGAGCTGACCCAACAGTGGGTTTGGCTATTGTCACTGGGTTGAGAGAAGCACCCATGAGGACAGTATTGATCCAACGAGCCAGCGACCAACCAGCCAGCTCTGCACCTCATTAGAATCAGTACTTGTTACTTTGGGGACCTCTGGAGGATACCTAGATGTTATTGGAGGGTGGTCAGAAAGAGATCATGTGGCTGTCACAGAGGAAAGAGGATCCGTGAGTTCATTTTGGAGGGGAGCAGGTGACTCCAGATCCAGGAGCAGGTGGTCTGGACCTGACCAAAGAGGAGGGAATTGCTGAGAGCCTGTGTGTTCAGAGAGGATGGGATTCAGCCACAGAGCGGTCAACTTGCCCGTTGCCTAGGAAAGGGCACCTTGGATGCCTCTCAGTTGGAAGATATTATCTCCAGATGGAATCCTCTGCCTGCTGGCAAAGTCAGCAGCATTATTTGGTAATATTTTGATGTGCTATTTATGTGGAAAGGAGGTTTATTGACATGTCTTTCACATCATGCATAAAACAACTCTAACTTTTTCTTTTGAAAGGGACAATAGTGATGAAGATGGTGAATCTTGGAAAGGACTTAGGGGCAAAGAACGAGCCAGGCATGGGTTTGTGCCCAACACCATGTGTCCTGGCAGGAGCATCCAGGCCAAAGCTTGATTTGCATTCAGGCTGCATCCCTGATTGGGGAAGCTGGAGTTGCTTGTCGTCCTGATGAGTCTGGTGAGAGCTCCAGACGAGGGGTGACAATGAACGGGAAAACGCTGCAGAGGGCAGGGATGGGAGGGGAAGGCTTGGGGGAATTGCCCAGGGCTTTCGTGTCAGGCATTTGTCTGTTCATCATCTCCATTTGGGCAACAACAACTTAAGCAAAGCAAGCAAAGAGGTTCACGTAATTTTAGTGACCCCTGAAAAACCTCGCGCATCTCTGCTGGGAAATGTGTGCTTTTCTTCCATGCAGCATTTGTTTTAAGTATTTAGCTGCCCCACACAGTTGCAAGTTCATTTAGCCATTTTCTCTCTTGCTCTCTCCTTTTCTCTCTCTCTCCCTCATGAAATCACTTTAGTCAGCACAAATTTGGAGGCAGAACCAAACCCAGTAATAGCATATCTCAGACTGCTATCAATTTTCCGCCAGAAGAACATTTCGGGACACAAAGTCCTTTGTCTATTTCCAGAAGCTCGATTCAATGACATTACATGAATGACTACAACCCTATAGCATGTTCTGCGCCGTTTCAAATTGTAACCTAAAAAAAAGGAAGAACTTGGATTGCAGCCAGAGTGTAATGATTTCAGTTCTTAAGAAAATCCAGCAACCATTATAGCACATTCAATATTTTCTTGCTGTGGAAATTTAAGAATTGACTCTAATCAAATAGCAACCCCACCACCCCCATCCTCCATTTTCTTATGGTTCCTGTTACTAATAGGCCTCCCACGTCTGTTTTGGCTTAAAAAAATAAATAAGTTTACAAAATGTTTTTAAAAATTGGGCTGAATCAGACAATTGTATATTTTAGAAAATGAAGGCAAAATGTAAAACAGGCTAATCACGATTCCAAATTCAATCTTCAGGGCCCTAATTGATCCCATCCCAAAGGTAACATTCTATCTTAATTGACATGCCGAGATGGTTATAATTATGTAAAATAAAACTGGGTCTGGTGGAAACTCCATGGTTTCTTGTTGAACAAGAGATGGCCAGCTTTTATAATAGTTGATTGCAAAAGGATGCAACCACTTTGCTCATATTTCCTATTTTGGTTTGGCCCTTGTACATGCACCATGAGGTCCCCTACTCTTTGAACAAAGTATGGACATCAAGGGGAATTTTGTGTCCTTACATGTTCCTTGGAGCTGAAGGAGGCCTGATACAAAGGGTCGATATTTTCAATGTCCATTCCGGAAGTCAGTCAAAAAGGGGGAAGGGGCATGGATAAAATGGAACATTTTCCCATTTGTTGGCAGAGGAATTTTTCTGCAAGATGGTGACCACACGCACGAGCTCGTGCTCAGCCTGGATAGGAAACAGATGGCAGTGAGCAGGCGCAGAGCAAATGGAGATTACAGGATGCAGGGCCCACGGGTTGGACCCACAGCCCTTCCGGGATACGGGGGAGCCTGAATGACGATTCCAATAAGGAGCCTTCATCCCTTCTTGGACCCCTGCAGACTTTCTGCCTCTCTGAGGAGGGCACCCCGAATGGGAAGCCAGGACTCCCTGTGGGTCAGACTGGATGTTGAGAAGCAGGAAGGTAGGAGGCCTGTTCATGCAATCAGGAGAGGCAGAGGCTGCCTTTGATGGGATGGAACACCTGTGCCTCTTGGCATCTTGCCTCCCTGGATGGGTGAACCAAGTGACTCCCGTGTGTGGTGATTAGTATTAATCACCCTCTTGCCCAGTAATGCCAGCCGTGGGGGTGCCTTTGTGTCACATGGCTGTGCTCTCTCTACTTCCCGACAGTGTTCGTCTGTCAATGTCCCCACCAGTCCTGATTTCTTTCAGAGCCTCAAGTGTCTCTGCCTCCGATCCTGCCTTCTCTAATTCACAAACCTGCCTATGTGACTACCGTGTCTGAACCCTGGCACGGCTCCCGTGAGAACCTCAGAATGCAATGCAATTGCTGTTACTTACTTACTTGCCTAATTGTTTGTTCTATGCTTCTCTGGCTGTCAGTTTTCTCTTGGATCCATGGCATCTAGCACAGTGCCAGGCCCCGAGTGTGGAGCCTTGGTATGTTTTTGTTGACTGAGGCTGACTCCCCCACTCATGGGGTGTTACGCTCAAGTGTGCTCTTATATACTTCCCTTAGCCAAGTATCAGTGCTTTAGTCCAGCAGTCCCCAGCCTTTTTGGCACCAGGGACGGATTTCATGGAAAACAATTTTTCCACAGATTGGGAGTGAGGGGGAAGGTTTCAGGATGATTCAAACTCAGCACGTTTACTGTGCACTTTATTTCTAACCTAATGCTGCTGCTGACCAGACAGGAAGTACCGGTCTGCAGCCTGGAGGTTGGGACCCCTGCTTTAATCAATATTTATCACCTACTCTAGACCCATCGGAGAAGGCAATGGCACCCCACTCCAGTATTCTTGCCTGGAAAATCCTATGGACGGAGGAGCCTGGTAGGCTGCAGTCCATGGGGTCACTAAGAGTCGGATACAACTGAGTGACTTCATTTTGACTTTTCACTTTCATGCATTGGAGAAGGAAATGGCAACCCACTCCAGTGTTCTTGCCTGGAGAATCCCAGGGACGGGGGAGCCTGGTGGGCTGCTGTCTATGGGGTCACACACAGTCGGACACGACTGAGTGACTTAGCAGCAGCAGCAGCTAGACCCATCGAGACGAAGAACATGGTGAAAGAAGCAATCTTCAGGCTGACAGAACTGTCTGGAGATGCTTAGCTCCTTAGGAAGGGCCTTGGACTGTAACAGTTTGATAAACAGAGAACAGTATATTTTGCTGTTACGTTTTGAAGATCCTCAACACCTCGGGGATGCATGGGCCTTAAGTCACCCTATCAACAGATTAATTTTACAGAAGAGGAAATGGAACCCTGAAGAGGTTATGTGATGGACATCCTGGGCCGTCACTACTTAGCTACTAGTAGAGCTGTGTGACATCACTACTTAGCTACTAGTAGAGCTGTGACATCACTACTCAGTTACTAGCAGAGCTGTGATGAGCACCTTGGCTCCTAGCCTGAGGCTCTTGTACATGTTGGGCTGGAGTCCCAGGTTATCTGGAAATCAACAAAATCCCTCCATAGCCCCTCCCTTAATTCTATTTCACTTTTACACCCGGACTTCCCAGGTGGCGCTAGTGGTAAAGAACCCGCCTACCAATGCAGGAGTCATAGACGTGGGCTCGATCCCTGGGTCAGGAAGAGCCCTTGGAGGAGGGCATGGCAATCCACTCCAGTATTCTTGCCTGGAGAATCCCATGGACAGAGAAGCCTGGCAGGCTACAGTCCATCGGGTCAGTTGGACACAACTGAAGTGACTTAGCATGCAGGAGTTGGTCTCCAGCTGCAAGTTGCAAACCTCCCTCCTCTCATAAAGATATGAGAAATTTATGGGGCTTCCCTGGTGGCTCAGGTGGTAAAGAATCTGCCTGCAATACAGGAGACCCAGGTTCGATCCCTCGGTTGTGAAGATCCCATGGAGAAGGGAATGGCAACCCACTTTAGTATTCTTGCCTAGAGAATCCCAAGAACAGAGGAGCCTGGAGGGCTACAGTGCATGGGGTCACAAAGAGCTGGACATGACTGAGTGACTAACACTTAATGGCTTCATGTATTGCCCATTTATATGTTGTTTGTGCTCAAGGCCTCCACTGAGAGCCCTGTTGCTAAGAAACAGCTTGGGACAAAGAAAGGAGAGTCAACCCTGGAGCCAGAATGATCTGGGCTCAAATCCAGGCTCTGCTATTTCCTTGCTTTGTGAACTTGAGCAATTTACTTAGTTCTCTGGGCCTCAGTTTCTTCATGGTAGCAGCCTCACAGAGTCATTATGAAGACTGAATGAGAAGATGTATGAAAAGCTACTATCACATTATAGGAGCTTAGTAGATATTTAAAGCCTTTTCCTTCCCATTCTTCTGGTACCCTCTGAAACTCACCTATCCTGAGCTTCTGTGCCATCAGTTCAGTTCAGTCGCTCAGTCAGGTCCGACTCTTTGCGACCCCATGAATCGCAGCATGCCAGGCCTCCCTGTCCATCACCAGCTCCCGGAGTTCACTGAGACTCACGTCCCTGCCAAATTATTCATACCATTGCATATCTGCCCTTCCTTCCTCCCTCTTTGCATCTATCCCAAGGGGACATGTGCATTAAAAAAAGTTTTATTAGGAGTATAAATAAAAATTATACTCCCAATAAAAGGTATACTCCAATACTTTTCACTGGGAATATAATTACTCCCAATAATTATTAGGAGTTAGTTTCAGTGTATAGCAAAGTGATTCAGTTATACCTATCCATATATTCATTCTTTTTCAGATATTTTCCTATACAGGTAATTGAGTAGAGTTCCCTGTGCTATACAGTAGGTCCTTGTTGGTTATCTATTTCATATTTAATAATGTGTGTATGTTCATTCCAAGCTCCTAATTTATTCCTTCTGCCCATCTTTCTCCTTTGGTAACCCTAAGTTTGTTTTTGAATTCTGTGGTTCTATTTCTGTTTTGTAAATAAGTTTATTTCCATCATTTAAAAAATTAGATTCCATGACATATACATTTAAATAGAATAATCTGGAATAATTTATAATAATTTTGACTATTATATATTATATAGTATAAAGCATATTATATAATTTATTATGTGTTATATAAAAATAAAGATATTTTTGTCAGAGATAAATAAAATACTGGGGTCAGTAGATGAAGTAGAAAGGCTGTGACCTTTGTAATCAGACCTGGTTTTGAATCGCCATGTCCCAAACTACAAATGACATGTACTTGTCAAAATGACTGTAAAACAGAGTTGATAATTTCCACCTCAAGCCTGATGTGTGGATGAAATGAAATGAAGACCCTTCCTTGGTACAGGGGAGGTGCTCAGGAAAATGTTCATCTCTTTCTGGCATCTGGTACAGACTGGAGCCATCAGACGTAATTTCAGCAATTATCTATTGAATTACCTTGCATTTCTAAACCCCAAAGGATTGATTCTTAAGGTGGGGTGTCCTGGAGCAGAAGAGAAGATTTTACCAACAGACATGCCCTACATTCCTTTAAGTGGTGAGGAGTGGAGGTTTTAGATGTGTTCAGTGGTCCCTACGATCCCTTAAGGGGCTCACAGCCCAGGTGTCAGTAGCATACACACATTTCGTAGTAAACAACAAGATAACCTGATCTAGGCTTAAAGTCACAAGGGTGCTTCCAACTGAAAGGTTCTTGAAATGGAGAAGAAGGAATATTTCTTTTGAGTGGATTTGGTGGACCATTATTTCCAGAAGGCACTAGGGTATGAGGTGGGCCTTGAAGGGAAGACAACCAGTGAGGGTTCAGAGAACTACTTTGATGGGAAGATCGAAAGGCTGGGCTCATTCTTGGATCCTGAAACATGTCCTACAGTTTACCTGGAGGCAGTTGGGGGTGAAGGTGGTGGAGTACAGATGACTGGAAATGTCCATAAATGAAATTTGCTGTACAGTTACTCCTAATCCTAAATGTGTTAGATGTCACTTTTCTAATCCCACCATATTGGTCATAGCATTACAGGAGGAAGAGGTTACTAAATGGCATCAAAATAGAAAAGTCATTCATGGGTGGACATCCTAGTCCCAGAACTTATTTCATTCTTGATCATTCCTTCATTCATAGCTTGAGCTTATTTTATGCCAGGCATTGTCTGTGGCTAGAGGCACAGCAAGAGCAAATTGTACCCACAGCCAAGGTAATGTATCTGTGTTCTCTCTCTCCATCTATTTGGGCCATGTTGTTTTGGAATTGTCAAGAGTAGCATCCCTGTGATGGCCCCACACATTGGTCCCTCTGACTTGCACCAGGGTTTGTGTTTTGGCACTCTGCCCACTTCAGTGGCATAAATGATGTAGTCATGTTCTCAGATTCACTATTTAGTGTGTAGGTCAAAGAGTACAGAGAAAATCACAGCAGGGGCTGATCAAGGCTATGATAGACATAAACATGAGGTGCTGTGAGGGAACAGAAAAGGGAAGTTGGAACCTGACTGTGCTGTCAGGAAGACTTGGAGGAAGCGACATGTGAGATGCCTGGAGAATGAGTGTAAGGGATAGTTTGGGGAAATAGAAGATCCACTGTGCACTAAGCATCACGGTAGGCATTATAGCAGTGGTGAGCAGAACAAAGTTCTCTCTTTCAAGGAGCTTTCATTCTAGTAGGGAGATGGTGACAGGCAGAGGGAACAGCATGTACAAAGAACCAGAGGTGTGAACAATATGTGGCTGAGCATGGCTAGAACCTGAGTGTAAGGCAGGGGATCAAGAAGAGGGTGGATTGGCAAAGATAGGATCGAGAGGTAAACAGTATGTGGATGTGTGGTCTTGCATGACCTTGTGTGCTAGGCTAGGGACGCTAAGCCTTGCCCTGAGGAGAGCAAGCAGCCAATGAAGAGTTTTCAGCAAGAGTAAACATGTTCATATTTCCCTTTGAGAACAATAATTCTGGCCACAGAAGTGAAAAATCACTCTGGCTACAGGAATAGAAATGACCTGGTGGGAGGAAAAACTGTGTTACTCTGGAAAAAATGATTTAACTTCTCTAAGCCTCAGTTTTTTCATCTGTAATATGGGAGTGCTTGTGCTCAGTCATGTCTGACTTGTTGTGACCCCATGGACTGTAACCCTCCAGGTTCCTCTGTCCATGGAATTTTCCAGGCAAGAATACTGGAGTGGGTTGCCATCTCCTATTCCAGGGGATCTTCCTGAGCCAGGGATCGAACTTGCATCTCCTGTATTGGCAATCAGATTCTTTGCCACTGAGCCACCTGGGAAGCCAGCAATATGGGAGTACTGTCCATCTAATAGGATTACTGTGAGATTAAATAAAGCAAAATAAATGGTGTTACCAGGTCCCACGTACTCTTCACATTTCAAGATGATGGGTTTTTAAGAAGCTCGAGTGCCAACTGGCTTTCAGGGAACAACTCTGGGAGAAGAACTACAGTGGGCTGGCCTGGGCCAGGTAGCAGACTGAGGTCAGAAGTAGAGACATTCAGCCCTTGATTCAAAATAGACCTAATAATGATTGCTGTGTGTCTAAGGATGATTGCTGGAGGAGAAATGTGGTGTGAGGTGGAACAGGAGAAAAATTGCTACTTGAGACAAAGAGTAGAGACCTTGTGAAGAGAGACAAGCCTTTGTCTCAGACACACATGGGTGTGTTTGATCACAGAACCTCAAGGGTGCCTCCAGGAGAAGCCACAGGGAAGAAATGAAGACAGTCCAAATGGACATGAAATAAATGGGAATGTGCTGGGTTAGAAGCAGGCAGAGAAGAAAAATATGAGAAGAATCTAGCGAGAGAGGGGGAGATAACCATGGCAGGAGGCCAGGAACTTTGAGAAGGGAAGCAAGTGAGAAATCCCCAGTTGTGGGTATGGCTGAGAGATTTTAAGAACAGGAATGTATAATTGCTTAACAGTGATTCTTACCTGTTTGTTGCTCTGTTTCATAACCACTCATCACTGTTCTTCTATATTCTCAGCAGATGGTTCAGGATTGGTGTTTGGGGTAAACCAAGGAAAGACGTGAAACTGTGTATTTGAGTCATCATGGAACAGAGAGAAGAGGACAAATATGGGAGGTGAAGCAAGAATGCTTTCTAAATGTAGCAGGAGCAGAAAATCGGAGCAACGACAGATCAAGAACATATGAACCCTGAGTCCACAGCCAATCTCAGGGAGAGTATTAGATTTGATGTAGAATGAAGTGAGGGTAGTGTCTCAGCAGTGTTATTAGAATCAGAAAGGACAGGGTGATCCCAGTGCACATTTGAGTTGCATATGGAATTTGTTCTGACCATCTCAAGAAGCACAGGATTTAGGAAAGCATAAGTGGCCTTTTGGGGAAAATACTAAGCAGAGGCCCGAGTGAGAACCTTACCCATTTAATCTACATTTAAAGAATGGTATCCATCCTTCCATCCATCCACCCACCCACCTACTAATCCATCCATCCTTCTATCCTTCCATCCTTCCATCATTTCTGTCTCTCTTATTGCTCCCTGGAGCTCAGACTGATAAAGTAAAAATAAAACTGGGAAATCCTCTCCCATCCTTTAGAATTTCCACTGAATAATGTAGAATTTTAGGCTCCCCTGGTGGCTTAGCAATAAAGAATCCGCCTGCCAATGCAGAAGACTCAGGATCCATCCCTGGGTTGGGAAGATCCCCGGGAGAAGGAAATGGTCACCCACTCCATTATTCTTATGTGGGAAATCCTGTGGACAGAGGAGCCCGGCAACCTACAGTCCATGCAGTCACGAAGAGTCAGATACAACTTAGTGACTAAACAAACAACAACAAGGTAGAAAAGCCTTTCCAGCCCCTTTTCTTGCTTTACGGAAGAGTTTCCTGACAGTTACCTGCTCTGTCAACAGAATCATCTTGAACCAAAGCGGTCTGCTTTTCCATTCACAGTTTGCAGTCTAGATATGGATTTGGGACTTCAGGATTTAATTAGAATCTATTTCCCCCATTTTTAGAAGCTTATTTCCAATCCTCTTAGCTTGATCTGAATCTCTTATATTTTTCCCTTCCGATTGGTATAGATACTTGGGAGATTTTTGCCTTCAGTTATTAAAAGAAAATGAACAGTTTTATTCTTCTGAAAGAATCCCACTCATATCCATCTTAGTTTCATCCAAAAACTATTTGGATACGTGGTTTTTACCGTGTTAGTCACTGAGGCTTGTGGTGACTGGCTTTGAGCCTGTGGTGGTGAACAAATCTTTGGATCACAACTCCATGAGTCTCACTCAGGGATGTAAACTCTAAAGGCACAAATGATTTTGAGAGTAGGTGGAAGCCACATTTATGGCTTGGGGTTCTGAATGCAGAAATCCACACTGTGGGGGAATCTGAGGTTGTGTCATAGAGACAGAGGCAAACCTTAGCCAGGCCATGTAGACAGCAGCACCTGGAAGCCTTAATGATCAGTCTGGCTTCCTGTCTCTGGAGCCCTCTAATCCCCCAGGTGCAGCCACTTCATCTGCACCTGTGGGCTCAGCCTTGTTCCAGAATCTGGATTCAATCCTCTCCCTATTTAAGGAGAATTTAAGGAATTCTGGGCCATTAGTTCAATCAATCTGATGACTAGTTCTCAACAACTCAGATTTGCATCTGAGTTTCCCTGGTCTTTCTAGGGCTTACCTCATCTTGACCTCCTGGTGCTCGGTCTGAAGTTCTGTCCTGGGAACCTGTTCTCTAATGCCTCTGGAAAGACCACCCACATGTCTGGAAATTACCAATGCTGTTGAGAGACTATTAAAACTGGGGTGTCACTTACAGATGAAGCTTCCAAATGCTGGCTCCTGCCTACATCTTCCCTATTTCAAGCATCTTCTTCACTTGTCCCTTTAACTGGGTCTGCCTGATCTCTGGATGCAGGTCCATTTGCATGTCTTTATTTGGAAACATCTGTGAATCACTCTACTAAGTCCTATGAAAAAGACACAGTCTTTGTCCTTTGAGAATTCCCAACCTGGCAGTGAAGACAGACGTGGAAACAGTCCTACTCAGTAAATGAAGAATATGCAACAAAAAGAACAAGGAAGGGTGTCCTGTTCCTGAGGGGTTCAGGGTTGGTTCCACAGTGGAGAAAATTTGAGCCTTAAAAGATGAGTAGGAGTTGGCTGCACAGATAAGTTAGATGAACATCTCAGGGCAAGGGCAATTGTTTGGGGGCATTTTAAGCCATCTGCAAAGGCTGAAGCGTGGGGTGGGCAGGAGGTGAGTTCACCAAACTGGGCAAGGGTCAGACTGGTGATGACCTTGTGTATAAAAATGATAATGGCTTTGGCAATGGTAACAGTAGAGGAAGATATGTCAATAACACCAGATTCAATGTTTCTCTTTATAATATTCACAAAATATTAATATGAATAACTTAGACAATAACAATAACTGACATTTATGTCCCATACTGAGTTCACTAGGAAGTTTCTGAGTATTTTTAACATCCGCAGGCAGACATTTGGGAACTTCTGGGGTAAAGTGAGTTAAGCAGATTTCTCAGGGCCTGCCATGTGGTAACTTGCTTTGTGACTAAGATGTGGCCAGAGGCACTCCCCAAATTTATTTGACTACCATTTCCCCCTCCTTCAATATTGGGAGGGACTAGAGTTTTGAACAACACCCTTTGGTGACAGACACATCCTGCTCAGTTCAGGGCATTTATCAACAGCCAGTCCGGGCTGTAAGAAGGAAGCAGCTGGGGGACCTTGTAAAAGTGTGGTGTTAGTCATCTTCCAGCCTACTTTGTTCCATCCTTCACATCCTGCTCAAGATGCTACTGCTAATCTCTGACATTGCACAAGATAAGGCTGTCAAGTAGCCACAATTTCTGAGTGAATGAAATACCAAGGAAAGAGAGTGGGAAGGAGTGAACTGTGATGATTGACAAGCACTCAGAGTGGGAAGAAACTTGAGAATGGGTGAAATGCTTGCACTGACAATTAGATATAGAGCCCATTTCCAAATTACGGTCTTGGTGTAAAGACTTTAGACCTGGGTTTAAAACGTTTGGGTAAAAATGACCAATAAGTCAATGTTTCTCAAGTCCTGGAAGGGCAAGACTCTAGTATACTAATTTTGTAGCTGTAAACAGCTCCTGGCATAAGGCAGGTGCTCAGTCCATCTATTACGTTAAATTTCGATTTTCTCTCTGGGACTCAGCTCACTGAGTTAGTTCAGGCCTGCTGGTTTCTGATGATGTTAAATATAATTTTCCTTTGAAAACTATGGTGACCTTTGAGAGGAAAGATTATGACTAATTTACAATTTGTTATAATAAATGTGTCACACTTATAACCAGGAAACAACAGTAATGTTTTGAAAGGTGTGTCTCTTGTTCTCCCTTCAAGCAAATTTTTTTTTAAGAAGAAAAAAGGAGAATTTCATCCAAGTCAAATTGAGGATTAGAACCCAGCAAGCAGATTCTCAGGATGCTCTGAGAACTGTTCTGCCAGTTAGAAGTCAAAGGCACAGTCATAAATGTAGAAAGGACAGGAGGCTGAAGGTGTTGTCTTTCACAGTGAATAAAATGAATCATCTCCATTTGGCAAGGGAGGACAATGAGAAAGGTTGAAGTCTTTGGACCTAATGTTTCCAAAAGTTGAAGCCAGTATAGTACCTGGCATACAGTAAGTGTTCATCAATAACTGTCGAATGAGTGAATGAATATGAGGGAAATTGGTGAAGCTTATTATCCCATTCATTCATTCATTCATTGCCTCTTGTAAAGATCTCTCCATTTAAAGAATTCCTCCTGTGGTCTATGGGGAAGGGTTGGGTGAGTCAGGAGCAGTTGAGTGACCTGCCCAGGTTACTCCACAGGTTGGGAGGCCAGCCAGCAGAGCCAGAGCTAAATTCAGAGCTCTGTGCTCCGCCAGGTCCTGTAGGTCCTCAGCCAATCAGGGCAGTGCATTGCGGTAGATTGTACACGTGTTGCTTTCCATGAACACTGATGCTGTTTGGAGCATAAGGCTGCCTTGAACAGATCTCAACTACATGGAACAAAAGTAACTTTGAAAAAAAAATTCCTCACACACTCACACCCTTCCTGCCTGCCCTGTTGTGATTTTGCACCAAGGGTGCATTTTAATTGACGAAATGTGCTACACAGCCCAACCAAATTGAAAAGTAGCAACCTCCACTTACCATTTGGAGATGTGACGCAAGTGCCAGAAGTTAGGCTCGGAGGACTAAATGAGATAACAGAAGCTCCCCATCCTCTCTGGAAGAAGCGCATTAGTTTTTGCTTTCTCACATTCTGTTTGCTGTGGCCCACAGCCAAAAATGGCAACAGCAAAGATAATAAGTGAGAGTTAAAAATATGTGCAGAGTGGCTGGGCTGCGTGGGACCCCAGGCAGCTGGAGGAGTGGCTCAGGTAGGGAGAAGCTGGGAGGGAGACAGGAGGGGAAAGAGGGACAGGGAAGAGGGGTGGAGACAGACTTGGAGAGACAGAGAGAGACACCTACATAGAGAGAGACACAGACAGAGAGATGGGGAGAGAGAAGCAGGGCAACAGAGAACCAGAGAGGGACAGACAGAGAGAACAGAAACATGAGAGCATGTGGGAGAAAAGTATACACATGCTCAGGGATAGAAAGATATACACTGAGAGGTAGAAAGAGAGAAGGAGTGGGGAAGAAAGGTGGGGAGGGAGGGAGAGACACAGAGAGAGAGAGAGATGGGAGATTGAATCTGCTCTGAGCAATCATCTATACCAAACAGGGCTGGGTCAAAGTCAAGACTATGCAGTGGGGAGGAGCTGGGGCAGAGTGAACCCCATCAAGATGCTCCCTTCTCACACTCTGCTCAGGGCAGCATTTAGATGCAAAGGGAAAGAGACTTAATGTGAATTACAAAGGCAGCCATGATACTGACAAGCAGGAGAGGGATTCCCTCTTGTCATCAAATGACAAGTTACAGAGTAGTCCCTCTGGTCCCAGCCCCCAGTTACCAGCCAAGCTGAGCACCCTCATGCTCACCCCATTTTATCACCTAATTCCTGTATCCCCAGCCCTAGCACCAGACCTGGATGGCACAGAAGCTTGCTGAGTATGTGCCAGTGGACATACATGATTGTGGCACCTCGTTCTCACTCAAAGCTTTTCCTTGACACCATGTAGTCCTCTCCTCTTTTCAGCAAACTGCTGAGAACCTACTGTGTGTCAGACACCAGTGAACGGACACAATCTCTTTCAAAGAACTTTCATTTTACTGGGAGAGACAGACTAGGACATCAGCAACTCCACCCCAAGCAGAGCACAGGGGCCCAGCCAGACCAACCTTGGCCACACCTGAGGGAGTGTTATGTGAAGTCTTTGACAAATGCCACAGTGTGCTGGCAGACTGGGGTCTGAAAGGAAATATCAGAGAGCAAAGAAAGACAAGGAAAAGACAAGGAGAAGAAGCTAGCCTTTACTCACGGGCTAGGCACTGTCTCATGTTTTTTCATTGAATCTACACAGAGTAACTTTAGCAGGTGGCCATTTTATCATCACTTTTTTTTTTCCCTTTGGTAGATATGAAAATGTAAGTTCAGAGAGGTTAAGGAACCATTCCATATTCCCTCAGTTATACAGTGACAGAGTCACTAGCTCGGGTGAGTCTTTATACTGCCCCCCAGGACCCCCTCCATTCCTTCCAAGGCCTCGTGAGATTTCTCATCCTCCCAGGAGACAAAGGGCCGCCTTTAACACTAAGGCAGGTCCAGAATTGGCTGCCACCCGCCCCTCCATAAATGTATTTTTCAACAATGAGGTTTTCTCTGCAAGTTAGTGATTTTATGGCTCTTAGCAAAAATCTGTGACACCAGATGTTAAATGCAGCAGGAGAAAGTTATTTTCATCAGTGAAATCTTGCACAGTGCACCGAGTCTGGTCACATATCTGACTCCAGGCAACGTGCGATCTGATTTCTGTTCACAGCAAAGGGCTCGGCAAGGGCTGATGGAGACATGAGCGGCTGTTTGGGTCTCTGGCTGTTGGGAAAGGGGGCAGCTCAGTTTTCTCTTGTGACTTGACTGGTAAACAACACCTGGCTTGTCTGTGGGACCAACCCCCTGGACCAGAAACCCCACCATACCTTGCCAGGGCCTTGACAGTGGCCTGCCAGGGACTGTCCACACTGTGGCCATCGTTCCCTTGAGTCTCAGAGGGTTGTGTCCTGCTGATCCCTCCGCTATTTCACTTCTGTCTTCTCTCACCAATGCATTCAATCCTGACTAGGTTCCTGGGTCAACCCTCTGAACCCCATGAAACTGCCATTTTCTTGGTAGGTAAACAATAGCCAAATATTGGCAGTTACATAACATTTGTGCTAGTATATTGACAACGTTAGTATTGTATCCAGAGTCCTTTCTTCCTTGTAAATTACGGTGCTGTTCATACCTAGATCATAGGGCTGTTGGAACACTAAATTAGATCATGTTTGTGGAGCACCAAGAATATGCTTGGAACATAGTCAGTGTCCAATAAACGGAAGCCAGTGTTGGGATGTTATTATTGTTTCAGGCTCCTTACCCTGTCTGTTCCCAGAGAGAGTCTTGCCTGATGCTTATTTGTTCCTTTCTCATAACTTGGGCCTGCCTGATACCTTGGCCCAGATGCCAGGTCCCCGCCACCAAAGCATGTATCTTTAGTCCCTGCCTGCCTGTCATTGCCTGAGTCCAGGTGGTGCCTTCATGGTCTGATTGCCCCAGGATGGCCAGCCTCTGGGGCAGAGTTAGTACTCTAAGCCCTGTGATCACAGTCTTAGGTTTGCTTTCCACTGCATCTAGAAGCAATGAGATAGTGGTGTGTTCTGGGGGGGCCCAGGGACTGCTCAGACTGGGCAGTTCTGTAAACTTAGAAACCTGATATCTGTTCTTAAACTCAGAATGGAGCAGGGTTCAGGGTGCATTCCTACTAGCCTGGCTTCCAAGAGACCAGTTCATGAGCTGAGCCAATTTATTCATTTTCAATGAGAAACAGAACTGCTGAAGGGGCAGGAATGTTGGGGTCAGAACATGCTCTCCCGGTAGGAAATCTGCAGGGAAACTTTATGGGCTATTTGGTGAAAAGTGAATCTGAGAAAAGGAGGCCAAGCATCTTGACATGTTGAGGAATCCTCTGCCCACAGCAAAGTGCCCTCTCCCGCCCAGCTGCCAACTTGAGTCAGTGGTTACCCCCCTGACTTTCTCTTGATCATGGCCAGGTGAAAGGAGCCATTTGGCTCAGATGGTAAAGGATCTATCTGCAATGCAGCAGACCCAGGTTCAATCCCTGGGTTGGGAAGATCCCCTGAAGAACGGAATACTCACTCCATTATTCTTGTGTGGAGAAATGGAGAAAACAGAGGAGCCTGGTGGGCTACAGTCCATGGGGTTGCAAAGAGTCAGATGTGACTTTTTTTTTTCTTTTTTCTTCCCTCTAGGTTTTTTTTTCCTATTCCACTATGACCCCTCCCCTTTGGTGAAGACCATCTTTCCATGGGGTCACAAAGAGTTGGACATGACTTAGCAACTGAACAATAACCAACAACAGCATCTTTCATCACATATAGCAATATCATCTGCTGCTATTAAGGGGCTTGCATAACTCAGTGAAGCTATGAGCTATGCTGTGCAGGGCCACCCAAAACGGAGGGGTCGTAGCAGAGTTCTGACAAAACTTGATCCACCGGAGCAGGGAATGGTAAACCACCCCAGTATACTTGCCGTGAGAACCTCATAAACTGTATAAAAAAAACAGCTATTAGCTCCTTGAAATACAATTAATCTCTATTATGCCTTCCTGTGAGATTATCCAAATCATATTCAGTTCAATTCACTTCAATGACAAATATTTATTGTACACCTACTATATGCTAGTAGGCCTGCCTAAGATTCTCTGTGTCATATTAAATTCAGTCTCTTCAGCTAAATTTGATTTAATAAGTACTTATTGAGTTAGGTACTGTACTAACTGGGGCCACAGCAAGCAGACCCCAGGGCTATATTGGTAGACAGTATATATGCCATCCTTACCTGGAGGTCTAGTTAGGGGAACTAGGCAGGTGAATAGTCAATTACAAAACAGTGTAGAAAGGTTAAGATAGCAAAATACAAAGTGCAGGGGAGTCATAGGAAAGGCGTCTAATTTACATTTAAGGTTTCAGGGAGGGCTTCCTGGAAAATGTGGTATCTGTCTTGGGGCCTGAAAGGTCAATAGCACAAGTGCACAAGTGTGTTTGGGCATGTGTGTACACGTGTGTTTGCATATGTATTATTTTTGTGTGTATGTGTATGCACACCTGTGCAGGTGTATGTGTACAATTATGTGCACATGTGTGTGTGTGTTTGTGTAGCACAGCAAGATCTCGCAGACTGTGTTAAGGATGGAGGACTTTGTCCTCACAGCGATGGGAAGTAATTGGAAAGTCATAAGCAGGCTGTGAAGTAATCCTATTTGTGGTTTAGGAAGATCACTCAGACTACAGTGGGAGCTTGGTAGGATTTTCAGTGTCCTTCACTAATACTTTTCTAGATATGTGTCTCGATTTCTGGTTACACATGATTAAATGTTCCTTATAAATTATGGATTTTCTAGATCATCTGATTCATTATTTTCAAGTTTCTGATGGATTAGGGTGTGGGTTGGGGAACACTCTTTGTCACTCTTTGTCACGAATGGAACACGTCCCTGTTGCCTCTCTCTTCCTGCCTGGAGTTGCTAGAAGTGACCCATGATACCTTACAACACCTGAGACTAGTGATAAAATGTGGGATGATGCTCACACAGAAGAAGAGGCCTTTTCATTAGTGTTAAACACTCTTCTGGAGGGAGGAACTGTTGTAAAGACATTAAAGGTGAGAATCATGAACTGCACATTTGTTTGTTTAGGTCACTAACTGATCGCCGTGCTACGGAGCAGTCCAGTGGATGAACGCAGGCAACATCATTGATGACTTCATTAGTGGGAAAGGCTCTGGGGAGGGACAGAGATAATCCTGTTAGGGAAATCAGCCTGTTCTAATTGACTTAGGAGGAGTGGGAGCAGAGGGGCCCCATTTCTTCTCCCTCACTTGCTATCAGCAGATTGAGAGGAAGCAAAGCCTGGCGGCTCTGCCTGCACCTAGGTGTCCTTTGCCAAGAGGAGTCCGAGGGGCCTGAGCTGTCGTGCACCGTGACCTGCCTTCTGGGGGCTTTCACAGTGAGATGGGGGGAGAGGGAGCAAAATGGACCTTCTTGATACTTACAGAGATGCTCTTCGTGGTAGTCCTGGTTCTAACACATGCAAGGGGGCTTTGCCTAAATTTCCCATGTTTTGCCATTTATCCATGAAAAATCACATGCTTGTGTACTTGAGGTACATAGAAAACAAGGGGTGCAGTCCTGATGGGGCTAGCTCTTACAATTTTAGAAAACAGATGGATTTGTGATTCATCAAGCTCCATGGCTGTATGGGTCTCTGTCTGTAGGTTTCTCTTCCTGCCACTCATTCCCTCGGTGGATATTCTCCTTTTCCTCTTTTTTCCTTTCCTTTCTCCCCCTTTCCCCCCTCCTTCCTCTCTCTTTCCTTTCTATTTTTCCCCTCTCTCCCTCTTTCCTTCCTCTCACTTTCTCTTTCTTTCTTGAAAGATCAGTAAATTGCAACTTTAACTCATTCCATAAACATTTCTAGAGCACCAACTATGGGCTTTTACAATGGTGCCTCCAAAAACGTGGAAGACACAGGCCATACTGTCAAAGGCAACTGCTAAGAGTTCTTCTGTAAGGCGCAATGTTCTGAGGGTCATAAGAGAGTGGGGGAGGGCACTTAATGAGCAATTACTATTGACCAGCTGCTTTACACACATTATTTCTTTTAATCCTTATGAAAACTATATGAAGTAGGAATTTTAATCCCTATTGTATTTACAAGGAAGTGAGATTCAGGGGAGGTAAATAACTTGCTCAGTGTCACAGATGTTGACTATGACCCCAAGTCCATTTGATTCTGAATTCATATTTACTTGACTAGTGTTTCAAAGTATAAAGAGAACATGTCAAGCTTTTGTCAGGAGAATGGGGCTCTCAGTAAAGGGCTTTCCCAGTAGCTTAGTAGTAAAGAATCTGCCTGCAATGCAAGAGATGCAGCAGGAGCCTTGGGGTTGATCCCTGGTTGGGAAGTCCTCTGGAGAAGGAAATGGCAACCCACTCCAATATTCTTGCCTGGAAAATCCCCTGAATAGAACAAGCTGCAATTCATGGGATCACAAAAGAGTCAGACACGACTTAGAGACCAGTAAAGGATTCACAGATAAGTTATATGGGAGATGGATATTGAAGGAATAATAGGATACTATTTTAATTTTTTTAAAGTAGAATTTTATAGTGGGATAAGATTTTTAAATAGAGAGAGAAAGGAAACAAGGAAATTTTTTACCTGCATATTAAATGAGAGCAATATCAGAGGCAGACATTTACTCTGCAAATGGATTTGTTGGGAAGCGGCAAGATGTATTGGTGGGGTAAATAGGCTTTGAAATCACCCAAACCTGGATTTGAGACCCAACTCCATTAACTCACTAGCTTACAAGTGTGATCTTTTGCAAAATAACCATTCTGAGGCTCAGTTTTTGCATCTATAAAATGGGACTAGTAATATCTATAGTAGTACCTGTGAAGATTAAATGAGCACATGTTTATAACATGCCTGGTACATGGCACATCTACTGTATGGGCCTTTGATCCAAGTTAGGATAAGATAAGCAGCTTATCTTAAGATAAACGGCTACCTGTTGGGGTAAAGTCAGCAGGCCCAGAAGTGATGGAATTTCGAGACTCCTCTGGAGGTGGGTGATGACTCTCAGAGGCAAACACCATTGCCTCTAATGACACACCACTTGGCCACATCTGGGAACATAACTATTTTCACCTTTTATTGTCTTGTTAGTAAAAGTTTTTATAGACTTCTGTTCCCTAAGAAGACCATTTTGGAGGCATTTATTATTTCTGATGCTAGCTCAGAGGCTGGCTTGCTTCTCTCCACATCTGCAGTATGATATGTGAGGCCAGTGTTTCCCTGATAGCTCAGTTGGTAAAGAATCCACCTGCAATACAGGAGACCCCAGTTCGATTCCTGGGTTGGGAAGATCTGCTGGAGAAGGGATAGGCTACCCACTCTAGTATTCTTGGGGTTCTCTTGTGGCTCAGCTGGTAAAGAATCTGCCTGCAATGTGGGAGACCTGGGTTCGATCCCTGGGTTGGGAAGATCCCCTGGAGAAGGGAAAGGTTACCCACTCCACTGTTCTGGCCTGGAGAATTCCATGGACTGCATACTCTGTGGGGTCTCAAAGAGTCAGAAATGATTGAGTGACTTTCATTTTTCATGTGAGGCCAAGGGGAGCCCTGTGGTGGGTACATTAAAATGCTTTGGTCTGTGGAGGCCAGTTTGATATGTGCAGCAGAAGACCTGTGATGCTTAAAAAGTCTAAGGTCCAAAAACTCTGAGGAAATGGGTCTCTGGGACTCAGGAAGATGCAGCCTCATAAAATCCTGGACTAGTGCCCTGGCGTCCAGGGTCTCGGGACAAAGGGTCAATGCAGAAAAGATGTGGCAAGCCCTGGAAAAGCTGCAGACATGAAACATTACTGTGAAGATGAGCTTCTTTGTGTGTGTGTGTGTGTGTGTGTGTGCGCGCGTGTGTGTGCATGCTCCATAGTGTCCGACTCTTTGCAGCCCCATGGACTGTAACCCACCAGGCCCCTCTGTCCCTGGAATTCTCCAGGCAAGAATACTGGAGTGGGTAGCTGTTTCCTATTCCAGGGGATCCTCCTGACTCAGGGACTGAACCCATGTCTTCCTTGTCTCCTGCATTGCAGGCAGAATCTTTACCTGCTGAGCCATCAGGGGTCAGTTTCTTTACCCAAGACCAAACTTCCCAGGAGAACAGTGCTTCACACACAGAAAAACCAGACCTTGAGCTTCCGTTCATGCTATGGCTTTAGTGCCTGGTCTGCCCGTTCCACACTCTCCTTTCCCATCTGACCTCATCTCCTACTAGTCTCCCCTTTGTCTGCTCTTGTCCTAGCACTCTGATCTCCCTTACCTGATTTATTTTCTTATTTACTTAACATATTACTAAGTTGCAGTGTTAATTAGTTGTATTGTTGTTGTTCAGCTGCTCAGTTGGGGCTGATTCTTTGAGACGCCATGAACTGCAGCATACCAGGCTTCCCTTTCCTTCACCATCTTCTGGAGCTTACTCAAACTCTTGTCCACTGAGTCGGTGATGCCATCCAACCATCTCATCCTCTGTTTTTTCCCCTTCTCCTCTTGCTCTCAATCTTTCCCAGCATCAGGGTCTTTTCTAATGAGTCAGCTCTTCTCATCAGGTGGCCAAAGTATTGGAGCTTCAGCTTCAGCATCAGTCCTTCCAATGAATATTCAGGGTTGATTTCCTTTAAGATTCACTGGTTGGATCTCCTTGCAGTCCAAGAGACTCTCAAGAGTCTTCTCCAGTACCACAATTCAAAAGCATCAATTCTTTGGCACTCAGCCTTCCTTGTGGTCTACCTCTCACATCAGTACATGACTACTGGAAATACTATAGCTTTGACTACACAGACCTCTGTTGGCAAAGTTATGTCTCTGCTTTTTAATATGCTGTCTAGGTTTGTCATAGCTTTTCTTCCAAGGATCAAGCATCTTTTAATTTTGTGGCTGCAGTCACTGTCTGCAGTGATTTTGGAGCCCAAGAAAATAAAATATGTAGCTGTTTCATCTTTTCCCCTATTTGCCATGCTCTATTATGTAGTTGTAATTCTGTTAGAATATTACTTTAACATTCCTATGGGCCATCATGAGAAACGCTGGACTGGAAGAAACACAAACTGGAATCGAAATATCAATAACCTCAGATATGAAGATGACACCACCCTTATGGCAGAAAGTGAAGAGGAACTCAAAAGCCTCTTGATGAAAGTGAAAGTGGAGAGTGAAAAAGTTGGCTTAAAACTCAACATTCAGAAAACGAAGATCATGGCATCCGGTCCCATCACTTCATGGGAAATAGATGGGGAAACAGTGGAAACAGTGTCAGACTTTATTTTTCTGGGCTCCAAAATCACCGCAGATGGTGACTGCTGCCATGAAATTAAAAGACACTTACTCCTTGAAAGGAAAGTTATGACCAACCTAGATAGCATATTCAAA
Source organism: Bos grunniens (assembly GCF_055505025.1). NCBI lineage: Eukaryota > Metazoa > Chordata > Mammalia > Artiodactyla > Bovidae > Bos > Bos grunniens. The sequence continues at coordinate 36,717,616 of NC_141167.1, read as the reverse complement.
AGCAGAGACATTACTTTGCCAACAAAGGTTCATCTAGTCAAGGCTATGGTTTTTCCTGTGGTCATGTATGGATGTGAGAGTTGGACTGTGAAGAAGGCTGAGCGCTGAAGAATTGATGCTTTTGAACTGTGGTGTTGGAGAAGACTCTTGAGAGTCCCTTGGACTGCAAGCAGATCCAACCAGTCCATTCTGAAGGAGATCAGCCCTGGGATTTCTTTGGAAGGAATGATGCTAAAGCTGAAACTCCAATACTTTGGCCACCTCGTGCGAAGAGTTGACTCATTGGAAAAGACTCTGATGCTGGGAGGGGTTGGGGGCAGGAGGAGAAGGGGACGACAGAGGATGAGATGGCTGGATGGCATCACTGACTCGATGGACGTGAGTCTGGGTGAACTCCGGGAGTTGGTGATGGACAGGGAGGCCTGGCGTGCTGCGATTCATGGGGTCGCAAAGAGTCGGACACGACTGAGCGACTGATCTGATCTGATCTGATGGGCCAAATTCATATGTTGAAGTTCTAACCCCTAGTCTCTTAGAAGGTGACCTTATTTGGAAATGGGGTCTTTACAGAGGTAATCAAGTTAAAATGAGGTCAGTCAGATAGGCCTTAACCTAACGTGACTGGTGTCCTTAAGAAAGGCAAAATATAAACAGTATACATCGAGGTACACATGGAAGAAAGATGATGCAAAGAGATACAGGGAGCAGACAGCCACTGGGAAGCCAAGGAGAGAGGCCTGGAGCTCACCCTTCCCTTGCAGTCTTTGGAAGGGCCCCACCCAGCACACATGTTGATCTCAGACTTCCAGCCTCCAGGTGAGACAATGCATGCTTGTTGTCCCCACCGCCCAAGTTGTGATACACTGTCATAACAATCTTAGGAACTAATACACAAAATCTCTATAATTTACATTTTCAAAATGAAATTTATTCTGTGTCTCCCTCTGCTAAAATATAAGCTACACAATCCCAAAGCAGGGATTTTTTTTTTTCCTGTTTCGTTCTTGGCCATTAACCCCAGGACCAGAAAAATGTCTGGCATGTAGTTGCTGTTCAATAAATGTTTATTGAATAAACCTTTCAGAAGACAGAGAATGAACAAGCTTGGTCTCAGAGTGCCCATATGAAGAATGGCATGGTCAAGGGCAGGTCTCTGCCATTCTGTGTTTGGTTCTCCTGTGCAGGAGTGAGCAGCCTCAGGCCACGGGTGCTGTCTTCATTAAGAGCAGGTTTTGGAAACCTGAGCCATTCTGCAGAGGACCTTTGGGGATGAAGGAGCAGCCCTCAGCAGTGTTCAGAGAGAGTAGCTCCAGATGGAGCATTTAGCACACGGCTCGGGATCCAGTTACACACCAGTGCACAGCCATGGGCACTAACAAGGCCCAACAGCCTGATGGGCTGTCCTGGGGTATGGCCGTGTTGGGAAGAGGTTCCCAATAAGGAGCTTATTTTCTTAATGGTGAGCTTGGTGGGGGTTGGCGTGAGGGAAGGTTGGTTGGAACAATGTGTGCTAGGTGGGGACTCATAATGAATTTCTGGGCTCCCTAGCCATCCTCCAAAGGAGAAGTACTTTCCCTTTTTGCAGGCTGAAGCATTGAACAATTTCCCAGACACTCAAAAGGCTTGCTTTCTTTTTCCCTGGCTCTTTTCTCTCTAGCTAACTCAGTGAAGACATGAAGTGAAGTCTGAGTGTCTAGAACAGTGTTTATTGAGTACCTACTGTGTGGCAGGTGTATTCCAGCAGGAGAGACAAAGAAATTTTAGAGATATACATTAGCAAGGTGTCATGAAAATGGCATTAAGGGAAATGAAGTAAAGTGATGAGGAGTAAGTGCTCAGCACAGAGTCTGACTTAGAGTAAGCACTGAAGAATGGAAGTGTCTTTTCTTTGTCTTTTTAACTGGCTTTTAATGGAATTAACAACCTAGGGTGGAGGACAGAACATACTAGATAAAAGACAAGTTGTCTCTTGGTGTTTCCTGATGACGATGGCAGTTATGTGTCAGAGGGCTTCAGAGGAGGAAGAAGTCAAGGGGACAGGAGTGGGCCCTGGGGCTGAGAGGCATTCTAGAAAGGGGAGATGGATGGAGGTTGGTTGAGGCTGAAGCCTGTGAGGGTAGCAGGGACAAAACTCAGTTGTGGGAAGAAGTGTGTGACTTTGGGAGGCCCTCAGGCAAAGCTTGAGACCAGGGAGGTAGGGCCAGGCTCTGTGATGAGAACCTTGTGTTCATTATTTTTTTTTAAAAATCACTTGCTTCTAGGGGCTAAGTTCATTTATCATCTCCATTCTATAACTGAAAAGATGGAGGCCCAGAGAGGGAACTTGGCCAAGGTTTCATAGATTGTAGGAGGCACTGCTGCTGCTAAGTCGCTTCAGTCATGTCTGACTCTGTGCAACCCCATAGACGGCAGCCCACCAGGCTACCCCGTCCCTGGGATTCTCCAGGCAAGAACACTGGAGTGGGTTGCCATTTCCTTCTCCAATGCATGAAAAGTGAAAAGTGAAAAGTGAAAATGAAGTCGCTCAGTTGTGTCTGACTCTTCGCGACCCCATGGACTGCAGCCTACCAGGCTCCTCCGTCCATGGGATTTCCCAGGCAAGAGTACTGGAGTGGGTGCCATTGCCTTCTCCTGTAGGAGGCACAGTGGTGCTTAATTGGACCAACTTGATTCTAAAGCTTATACTTTCACCCATGATCTCAACTGTCCACTCCATTCTCCTCAGAAAGGAGTGGCTACCTCTTTTCTGCCAAGTATTCTTCAGGGTGTGGGATACAGTCTCTTTACCTGGCAATGTAATTCCTTCTAGGGAGGGCAAAGCACGTTTCTAGGGGTTGTTTCATATACCTTTACATTGTCCCTGTGATGGACAGTTGCACCTTCACTAAGACTAAAGGAGTATTTCAGTGTGTGTCAGTGTCTTACAAGTGCCGTAACAAGTACCACAAACTGTGGCTTTTAAAACAACAGCAACGTATTGCCTCATGGTTCTGGAGGCTAAACTTCTCAAAATGTTGTCAGGGCCCTGATTCCTCTGAGACAAGTAGGGGAGGATCTTTCTTTGGCTCTTTCTAGCTCCTGGCGCCGTCTTTGATGTTCTCTGTCCTGGAGGTGCATCACTCTAATTGCTGTCTCCCTCTTCACAAAGTGTTCTGCCTGTTCTCTTCTGTCTTTATAAGGTGTCTTTTTCTTCTTAAAAGGATACAAGTCATGTTGGATTAGGATCCACCTCAATAGCTTAACTTGATTACATCAGTAGGGGCTCTATTTACAAATAAGTCACATTTACATGCACAAAGGGGTTGGAACTTCAACATATGTTTTGCAGGGCACAATTAAACCCACAATAGGGTACATTTGTCAAGGTCCACTTCTGGCTGGGACTTCAAATGGGACTAGATTTTGAGTTTTTATACTTCTAGTACTTTCTTAGTAGTGGCTCCTTGCTTTCTCCCAAATTTTCTGTGTTCTTTCTTACCTCCCTGCTTTTGTTGATCTAATTCACCATTGGGAGTGTCTTCCTCCCTTTGTGCTAGAATTTTTCTCCTTCTTTAAGTCTACTATCTCTACAAATTGTCCTTGTCTAGCTCAGCTGCTTAATTTTCTAAACCCTACAAAAATTAGGGTCATATTGTAGTTAGATGGACGATTTTATAGTTTGCTGATTCCTGCTTGCCCCTTGGTCTTACTTGCCAGGTATAAACTCTGATTCTTAGAGATGGTATAAACTCTGATTCTCAGAGACGAAGGGTAACTATGACTTTGTTGCTCTAGGGTTGGATGTAGGGTTAACATTGCAACTCTCCACAAATCGTTGCTGGGGGAATGATGTTCATTTGTTTCAGATTCTAATTGATCCCTGGGAATAACATGATCTTCCACCCTAGTGACTTGGAGGACTGAGCAAGGGTCTGGTGAGGCTGATGCTTACAGGGAGCCAAGCTGTGCCAGGCCTCCCATTCAGTACTTTTTTTTCCTCCCTTTTGAAAGATTTGACTCATCTGGATAATTGCCTTAACTTTCCACCTGACTTAGCCTGTGTCCACCCAGCCAATATTGCTAGAGATTTGGTTAATCTAAGGACTGGTAGACTGGAAGCTAAAATGATTGCAGAATAGAGCAAGCCCATGTGGAAAATCTAAGGGCCTCTTTGTTCCGGGTGTCCTCAGAGAGGCTCCACCCTGGGGGATCACGTTGCAGGCTCCACTCCTGGATGGCAGAAAGCCTCTCTCTCCTCCCCAAGGCTGGCAAGGGCCCTGAACACTGTCATTCTGTCCCTGACAGCTGTTTACCTTACTGACAGTGCATCCTCTACGGGGCCTTGCTGTCTGCTTCCCCTCCCTAAGCGCTTCTCCTGAGGCTTCCCAGGGATGGCAGTGGGACAGGATTGAGAGCACAGATGCTTCCTTCCCTTTGTTTTTGGAAATGACTGTCCTGGTGTTTGAGACACCCAAGGAAGTTGGCAAGAAATTAAAAATTTGAATCTGAGATTTTTAGGTTGGATGAATTTTCCCAAATGCATCTTGTTTGTGGAGGGAAAGTGAGGCATCAAGAAATGAAGCTAAATGGAGAAGGTGTGGAGAAAAGGGAATCTTTCTACACTGTTGATGGGAATGTAAATTATTTTAGCCATTATGGAAAAACAGTATGGAAGTTACTTAACAAACTAAAATCGGAGTTGACATATAATCCAGAAATCCCACTCCTGAGCATATATCCAGAGAAAACTATTATTCAAAATGATATATGTACTCCTATGTTCATAGCATCACTATTTACAAGAGCCAAGACATGGAAGCGACCAAGTGTCCATCGACAGATGGATGGATAAAGAAGATGTGCATATATACAATGGAATATTACTCAGTTATAAAAAGGATGAAATATTGCCATTTGCAGCAACATGAGTGGAACTAGAGATGATCATACTAAGGGAAGTAGGTCAGAGAAAGACAAACATATGATATTGCTTATATGTAGAATCTAAAATATGATACACATGAACTTATTTAAAAACAGAAACAGACTCATAGACATAGAAAACAAATTTCTGATTACTAAAGAGGAAAGAGGGTCAGAGAGGGATAATTTGCATGCATGCTCAGTTGCTCAGTGGTGTCTGATTCTGCCATGGACTGTAGCCCATCAGGCTCCTCTGTCCCTGGGATTCTTTAGGCAAGAATACTGGAGTGGGTTGCCATGCCCTTCTCCAAGGGATCTTTCTGACCCTTGTGTCTCCCTGAGGCTCCAGCATTACAGGCAGATTCTTTACTACTGAGTCAGCAGGGAAGCCCCTGAGGGATAATTTAGGAGTTTGGAATTATCAGATATGAATTACTATATATAAAATAGATAAACAACAAAGTTGTACTGAGAACTATACTAAATATCCTGTAATAAACCATAATGGAAAAGAATATGGAAAAGAATATATATATGAATAACTGAATCACGTTGCTGTATACTAGAACTAACAACACAGTAAATCAACTATATTTCAATTAAAAAAAGAAATGAAGCTACAGATATACTTTGTGAGGATTAGGTGACAAATCTGAGATTAGGACACAGGTCTCCATCCATTCCAGGCACTGTTTGCTCTCCCAGGTTGTCTTGGTAACCATCAAGCCAAGGACCCAGGCAGGACTCTGCCCTATAAAAGCAATCTGGGGAAAGTTTTTTCACCCCTGTGTATAGAATTAAATCGATTTGAGCTGGTCTCTGCTCACCTCACCCGCCTCACCGTGCGCCTTTCCTCCCCTTGTTAACAAAACCATCCTGGCTGTCTCATTTCCAAGCACCTTCCCACCTCTCAGCCTTCAGACATAACTCTTCCCATAGTCTGGCATAATCTTGCCCTGGATTATACCAACTCATTCTTTAAGTCACAGCTTAAATGTCACTTCCTCAGGGCAGTCTTCATTGAGCTCTTTCATCTAGATAACACTCCCCATTAACTGCTCTCACAGGACTATGAATTTTCTTTCACAAACTCCTCTGTTTATGTGAAGTCTGTGCTCTCCTATCCCATGTAGACTGTAAAGCTCATGTGGGCAAGGACCATGGCTGCCTTGCTGACTACTATATAATTTGGGCCAGGCACATAGTAGGCATCTGGTCCCATCACTTCATGATAAATAGATGGGGAACAATGGAAACAATGACATACTTTATTTTCTTGGGCTCCAAGAAATTGTGGTGACTGCAGCCATGAAATTAAAAGATGCTTACTCCTTGGAAGAAAAGCTATGACAAACCTAGAAAGTGTATTAAAAAGCAGAGACATTACTTTGCTGACAAAGGTCCATATAGTCAAAGCTATGGTTTTTCCAGTATTCATGTATATATGTGAGAGCTGGACAATAAAAAAGGCTGAGCTCCAAAGAATTGATACTTTTGAACTGTGGTGCTGGAGAAGACTCTTGAGAGTCCCTTGGACAGCAAGGAGATCAAACCAGTCAATTCTAAAAGAAATCAACCTTGAATATTCATTGGAAGGACTGATGCTGAAGCTGAAGCTCCAATACTTTGGCCATCTGATGCAAAGAAGACTCATTGGAAAAGACCTTGATGCTGAGGAAAGATTGAAGGTGGGAGGAGAAGGGGGTGACAGAGGATGAGATGATTGGATGGTATCACCTACTCAATGGGCGTGAGTTTGAGCAAACTCTGGGAGATAGTGAAGGACAGGGAAACCTGGTGTGCTGCAGTCCATGGGGTCACAAAGAATTGGACAGGACTGAGTGACTGTACAACAACATAGTAGGGACATGGTACATATTTGCCGAATGAATGAATGAATGAATGAAAAGACTGAATTTTTGGAAATGGAAGGGCCAACCTGTCCAGCTATTTGAGCTTTGTTATTGTGACCATATTATAGTGATCTTATCCAGCCACTGGGCAGTAGGCCTGTGACTTAGGTATTTTTTTTATTTGAGATCTGTGAGGTTATGAAAGATTTTTTTTAGCAAATTTTTTTTTAAATTATTTTTTTTGGAGTATAGTTGGTTTACAATGTTGTGTTAGTTTCTGTTGTACAGCAAAGTTAATCACTATACATATGCATATATCTCCTCTTTTTTTGGATTTCCTTCCCATTTAGGTCACCACAGAGCACTGAGTAGAGTTCCCTGTGCTATACAGGCTGTGGGTCTTATTGTATTCAAGCTCTCATACAAGGCAGCTGGGGCTCAGAGAAGGTAAGTCACCTGCCTAAGGTCACCCACGTTGTAAGTGGCTGAGTCCTGGCTGGAATGTAAGGGTGCCTGGCTCCAAAACTGAAGTGTTTGCATCCTGCTCTGCTACCTCCCTTTCCCATCAGAAACCTCTGTGTCTCAGGGTTGTCATCCTATCCTCTTTGTGCATCAGGTAGGTCTAGCTGGCTTTCCCAGGATTGCACTCATCTTGGTGGAAGAGCCAGGTCTTGACAGAACTTTGCTGACTCTTCAATCAGAGCCTTCGCTCCAGCTCTGCACTCAGCGACCCACTCAGATACACTCTCTTTGGGGTCACAAAGCTTCTGGGGCACATGCTAGCAGAGCCTTGGGCCATGTGGGGTAAAATAGAAACCATTACAACATCCATTTACCATAAATCCTGTTTTTTATTTTATCCTAGTAATGGGGAACAAAGCTCGTTTCACCAGAACGTTCTCCTGGTGCCAGGGCCCCCAGCGAAAACCCCGTTTTCATTTGCACTTAGTTAAGTGGAGACAGTTAAAACACCCTAATTACTAAGCTGGTGGGTCCCACTGACACCTGTAAGACATTTGGTGTAGTGCAGGAAGTAAGGCTTCCTTTCCAGTTTACATCACCATTTAATCTAATTATTCCTTCCAGTGTAGCTTTCACATATTCCATCAAAGAAGAGATTGCTCATTTCCTTGAGAAACTGTATACATTCACCATAATGCTATTTTGTCCCCCTCTCATAAGTAATCTGAGATTTCCTAACCTTCTCCCCCTACTGTATTCCCTGGTTCATGTATAAACTTGGAAGAAATTTCTTGACAGAGAAGTCAAGAGGGTCTCACCTGTGGGAATATCATTTACATTTTGGGGAACTTGAGAACTCAAAGCAGCCTTTCATGTCCTCTGCATTAAGTCCCTTGTTTTCTAACTGAGGAAACTGAGGCCCAGACGGAGGACACCCATCACTCAATGAACTCTTCCTGAACTGCTATGTGTCAGCCTCCAGGTAGAAGGAGCCCCTGCCCGCAAGGAGCTTGTGTCCACAGGAAAAGAGGGAAATGACTGTCATTGAAAACAGTGAACTGGGACTTCCCTGGTAGTCCAGTGGTTAAGAATCTGCCTTGCAATGCAGGGGATGCAGGTTCGATCCTTGATGGGGGATCTAAGATCCCATGTGCCTCGGGGCAACTAAGCACCCACACTGCAACTGAGCCCACGCTTTCCAGAGCCTGTGAGCCACAACTAGAGAATTCGTGCTCTGCGATGGAAGATCCTGCACGCCCAACTAAGACTTGATGCAGCCAAATAAATGAATAAGTCAAATATCACAATTAATAGTGAATGAATACCAAGTACACAAAGCAATGTGTAGAAGTACAGGGCTTTAAAGGGAAGATTCCATGAGTAAGTGATGCTTAAAATGAGTCGTAAAGAATGAAAAAGGATTTCCTAAGTGGAGGGTGGAGAAAGAACATTCCAGTAGGGAGGGAACAAATACATGGTTAGGGCAATGGAGAGATGTCTGGACCAGCTGGAGCGGGCCAACTAAGGGAGAATGCGATCAGGACTTCTCTGGAAGTCTAGTGGTTAAGAATCTGCCTGCCAATATGGGGGACACAGGTTCAATCCCTGGTCCAGGAAGATTCCACATGCTTCAGGGCAACTAAGCCTGTGTGCCACAACTACTGAGCTTGGGCTCTGGAGCCCGTGAGTCGTAACTACCAAGCCCATGAGCCCTAGAGCCCACACTCTGCAACAAGAGAAGCCACCGCAATGAGAAGCCCATGCACTACAACTACAGAGAAGCCCCTGCTCTCTGCAACTAAAGAAAGCCTGGGCGCAGCAACAAGGACCCGGTGCAGTCAAAAATAGATAAAAATAAAAAGAATGCAGTCAAGAAAAAAGCTGAGTGAGATGTGGGCCAGTCCATGAAGCCGTGGAACCCATGTTAAGAACTTCTTGAGGTCATGAAGAGGCTTTCTGTTTGCCTCTTTTTTTCTTTTTTTAATTTAATTTAATTTTTTAACTTTACAATATTGTATTGGTTTTGCCATATATTGAAATGAATCCGCCACAGGTATACATGTGTTCCCCATCTTCAATGTTTGCCTCTTTAAGTCTGCTTTCCACCCTTTTGTACCCTGCTCTGTGGCTTAGGAGGTTGACCTCTACAAGCTACCTCGACATGGCTCCCTCACCCTCTGACTTCTGGTTGGATTTGGTCAGTAGGAGGCATCAAGGGAGATCGGAGAACATGAGAAGAGAGGTCGGGGTATCCATTCCCAGGGCACCATCCTGCTGGGTGGTAGGTTGGCAAAACGCTGGCTTATGGGAGGCCACATTTCCTATTAGGTAGCTGTTTTCTGCCGCTTTCCCTTCACTTGTTCTTTTATGATTAGGGTGGTTACTGTTCTCCACTCTTGCCGATTTCAGGTCACTTCACATCTCTTGTTGGTTTCACCCTCCCCTGTTCACTCCATTGCAAACAATCCCTTCGTTAAACTCCCCTTCGATGACTCCATCTGAGTTTTCCATCTGCTTCCTGCAAGGTCTTTTAAAAAGGGGTCCTGCTCCAAAGAGCAGCATGCAAGGGAGAAAGCTCTCAAAGGAAGGACATCAGTGATGTGCATCAGTGGCTGATAAGACCAGAGCAAGGGAGAGGCAGCTGGGGGTGCCTAGCTGGGGACCCTCTGAAGCTACTTGAAAGTCCATATGACAAAACAAGGCGTCTATCAACCCCTGCCAGGCCCAGAGATCTCAAAGTCATCCTATGAAAGTGCCTATTAAGAGGGACTTTCCTACACTCTCTTTCTAGCACCCATACTCCCTAAATTTGATCCCACCCTGTGTCCTAACTACAAAGGGGCCAGCATCGGACGAAGCCAGATCAGGAAAACGATGGAGAAAGACAGAGAGAGCTAAAACCTGTCACACCCAATGCAGGGAGACGTGTCACCTGCCTTCAGGAACCAGCCCAGAAGGCTGACATATTAACTGATACTTTCAAATCTCTAAATTGAATCACTGCCTAACAATTTCAGAGAAGTCATAGGATTGCTGAATTCTCATCTAAGTACAGGGGAATGATGACTGCTCCCACTAAACAAATTTATAGGGATTACTGAAAATAAAAGACCCACAATTTCTTTTAGGATTACTCACTGTTGAAGGCCTACTTGTTTGACTTACTGGTTTTATAACTTCAGGATCCTGCAAACTAAAACTCCACTGTGAACTTAACAAGTTACCTAATTCAGAGAAATAAAGATCAAAACTCAAATAAGGTACCACCTCACAGTGGCCATAATTAAAAAGTCATTAATGAATGGCCATGATTAAAAAGTCTAAAAATAACAAATGTTAAAGAGGGTATGGCAAAAGGGAACCTTCCTACACTCTGATGGGAATATAAGTGGTTCAACCACTATGGAGAATAGTATGGAGGTTCCTCAAAAAATGAAAAATAGAGTTACCATATGATCCAGCAATCCCACTTGCTGGATTCAAAAGCTTGCTGCTGCTGCTGCTGCTGCTAAGTTGCTTCAGTTGTGTCCGACTCTGTGTGACCCCGTAGATGGCAGCCCATCAGGCTCCCCGTCCCTGGGATTCTCCAGGCAAGAACACTGGAGTGGGTTGCCATTCCCTTCTCCAACGCAAGAAAGTGAAAAGTGAAAGTGAAGTCGCTCAGTCATGTCTGACTCTTCGAGACCCCATGGACTGCAGCCCACCAGGCTTCTCTGCCCATGGGATTTTCCAGGCAAGAGTACTGGAGTGGGGTGCCATTGCCTTCTCCGCAATGGAATGCTACTCAACCATAAAAAAGAAATCAATCATGCCATTTGCAGCAACATGGATGGATCTAGAGATTATCATACTATAAGTGAAGTCAGACAGAGAAAGTTAACACTGTCTGGTGTCACTTATATGTGGAATCTAATATATGACACAAATGAACTTATTTACAAAACAGAAACAGACTCTCAGACTGAGAAAACAAATTTATCCTTCAGTTCAGTTCAGTTCAGTCACTGAGTTGTGTCCGATTCCTTGCAACCCCATGAATTGCAGCACACCAGGCCTCCCTGTCCATCACCAACTCCTGCAGTTCACCCAAACTCATGTGCATCGAGTTGGTGATGCCATCCAGCCATCTTATCCTCTGTTATCCCCTTCTCCTCCTGCTCCCAATCCGTCCTAGCATCAGAGTCTTTTTCAGTGAGTCAACTCTTCGCATGATGTGGCCAAAGTACTGGAGTTTCAGCTTTAGCAACAGTCTTTCCGAAGAACACCCAGGACTGATCTCCTTTAGAATGGACTGGTTGGATCTCCTTGCAGTCCAAGGGACTCTCAAGAGTCTTCTCCAACACCACACTTCAAAAGCATCAATTCTTCAGCACTCAGCCTTCTTCATAGTCCAACTCTCATGTCCATACATGACCACTGGAAAAACCATAGCCTCGACTAGACAGACCTTTGTTGGCAAAGTAACATCTTTGCTTTTTAATATGCTATCTAGGTTGGTCATAACTTCCTTCCAAGGAGTAAGCTCTTTTAATTTCATGGCTGCAATCACAATCTGCAGTGATTTTGGAGCCCAGAAAAATAAAGTCTGACACTGTTTCCACTGTTTCCCCATCTATTTCCCATGAAGTGATGGGACCAGATGCCATGATCTTAGTTTTCTGAATGTTGAGCTTTAAGCCAACTTTTTCACTCTTCTCTTTCACTTTCATCAAGAGGCTTTTGAGTTCCTCTTCACTTTCTGCCATAAGGGTGGTGTCATCTGCATATCTGAGGTGATTGATATTTCTCCCAGCAATCTTGATTCCAGCTTGTGCTTCTTCCAGCCCAGCGTTTCTCATGATGTACTCTGCATAGAAGTTAAATAAGCAGGGTGACAATATACAGCCTTGACGTAGTCCTTTTCCTATTTGGAACCAGTCTGTTGTTCCATGTCCAGTTCTAACTGTTGCTTCCTGACCTGCATACAGGTTTCTCAAGAGGCAGGTCAGGTGGTCTGGTATTCCCATCTCTTTCAGAATTTTCCACAGTTTATTGTGATCCACACAGTCAAAGCCTTTGCCAGAGTCAATAAAGCAGAAATAATGTTTTCTGGAACTCTCTTGTTTTTTCGATGATCCAGTAGATGTTGGCAATTTGATCTCTGGCTCCTCTGCCTTTTCTAAAATTTATGGTTACCAAAGGGGAAAAGGGATAGGGGAAGGATAAATTAGGAGTTTGGGATTATCAGATACAAAGTACTATGCATAGAATGGATATGTTGCCATTGCCTTCTCTGACTGTACAGCACAGGGGACTATATTCAATATCCTAGAGTAAAGTACTATGAAAAGAGTTTAAAAACCAAAAAAACAAGTTATGTAATTCACTTTGTTAAACTTGTTCGACCATAAAACCCTTTCTTGGAATCACTCCTATGTAACTGATGTTCATTGCAATGTACTTTGGAAAATATTGCCTTTGGTGCCAAATATGCAATAAGTAAGTAAATAAACAAATAAATACTTTCTTCCCAGGGAGAGCATGGAAACAGCTGGCTACAGCTGCTATGGTAAAGCAGTCTACCCTCAAGCACAATTTTATCCTGATAATATAGTAGAAAAATTGATGCTCATATGAGGAATTTATAAAAACTTATCACAGCATACTTTGAACCCTGGCATGTGGTAAAGAAGGTAAGTCATACTAACAGCATGGATAGTTTGTATCCTTTAGTGAGCTCTGAGGCCAACAGCTCATGGTGAGTCCTGAGAGGAGCTTATTGGACATTAAAAAGAGAGTGTTGATAAAATAATTAATGTTATCTATCTTAGTCTGCCTCAAAATGAAATATTGTGGTCGTTCCATATATAAAGTGATATCATAATTTTATAACATTTTGAATACTTGTCAGAATCATAGCAATAAAGCAATATGTGAAAACCAGAAAGAATAAAGAACCAGGTGGAAACTTGCCCTAGAGAGGCATTGAACTTCACTTCTGAGTGATGGTGGGCTGACAAGTGGGCCCTCTTAGAATCTCTCTGCTTGCTATCCATCAGATACTTTATAGCCATTAAATCTAAACCACACAAAATCTCTACTAGGCAGGACTTATTTTTCTTATTGTAGGATGAGAAGACAAGGCCCAGAGAGGTTACACAGCCGGTAAGTGACAGAGTAGGACTTATCATCCTAATGCAAAACTCAGTGAAATGTACCTTTTCTTGGATTTGCTGCACGGCAGCACATTTTTGTTGTTGTTGTTGTTCAGTCACTAAATTGTGTCTGATTCTTTGCGACCCTGGGGATTGCAGAACACCAGGCTTCCCTGTCCTTCACTATCTCCTGGAGTTTACTCAAGCTCATGTTCATTGGGTCAATGGTGCCATCTAAACATCTCATCCTCTGCTGCCCTCTTCTCCTTTTGTCATCAATCTTTTCCAGCATCAGGGTCTTTTCCAATGAGTCAGCTCTTTGCATCAGGTGACCAAAGCATTGGAGCTTAAGCATCATTCCTTCCAATAAATATTCAGGGTTGATTTCCTTTAGGATTGACTAGTTTGGTCTCCTTGCTGTCCAAGGGACTCTCAAGAGTCTTCTCCACCACCACAGTTTGAAAGCATCAATTCTTTGGCATTCAACCTTCTTTATGATCCGCTTCTCACATCTGTACATGAATACTGGAAAAACCAAAGGTTTAACTATAGGGACTTTTGTTGGCAAAGTGATGTCTTTGCTTTTTAATACACTCTTGAGGTTTGTATAGCTTTTCTTCCAAGGAGCAAGCCTCTAAGACAAAAATCGTAAATGTAGAGGAGACACTTGGTACCTCCCTAAAAAGCTTTAAATATGAGAGCTTTGAACACAGTAGCTCTGACCAATTTAGAAAACCAAGTGAAATAGTACTTGATGGGCATTTCTAAGGGTGTGGGCTTATAAGATGCTGGAAAAGAGGCCTTAGAATTGAGAAAACAAGTAAGGAGAAGATGATATGTATTCTAACACTTGCCAGCCTTTTGATATGGGTAGGGTTTCCTTTGGAGAAGGCAATGGCAAGCCACTCCAGTACTCTTGCCTAGAAAATCCCATGGACGGAGGAGCCTGGTAGGCTGCAGTCCGTGGGGTTGCTACAAGTCGGACGCACTTTTCACTTTCACACAATGGAGAAGGCAATGGCAACCCACTCCAGTATTCTTTCCTGGAGAATCCCAGGGACGGCAGAGCCTGGTGGGCTGCTGTCTATGGGGTCGCACAGAGTCGGACACGACTGAAGCGACTTAGTAGCAGCAGCAGCAGCAGCAGCAGCAGCAGCAGCAGCAGGGTTTCCTTTGGTGCCCTCTCATCTCCATCTACTGCATTCAGAATCCAAAGAGCTAAACACGGTGGAATGCCAGGCACTGAAATAGACAATGCAGGCATTGTTTTGGGTATTAAATCATAAAGAAGCCCCAAACTTTCTTTGTATGAGTCTAGCCTTTTGCATTCCTGTAAGGTTGTCAACTTCATCTTTCTACCCTGTAGAAGCCTCAGTTTCTGTGGTCTTGTCTTATTTACAAAAGCACATCTCAAGGCTTGGAGAACCAAGGCAAGTCAAAGAACAAGTCAACTCCATTCTCCTATGACCATCAGGCTTGTTTGTCCCTTGACTCTTCAAGAATGCCATCGCTTGTATTTTGTTCTTTTTCTTGGATACACTGGGATGGTCTCACTGAATGAAGCTTATTTAAATAGATCATGTTTACAGTCTCTCCCATTTCCCTTAACATTTTGACCTCATCTCTTACCATCCTCCTCTGACTCACTCTGTTCTAGCTACAATGGCATGCTTCACCTTAGGCCTTTGCACTGGTCGTTCTCTCTTTTTCTCCAGACACTCAACTGGCTTATCACTCACCTCCCTTGGCATCTTACTCAAATGTCGACTTTTCAGACTTAGCTCTTCTGACCACCTCATTTAAATTGAATCCTTCCCTCACCCAGCACTCCCTCATCCCTCTTCTCTATTACTGTATCTGCTGGACCCAGAACAATGCCTGATACAGAGAAGATAATAACTACTTTGAATGAATGAATGAGTTCCGGCAGCCTTTGTGTTAATTGGATTTTCTGCAGCCATTCAACATTCTGAAATGCCTGGGCCTGGGTGGGGCAACTCTTGCTGTTCAAACATCTCCAATTTTATTAAGCTCTTTTCTGCTGTTCAGTCTGACATGAAACCCTCATGGGGCCAACATAGGTAAAAAGGAAGACAGGCTTTTGGTGAGAATACTAAATACCCTTTCCCTCCTTCCCTCAGCTACCACCGACTCCTATTTGGTGAGGGTGATGATGTTCCAGGTCTTGTATCAATGCAGCCTAATGAGGCTAGAAGACAAGCATGTCCAATAAATACTCAAAAACAACCCTCTGGCCAGGTGGACTGGGCCCCCAGGTGTCACCCCTTGCCACTGGTGCCCCTGCCCCCTGGTAGCCACTGCCTGTGGACTCCCTGTGCTTGCTGGCTGGAGAAAAGACCACACTCAGTGCTCTTGCCAAGTGCGGGGTGAGAGGCAGGCTGGTGCCTTGCCCAATCCCATGGCACAGGAGCCTGTTCCCCCAACTGAGGTAATTTCTTGTCACCAGGCCTGAAATCCTCACTCGAAGTCATCTTTAAACTGGTGTTCTGAAACAGGGCCAAGTCCCCAAGCCTGAGTTTCCAGGCTAGGGGAGCTGGTGTTCCCTATAAAGTACCTTTCTAAGAAAAAGAAAAAACTTAATATGGCTTGCCAGGGAGAATTAAGTGTCAGTATCTTTTTTTCTCCCTCTCCTTTTTTGGGGAATGGTTATTTGGGTATAGACAGGAAGCTTCAGAGTCTTCTGCAAAAACGGGAAAAAAGAGAGACAGAGAAAAGAACCTCCCCCCGCACCCCCTGCCAACCTCCCCTGGGAGATATTTGAGGAATAGTCAAGCAGGAGGGAAGTCTGAATGCCAAGAAAGCCGTGTTCTGAGCTAGTCAGAATGGGGACACGGTGGGCAAGGTCTGGCCAGCTGCACAGCTACTGAACAGCTTTCTATTCAAACCCACTCTGGCAGAGGGGAAGTGTTCTTTTCTTTCATTCTTTCATCACTTCTGTTTTTTAAAGGGAAAAAAAAAGCCATCACGAAAGATCCAGAGACATACTGATGTCACTGAGAGGGGCGACCCAGGTCATAATCAAAAGTTGGTTTCAGGGGAACTCCCCCACCCCCACCTCCACCTTACAATAAAAGCCTGGCTCTAAAAGGCAGCCCAGACAATGGATCAGATGCCAAACCACGTGAAGTGCCCAGAGGCAACTCCAAAACACCCGGCCCACCAGCGGGTGGAGGCTGCCAAGGAGCCAGATGCTGTAGCTTTAAAAATATCTTCCGCTGCTTGGCATCTGCAGTTGCAGGCTGCTGCCTGGGAGAAGGGGAGACAGGGAGACGGGGAGAAGGAGTGGGCAGGGCTGGGCCAGCCAGGCGGGCAGCAGCACTTGCGTGTATGGAATGGAGAGTGCCTCTAACCACGGGGCTGCCCATTTGGCCTTGTTAAATCACTCCCAGCATATGGTGAGAGACATCTGTCCAGGATTTGGACCTCACAGACTGGAAGAGAAGGGCTTAACACAAACAGTCTGAGGCCCGAGAGGCTGGAGGCAGCTGGGAAGGCATTTCTAGGGCCAAAGGCCTCATTTCATGGTGGAGGCAGGCTTCTGAGAAAGAAGGGACTGGCTCAAGGTCACGCTGCAGCGTGCTGTCAAAACCATAGGGAAGCATTCATCTCGTTTCATTGAGCCTCTGTTTATTTATCTGTGAAATGGGCTAAATCAGCCTTACAGACTTGATGTGAAGGTTAGAGGAAGTCATTTAAGTGAGTAGCCACCGCTTGATGCATTTTCACTGATGTGCTTCTCAGTCTTCCAATTATAAACGTCAGAAGCGGCCACTGACACGTTATGTTGTCAGGAGGCTTTGGAAAATGTTCAGGACTTCCTCAGATCCTTCTTCACTCTACTAAACGCTGGGTGACATTCACCTGCATTCTTTTGGCTACTGTTAAAATATAACCTTATTTCCATGGGCACTTTAACTGCAGAATGTTTACTCTTGAGGTAGCTTGCTTTTCCAGGGGTAGCGGGGAGTTAAAGTGTGTGCTTTGTGGGAAGCCTAAACAAATAGGAATACGAGGAAGGGAGCCAGCATCTTCATTGGAAGGCAACTCTTTTCCTCACAGAACCATTTAATTTCCCTCTACCCCAAACCTCAACTCCAAATATCGAAACTTATGGCTTCCTTTTATTTTTGGCTTCCAGACTGGATTATCTTTGCACCGCCACCCTCCTATTAAAAAATAACCACCAGTAAGTACATTCTTAAGTAGGACAGTGGCCCAGCCTGGAATGTAGTGGGGAAATGTATTCCCCAAGTGGTATTAAGCAAGGAGACATTCACACAGTTATCCTTGTGGACCTTGGCCGTGAACGCACGCCTGAGGTGGCTGGCGGTACACCGCTTTTTTCCCCTCGCATATGAACACTTCATAAATACCTCTGAAGAATACGACATGCCCTTGAAAGTATCCAGAGTCTTTCCCAGATCAAATCTAAAGATTTCCATTACAGTAACATTATTACTTCTGCTCCACTGCAGTGGGTATTGGGGGCTGCCTGTCCAGTCTTTATTCTCACCTGTCTTCAATCCTAACAGCTTCTTCTTCTTCTTTTTTTTTTTATGGGGGCAGGGCACACCACATGGCATGTGAGATCCTAGTTCCCCAATCAAGGATTAAACCTGTGCCCGCTGCATTGGAAGCACACAGTCGTAACCACCGGACCACCAGGGAAGTTCCCCTAACAGCTCTAATAGCCTATGAAAAAGCCCAGTTGTTCCAAGGTGCACTGTAGGTGTAGAAGACATGATTGGGTTAATTCAAGCAGGGTCTCCATTCTCTGACCACAGTTTTGGTTTAAGGATGGGCCATAGGACCTACATGGATCTAAAGAGATGACTCTTAGGTTTTTCTTGGGAATGCTGGAACTCTTTGTTTTTTTTTTGCTATAATAG
Source organism: Bos grunniens (assembly GCF_055505025.1). NCBI lineage: Eukaryota > Metazoa > Chordata > Mammalia > Artiodactyla > Bovidae > Bos > Bos grunniens. Next base: position 36,699,355 of record NC_141167.1, on the reverse strand, counting down.
GGAAGTAAGTTGGAAAGATTTCTCTGCCTTAGGATTCCAAGAAAGGCAGAATGAAGAAATGGGGGTAACTGTGAGTTCCTGGATCAAGCCATGACTGAAGACAATACTATCTTTGGGATTTTCAATTATAATCATTTTAATTACCATTTATACTTTATATGTATATAATATTTATATTTTAAGGCTGTTTTCCATACTTAGCAACTGAAAAATGCACAGATGCAGTTAGGGAAGCACTAAGAAGTTGTACAAAAAGGCATTTATTTGGCTTTGGCTTATCTTTAGACTGTCACTTAAACATTTGGTTTGCTACACTTATTACTTGACAAAGTCATCAGACCTGAGGGCTCATGTGCAGATCTTGCACCTGCAGTGTGAACAAGATAGTCTTCCTGAATTAAGAATGAGGATAAATGAGGGCAAGTCCTGGTGGCTCAGTTGGTAAAGAATCCGCCTGCAATGTAGGAGACAGGGGTTTGATCCCTGGGTCAGGAAGATCCCCTGGAGGAGGAAATGATAACCCACCCCAGTATTCTTGCTTGGGAAATCCCATGGACAAGAGGAGCCTGGCGGGTACAGTCCATGGGGCTACAGGTGTTGGACACAACTTAGGGACTAAATTCTCACCTCATTTGCTAAAGAATTGCTATTTGTTTCTTCATTTCTCCACTTGGATTGGCAAGTGGCTTGTATTAGATTAGAGTTTGCCAAACTGCAGTCATTTATCTATTATCTTTACAATTTTTCTATGCTCACCTGTGCTATTTTATTAGGTACATAATATTTTTCTTTATGTTAACTCAGTCTCCTTAATTTTATAGGTCACTTTGGAGTAAAATAAAATGTATATCATGATAGAAAATGGAAGAGCCAATATTTTTTTTTGAACTTTGCCAAACTTTTTTGAAAACAAATTTTATTGGCGTACAGTTGCTTTACAATGTTGTGTTAGTTTCTGCCATACAGCAAACTGAATCAGTCATATGTGTGTGTATATGTATATGTATATATATATATATCCCTTTTTTTGTATTTCCTTCCCATTTAGGTCACCACAGAGCATTGAGTTTCTTGTGCTCTACAGTAGGTTCTCATTAGCTATCTATTTGATACATAGTAGGAGGACCCTGGTACGCTGCAGTCCATGGGGTCACTAGGAGTCGGACACGACTGAGTGACTTCACTTTCACTTTTCACTTTCATTGAAAGTGTAGAAGGAAATGGCAACCAACTCCAGTGTTCTTCTCCAGTGCCTGGAAAATCCTAGGGACGGGGTAGCCTGGTGGGCTGTCGTCTATGGGGTTGCACAGAGTCGGACACGACTGAAGCGACTTAGCAGCAGCAGCAGCAGTGTATATATGTATGTCAATTTCAATCTCTCATCTCCCCTCATTTCCCCATGGTATCCATACATTTGTTCTCTACATCTGTGTCCCTATTTCTGCTTTGCAAATAAGTTCATCTGTTACCATTTATCTAGATTCTACATATAAATGATATTATATAATATTTGTTTTTCTCCTTCTGGCTTACTTTACTCTGTATAATAGTCTCTAAGTCCATCCATGTCTCTGCAAATGGCACAATTTTGTTCCTTTTTATGGCTGAGTAATATTCCATTATACATATGCACCACATTTCCTTTATGTATTCCTCTGTTGATGGACATTTAGGTTGCTTCCATGTCCTGACTATTGTAAATAGTGCCACAATGAACATTAGAGTGCATGTGTATCTTTTGGAGTTATGGTTTTCTTTGGATATATGCCCAGGTGAGGGATTACTGGGTTACTGGTATCAGGGTATCTTCCTGACCCAGGGATCGAACCCAGGTCTCCCACATTGTAGGCAGATGCTTTACTGTCTGAGCTACCAGGGAAGCCCACATATTAGTTTAGTTCAGTCACTCAGTCATGTCCGACTCTGTGACCCCATGGACTGCAGCACTCTAGGCCTCCCTGTCCATCACCAACTCCCGGAGTTTACTCAAACTCACATCCATTGAGTAGGCATCCAACCACCTCATCCTCTGTCATCCCCTTCTCCTCCAGCCTTCAGTCTTTCCCAGCATCAGGGTCTTTTCCAATGAGTCAGTTCTTTGCATCAGGTGGCCAAAGTATTGGAGCTTCAGCTTCAGCATCAGTCCTTCCAATGAATATTCTGGACTGATTTCCTTTAGGATGGACTGGTTGGATCTCCTTGCAGTCCAAGGGACTCTCAAGAGTCTTCTTCAACACCACAGTTCAAAAGCATCAATTCTTTGGCACTCAGCTTGCTTATATTCCAACTCTCACATCCATACATGACTACTGGAAAGACCATAGCTTTGACTAGATGGACCTTTGTTGGCAAAGTAATGTCTCTGCTTTTTAATATGTTGTCTAGGTTGGTCATAACTTTTCTTCCAAGGAGCAAGAATCTTTTCATTTCATGGCTGCAGTCACCATCTGCAGTGATTTTGGAGCTCCCTAAAATAAAGTCTGTCACTGTTTCCACCATTTCCCCATCTATTTGCCATTAAGTAATGAGACCAGATGCCATGATCTTAGTTTTCTAAATGTTGAATTTTAAGCCAACTTTTTCACTCTCTTCTTTCACTTTCATCAAGATACTCTTTAGTTCTTCTTTACTTTCTGCCATAAGGGTGGTGTCATCTGCATATCTGAGGTTATTGATATTTCTCCTGGCAATCTTGATTCCAGCTTGTGCTTCATACAACCCAGCATTTCTCCTGATGTACTCTGCATAGAAGTTAAATAAGCAGGGTGACAATATACAGCCTTGATGTACTCCTTTCCTGATTTGGAACCAGTCCGTTGTTCGATGTCCAGTTCTAAATGTTGCTTCCTGACCTGCATACAGATTTCCCGAGAGGCAGGTCAGGTGGTCTGGTATTCCCATCTCTTTAAGAACTTTCCAGAGTTTGTTGTGGTCCACACAGTCAAAGGTGCATAGTCAATAAAGCAGAAGTAGATGTTTTTCTGAGACTCTTGCTTTTTCAGTGATCCAATGGATGTTGGCAATTTGATCTCTGGTTCCTCTGACTTTTCTAAATCCAGCTTGAACATCTGGAAGTTCATGGTTCACATACTGTTGAAGCCTGGCTTGGAGAATTTTGAGCATTACTTTACTTGTGTGTGAGATGAGTGCAATTGTGCGGTAGTTTGTGCATTCTTTGGCATTGCCTTTCTTTGGGATTGAAATGAAAACTGACCTTCTCCAGTCCTGTAGCCACTGCTGAGTTTTCCAAATATTGGCATATTGAATGCAACACTTTCACAGTATCATCTTTTAGGATATGCACATATATGCATATTCATATAGATATGCACCCATTCATTGTAAAAGCCAGTGGACCATATGTTTAAGATGTTTTTAAGCTGTTTTAAGATGTTCCTCCAGCTCCAATAATAAAGCTTTTGTTTCCTCTTGGGCTGACTTAACCTTAAAGTTGTGCTTATGAAAGATAAGAAAATGGTAAGGAATATTTGCAGTGCTTTTGAGATTCACAAAGTGCCTTCATTTGAAGAAAGAATATGAATTTCAACACTGAACCCTAACCTTGCCTTTTCTATAAACCTTTCCCTTACTGCCCTGGGCAGTATTCATCCCTTCACCTGCTGGCTCTCCGGGCTGTTGCTCTGCAATATCACCCTGCCCCCTGACACCATTTTAGAGCTTCTCCCTTACATGCTTGCCTCTGGCCCTGGATTGTGAATGCCTGAAAGGAAAAGACCATATTCTGTTCATCTTTGTATTTTTAGTGTCTAGTCTGTTGCAGAGTATTTGCTTAATAAACATTTGGATGCTTACAAGAGTGAATAGTTGCATGGAAGCCAGTAGAAAAGCTGAGCCCTGGGTGATAGTTTGCTGTTTTTTCCTCATCAGCTAAGCACATGTCTTCCTCATCAGGAATATTTATTAAGTAACAGCATATGTAGTCCTCATCAAGGAACACTTCTTAAACAACACATTTGCGTGTAACATTTGGCAATGTATCACTTCTTCTGATGTCTATCTTCCCCTCTCAGTCTGTACTATCCAGGTTCGTGTCTTCAGAAGCTTATCCTGGGGATTCCCTCATGGTCCAGTGATTAGGACTCTGTGCTTTGACTGCTGAGGGCCCGCAAGCCACAGTGCACTTTTCCTGGGTCTATTTCCTTGAACTCTTGCCAGCACACATTTGACCCACTCTTACCTCTGGGTTTCTGCTCATACACTTCTCTCCTCCTGGAGCACATTTCATCATTATTTTGTACATCACCTGAGCTCACACTCTTCCTGATTGTCTATTCCAGTCCAGTTGTAGCTGGAGGTCATAGAGTTCAGATACCCCATTTCCTGAAAGAACCTGCCTGACAATGCAGGAAAGGCAAGAGATGCGGGTTGGGAAGAACCCCCGGAGGACAGCATGGCAACCCACTCCCATATTCTCACCTGGAGAATCCCCAAGGAAAGAGGAGCCTGGTGGGCTACAGTCCATAGGGTTGCAAAGAGCTGGACATGACTGAAGAAACCTAGCATGGCACATGCCAACACCATCTCCTGAAACTCCATAACGGAACATACCACTCTTTCACTGCATATCACAGTTTCTTATACACAGGCCTTCTTTACTCTTCTGGATTTTATTCCACTTGAGGGAAGAATTCATGTTGAATTATTTTTGTTTCCACCAGAATATCCAAATTCTAGGGTAGATGCTTAGTAATATTTGATGAATAAATAATTTGCATGAGCCGTATGGCTCATTTTGCCTTTGTCTGAAGCAAATCACAAATGAGTCACCATAAGAATTGGAATGGATTCTTAGAAACTTGAATCAAGATCACTTTTATCAAGAAAACAAAAGGATATTATTCCTGTTTTTCATCAACTCTAGCATATTACCAGCTGTGTGTTCCCATGCAGGTTACTTAGTTTTCTCATTTCCCCTGTTTCTCCTTTTGTAATCATGTTAAGAGTGTAGACCTAAAGAATGAAATGAGCAAGTGTATGTAAACAGCCTGGTACATTGCAAAGGTTGAGTAGAAGGCCACTATTATTATAATTGTAGTTACTGTTATTGCCAAAAGATGCTGTAGAAAAATCTCACAAATACAGAAGATTAAAAGATGTGAATAGAGAAAGTTAAAGCTATTGTAGTTAATGAAGCAGTGTCTTCTGATGGAGAACTTACTGAGGCTGTCTTTTCTGTCTCTGCCTTTGAGCACTTAACACAAGACTTGACACAAGAAAGTGAAGAATTAAAGGCTTCCTGATGCAACTGTGTGTGTTTCTTGATTGTGTTAATAATAACGTTAGGCTACTGGCTTTTACCTCAGTGACCAGTCATGTCCAAGATCCTATAAAAACTGTCTCACATATTCCATACAACATTCCTGTTAGAAATGAGCTACTCTGTTTTTTGACAGACCTAGATGGCTTATTAAAAAGCAGAGACATAGCTTTGCTGACAAAGGTCTCTATAGTCAAAGTTATGGCTTTTCCAGTAGTCACATTTTTTTCCCAGTAGTCACATACAGATGTGAGAGTTGGACCATAAAGAAGGCTGAGCACCAAAGAATTGATGCTTTCAAACTGTGGTGCTGGAGACGATTCTTGAGAGTCTCTTGGACAGCAAGGAGATCAAACCAGTCAATCCTAAAGGAAATCAGCCCTAAATATTCGTTGGAAGGACTGATGCTGAAGTTGAAGCTCCAATACTTTGGCCACCTGATGTGAAGAACTGACCCATCAGTAAAGACATTGATACTGGGAAAGATCGAAGGCAGGAGGAGAAGGAGGCGACAGGGTAAGATGGTTGGATGGTATCATGTACTCAATGGACATGAGTGTGAGCTAACTCCAGGAGATGGTGAAGGACAGGGAAGCCTGGTGTGCTATAATCCATGGGGTCACAGAGTTGAACATGACTTAGTGACTCAGCAACAACACTGTGTTTTGTGGTAGAGTCTGTGGTCCCACAGCTAGCAGGTGGCAAAGCCATGATTAAGATGCAGGTCTCTCTGGCTCTAAAGACCTCTCGCTTACCCCTTGGTATACACACTGCAAGGCTGTCTCACAATGTTACAAGATTCTTGGAAGGTTCCTGGCCCTGAACTGATGGCGGAGGCAGAGGTGACATTAATACAGAAAAGAAGCTGCAGTCAACTGACCTTGGTTCCTGACTCTTTGAAGCGGGAAGTCAGGATGTGGGGCTGGGAACAGGGAAACTGATGATCACAAGGTGAGTTAACGATCGAGGCCAGACGGGGAGCAAAAATGCCCTTTCTAGTGCTCTCCACTGCCTGCCACCCCAGGTCCAGGCCGGCTTCCCTCCTAGGTTTTCCTAAGAGGCCCTGAGGAAGGCAGCACTGGCTGATTGCGAGCAGGCCTGAGCTGTAACAGCAGTGCTAATGGGAACTTGGCCTGGCCCCAGGCGGGTATGGAAAGCGGCTGTTGGCTCTTGTAAAAATCTTTGGTCCAGGCCGATTTTTCCACAAAGAGAAATTCACCGCCCTGAAGAAATGCCATCGCCTGTTCCCGGTGCCAAACTCGAGGAAAATCGAGTGGAGAGACTCCCTCCTCTTCCTGGGTGAAATGACAGATAGCAAAAGAGCTTTCAGTTTCCTCTACCCCAAAAAAGTCTGCCAGAGATATAAATATTTAAAAACAGGAGCTAGACTGAGAGGGTTAGCTTTCACTGTGTCTTCTTTGGCAGTCTCTCCATCCACCCACCAGATATCATTTTATTCTGTGTAATGGAGTGGCAGTTCTGGGTCGCACATCCCAACTTCTGACACACTGTGTGGAAAAAAAAAAGTCTGTGACCCTTGTAAACTATTTTTGTAGTTGGAAACAGAGACAGACCCAGGTTGCGAATGCCAGATTGAACATAGCTAGGAGAGGTTTAAGTGGTTGATTTTTTTTTTTTCCTGCTGTTCGCTTATTTTTATCTCCTGCGAAAAAGTCCTTTTTCTAATTTCCATCCGACAGGATAACTCCTTTCCCCTGTTACTCAGGAATGCTTTATTTATTTATTTTTAACAGTTCTCAAACTGGTGGAAACAAAGTACAGGTCTGTGAAAGTGTGCAGTCTGCCTTTCTTTGTTTCTCTCCTGTGGCCGTTCCCGAAACTGTAGACACAGAAGACAGTCCCAAGCTATTCATTTTCTTTTTCCTATAGAGAAATGGGTGCCAACCTCCATGAAATTAAATAGGTTTGAATCGTCACAGACGACCTTCACAATCTAGGTCTTCATAATTTTAGGTGGATTAGAGGAAACTAATGAGGATTTTGAAACAAGCTTTGGACTAAAACTCTCATCATGCAAATCCACTGAAAACCCCCAGAATTTTAAAGCACAATTAACCCATCCCCGGTCCCCACCCTCCTTGTATCTGACTCATTTTATTTTGTCCAACTTCACAGTCTTCATAAAACAACAACAATAATAATGCAGTGGGCTATTTTCTTCCTATTTTTTAAAATCAGATTCCATAGTCCTTTTTTCTGCTTATTGTTGTTCTTTGGTTGTTGTTGTTCTAAGTTGCTCTGTTCTCAGAGTCCTTTCTATTATGGTTTAGGACTCACAAGAGTTAACAGGCGAGAGTGTTGGGGGGGAGGAACCCACTTGTTTTAAGCCTGGAGCCTGTCACCTTTTCTTGGCAATTACACTGCTAATGGCTGGGTCCCAAGCAAAGTGGCAAAGAATATCTCTTCTCACGTTCCCAACTCACAGTGCATTCCCAAATACCAGATGGTGTTTTTGGAATCCATTTCACTATGTTTGATATGACAATACTTTTGTATAATGTTAAATTATATATAACTATTGCAAATAGCTGAGATCAGAACAACCAAGAAGCAGAAAATTAGACACAAGAAGGAAAGATAGAAACTAAAGACTGTGGACTTTCATCTGCCCCCATTGTGTCCTGTTTCCCTTGGATTTTCTTTTAATCTGAAGAGGATTGGCAGGAGGGGGCTGGGGTGCAGAGCAGGGGAGGGTGCGGGGAAGGGGGGTGAAAGAGGAGCGTGGGGGATGGGGAGGAGTGAGAGGCAGTGCTGTGGTGTTGTTGCAATGAAATTACACCAAATTGGGATCCTCTCCCTGCTAGAGTTTGGTACACATCATGCGAAACTTGCCAGACATTTCGAGAGCAGCGTCATCTCATTTCAGTGGCCAAAACCCTCAAAATAAGCCAAAGAAGACTGATAAAGCCCCATGTTCAACCTTTTTTAGAAAATGTGTGTGTTTTTATTCCTTGGGGAGGGACAAGCAAACGAACTCTGTGTGCATGCTAAGTCACTTCAGTCGTGTCCGACTCTTACCAGATCTCAAAACCTTAGTCACTGCCTCAGGAAGCATTAGGAAGACAGTGTGAGAGAAAACAAATGCCCACTCGATATGTTCCAAGGGAATTCAGCAGAAGAAGTGAGAAGCTCTTTCTAGTTTGGGGGCACATGGCTATAGTGATGTGATTTCTAAAACAGTGCGGATGGAACTAGACTCTTGCAGGAAAAATATCTCCCAGAATCCACCCTCAAAAAAAAAAAAAAAAAAACCTGGGCAACACCAATGGAGCTGTGTTTCTACCCCAGATGGCCAAATGGGGTAAACATATCACTTTAATTTTAATTTTCTGGCTATTTGACAATAGGCAACCCCTGGCCCTCTTCCCTCAACCTTCGAACAGGCCTTATCTCTACATTGCAGGACTTACTGATTTCAGCCCAGAGCGAATGCATTACAGTCAAGTGACAAATTGCTTAAAATTATTCTTAAATGAAAATGCTGGGAACCTCTGGTGTAGCTTTTTGAATGGAGGGTGGGCAGAACAATTTCCAAACTGCCTGTATCAGACATTCTTTCAGCCGATTGATTCCTTCTCCCTCAGCAACTACTAACCATCTGAGCCGGGTGTCAGGACCAAGGGCTTACCCTATTCATGCCACCAGGGTTTGATGGGTTGTTTTCCCCTCCCACTCCTTCCGCCCCTCCCTCCGTACCCCGTACCCCTTCTTTCCACCATCACCCCTCCCCCAATTCCATCTTCCCCAGCATACAGCCCCATCACCCTCCCCAGAAAGATCCTCCAGCTCCAGTGACTACTACATAATTAACAATAACTTGTAGTAATGCAATTTAAGAGTCCTTTTAATGGGCAGCGATGGTAGAATGTATAGCCCATCTTTCTTTGTCATCTGAGAAAAGCGGCCCCATGCAGAGCTGCTGGTTGCTGAGTGACGCTTTGTTGTCTGCACAAGACACAGTACCAGCTGCACTGGCAGGTAGCCGAAGTGCAAGGAGATAGCTGCCAAACTATGCTATACAAAGGGAGCTGTGCCAGAGAGAAAGGGACCTTTGCATGCGATGACCTTTGACCCCCGAGCCAGCATGGATCCCATATTCATCCCTTCCAGACAATTGCATCTTTCATTCCTCCACAAACTCTGATTAGAAAGAGGCCATTTGTGATGAGGGTTGGTTGGCTTATAAGTTCCCAGCCACGGAGTTATTGCATTTTTGCGTCTGTTTTAATGGTGACAATATTTGCCTTAATCTGGGGTAGGAAGAGGTGAATAATTAAACAAGGAAAAATACTAAAAGCAAAACAGTCACTCAGTCAATGGAGTGGGGCAGGGTATCAGGGAAAGTGAAAAGCTTGTAGACAGGGACCATATGGCATTTAAAAACTCAAATGGAAATTGAACTCTCACCTGATCACGGGGAAGCTTCTCACAAGGAGCCGAATAGAAGTATGCATTTTTAAAGAAAATTGCTAACTTTATTCAACGCTGCCATGGAATACTTCTTTTATTGAACCAGCAAAGCTTCTGTTTCGTCAACTTAGATTAATGAGAAACTAACAACTTGTATCCGAATATGTCCTAGCAAGCTCACTTTTGTTCTTTTTTGAAAAACATCAGCGATCTTTGGAAAAACGGCTTTTATTTTGTGTTTTCAAGCCATTCTACATGAGGACGTATGAAAAGAAGCCCACGGCCTCAAGTGAGGACCACCTCAAAGTCATGGCAGCCTTTTTGAACCTCGCCCTTGTCCATCGTGTCTAGTGGACAGAAGAATCAGTTGTCAGCATGGCATGCCCACCACAGTAGCATACCCCCCAGCGTCTCTAGGAAACGCTCTCACAAAGGCAGGAAAATAATGAGCCGGGGTTTCAAATTTGACCTCTTTCCAGAAAATAAGGGAGTCAGTGGTGTACGGGGGGACTCTCTGAGAGCCCTTCCAGCGGTTGAGGCATTCTGGAACAGTCCTTCTTTGATCTGTCTTCCTGTGGAAGCCACTGTTGCTCTGAGGCCAGGGGGAAAAACGGATACCTGCCGGCCAGACCTGAGGAGCCGCACCTCAGTCCGGGCTCCCATGTGAAGCCGTCTGTTCTTTATTTTCACTCTGTATGAAGCTAATGGAATTTACAGTTGATTAACCTCAAATCTGGAGAAGTGATCCAGTCTGAGATCGCAGCTGGCAGGGCTGAGGCAGCATGTACTTCTTAAGTGAGTCAGACAGCAACAAGTGTTCGCCCACAAAAGCAGAGGCCTGGAGAAATGAGTGTGAGCGGGAGAGTCCCTTGGGTGCTCGGACAGCCAGCAGGCCCAGATGGACTGGGCTAGTATCTGAGCTCCAGAAATGCTGGTGTCTAGATACAAATTAAACAGAGAACCTGAATCTTCTAAAGAAAAAAAAAAACAAACCTCCCTAACATATAGAGGGTTTACTCTGTGGAGAGGCAGCAGTGTGGTAGTTCAGCATGATGCTGGAGCTAGGCTACGTTTGAATCCTGGCTCTCTTGCTTATTGGTTGTGTAATTTTGAACAAGTTACTGAACTTCTCTGTGCCTCAATCGCCTCAGATGTCAACTGGGCATCATCACAGTAATCAAGGAAGTGTAATGAAGTTTAAATACATTAATATTTGTGATAATACTCAAGAACAGTGCCTGGCCCATTGTAAACTTTAATGCATTTCCTTAAAAACATGGATTTTTTTACCCCTAGGAAAATGTGCAACTGTGTGTGTGTATATATATATATATATATATATATAGTTTTTTTTTTCCTATCAGAGTAATTACTCTTATTCATTCTGCACCAGGAGAAACTGTTTTTCTTCATTAGCCTTTGAATACAAAAGACAATAGTTTAGGTATCCTGATACTCTGTTTGGCTAAAAAAAAATCTACAGAACTAACTCTTGTGTTTAAAACAGTTGAGAAAGCAAGTCAAAGACGTAAGTTTGTTCCTTATTGTTCTGCATCAGATGGTAAAGGTTGCTGTCGAATTTTCTGAGGGGAAGCTTCCACATATGGTATATTTAGTGCATGAAATGTGGCAGTTGGATTCCTGTGTGTTTTTTTAAAATTGTCATATAAACAAATAATTCCAAACATATTTCTTCTTTGTGGATTTGTTTCTATTTTGCAAATTGTTTCAGGCATCAATAAACAGGATTACACAAATGTGCATACAACTGCAAAACTCATTTAGTTTAGCAAGTGCTTCTCACATATTCATTTACTCAACAATGCTACTTTCAAGTCATGTCAACATTACTCCATTGCTGCCTCATGACTAATACAGTGTTACTTAAAAACCATTTCACATCTTACATCCGAGGAACACCACCAAACTTTTGGGTTTGTACCACCTGGTTTCTAATTAAAATCAAATTGAAAAAGAGGCTTTCTGCAGAAGTGTAGGTTCTGTCCTAACACACTGCTGGGTCCTCCGTAAGGGTTTAAAATACAAGATCACTAACATGAGAGCTCATTATAGGAAAAGAGCAAAAAGGGAAAGGCATATTAGACCAATTAAGGCGCTGTGAGTGAGAGGCATGTGGGTAACCAACATGGAGATGGTTTAATTGTCCGTTCTTTTCATCAAGGAGGCTGAAAAGATTTTTTCACTTGTAAAGTAATACTTGGCCAATTTCATAATACTCAAAATGGGATCTATAATATTCATGGATGGTAGACTGGGAGAAACACACAATGAAACCCCTCACCCTGGGCATCATAATAAGAGAATCTGCTGTTCTGTGTGTCGAGTCAGAGATTTTGAAACGTGCAACCATTCTAACCATGGCAAATAGGAAAACAATACCCGTTATTCACTCAATTTTCTTGAGCTAAAAAAAGGCAAATGATAACAACATATGCTCTAAATGTGACCCATGCAGTTTAGCTTAAAGGCAAAATAAGATAAAAGTCAGCATTGCACACAGAGTTTAAACAGAAACATACGTATCTATACACTTTCTTTCCCTCTCCATATGTTACCCTGTGGTGAGAATTATAATACTGTGCATCACACCTTTCACTCAAGGATCTCAAGCCCCTCTCAGAAATGAACACAAACCCGTATACCAGCCCTGGGAAGCAGGTGGTGGGTATTAGTATTACCATTTTACAAATGGAGACTGTTCTCTGACTTTAGTTGATTGAACTCAAGGTGCTGGTACTCTTTATGGAAGGGGAGGCACATTCCCCCCATCCCCTCCACTTTAAAAATTTTTAGTGACAATACAAGTGAATTGTAGCACTTAAAGGCTCTGAAGGTTCAGTGCTGGCATTGGAAAAAGATTTGCTTCCCTGTCCTGGATTTCTTTTCTTTCTTGAAACTGCCAAATATAACTGTCATCACTAAGAATAATGATCTCAAACTTTCTTCTCTGTATCTCTTTTGGATAGAGCTTGGAACACTCACAGCTGAAAGTGACAAGCCAGGGAAGTGAGTTCTTGAATTGGATATTTTTACAACCAAGAGTATAAAAGGTGGGCAGCTTAGAATCAAAACTGACAAAGAGTTTCCTCTATGATCCAAACTCCTGGACTGTGTAGTTGGGGAAGTGGACTTGGACAGCTTTCTGAAGCAGCCTGAACTTTGAATCCAACACAGACAGGTATGTTTCACAGCAGAGTTACCCAGGGCAAAGTTTCTGATTAAGCTTTCAGCTGCTAAATTTTAACCTAAGTGTCGCTGCATAGGAACCTGAGGTCCAAGTCAACACACGTAGGGAGCAGGCTGCCCATTGATAGTCTGTCCGTTCTCAAGTCAGTGAGCTGGTCCCAGCTTAGGGGTTTCCTTAAGAATCAGTCACTTTCTGCCAGGTTCACATCTTCTGAAGTAGGGCTTCAATTTAGAAACTGGAAAGTCACACCTTTTCTAATTTGACACAGTAGATTCTTGGGAAAAAAATGTTTTTAGAAATTATATAAAAAAAATCCTGATGTTTTCAGGTCTGCATCAAAGAGGGAAACATTCATTTTGCTGAAATCACATTTATGAAAATATATGTCTGTGGGACAGACTGTTCTTAATATTCTTGATGAGACCTTGCCTGGTATGACATACACAGAGGCACTCAAGGGGGGCCCAGGAAGTCCTTTTTCAGGTGGATCACATATAGCCATAAGATTAAAAAATAAACGTGGATCAAACCTCCCTCCTTCCTTCCTCTGCCAAAAACAAAAACAAAAATTTAAAGAATTAAAAACAAAGGAGTAAAAGAGTGAATTTATCTATTAATAATACCTAACATTGTTGAGTGTTTGTTACACACCACGCACCGTGCTAAGCACGATAAGCTTACACACACCCTTTAAAAGTTGTGAGAAAACAGGGGCTTAGAGAGTTTAACTCACTTCCTCATAGTCACACAGGAAATGCTTTTGGGCAGTAGGTTTCTTTGTCTCTAAAGTCCATGCTCTTAATTATTGCTTACACTCTCCGAAGACAAAATATTATTTATGTGGATTACTATGACCTAATTAAAATAGGAAGAGAATGAGGTCATAAATATGAGTGACTTATCAAATCATTTCTTCGTGAAGAGCTCTGTGCTGGGAAATTATGCACAGTTCATGGCTATCTGAGGTTACCTTTGTTCCTCTGGATTAATCTCATGTCAACTTTCACCAAATCCTCCAAAAGCCTCAGGGACTATATCACAATTGCCTTAGTCTTCTTAGTGGCCAGGACAGTGCTGGTTGCAAGGACATGCCCAGTGAAAGTTTTTTGAATGAATAAACAAATGAAATGACTCTAGGTTCTCTGAAATGACGTTGACCTGTCAATAGATTATTGGTGGCAACTTTTAAAATAGTGGCTAGTTTTCTCAGGCATGGTGCCAGCCTCCTCATTCTCTACTGATGGACACTAAGGTTGCTTCCACAGCGTGGCTATTGTAAATAATGCAGCTATGCATACTGGGCTGCAGGTATCTATTTGAATTAGTGTTTTTGTTTTCTTTGGCTAAACAAACAGGAGTGGAATTGCTGGATCACATAGGCTTTATATTTGGAAAGGTTGGAGGTGGATAGTGCTGATGATTGCACAACAGTGTGAATATATTTAATATTGCTGAATTGCACACTCAAAAAAGGTTAAGATGATCATTTTCATGATATATATATATCAAGTATATTTTACCACAATTAAAAACCCTCTTATCAAGGTCAGTGGGCAGTGGGCTGCAAGTGTGAAAATAATTGTAAGTGTGGGACAGGCCTAACCTTTCAGGAGGCTTTAATCAATTGCCAGTGTCCACCATCATAGTGGAAGCAGGTTATGTGTGAGGATGCTGAGGGCCCCGTGGCCAGCTCCTGGAGAGGAAGAAGCATGTGCACGCGCTCAGCCCCGAGAATATGGTGCTTCCTGAGCCTGGTGGTTGGTCTCACCCTCTGGGACACAGGACTACGAGTCCCACATCTCTGCTTTGAACACCTTTTGAATTTGAGCAGGTCTGCAGTATGGAGCACAAAGTCTGGGTTAGAGAGGTGGTTCCTTTTTACACTGCCTCTCACTTTTACCATCTTTCCATGCCAGGCAGAAAAATACCTTTTATCCCAGGTTGACTTAAAGGACATTGCCCTTAGGCTAGTTCCTCACTAGTCACAGTGAGGACATTAATATAGGACATCAGAACCAGATGCCTAATGATTTTTTTGAAGACATGGACCTAGAAAACATAGGAATCTAGAAACAAAGGTGCATAATTGAACTTTGGTTACCTCAGACCTAAACTGTTAGAACTATATTTTCTATTTTAAAATTTTATTCAAGTATAGTTGATTTATAATATTATGCCAATTTCTACTGTATAGCAAAATGACTCAGTTATACATATATTCTTTTCATATTCTTCTCTATTATTTTTTATCACAGGCTATTGAACATAGCTCCCTGTGTTATAAATAGGACCTTGTTGTTTATCCATCCTAACTAAATTATTAGAACTTTAAATTATATGGAAAATGATATTAATCTCTTTCTGTTTGTTTTGCTTTCAATATTTTACATTGAAATTTGTTTTCACATCCACTATTGACATTAGGATTCCTACAATAAACCTAAGGAAACAAGCAGAAGGAAGCAAGGCAGAAATTTTGCATAGTCTACACACGAGGAAATTGCTGGAAGTTCCTTAAGACCAGGGCCTGCATCTTATTCCTCAGTACATGTCCTCAGTATGTGGCCTTTCCATGCCAGGTTAGAATACAGTAGGTTTTCCATAATTTCTTGTTGAATGACTCTATGAAAGTTAGGAAAGCTTTTAGTTAACTGCATAAGGTTCTATGAGACCAGAAGCTGGCTGGAATTCCTTCTGATCTCTTTTTCTATATCAACGCCTTAATATAAACAGCAATACTTCCTGTGCCAAATTCCTTCGGGAGAATCTGTCCACCTGTAAGGTTAAATACATCGTAGCCAACCAGACACTAGCTTGGAGGGCTGAATGCCTCGGTGGTTTCCCCTTAAGTAAAAGATGTACATCTTGATCAAAACCTGGCAAGGCAACGGTGCTCCTACCCGCCCCCTCCACGCCACCCAGCACCTCACAGCCCCTCCTCCCGTACTGAGCTCTCTGGTTGCCTGGCTTCTGTCACCCTTTGCTTCCGTGTCAGGTGACTCCTTGCCTGCCTTCTAGACTGCCTGCTGCAGGCCAGACTGCCTTTATCTCATGGTTTTCTATCACTATCTTATCAGACAACCTCACTCCTGTTGCATTCTTCTGGGCCTCCTTGCTAGAGTCCTGAGCCTTTGGTAGCTGGGCACTAAGCCTCCCCCATGCCCCCAGCTCCCAAGGAGCTGCCACTCTCATCCCCGTCTATCACAGTCTGCTCTGTTTCCTATTAGGGGAACATGCATTCTAAATGTCTCAGCCGTGTCTGTCTCTGTAGCCACAGTTCCACTGCTCCCTCTATTCCCCGATCCTCTTCCCCGAGTCACACTAGAGTGGGGAGCATCAATTTACAGTTTCTAGCCAGATACCACATGTGCTGGGTGGAAGCGAATTGTCACAGACAATGTTTGTAATTTCTGAAGATCAACACTATAGTCATAAGCATGATAAGGAACAAAAAGACCTACAGCTTCCATTATTATCACGACTGATAATAATCCCAGGCAGCCTCTTTCTCTCATCCACTTGGAAGTGATTATAAAGTTTCTCTCTGAAGCTTTTCCAGTAGGCGGCTTCATCATGTTCTGAGTTACCACAGTAACACAGGAATAGGGGAGAGGGTTTTTATTAGAGTGGTGAAAAATGATGGGTAACACTTTCATGAGAAACCTTCATTTCCATGAAAAAATGTCATAGATTCTACAGGATGGAAGGTAGAAGGTACCACTGAAATGATCAATCTAAGCTCCAAATTTTTGTTGTTGTATTTGTTCAGTTGCTCAGTCATGTCTGACTCTTTGTGATCCCATGGACTGCAGCACACCAGGCTTCCCTGTCCTTCACCATCTCTTGGAGCTTGCTCAAACTCATGTCCATTGAGTTGGTGGTGCCATCCAACAATCTTATCTAATGTAGTCCACTTTTCCTCCTACCTTCAGTCTCTCCCAGCATCAGGGTCTTTTTCAATGAGTCAGTTCTTCACATCAGGTGGCCAAAGTATTGGAGCTTCAGCTTCAGCATCAGTCCTTCCAAGGAATATTCAGGATTGATTTCCTTTAGGATGGACTGGTTAGATCTCCTTGCAGTCCAAGGGATTCTCAAGAGTCTTCTCCAACACCACAGTTCAAAAGCATTAATTCTTCAGCACACAGTTTTCTTTATGGTCCAACTCTCACATCCATACATGACCACTGGAAAAACCATAGCTTTGACTAAATGAACCTTTGTCAGCCAAGTAATGTTTATGCTTTTTAATATGCTGCTAGAGGTCTTATATAGTGGATCTGCACCAGACAAAGATGCTGCTAAAGTAACCCAGAATTCATCTTGAAATGATTTTTGGAGGTTAGTGAGAACAACTGTGCTATCTCTCTATGCTCTTTGGAGGTAGTTGCTGGAGACATAAATCACTCACATTGGGTGATCTATGTTGATTTCATCTCCAAAGGGGAAAAACAATTTTTTTTTTTTTTAGGGAGTTCAGTGAATGCTTCCTTATAAAGTTACAGGGAATCCTGGGAGAGAACAAGTCAAGTTAAGATTAGGTGAAACAAAAGTCACCAGAGTTAGCAGGCACCAGATTGAAAGGTGCTGGCTGGTTACCTAACACATATGCCAAGGACTGGAAGACAAGAAGAATATTCTGTAATATTTAAAGTGCTTTAGATAACAGAATCTATGAGTGGGTCTTTGAAAAGTGAAATAGTTAATTTGGAGCCGTATATCTCTGTTTTCCAATAGCTTTTCCCTTTTTCTTTTAATCTTCTTTTTTCTTCCTTGATGAGTGGGAAATGAGTGAACCAACCCAGACATTCATGTTTGCTCAGTCAACCCTGGGACTCCACGGGGACCCAAGAAAGAAGGTTGATGATCCGGTAAGCTAATTCACTCACAAGGAGAGAGACACATGGGGCCTTGGATGGCATTTCAGCCATGTAATAGCTTGAAATAGAAAGAATTTAGATTCTGCACCTCGGATTATAGTGTGTAGGTGACTCCTACCCCACCTGTGTGTGATGAGTGAGAAAATAACATGAACAAGATAAAAGGGCAGATTATTTAGTTTTTACTTCTATGAGACTCGAAAGAAAAAGAGGTAGGGAGACAAGAAGTTCAAATAGAATAATTTCCCCACCTTTTTAGGAGGGGGGAGTTTTGGACACCTTCAACTCCTCAGAACTCTGATGCTCAGGAGAGGCATGGCACATTCTCTTATCCTTGCAGACAATGGTAAAGGGAAGGAACAATATTCAGAAAGGAGCATGATGTGGTAGTCAGAGATCTATTGTCCTTACTGATACCAAACCTATCACAGGAACTCAATACATAAAGGCAGGAAGGAAGAAGTGAATGATCACTTTGTCCACCCCTATATTATGGCACATACCCTCACATGGTGAGGGGAGAGAAGAGTTACAGCAGTCTGAGTAGGTGAGATAAGCTTTATAGAGATCATGTAACTTAAATTCATATTTGTGAATCTTATTTCAAGTTAGCTCACTGCAGACTCCATTTAATCCACAGGACCTGTTGTAACAAGAGAACTCATTCAAAAGCAAAATAAACACCCGAGTATTCTGCCCTAAATTAACTGGAAATGTGCAATTTTCTCTTGCTTTCTAATTATTATAATAGGATAATAGGCAGCCATAAGGATAGAAATTGAAATCAGAGATTTTTTTTCAAAAGCTTTACTTGGTATATTGAAATGAACAGGGAAGACATCTCAAAGCACGCCTGCTTGCTCCTGCCTGGTCTGAATTCAAAGCATCAGGGTGGCTGTTGATGGAGATCCCTAACTCTCAGGTGTGCTGATAGAATCAATTTTAGAGGGGTTTGTCCCAGTTCAGGTTCAAAGAAAAGACCATGGGATTTGGGACCATCTTGGGGTACTTTTATGACATGGAACAATTTATTAACTTTTTGAAGCCTCAGTTCTTTTGTCTGGAAAATGGGGATAATCATACCTACATTTGAAAGAGTGGAGGTTCGTGTATTTCAAAATGTTGGGTATAGTGTGTAATAATGCAAAATTCCTCCTGCTTCTAAACTTAAGGTCATAAACTTATGCTCGGAACAATGCCTGTGAGCTCTGTAAATCCTCAGGCATTAAATAAAGATTCAGCATAATGCTTTATTGAAGCACAAAAGTATGCTATTATATTTTACAAGAAACCTTAGCCTCCAGAGTGGAACTTAAAGGGTCAAGTCTCAGCTAACTAGAAAATAAAATCAAGTACACCACCTCTTCTCAGAAAATACTGATTGACTGAGATATTTTTGCAGATTTGACAAATGCCCATAACATCAACCATAGGGAACAATTTGGTTCAGGAAAAGCAAAAGGCCCATAAATAATATTAAAGTTCTCTATGCTTAACCCTTTCCAACCCTGGAATGTGCACTTCTTTTTAGAAAAAAAAGGAAGTCAGTGTTTTAAGGGTTGAACTTGCAAGGCAAATACATTGTTAGTAAAATGTGAAAGATTTATGTGATCTGAAGAGAAACGAAAGTATGCAAATACATTTTTAAATGGGAAGGCTGGGTGGAAAAGAATGTTCATTAAAAAAAATTACTCACCCTTTGTTTCTTTCCTTAGAGACCTTACAATTGACTGGTTGGTTTAAAGACTAAAGAGTTCAGGGAGATGGAGCACAGAAACTTGTAATAAAACTTCCCTGGTGTCTCAGACAGTAAAGCATCTGTCCACATTGCAGAAGACCTGGGTTCGATCCCTGGGTTGGGAAGATCCCCTGGAGAAGGAAATGGCAACCCACTCCAGTACTCTTGCCTAGAAAATTCCATGGATGGAGGAGCCTTGTGGGCTACAGTCCATGGGGTTGCAAAGAGTCGGACTCGACTGAGCGACTTCACTCACTCACTCCTCAAATACTAATAGAAAGTGAAGAGTATTTCCTTAACATTCTCTGTCCTCTACCCCATCAGCTTGTCTCTCAGCAAGCCCTTAAATTCTTGCTTTAGACACACTGGATGCTTTTTCCTCTCTTCTCTCATCTCGGTGCTTCTACAGGTTCTGTTTACTTCTCTACCATGTTTCCACTTCTGTCTGGTGAATTTCTATTTGGCTTTTGTGACTAAGTTCAGATCCCTGTCTTCTTCAAGTATCCTCTGACAGTCTCCAGACTGGGTTTTTGGCTGCTGCTTCTTTCTTTAAGCATCCTGTGCAAACTTCTATCATTCCAGTTACTGCATTGAAGTGTAATGATCTGTTCCCTTGTTTGTGTTCCCCTCCTAGAACGTAACTGGCATATCATTAGGATTTTGACATGAATGGCATTAATCCTAAAAATTAATTTGGGAGAAAACTGTTACATTTGCAATTTTAGGACATAGTGTTGTTATAGCCCCACACTGGGGATACATTTATTTAAATCTTCTCAGTAATTATTTATGGTTTATTTATCTAGGTTGTATGTACTACTTGTTGGGGTTACGTCTAGGTGTTTTATGAGTTTGTTTTTGTTACTATTGGGAATGGAGTCATTTGCCATTATATCTTTTATCTGCCATCAGTTCAGTTCAGTTGCTCAGTTGTGTCCGACTCTTTGCGACCCCATGAATCACAGCACGCCAGGCCTCCCTGTCCATCACCAACTCCCGGAGTTCACCCAGACTCATGTCCATCGAGTTGGTGATGCCATCTGGCCATCTCATCCTCTGTTGTCCCCTTCTCCTCCTGCCCCCAATCCCTCCCAGCATCACAGTCTTTTCCAACGAGTCAACTCTTCACATGAAGTGGCCAAAGTATTGGAGTTTCAGCTTCAGCATCAGTCCTTCCAAAGAACACCCAGGGCTGATCTCCTTTACAATGGACTGCTTGGATCTCCTTGCAGTCCAAGGGACTCTCAAGAGTCTTCTCCAACACCACAGTTCAAAAGCATCAATTTGTCAGTGCTCAGCCTTCTTCAGAGTCCAACTCTCACATCCATACATGACCACTGGAAAACGTAGCCTTGACTAGATGGACATTGTTGTATATAATTAGTTTGTGGCCATTACTTCAGTAATCTACCTTATTAATTGCAACAGTTTTTCATTTGGTTCTTTTGGATTTTCTAAGTATTTAATCAAGTCACCTGAAAATAACATTGCTCTTATCTTCCTTCAATAGTTATACTTTATATTTCTTTCATATCTTTTGAACTGTTTAGAACTTCCAGGATGACATTAAAAAATAATGATAGCTTGGGGCTTTTTTACCTTGTTACTGATTTTAGTTGGAATGCTTCTTGTTTTGCCATTAAGTATGATGTTGACTATTTTTTTTAAACAATCATTTAATATATGCATTAATTATTGAGATTCTTTCTTTCTATATGAAGCTTCTGCTGCTTCTGTTTACATGCCAATTTGTATCTGACTCTTTGCAACCCCATGGACTGTAGTCTGCCAGGCTGCTCTGTCCATGAGATCTCGCTGGCAAGAATACTAGAGTGGGTTACCATTTCCTCCACCAGGGGATCTTCCTGACCTGGGGATCAAACCTGTGTCTCCTGCTTGGTAGCGGATTCTTTACCACTGAGCCACCTGAGAAGCCCTGATATTTACTATTCTTTGAGATTATTTTCTAGTGTCATTATACATAATACATTGTGTTTGTAAGAGGTCAATATTATTTACTAGACTTACTATTATTAATTGTATTTATTTAAATTCTCCATATTATTATTTCTGGCTTGTCTAATTGAACTAGAAAAAGTGGATATATCTGGGTTAAGATTACATATACAAATTGTGTTATCGTCACTTTCTCCTTAATTTTTTGAGCATTTTTGCTTTATATCATTTGATATTAGGATAATTGCTGCATAAAGGGATTAATTACTACTGTAGACTCATTGCACTATTTTCCAGCTTGTAAACATGAGCAGGTAATCTATTTTTCCCTTGAAGCCTACTTTTCCAGAAATTAATACCACTTCTCCTATTTTTACTTTCATTGTATTTAATGACTCTTTGATTTTCCTTTTATTTTTATTTTCTTTGAACTTCTTACTTTGCATTGGGCTTCCCAGGTGGTGCCGTGGTAAAGGATCCACCTGGCAGTGCAGGAGATGCAAGAGGCATGGGCTCAGTCCCTGGGTTGGAAAGAGCCCTTGGAGGGGGAAATGGAAACCCACTCCAGTACTCTTGCCTGGAGAATTCCATGGACAGAGAAGCCCGGCAGGCTACAGCCTATGGGGTCACAAAGAGTTGAACATGATTGAAGCGACTTAGCACGCACTCGTAGCCGATTAATAATGTGAGTGTTGCTGGTGAATAGCAAAGAGACTCAGTCATACATGTTCCTTTTATATTAACATGGACATTTTCGTCTTAGGTAAGTCTCTCAGAGGCAGTAGATATTTGGATTTAACTTTTTTACTCCAATCTGAGAATCTTTGTTTTCTAACAGTTGGATTTAGCCACATATATTTACTGTTGTATAGATGGCTTTGTTAACTTCTGTCATTCTTCTCTACATAATTTCCTCTCTTTTTGAGTTTTTGCTATTTCTTTTGCTTTGGAGGCTTGAAGATATGGAATGTTGTGTCTACTTTTTGTTTCCTTAGTCATTGGAAAGACGTCTATTCTCTTTTCAACCTAACTTTTAATTTCCAAAAGCCCAAATTTGGTTTATATTTTTCTAATTATGAGTCCATAATTTGAATTCTAAACAGAATTTAGAATTTCTTCTATGTGATATTAGGCATTTAGTGAATTCTTATTCCTCTCCCACCTGATTTTATAATTTTTTTTCCCATCCTGAATAACAGGTGAGCCAGGTGGGGCTTTCTTATTGATCTTTTCTTGGAATGTAGTAAACTTGCCTCAGTCTATAAATGTCTCTAGTTCAGAAGGCTATTTTTCTTCTTTTTTTCTGTTGTATCTTTGATTACTGCTTCCTGTCCAATTGCTTTCTTTTCTTTGATAATAGCTTTGTAATCTTTGACTTGGGTCTTCAGTCTCTGGGATAGGTGTCATTCTCGGTCATGAATTTTACATTTTGTGTGATTTGTGTATGTCTGGGAAAGTTATTCAGAGTTTGACTTTGAAATTACAGGATCAATTTCACAGTATTAATTTTGCCTTGCAGCAGACTTAACACTGCTAATTTTCTTAAATTACTACATGATTTTGTCAATCTCTTTTAAAAATTTATCCTCCAATTCTTTTCATCACATATTTTCTTTATGACTTTCCACTGTATTCTTAAGAGAGCAGATATTCCATTTTTTTCTGTTTCTATCCTTTATAGTTTTCAGATTTTTTCTTATGAGACTCCCTTTGCTCTTGCCCAACAGTATGTAATGCTTTCTATTTTGTATGTTTTTCTTTTTAAAAAATTTTTATCTGTCTTCAAATAGGAAGAGGCCTAGCTGGATCTGTTTTTTTCTTACATAAACGGTACACGTATTGCTCAAGGCACACCACTTGCTCTCCAATTGGATTCTGCTGAAATCCTCTTCCCAGGTCTGTAATTGTATATCAGATTGATGTCTTGGCCTTACTTCCAGTGTATTAGCTTCCTTCTGCTATTTTGCTGATCTGTGACAAGAATTTCTTCTTGTCCCAATGACTGACTCCCTAATATTCAGAGCAGATGAAAGATGTAGAACTACAATTCCCAGCATGCAAGGACACTGCAGCTTTCTCCATTCTTTTTCCTGTCTTTTGGGTTTTACTAATGGGACCACACTTCTAAGGATGCACTGTATCAGTGCCAGCTTCCCTGCTACCCCTACTCAATTATTTTGCAGTAGTTACAGTATCTCAATCAGTATAGACATACTAATGGCAAAAAAGGAACAGCTATCTCCATGAGTTGTATAATTCATGTTTCTGAATGAGTAGAAAGAAGTGTGGAAAGTGACAAAATCTATCTATTGTCATGTGCTTGTGGGACTTTTATTTTTGATACAAGCAGTCAGGAGTCACTAATTATATGTTTCTATTCAACATCATAGATGTGTGGTTAGTGGAACTTCCTACCAGAAATACCAGTGGGAAATTTCTTAGTACCAGTTGTCAGTATTTTTTAAGAAGTTTTGTCTTCTTTCTTATCTTAGGTATTGAACATTGGCAAGGATTGCATTAGGGACACCTAGATAGAAGACTTTTAAAACCAGAGATTTCTAGTTCTTTCCAATGACTCACCACCAAGAGGATACTTAAAGGGGCTTGATTATTAGATTTTCCAGAAGGTCTTTAGTGCTGCAACCTTGAACCCTGGATCTCAGTGCCAGCTTTGTGGTTATTATTCCCCACATAGAAAAATATTAAATAAGATTAATAGTTAATGCAAAGTATAAATAGCAAACACTAGTGTAACAGCACATTAAATTAGATAGTATATCCAGGTGGTTAAGAACATGAGTTTTGGACTAGCATTCAAATCCCAGGTCACCTCCTGACTTTTGGAATTAAATTTAGGTAAATCCAATACTTTGGCCACCTGATGTGAAGAACTGACTCATTTGAAAAGACCTTGATGTTGGGAAAGATTGAAGGCAGAGAAGGGGATAACAGAGGATGAGATGGTTGGATGGCAACACTGACTCAATGGACATGACTTTGAGTAAACTCTGGGAGTTGCTGATGGACAGGGAGGCTTGGCATGCTGCAGTCCATGGGGTTGCAAAGAGTCGGACACGACTGAGTGACTGAACTGAACTGAAGTTACTTAACATTTCAGTTTATAATCTGTAAAATGGGAATATTACATAGGGCTAGGCAAGTAAAGTGGTTGGTAGAGGGCCTGGCACAGGAATGTATTCAATAACATGTTATCTATTATTATATTTTTAAATTAACACTGACTATACTCTTATAATTTCCAAATACATTTTTTCTTGAATAAATATACAGTTACTGTTTTTTTTCTCACTGCACCCTATTGTAATAGATAAAACTCGTGAGTTAGTCATACACAGGCCATGGTTCTCTCTCCCAAGGGAATAAGAGGTCCCTTCAGTGACCTCTTATTCCACATATTCCACAGAAATTGTTGCATAAAGGTTGTTACACTGAATTGAACATGTGACAGTTTCAAGTGTAGAAAGCATGCTTGTAACTCAGCATGAAGTTAAGTGACATCATTTAAGATATCTCACTAAATATCTTGGGAAATGGAATTACATCTTGAGAAGGGGAGCACATTTGTTTGCATGAAATTTTATCACAAAATGTGTGATGTCCACAGCATGGGATGAGGCTATTGTTAGCAGGATGTTCTTTCATATTTCAAACATCCTATTTCCGAGGTGTCTAAGCCGCATGGTCCTTGTGTTGCCCAAACTGAGTTGCTAGGGCAGATTAATCCAACACGTTAGGGGAGCAATTTCTTTGCCTCTAAATCCAAAGGTACCATCTTGGAAGAACAAGTCTGTTAGATACTGTTTGACTGCCTTGCTATTAGTATCTTCCCACAACCTTGAGTATCGATCTCTTAAAAAGTGATAGCCAACATGATAATGATGATAGTAGTAACAACAAAAATAATTACAACCTTAATGATGGTTGAATGTGTGTATTACGTGTATAACCTGTGTCCAGGCATGGTTCTTGATGATTTAGACGATTTATGAAATTTAATCCTTATAGCAATCCATGACACAGGTATTGGCATTTGTCCTGCTTTTCAGATGAACAGACTAGGCAATTTGCCTGTGGTCACACTGATGGAAAGTTGTGTAAGAGGGATTTGATACAGGCATTCTCTACAAAGTATGTTCCTAAACTATATGGTCTCTATACTTAATGTACATTTAGTTATCAACTACTTGAAGTCACTGTTGAGGGAGTGTTGAACCTCACTCTTAGAAGATTTATAAAAAGAAATGAAAATTTTGGCTGAATGTGTTTATTTAGAACCTGTGTTTCTTAGATTTGTCAATAGCGGTGTCTTACATATCTTTTGCACTTCATAATCTTTAGAGAGACTTTTCCACCTGCTGATTTATTTTATTCCTCAAAGAGCCCTGTGAACCATGTAAGAATGACATTATTATTCCAAAGATGATGAAGCTAATAACCAGAGAGGTTAAGAGGCTTTCTAAAGTCCATATAGACTATTAGAGGAAGATTGGGAATTATCTATAATAATGATAATAATAATAAACCATTTGCTAAATATTTGCCATATGCCAAGCACCATACTAATCACATCAGTGGTATTATCTCATTTAACTCTCAACAATCAAAGACGGGCTTCCTAGATGGTGCTAGTGGCAAAGAATCCACCTACCAATGCAGGAGACTTAAGATCCCTGGGTTGGGAAGATCCCTGGGAGGAAGGCACAGCAACCCACTCCAGTGTTCTTGCCTGGAGAATCCCGTGGACAGAGGAGCCCGGTGGGCTACAGTCCACAGGTTTGCACAGAATCTGACAGGACTGAAGTGACTTAGCACAGACGCACACAATCAAAGATGTGAAATCACGTGGCCAAGTTTCATTCTTTTTTTTTATTTATTTTTTATTTTTTAAATTTTATTTTTAAACTTTACATAATTGTATTAGTTTTGCCAAACATCAAAATGAATCAATCACAGGTATACATGTGCTCATGACAAAGCCAGGAATCAAGCCCAAGTTGAGGCTCTCAACTCTAAGTCTCCATTTCTTTAATGAATTTTCTTTAAAGGACATATTAGTTGCTCAGTCGTGTTCGACTCTTGCGACCTCATAGGCTGTAGCCTGCCAGGCTCTTCTGTCCATGGAATTCTCCAAGAATATTGGAGTGGGTTGTCACATTCCCTTCTCCAAAGGATTTTCCCAATCCAGGAATCTCCTGCATTGCTAGCAGATTCTTTACCATCTGAGCCATCAGGGAGGCCACAGGACATTATAACTACTTTTAAACACCTCTGGTGGTAGTTTAATCACTAAGTCATGTCCGACTCTTGCGACCCCATGCACTTTAGCCCACCAGGCTCCTCTGTCCATGGGGATTCTCCAGGCAAGAATACTGAAGCAGGTTGCCATTTCCTTCTCCAGGGTTAAACACCTATCTGTATGTGTAAAATATTGATTATGATAATAATTAAGACTCTCTCAGTGCTTCCTATCTTAGGCACTGCACCATCCATTTGCTCATTAAATGAAGTTCTGACTTACCACCCACTCTGTGCCTGGTGCTGTTCTGAATGCAAGAATACATACATGAACAAAGCATTATTCTTCATGGAGCTTATAGTCTTTGGGGAAAAACAGAAAGTAATAAAATAATCACCTACATATATGGCTATATATGTAGTGCCAGCAGTGCTAAGTGCCCAGCTGGAAAGTCTAGGGTGCTCTGAGAATCCATCAGGAGAGTACTCTGATACCATCTAGAGACGGGGAAGTCTTCCTGAAAAAGCCATGTTTGTATTGAGAACAGTAGGTGTGGAAATGTTAACTACAAGAGAATACATTCTAGAGAAAAGAGAAGGCTGTTTATAGGATGTGACATTTTGGGCATTTCAAAGAGCTAAAAGTGAGTTAACTAACTAGCTGGAATATGTTCAGAGAGAAGAAGAATGGCCCCAGACAAGCTTAGAGAGGCAACCCTATGCAGGCCTTTTTAAGGACTTTATCTAAAAGAAAGTGTAATCCATTGAAATCACAGATTACTGGTGTTTGAAAAGATCCTTTCCCTTAAGTGTTAAGAATAAATTGCAGGAGGCAAACATGCATGCAATGGGACCAGTTAGGAGGCTACTGCGGCAATACTGGCCAGACATGATGGTAGCTTAGACTGCAGGGGGTGGTGGAGATGAATTTGGGAACTATTTAGGAGGTGAATTCAATGAGATTAATTTTAAGTTAGGTAAATGGAATAAACAAGAGGAAGGTGTTAGAATGCCTCCCAGGTTTCTGGCTTGTGTATATGCCTTGTTTCATTTAAACCTCACATCAGCACTATGATGATGATTATATTTTCAAGTTTCAAGAACCCGATTCGAAATTTTTCTGTCACTGTCCATAGTCATACCGTCCATCCAAAGCAAGGCCAAGATTCACTCAGGTCCACCTGAATCTGAAATCTGTGTTCCTGATTGCTATGCTACATTTAGGAAAGGAAATCTTAAATATAGAAGTTAAATATGGAAGTTAATGAATAAATGGACATCACTCAACTTTGAAAATATGCACATCCTCAGAGTCCAAGGTCCTATGATGCCCATGCATGTTTGCAGCTGGTGCTACTTCTGTTGCATGAGATCAAGGGAACAGGATTAATATTGTTAGGGAGTATGATTTTGTTAAATATCATTTTTATAAATAAAAATATATGCTCATTATAGAAAAATAAAAAGAAATACAGACAAGCAGAAAGAAAAACAATGAAAATCTCCTGTAATCCTCAGAGGGGGTGGAAAACACTTGTTTGCTTTTAATTACACAATACCATATACTATGATTAACCACCATGGGTATTTAGTGGAAAGATCACTAGAGACCCCAGATCTTGACCCACTCTTTTGTGATTTTGACTTCAGGGGAAGCTTTAGAGTCTGGGACTTCCCCTTGTCCTTTGTAAAACGGAGTGAAACTCTGTCCCCATTTACTGATCACAGTCTTTTTCTTTTGAGACGGAGTCACAGTGTGGCAGTGTTGGGTATCTTGGTGTTAGTACCGTACAGGAGTGAAAGACACAGCTTGAGAATTTCTCCAACTACTTAGCTGGCTCTTCACCTCTGCTTGGTTTCCTCATTGGTGGAGGGCAGATAATGATATCGGTGTCACAGAAAGGTTTTTGAAACATACATATTGGAGTACAGTCACTTTACAATGCTGTGTTTGTTTTCACTGGACAGCAAAGTGTATCAGCTATATGTATACATATATCCCCACTTTTTTGGATTTGTTTCCCATTTAGGTCACCACAGAGCAATGAGCAGAGTGTGCTCTCCTGTAGATTCTCACTGCTTTGCTTTGTGCTCAGTCTCTCCATCGTGTCTGACTCTTTGTGGCACCATGGACTGTAGCCCTCCAGGCTCCTCAGTCCATTTAATTTTCCAGACAAGAATCCTGGGGTGGCTTTTACCATTTCCTACTCCAGGGGATCTTCCCAACCCAGGGCTGGAACCTGAGTCTCTTGCGTCTCCTGCAGTGGCAGGTGGGTTCTTTACCACTAATGCAACCTGGGAATTTCTCACTAGTTACCTATTTTATACACAGTGGTGTGTATATGTCAATCCCAGTCTCCCAGTTCATCCCTTTCCCCCTTGGTTTCCATACATTTGTTCTCCACGCCTGTGTCTCTATTTCCAGGTTTTGAGGATTAGCTCACACGTGTGCAGTGTGCTTGCTGGGTCCAGTCCCCATGCAGAACAAGCAGTGAACACACAGCAGTGAAAAATCTCCACAAAAACACAGCCAGGCAACATTGCTGAATGACCTCCGGCATTCAGGGAGGTGGAAGCAGAGTCAGGGAAGGCCCCCTAGTTCTGACTGCTCTCACTTCTCCAACTGCTGACTGAGCAGCACAGAACCACTTTCTTGCAGGTACTTGCCACAGGCTTTTTATCTCTGTGACTGGAGATAAAAAGAACAGAGACCTAGACTTCATCTCATGGAGCAAGTAACATAGTGGAGCAGGATAGTAAACAGAATAACACCAACACAATTTCATCAGAGTCTTGATACTGTGAGCAATAGGCTGTGGGGCCAGGAGGCAGTGGGGAAGTGACTCATTTTGCCTCTGGGGAACCTGGGAAGGCTTCATTCATCCTGGACCTTCAGGAGGGTAGAATTTGCTGGGTGGAGAGAAAGGCATGAGTACCCCGCTGTGTGCCACTGAAGTATCCTTTGCTAGAATGCTCCACAAAAGGCTAGGGGGTGCTAAGGCCACTTTGAGAAACCTGGGGCTAGAGTAAAGGGAACTGGGGTGGGAAGATGAGGCTCAGCAAGCGTGTCTGGTGCTACCCCGAGCTCCCATCACTGCATGCTTTCCACATCCTCCCATATCTCCTTGCTCCCCTTTCTGCCAACTGCTTTTACTGCTTGAGGGCCCCACCCCCTATTTTGGATACTTACCAAAAGGCAGAAGGATCCTCTGCCTCCCTTCTCCCACCCACAAAAGCCTGCCAGGGGAAAAGCATCAGATGTGAAGGGTTGAACCTGCAGTGTAGTTTATGCAGTTTACGTTGCTATGATCTTTCCCCCAGGGGTATTAGCCTTTCAGTTCCTCGCTTTTTGTGGAGTGAAACACTTTGATGCTGGAATCCCACTCTATCTCCTGATCCACGGTCTGCACTCAATCGTTTTAGGCCCCCAGGGTAGCGGATGAGTTTTGTGTGGTGAATGTGGTGGAGTTTTCACTGTTGTTTAGTGGTAAGTAGGTATCACTCTCCAGTTTCTCATAGAGCCCACTGTTCCTACCAGTTCATCACATCCTCATTGTGGCTGACCTGCTCTGAAGATATTTGTGTATGTGGCCCCCTGCAAGAAGGTTTCTCATTTCTGGAGTTTTCAATTGGGAAATTACATCAACACCTCCTATAGTAATTCCCCTTCTGTTCTTTTCTTCCTTAGGCAGTTCTACAGATAATACTCTATCAACTTGTACTCAGTGTTGGGTAATGGTTACAAGTGTTCTAGGATTCCTCCTCATCACCAGGAGGGAGACCAGACTTTAGCACCTGTTACTAAGGCTTCATTCAGCTGTTACTAAGTCGTTTCTCACATACACAGAAAAATGAGAATCGAGGTTGATGTTTTTCTTAAAACACAATAAAACAATTTGTGATGATTTTAATTGATTCTTAAATGAATGGGTGAAATCAATTATTTAGCCCACAATGTTTCGTTTTTCAACATGTGAAGGGAGCTTATCAAACCCAGCTGCTAAGGCGTTTCATCAGCAGGACTAGAGTCGTGCATCTCTGGGCAGGGGGAGAGGGTGGCTGAGGACGATTTAGGGGTTAGGGAGGCAGATGGGACCATCCTGGGAAGAGCATTCTCAGACGATATATGGGTATAGACTTTGTTAACACCTAGGTCATGTGGGGAGATGGTGCATGCGATGTGGTGCCTACTGAGGTGAGAAGGGTCAGCTGCATTAATTGAATGTCTGATTCAGTTCACAGGCATGAAGGCCCTGCTACGAGCACTGCCCACCCGCACCACCCCCGCCCCAGCCTGCAGCATTGTGACCTGGTGGAGGACTGCTTTGCCCAGCATATATCCCCACCTCTGACCCAGTCATTATTCCCAATTATCATCCATTTCAAACAGCCAGTGATAGCATGTGTGCATCAAGGATCACAAAAGAAATTTGGATTACGAAGAATAGAAAAATCTGTCCAACATGTGGCACCACTAAAGAGTTCTGGCTGAGACATATTTCTTATGGTCAGCAGTTGTCTGGAAAATAGATGTTTACTTATAGGGAGTATATTAAGATCTTTTCCATTAGGCAGTATATATCCTGCATTGTATTTTCCCTTACAGAAAAGTATGGTGGAATAAACCTTTAATTGGCGATTCACGGGGCAAGGAAAAATATTAAAAAGCAATACTGTTCTATTTTGCTATTTCAGCATATTAGAGAGAAAGAGAAGCTCCAGGAACCTGTCTTTGGAAGGATGGTCTTTTTAAAATGGTATGCTCCGTTTAAAACTACAAGTGAAATATTTGCTAAATATAAATTATATTTCTTAGAGAAAAAAATGTCCCTAATATTCAGCAAGAACTTAAACACTCTGGGTTTTTCCCTGAGCCATCTATCTTCTGATGAAAAGGTGTATTTTAATAAGACTGGGTATATTCTTTGCATCAGACTCTCTCATGTCTCTTATGAGTTTGTTAGTTGGTGACAAGTTTATGTCGCATAGAAACTTTTTTTTGTACGACTCTTCCAGAACAGAGACTGGGCATCACAAGACCAGTGTCCTGTCTTGCTTTTTAACACGTTGTAATTTCTGTGTCTCTATTTTCTTAGCAGACTTGTGCCCCCACAATACCATTATACAAATGGATGCATGATCCCAATGCTATAAAGCTCTGAAACATCTTCTAGTGCTAAAAGAATCAACCTTTTCATGACAAGTTTGATCCAAGTTGAAGCCAGTGGGCATGTGGTCTGAGCAGCTCATCCTGGGTGTGTGGCCATCCTTGGGCAGTGTGCCACTTGGCCTAAGTCTTGGCTCCTTTCTATGTAAAATGAGGCAATAGTACCTCATATTTATGATGAGGATTAAATGAAAAAAATATATACCTGAAGCATCTAGGAGAGAGTCTAGTAGACAGTTTGTATTCAATAAATGCTAGCTGTGGGGATGAAATTTTCAATTAGGTAAGAGGGGTTGGCATCTGAGAACCTTTAAAGCTTAAATGATGGCATCTGACAGAAGCAGCAGCTGACTTCCTAGCCCCCTCTGTCCCAGGCTCTCAGTCAGGGCTCAGTACATATTTGGCGAATGAATGAACGACCACCAGAACAAGCTCCCGAGTTTGAACCCCCAGACCTACCAGTGCAACTGACCAATTCATTTTGCCAGATCACACATTCCACATTTTTTTTCCGTCTATTTTTCTCAGTAGAATGCACCATTTCAATTAGAAGCAGGGAAAAACTGTTAAATATTATTCTGGAGCTCTCTTAAGCCACACCCACAACTATTTATTGAGGACGAGACTGGTGAGCAGAGTGGAGTCAGGAAAAAGAATTCTTAGCATGGTTTCTAGAACATAGCTCTGCAAATATATAAGACATGGTAACAATCAAGGGCGGTGGTTTATTTTTTATTTATTTTCAAATTTTAATGACCTAATGGCATGAGATGAATCCTAACCTACTTGCACTGGTTTGTTATTTACTTCCCTGCCAAACACTCGTTTCACAGTATAAGATCACCTGAAACGTTCAGACCTGCTATCCCAGTAAGAGAGAGTCCTTTCTCAGCTGGTGCCAAGGGGATCTCAAGAGGGCTTGGGAAGCCTCTTAGATGAACTCTCTCACCTTCCCTACTCACTCATCATACGGGTGTTGGGATTTTGGAGCAGAACTATGGAGAGATGAAGTGCATAAGGGACCACCAACTACTTTTCACTTCTCAAATAGTGCATCTCGCTTTCTCCTTTGTAGTATCTCCTTATTTTCTTGGATTCACAGAACTGTTTTAATAAGAAAGTTTTGAGAATATCCCGGGATTATAGTCTTTGAATGAACTTTCATACCACTAGTATAAGCCCCTTTGGTTTAAAACTGTTCCTCTTAAAAGCGTCTACTTATAACTACCAGCTGCTGACTCTTTTCTCTCATGCTCGTGAATGCACACACAGACACAGAGAGCGTGCACATGTACATATACACACATATGCGCATACACACTCCCTCGGAGACACTGTGTACATGTAAACATCCAGAAGGAACAATGCATTGTAAAAATTGTCCTGTTGAGTTTGTAATCCAGTGTGAATTACTGAGTGCTGATAAGTAAAGGAAGTTCAACCAGACAGTTTAATCCTCCAATTTCCTGTCTTCTAATCAGCCCCTGATTCTTTTGGTTTTAAATTAGAAACATTCCTGACAATATTCGGGACAGGTGAAGGAAAATCAACTAGAAAATAAGTAAGGACAAAGCACTTATTTTACTGTTTAAAGTTCACAGGAGAAATATGAGTGTAATAACAGGAAATCAAGATTTTAAAAAAGATAGTAGAAGTACATAGGCTAACTTAAGTAACCAATCACATTTCTGGATGAAGTATGTTTGGATCATAATTTGATTTAAAGAAAAAAATAGGAACCTAGCTTAATGTATCTGTTTCTAAGTATAGTAAATGGTACTTTGAAAAATGTTGTGTAAGGCTAACCAAAAAGAAAATGATAAGGATAATTTCTTAGTGTATGTGGGAGAAAAATATCTACTTCATTCAATTGATTATTGTTAATACTGTGAGAAAATAGTTTTGCGGTGTACAGAGACCTTTGAAATTAATGCATTTTCTTAGATTAATAGAGTTGCACATCTTTATAATGATTGATAAAAATAAGGCAACTGTATATTTAAAAACAAGTTCACATGGAGTGTGTAAATGCTTGAAATAAATGTGTGTAGATCTGTTTATCATGAACACTTTCTTTTGATAAAATACTGGATGCTGAGCAGATAAGATTTATTATTTTTGGAATTCTCTGATTGTAATTCTTTTCATTTTATGGGTATTGTAGTGAATTCCAAGTTATTTTACCCGTCATCATGAACGAGCTAAAGCAGATGCACAGAAAAATTTTCATTAAGCAATGTCTTCTTAGGAATATGGAAGCCAATATCTAACAAAAGTTGTTTCATTAAGAAATAACAGTTCAAAAATTGAAACAATAAATACAACATAAGATGTGAAGCTAAGGAAATAACAACAAAAGGTTTGTATGAAATATGAGTTTTTGTGTCTGCAGCGGTTAGGACTGCCAATCATTTGAAAAGTAGGCTGGAGTTGAGAGTTTTTTTAAATTGTTGAGCACAGAAAGACAGTATTTCATAGAAGTACCTTGCTAATTTATCTATTCCTATCTGTCTATATATGCATAAATGTATATTTTTAAAGGCATTTACATTATAAGGCATAGCATATCATTCCTGCTCAAGCATTTTCATGGCACACAAAATCTGAGATGTAAAAATTTAGATAGTTCTTGACTGAAAAATTGTATGGCAATTTCTAAAGAGAATACTTCCAAAATAAGTGCTTAGGAACCTAGGATGGGGTGAGGGAGATGCAGCATGATTTAACAGCCTTCATTTAATAGTCACTGTGAGTTTTTAAATTTGATCATAGAAGCAAGACAAATTTGTAGTTCACATAATAATAATCCTATAGTATATTGTTATCAGCTAATCATTAGGAAGAGGAGAAGGTTTATTCTGGCTTTACTTTAATGCCAAGTAGGTAGAATGAAGGTAACTCCACTGGTTAGAATTATATTTTGAAGCATATACAGACATTCAGGGCATTTCATATCATTTGGAGTGAAGGAAAATTTCACAAGGGTTTTCCGGAGTTTTATACCGGAAGGTTTCAAGTAGAGATGTCACAACATAGCTAGATTAAGTTGATACGTAATATCTATGTCTTGATTTGCATGATTAAAGCATTAGAGAAGTGACTCAGATATCAAAAGATTTCTCATAAGTGGCAGCGCCAAAGGTAATTACTGTTAAAATGTACATGCTTGAACCCTGGTCGCTTGTTAACTTCTAAGTTGTTTACAACTTCTTGGGTTGGAATAAAAGTTTTCATTTGACTTTTGCATATCGAGACCCGTTTCTTATTTCATTTTGATAACGAAAGTGTATTTAGCATTTCTTATACCCTATGTCCTTCAAGACATTAGCTTCAGCAAAAAAAAAAAAGTGATAGAAGACAGAAAAGGCATTTCTCAGTATTTCTCATTTTAAAACACTTGTTTCTCAGACAAAAGTAGCTTTATAAAGACAAAGCTAAAATTTGTACTTCAAAAAGCCCCTGATTAATTTAGTCAACTGCTCTCCAATTAGTTATCAAAAAGTGAAGTTAAAACCTCACTGTAAGCCAGGGTACATTAGGAGAGGGGGTGGGGATGGAGAGGGAGAGAGAGGAAAGATGAGAGAGGTTGTTACTCTCAGTCTTTGATTAACTGGTTTCTTTCATTCTAGTAGGGTCTTTATTATTTAGGAAAATAAAAATGATCCGAGGCTCTCTCTCCATTCTCACCCCCAAAATTTGGAATAGGTAATGGATGTCTACAACCTGGTCCAACATATGCCCCCAAACTAAAACAAACAAACTCATTTGCCATACAAATTGTTTACGATTCATTAAAAAGCAAAATTGCATATCCCGGTGCTGGCAGCTGAGGCCGAGCCTCCACGGGCGGAGGGGGCATTCACTGAGTTGCCTTTGTATGCTGGGAGGACCAAGCCGGAGGTTCCCACTATGCAGCCTGGAGTCTGTGCAGCCAGATGACGCATGAGGTAATTTTAAAGCTTTATTTGCCTTTAGTGCGAAACTCAGATCTTGTACTGTTCTTTGGTTAAAGAAGCATATCAGCTAGGGGCATGTCTAAAAATTTCTTTTTTTTTTTTTTTTTGAGTTGGGAAAAATTGTTTGGGGTGACGAAGGGGTGTGGAGGGAGAGGAAGTGAATGCTATTCAAGGAAAGATAAGAGCTAAGAGAAAATGCAAAATTTGTTTTAATTTTAATTAATCCTCTCCCTCCCGACACCAAAGTCCTCAATTTCCCATCAGTAATGGGAAGTTTACATTAGAATTATTTGGAATAGGCAGATCTAAAACCCTGTGGTCTGTGGTCACCTTTAAGGGAAATAAAAATCGATTTATTCTCTATGGTAGCTTCTACAAGTTCTTTAAAGAGCACTCTGATTTCTCACTCCTTTTCAAAGCAAAGATCTACAAGGACTGAAGTGGAGAAACTTCCTGTAGTATACAGCCTAAACAGCAGCATGTGAGCTTACAGCATTGTTTATTTTTAGTCGACTGCATTGCTAAATGTTTCCACCACTTTTATATTTTATATTCCCGGCGGTAAAACATCTGTAAAATAATTTTAAATGAAAAGCAACCTCCAAGTAAACTTTACATAAAAGAAATGACAGTTTTCCGACTTACAAAAAGAGGAGCATTTGGTGATCTTTGCAAGAAAGAAAAAAAAGATGACACAATTTGCCATAAAAAGTAACAGTCTATAAAATCTATGAACTCTTGAAATACAAGGAAGTAGAATGTCACCCAGAATATGACATCAGCGTGCAGTTTTTTTTTTTAACTTACAACTTAGCTTAGAAAATAATAGCTAAACCAATCAGTATGTTCATTTCTAGTGTTTAACAAGCTGTATAAGGCGAAAGCAATAGACAACATCACTGCATACAAGCAAACCTTGTTCTTGCTGGCAGAAACTCTTATGGGAAAACAAGTGCCCTGAATAAAAGTTCAGGATGGAAGTGAATAGCCTACTGCTAGTCTAATTAACCAAAAGCCGCGAGTAACACTGTCCTGAAATCACTGGTAAAGTTTCTAAGGTCTAGTTAAGAAATTGCAAGTTCAAACACATACCCACAACCACCTTAACTCAAGAGTCCTTAGAATGCACATCCTGCTGCACCCCAAGAAGCAGCCGAATAGAATCCTGCAGAAGCTCACTTTTAATAGTCTCTCAGTCCTCAGAATTCCTAAAACATCCCAAAATGATACCACCCCTGGTCCAGGAAGAGGAAAGGAGGACTCTTCCCGGAGAGCATACAATGAAACCAACTTGTCCCGTCTTGTAATTCCATTCGCCAGCCTCCTCCAACACCACTCTCTTCCTCTCTCTCTCCCTCTCATTTTTTTTCTTAAACTGATATCTATGTGAAATGAGCTGAAGTTCACGGTCCAGTTAGGAACGGATAATACATTCATTGTCCTGGCAGCAAACTTTTTTTTCACTCCCTGGAAGAATTCACGCTTGCCGCAAGAATAATAATTACGGAAAACTAGAAATGCGCTGCTAACGAATTAATCCTTAACGGACACCACCCTAACGAGGGCGGTAATGATTTGAGGACTTTCTTCCGCACCGAAGTTGCATCTCCCGTGACAATAAGCTATTGTGCATCCTCCCAACTTGTTCTACCTCTTATAGATCCAGGATGTCAAAGGTTGTCTGGCCTGCTTGACCGTGACATGTGAGTTAACTCATTCTGTGGCTGCAGGGTGGAACTTTTACTAAAACTTTATTTGGACCCAGGATTTTGAAAAGATAGGGTGTGCGAGTCTTTCCCACTCAGCGCTAGAGTCTCTGAGAGACTGAAGACCTGCTTTGACATAAACAAATGGGGGAAAGTTAAATGAGGGCTGTGGGTCCCAGATGGAAAACAGGGAGTGGGGACCCAGAGGTCTCCCACAGGTAACTTCAGGCCATCCAATTAATGGGGCAAACAGCCGAACTCACCCAGGGTTAGCTTCTCCCAGCACCCAACATGCGTCCTCAAAAAATACCACAGTCATGGAAAAACCACACACCCCAGAGTCCCTGAAAACAAAAGTAAAGAGGATGTAAAGCTAGACAGAGGGACTAAAACCTGAGGGCCAGGATAAATGTCTTTCTCTCTTTTTTTTTAAACCCCAAGGTCGACTTGGCTAAAATATCCACCTCTACCTTAAAACTTCTGATATTCTCTTATAAAAAATAAAAACAAATAAACAAGCAAAAAAACTGAAACACAACAACTCCCATTCACTGTCCTGTGGAAAAGCAGGACAAGCCTTCCTGGGAACTCAAGTCTCAGAGTGGCAGAGAGAGGATGGCAGGAGGGAGCAGTGTGAGGCTGCCTCACTGAAGAGTGTGAAAAAAATCAAATGTGAATTTGATGAATGTGAGGTCTGGGACATTTTGTCAAAGAGGGAGGGAAAATAGAAAAGGGAAAAAAAAAAAAAAAGCAGCCCCGGCTGCCAACTCACCATCCACCAAGTTCTGGCCGAGATGTCGTAGCAGAGCTGCCATTTGATGGAGCCGTCGGAAGCTTTCCCTGCCATTACGCTGTCAGCAAGCTTCATCTGATGCTAACTCACGGGAGATAAGACACCTAATTGAGAAAACATTTGCAGTGGCATGTGGGGCAACATGTAGTCCGGTCCATACCATATGGAATCATGGGTAAAAAAAAAAATCTCCTTGACAATGAACCAATCTCTCACAGACCCAGTGGCAAGGTGAAGTGGAGATGAAAACTCTTCTGCTCCTAGCACTGTCTTCTCTCTCCTTTTTAAAAAACAAGAACCCACTGCTACACATCAAAGCGAGGCAGTTAAAATTAGGGCTTCATCACTCAGATGATTTTGGTCTGCAAGGTTTTTCCTTTCCTTCCAACAACCAATCCCCCCTCTTTTTTTTTTTTTTTTTTAAGGAGAATAAAGAGATTTAATAGGACAAAGGCAGGTAGTGGACTGCGGAGGGATTGCCACAGGCTATTAGCCTAAAATTTCTGCTTGACAGATGGAACTGCTTAGAGACTATCATGCGATGTTTTGGGCTTTTTTTTTTTTCTTTCTACACCCCCCTCTTCTTCGACTTTAAGTCTGATTCAGTATCTGTTTTTCACAGCCACTTTTCTCAAGAACGTGAGCTGTGCATTTAAAAAAGTGTTTAGTTCAGTTTTCTTGTCTTACACATCTTGTTGGAAGCAAAGCAAAAAGTCTAAAACTAAATCTGTGGACAGCTGAACAGGTTTTCCAAGGAATAAAAAAAAAGTCTGGGAAAAAATATTTTTCCTTACTTACCTTATTTTTTAAAAATGATTCATCAGTTGATTTGGTTGTGAAGGAACAGAAACAGGAGAGGACAACATTCAGGTCCCTTGCTTTTTGGTTCTGCTGGTGTTGTATTTACGTGTGTGTTTTTCTAGGAGCAAATACATTACTGATATTTCACAAGTTCTCATCCAGGTTAGGTACTATGTCTATCTTTGGGTGTACCTTTTTATAAACAAAAGTTAATTCTGGGCTTTTCCATTGTTTGTTAATAAAGTGATTCAGTTATTTTCAACCCAGGTTAACACAATTCAGGCTAAACTTGACTGAGGACGTCCTTATTCAGGGAAAATTGCATCTGATTTCCTTACTGTAACCAAGCCATCTTCTTCGCAGGGATTTTTAGCCACACATCCTTTCTTTAGCAGGAAAAATAAACCACCACACGGACCTACCAATAAGAATGGCTGTAAAAATAATTTTTTTTAATTTAACTGAGACCTCCAAGAAACTGCTGAATTTCAAGTCATTTGACTTTAGGACTAAGATGGGAGAAATAAATAGGATGTCTTGGATTTGTTTTATTTTATTCTTGCTAACTGTGTGAAATTAGGAACTGCAGAAATACCTTTATAAGAATCATGTACCAAACACATCCCATTTTTTTTTTTCCTAAATACAAATGATTTGCTCATCTCTGAGAAACTAGCAGTGATATTATAATTCTTTATACCCCAGGTCTCCTGTATAGGCACTCCGGAGCATGGGAGAATTTATCTCCGGTATTTTTCAGGGTAACTGAACTGTGATTATTTGAAAAGTTGTGCAATTACAGCCAAACTATCCAACAGATTTTTTTCTAGTC
Source organism: Bos grunniens (assembly GCF_055505025.1). NCBI lineage: Eukaryota > Metazoa > Chordata > Mammalia > Artiodactyla > Bovidae > Bos > Bos grunniens. Next base: position 36,659,356 of record NC_141167.1, on the reverse strand, counting down.
ACGTTTTCAACTGAATAATATTTAGATGAACTTATTCAGGCACAGTATCAGTTCCAAAGAGGTGAAATTTTGGTGGCTTTTGTTTTCCTATTTCTGACCTCTTCCTTAGTTGGTGTTATTTTAACCACTTAGCATCAGCAAAATGGCTGCTTTGACAAACATAATTCCAGCAAAGCAAATTTTATCCAATTGCACCTGAAATGTTTTAGCATTTAAAGCACGATCTACAGACTGCTTCTTGCAGAACGAACCACAAATATAGTAAATATGGCATTTTCCCCCTTTCTCATCCCTCATTTAATGGGATTTCTCCAAATGAGGGTAGGAGGTGGTATTGGAAATGATCATCAAATATGGATATTGCCATTACTTTTAGAAGCATTTTGTGGTCTTTATTATTTTGGTGTCACCTCTCTGTTGAGAAAGAGAGTTGTTAGTACAGGAAACACTAAGTTACTTTAGGTGTCCACAGCAAATGGACCTTGCCAGTCAAAACAGTTTGTTGCCTTGTATAACTGCAACATCGTTAAAATGACCTAGTCTTTCTTTAGCTTACCATTTGGAGAACAAAATAGGAAAAGAGTTGAAAATTCTGTATAAATGTAAAATAGCATAAACAGAAATAAAAGGGAAAAAAGAAAAGAAATGAAGTAGCATTCTGCCTTTGAATCAACCTCTTGTTCCATCTCATCCTTTCCAGCTTGCCTCTGATAAGCAGACAAAACCAAAGTTCCCTTGCTTTAGAGTCTGCTCAGCCTTCTTCTAGAGCACAAAGGCAAGAGGGTATTTTGGATTCGTGGGTCCAGGTTCGTGGGTACAATTTCTAAATTTGTCCCGCAGCAGACTCTGAAGTTGAAGGTGTCTCTGATCTGAGTAGCTGCATTTCTGGGACTCAGAACACCCCACGCACACACATTGTTTATGAATGAATGGGGCATAAGGTAAACTGGAGTCCAGATTTCACTCTGTGAATGGTGGAATACCCGGGAGGATTTTACAGGGGATGGCAAAGTAGTTTTGAACAAAGAAATGCGAAATATTATTGGATAATAGTGTTTTAAATCCAAAACAATTAGGTGCATTTAACTTTATCATTGTTCTCTAAGAGGCTGGTGGAAACTGTCCTTTCCCATATAGCAATCAATCTTTTCACAGTGTGGCCTGTTGTTAATAGCCTTAAAACAAGATTAAATAAAACATGTTAAATATTGCAATTATTGTGGGAAATAAAATTATTTGGTGAGCATAATGGGGAGCAATTCAAGCATTTAACATGATCCAGGAAATGCTACTCCAAACAATTGCATTTGCTTTATGCATTTTTCCCCTTTGATTGCTGACAGATGCCTTTTTGGAAACAAACATCTAAATGGTTTGCTTTCAGTCAGAAAAAAATTTAACAGAAAGTGGCTACATGTTTTGAATTTAACTCTTGTCATTTGAATACTTCTTCCTACTGCACGTGAATGAATCTGAGGCAAAAACAGCACTCTTGTCAAGAAATGAGCCCATCCGGATTGGAACTTTCTTACTTCCTTGGAACGTGTTTTCTAAGAAGTAGGAATCCCCTTAGCTATGAAGTCAAATGGTGGGTTAAACTGCTGGGCATGGATGAGGAGTATGGCCTGACTGACTATGGGGGAACATTAGAACAGGAATCGTTTTCTCATAACAAGAGCCCCCCGGGGCAAAGAATGTCACTTTCCAGCCTCTTTCTGGCGGTCTGTGGCCAGTGCTACCAAATCAGCTACCCACCTGCCTTGGTTGAATGGAAGAACCTGGACTGAGGGACTGGGGCATTCCCATCTGTGTGTTTACTGCAGGGCATCTGGGTAAAGACTTTGAAGACTTCACTGCCAACAGGTGTGCAATACCAAGGCGAGTTTTTGGTTTTTGTTGTATGCTGCTAAAAGTCAACATGAAATGGAATATTAATGATTTTCAGAGGCTGGATAGCAGAGTCATTGGAAAGACAGTTTCTGAAGCCCAATTGCCCATATGCTGGCTTGGTTAGTTACTGTGTGACCACTCCCAGGTTACTTAACATCTGATTCTCTGAGTCCTGATCAGAAAAATGAAGATAGCAATTGTTATTAAATACATACATACATACATACACACACACACACACACATATATATAAAGTTAGTCGCAAAATATGCATAAAGTCAATAGTTCCTGATATGTAACAAGTTTTCAAGCAAAATTATTATTTTGTTATTGATGTTTTGTTACTATTATCCTTTGTGGAGGGAAACCCCTTTCTTTCTGCTTCTGGTTCTGCCCTGTGAGACTGGGTTAGGTCCCTTCACTCTGTGCTTCCATAAAAATCTGTGCCTTGCTCCATTCAGCTCTTAGCACCCTTTTCTGGAACCATCTGCCTCCCAGTCAGCCTTCCCTCCTGAACCTTGAGATGCTTGAGGGCAGGGCCTGTGTCTTGTTTATCTCAGTAGCTATGAGGTCAAACTCTATGATGGACAAACAGTAGGGGCACCTTAAATAGTGAGAGAAAGATGGTAAAAAGGCACAGAACATTAGCTGATTTGAAATTTGCATTCATCTCATATTTTAAGAGCCTTTTCATTTACCTTGGTTTGAACTACTGACCATTCTAGTACAACATCTGCCTTTACTAGTTAACACCCTTCTTCAAGACCCCAGTCTGCAGTGATGTCTAGCACCTTTGAATTCCTGTTGCCTTCCTTATCATCCACTGGTACTTGCAGAGACAGATTATACTCTTATTTGTCTTTAATGAACACAGGTCATTCATTTATTCATTCATTCAGTCATTTAGTAGAAACTTTTGCAATGTTGGCAACTACCTTTTTTTTTCCTTTTGAAGCTTTGTTCCTAGGGCTATTAGAAATTTGAAACTTAGGAGAAGAGCAACTTGATTTTGCATGCAATAGCTAACATTGAGTGCTTCCTCTTAGCTAGGCACCGTTGTAAGATTTTTCTTTTCAGATAGGTCCTATGAGGTTGGATCTATTACTAACCCTATTTTAAAAGCAAGAAAACAGGCTCTAAGAGTTGAAGCAACTTGTTTTGGGTCTTGGAGCTAGAGATGGAAGAAGTATTCAAGGCTAGAAATTATGACTCCAGAGCTTCACCAGGCTGGTGCTGCCTCCAAACCATGAAAGCACTCAGCACCTGCTAAGTGCTTGTTGAGGTACTTTCAGGTGTGATATACCATTTAAGCTCTACAACAGCCTAGAAGGTTAGTATTATTTTCAATTTGCAGGTCAAGATCCAAAAGGTAAGAGCCTTGCCTAATGACACATACGAAAGTTTGAAGAGCTGAGACAGCCTGGGACTTACTTGACAAGAAAGCCCATGCTTTTCCTGTTCTAGTTAGCTAGCTCTCAGAAGATTTTAAAAAATTTCTTTTGTATCATTGGTTGTTGAGCTTAATGAAACAACTCTCCAAATGTTTGAAAATAATGAAATTAGAAATGTACCCTGTTGCTGAAACTGAAGTTCAGTTTAGGGCAATGGGTATCTAAGACTTGAAAAAAAGCTTGTATGAAAGAGAGATTATCTATAGCCAAGGAAGGTCTTTTCTAACTTTAATCAGGTGGAAAATCCTAAAATGATGTTCAGGACATCACTGTCTAACACTGAAAATAAAAATGTCACTCACATGTAAGCTTTGGAACCAGAGGAAGAATCTACACAAAAGGATAGACAGTCTAGTTCTGCTGAAGCCTAGAAAAATGCCAAAGTCTCTGGTGGGAGATTTAGCCCTTTATGATGAAAGTATCAAAGTCTTTTGCACAGGTACTCATATTACTAGGCATGAGTGTGGGGACTTAAAAAAAAAACAAAATAAAACAGTGTCCCAAGTCACCTGGCATGGTTTTCTCACCGTATGGCAGAAGCAAATGCCGCAAAGCTGAAAAGGGCAGAATTGAAGAAAGTGCCAGGGGGTCCAGACAGCCCCATCCATTTTAATAATATGCCCAGAGATTGTCCAGATTTTTGATCTAGGATATGCATTTTTTTTGCTCAAGAAAAATATTGATAATATTTTTCAGCAGAAACTCACCCGCCTGTGCCCTGTGAAGAACTGGGTTTAGTGGCAGTTCTTGTTCTTCACTGCCATTTAGAAATTCTCTTTTATTTTCTCTGCATTTTCTGTCAACCAGCTGCCACCCAAGATTGGACTAAACCCTCTGCCCCCTGTTAAAAAGGAAAAAAAAAAAAAAAAAAGGAAAGGAAAAACATGCACACAACACAACCCTCTAATAAGTATATTCACAACTTCTATGCAAGGCGCTTAAGAAAACTAAAAGGTTAATATATTCCAACTAGATGTTGGGTATAGAATGTCAGATCTGTCAAATTTCATTATAACTTGCTGCTCATTGGAAAAGATTTGATTTCTTTTGCCACTGTCCTACTATGTTCAAGTCACAGACTGCCAGCAGCAGCTCACTGAAGACCACAGGCTGGCAGTGAGCGGGCTCGAGTGGGAAACCAGCCGCAAGGACCATCTGTTTCCGATTTCTAGCTGAGCCAAGATGTGCAGTGAAGTGCATTCCATTCACCAGGCCAGCTTCTCCCCTGCTCAAGTTATTAGTGTTACAAGTGAAATTATCTTTTCCAAACAGCAGGGGAGCTATAATCCTTATGGAACAGGACTTTACAATACACACAAGCACTCACAAAACACACACCCACAGACACACACACACACACACACACACCATTCAGCACCCTTTGTTCAAGTTGTGCGGAAGGCTTCTTGTAAATTTAATTATAGCCTTCATGGGGTTTATAAAGTATGTTTTATTAAGCATGATAACCTCTGCGGCAGCAGCATATACATTGGCCTCATTTAGTCTAATTGAATGATCAAGTATCTTTAGGATGCTTTTTGTGGGCATGGTTAAAAATGCCAAGATGGATGCATTTAAACCATCTTAAAATGCAACAGCTTTCAGAAGCATAATGGCTTTTTAGTAAAAATCAATGGAAGCCCTCGCTTGGCTGGCCCAAGTGAGCCCGTCTCACACAAGTAAACAGAGCGGAGACTGGTTAGCCAGCCATGGAGTCCTCAAGTGGACAAGTGACTGGTGTCCCCATGTAAGTTGGCAGACTGTAATAAGTTACATTCTTGTGAGTCGGGATTGATCTTTTGTCTCAAGATTGATCATTTCTATAGAAATTTTGAGGTAAAGAAGCAAGACTGATTGTGTGCTGGTATGATAACGATAGCAAAAGAAGTCAGGAGGCCTTAATTAATGAATGTCATACATATGAGTTTAGTAACAACAAATGCTTACCACCTGCTAGTTGGTCAGGATACAAATAAGAGAAATGTGGGACCTGCCATCAAGGAGTCTCCCAACTCTAGTGGAGGAGATAATGGAGCAGGCACCTCTGTTACAGTGCAGTGAAACTATGGTGGCTTCTACCATCATTCTTCTACATTCTTCATGCATGACCCTGGTTTGTCGTGCGTTCTCTGTAGGCTTCATCTGTAACGTGGAGAGGGCAATGGCTTACTTTCAGGTAATATTGCTGGAATGAAATTAACTTTGTAAAAAGATGAAAAGTCAGTGAAAGGAACTTAGCAGGTACCCTACATCCATTAGTTTCCATTCCTTTCTAGTTATCCCCTGAATACATGACAATCTCATGTATTGAAGACTGAACCTCCAGCAGGTTTCTCCTTTGTGGTTGAGCAGCACATTGAATCCAGGGAAGCTGCCTCTTTGGCAGGGTTGTGACTCTTTATTCACATCATTCAGCTCAGGCCACAGGGTTCTGAGAACCAGCCCTGCATAAGGCACCAGACAGTGTCATGAACAATTAGGCACTTAGTGTGTGCTTTTGTATGATATTTAATGAGAGACTGATTTTTCCAAAAAATAACTTTTTTTCTTTTCAAAGCAGAGATGGCATAAATTTGTTTAAAGTTAAGGGAATGACAATGCCTCTTATTTGGTAGATTAAGAAAATAAGACCCAGCAGAGAGAATCACCTGGAGTCACGCAGCAAGTTAGTGGCAGAGACAGGGCTCCAACCCAGAGGTCCTAATATTCAGTGCCTCTGTTGCCACTGAACCACTTGTTTCATAGCATTTGAAGAGCTGTGTCCTGGATTCTGTAATTCAGAATTACAGCTGGATTCAGAGGCACATGAGACCCAGCCACTGCTGCCTCTGCTGATTATATTATACACCTGGCAGTTGGGCCACCATGCTTTGTTCCTGTTTATGGACAGAAATGGAGGCATCTAGCACAGCCTGCTTATTGGGTTGATGGGAAAGGGAAGGACGAGTGTCCCAGGTGGGTGGCAAACTTTGAATCTTCGGTAAGGCTTAGTGGAGATTTATGTGCAAGAATTTTATTGGGGAGGCTTTCAAGATCAACACCTGCAGGAAAGGAAAAGGAGACCTGGGCAGAGGGAGGAGTTAAAAATCCATGCAGTTCCAGCAAAGATGTAGCTAATTATACAGGGAACCCAGAAGCTGGGATCTCCCTGCAGAACTGTACCAAATTGATCAAGGGGACCAGACCTTTGTACTCTTGCAATGACCAACCAATCATTAAGTGCAGCTTTGGGCTACACGAGTATTTCAGCCAAGACAAAGTCCAGAGGGGCTTTTAACTGAGAATTGTCAACTTCCAATGTTCCCAGTAGCTTCAGGGTATCTGGATGGTATGCCACAGGAGCTAACTGAACTTAGAGAAGTCAAATGGCTTTCTTAAGGACACCTGCCAAGTTAGTGGCAGACTTGGGCCTGGAGTTCATGAGTCCCAGGCCATAGCTTTTATTTATTTCCCAAATGGCAGGGAGAAGGCTTCATGCATTATTTGAACAGAATATACCCAGTACACCTCTTCTTTTCAAGACAGCTACATGTCTTTAAGAGAACATTGTGAACTGTCATATTCATTACCATAATGATTGCTTTGGGAATTACCAATTTACAAAGGATTGTCTGTTAATAGATAAATACAGAAAGAGAAAGTCATATTTGTGAGTGAGAAGATAAATCTGTGAGGGATCAGAGACAAGCTCTTGCAAGGACACATGTAGGAGCACCTTCTCCCGTGGAGATGAAACAGCGGGCAGGGAAAGGAAGCCAAGGCAATGAGAACAATGGTGGGCATTTCTTGGCTTTCTCTCCAGTGACTGGCGTCTTTCTGGTCATATACAAAGGTTCAGGAAATGAATGAAAGAGCTACTTGCAGACTGACACTAAACCCATGCAATCAGATCACTGTACCTCCCAGGAGCTTCTTGGTAGAATAATGTGTTGACATCTCCCTGGAGTCTTGGACCACCAGAGAAGAGAATTTGGGTGAGGAAAGTGGGAAGCAATGAAATGAAAAACTGATGTTTCTTAGTCCCTATATTTTCATCTCAAAGACGCTCTCCCATCTGAGCACTTGGTCAGAAATGATATGAAATTAAAATGTCAGCGTCAAAAAGGTTCTGTGCTGTTTGTGGCTGCTCCCATGCTACACTGGTAGAGGCGGGTAGTTATGATGGAGACCATATAGTCTGTAAATCTGAAATATTTACTATGTGGCTCTTTACAGAAAAAAGTTTGCTGACCCCTGGCCAAGTGAATGGGGCTTAGGGTTTGAAGTCCAACAGGCTTGGATTCAAATCCTGAGTCTTCAATATCTAAGTGTGACCTTCAACGAATTTCTTAAACTGCCTCTATGTTAGTTTGCCCACTTGAAAAATGGTCATAAAAACACTTTACAGGCTTGTAAAGATTGAAGAAGATACTGTCATATAAGCTCCTGGCGCTAGTAAGCCTGAAGTAAAATTATTTATTAAAAATAATTAATGACAGTTTCAATATTTTGAGCTATTAATAGCATTTGTGATAAGACAAATATGATAACATTGTGAAATGCCATATTCATTGCCAGAATATCTGCTTTGGGAATTATCAGATAAAAGGCATTGTATGTTAGTAGATAAGTGAGGAAAAAGAAAGTCCTATTTGTGAGTGAGAAGACAAAGCTGTGAGGGATCAGAGACAAGTGTTGCCAGAATTTCTCAAAAAAGAATAATTATAGCTGAAATTGATTGAGCGCCTACTATACCATGTTGCTTTGTCTTGTCTGATCATCATTTCAACCTATGAGTTAACGAGCATTGTCACTCAATTTTGCATATGAGGAGACTGAGGTTTAGAGAAGTTATGTAAATTAAACAACATAGACAGTAGGAGGCAGAGTCATGACTTGGGCCTGGAATGTTCTGATGCCAAAGTTTCTGCCTTAACTGCTGTGATTTTGTGAATGTCTTCTGATGAAAGCAAGCTACCGAGTTTCAGGACCTACAGTGGTTCCTGGTGATCGGCATGTTGGAATATCACTCTGAGTTCTGCAGAAGTGCTGATTTATGGAAATATTTGTTGCAACTTCCTATACCCGTTCTAGAGTCAGTCTTTCAGAGGCTTCTCAAGAGAACTACAACCAGGGTGACTCCTCGAGAATTATCCTATTAGGGGCGGCCCTGCCTGTGCTCTGTTACTTGGGTCTGGGGATACGGGTATTGCTGTACTGGGAGTGGATGAACGAGAGTATGCCTGTATGACTGGGATAAAATGCTGTGATTAATAAAATCTGTTTGGTCTGTAAGTATTATTTCTTGACATGGAAATAAGCTCATAAACTATTTTGCCAAAGACCAAACCTAAGCATAATGATCTCAATTTGGTAATTATGTGTGTATATATATACACTTTCAAAAAGATTGGAAAGGAATATGCCAGGATATTCAGTAGTTGCGTATATCTGGGTTCTTTATATTTCTAGAGTTCGAAAACAATGTTTGTATAATTGTGCAAAAATAAGAAAATACATCTTTTTATGCCTGGTGTGCTACAGTCTATGGGGTCATGAAGAGTTGGACATGACTGGGTGACTGAACAACAACAAGAAAATATGTATTATAAGTGATGTGGAACTATGTACCAAAACACTTAAAAATCCTTAAATTCCTTAATGTTATCATTTCACCTTGGTACACTGTCAAGGTAGATAAGTGCTTGGTAAATGTGGAACAACTATCATATACACAGATACATGTTCATTTTAGTGTCATTTGAAATAGTGAAGTTAGAAAAAACATTCAGCATGGCACAGCTACTCTCAAGTATGTTATGTAGCTATGAAAGAAGATGTTTGCAAATGGAAAATGCTTATAATACTGTAAACAAGCAGGATACAAAATGAACATACAGAACGAGTGTAGTTCAGTGAAAACTCAACAATCTATTCATTAAAAGACAGAAAGAGCACACATTCAAGTGTTAATGGTCATGTATATAATTGGTGGAATTATAATTTTTCTCCTTTTTCTGCTTGTCTGTGATTTCAAAAGTTCCTGTAATGAATGGATACTATTTCCATAATGGAAACAAATGTGCATAAAAACCTGTTAAAATTGGAGATCTGTGTCTATTGCTGATTAGTTTTAATGACCGCCCTCCTTGCTCCCACCCCACCCCCCAACAACTGATTGCTTCTCTGTTGCCTCTTTGCTTAGCTGGATACTTCCAGGTTCGGAGAAGGCAATGGCACCCCACTCTAGTACTCTTGCCTGGAAAATCCCATGGCTGGAGGAGACTGGTAGGCTGCAGTCCATGGGGTCGCTAAGAGTCAGACACAACTGAGCGACTTCACTTTCACTTTTCACTTTCATACATTGGAGAAGGAAATGGCAACCCACTCCAGTGTTCTTGCCCGGAGAATCCCAGGAATGGGGGAGCCTGGTGGCTGCCGTCTATGGGTCACACAGAGTTGGACACGACTGAAGTGACTTAGCATAGCATAGCATAGCATATTTCCCAGGTTATTCACAAGAAATTTAACAGGAACACCAAGCTGGGAACCAGGAGATATGGAATCTACCCAGGGCTGTGCCACTATCTCTCTGAATATTTCTGGCTGAGTCCCTTTTCTTCCCAGGGCCTCAGGTTCTTTATCTATAAAATGAAGATAACTTAGATGAGATCAGGGGTACCTGGAGATTGGGCTGAAAGAGAGAGAGAGGTCTCAATAACAGTATGTAGTGATTCATATTTATTTTCTTTTGTGTATCTTCTATAGATATTTTCTTTGTGGTTATCATGGGATTTATGTAAAACAGGCTATTTTAAGTTGATAACAACTTAATTTCATTCACAAATGAAAATTCTATTCTTTTGCCCACCTCTTGTGCTATTTATGTTACAAGTAACATCTTTTTAATATAGCATATCTATCCATTAACATATTTTTATAGTCATATTTTTATACTTTTGTCTTTTAGCTCCTTCAGTATATATTAAAAGTGATTTAATACCACCATTACAGCATTACAGTATTCTGTATTTGTCTATACATTTACCAGAGAGCTTTATAGTTTCATATAGTTTGATGTTGAATGTGATGTGAAGTCGCTTAGTCATGTCCGACTCTTTGCGACCCCATGGACTGTAGCCTACCAGGCTCCTCTGTCCATGGGATTCTCCAGGCAATAGTACTGGAGTGGATTACCATGATGTTACTGTATAGCAATCTTTTTAAAGGACTCCACTTAGCATTTCTTGTAAAGACAGGTCTAATGGTGATTAACTACTTCAGAAATTATTTATCTGGGAAACTCTTGACTTTTCTTTTTTGAGAGAGAATTTTCCTGAATATAGTATTCTTGGTTGGATTTTTTTTTTCTTTCAGTAATTTAAATATATCATTCCATTCCTTCTGGCCTTTAAAATTTCTTCTTTGAAATTTGTTGATAGTCTTAGGAAGGCTTCCTTGCAGTTTTCTCTTGCTGCTTTCAAAATTATGTCTTTGTCCTTGATTTTGACAATTTGATTGTAATGTGTCTCTGTGAATTTCTTTGGATTGATCCTAGTTGAGATCAGGTGCACTTCTTAAATTCAGGTGTCTGTTTCTTTCCCTAGATTGGGAAGTTTTTAAGCCATTATTTCTTCTTTTTTTCTTCTCTTCCTCTCTGAGACTTCTATAATACATATATCGTTCCACTCAGTGGTGTCCCATAAACCCCTTAAGCTTTCTTCATTCTTTTTTATCCTTTTATGTTTTGCTCATCTGACAGGATAATTTCAAATGACTTGTCTTCAAGTTCACTGACTCCTTCTTCTCAGTCAAGGCTGACATTGAACCCCTCTAGTGGATTTTTCTATTAAGTTATTGTATTCTTCAACTTCAGAATTTCTTTTTGTTTTTATTTATATTTTCTCTCTTTCTTTTGATATTCTCATTTTGTTCATGAATAAATTTTCCTGAGCTCACTGAGCGTCTTTTTGATGGATATTTGAAGATTTTTGTCAGGTAATTTGTATACTTCTGTTTCTGTAGGCTGGTTTCTGGAGACTTTATTCCTTTGATTGGGCCTTGTTTCTGTGTTTATTCACATGCATTGTGTTGAGCTTTGTCGTTCAATCATGAAGCTGTGTCTGACTCTTTGTGATCCCATGAACTGCAGCATGCCAGGCTTCCCTGTCCTGCACTATCTTTTGGAGTTTGCTCAAACTTATGTCCATTGAGTCGTTGATTTTATCTAACCATCTCATCTTTTGCTGCCCCCTTCTCCTCTGGCCCTCAATCTTTCCCAGCATCAGGGTCTTTTTCAATGAGTTGGCTCTTTGCATCATGTGGCCAAAACATTGGAGCTTCAGCATCAGTCCTTGCAATGAATATTGAGGGTTGATTTCCATTAGGATTGACTGGCTTGATCTCCCTGCTGTTCAAGGGACTCTCAAGAGTCTTCTCCAGCACCACAAGTCAAAAGTATCAGTTCTTTAGTGCTTAGCCTTCGTTTTGATCCAACTCTCACATCCATACATGACTACTGGAAAATCCATAGCTTTGACATCAAAGCTTTTTGGCAAAGTGATATCTCTGCTTTTTAATACGCTGTCTAGGTTTGTATTGAGCTTTACATATTTGAAAACACAGTTGCTTCTCTCACTCTTTATAGTCTGGCTTTGTACAGGAAAGATCTTCACTAACCAACATGGCTAGAGATTCTGGGGGCCTCTCAAACCTTTCCTGGGGTTGCCAATTAGAGAGGTTTATCAATTTTTTCCCCGGAACTTGTAGTCTCTTTGTTCCTCTGGTGTCTGTCTATGGTATCACAAGTTCTCTGGTGCTGCCAAAAATCACTGATTCTCTTTTGTTCTCTGTGGTCCCCAGGTGTCCAGGGTATGCCAGTTCCACAAGTGCTCTTGAGTCAGGCAAAAAAGAAACTAATCCCTCTGTGAGCCCCTTGAAAATCTGAATGCTGGATGCACATTCCACACTTTTCTTTCCCTCCTCAAGAAAGAAGCCACAAGAGTGTTTCCCTCTGATCCTGATGAGTTATGCTCATTTATTTCATGGTGTTACAAATTCTGTGATGTTGTCATAAACTGCTGAGCTCTCTTTGGTTCTCTGTGATGCCCAGATACTCAAGATATTCTGGTTCCTAATCATCACCTCACATCAGGTGAGACAGAAACAGTTTCTCAGGTAGCTGCCCTCCCAAAGCTGGAGTGTTGGACATATATTCCACTCTTCTCTTTCTATCCCAAGAGAGAATCCATGAGTTAGACTTTTCCTCTTGATTGCAACCTGCGCCAACTTGGGGAAGGAGGTGATGTGGTTGAAATAAAATGCCTTTTCTTACCCATTTCAATGTAGCTATTCTTGCTTTTGAGAATGCTTTGCTTGAAATACCGCAACTTTCTAATTTATAGGAATACCTATAAAAGCCTTTTGGATATTGTTTATAAAAGGATAAAAGCCTTTTATATATTGTTAAGTCAGGGAACAAGGTCTGGGGCTTCCTCTTCCACCATCATGCTGATGTCACTCTCTCATACCTCTTAGTGAGAAAAGAAAAGTTGCTTATATAGCACTCTCATGCACAAAAGCACACACTTCCTATTCCCTGACTCTCCTGCCTCTGGTCCCCTTATTTCCATAATCTTCCCACTCAGGTGCCTTTACTTCACTATTGCCTAGCCAATGAGCTCTGATATTTCCTGAATAGGTACTAAAGTGCCACATCTAGAGTCAAACCACAGGGGTTTCCTCTCTGGGATTTATATTGGAGGGCTGTGCGTATTACAAGCAAACCAAGAAAAGAGATTTATTCAAGAGCACATGGGCACCTTTGTTTCTTAGGATCTGTTGTTGAGTGGCTGACACAAACCTTTAACCCTATATATCTTCTTTTATGACTAACACCTTTCAGGTCTCAAAGAAAAACTTTTTTGCATGTCTATGTCCATGAGATTTGAGCACAATATTTTTTCAAATGGAACCACTGTTTGAGATGATAGCTCACTTCTTCATATGGCAACAAATTTCATTGTTAAGCCTTCCAGGAGAATACTACAAAGTGAGGAATTAAATGACTATTAATTAAGGTTTATAAAATATTATTTGCATTACATCCAATGATTTGGGACTTAGATTGCAAAATATTTGTTAAGTATTTACAGCCCTCTTTTAACGATGTCAGTTGCATAATACTGGTGGATCCTGATGATCTAAACAGTGGTTTTCAACCCTGATGTACATTAGAATCACCAAGAGAGCTTAAAAAACAATAAAACAAACAAATGTACTTGGGCCTCACCCCAGACCAATTAAATCAGTCTCCAGAGATAGGGTCCATAAAATGCCCGTTTTTTTGGTAAAGCTTCTCAGATTATTTTAATGAGTAGCCGAAAACAGAAACAATTGGCTGAAAGGAAAAAGTGAAGAATTTGATTTCCAATCATGTCCCTGCTTCTGTCTCTCAAGTGACACTGATATTCTTGGTGTTCAGTGTCCATACCCATTCTACTGTGGTTCTTGTAGATTGCACAGTTACCCTTTCTGCTGCTTTTACAAACCATCTCAACCTTTATCATCCAGCTAGTAACTTTAAAAAGTTTTATTTATTTGTTTTTAGCTATGTCAGGGCTTAGTTGCAGGATGCGGGACCTTTCAATGTGGCACATGTACTTCTCTCTAGCTGTGGCATGGAGGCTCCAGAGAGCACAGGCTCAGTAGTTGTGGTACAGGGACTTAGTTGCCCTGCAACATTGACCAGGGATTGAACCCATGTCCTTTGCATTAGAAGGTGGATTCTCAACCAGTGGACCACCAGGAACATCCCATCCAGCTAATGTCTAATTTTGTCTGCAGACCTTGCTTTCATTGCCCTACCTTTTAGTGACTGCTTCTTCTGTAATTTCCTCTAATTTTAACACATGTATACCCATCAACGAGAGCAGGAACAATGCTGTGTCCATCTGTATGTCACATCACAAGCAGTGTTTGCCCATGGCGGGTTTTCTGGAAATGCTTGCTCTTGGTGACTGTGCTTTCCTTAGGGAAGGTGGACAGATTCCATTTTGCAGAGGTAGTGAGGAACTGGAGGAACACAAACTCTTTTTCTTTCAGTTTGAGGCGTCTTTAGAGTGAAGGTGAAAGTCCAGCATTTTGGGAAGGATCCTGCCTGTATTGATAGGGTTTTCCATTTTATCCGGTTTCTTCTACTTCCATGCCATGGTGAGGTGTTGGATCAGGCACAATGTTTGTTATAATGACAAAGAGCTTAAGCCAAAATTCACTGCTATGACAGGGGCCTGGACTAGACCATAGCTTGGAAATTTATCTCTTGTTTCTATATCTCCTTTGCATGCATGCGAAGTCACTTTAGTCGTGTCCAACTCTGTGATCCTATGGACTGTAGCCCCTTCTCTGTTCATGGGATTTCCCAGGCAAGAATACTGGAGGGGGTTGCCATCCCCTCCTCCAGGGGATCTTCCCAACCCAGGAATCAAACCCTTGTCTCCAATGTCTCCTGCTTTGGCAGGTGGGTTCTTTACCACTAGCGCCTCTTGGGAAGACCTTAGATCATCTTTGCTAAGCTAAGTCACTTGATGTTCCCTTTCTTGGAAAAGGAATCTTAATGCTATTCACACACTCATGTGGACCATTTTGATATTCATTCAACCATTCATCTCTTCATAACTCATTTGTTGAGTACCTTGTGTGCCAGTTCTGCTTCAGGCCCTGTGAAGCCTCAGTAGGGCCTATCTGCCAGCTAGATACCGACAGCTTTCAGAACTGGGATGTAGAGAGTAATAGTAATTCCTTACATTTTTTTCCTACAGTTTATTTAGCTCAACTGTGCAGAGTAAGCACATTTAGAAAAATGAATCATTCCTGAAATAGAAAAACATAATCTTTGTGAGGGCTTCCCTGGTGGCTCAGATGGTAAAGAATCTGCCTGCAGTACAGAAGACCTGGGTTCAGTCTCTGGGTTGAGAAGATCTACTG
Source organism: Bos grunniens (assembly GCF_055505025.1). Lineage (NCBI taxonomy): Eukaryota > Metazoa > Chordata > Mammalia > Artiodactyla > Bovidae > Bos > Bos grunniens. Next base: position 36,644,051 of record NC_141167.1, on the reverse strand, counting down.
GAGAAGAGATGGTTACCCACTCCAGTGTAGCCTGGAGAATTCCATGGACGGAGGAGCCTGGCAGGCTCTAGTCATGGGGTCGCAGAGCTGGAAATGACTGAGTGACTAACACTTTTCAATCTTTGCAAGTGTTTATGAGTGCAAGGTAAATAGATCCAGGATTCACACAAACACAGAACTATAAATATAAGGCACATGGACATATGATGCGTCTTGATAATGCATATGTAGAACCTTATAATATGTCCGTTTCAAAACTAAATATTAAAATTCTCTTTAAAGATGCCAACAAGTGGCTAATTCATGGTAATTTCATCCCACTATAAAACTTACAATTCCAAGTACAACTGATACATAATTTTCAATGCTGATATTGAAGCCTCAAGTTAGGAATTGGATAATTACTGTGAAATTACATGGCTTTTGGTTTCTTTACACACTGACAGTGGTGACAGGAGGAGGGTTGGGTTCATTTTGTACAGTTATAAATTATTCACCTTTTATGCTGGAGTTCTTGATTTTGCATTCATATATTCAAGTAATATCTCATTTTGTAAGCATTTGCCCACGGCTGAAAAATAATAGAGTCTAATGAAAACAAAACCAAGTTATTGGCCTTTGCTTTACAATGTTCTTGAAAAGAGAATCTCATTTTAAAATTGTCATTTCTAATCTCCAGATCTTTTGGTGACCTAACGAATTCATTTGAATTTTGGAGGTTAAACTGTTTTGTTTGTTTGTTTGTTTGAAGATTCTGCGACTGTGACTTAGGCATGATGCATATAATTCCAAGAAAATTTGAAAGGAGTTTGTTGTTGTTTAGTTGTTAAGTCATGTCTGACTCTTTTGTGACCCCATGGACTGTACGCTCCTTTGTCAATGGGATTTTTTAAGCAAGAATACTGGATTGGGTTGCTGTTTCCTTCTCCAGGGGATCTTCCTGACCCAGGGGTCTTCCCAACCCAGGGATCAAACCTGTGTCTCCTGCATTGGAGGCAGATTCTTTACCACTGAGCCGCCACATAGAGCTATATTGGAAATACGAGCAAAGGAAATTTGTACCCAGCTTCTGATGCTATTGCTGACTTGTATAAAGGGTATCAGTAATTTTTGCTTGTTCATTACCTTTTCTACCTTCTGGGAGTCATTATCCTCCCATGATGTATTGTCCTGTTGGGAAAGTCAGCAAGGTACTCTGCCATCCCCAGACAGAAGGTGAGAAGGCAGTTCACACTAATCCATTTCTGATCTTATGCTTGGGAATTTGAATACTGAGTGGGATGGAGAGATGAAAAGTGGAGCTGACTCATTGTGTAAGCTTAAAAGAGACAACACTTCTGCTTAGATTCACAGAAAATCTATGGTTTTTTATATTTCTAAAGTTTTGTTTTTAATGTTTGCCTAGGACTCTCTGTTTTTTCATACCTTTAATATATTCCTTTTATCTGGGTGTTGGGGCAGAGTCTGATGTTATACTGAACTTATTTGTGATGTTTACAATCCAAGAACCCTAACAGAACTTGGAATTTCAGAGACAATCATAGACTCAGAGGTTTTACATCTAGAGCATACCCAGGAGATCATTTATTCCAACCTTTTCCTTTTACAGATAAAGAAATAGAAGCCTAGAAAAGAGGTGACTTGTTCAAGGCCATATAGATATTTGTTGGTAGAGCAGGAAATAGAACTAAATTTGTTCAGTTTTACCAATGTACATTGTTTGAGTTAGATCCATAAATTTTAAGGATATGAGAAAACTCAAAGAAGAATCTAGTCCATTTACTCAATTTAGATAATCCATTTTTATCATTTTATAGGTGAGGTGGGATTTGGAATTTGCCTAGTTTTGTAGATATCAGATCTTTTTTTTTTTTTTTTAAATCCATGCTTACTCAGATTTTTATTTGGGAACTATCTCACTCAAACTCTGACTCTACATGATTCCAGTGGGACTGACCTTACTCCTAGGGATAGATACATGAAAAAGGTCTGGTTAATCAAAATGCTGCATTTCTATGGCCACAATTATTAGTGACCACTTAACTAAAGCTATGGCATGGAAGCCAATGAGCATCAGCCTTGTGAGTTTTGCTAGAATTATTGAGAAAGAGAAGTTCTCTTTCCACTGGTCTATAAACCAGTGGCCCAACAGCAAATAAATGAGACATTTGAATAAGGTGATTCACAGAAGGTCTATTTACAAAGGAACTTTGAACAGAAGTACTATTAGAGATACTTCAGTATCCTGAGGCTAGTAAGAGTGGAAGAGCTGTCTCCCTCAGTCAAAGTGATGAGAAGGAGCAGTTGTATACAATCAGACAGAGTCAAGTAGAAGAAACCACTTTGTCTGGTCACGGACACAGACAATTCAGTCTGACCTTTGAGGGAGGAAGCCAGCTGAATGAATACCTTGCACATATTCTCTTTCCTCTCTCTTCCTTCCATAGTCTTGCTGTTGTTTAGTCACTAAGTCATGTCCAGTTCTTTGCGATCACATGGACTGTAGCTCACTAGGTTCCTCTGTCCATGGGACTTCCTAGGCAAGAATACTGGAGTGGGTTGCCATTTCCTTCTCCAGAGGATCTTCTTGACCCAGGAATGGAACTCATGTCTCCTGCATTGGCAGACAGATTCTTTACCACTAAGCCACCAGGGAAGCCCTCTTCCGTAGCTGTGCTGTGCTGTGCTTAGTTGCTCAGTCGTGTCCAACTCATTGCGACCCCATGGATTGTAGCCTGCCAGTCTCCTCTGTCCATGGGGAGTCTCCAGGCAAGAATACTGGAGTGGGTTGCCGTGCCCTCCTCCAAGGGATCTCCCCAACCCAAGGATTGAACCCAGGTCTCCTACATTGCAGGCAGATTCTTTACTGTCTGAGCTACCAGGGAAGCCCAAGAATACTGGAGTGGATAGATTATCCCTTCTCCGGGTGATAATCCCAACCCAGGAATTGAACCGAGGTCTCCTGCATTGCAGGCAGATTCTTTACCAGCTGAGCTAAGCTACCCGGGAAGCCCCTCTATAGTGCACTATTGGCCAAACTTTCTGAAATCTGGAGGACATAAAAATCTTTCATGTAGTCCATACAAGACAGTGTTCCAGGGTGCAGAGCAGAATGGATAAGAGTGGAGAATGGGTATAAAGGGGCAAAGGGAAAATGTATGGTGTAGCTGGAGATACTAAGCTGTTGTGATAACATTATTTTGGAGCAATCTGAGTTTTTCCAGCTTTATTGAGGTATAATTAACAAAACTGTGAGATACTTAGTGTACATTGCAATGATTTGATATACATACACATTGTGGAAGGATTTCTTGAATTTTTAATTTTCCTAATTTCTTGACAGGTTTTCTTGGCATTTAGAAAAGCATAATTTTATCAAAAGATTCCAGAAAGGAATTCTAACATGGAAATAGTAGTATACACACCATGTCTACCAACTTGTTCTTGATTTGTTCCTATAGTCTAGGTGAAGCAAATCTAAACTTCCTACAAAGCTAGCTTCTCATATAATTAAAGTCACATCTCATGTACCTGCTTGTGTATTCTTTCCTAGGCAAAGCAATCCTATTTCTACCCATATTCTTGGATGCTTTCCAGTCTTTTCACCATCTTTCCCTAAAACTATTAAGAAGGAAGTATTGTTTTTATTGGCAAAGAATGCTCAGAGGAATTGGAGTTTAAGGCCCTCAGGTTCACTGGAATATTCTCATATACATTGTCTCTATTTCAAGGGGTTTTATCCTTTCCCATTTAGTACCTAAACTTTAACACAGGACCCTATGAGCTTGTGATACATTTTGTGTTATAATTCAGCTACCTTTAGAATTAGATTTTTGGTTTGGTTTTCTGAAATCTCCACTTGTGGCTATAAGAGATAGTGGTATCTTTTAATGTAGCCATAGAAGATTTCTGGTTCCTTAATCAAATTTTGAGCTGGGAGTTTAAAGCATTAAGTTCATTTTCTCCTCATGTTCTCCTTTACTCTTAGGAACAACCTACCAACTCATTGGGCTTCCCAGGTGGCTCAGTGGTAAAGAATCTGCCTGCAGTACAGGAGTCGTGGGTTCAATCCCTGGGTTTGGAAGGTCCCCTGGAGAAGGAAATGGCAAAAAAAAAAAAAAAAGAAGGAAATGGCAACCCATTTCAATATTCTAGCCTGGAAAATTCCCTGGACAGAGGAGCCTGGTGGGCTACAGTACATGATGTCACAAAAGAATCAGACATGACTTAGTAACTAAATAACAACCACCAACTCACTATTTTTTACTAAAATACTCTACGACAGCAGCTAGTTGGCCATTCAAAGACTTCTCGTATATGGGCACTTGATTCTAGGTGCTACAAGATGATAATTTAGGAAAAGATTTTTCCACTTCATGCTGTGGATGAGCAGTATTTCTTTTACCACTAGCAACTGGGTCATTGATGCCTTTGGATCTAGTCAGGAGAACTAAGGTCTTAAGTTAGGGGAGGGAAATGTATAGGGTGAAAAATTTAAGGGGTACTTGCACAACCCTGAGAGTGAATGTCTTCTTCATATTTACATTCTGGATAACTTTCTTGCCTTGTCCTGGTCCCTGGACTCCAAAGAACCGATTCCAGATTTTGTTTCCCTTTGAAACCACCTCAGCTTTCTATTACTTCACGACAAGATACCTACACAGTTAGTCATTATTTATTTGTGATTCTGTAGACTGGAAATTTGGGCTGGGATAGATAGCATATTCAAAAGCAGAGACATTACTTTGCCAACAAAGGTTCGTCTAGTCAAGGCTATGGTTTTTCCAGTGGTCATGTATGGATGTGAGAGTCGGACTGTGAAGAAGGCTGAACGCTGAAGAACTGATGCTTTTGAACTGCGATGTTGAAGACTCTTGAGAGTCCCTTGGACTGCAAGGAGATCCAACCAGTCCATTCTGAAGGAGATCAGCCCTGGGATTTCTTTGGAAGGAATGATGCTAAAGCTGAAACTCCAGTACTTTGGCCACCTGATGTGAAGAGTTGACTCATTGGAAAAGACTCTGATGCTGGGAGGGATTGGGGGCAGGAGGAGAAGGGGACAACAGAGGATGAGGTGGCTGGATGGCATCACTGACTCGATGGACCTGAGTCTGAGTGAACTCCGGGAGTTGGTGATGGACAGGGAGGCCTGGCATGCTGTGATTCATGGGGTCGCAAAGAGTCGGACACGACTAAGCGACTGAACTGAATCCATACAATATTGGGCTCACTCATGCATATAAAGTTGGTTGGTTTGTTTTCTAGAGGGTGGCTGGCCTAGATGGCCTCACTTATATATATAGGATTTAACTGGGACACAACTGGCATGGCTACAGCAGTTGGGATGACTGACCTTGTCTACTTCTGCATGGTCACTCTCATCAAGCGGTGTTTCGTCCCCAAGGAGACTACCCTGGGCTTTTTCATAAGTGTCAATGAGAAAGACCAAGAGAATAAGAATGGAAATGGTACATGCACAAGGGTGAGAGTAGAAGCACTAAGAAACAATATAATATTACCTCTCTTGCTTTCAATTGTCAAAGCAAGTCACTGGGCCACCCCAGTTGAAAAAAGTGAGGAAGTTGACTCTTGGCCTTCATGATAGGAACTTCAAAGGAATTCATAGTCATTTTTACCCCTTTTACTCCCACCCCAGTTTATCCTCTGGGCATACTTATTTACATTGGTCCCACATACAAAATACATTTATCCTCTCATTATGGGATCAGTTCAGTTCAGTTCAGTCGCTCAGTTGTGTCCGACTCTTTGTGACCTCATGAATCGCAGCATGCCAGGCCTCCCTGTCCATCACCAACTCCCGGAGTTCACTGAGACTCATGTCCATCGAGTCAGTGATGCTCTGTTGTCCCCTTCTCCTCCTGCCCTCAATCCCTCCCAGCATCAGAGTCTTTTCCAATGAGTCAACTCTTCGCATGAGGTGGCCAAAGTACTGGAGTTTCAGCTTTAGCATCATTCCTTCCAAAGAAATCCCAGGGCTGACCCCCAAAGTCTCATTTCACTATGGCAAAGTCCTGAAGTCATTATCTCACTATTGCAGATCCATCAGATCTAGGTGGAGATGAAATTCCTCTAATGCAGCTTCTTAGGGGTAGCTGCTCCTGATTCAAAGAACTATTAACTGAAAAGACAAGATATCTATCTCTCACACATACAGGATACAATGATGAGATAGAGAAAGGATAGCTTTAAAAGACATATTCACAAAGGGGAGGCTTGCAGGAATAGTAAAGAATTTTCATAGAAATTCAGAATCCAGCAGAGCACATACTCTCAGAGTCCCCTACTCTATTGATGGAGCATGTTCACTGACAAAGGTTCAGTTTTGAACCCGTCCTGTATATAATTTTCTAACCCACTGTTCTCCTTTGCTTTTTATTATCTTCTGTTTCGGTAGAACTCTCTGAGATCTTTCTCCTCCTCCTCCTCCTTCTTCTTCTTTTTTTTTGATAAGAACTGGCTTGTGTTTACAACTGAGTGCATTGTCAACCTACTTTCTGCCCAGACAAAGTTTGGTACCCAGAGGAATTTTTTCACTTTGAATGGTTTATACTCTTTTTTTTGTCCAATTCGGCAGTGCTTTTGTTAGTACAAGTTTCTTTAAAAATTTTGTGGGTTTCCATGTATCTCCCTCGGGTTTAGTTCATGTCTAAAATCTATATCTTTTTGAGAAATACCTTTCTTTTGAGAAATACTTCTCAATCTGCAAGTCAGACTATTACGGGTAACACGCTTAATACTTTTGAGTCCTCTTTACTTAGAAAATCCATTAGTCACTAATTTAAAATTTCCTGAGGTCTTAACATAGCTTCTTATGGTCACATGTTTAATTTAATCATTACTCAGAGACTAATTCTTAATTTAAGAAGTTTTTGCTGGCTACAGAGACTAAGGAATAAAAAAATTAACTTTATTTTCTAATTCAGCAAATCCTAAATTGCATATGTATCACACACACACAGGTGTTCTGCTTATAACAGTCTGATTTGCATATGTAGTTTTAACAATTCTGCTTGAAAATGGGTCATTTTTCTTTTTAGCTCATATTTCTCTTCCTGCAACTTGTATGCAGATAAAAGATGACAATTGACACTTTCAACATCCTGCTTGGAAATGTTTTAGGCGGATCAACAAGGTTATCCAGTACATTTTCTGTCTTCCAAATCACCGTAAGTGACAGCCTTGTCGGTTGTTTCACCGCCATATAATACTGATTGCCCTTTATCTGGCCTCAGATTTACTCACTGATCTTTTAGCCTCTGCAAACATTGTCCTAGTTGCTCTTCCAACCTCTGCTTGCTGCTATCTCAAAGAAAATGCTATATATTGTAGATTTTATACTGTGGTAGCTTTTGACTTCCAATCAGAATTTTCTGTATGCCTTAAGGATCAGTCAGGGAAGCAGAGTTCCTGTGACTGTTCAGATAAGAAACGGAGTAGAGGAATTAGACCTGATACAATTGTGGAAGGAGCTAATGAAGTGATGGGCCAACAGAGGGTTGGAGTATCTGAGAAATATGTTGCTAACCAATCTTTTTTAAGTGTTGATACAAAAGAACAACTTGGAGCTTCCCAGGGGTACCTGAGAAGTCATGCATGACTGCTGGAGTGAGACCTCAAGGGAGCAACTTGTGAGGAATGAAATCAATTAGAAGTTGTCTTTGCATATCTACTGCCGTCAACTGTCTGGTGGTGACCCTGGGACAAGCTATTGTTTAGCAGAGCCCAAGGTCCAGAAGAAGAGCTTGATATGTAGAGAAGTGAGGACACGCTGGAACCACTGGGAACCTCTATGTTTGTCACTGATCACAATAAGACCTTCAGGGGGTGATGGCCACTCTTCTACTTCTGCTCCTCAAATCTCACACAGCTTCCTCTTTTCAGTTCAGTTCAGTAGCTCAGTCGTGTCCGACTCTTTGCGACCCCATGAATCACAGCATGCCAGGCCTCCGTGTCCATCACCAACTCCTGGAGTTCACCCAGACTCACATCTATTGAGTCAGTGATGCCATCCAGCCATCTCATCCTCTGTCGTCCTCTTCTCCTCCTGCCCCCAATCCCTCCCAGCATCAGAGTCTTTTCCAATGGGTCAACTCTTCGCATGAGGTGGCCAAAGTACTGGAATTTCAGCTTTAGCATCATTCCTTCCAAAGAAATCCCAGGGCTGATCTCCTTCAGAATGGACTGGTTGGATCTCCTTGCAGTCCAAGGGACTCTCAAGAGTCTTCTCCAACACCAAGGCGCTCAGCCTTCTTCACAATCCAACTCTCACATCCATACATGACTACAGGAAAAACCATAGCCTTGACTAGACGAAACTTTGTTGGCAAAGTAATGTCTCTGCTTTTGAATATGCTATCTAGGTTCGTCATAACCTTCCTTCCAAGAAGTAAGCGTCTTTTAATTTCATGGCTGCAATCACCATCTGCAGTGATTTTGGAGCCCAGAAAAATAAAGTCTTACACTGTTTCCACTGTTTCCCCATCTATTTCCCATGAAGTGATGGGACCGGATGCCATGATCTTCGTTTTCTGAATGTTGAGCTTTAAGTCAACTTTTTCACTCTCCACTTTCACCTTCATCAAGAGGCTTTTTAGTTCCTCTTCACTTTCTGCCATAAGGGTGGTGTCATCTGCATATCTGAGGTTATTGGTATTTCTCCTGGCAATCTTGATTCCAGTTTGTGTTTCTTCCAGTCCAGCGTTTCTCATGATGTACTCTGCATATAAGTTAAATAAGCAGGGTGACGATATACAGCCTTGACGTACTCCTTTTCCTATTTGGAACCAGTCTGTTGTTCCATGTCCAGTTCTAACTGTTGCTTCCTGACCTGCATACAGGTTTCTCAAGAGGCAGGTCAGGTGGTCTGGTATTCCCATCTCTTTCAGAATTTTCCACAGTTTCTTACGATCCACACAGTCAAAGGCTTTGGCATAGTCAATAAAGCAGAAATAGATGTTTTTCTGGAACTCTCTTGCCTTTTCCATGATCCAGCGGATGTTGGCAATTTGATCTCTGGTTCCTCTGCCTTTTCTAAAACCAGCTTGAACATCAGGAAGTTCACTGTTCACATATTGCTGAAGCCTGGCTTGGAGAATTTTGGGCATTACTTTCCTAGCATGTGAAATGAGTACAATTGTGCGGTCATTTGAGCATTCTTTGGCATTGCCTTTCTTTGGGATTGGAATGAAAACTGACCTTTTCCAGTCCTGTGGCCACTGCTGAGTTTTCCAAATTTGCTGGCATATTGAGTGCAGCACCTTCACAGCATCATCTTTCAGGATTTGAAAGAGCTCAACTGGAATTCTATCACCTCAACTAGCTTTGTTCGTAGTGATGCTTTCTAAGGCCCACTTGACTTCACATTCCAGGATCTCTGGCTCTAGGTCAGTGATCACACAATGGTGATTGTCTGGGTCATGAAGATCTTTTTTGTACAGTTCTTCTGTGTATTCTGTGTATCTCTTTTTAATATCTTCTGCTTGGCTGATGCTAACTCAGAATCATATATGGAGGGGAATTCTGGGAAACCAAGTTCCCAGTTTAACCAAGTTGACAGTTGAACAATCCAGCATAAAATCCTTCCTATCTTATGCCATCAACAGTTCCTACCTGCATACTCAATGAGAAAATTTTGATTTCCCCCTTTTCTTTTTGTCCAACTGCATTGTCTTTTCCCCCTTTTTTATTATCTAGACATCAATTTAGTGTAACTCATGTTTCCAACCAGAGAAAAATTAATGTCCCTTATGCTGCTGCTACTAATGCTAAGTCACATCAGTCGTGTCTGGCTCTGTGCAACCCCATAGACAGCAGCCCACCAGGCTCCCGTCCCTGGGAGTCTCCAGGCAAGAACACTGGAGTGGGTTGCCATTTCCGTCTCCAATGCATGAAAGTGAAAAGTGAAAGTGAAGTCGCTCAGTCGTGTCTGACTCTCAACGACCCCATGGACTGCAGCCTACCAGGCTCCTCCGCCCATGGGGTTTTCCAGGCAAGAGTACTGGAGTGGGTCGCCAGTGCCTTCTCTAGTGTCTCTTATAAAGATGTTCAAGTAACCCATTAATTTTAGTAGCACCAACAGTAGCTTTCTGTGTACTATGTACAGTCTGTTGGTACTCATTTAATTCTGGGCCCATAATAGGAAAGTCAGGAAGAGCTTCTTGCCCTGTATTAATTGAAAATTAAACCATCTTACAGAGAGAGTTTCCTTCTTTTTTCATTTTCTCTTGCATAAAACTGTGTCAGAAAGAATTTTTTGGTAATTCCTCCTTTTACCTAGAGTTTACTAGGAGACTTGATGCTTTTCCTTGTTCTATAGATAAAGAGACTGAGACCAGAGTTCAAAATAACTATTCAACATCACAGAGCTACATTTTAGCAAAATTGAAAATAAAATTTATCTATAGCCATTGTGCTTTTCAAACACTTTTTAAACTATAAAAGTCTTTGTTGAAATAAAATCATATCTAGCCTCCTACATTACATTGTTAGAAGTAGAACTGCTGTGATTGTTATTGTTGGTGGTGTTAGCTGGGGGAGAAGGAGGCAGATATAATATTCTGGAGCTTTGCCTGCTCTTCCACCCATCCTGTCCTCTACTTCCAGCCTTCAGGGTCTCCAACCCTTGGAAGGGTTCCATGGAATACAGTTTGCGAAACACTGTGCTACACTCTGCCCCCTTGCTTTTTCCTTTGGCTCTATAAATAACTAAACAAATTCACAAAGGAACAAAACAAAATCACACGCACATCCACTACCCACAGCCCCTCCCCTTAGCAGGAAGTTTTGTCCACTTGGGAACCCCAATGGGGATCAGAGCAGAGAGTGTCATTTTCAGTCCAGCAGTACAAAGTGCCCATTCTTGCACTTTGAGTGATGGCAGCACAGCCAGGCGGGTCTCCCATGGCACATCTGCAGGGCTATATCTCACAGGAAGTTGTGCAGCTCTTCAGAGATAAGTTTCACTGGGGAACAAAGAGGGATTTTGTTCCCGGCCTCAAGAATGATGCATTGAACCTGGACTTGGCTTTTCAATTCATGTAGCTGGAAACAGGGCAAAAATGACCCAGTGTGCTCTTTGCTTCTTCCCAAGCCAGGCAGAGTGGCATCCTCCTCCTTTTGCCTTCCAAAGGGATTGAGAAAGAACTCTCCCCACTTCTCTACACCAATCATTTCTGCTATTCCCACTGCATACCTCTAAGTCAAGCTTGAACACTAAACACTGTGCTTATTTCATGCATTTTTTCCTCCTTTGGGAATCTGGGCAGTTCAGATGTTGACAATAAGCTCCAAATGGTGGAAGCTACCGTTAAGGGTTTTTGACACTCATGGTTCCAGTGAAGTTCCACTGAGTCACAGTGTTAAAGATTTCTCATTTATGGAAGAGTGTATTTATAAGTCAAGACAGACACATTTGCGCTTGATGTCCGGATTCCCTTTGACTAGATATTTGACTCCTTGAATAGCAAGGAGATCAAACCAATCAATCCTAAAGGAAATCAACCCTGAATAGTCATTGGATGCTGAAGCTGAAGCTCCAATACTTTGGCCACCTGATGCAAAAGCTGACTCATTGGAAAACACCCTGATGCTGGGAAAGATTGAAGGCAGGAGGAGAAGGGGATGACAGAGGATGAGATGGTTGGATTGCATCACTGACTCGATGGACATGAGTTTGAGCAAGCTCTGGGAGTTGGTGATGAACAGGGAAGCCTGATGTCCTGCAGTTCATGGGGTCACAAAGAGTCGGACACAACTGAGCAACTAAACTGAACTGAGATATTTGACTTTGACCTTGAGCAATTTTCTAACTTCTCTGTACCCGACCTTTGTTATTTGCAAAGTGGGAATAATGATTCCACCTACTCCCATTTTAATGATGAAATACCGAATCCCAGAAAGGTGGGATATTTTGCTTAATGTCCCAGAGCAAGTTAGCACCAAGGATACCTTAGTGAAGCTCCTGGTGTGCGGGCAGGAAGATGGACTGCTGTGCAGCAAGCATCTGCCCCTCAGCTTTGTGTCTCCGTTTCAGCTTCAGGGGCACAGGTCTCACCACATTTGACTTTCCAGAGGTTGTACATTTCTTGAGATAATGAGGTGTGGTATGGAGGCAGGCAGGATTTATATGGCAGTTAAATGTAGTTTGGTATCAAAAATATGATTGCATTATTCAATGTGGCATAGCAAAGATCACCTCTGCCCCCTTGCTTTTGGCTGGATCAGCAGATCCAGACCACGATTAAGGAAACACTGTCAATTATTTCTTTATAGCTTAATTTTGCTCTCACTCTCCACTGCCTGCAATGCCCTTGCCTGTGAGAAAAGTGGCAATGTAAACATAGCTTTTTTTTTTTTTTTTTTACCGTTTTGTCCTTTTAGCTTTTAGGGGATGATATAGGCACTCAGATTGGCTCTAGTGGTTTGTCATCTTTGCTATGTTGCATTTGGGAATGAGTTGGCTAAGTGGGGACTGAGAATCTCCATTTGAAACAAAGACCTTTTGACAGCTAAGAAAGTCCTGAGATGAGAATATCACTGCCCCTCCTGAAGCAGCCCATTTCATTTCTGGATTGCTTTCGTTGTTAGAAGCAGACACTTTCTAACAACCAGAGACACTCCATGATGGGTCAAATGTGGATTATGAGCTCTTAGTCCCAGAAAGTGGTTTAGCATAAACTAAATGTTCTCTTTTCAGAGAAGCTACCAAAGGGATTTCTGCAGGGAGGTTAGACAGTCCTGGGCTTAAATATTAACCTGCCACTTCATTCTCTACACTCTGAGTCTCAGTTTCTGTCTGTGTCAAATGGGGCTAATAATGCTTACCTCACTGTGCTCTTCTGGCAGATAGTCTATATAAAATGCCTAGTATGCGATAGGTCCTTCATAAATGTAGTTCTCTACTTTCTTTCTTCTAGAGATATAGATATTTGGTCTTTGGAAAAGTAAACACCTTTACCAATGGAAGAATTAATAATTGAAGAGATTTCAAGTACTATGGGAAATGGGTGGAGGATCATTTTGGGAATGGTAACGTGAACACTCATGGATGAGTTGAAACTCCCATATTGGAGAATGATCCTTCTTTATATTCCAGGTCAATGTGGGGCCATGTGAAGCTAAGGAGAGCATCAGCGGTCCAGAGAATCTTAGTTTCTGTTCAAGGATGAGGGTATTTATATCAGGATTGGTACCATGAACATGACTTAGACTGGATGGGGGAGTGGAGTGGTGAGAGGCAAGGGTTTTTGTGAACTTAGTGAGGTTTTCTACTTTCCCAGGAAGAATATCTATCTTTGGTATTCCTGCATTACAACATTCCCCAGAGGAGACTTAATATTGATTAGTGTTTTCTCCACTAATATATGAACTTCATGAAGGCAGGGAGGGGGCCCAGTTAACTTTGTACTTATAGCTCTTAACACAGTTGCCTGACCCAGAGACGCTCAATGAACATTTGCTCAACCACTCTGCAGGTTGAGATTGTGAGCTGGAGTGTTGAACTCTATGGGTTTGCATCCTGGATCTGCTATGTAACTGTGAGTGAGCTGGTTACTTAACCTCTCCATGCCACAGTTTCCTCATCTATAAACTGGGGATAATGAGAGTATCTATAGTGTTGGAGGACATACTCTGATAAATAATAGTAGTAAAACACTTAGAATATTCCTGGAAAGTAATGAGAGCTTAACAAGTTTCCCGATCATGTCGCTGTAGGTAATTATGACTCCAGAGGGCAGAAGTGAGATCAGAGGTTAGTGGTAACATGAAGTATATTTCAACACAAGGTGAAGAAGAATTTTCTAACAAGTGAGTGGGGATATGTGACGGCTGATGTGAGTGCATGCTAAGTCACTCCAGTCATGTCCTACTGTGTGTGATGCTATGGACTGAAGCCTGCCAGGTTCCTCTGTCCATGAGACTTTTTGGGCAAGAATACTGGAGTGGGTTGCCATTTCTTCTTCCAGGCGATCTTCCCGACCCCAGTGATCAAACCCTTGTCTCCTGCATTGCAGTTTCCTTACCCACTGAGCCATTGGGGAAGCCCTACTCATCTGCAAAAGAATGAATTTGGACCCTTACCTCATATCATGTACAAAAATTAATTCAAAGTGGATAAAAGACATAATTATAAGAACTAAAAGTATAAAACTCTTAGAAGAAAATGCAGGACTAATCTTGATTTTGGCAGTGGTTTGACAGACATGACAACAACAGCACAGACAACAAAAGAAAAAATAAATATTAGGTTTCATCAAAATCAAAAGCTTAAATTCATCAAAGGGCACCATCAAAAGAGTGAAAAAACAGAATGGGGAAAAATATTTACAAATCATGTATTCACCTATAAGCTAGTATCCATAATATAAAAAAAAAAAACTCCTTTCAATTCAACAACAAAAAGACAAACCATCTAGTTAAAAAGTAGGCAGATTACTTGAATAGACATTTATCTAAGAAAATATATAGATGGCCAATAAGCACATGAAAAGATGCTCAGTGTCACTAATTATAAGGGGAATGCAAATCAAAAGCACAACAGGTTACCTCTTCACACCCACTGAGATGGCTATAGTTAAAAACAACAGAAAATAACAAGCCTTGATGAGAATGTGGAGAAACTGGAAACTTCATAGATTGCTGATGTGAATGTAAACTAGTATAGCCATTGTGGAAACACTTCAATGGTTCCTCACTAAGTTAGACAAAATTCACATATGAAGTAGTAATTCTGCCCCTAGATATATGCCCCCAATAATTAAAACAGATGTTCAAAAAATTATTCCAGATAGCCAAAAGCAGTGACAGAAATGGCCAGCAACTGATGAATGGATAAATAAGATGTGGAATATCCATTACATTGGAATATTATTTAGGCATAAAAGGAAATAAAGTACTGATAGATGCTAATACATGGGTGAACCTTAAAATATTACACTGAGTGAGAGAAGCCAGACACAAATGCTCATTTTGTGTGATTCCATCGATATGAATTATCCAGAATAGGAAGATCACAGAGACAGCTAATTAGTGGCAATGGGGAAGCGGGGATAGAGAATAGGTAAGGGGGCTTCCTTTTGGGGTGATTCAAATTTTCTTGAACTAGATCGTGGCAATGGTGGTGCAGCCTTGAGAACGCAATAAATGCTACTGAATTGCAGGTTTTAACATTGTTAAAATGGCAAATTTTATGTGCATTTTGCCACAATAAAAAAGGAAATCGTGAGATTCCTTTTGTAGCTAGTATTTAAGTGGACACTGCAAAGCCACTCACTGGGGATGCTGTCCAGGCTACTTCACAGGGTGATGAATGTTGGAGGAGATCACATCGGGGGTAGTTAGTGGACAATGACTGAGTAAGATCTCTGCTTGTGGGTTGGGTAGGCTAGGAGCCAGTGTGTCCTGTCCTGGCCCTATGACCCTGGCATTACTTAACCCACTCTGAGTCTCAGCTGTAATGTGAGGACAACAATTACCAGGTTGCTGGGAGGACTCAAGGTGAGAACCCAGTGCCTGACGCATGGTAAGTGCTCTAAAAGGCCAATCCCTTTTCCGGTTTGGGATTCTATAACTCCTTAAAGAACCTTCCTAATAATCCTCCTACGTTTTCAAAATAATCGAGAAATTTGGGCACTGTGGGAGGCTCACAGGAATCAAGAGGGCCAGCCTATCCTTTCCTACCTTGTCTCAGAGGAGACCTCAGTGCACTAGACCTGTTTTTCAGGCCTTGAAAGAGTCTTGTTTCTTGTCTGTCTTTGCTCTGTTTCTTTTAGCATCCATCTCTGAATGAGAAGGGAAACTGGAAAGTGTCAAGCCTGTGAGGAGAACACCCTCTTAGCTCTTGAACAGTTGATTTCTGGAAAATGTCTCCACACGCAACTTGCTTTTGGGTCCCAGCCGTCCCGGGTTTTGATGCCCTAGTTTCTGTGATGCTTCAGGTTGTTATGATTCTGACTGCACATGGTCAGCTGTCTTTACTTCCTCTAACTAACTACATCCACCAGGATTTCCAAGGCCAAGATCAATATATCCATAGGCTTGTGGTAGAGCTTGAGCTGGCTTAGAAATCTGGCTCTAACTTTTAAAATTTATCTTTTAAAAATGTATTTATTTATTTTTGGCTGCACTAGGTCTTTCTTGTGGTGTGTGGGCTTCTCACTGAGGTGGTTTCTCTTGTTGAAGAGCACAGGTTCAGGGTACTTAGGCTTCAGTGATTGTAGCACATGGGCTCAGTTGTTGTGACCCATGAGCTTAGTTGCCCCATGGCATGTGGAATCTTCCAGAACTAGGGATCAAACCAGTGTCCTCTGCATGGCAGGATGGATTCTTAACCACTGGACTACCAGGGAAGCCTGGTAAGGATACTCCTTAAATTCCCATTGTATAGATATGAAAACTGAGGCACAGAATAAAAGAAGTAGCTTGTTCAATGTTCAGACCTAGGTAGTGTTGGGAGACAAAAGTCAAACCTAGCTAATCTAGTTCTAGGGTCTATGCTATTCAATATTAAGCTATTCTACCCTGTCAGATATTGTCTTCTTTACACAAAGGTTGAATGTCCACTATTATATGTCTTTCAAAATAGTTGTTATCAAGAGAGAAGGGGACAGGAGATGCAATTCTGATGTTTATGAGATTCATAGGATCTTGTCTAAGTGCTTAGATGTAGCAGCGTTTTTACATCAGCGTCATGGCTTGACTTGGCTTTTAAGCTTCCTGCTGGGGATCCAAATTTTGTTCACAGTATTGTTGCTATGGGAAAACATATCTGATGTTCCAGAGGATAGATGGATGTTTTTCTCTAGTACTCATAGCAGTAACAGTAGTATGGTAGTAATTTTCCTCACTCTAAGCGAAGGGCAATATGCTTGACATCTCTTTTTTTTATTGTTGTTCTTGAACTGTTTAGCATGAGATAGAGAGGGGAACTGGAAAACTGGTTTGGGTTTTCTTTTCTGAAAGCAGAAAACAATGTAATTAGTAGGAAATTTACCCTTAATCTTGATCTTCAAAATCTTCCGCCCTTTCATTCCATTAAGATTGCCTTTTTTTAAAGGAAGGGGAAAAAAAAAAAAAAAAGCATAAATAGCCAGGCTACTAAATTCTCTTTAATGACTGAAGCTAATAAGAAATGGCTCTGGTATTTCATCCGGCCTCTCAAATAATGGCTCTGTTGTTTTGATCTCAGAAGTGTAAGGGAATCTTTATATTCAGAGATGGGCATCCCTGTCTCAAGCACCTGAGAGACTGCATTATATGTTTGAAAACCATTTTACAATGTCCCTTCCCAGAGTGTGAGTCCACGGATGCTTTGATGTGGTTAAGTCATTTAGAACAATCATGTAATAGATTAAATTAGATTTCAGCTTCCTTGAAATTTTTGAAGAATACACATGAAATGAGTGCATCCGTGATCTTGGAGCACTGGGAGTATTTCCATTTTTCTATTTTAATTTTTCTCCAGCAAAGTGCAGGTAGAGAAGGCAGCAGACTCTCTTTTCTTAATCTCTGGTAGAGGCAAAGTAGAAATCATCAAATTTCATTCCAAAGTATCCATGCCTGAGTGAGAAAATACATGATTATGGGGAAAAGAGAGGGAGAGTTTTTCTAAGATACAGAGGAAGAAGCTGAGTTATTTTCCATAAAATAAATGTTACATTGTGGTGGGTGATCAGGAGGTTGTGAGTAAGAACAAAGACTTGGCAAGTGACTTGTGACCAGGCAGATCTGAGTTTTAATTTTGATTCTACAATTTCATTGTTTTCTTACTTAAGCTTCTTGAGTGTTCCCTAATCGATAAAGTTGGAATCACCAAAGTTGAACTGTTAAATGAGATGTCTCAGACAAAATGCCTCTCAGAATGCTTGGAAGAGTCAATGCTTAATAAATTATTATTATTAATATTTTTCTTCTTATTCCAAGCTGGTCAATTAACAAATATGTGCTGAATTTTTATTTTGAAATGTACACCGTATTGAGTACTGGATACTGCATTGAATACAACATAAATTCCCTAATTGAAATCTCCAGTTGGCTGCTTTAGTGTCACTCAAACTTAAAATATCCCTGAATGAACTCCTGGTCTTCACTTTTACCATTGTCCCCTAACTTCAGCAAATGGCACCCTCCTCAAGTGGTTTTCCACAAAAGAAAGCTAGAAATGCTCTATGAAATCACCCTTCTCTTCACTGCTTATAAACAATTCATCACCATGCCCTATACATTTTTTTCTAACATATTTTTAGATCTTTTAATTTCAGAGGAGGTTCTCCAAGTTTAGTGTTGTTAGCCATTTCCAAGCCATCTCTACCTCTCCCCTGAATCAAGCAACAGCCCCCTGTCCTCTTCCTCTTGCATTCCCCACCGCCCACCTCCTCCACCCAGTTCCTCACACAGAGAGCTTTACAAATGCAAATCTTATCATGTTACTTCCCTGCTCAAATACCTTTCCTGATTTCCTATTACTTTTATAAAAAAGACAAAATCTTTTTTATCACTGTGTACCAGGCACATAACATTAATGCACTGCACATAGAATGAACTCAGTAAATATTTACTGATTGAGTGATTTTACAAAACAGTATTGGTTTGTCCGCTGCATGTAAACGGAAGTATGAATGCTTTAATTGCTAGAGGACAATGCCCAGTGATTCCAAGATACTTTAATAATTACATTAAGCTTTGTTGTTTGTTTTTCATTTATTTCCTCTGATATTTTGTTCCTCTGTTCTTTTCTTTTGGATTCTTTGATGATTATTTTAGAATTCTAGTTATTTCCTGGTTTCTTAGTTATAACTCTCTGCATTATCTTTCTAATGGCTGCTCTAAGGCTTAAGATATACTTCTTAATTTTAATATTTTGCCACTTCATGCAAAATGTAAAAACACTGCAACTATATCAGTCTATACTTCCCACTGTGATTATCTGATATGATGGTTTTCTTGTGTATTGTGTCATTCTCACAAGATAATATTATAATTTTTGCTTTAAACTGTTATAGAAAAAGAAATTAAGAGGAAAATAATATTTTATATTTATCCAGGAATTTAATATTTCCAGTGATCTTCATTGTTCCGAAGATCTGAGTTTTCATGTTATTGCTTGCCTTTGGTTTAAAGCATTTTGGGGGGATAATGTCTTTTTTTTGTTGTTGTATCTTTCAACTTTACTGAATTTACTTATTAGTTTTTCTTTTTTTTCAATTTTTAGCATTTGCTCTGTATAATATCACATCACCTGCAAATAATGAATTTTACATACTTTTCATCGGATGCCTTTCACCCTTTCTTGCCTGATTTGATGTGGCTGGAGATTTCAATACTATGCTAAATGAAAATAAGAGTGGCATCCTCGTCTTCCATCTGATCTTAGAGGAAAATCTTTCAGCTTTTCACTGAGTATTTGCTGTGGGTTTGTCAGTGCGGCTTTCATGCATTAAGGTATGTTCCCTCTATACTGACTTTGAGAGTTCTTATCATAAATGTTGAATTGTGTCAAATGCATTTCCTGCATCTATTGAGATATTTTTGTCCTTTGTTTTGTTTGAATGGTGTATCATGATTTTCAGGTATTGAACTATCCTTTCATCCCTGGAATAAATACACTTGGTTACAGTGTATGATCCTTACACAATCTTTTAGTTTTCTTTTATCCAGATATATCATTATTTCATCTTTATTTTTGCCTTCAAAAATATTTTTGCTAGGTTAGAATTCTAGGTTGTCAATTTCTTTGAGCACTTTTTAGAGGTTGGTACACTGTCTTCTGGCCTTATTTCTCCATTATCATCTGAACCGCTCTTTTCTAGTATGCCAAGTATCTTTTTCTTTGGTAGCTTTCAAGATGATTTCATCTTTCATTATCAGCAGGTGTGATTTTTCTTCATTTTATTTTTCTTGTCATTCATTACATTTCTTGAATTTGTAAATTTATGTATTTCATGAAAGTTGGGGAAATTTTTGTCATTTTTTTCCCAAATCTTTTTCTGCTTGTGTTGTTTCATCCTAAAACTGTAATTCATCTGTGTTAAACAGTCTGGTATTGTCCCATAGGTACTCAAGGCTTTGCCTTTTTTTTTTTTTTCCTTTTAACTCTTTCTTTTTCAGATTAGATGTTTTCTATTTCTCTGTCTTCAAGTTAGCAGGTTGACTACGTTCTCCAATCTGCCATTAAGTCCATACTATGAATTTAAAATTTTCAGATATTTTATTTTCCTTTCTAGGATTTCCTAAATCTTTTAAAATATTTTCTATAAATTTTCTAAGATTTTCTATTCTTTGTTCATTGTGGTCACATTTTATTTTACATTAATTGGCACACTTTTAATAGCTGTTTAAAATCTTTTTCTGCTAGTTCAACATTTGGGTCATTTTTATTATGGCAGAAAGTGAAGAGGAACTAAAAAGCCTCTTGATGAAAGTGAAAGAGGAGAGTGAAAAAATTGGCTTAAAGCTCAACATTCAGAAAACGAAGATCATGGCATCCGGTCCTACCACTTCATGGGAAATAGATGGGGAAACATTGAAAACAGTGTCAGACTTTAGTTTTTAGGGTTCCAAAATCACTGCAGATGGTGACTGCAGCCATGAAATTAAAAGACGCTTACTCCTTGGAAGGAAAGTTATGACCAACCTAGATAGCATATTCAAAAGCAGAGACATTACTTTGCCAACAAAGGTTCGTCTAGTCAAGGCTATGGTTTTTCCTGTGGTCATGTATGGATGTGAAGAAAGCTAAGTGCCGAAGAATTGATGCTTTTGAACTGTGGTGTTGGAGAAGACTCTTGAGAGTCCCTTGGACTGCAAGGAGATCCAACCAGTCTATTCTGAAAGAGATCAGCCCTGGGTGTTCTTTGGAAGTACTGATGCTAAAGCTGAAACTCCAGTACTTTGGCCACCTCATGCAAAGAGTTGACTCATTGGAAAAGACTCTGATGCTTGGAGGGATTGGGGGCAGGAGGAGAAGGGGACGACAGAGGATGAGATGGCTGGATGGCATCACTGACTCGATGGACGTGAGTTTGAGTGAAATCTGGGAGATGGTGATGGACAGGGAGGCCTGGCATGCTGCGATTCATAGGGTCACAAAGAGTTGGACATAACTGAGGGACTGAACTGAACTGAACTGAGAGTATATAGATGTGTGCCCGATAGTTGATTCAGGTGGAGTTTATTTAGCTAAATCAGAAACCATTTGAATGGCTCAAATTCACAGGCAATACCAATCAAGTGTTACCATATGTTGAAAGAAATTGCAGTTATGGATCCATCTGCTTTATTAATGAAGTGTGAGTGATTCATATTCGAAACATAATGCATGCATGTCAAAGTCTAGCATTAGATAGTAGGTAACAAAATACATACATATCTATCATTATATTCTGCAAGGTTAACCAAACAACCCACAAGTGAGATTGATAGTGCTGCTAAAATAGCAGTAAATGGTCATTACAAAGCAAGAATGGCAGAAATAAAACCATGATCAAAGCAGTGCTGGTGATGTAAAGTCACAAAATTTCCTTCCTATAAATTGCAAGCATTGCGATGACCTGCTTGAGTTACAGTGGAAACTGTGCAACATAGGGAAGCATTTTGATGAAGTCATTTTTCTTAGTAGAAAATAGAAGTTCCATCCATGGGAGATTCTAGTAATGTGCTAATGACAGTTTTTGAATAATAAATTTTATAGCCTTAAATATCTTAGTAGATAACTTATTAGTAGGTTGAAGATGTATAGAATTTTGCACACTTAGCAATTACAGAAAAGACAAATTTGAAAGACTACTTAAAGAAAGTAGTTATTTAGCCACTGGCCAGTCCCTATCATCTTGGCAAGCTCCCAAGGTATTTGCTCACTTTGGTACATCTTCTTTGCTCTTGGCCAAGGAGGTGAGACAGATCATGGAGCTGCTCCCACTGCACTGAAAAGAACTAGCTGGGCATGGTCAGGCATGTTCTGTTCTAACTGTTGCTTACATTTTATTGCATGCTCTCATAAGTTGGGGCTTCCCAAGTGGCTCAGTGGTAAAGAATCTGCCTGTGAATGCAGGAGATGCAGGAGACATGTGTTCTAGCCCTGGCTTGGGAATAGCCCTTAGAGGAGGAAATGACAAGTCACTCCAGTATTCTTGCCTGAGAAATCCCATGAACAGAGGAGCCTGATGCATCCATGGGGTCACAAAGAGTCAGACATGTCTTAGTGACTAAGCATGCCCTGGTGGCTCAGAGGTTAAAGTGTCTGCCTGGAATGCAGGAAATCTGGGTTCGATCCCTAGGTCGGGAAGATCCCCTGGAGAAGGAAATGGCAACCCACTCCAGTACTCTTGCCTGGAGAATCCCATGGAGGGAGGAGCCTGGTAGGCTACAGTCCGTGGAGTCTCGAAGAGTCGGACACGACTGAGCAACTTCACTTTCACTTTTCACTGTCCATGCACGCATGCACTCAGCAAGTCTTTCCTTGACTTTGCAATAGTAAGAAATGAGTTGTATGTTAGTTTGCATTAAAAAGCAGGCAAAGTAGGACAAATATTGAAAAAGAGAAACTTCATATGGGCTCTGGAGTCAACTGTATTTTTAAATCCAACTTCATCATGTAGCTGTGTGAGACAGCAAGTTACCTAACCTTAGCCTCATTTTCTTATCCATCATATGGGGATGGTAATAAGAGCACTGTCTAAGGACTTATTCATGGGAGTGAATGAGATAATGCATGTGACACACATTATGAGACTCTGAAGACAGATGCTTGCTCACTTGCAGGAACCTCCCAACTATGTTTGGCACATAGTAGGTGCTCAATAAACATCGGTAATTAAATCAATGAATAGGCAATTATAGTACCTGAAATGCAAAATTCATAATAAACGGAAGTTCCTTCCCTTTCCAACCAACTGGTGATGTAGTAGGATGGATGGAGTTTGGGCAGGCGCTGGTAGGACTTGTTTGATAGATGTGAAAAGAACTTGGCTATCATTCAAAACTCAGGGGAAGAAACAGCTGGGCATTTATATCAGGAGTGAAGAAGACAGATCCAGACCTATGGGGATGGCCTGAGGCAGCATTGTGATAAATGTTCATCATCATTATTTTTATAGCATCTTGCCTGAGTATGTTTCACATCTTTCACAGTACTTTTTACACTACAATTTTGTTTGTTTCTAGTATATTTCAAAAGAAAAGTTGCTGGCATTTCATGGATGTTAAGGCAATGGCACCCCACTCTAGTAGTCTTGCCTGGAAAATCCCATGGATGGAGGAGCCTGGTAGGCTGTAGTCCATGGGGTCACGAAGAGTCAGACACGACTGAGCGACTTCCCTTTCACTTTCCACTTTCATGCATTGGAGAAGGAAATGGCAACCCACTCCAGTGTTCTTGCCTGGAGAATCCCAGGGACGGAGGAGTCTGGTGGGCTGCCATCTATGGGGTCGCACAGAGTCAGACACGACTGAAGCGACTTAGCAGCAGCAGTAGCAGCAATTATGGGTCAGGTGCTATATATGTGTATGTGTGTTTGCATGTATGCATATTATATAATTTATATATATATTAAATATTTTATATGTATTATAAATATACATATAGATAGCATCTGACTATAATTTATTTGTAGAGACCAATGAAGGCCCGCAGTTTGAGAATATGTGAGGGGATAACATAGACATTTATGTGAAGCAGACTTTAGAGTCTTTGTTTGTCTTCAAGGATGCACTTCATCTTGGATCCTGGGAGGGAAAACTACATTTAATTGTCTTGGCATGAAATGGACACAGTAGCTATTATGCTTATTTAAAGAATGTCCATTCTACTACTCATCACAATCTCAAAAAGCCAAATTGCAAGCTGTAAATGCCACTGTGTCTCTTTTTGTCCATCTTTCCTCCATGATGAAATTAACATCTTTGTGTTTAAGAACTTTTCTATTACCTATGCATTGTATATATTTAAAAACAAACAAACTAAAATGAAGACAGGCTTCACATTCCAACTGGCTGTGGAAAGCAATCATTATGAACACCTGTGAGCAATGCCTTATGCATGAAAGCCTCTGATTGGAATGTTAGATAGCAAAATCCTTCCTCTCTTGTAGGAAAACAAGTCCAGTGTGGAATGGCTTTAAATGACTTGATGCAAAATTAGCCATGAGAATTGAAATCAGAATGGATAGGACCACAATCCTGCAGCATACAAAAAGCAGTGGTTCTTAAACCTAGTTAAGCGTCAGAGTTAACAGTGAACCTATTAAAATACAGGTGTAAGACTCCACTCACTGAATTAGTGTCTCTTGGGATGCTGCTGCTGCTGCTAAGTCACTTCAGTCGTCTCCGACTCTTCATGACTCCATGGACTGCAACCTACCAGGCTCCTCCGTGCATGGGATTCTTCAGGCAAGAGTACTGGAGTGGGTTGCCATTGCCTTCTCTAGTCTCTTGGGATGAGAGATTCCTAAATTTATAGTTTGAATTTTCTTCATATTTTAATCTGAATCACAGAAAGGTATTATAACTAATAGAGAGAAAAATGATTATGTAACTAATCAGATCAGATCAGTCGCTCAGTCGTGTCCAACTCTTTGCGACCCCATGAATCGCAGCACGCCAGGCCTCCCTGTCCATCACCAACTCCTGGAGTTCATTCAGACTCACGTCCATTGAGTCAGTGATGCCATCCAGCCATCTCATCCTCTGTCTTCCCCTTCTCCTCCTGCACCCAATCCCTCCCAGCATCAGTCTTTTCCAATGAGTCAACTCTTTGCATGAGGTGGCCAAAGTACTAGAGCTTCAGCTTTAGCATCATTCCTTCCAAAGAAATCCCAGGGCTGATCTCCTTCAGAATGGACTGGTTGGATCTCCTTGCAGTCCAAGGGACTCTCAAGAGTCTTCTCCAACACCACAGTTCAAAAGCATCAATTCTTCGGCACTCAGCTTTCTTCACAGTCCAACTCTCACATCCATACATGACCACAGGAAAAACCATAGCCTTGACTAGACGAACCTTTGTTGGCAAAGTAATGTCTCTGCTTTTGAATATGCAATCTAGGTTGGTCATAACTTTCCTTCCAAGGAGTAAGCGTCTTTTAATTTCATGGCTGCAGTCACCATCTGTAGTGATTTTGGAGCCCAGAAAAATAAAGTCTGACACTGTTTCCACTGTTTCCCCATCTATTTCCCATGAAGTGGTGGGACCGGATGCCATGATCTTCGTTTTCTGAATGTTGAGCTTTAAGCCAACTTTTTCGCTCTCCTCTTTCACTCTCATCAAGAGGCTTTTGAGTTCCTCTTCACTTTCTGCCATAAGGGTGGTGTCATCTGCATATCTGAGGTGATTGATATTTCTCGCGGCAATCTTGATTCCAGCTTGTGTTTCTTCCAGTCCAGCGTTTCTCATGATGTACTCTGCATATAAGTTAAATAAGCAGGGTGACAATATACAGCCTTGACATACTCCTTTTCCTATTTGGAACCAGTCTGTTGTTCCATGTCCAGTTCTAACTGTTGCTTCCTGACCTGCATACAGATTTCTCAAGAGGCAGGTCAAGTGGTCTGGTATTCCCATCTCTTTCAGAATTTCCCACAGTTTATTGTGATCCACACAGTCAAAGGCTTTGGCATAGTCAATAAAGCAGAAATAGATGTTTTTCTGGAACTCTCTTGCCTTTTCCATGATCCAGCGGATGTTGGCAATTTGATCTCTGGTTCCTCTGCCTTTTCTAAAACCAGCTTGAACATCAGGAAGTTCACGGTTCACATATTGCTGAAGCCTGGTAAAAGAGAGAGGGAAATCATTTTTCTCTCTATTAGCACTTTTCTAAGTGTGGTCTGTAGTCCAATTGCATGTGAGTCTTGGAGTGAGAAGATGAGAGTGGAAGTGAGAAGGGACTGCATATTAAAATACAAATTCTGGGGCTGCACTTAAATTCTGCTGAATCTGCATTTCTAACTAATGTCACAGGTAAATTTTTTTCATTGAGGTAATTTTTTAAGAGCAATCTGAGGTTTACAGCAAAATTGAGAGCAAGGTACATGGATTTCTCATATTATTGCCACCCCCCACATGCAGGGCCTCCCCCATTATCAATATCTCTCAACACAATGGCAAACAATTGATAAACCTAATCAACACATTATAATCCTGAAAGTCCTTAATTTACATTAAAGTTTATTCTTGATTTTGTACATTCTTTGAGTTTGGACATGTATAATGACATGTGTGGATCCTAATGGTATCATGCAGAGTATTTTATCACCCTAAAAATCCTCTGTGCTTCATCTGTTCATCCCTCCCCTGCTCCCCAATCCCTGGTGATCAATGATCTTTTTACTGTCTCCATAGTTTTGTTTTTTTCCAGAATGTCATAGAATTGGAATCATATAATATGTACTCTCTCAGATTAGTACTGTGTGTTTAAGTTTCCTCCATATCTTTTCATGGTTTGATAGTTCATTTTTAAAAATGCAGAATAATAGTCCATTGTCTGGATGTACCATACTTTATTTATTCACCTATTGAAGGACTTCTTGCCAAATCCAAGTTTTGACAATTATGAATAAAGCTGCTATAAATTCTGATAGGCTGGCTTTTGTGTGAACATATATTTCAACTCCTTTGGATAAATAAAAAAGAACATGATTGCTGTATTGTAATAATAAGAGCATATTAGGTTTATAAGGAACCATCAAACTGCCTTTGAAAACTGTGCTATTTTGCGTTTCCATCAGCAATGGATATTGTTCCTGTTGCTCCATATCCTCGCCAGCATCTGGTGTTGTTCATGTTCTGGATTTTGGCTGTTCTAGTATGTGTCATGGTATCTGATTGTTGTTTTAATCTATATTTTCTTCTTTTTTTCTGACTGGACAAACAATCTTTTATTGTCAGAATAAGGGCAAAGCTGATACCGAGGAGCATGCTGCAGCATACCTCTGTGCAAGTCTCCACAATGATTTTATCCATATTATAGTAAACCTTCAAGCTATAGTTAACAGAATTTTTAAGCTATTTGTAAAGCAAAGCTTATTTAAATTTTCCTCAAAAAACTGTTACTGTTTTTAAGATGCTTATACACATATGAAAAAATCAACCACAAATTAAAATACTCCCCTAAGAAATACTGGCAGAGGATAATTAATTTGTTATGTTCCTTATATTCGGAGAAGGCAATGACCCCACTGCAATACTCTTGCCTGGAAAATCCCATGGATGGAGGAGCCTGGAAGGCTGCAGTCCAGGGGGTCGCTGAGGGTCGGACATGACTGAGTGACTTCACTTTTACTTTTCACTTAGATGCATTGGAGAAGGAGATGGCAACCTACTTCAGCGTTCTTGCCTGGAGAATCCCAGGGACGGGGGGAGCCTGGTGGGCTGCTGTCTCTGGGGTTGCACAGAGTTGGACACGACTGAAGTGACTTAGCAGTAGCAGCAGTTCCTTATATTAGAACTATTCTTTAGAGGAAATTATTTTCTGATAATATTTATATGCTCTCTTTTAACACGTCTGTAATGTTACTGGAGAACAGTGTGAAATATGGCTTCCCGAGTAGTTGATCCTTCTTTCAAACCTGTGAACTGTCTTTATTTCTCTGCTATAAACTTTGTGTGTATGTGTGTTTTTTAAATGCATACTATTTTATTTTCAAGAAAGTTCCACAAACAATTATGCTTGTAATTAGTTCAGATTGTTTGAAAGTGGGTAGAAATTTGACGAAGTAAAATATTTTTGTGATTTTTTTAAGCTTTCTTTTTTCAAAATTGAAGTAGAGTCACTGTACAAAATTATATATTCCAAGTGTGCACTATAGTGATTCGTAATTTTTGCAGGTTACACTCTATTTATAGTCATTATAAAATATTGTTTATTCCTCATGTTGTATAATAGATCTTTGTAGCTTATTTTATATCCAGTAGCATGTCCCTCTTATTCTCCTACCCCTATATTGCACCAACCACCTTCCCTCTACCCACTGGTAATGACCAGTTTGTTCTCTACATCTGTGTAATATGAGTTTTCTTTATAACATAGTGTGTGAAACACTTTTTCATATGGTTATGTGCCATCTGTGTATCTTCTTTGCTGAGGTATTATTAACATCTTGGATCCATTTTTAAATTAAGTTGTTCAGTTTCTTATTGTTGCATTTTAAGAGTTCTTTGTATATTTTGGATCAGGTATATAAAGGTATTAGATACGTCTTTGGCAATATTTTTTCCTGGATCGTGACTGGTCTTCTCGTTCTCTTGATCAGGTGATTCTTACGTCAAAGGAATTTGAGAATTACTGTATATTTTCCTATAAATAGATTGTGGGTATTGAAAACTCATGTTATTTGAACTGACTAACAATCAAAGGGGTGGCGGTTGTCTCAGCCAGAGAAATGGGGAATGGAGCTAACTATGCTGGGACCTACTGAATCTGAGGCAACATATACTTGGCAATTTATCAATATAATTGCATTTTTCTTTTGATAACCATGTCATAAAATAGATATTCAGACACTCTTTATAGAAGGCCTTATTTGAAGCACTAGAGTTAGAATAAATGGAACCAAGATAGAAATTTGGGTCTGACATCAAAGCCTCATGACTGACTATATCCTACCAAATTGCCAGGATATCTGTACCGAACCACGTGTAAGTCAAGAGAACTAAATTTAATCACCCCTCTGATAGTGTCTGTCTCTGTGGTTTTAGTTCTGTCTCTGGACATAGTTTTATCACTCTTTGTAGCCTCGGTGTTGTGTAAGGATGTTTCTCCAGTGGTCTTCCTTCTTAAATATCTAATGAAAGAAAGGCATTGGACCACAGAAAGAATGTCCTTGGGAATTGAGTCTGGCTTCTGAGGGTCATATCTTTTTTCTCTTCTAAGTAACTGTCTGAAGTCATATTTAAATGTTTAAAAAGAATTCTATTTTCCTCTTAAGTGCAGGTAGCTTGAGATGGAAATCTAGGGTGTTGAAGATGTATTGGTGTTATTTATTTACTTTTATAGTTTAGAATGCTCCCTCTCTCCTGCCCTCGAAGTAGGGCCATATATATTAATACCAACAGAATCTCAAAAGGCTTATTCAGCGAAACTAGAAAGATAAAAAATGGCCCTACATTTGCTATGGCTATTTGCCTTCTACATTCGCGGATAAATGATGTCTAACCTCGGGGACCCTCTGTGTACCAGCAAAGGTTAAGGGCCTTTTTTCCAGGTGCCTGTTCCATTTATAATACACGCTGCCTCATTTTGGAACTAAATGACTCTGGAAAACATTAGTAACAGCATCTAGGCAGCCATGAGATTTCTGGCAGCTAAGTCTCCCATACTTATGCTCACACCATCCTCACAGACCAGCAGGTGACTGAAGTCATGACGTAGGAGGCATTCTCGCATGTCTTTCAATGTGCTTAGATTTTTCTGAATGCTTTCCTCAGCCTTAGTGTTGATACCCCAGGTTTTCCCAAGGTTCTGGCTTGACTTACTTTTTTGTTTCCTTGCATCGCGGTTTTCCTTACAGGATGCTGTCCGTGGCCAGCATTCAGGACTCAATACCTCGATGGTGAACAGCTCTGTTAGTCCCCATCTCTCCACACCTCCCTGACAACTGGAGGATAAGATGGATGAGTGTGTCAACAAAGATTAAGCTGACCACATACTGGTTTGCCAGAAAAGATCCTTATTTACTTCTTTATCCCAGCACAATTGTTAATACTTTCACTTACAAAATTGTTCTGATTTGAGTGATCAAATTCTATTGTTACCCCATATTTAATGTTCTCTATCTCATGGAAGTGGACCTGTAATGTCACACCCAGTGTCCAAAAGACCCAGAAAGTCTCAAATAAAAAGTTGCCAAGCTCTGTGTTAAAGGAAGACCCAGTACATACTTAGAAATAAAATCCTAAACTTCTCTGACCAGCTTATTGTTTCCATTTTCTATTGCCTGATGGCCTTACTTACCAATTCTGAAGCTCATTTTTAGATAAAGAGAAGTGAGTGTTGGAATGACAGGGGATGCTGCTGTGTAAAACGAAGCACCAAGAGGTCTGGATACAATAAGAGTTTGTAACTGAAGCAATCCAAGGGAAAGAAGGAGAGAATGCACACGGGAAGAATGTCTACTGGGGTTTTTACAAGTGACCATCATTTTATTCAAAAGAAGGGGAATTCAGAGTGAGGAGGATGACAGAGATTTGTGGGGGTGCTAAAAGTGCTTTCTTTTTATTTTTTGTTTTGAGATGTCTGGCTGCAGTGAAGGTCTCTGCGTTTAGAATGATGTAGGAAAAGTGCTCTCCCATATTGGGCCCAAAGGAAGTGTGTACTCTCTGAGGCGGCCAGATTCCAAGTCTTGGAATGAATGGTAAGCCTTGGAGCAATCACGTGTCCTCTGCTAGGAATGCATTCCTGGGGATTTGTGGTCTCCCCATCTGGGCTGCAGGTGATGGAGTGGGATTAGATCAGGGAGGAGGGAAAGGCCCAGGAGGGGATCTGAGACCTTGGGCTCGGCAGGAGCTTTAGCTGGATTAACACGAAGGCTGTAGTCATGGCCAGGCAGAGGAACTTTCAACTCCCAAAGGCACTATTCTTGGGGACAGTGCTGGGGGACAGGCCTTGAGAGGCTAAATGATACTAGAGGAACACCTGAGTTTGGAAGTAAAGGAGAGCAGAAGACTTTAAAGCAGCAAACAGAGAGAGAAGCCATGTCCAAACACATAGACAAGAGCAGAGAGGAAGGACTAAGCAATTGGTCATAAAAATGAGACATATTTTCACATGAAACTAACTGCTAAGTACTTGAAGAAAAATCAGACCCCTTAAATATGTGAGACAACTTGTAAGTGAAGGCCCAAGTTTCTAAATAGAAGTACTATGTTCTGTATCCTGACTCAGAAGGGGTTGGTTTAGAGAAAGCTGTACTTAAAAATTGGGGCTTCCCAGGTGGCTGAGTGGGTAAAGAATCTGTCTTCAATGCAGGAGATGTGGGTTCGATTCCTGGGTCAGGAAGATTCCCAGGAGGAGGACCTGGTAACCTACTCCAGTATTTTTGCCTGAAGAATCTCATGGACAGAGGAGCCTGGTAGGCTGCAATTGGTACAGTCGCAAAGAATCAGACACAACTGAATTGACTGAGCATGCCTGCACTCACATACTTAAATAGACTGGGTTCAAGTCCTAGGTCTGCCCTTAACTACTGTTGTGTTTGGACATGTTCGTTTTGCCTCCTTTTCTTCCTTTAAAACCTTGGATTTTAGATCTTTACTGTCTAATAGGGTAGCCACAAACGATTACTTTAAATTTAAATTAATTGAATGAAAAGTCCAGTTCTTTAGTCACACTAGTCACATTCCAAGTGGTTGCTAGGTACATGTGGTTAGTAGCTACCATATTGGCCAAGGATGATATGGAAGATCTCCATCACTGCAGAAAATCCTTTTGAACAATTCTGCCTAAATTAACTCTAAGGCACCTTCCAACCTGGATTTTCTCTGAGTCAGTTGGGAAGCTAAAGGAAGTTATTGTTGTCAGGGATGAAGCAAAATGTCATTTCTGCCCTTCCTAGGATTTCTCTATGAGCAGTCTTTGCAATGAAACTCTTGTTGGGCTGCTGGAGATTTTCTCAGAACTGAGCCGCAGTCTGAGGCTCTTGCTATCCAATCCTTCAGTCTCTCCTTCTCCTCTCACAGGCATCAGATCTGCATCACAGCATTGTCTGCTGCTTCTCCTCCTCCTTTTATATTTAACCAACACCATCCTCAATAAATCTCTTGCACTTCTAATTCCATGTTGGCATCTGTGTTTTGAAGGACCTGAACTGAGTTGTGAAGTAAGGTTTTTCATGACAGACAGTTGAGATCTCCAAAGACTATGACTGCACACAATGGTCTGAGCAGGCGGCCAGGCCTGTCTGATTTATCTCAGAGTCTTTCACAGCTCTCTTTTCAGCCATAAGCTTCCTGAAAACATCCTATGAAAGATTTCTTGCCCTTCACCTTTCTAGTCTCTGCCATCTGGGTCCTTTAACTCTGTTCTGCCTCTTGATGCTCTGACATTCTTAGTTGATGTTCTCAATTACATGGTCCAAGACAGCTCACTACCATGCCTGGATTCCATCCAGAAGGAAAGTGGAAAGGGAGTAGGGTGAACACGACTTTCCCTTTAAAGGTAGAGCCTGGATGTCACATACAGTGCTTGTGCTCAGATCCCACTGGCCACCATTTATTCTCAGGGTCCCTGGAAGAGGCCATGTGCCAAGTCGAAGACAATGGCCACCAGGGGATAATTTCCATCAATCCCATGTGCATGCTTAATTTACAGAATGTGGCTCATTTCCAACACTTCCCCAGGTGGGGCTTCTAAACCTTCTTTTTGTCATCCATCAGACTTACCTCTATTAATACTTTTTTTTCCACCGTGGATTGTAACTCTGTGTTTATTTGTATCTGTGAGCTTCCTGCCAAGCACAAACTATTCATATTTATTATGGGCCAAACCTGGCACAAAGTAGATGCTCAAAACACAGGATATCTGGCTGAGTGAAGGCTTGATGAGTGCATGGAATCTTTAGAAATGAAATGTTACAAAAGCCCTGCATGAAAAGAGACATTCAATGAATGGCACTTTTTCCCTCTGCAAGGATGGGCTGCACTTGTACTTCTTTTTTTTTTTTAATGATTTGAAAAAAAAATCTATTCACATTTGGTATTATTTACTGAAGAAATGGCTAAACAGGTTCAGAAGTTATGTATTTGGCATTCCCATATGCAAAGGTCATTGTTAATGTCAGCCTCAGGCCTCCCTAAGCCTGTGTTTACTCCACTCCTCTGTGACTAGGAACTGGCTTGGTTATACCAAGTGGAAGTAACATCCTTTCCCACCCCCTGCCACATCAAACGGGCCCTGGGAGCAGGGAGGAGTGTTATTGTGGCTTTTCACTTCAGGAAGCAAGCATAATGATGCTATTCATTGCATTAACTGCAAAAAAACTATCATTAAGTCTTTGACTGTCTTATAATCATGGGGAAAAGAATTAATACTTTGGAGCTCCAAATAGGCCAGGCGCTTAGCGACCACCATCCCTTTCAGTTTCCTCAATATTCTAGGAGAGAGGTATCAGTAATTTGAATTCCCATTTTACAGATGGGAATCATCTCAGAGAGAGAAAATCATGTGCCCGGTGTGGTGCTAGGTTGTAACTAGGATCTGCCTGTCCCAAAGCCTGCTCTCTTTCCAAGATGTCGAGCAGCTGTCCCTTTTATTTCTGGACTATTTTGTAATGCATAAGGTGTCTTCATAACATCAGCTTTCTCAGTCTTGACAATCTGTTTGTGCGGTGTGGGAGGCAGCGATTTGGGTCTGTATTTCGCAGATGATGAACAGAGGTTCACAAATTATCTGACTTGCTCTGAGTGAGGCTGCGAGACTCAGGTCTTCAAGTCTACAGTTCTTTGCCCTGTCCACAACCCACCTTATGCAGAGGTTCTGTAGGTGTCAAGAGTAAAGAAGTTGATTTCTTAAAATCATCAAATGGAGTCTAGGGTTGGTGACAGACCTGTCTTGATTTTCTCAGGCCTTTCCTGACATAGGAAGTCTTGTGTCCCGAGAATACCCTCAGCCTTGGGCAGACTGGGAGAGTTGATTCCTCTGACCAGGTAGATTTTCTTGAAATTCACACACAAAAAGACCAGTGCTTTTCTTTGACAGTGTCAAGGTAAGAAAATAGCATCATAATAACACTAGACCTCTGAATAATAATGTGATCATTGTTGACTCAAAATCATTTACTAAAAAAAGTTAATTCCAGGGGGAATTCTAGTATCTTGAAGTTTAGGAACTTGCCCCAGTTGAGCTGTATGTTGTGATTGTGCTTTTGCCCCCATTAGTTATCGTCTCAGAGCCGAGGCCACTCTGCCTCCATCTGTGTACTTAACCATCAATGATTCTCAAAGATTTATTGTCTATAGAATCATGCAGGGAGCCGGTTAAAATACAATCGCCCCAGCCCTAGAGATTCTGACTCCATGCATGGTGGGGCAGGGACTGTGAACTTGGGCATCTGATAAGATCCCAGGTGATACAGATGCTGCCACTTTATAGAACACACGTTGAATAGCACTTGGTGCTTTGGGCGGTCCCTAAAGCAGGAGTGCCAGGCAATCCACTTGGGTGCAGGAAGAAAGCTGAACATTTATGTATATTTTTTGTAACTTTTTAAAATTTGAGATTTAAAAATATTAAATAGGATGATATATTATTATAGCAGTAGATGTAAATAATTTATATGTAAATAAATACACATAATTAGGGGTGTACATCAAAAAGAGCTTGACAGAATTGACCACTCAGCTTCTCTTCAATAGGGCTGAGTTCACCTCCTTCATCAGAGTCCCCACTATGGATCTGAACTGCCTCATGGGAGGAAGTGGGGACTACATGTTCAGGCTATTCAGGTAATTCTTATGCACATTTACATTTGAGAGCCCTGATCTAAATTCTAGGGTCCATTTTCTGGGCCAGGAATTCTTAAGATGTAGTCCCAAAGCATTAGCTTTTGCATCATCTGGAAATTTGTTAGACATGCAAATGATCAGGTCCTACCCCAGACACGCTGAATTGAGTCCTCTGGGGTCCTGCCCAGCAATCTGTTGTTTAACAAGCCCTTCAGAAGATTCTGATGGCTCATAAAGTTGAAGCAACACTGCTCTCCGAGGAGACCTTTAAGGACACTCAGAGCTAGTGACTCACTAGTGGGTTAGTCTCAGGGTCCTACTGTTTCTGAGTTTTTAATCTGCAGATGTCTTTCTTAAAGCCTGAGTTTCCTGAGAAAATACACTTCAAGGGGCTTTCTTTTGTCATAATATCAGAGATGAACAAAGCATGTCATAGGTGAAGCCTTGCTGAATATCAGTTTTTTGACCTGTAAAATGGGCTAGCCCTAATAATAACTTGACTGAGAAGATCCAGTGAGACAACAGGTGAGGAGAGGTTTTGCTGATTGTAAAAAAAAAAAAACTATGAAAATGGTATCTAAATTTAAAACTTGAGCTCTGTTTGAATTTCTGTTTCCTAGGGTTTGTTCATCCTCATTTTGTTCACTTCTGATCTATTCCCACTTGTATTTTCTTCTAGTGATGATCATAGCTACCATTTACTATGTGCCAGGCATTTTGTTACTGTTTATACACATTATATCTAATCCTTACCAGCCAAGTAGGTATCCCCATTTTACAGACAAGGAGACTGAGATCCAAAGAGTTTATACAATTTTTCTAATAAATAATAGAGCTTACGTTTAACTCAAGGCTGTCTGACAACAAAACCCACATTGGTTAAATCATAGCACATTCAACCCTCATTCTGGTCTCATCTTAGAGATTTGACCTTTGCCTGTCTCTTATGGGCCCGAAGCTCCCTTAAGGTAGTTTGTCTAAAGGGCCCTGAGCCCTTGTTTGGACTCTGCTGTAAGGGACTAGTCATATCCTGCTGGTGTCAACTGCTGCCAGAGGCACACGAGGGTCTGTAAACATCACCACTTCATCCCAAGGCAATGGCATTTCTGGTTCTGCCTCAAACCCCATCTGAAAGTCTAGCTTGTAAAATACTGTACTTTCTTTTTTCAGCGCATGCTCAGGCAGGCTGCCCGAGGAGCCAGTCCTATGTGCTCCCTTGGTATCTCAGGCTTGCTTCTATTATATTCCTTAAAGCAGTAAATTGTGTAATTTAGGATTGTTGGGTGCCACCCCCTACTCCTTGTTGTAACACACGGATTGGGTCAGCTGCCTGCTTCTTTCCCATGTGACTCAGGAGAAGTGATCCACTCTAACTCTAGGAGTAAGTCATAATTGTCTATTCCTGGCAGCTCTATTCTGCTTTCTAATATGTCCCTTGAAAGTTGCTCAGTTGTATCCAACTCTTTGCAACCCCATGGACTATACAATCCATGGAATTCTCCAGGCCAGAATACTGGAGTGGGTAGCTGTTCCTTTCTCCAGGGCATCTTCCTGACTTAGGGATCGAACCCAGGTCTCCCACATTGCAGGCAGATTCTTTACCATCTGAGCCACCAGGGAAACCCAATATGTCCCTTAGGGAGGGCCATATTACAGTGATGACGAATGGCTGAGAGGGGAAGTCTCCCGAGGGCTTCTGGAAAAATGTTCTTCACTAACAGGGATTTGCCAGAAGCTATGTCTCTGCTTCCTCTGCTACATGATTTTGCCCTACATGTGGGTTCCTAGAACTATGGTGACCATGTTTTGTCTATGTAAAGAGCTAGCCTGTGGCAATTCCAGTTTGCTGGGAATGGAAAGAAGCTGAGTGTTCATACCAGTATTGAGCCATTGCATAAACCATTCTTGGAAGAGTTCTGTCCTAGCTTGGTTGGACAGCTTTAACAAAACACAACCGCCTTACCAGGCTTGCTGGTAAGCTTACCATGGTAGCTTGTAGATAACAGATATGTATTGCTACAGTTCTTATGGCTGGAAAGTCCAAGATTAAGGCTCCAGCATGGTCATGTTTGGTGAGGGCCTCTTTCATAGCTGGTGCTTTCTTTGTTTTTTAAAATTTATTTATTTTTTAATTGAAGGATAATTGGTTTACAGAATTTTGTTGTTTTTTTACCAAATATCAACATAAATCAGCCATAGGTATACATATGTCCTCTCCCGCTTCAACCTCGCTCACATTTCCCTCCCCATTCCACGCCTCTAGGTTGTTACAGATCCCCTGTTTGAGTTCCCTGAGTCATACAGCAAATTCCCATTGGCTATATATTTTACACATGCTAATGTAAATTTCCAAGTTACTCTCTCCATACATCTCACCCACTACTTCCCTCGGAACATGTCCATAAATCTGTTTTTCCAATGCTGCCCTGTAAATAAATTCATCAGTACCATCTTTATAGATTCCATATATATGTGTTAGTATATGATATTTATCTTTCTCTTTCTGACTTACTTCACCCTAGGCTCTAGGTTCATCCACCTCATTAGAACTGACAAATTCGTTCGTTTTTATGGCTGGGTAATATTCCCTTGTGTATATGTACCACAGCTTCTTTATCCATTCATCTGTTGATGGACATCTAGGTTGCTTCCATGTTCTAGCTACTGCAAATAGTGCTGCAATGAACACTGGGATACGTGCGTCATTTTCAGTTTTGGTTTCCTCAGGGTATATGCCTAGCGGTGAGATTGCTGGGTCAGATGGTGGTTTTATTCCTAGTTTTTTCTTTTCTTTTTTTTAAGGAATCTCCATACCATCTTCTGTAGTGGCTGTATCAATTTACATTCCCACCAACAGGGCAAGAGGGTTCCCGTTTCTCCACACCCTCTTCAGCATTTATTGTTTGTAGACTTCTTATTGATGGCCATTCTGACTGGTGTGAGGTGATAACTCATTGTAGTTTTGGTTAGCATTTCTCTAATAATGAGTGATGCTGAGCATCTCTTCATGTGTTTGTTAGCCATCTGTATGTCTTCTTTGGAGAAATGTCTGTTTAGGTCTTTTCCCCACTTTTTGATTGGGTTGTTTGTTTTTCTGGTATTGACTTCTATGAGCTGCTTATATATTTTGGAAATTAATTCTTTGTCAGTTGTTTTGTTTGCTATCATTTTCTCCCATTCTGAGGGTTGTCTTTTCACCTTGTTTATAGTTTTCTTTGCTGTGCAAGAGCTTTTAAGTTTAATTAGGTCCCACTTGTTTGGCTGGTGCTTTCTTGCTATGCGGTCTTCCCTTGTGGTTCAGATGGTAAAATATCTGCCTGCAATGTGGGAGACCCAGGTTCGATCCCTGGGTTGGGAAGATCCTTTGGAGAAGGAAATGGAAACCCACTCCAGTACTCTTGCCTTGGAAATCCCATGGACTTTCCATTGGAGGAATCTGGTAGGCTACAGTCCATGGGGTCACAAAGAGTCAGACACGACTAGCAACTTTACTTTCTTGCTATGTCCCTCACATTGTGGAATGAACTAGAGTGTCTCTGGAGTCTTTTATGTAATGGCACTAATCCATTCACTCTATCCTTCAGACTTAAGTGCTTCTCAAAGACCCCACTTACTGTCATCATTTGGGGGTTAAGATTTCAACACATGAATTTTGGTGACATACAAGCATTCAGACCATAACACCTACCTTGGGCATCTTGTCATATGAGACAATAAAACCTCTATAGGTATAAACTCATACCTTCAATTAGGTTTGTATTCCCAGTATTGTGGTTGAAAGCATTTTAACTGACACCTTGAAACTTTCTCTTTCTCTGTCTCTATATAGGAAGGAAGAGATTTTTTTCTCATTTAAAGATATAGCCTCACCATCTAGTATTGTGACTGACATACAGTGGATGCTCATCAAATGTTTGTTGACTGAATGAATGCTCTTTCAGGGAAACTCACTGAAAGTGAAAATGCAACACTCTTGCCTATAAGGCAGTATGAAGAGATTGTGAACCAGTAAAAATTAATGCTGGGTAATCCTTACTTGGAGAAGGAAATGGCAACCCACTCCAGTATTCTTGCCTGGAAAATCCCATGGACGGAGGAACCTGGTAGGCTACAGTCCATGGGGTCACAAAGAGTTGGACACGACTTCACTTTCACTTTCAATCCTTACTTGGAGTTAGAGTAGAATCTGAATATCAGATTAGGAAGATGTCTTAAACACAGCTATCCCAAACTGTTTTTTAAGATGAAGCAAAGAAGGCAAGTAAATTGTCCAAGGAACTAACTGTTTGTGTTGCCCTCTCCTTCAGGTTCAGATGTTGAAGTCCCAATCTCCAATGTGACTGTGTTTGGAGACAGGGTGAAGTTAAAGAGGTCATAGTGTCCTTATAAAAAGAGACATCAGAGAGCACATGCTCTCTCTCTCCCCCTCTGCCACATAGGAACACAGCAAGGAAGAGTCCTCACTAGAAATAGAATTGGTCAGCGGTGTGATTTTTGCATTATTGGGCAAAATTCCTATTGTTGAAGTCATCTAGTCTCTAATATTTTGTTATAATGACTAGAGTCAGGGCTTCCCTGATAACTCAGTTGGTAAAGAATCCCCTTGCAATGCAGGAAGCCCCAGTTAGATTCCCTGGGTGGGAAGATCCGCTGGAGAAGGGATAGGCTACCCACTCCAGTATTCTTGGGGTCCCTTTGTGTCTCAGTTGGTAAAGAATTTTGTTTTAATGACTAGAGTCAACTAAGTCAGCATCTATGTATTTCATGGCTCTGTTTATTTAAGCTGCCTGATCCATACGTGCTCTGATATTTGCTGTGTGGTTGGGACACATCACACCTATTCTCTGAGCCTCTTTCCAACATAGTAAACAAAGGGTAATTATTACCATTTGTTTGCTTCCTAGGTCCATGGTAAAGATAGACGCTATGACAGAAGTGGGAGAGTTTTGCAAATTGCACATTCCAAGCACATTAATTCTGCTATTATACTAGATACTAAGTATTTTGTATTGAGGTGAAATAAGGGGAAGAGCTAACCAGGGTGCTAACAGGTCTTGGTGGGGGGTTTGTAGTGAACACCCAAAGGAAGGGTTTCAAATAGAAAAGGAGAGTACAATAAAAGATGTTGGATTGCAAGACTGTTAGCTTCTGAGAGCTTGTTTGTGTGCCAGGCATAGTGTTAGACATAACACATCCATTATTTTCCATGATTATTGCATTTGCCCTGAAAAACAGGTGGTTTGGTTTTTACCAATGAAGAATCAGAGGCTGTGAGAGATTCAATGGGTTAATGGGTGAGGTAATGAATGGTGGAGCAGGATTCAGAACTTCATCTCCTGGCTCAGCATCCATGCTCTTTCTGCCACACCACTGGCTTCTCCAGAAACTAGAGGACATCAATCTAGATGACCTAGTCTGAGGCCCTTCTGCCTGAAGCACACCTCCCATTTCCCCACAGGTCCTTCTGTGCCTGAGCAGGGTGAGAGTACCACAGTGCTGTGGATAGTGAAGGTTTGGAGGTCATCGTGTAGAAGATCATGGTGGCCAGCAACCTCTTCCTACCCCATCAGCCTATTCCATAAAAACTTAGGCATAGAGAACTCTTCATTTTTGCTTTGGTGCCTAAGTCATGTAATTCGTGTTCACTTCAGTCACGTTAAGTCTACAAATCTGGGCTCTGGGACAAGGGAAGCAGAAACTAGTGTGTGTGACTCCAAGTGAGACAGGCCTGGGTTCAAACCTTGGCTCTGCCGTTACTCATTAGGTGGGCTTGTGCAAGTTCTAGCCTCAGTCTACTTACCTGTGACATGGGGATAACACCTTACTTGTAAGATTATGGCTTGTGATGTTGAATATAGCTTCTCCATTTGATGAATACTTAAAATGAGAGTCATTCCATGAACTCGTGTATTTAAAAGAGGAAAAAATCATCACTTTTCTTCATCCCCGTTAGTACCCAGATCCTTCAGAGTCTATTACTCTCATTCTTCCTTCTCACGGCCATAGATGTCTCATTTGTTCTCAAACCATCATCCATTACTGACAATTATAATCCTGATAGGTCCTTCTCCATATGTTCTCTGCTTTCTCCTCCCAGCTTTGTTTATCCCTCCAAGTGGATTCTTTTTTTCTCAGCCCCTCTGTCTCTCATCTATCTCTATTCATACCCCACACCTGCCCTATCTACTCTGCAAAAGGGGCCTTTCTAACCCAGACTCCTTATATGTGGTCATAGAGACTGTGTTGTGTTTGCCCTGAGCTTGTCTCCAGCTCCATTCAGCATCTATCCTGCTCCAGGAATTCTTGAGGCCAAAACATTTGGCTGTGGAAGTGACTCCCCATGGCGTCCATGGAGGTGCATCTGGATTCTGCAGTCAGCAGCCTTTGAAGCTCTACAGTTGCATCTGGTTGAAAATGTTTTTGGCCAACAAGGAGCTCAATTATCTATGCACTTTTTTTCCAATCTATCTTTCAATCTGTTAGAAGCATCCAGATTTCTTGGGTTCCATTTAGAATGGAAAACTATAACCACTTGGGGCCTCTGATAGTAAAAAGCTTTGCTGGCTCCCCATTGCCTATGGAATATATGCTGAAGCCCTCTGCAGGCAATCCAGGCCCTCTGAGTCCAGCCTCACATACAGCCTTTAATCAGGTTTCTTAATCCGGGGTTTGGGAATCCACTGAAGCTCCAAGCAGTATTGTTTGCATATACTTTTTTTTTTTCCTGGAAAGTGAGTCCAAAGCTTTCATTAGTTTTTCAAAGAAGTCCAAATCAAAATGATTAAGTATCCATCAATCTGTTAGACTTGCCCTTAAATCAGGCAACTGGCACATAAAACTCATTTTTATTGACTTAGTTTTGAACTTCTTGCTTGGCTGTTCCCCTACTTATTACTTTCTTTAGCCCATATCTTGTACTTTCTTTCACTTTCCTATTTATTGGCTTATCTCCTCTGTTTCTTTTTATAGCATTTTCCTGATCATCTAAGCTGACCACTGGTTTTATTTTCTTGATAATGACTTAGTCTATCATTAATGATAATTTCCTGATAGTGTCTCAGTTTGGCTTCCTCTCAGAAGAAGACCATGAGACTAAGTCAGATGTAAATGGTGTATTTTGAGGGTGATCCTACAAAACCTCAGCAAGGGAGTGGAGAAGACAGGCTAGAGAAGAAAGCTGGTAGAGAATTATTATGCAACAAGTTTAAATTGTGGGC
This sequence comes from Bos grunniens, assembly GCF_055505025.1. Classification (NCBI taxonomy): domain Eukaryota; kingdom Metazoa; phylum Chordata; class Mammalia; order Artiodactyla; family Bovidae; genus Bos; species Bos grunniens. The sequence goes on along the minus strand of NC_141167.1, from coordinate 36,602,390 downwards.
AGCTGGAGCCTAATTCTGCTAGGCTGCACGTCCTCCAGTGTTTCTATATATGGGGAGTGAAGAGGGTGTTTATACACCATTAATCATTGCTTGGGGAAGGAGGAGAGAAGATATATAAATTCTCTACCACTCTAGCCTGCCTAGCATGCAGGCAGAGTGGGTTGTAGCAGCTGGAGCATTCTAGGTGACCACAGCTGCAAGTTAGGCTGATTTGGACAGAAGTGGTAAAGGATGAAAGGCGGATGGGGTCCTGCCACTGGGGCTTCAGCTCTACTTGACTCAGCTTCATCTTCTATTCACCTGGATTTTTTTTTTTTAATAGCTCTGGGTAAACACATGTTCCATTATAGCTCAGGCTCTGGGCCACCTCTCCTTACAGGAGGCATTCCTCTTGGGTTTGCTGTACCAGACTTCTCACTAATCCTAAAATATGAACAATATGGTCTTGCTTCTGTCTTATTTTTCACCTTACTCTCTTTACCTAGAATATCCCTGTCTCCTGCTGAAGACTTAGTCATAATTCAAGGCCAAGATGAAATATTTTCATTTCCACGAATCCTTCCAAGATCCACTGAAGTTAGAATCAAATTGCTCCTCTCATTCGGTCACTTAGCATTTCAAGTTTACTTCTAGGAAACCGGCAAAATGTCCCAAGTGGATGTACTTTCTTCTCTAGATAGTGGAGTCCTGAGATCAAGGGTGGGTTTAGTAACCTTTGTGTTTCAGAGAGGAATCAAATGCTTGGCACAGGGTAGGTATTTGAAAAAGATTTGTTGAGATGAAGTTCACAGTGTCCAAGAAGATAGTTCTTAACTATGTCATATCATTAAACATTGACTGCTTTATTTGGTCTCTGAAATCTGACTCTACATGTGGCTCGTTTAAGAGACAAAGTCTTTTTTTGTCTTGCATTGATGTCTGTCATATCTTCATCTTTAGTTGCTGCTCTGGAAGTACTGTGTAGTGCTTTAGGATTGTCCTAAGATAGTCCTTCAGAGAAGGATGTTGATTAAGCCTACAAATATTTACTGAGCACTAACTATATTCTACAGAGAAGGCAATGGCACCTCACTCCAGTACTCTTGCCTGGAAAATCCCATGGACAGAGGAGCCTGGTGGGCTGCAGTCCATGGGGTTGCTAAGAGTCGGACACGACAGAGTGACTTCACTTTCACTTTTCACTTTCATGCATTGGAGAAGGAAATGGCAACCCACTCCAGTGTTCTTGCCTGGAGAATCCCAGGGACGGCGGAGCCTGGTGGGCTGCCATCTATGGGGTCGCACAGAGTTGGACACGACTGAAGCGACTTAGCAGCAGCAGCAGCAGCAGCAGCAGCAACAACTATATTCTAAGTACTGGAAATACTCATCTGAATGTACTTTCAAGGAACTCAGTCTTGTTTGTCACTTCTCGGTCATGTGATCTTAACTGATCAAGGTCAGTTTTCTCAAAGAGGGTTAGATTCACTAGCTTTGTAGCAGCCCACTTCTAACTCACTGATGCTGAGAGAGTTTTGATGAAAATGACATCTTCTGTTTCTTCTCTTTTATCAGCAGTAAACTGAACTCATACAGTTGAAAGCACCATGTCTAGCCTATATCTACCATATTGGAGAAGTGACTGTAACTTTTCCATGTACCTTTAGAAGTCTTTTCTCTGTGACTAGATTGCAAACTCATTATGGAGATGTCCAGGTCTTCATGACACAGAATGTGTGCACTGGATTGAGTATTTTGTAAAATGATGAGGGACTAATGAACATCTTTTGAATAGCTTCAGTCCTATCTCAATGATTCTTAGCCTTCCAGGCTTAATTCAAATGTGTCATTAGGAAACCTTTGGGCATTCAAGTTGGGCTAGGTACCCATGAAGTGGGTCCTCTAGCATTTGATTATTCTCACATCATGTTAAAATTATTGACTCTGTTTACCTAATCGAGGCCTCCCTAGTGGCTCAGTCAGTAAAGAATCCGCCTATGATGCAGGAGACCTGGGTTCCATCTCTGGGTTGGGAAGATCCCTGGAGAAGGAAATGGCAAGACATGCCAGTATTCTTGCCTGGGAAACCCCATGGACAGAGGAGCCTGGTGGCCTACAGTCCATGGGGTTGCAAGAGTCAGACACAACTTAGCGACTAAAGCACCACCACCACGTCTAACTGACTTTCAGCTCATCAAACTCAGGAGTTGTACTTTGACTTCTTCTTGAATGGAATGCCTGAAGAAAAGGTTCTCAGTTGGTGTTGTGAAGGAAATTGAACTCGGTTGCACATGTTTTCCTGTTTTGGAGGGAGAATCTGTGGTAATTCCAAAGGCTGATGATTTTCTCAGCAATTCTTCTTCCAACATCCCCCTCTTCCTTGGATCTGTTCAGTGTTTCTTTACCTTCTTTGATTGATTTGTAGGACAGGCTAGGTTCAACTCTAATGAAGTAATTTTTATTTTTACACTATCTCTGTGGATTGCTCCTATAGATAATTCACTCAGGCTCTCACTTCATTTTTTGTTCCTTTATTCAGATATGGAAATGTTTTATGCCTCCCAGAGGGTGAGAAAAGCTCCAGGTTATTAAAGTTGGTCAACATAAAACTTTGGTGACTGTAATGGGCGTGATTATGCCGTGTTGTTTTCTGGGAGGGATTTGTAATTTTAGAAAGCCATTCAATGTATGCTTAGCTCTTGATGTGTCCTTCATCATTTTTATGGCCCTTCCCAGATATTTTCTTTTATTTTAATTTACTATCCATTGATTTTTCTTGCCCTCAAACATTTCGGTGCCATGTTATTGGAATGCAGCTTCAAGAGTTCAAGGTGGGTCAGGGCTTTCCCCCTATCAAAGAATGAGATTGATAGGGGTCCTTCCCACAGGGTAGCAAAGAGGTCCAGGGTTGCGGAGCAAGGCTGGGTTACCCAGGGCAGCCAGAAGCAAGGTACCCAGTTGGGAGAAGCAGAGCAATCTATCTTCCAAGTAGCCTGTTTTCTAGGCTATGAAAACATGTTTGGTAAAAACACGGTGCGAGTAAAAAGGTGAAGGGAGATAGGAAGTCATGGGTGAAAGGAGCCACCAACACTACCCATTTAACTGGTGCCTCATATAGAGACAGGTGCAGCATCTTAAAGATGCCAGTAGTTTGGATGGAAGATACAGACAAAAGTCCTTGTTTATAGGATTTTTCCTTCACCCTGTAACATTTTGCCTCCACTCTGTAACACTTTCCAGCCCCTGGAAACTTCCCTGGAATGGGATTGTACCATCCATGGAGAGAGTAAATATCTCAGGCGGTCATGCCTTTTATGATTTTTCTCCAACATCTATTTCCCATTCATTTGGATTTTACTTAAAAAAACCCTCAACCCACAGACTTAACACGCCTGTATTTCTTCTGTGTGGTATGTGAGCCTGTGGGATAGCTATGAAAATTCAAATAGAAAACACATGCCCAAGCCCTGCAAACAAGAGATGGCAAGACCAAATTGATTCCAGTACCATGCAAGAGACACCTCCATCAGAACTCAGCCCTAAATGCTGCCTCTGCATCCGCCATCCCTGTTGTTGTGGCTTCGACCCTCCGATACACCTGCCATGTGTTATGGAGTTGTAGCACCAATGGGAAAAGTACAGTTTCCATACAGTTCAGCTCACAGCACTTCAGCACTTCTCCTTTCATGCTAATGCTGGCATAGCCACCCAAAGAGTAAATCCATTCTTTCGATCCAGATGGACCACAATGCCGTATTACTTTTTTTAAGATTAAAATCTTACAGAATGGTTGCTAAACAACAGGTAAGCCTTACACTCATTCATTACAACCTTGGTAAACTACCACAATCAGTTCAAACTAGCTATTTCTTTTTTCTTTTTTTTTGGTCTCATTGTGCGGTTTGCAGGATCCTAGTTCCCTGACCAGGGATCTAACCTGGGCCCCTGGAAATGGAAACACAGAGTCCTAAGCACTGGACCTCCAAGGAATTCCCCCAACTAGCTATTTCATAAAAGATACAAATTGAAATCTAATTACTGAAAACTGTGGACTGAAACCCAAGAACCTTGATTCAACGTGTCTCTTGATCTTATAATGGAAGTGAAAGAAATGGAAAACTCATGGCTGTCCACAGGAAGCATAGTGTGTCAAGTGATTCAGTGCACATGTTCTGCATGCAGACAGTGTTGGGCTCTGTGAGGACAACAGGCGTGTTTAGATGTTGCTTCTGGCCTCCAGGAGCTCACAGTCCAGTGAGGGAGATATTCAAGGGCACCATCTGCTGATACCATATGATGACTTCCACTCCTTTTGGAGGCATCACTGAAATATTTCTGTGTTCCAGTTCCATTTACTGCAATGAGGTATTTCTTCTCAACTCAGTCACTACTGTAATTGAGCCATGAATTCCCAGGAACTTGAAATACATTCAAGAGATCAGTCCTGATTACTGTCAGCCTGCAGAGAAAACATAAGAGATTCTGAGCTGAGGCCTGCATTGGTCCTGTTCACTGCTGTAGTTATTCTCAGAGGGAGTTGCCCCTCAAAATCAGGCTATTTCTTGGGATGGGGCCTGGCCATTGCAGTAAGTGTTACAGAGTCCCAGACCCAGTCACAGAGACCAGGTGTGCCTGTCTGCTGAGAGATCAGGCAATCAAGTGCAAGAAATACTAAAAATATAGGGACTTTCCTGGTAATCCAGTGGTTAAAAATCCATGCTTCCACTGCAGTGGGTACTGGCTCCATCCCTGGTTGGGGAACTAAGATTCAGCATGCTCTGTGATGTGGCCAAAAAATAAAAACCAGAAACACTAAACTTATAAACTTGTCTTCACTCCTCTGCCATTGGTGGCTAAAAAGGGATAACACTGTCTTCAGTTTGGAGTTCACAGAACTGAGAAGGTGTTTTGATGTGTTTCCATATTAATATTTAAGACCTTCAGTTTTCTAGAATTGTTGGGATGGAATTTCTGGGAACTTTTTACAAAAATACAAATATTGGAGAAGTTGCAAAATTGGAGGAGATAGCCCTAAGTTCAGCTTTGATTATATTGATTCAGGGGCCCCATGAATTGTTTGAGAGCAAATTTGGGGATGGCATTTAAATATAAAAGCCTGAAGTTATAAGATGTAAATTTGTATATCATCATATTATTATCAATCCCACATTGAGGATGAGGTTAAATAACTTGCTGGAATCTCTCCTTTATCTTACATGATCTCTCTTGCTAATTGTTTCTCTCTTTCAATCATTTCTGTGTGTCTCTGCCTAGAATTGAGTTTTGTTCCTAGAGATGCTCAGTACAATTTTTTCATATACCCCTGCTGCTGCTGTTGCTAAGTCGCTTCAGTCGTGTCTGACTCTGTGCGACCCCATAGACAGCAGCCCACCAGGATCCCCCGTCCCTGGGATTCTCCAGGCAAGAACACTGGAGTGGGTTGCCATTTCCTTCTCCAATGCATGAAAGTGAAAAATGAAAGGGAAGTCGCTTAGTTGTGTCCGACTCTTAGCGACCCCATGGACCATAGTCTACCAGGCTCCTCCATCCATGGGATTTTCCCCTAGGGCTCCCTACATAGTCACCTCAGACCCACTTAAAATCAGCTGGCAACTCTGGTCAGTGGGAGTGTTTTTGAAAATGTGAGCTTTCTGATGTCTGTACTCCCAGAGACAACAGATGAGGAGATGGAGTGGTGAGACTGCTAATTGCATTTACTGGACCACACGCCTTCCTGGGCTCTCAGAGGAACACACGCTTCCAAGAAATATGAGGTTGGTCTGAGGTCCAAGGGCACTTAGACAATGGAGAAAACAAGTTTCCTCGGTTGTAGTGAATGCCTCTGCCCATCTCAAGACCTAACCTGCTATTGCCATACTATGTCTGAACAATCAGTGCTTCTGGATACTTGTATCTAGATTTCATATATACCAATTTAAGACTTTTTTCCTTAGTTTGGGTGAATAACTCCCTGTTCAGAGGTTTTACGCTCTTAATGTGAAGTGGATATGGGCATCTGGATTTGGAAACTGAAGACCAGGCTCTGTATGGTGTTTCTGACCCAAGAAACATGTGACTTGGGTAAGTAACCGTAATTGTCTGAGTTCTGTTTTCTTTACTCTTAACAGGGATTGACACTACCTACCTGATAGGGTGGTCATGAGGGTTCAGTGAAATGGCCAGTAGGAAAGCACATGCTACACATTCATTTAAAAATATCTGGCCGATGTTAGCAAAGCCCAGTCCACCAAGGCTTCTTCCTGTCTTCAGTTGGAGAATATCTTCTTATTTCACACTTTACCCCATCTTTGGATAAATTAAATTCAACTCTAGGCCAATTCTTCTGGTAAGTAGAGAGGATATAAAGCTTTACATAGAATACCTATTCAAGAAATTTATAATCCAGGGATATACTTCCTGAAGCATCTTTTGAAAAGTTGGGCTCCATAGAGTATTAAGCATTTAATGAAGAGAAAGATTATCTTATTATATATTTTAAAAATTCAGGGTTCAATAAAATCAATCATGCTCTTTATTGTAAGACTTGTAGGGCTTTAATGTGCATTTATTAGGGTTTTCCTGTTGGCTTAGATGGTAAAAAAATCTGTCTGTAACTCAGGAGGCCTGGGTTCCATCCCTGGATTGAGAAGATCTCCTGGAGAAGGGAATAGCAACCCACTCCAGTTTTCTTGCCTGGAGAATTCCATGGACAGAGGCACCTGGCAGGCTACAGTTCATGGTGTCTCAAAGAGTCAGACATGAATGAGTGACTAATACTAACTAACTTTTAGCCCTGAACAAACATTTGTCAAATAAAGGTTATTCAACAAAAGTGTATTGTATATCTCCAATGTACAGGTAGGACTTTCTGACTCCTGAGTGTCTCTCCTTGAAACTTACATCTGAACTATTTTATCGTGAAAAATATTTTAGGAAGGAGGACAGAAAGAGAAATCAAAACATTCTTTTAACATTCCTCTTTTTTCTTTTCAAGTTGTTCTTGTCCAAGGTCTGGACTTCTGCCTCAGTTTCCCTGTGTTCATTCCTGTTTCCTGAAGACATGTAGACACAGTCCTATCTGCTGGTTGAAAAACTTTGACAATCCTTCTCATTCTTGCTAGGATTGCTTTCTAAGAGCTGTGTCCTGTGTCAGACACCTCATGGACAGACATTCTGCTTCCAGTGGACTGAAGTTCCAAACCATGAAGCTAGTATTCACCAGAATTTGAGAATCTCTCATTCATTAGATTGTATCTTAAATGTTGCCTTCCAGAAGCATGCCTGAGTTAGCTGGCCTCTTCTTGGCAATTATGATGAAACTAGTTGCCATTTACCAAGGAATTATGTTGGGCCAAATCCTGGGTAAAAGTATTTGCAATACCTTATACTAGGTTGAACCACACAGAAATACTATTTGTTTTTTGTAGGTCAAAACAGTTAAATACTGGCAATTGTGTGGTTCCACCTAATATCACTTAATTTTTACAACATTTCTATGAGCTAAACCTTAGCTGGGCTGGAACAAGACACACGGGCATTGTGGTAATTGAATGATCTGTGTCCTTTCAAAATGATCATCTTTAACTGTCTAGTAGTTATAGGATGGTTAAAGGAAAGATGAATGAAGTAGATAAAGGGGATTCCTGTTAACCATGCAAGCCATTCCCCCTTTACAAAATAATTAAGCTCTAACCCAAGATTTCATAAATAATTCTGCTAAACAAAAGTCCTTCTGTTAACCAGACACACCTGTCTTTAGAAAGCAGCTTAGCAACTATTTAATATTGCCTCCACACAGCCTCCTCCATAGCCAACAATTGATTAAAATATTCCTTCTTGCCACATATTTTACTCTTTGTGAAAGAGGTTCTGGAAAGTACATTTTTCTCTTACCTCATTTCACCTTCATTAATGTTTTGATGTAGTATCATGGCTATCTGCCTAGAGGGATTAAGAGATTTTACCTGGCTCTGGGTGTAGTCTCCCATTTTTTGTGGGGAACTCAAAACTAAGTGGGTTAATGAATTTGTTAGAGTTCATACTCCAGCCAGTATGTGCTGGAACTGGGATTTGAACTCACATCTGGCTGACTCCAAATCCAGTTGTCTTAACCATGCTAGTGTCCAGCTCTGGCTGCCTCGAGCTATCGTTTCCCTAGTTAAATTAGATAAAAACATGGTCTTAAGGATGTGGCCAGCCTAGACTTAAATACTGCTTTGCCACTTACTAGCTGCATCGTGCATGCTCAGTCATTCAGTCGTGTCCAACTCTTTGCAACCACATGGACAGTAGCCTACCAGGCTTCTCTGGAATTTCCCCAGCATGAATACCAGGTTGCCATTTCCTACTGCATGGGATTTTCCCAACTCAGGGATTGAATCTGAATCTCCTACATCTTCTGCATTGGCAGGCAGATTCTTTACCACTGGGCCACCTAGGAAGCCCCGCTAGCTGCATAATGGGGGTAAATCACTTGACCTCCCTGTTTCAGTTTCCTCATCTTAGAATGCAGATAAAGATGTAGCCTCTAAGATATTATGAAGAAATCAAATCAACAAAATTAGAAATGAAAATGGAGAAATCACAACAGACAACACAGAAATACAAAGGATCATAAGAGACTACTATCAGCAACTATATGCCAATAAAATGGACAACTTGGAAGAAATGGACAAATTCTTAGAAAAGTATAACTTTCCAAAACTGAACCAGGAAGAAACAGAAAATCTTAACAGACCCATCACAAGCACAGAAATTGAAACTGTAATCTGAAATCTTCCAACAAACAAAAGCCCAGGACCAGATGGCTTCACAGCTGAATTCTACCAAAAATTTAGAGAAGAGCTAACACCTATCCTGCTCAAACTCTTCCATAAAATTGCAGAGGAAGGTAAACTTCCAAACTCATTCTATGAAGCTACCATCACCATAATACCAAAACCTGACAAAGATGCCACAAAAAAAGAAAACTATAGGCCAATATCACTGATGAACATAGATGTAAAAATCCTTAACAAAATTCTAGCAAACAGACTCCAACAACATATTAAAAAGATCATACACCATGACCAAGTGTGCTTTATCCCAGTGATGTAAGAATTCTTCAGTATTCACAAATCAATGTGATACACCACATTAATAAATTGAAAGATAAAAACCACATGATTATCTCAATAGATGCAGAGAAAGCCTTTGGCAAAATTCAACATCCATTTATGATAAAAACCCTCCAGAAAGCAGGCATAGAAGGAACATACCTCAACATAATAAAAGCCATATATGATAAACCTGCAGCAAACATTATCCTCAATAGTGAAAAATTGAAAGCATTTCCCTTAAAGTCAGGAACAAGACAAGGATGCCCACTCTTACCACTACTATTCAGCATAGTTTTGGAAGTTTTGGCCACAGCAATCAGAGCAGAAAAAGAAATAAAAGGAAAAAGATTGGAAAAGAAGAAATAAAACTCTCACTGTTTGCAGATGACATGATCCTCTACATAGAAAACCCTAAAGACTCCACCAAAAAATTAATAGAGCTAATCAATGAATATAGTAAAGTTGCAGGATATAAAATTAAGACACAGAAATCCCTTGCATTCCTATGCACTAACAATGAGAAAACAGAGAAATTAAGGAAACAATTCCATTCACCATTGCAACGAAAAGAATAAAATACCTAGGAATAAATCTACCTAAATAAACAAAAGACCTATATATAGAAAACTATAAAACACTGTGGACATGGAACAACAGACTGGTTCCAAATAGGAAAAGGAGTTTGTCAGGGCTGTATATTGTCACCCTGTTTATTTAACGTCTATGCAGAGTACAACATGAGAAACATTGGACTGGAAGAAACACAAGCTGGAATCAAGATTGCTGGGAGAAATATCAATAACCTCAGATATGCAGATGACACCACCCTTATGGCAGAAAGTGAAGAGGAACTCAAAAGCCTCTTGATGAAGGTGAAAGTGGAGAGTGAAAAAGTTGGCTTAAAGCTCAACATTCAGAAAACGAAGATCATGGCATCCGGTCCCATCACTTCATGGGAAATATATGGGAAAACAGTGGAAACAGTGTCAGACTTTATTTTGGGGGGCTCCAAAATCACTGCAGATGGTGACTGCAGCCATGAAATTAAAAGACGCTTACTCCTTGGAAGGAAAGTTATGACCAACCTAGATAGCATATTCAAAAGCAGAGACATTACTTTGCCAACAAAGGTTTGTCTAGTCAAGGTTATGGTTTTTCTTGTGGTCATGTATGGATGTGAGAGTTGGACTGTGAAGAAGGCTGAGTGCCGAAGACTTGATGCTTTTGAACTGTGGTGTTGGAGAAGACTCTTGAGAGTCCCTTGGACTGCAAGCAGATCCAACCAGTCCATTCTGAAGGAGATCAGCCCTGGGATTTCTTTGGAAGGAATGATGCTAAAGCTGAAACTCCAGTACTTTGGCCACCTCATGTGAAGAGTTGACTCATTGGAAAAGACTGTGATGCTTGGAGGGATTGGGGGCAGGAGGAGAAGGGGACGACAGAGGATGAGATGGCTGGATGGCATCACTGACTCGATGGATGTGAGTCTCAGTGAACTCTGGGAGTTGGTGATGGACAGGGAGGCCCTGGCGTGCTGCGATTCATGGGGTTGCAAAGAGTAAGACACGACTGAGCGACTGATCTGATCTGATCTGATCTGATAAAACACTGATGAAAGAAATTAAAGACGACATAAATAGATGGAGAAATATACCATGTTCATGGATCGGAACAATCAATATAGTGAAAATGGGTATACTACTACCCAAAGCAATCTATAGATTCAATGCAATCCCTATCAAGCTACCAATGGTATTTTTCAGAGAACTAGAACAAATAATTTCACAATTTGTATGGAAATACAAAAAACCTCGAATAGCCAAAGCAATCTTGAGAAAGAAGAATGGAACTGGAGGAATCACCTGCCTGACTTTAGGCTATACTACAAAGCGACAGTCATCAGGACAGTATGGTACTGGCAGAAAGACAGAAACATAGATCAATGGAACAAAATAGAAAGCCCAGAGATAAATCCGCATACCTATGGACACCTTATCTTTGACAAAAGAGGCAAGAGTATACAATGGAGAAAAGACAATCTCTTTAATAAGTGGTGCTGGGACAACTGGTCAATTATTTGTAAAAGAATGAAACTAGAACACTTTCTAACACCATACAGAAAAATAAACTCAAAATGGATTAAAGATCTAAATGTAAGATCAGAAACAATAAAACTCCTAGACGTAAATAAAACTCTCTGACGTAAATCATAGCAGGATCCTCTATCACCCACCTCCCAGAATAGTGGAAATAAAAGCAAAAATAAACAAAAAATAAAAGCAAATTTAACTTCAAAGCTTTTGCATAATGAAGGAAACTATAAGCAAGGTGAAAAGACAGCCTTCAGAATGGGAGAAAATAATAGCAAATGAAGCAACTGACAAAGAATTAATCTCAAAAATATACAAGCAACTCCTGCAGCTTAATTCCAGAAAAATAAGCAACCCAATCAAAAAATGGGCCAAAGAACTAAACAGATATTTCTCCAAAGAAGACATATAGATGGTTAACAAACACATGAAAAGATGCTCAACATCACTCATTATCAGAGAAATGCAAATCAAAACCACCATGAGGTACTATCTCATGCCAGTCAAAATGGCTGCTATCCAAAAGTCTACAAGCAATAAATGCTGGAGAGGGTGTGGAGAAAAGGGAACCCTCTTACACTGTTGGTGGGAATGCAAACTAGTACAGCCACTATGAAGAACAGTGTGGAGATTCCTTAAAAAACTGGAAATAGAACTGCCATATGACCTGGCAATCCCATTGCTGGGCATACACACTGAGGAAACCAGAATTGAGAGATACGTGTACCCCAGTGTTCATTGCAGCACTGTTTATAATAGCCAGGACATGGAAGCAACCTAGATGTCCATCAGCAGATGAATGGATAAGAAAGCTGTGGTACATGTACACAATGGAGTATTACTCAGCCATTATAAAGAATACATTTGAGTCAGTTCTAATGAGGTGGATGAAACTGGAGCCTATTATACAGAGTGAAGTAAGTCAGAAAGAAAAACACCAATACAATATATTAATGCATATATATGGAATTTAGAAAGATGGTAACTATGACCCTATATGCAAGACAGCAAAACAGACACAGATGTAAAGAACAGACTTTTGGACTGTGTAGGAGAAGGCGAGGGTGGGATGATTTGAGAGAATAGCATTGAAACATGTATATTATCATATGTGAAATAGAAGACCAGTCCAGGTTCGATGCATGAGACAGGGTGCTTAGGGCTGGTGCACTGGGATGACCCATAGGGATGCGATGGGGAGGGAGGTGGGAGGGAGGATCAGGATGGGCAATACATGTACACCCATGGCTGATTCATGTGAATGTACGGCAAAAACCACCACAATATTGTAAAGTAATTAGCCTCCAATTAAAATTAAAAAAAAGATATCATGAAGATTAAATGACTTCAGAATACTAGCCTCTGCTATCATACATCATTCCCTATCCTCATAGCACTTTATTTCTATCTTTCTTACTTTTCCACAGACTTGTGTTGCTAAAGACACAGTATAACTTGGTCTCAGTTCAGTTCAGTCGCTCAGTTGTGTCCGAATCTTTGCGATCCCATGAATCACAGCACACCAGGCCTCCCTGTCCATCACCAACTCCCGGAGTCCACCCAAACTTACGTCCATTGAGTCGGTGATGCCATCCAGCCATCTCATCCTCTGTCGTCCCCTTCTCCTCCTGCCCCCAATCCCTCCAAGCATCACAGTCTTTTCCAATGAGTCAACTCTTTGCATGAGGTGGCCAAAGTACTGGAGTTTCAGCTCTAGCATCATTCCCTCTAAAGAAATCCCAGGGCTGATCTCCTTCAGAATGGACTGGTTGGATCTGCTTGCAGTCCAAGGGACTCTCAAGAGTCTTCTCCAACACCACAGTTCAAAAGCATCAATTCTTCGGCACTCAGCCTTCTTCACAGTCCAACTCTCACATCCATACATGACCACTGGAAAAACCATAGCCTTGACTAGCCGGACCTTTGTTGGCAAAGTAATGTCTCTGCTTTTCAATACGCTATCTAGATTGGTCATAACATCAATTCTTCAGTGCTCAGCTTTAAACAGCCACCAATAATCCCCTAGTGTTAGACATTTAGATTGTGCCAAATTTGTGCAACTATAAACACAGAGTTAGGGACAATTAGTAGAAAATTAACTGGAAAATTTAAAAGACTGAGAGACTGAATATATAAACAATGGCAAGACCATATATGACAATACAACTCTGACATCCGTCTTATCCATGAACCAGATATGCAGGCTATAGTAGAATTGAAGCCATGAACACAAGCTGAATTAAGAACTATAATTAAAGATTTCCCTTAAGCTAGACATGACTAGCAACTGCTCATAGAAGAATTTAGGAGTTTTGAGTGCATACAACCCAGGGTTATCTGACCTACAGTCAACTTTTACACATAATGACTGGAAACTTAGATGCTAATCCTGGTGGCAAAAGGAACTGGACAGAGCCATAAAGGGATCTACAGGTTCCCTCTTTCCAAAATAAATCCAAGATTCAAAGAAAGGCCTGGAAAGTAGGGCAGTATCCTAAAAGCCATATGTGAAACATTTCCAATACATATAGATTAGATCATAATTTAATCAGGCAAACAGAAAAGATGAAACTATATGAGATTTTGCAATAGACTAGAAAAAAACTTCTGATAATATTTGGGAGTTAAAAAGGCACTGACATAACAGAAGTCCTTTCATTGGAAACCTAAAAATGAAACTGAAATTAGAATGGGGGAGAGCCCTTTTACCTTAATTACAGCACCTGAGAGAAGATTTTGAAAGGACTCTCAAACAAAAATGAGACAGGAATACAAATAAATATGTGGCCCTAATAACCAAAAAGTTGGGTGGCCCACTTCCTAACAGGCCATGTATCGACAAAGATGCCTGTAGAAACTGTAAACAGTTTGCATTCCCACCAATGCAAACTAGTACAGCCACTATGGAGAACAGTGTGGAGATTCCTTAAAAAACTGGAAATAGAACTGCCTTATGATCCAGCAATCCCACTGCTGGGCATACACACTGAGGAAACCAGAAGGGAAAGAGACACGTGTACCCCAGTGTTCATCGCAGCACTGTTTATAATAGCCAGGACATGGAAGCAACCTAGATGTCCATCAGCAGATGAATGGATAAGAAAGCTGTGGTACATATACACAATGGAATATTACTCAGCCATTAAAAAGAATACATTTGAATCAGTTCTAATGAGGTGGATGAAACTGGAGCCTATTATACAGAGTGAAGTAAGCCAGAAGGAAAAACATAAATACAGTATACTAACGCATATATATGGAATTTAGAAAGATGGTAACGATAACCCGGTGTACGAGACAGCAAAAGAGACACTGATGTATAGAACAGTCTTATGGACTCTGTGGGAGAGGGAGAGGGTGGGAAGATTTGGGAGAATGACATTGAAACATGTAAAATATCATGTAAGAAACGAGTTGCCAGTCCAGGTTCGATACACGATACTGGATGCTTGGGGCTAGTGCACTGGGACGACCCAGAGGGATGGTATGGGGAGGGAGGAGGGAGGAGGGTTCAGGATGGGGAACACATGTATACCTGTGGCGGATTCATTTTGATATTTGGCAAAACTAATACAATTATGTAAAGTTTAAAAATAAAATAAAATTAAAAAAAAAAAGAAACTGTAAACAGAAAGATCAGTTAAAAAAAAGATGGTCCCATCTTGGAAAAGAAAACACAAGGTAGAGGAAAATTCCGCAGTTCAGGTCAATGAGGGTGCTCCAAGGAATGAAAAAGTGCCCAATATTTTGCCGTAGTCTTATTGAACATGCAAGGTAAATTAATTATAAATATAAACGAGCAACCTCACTAATTCTTGGTAGAAATGCATGCTACTTTTTCTACATTAAGCTCTGCCACCTTTGATCAATCTCTTCACTGGAGTAACTATACCACAAAGGTGATGGTTGTTTCAAATAACTTAGGTTCTCTGTCTCCTAGCCTTTAGTTACAACTCTTGGACTCTTGACCAAAACATATTCCTTCTTGCTTCAGAAATTTGGTTCACTCAAATTTATAAGACTGCCATTGAGAACTTTGTTCTATTATTATTTCATGATGGATCATACTCAAAGCAGAAACTGGTGGTTATCAAGCAGAATATGGTATCACTAACTTAAACTATCCTTCAGAGTATACCTCTCTACCTGAGGCAACATCAGCCTAGATGGCTGAAATTACGGTGTTTATCAGAGCTTGAAAACTAGCCAAAGATGGGAGGGTAAATATATATCCAGATAGCAAGTATGTTTTGAACTAATATACACCTTTGAGATTCTTTGGAAACAAGAATTTCTCACCTCCTCTGGAACCTTTATCATAAATGGACATGTTAAGAAACTTTTAGATGCTACACATACTTCCTAGAAAGACAGCCATTATAGAAGTTGAGGCTCATTTGAAAAGAGTGGGATTTTATCCAGCTTCCCCCTCCATGAGGTTTAAATATGTTTTAGTTACTGTATGTCTGTTTTCAGGTTGTGTTGATGTTGATTATTTCCTTGCCAAAAACTATAGCTCTTACAGTTGCTAAAAAACTGCCTGACTTTTTGTTTCCTAGCTGAGGTGTATCAACTTTTATTTTATATTAGCTGATTGAGACACACAATTTATGGGAAACATGATTAAAAAAAAAACTCTATAAGGTGTTATTAAAAACTCACAAAACATTCTTCCCTTATGTCCAAATCTTCTGCAAAGATTAAAAGAACCAGTGGCATCCTTAAATTCGAAGACCTGAATAGACATTTTTCCGAAGAAGACTACAGACGGCCAACAGGCACATGAAAAAATGCTCAACATCGCTAACCATCAGAGAAATGCAAATCAAAACCACAGCGAGATACCGTCTTACACCTGACAGAATGGCTATCATCAAAAAGACCACAGATAACAAGTGTTGGCTAGGATGTGGAGAAAAGGGAACCCCTAGCACACACTTGGTGGGAATATAAATTGGCGCAGTCACTACAGAAAGCAGCGTATACGTTCCTCAAAAAAAAAAAAAAAAAAAAAGGAACTACCATATGACCCAGGCTTCCACTCCTGGGTATATAGCTAAAGAATATGAAAATATTAATTTGAAAAGATACATACACCCCAATGATCATCAGATCTGATCAGATCAGATCAGTCACTCAGTTGTGTCCGACTCTTTGCGACCCCATGAATTGCAACACACCAGGCCTCCCTGTCCATCACCAACTCCTGGAGTTCACTCAGACTCACATCCATCAAGTCCGTGATGCCATCCAGCCATCTCATCCTCTGTCATCCCCTTCTCCTCCTGCTCCCAATCCCTCCCAGCATCAGACTTTTGCAATGAGTCAACTCTTCGCATGAGGTGGCCAAAGTACTGGAGTTTCAGCTTCAACATCATTCCCTCCAAAGAAATCCCAGGGCTGATTTCCTTCAGAATGGACTGGTTGGATCTCCTTGCAGTCCAAGGGACTCTCAAGAGTCTTCTCCAACACCACACTTCAAAAGCATCAATTCTTCGGCGCTCAGCCTTCTTCACAGTCCAACTCTCACATCCATACATGACCACAGGAAAAACCATAGCCTTGACTAGACGGACCTTTGTTGGCAAAGTAATGTCTCTGCTTTTGAATATGCTGTCTAGGTTGGTCATAACTTTCCTTCCAAGGAGTAAGCGTCTTTTAATTTCATGGCTGCAGTGATTTTGGAGCCCAGAAAAATAAAGTCTTACACTGTTTCCACTGTTTCCCCATCTATTTCCCATGAAGTGATGGGACCAGATGCCATGATCTTTGTTTTCTGAATGTTGAGCTTTAAGCCAACTTTTTCACTCTCCACTTTCACTTTCATCGAGAGGCTTTTTAGTTCCTCTTCACTTTCTGCCATAAGGGTGGTGTCATCTGCATATCTGAGGTTAATGGTATTTCTCCCGGCAATCTTGATTCCAGCTTGTGTTTCTTCCAGTCCAGCGTTTCTCATGATGTACTCTGCATATAAGTTAAATAAACAGGGTGACAATATACAGCCTTGATGTACTCCTTTTCCTATTTGGAACCAGTCTGTTGTTCCATGTCCAGTTCTAACTGTTGCTTCCTTACCTGCATACAGATTTCTCAAGAGGCAGATCAGGTGGTCTGGTATTCCCATCTCTTTCAGAATTTCCACAGTTTATTGTGATCCACACAGACAAGGCTTTGGCATAGTCAATAAAGCAGAAATAGATGCTTTTCTGGAACTCTCTTGCTTTTCCCATGATCCAGCAGATGTTGGCAATTTGATCTCTGGTTCCTCTGCCTTTTCTAAAACCAGCTTGAACATCAGGAAGTTCACAGTTCACGTATTGCTGAAGCCTGGCTTGGAGAATTTTGAGCATTACTTTACTAGCATGTGAGATGAATGCAATTGTGTGGTAGTTTGATCATTCTTTGGCATTGCCTTTCTTTGGGATTGGAATGAAAACTGACCTTTTCTAGTCCTGTGGCCACTGCTGAGTTTTCCAAATTTGCTGGCATATTGAGTGCAGCACTTTCACAGCATCATCTTTCAGGATTTGGAATAGCTCAACTGGGTTTCCATCCCCTCCACTAGCTTTGTTTGTAGTGATGCTTTCTAAGGCCCACTTGACTTCACATTCCAGGATGTCTGGCTCTAGGTCAGTGATCACACCATCGTGATTATCTTGGTCATGAAGTTCTTTTTTGTACAGTTCTTCTGTGTATTCTTGCCACCTCTTAATATCTTCTGTTTCTGTTATATCCATACCATTTCTGTCCTTAATGGAGCCCATCTTTGCATGAAATGTTCCCTTGGTATCTCTAATTTTCTTGAAGAGATCTCTAGTCTTTCCCATTTGGTTGTTTTCCTCTATTTCTTTGCATTGATCACTGAAGAAGGCTTTCTTATCTCTTCTTGCTATTCTTTGAAACTCTGCATTCAGATGTTTATATCTTTCCTTTTCTCCTTTGCTTTTCACTTCTCTTCTTTTCAAAGCTCTTTGTAAGCCCTCCCCAGACAGCCATTTTGCTTTTTTGCATTTGTTTTCTATGGGGATGGTCTTGATCCCTGTCTCCTGTACAATGTCACAAACATCATTCCATAGTTCATCAGGCACTCTATCTATAAGATCTAGGCCCTTAAATCTATTTCTCACTTCCACTGTATAATCATAAGGGATTTGATTTAGGTCCACTGGAGAAGGGAATGGCAAACCACTTCAGTATTCTTGCCTTGAGAACCCCATGAACAGTATGAAAAGGCAGAATGATAGGATACTAAAAGAGAAATTCCCCAGGTCAGTAGGTGCCCAATATGCTACTGGAGATCAGTGGAGAAATAACTCCAGAAAGAATGAAGGGATGGAGCCAAAGCAAAAAGAATACCCAGCTGTGGATGTGACTGCTGATGGAGGCAAGGTCTGATGCTGTAAAGAGCAATATTGCATAGGAACCTGGAATGTCAGGTCCATGAATCAAGGCAAATTGGAAGTGGTCAAACAAGAGATGGCAAGAGCAAATGTCAACATTCTAGGAATCAGCAAACTGAAATGAACTGGAATGGGTGAATTTAACTCAGATGACCATTATATCTACTACTGTGGGCAGGGATTCCTCAGAAGAAATGGAGTAGCCATCATGGTCAACAAAAGAGTCTGAAGTACTGTACTTGGATGCAATCTCAAAAACGACAGAATGATCTCTGTTCATTTCCAAGGCAAACCATTCAATATCACAGTAATCCAAGTCTGTGCCCCAACCAGTAACATTGAAGAAGCTGAAGTTGAATGGTTCTATGAATACCTACAAGACCTTTTAGAACTAACAGCCAAAAAAGATGTCCTTTTCATTATAGGGGACTGGAATGCAAAAGTATGAAGTCAAGAAACACCTGGAGTAACAGGCAAATTTGGCCTTGGAATACGGAATGAAGCAGGGAAAAGACTAATAGATTTTTGCCAAGAAAATGCACTGGTCATAACAAACACCCTCTTCCAACAACACAAGAGAAGACTCTATACATGGACATCATCAGATGGTCAACACCGAAATCAGATTGATTATATTCTTTGCAGCCAAAGATGGAGAAGCTCTATACAGTCAGCAAAAACAAGACCAGGAGCTGGCTGTGGCTCAGACCATGAACTCCTTATTGCCAAATTCAGACTTAAATTGAAGAAAGTAGGGAAAACCACCAGACCATTCAGGTATGACCTAAATGAAATCAAATCCAATGATCATAGCAGCATTATTTACAATAGTCAAGATATGGAAGCAATGTAAGTGTGTTCATCACAGAAGAATGGATAAAGAAGATGTGATATATATGTGTGTGTGTGTGTATACACATGATGGAATACTACTCAGCTATAAAAAAGGATGAAATGTTGTCATTTGCAAAAACATGGGTAGACTTGGAGGATATTGTGCTAAGTGAAGTAAGACAGAGAAAGACAATACTGTACATTATCACTTATAGGGTGAACCTAAAAAAAAAAATGAATCAATATAATAAAAAGAAACAGACTTATGGATATAGAAAACAAACTAGTAGTTACCAGTGGGGAGAAAGAAGGAGGAGGGGCAAGATAGGGGTTGAGGATTAAGAGGCACAAGCTACTGTGTATAAAATAAAAGTGCTACAAGGATATATTGTACAGCACAAGGAATATAATCAACATTTTATAATCTCTTTAAATGGAGTATAATCTCTAAGCATATTGAATCACTATGTTGTACACATGAAATTAGTACAATATTGTGAAACAACTATCAGATCAGATCAGATCAGATCAGTCTCTCAGTTGTGTCCGACTCTTTGCGACCCTATGAATCGCAGCACACTGGGCCTCCCTGTCCATCACCAACTCCAAGAGTTCGCTCAGACTCATGTCCATCGAGTCAGTGATGCCATCCAGCCATCTCATCCTCTGTTGTCCCCTTCTCCTCCTGCCCCCAATCCCTCCCAGCATCAGAGTCTTTTCCAATGAGTCAACTCTTCGCACGAGGTGGCCAAAGTATTGGAGTTTCAGCTTTAGCATCATTCCCTCCAAAGAAATCCCAGGGCTGATCTCCTTCAGAATGGACTGATTGGATCTCCTTGCAGTCCAAGGGACTCTCAAGAGTCTTCTCCAACACCACAGTTCAGAAACAACTATACTTTGATATAATTACATTGATTATAATATATATGTAGTAATAATAATAATCAGCATAATTATTTAAAAAATTCACTAATACTTGGCCAAAGATATTTCCATCAGCCCTTATGGCCATATAGTTCACTGCCTTTGGGTTGCATCAGTTATTTTCTTAAGAACTGGTCAGTGGAAGGCTTATATATTAAGAGATTTTATCTCTACTACTAGACTCTTTCCTGTTGCACAAAGACATGGCAAAATATTGCAAGGGACTCATGTACTATCCCTAGTTCTTTCCCATCGCTTAAGGCCTTTTTCCCAGAAAATCTACCTAAACAACCTTTTCATGATTTTCAAACAGGAAATTTTATACCTTGGAAAAGACTTAAGAAAAACAAAAACAAAAACAACTGCATTTGAGCTTGATTGAAAGGTGCTTTAACAACAAATACGGTGGAACATTTCTTGGATTCTTGTTTCACAACTAAACAAGCAACACAGAATTCCACACAATTGGGAAGTTACTCAAATATAAAATCTCAAAAAGAGTTTTCATGGATTCTCTCATAATAACTGATCTTTGGAAGTAAATATCTGACTCAGGATCTTTAGAACAATCTGATGACATCAGATTATGGATAGCTTGCACCCAAGATACTGGACCAACATCTCTGTGTAATTCTGGTTTTATTTTTCATCTGCTTATTTATAATCACTTGCCTATCTTTTTCTATAGAGTCCTGATTTATAATGGCTCCTTTTCTTTTATCGTTCCCCTTTATGATAATTGTTAGGTTAGAACATATTCATTGTAACACCATTCTTAGATTATCCTAAACAATAGCTCTATCTTCCACTGTACAACATTTGGATGTGCCATTAACCACCAGACTCCCATGATAAAAACTTTAGAGCAATTCCAGTCTCCTCAAACAAGACCTTTGTATGGACAGGGACCCTTCAATAAACCAACCAGTGACTTCACTATGTGTCCTTCTTTCCTAGCAAAAGGATAATTTATTACAATCTATTGATCAGAATTTAGATAATACAAATTTGAATTCAACAACTTTCTTAGAGTGAATGGTCTAATAAATACTCACAACTGGAAGAGGCTAAAAAAGATACAAGTAACCCAGCTCAAGTAAGGCCGTGACCTCATGTCATGAACAACTTTTTCCCCTGGATGTCCTTGTGCCCCTATCATGACCCATATGGCTAGGATTTCCTGGTTCTCTTTCTCTCAGACTAATATTTCATGCACTTTAGGAATAGCATGCCAAAACTTGTCACTACACAGGCACCCTAATTCTATAAATCACCAAAGCTGGAAATTTCAACTTAGGTGTGAGCTTCAGAAGAGGCTACCCTTGATTACACAGATACTCAGCTTGGGGAATTAATCATTGTTTATGTGAACAATCAGAGCAATGTTCCCAATTGTGCAAATCCTACAAATGGGGGGAAAAAAACCTGCAAAGAGCATATCAGTAACTCTAGAAAAGATTATTAATGGTACTATTCTTGCCCTAGACTGATATGGATCAGTCTCAACTTGTTGGCATGAGTAGCAATGAACAATAGCATTACTCTAGATTTTTTGTTGACTAGTCATGGTGGTAGTGTTTGTATCATTACTAATAGTACTTGCTAACATAGGTCAATGAAACAAGCAAAATAGAGCAGACTCTACATCATCTGAAAGAAAAAGTGACTAGACCCTCTAAGGCCAACGGTTATGGCCTATAGGATTTATTCTTTTTGCCCATATCCCACAATTGGAGTCTCTGGTTCCAACCATCTTAAAGGGACTATTCATTGTTTTTGCTTTGTCATAGTTATAATGTTGGCTTATTATGTTCTATTCAGGGTTATAAATGGTTCTGTGCAGCATTTCTCTCTGCAGCAAGATGACTCAGCAATTAAAGGTCAGGAAGATCTTGGGATACAATTGACTATGGAGACAACTGGATAATTCCTTATCAGGAAGATCTGGTTTTCTAGTCTTCCTTGAATTGATCAACCTCTTACAGGTGAGAGAATGCTCAGAAAGGGGACTGAGGGACTGAATATACAAATAGAAAATTTGTATTCTGGTCTGGTCATATATGACAATAGAGCTCTGCTCCAAAGCTGTAAACACGGATTTTGGACTTGAATAGCTTAGGTTAGGAGTCAATAATTTTTTTCTTTTAGGGCCAGATATGGTCTCTGTAGCAACTAAGCAGTCATAGGCAAGAGTAAACAAATGGGCATGGCTGTGTTCCAATAAAACTTTACTTATAAAAACAAATGATGGGCTTATTTGGTCCACTGGCTGACCCTTGATTTACTTCTCTGTAGGTGAAAAAGTGTCTCACTTATTTAACAAAAGGGGCAAATGGAAGGAAATTAACATTGATTGAGGTCATACTGTAAACTAGGCACTGTACTCATGGCTTTTATTTATTCATTTTTGGCTGCACTGGTTCTTCCTTGCTGCACGTGGGCTTTCTCTAGTTGCAGCAAGTGGGGGCTACTCTTCATTGAGGTGCACAGGCTTCTCACTGCTGTGGCTTCTCTTGTGGAGTACAGGTTGTAGGTGCTCAGGCTCAGCAGTTGTGGTACACAGGCTTAATTGCTCTGCAACATGTGGGATCTTGGTGGACCCATATCCACAAGGATGGAACCCATATCCCCTTCATTAGTAGGTGAATTTTTAACCACTGGACCAACAGGGAATTCCACTCATGGCTTTTATATTCATCATATCATTTAATCCCCACAACTTAATCCCTGTGCTACAGGTCAGAAAAT
Source organism: Bos grunniens (assembly GCF_055505025.1). NCBI lineage: Eukaryota > Metazoa > Chordata > Mammalia > Artiodactyla > Bovidae > Bos > Bos grunniens. The sequence continues at coordinate 36,579,317 of NC_141167.1, read as the reverse complement.
GGAGTTTCAGAAGGTGAAATAGATTATCCACGATCTTATGCCTGGTGGAAAGCAGGATCCAGGGAATTCAAAGTGCTCTTTGTTCCCCATCATCACAACTCCCCTTATTTCCATGCACATGCTTTCACCAGGGTCTCTGGTCACATTTGCTTCTGACTCTATAATAACAATGAAGATAAAGAAATAACAATAGTAGCTAAACTTTTTTAGAGGTATGTCCCCCCTTGCTCTCTCATTCTTATTTAATCACCACAAAAATCCCATGAAATATATTGTCCTCATTTCACAGAGGAGGATCACCAAGTTCACAAAACTGGAAATTGGTGAGTCCAGCATAAGAACTCTGATTTCCTAACTCCTAATTCTCTAACTAGGACCTTATTTCCTGGTCAATATTTGTTTAATTAACACAGGAGAATATTTTCCTCTCTCTGGACCTCTCTAAGTATAGCTACAAGGTTTATTCTGACCAACAGAAGTAGCTGAGACTAGATTGATGGTTTTGGAGGGAATATCAAGTTCAATGCAATGAAATCCTGTTAAAGCAATATGGATTGGTGTCCAGGAAATATAAGAATCACTGGTGCTTTGTCAACAACTTGGCGATCAGGCTGAAGGCCACCTGGATTCCTTTTTAAGGAGTTTCCCAAATGAAAAATGTCTTCTCAGAACATCTGACTCCTAGAATGCCTAGAGTTCTGGGCTGGAAGAAGCCACTGTCTTTGGCTGACATGTCCCAAAATATAAATACAGAGGTTCAAGGGTAGGAAGTCCTTTTATTTTTTTAGATCTGTGTATTGAAAGAGAGAGAATTCAGAACTATTGCCACATGAAACTGTTGGAAACTCTTTAGCCGTTTTTCCATTGGCAGCCTAATTTTAAGCAGTTTCCTGGTATGACTCGAGGGAAGCTTCTGAAAGAGAAGGGTCCCTGTCTCCCACTCAACTTCCTTGTGCCAACAGAAGTGTGGGGGGCCACAGAGAAGGTTTGAAGGGAAGCTTTCAGCCTGACAGTGAAAGTCACTCAGTTGTGTCTGACTCTTTGTGATCCCATGGATTATGCAGTCCATGGATTCTCTAGGCCAGAATACTGGAGTGAGTAGCCTTTCCCTTCTCCAGCTCAGGGATCAAACCCAGGTCTCCCATATTGCAAGTGGATTCTTTACCAGCTGAGTCACAAGCGAAGCCCATGAATACTGGAGTGGGTAGCCTATCCCTTCTCTAGTGGATAAGGAAAGTGCTATGTGAGCCCCAACACTGCTCAACTATGTAAGGGTCTGATCTTGCACCTTAGACTGAGATACCACTAAGGAGAGGGGAAGAAAAGAGAGGAGGAAAGAGTAAGGGGGTGGAGGGGAGAAGAGAGGAGAGGATAAGAGGATAGGAGGAAACAGAAAGGAAGGAAAGGAAAGGGAAGAGGACATATCTACTCATGTTCCTAGGTTCTGGTTCCTACCTGTGCCTTAGATGCAAATAAGTCTGGGAAAGCGAGTACCTAGAAGTACAAGAGTACAAGAGGAAGCAATTTTATCCTACACAAGATGCATGCTGAGTAGCAAATGTACATAACTATCGTCTCTTGCCTGCAAACAAACTCTTGGCTTCCGAGGAACCCTATAAGCATCCTCCAAGGAGGACACTCTGAGATCTGAACTGTCTCTTCGTCTTTGATCCCTCAGAGTCCCCCTCTTTCATAATGAGCTTGGTGTCTGAATCACAGAAACCTCGCATCTCTGTCACAGAGGCACCTGAACCTCTATCCATGCCAATGTTTTCAAACGTGCTCTGGGAAGCCATGGAACTTCCTCAGATATCCCACTGAAGAAGAGCCCATCCTCCCTGCCCTGCCCTCCCCCTCCACACACAGCCTGTTTCAATTTGGAGCAGCTCAGCTTGAAACTGTATTGCATATTGGGCTTTTGTTCTTTTGAAGGAAGATGACAAGACTCAAAAATGTTTGAGAGTCACCGGTGCAGCCCAAGCCCCTCTGTGAGTCTCATTCATCTTTGTAACCCTGGTGCCCACCACAGACCCTGGTGCAATGGAGGTGCTTCATAAATATTTATGAATGAGAACAAATACATATTTCATTGATTCATCTAGTTACCAGAGAAACACTGGTTCATCTGCTGTTGGTTTGTGAGGAGCATTGGCCCACAAATTCTGTGACCCCACTGACTGCCAGTCTTTAGTCAGCCAGTGTATGGGGCTGGAAAGCATCTCTTTTTCTCCTCACCTTCTCTGTGGGCCCCATGTTGCATCCCGGGCTGAATTGGCCTGAGGGTTAAAAGTGAGGTCATATTAACAGGAACAGGAACATATTTTTTTTGGCTTTACTCCCAATATGTCATTGCACTTTTTCTCTCCTTTGCTGGCCTCATTTCACTTTGAGACATGCTCTAGTTGTAAGCTTTGTCTCTTTCCCAACACACAAGCTAGAAGTGGTAGAATGAGTCTTTTGCTGCAAAGAATGTATATCTGAGAGTGCTCTGAGCAAGAGAAACCACTCCTCAAGGGTCAGAGGTTTCTATTAAGAAAGGCTGCCTGCTAGCCAACTGAGTACTTGTGAGAAATTTAGGATGCTGGGGAGAAGATACCCAGAATAATTGATGCTGTTGTTTAAAAAGCACTTTGTGGTCAAGTCACAGCCAAATCTTTTCCCTTTGGGAAAAAGCTACAGCTTGTTGGTCATGTCTCTATTTGGCGCTGATATCATTCTTACAGCTCTTTTAGCTAGACTGTGCCCCTTTGCTTCATGAAACATTTAATGCATCTCTCTTTCCTTTGATTTTTATTTGAGTATAGTTGATTTACAATGTGTTAATTTCAGGTGCACAGTATAAAGAGTCTCAGTGATTCATTCACTCATTCATTCAACAAATACTTATTGAGTTTCTACTATGTACAGAGGGTACAACATTAAATGAAAGAATCAAGAATCTTTGTCCTTTCAGAATTTATTTTCTAGTAGTGGTAACATTTTCATACTGTTCATGGGGTTTTCATGGCAAGGATACTGGAGTGGTTTGCCATTTCCTCCTCCAGGAGACAGAGGATGAGATGGTTGGAAGGTATCACCAACTCAATGGACATGAATTTGAGCAAACTCTGGGAGATAGTGAAGGACAGGGAATCCTGGTGTGCTGCAGTCCATGGGGTTGCATAGAGTCAGATGTGACTTAGCGGCTGCACAACATCTGCTTGGTAATATTTAAGTGAAAAGAGAGACACAATTGTAGAAATATATGGTGTATCAGATGATGATAAGGACTGAAGACAAGAAAATACAAGCAGGGAAGAGAGAGAAGGAGTGTTGGGGAGCTGAAATTACCATTTTAGTTACCATGACCCAGGTAGGAAAGACCTCATCACAAAGCTGATGGTAAATCTATGAGTTAGATGTTATTTCTGTCTTATAGATGACGCACCTGGGCTCAGAGAGGTGAAGTGACTTGGCTGAGGTCTCACAGGGAGTTAATGACTAAGTAGGTATTTGGACCCAGATCTGGGTGACCTTGAATGTAGGCTGTTTCTGCAATGCTCCTCTGGTTGTAGATTTTCATTTGTAAAACATAGGGCTGGGCTCAGTCAGGACACATATAACCCCTTTGCTCTGACTCTGACATGCCTGGTGCCAGTGACCTTTCCCAAAGGTGGTAGAACACACAACTGTGTCAATACTAGCAAAAATGTCTCATGTTATATTATCCACCTTCTCGCTCACATTGGAGTCATTATTTCTGGTTAGAGATTTGCTCTGAAAGTTGGATCTCTAACACATAGACACAATACTGAAAAGTGAAAATGACAGAGCCTTCCTGTTGCTGCATGATGCTGTTAAAGTGTAGCAGTGTGGGGACCTCCCTGTTGGTCCAGTGGTCAGCACTCTCCTCTTCCAATACAGGGGGCACAGGTTTGATCCCTGGTCCAAGAACTAAGATCCCACATGCCTCATGGTGAAACCAAAAGGAAAAAAAAGTAAAAAATTGTAGCAGTGTGGGTGATATGGGTACTATTTATGATAATACATAATTTAGATCTTTAAATAGCATTCAAGAAAATCCTAAAACAAATTTATGTTTAGAGAAAGAGAGGAGAAGGAAAAATTGGGAAATTGGGGACATATACACACTGCTATATATAAAATAGATAACGAATAAGAACCTACTTTATAGTACAGAGAATTCTACTCAATACTCTGTATGACCTATATGAGAACAAAATCTTAAAAAGAGTGGATCTGTATTGGAGTAGGAAGTGGCAACCCACTCCAGTATTCGTGCCTAGAGATCCCATTGACAGAGGAGCCTGGTGGGCTTCAGTCCATGGGGTCGCAAAGAGTCAGACATGACTGAGCAACTGAACACTCACACACACACACATGTATGTATAACTGATTTGCTTTTCTGTACCATAGATATTAACACAACATTGTAAGTCAACTATACTCTAATAAAAGTTAATTTAAAAAACGATAATTCTAGAAATATAATGTGGAAGAAATCTAAAAAATTGGATACTGGAGAATTCTGGAAGGGTGATCATGCAACCAGACTGAGTATGGTGTGCTAGAGTTGGGAGTCAATGAATTTCATGGGGTCTGATGTAAGAGGCACATTGCTACTTGAAGTGCCTTGAGGGCAGAGCCTACAGGATTATAACTGGATATTGTAGCTAAGTTCCCACTCTGGGTGCAGGGGCTGCCTTCTCATTCTCTTGAATCTGCAAGGCTAGGCACAGTAGTTAACTGGTTTGTCAATAAGTGTTTGTTGAATGCGTAAATGTATGATGACAAGGAGATCTGAAGCCATAGAAGTCAAGAATGGATACTGGAATTGGGAATATGCGTTGCTTTTTCCATATCCCCTCATCTATACTTGAGCTTCACTTCTGCTCCCTATTAGTTCTATAGAGTTGTGGTGAGAAATACCACAGATTGGGTGGCTTAAACAGCAGAAATTAATTTTCTTGTAGATCTGGAGGCCAGGAGTCCAAGATTATGGTGTTGGCCATGTTGATTTGATCAGAACCCTTTCTCCTAAGTTTGTAGACAGCTGTCTTCTCACTCTGTCTTCACATGGTCTTTCCTCTGAGCTGTCTGCATCTCAATCTTTTTTATTCTGTGGAGACTAGCAATAATGTAATAAGACCCATTCACATGACTTCACATAACTTTAATGGCCCTGTCTCCAACTGTAGCACAATCTGAGGTACTGGGGTTTAGGACTTTAACATGAGAATTTCATTGTTGTTCAGTTGCTAAATTATGTCCAACTCTTTGTGGATTATGGGGGAACATAATCCAGCCCATAAGAACCTCTTAAACAAATTATTTACACATAAACCCTTTTCCTAGCTCTGCTTTGGCAAGGGAACATAGGCTATGTTATGAAGCTACTCTTTCTTTCTTTGCCCCCTCTTATCTCCATGTACATATCTGTATATTATTTACCCATCTATCAATCAGTCAATCAATCTATCATATATCTATCTATCCACCTAATATCTAACTGGTTGTTTTATTTTTGTTTTTGTTGCTATTGGGGTGGTGGTAGAAATGCATGTGAGTGTGAAATTACACCCAAATACAAAATCTGGTCATCTCTTCAAGAAATTCTGTTAAGAAAATTATAACAGTATCTGAGAAGAAATAGACTTCTTTCATGCCTGACGTTTAAGCAGCCTTAATTGTCTAGTGCTTTTGACAATGCTCTGCTGATAACTTGAGTTACACATGCTTTGTAAGCCCCATAAAAGGCTATACAAACCCCTTTTGAACTTTCTCATGGCTAAGTAGTTATGCCTTGATTGATGGAAGAGTAAGCACACCTTGATTGCTTACGTAATTTTGAATTAATTATATTACTTCCAGATTCATTTGTTATTAAGGAGGGTTAATACTGATTCTAATTAATGTATAACAACTTTGTGATATAATAGAGGCTTTAAATATTTAAGATATTACAGTCCCCAAAGTTCAATTCATTCATTCATTCAACAATATTAATCGAAGTTTAAATATGTAGAAAGTACTTTGGGAGTTGGTGTGATAAGGCAGAGAATGTGTTAACACTTGGTGCCTGCATCCTAAGGTGGAAATGACAATCATAGAGTGAAACGGAAATGTAGGGAGCAGTTGTCCTAGCTTTCTGTTGTCATCTTCACTTGTTTCAGTCCAACTGGGAAAATAAAACAAGTTTGAGGGAACTGGCTACACATGTGATAGAAAAGATGGGGAGCCAGCAGGCACAGAAGGCAAGACACAGATCTGCAGCAGCAAGAGGCCCCTAACCCTACCAGCTTACAGCGGCCAAGACACAGGAGGGTTTCTGGAGCCTAGGGCTGGGTTTCACTGGGAGAATTTGATGATGACTGGTCTACAAGATGGGATCTGTATCTGTGGAAGTGATGTGGCTCTTGAGCATACAGAAGGGGTGGGGGATGCTCTGGCTTCCCCTCTTCTCTTGCCTCTTCAGTCCCCTCAGAACCTCTCGTGGGAGTTGCAGGCTGTGGAGATGAGCCCCTGTTGTGATACAGCACAGGGCTCAGGGGAGGACTGCATCTGGCCTGGGCCTGGCACAGAACTCGAAGATTTATCAGTGTCTAATGCACAGTACCCTTAAGTGTAGACAGCGCTCAAATCACTAGTAAATTAGTAGCTTGCTGTTTGCCGAGGGAACTCTTAGTACTATGTATCTGTGTGTGCATCTGGGGTGCATACCTGGCTGGTTGGAAGAGGAATGGGGCGGACTGTTTGCCTGGGAGAAAAGGGAAAGACAGATTCCTTCAAGTAGTGGGTCAGTAGGAGATGGTTAGTGATAAACTGTCTGCCATCAAGGTAAGATATCTGATAAAGGGGGACAAAAGACTGGAGTTATTTTAAGATTGAGCAGAGGTAGAGATCCAATAATATATAGAGTGTAAAAATATAGTCTCCCTGAGAAGCACTTAGCAGTGGCTAATCCATTAACTAATTAATTCAATAAACATCATTAAAAGCCAACTCTGGACCATGTGCTATTGATAATAACATGTGCAAAAATTAGACTTGCTTCTGGCCTTTTGGATTTTATAGACAGTGGGTGATAAAGATGCTTATTTTTCAATAAGTGATAAGAGCAGTAAAGGAAGAGAGTAGAGAGCTATAATGGTATATTGTCAGGGATACTTGTCTAGCCTGGGGGATTAGGGAAGACTTCCTAAAAGAAGAGGTTAGTGATCTGAGATTCTCCAGCATCGAAGGAGTGGGACTGAAAAACCAAACCAACCAAACAAACAAACAAACAAAAAACAACAAAGAGAGGGAGTGGGGAAGAGTGTTCTAGGGAGAAAGAAGAGCCATGTAAAGGCCCTAGGGTGGGAGGGAACCTTCTGGTAAATGTTTTTTGGTGTGAAGTAGAATCTTTTGGTGGAGTTTTCAAAGAAGTTAATCAACTACAGCCAAGACAACTCACACATCACACCTTTCCTTAACCTTCTGTTCCTAAAATCACATGGTTTACAGCATTTAATTGCTTGGGTTCAATCCAGTGAGAGCTTCTTCGAGAGGTAAAAGAACAGCAAGAGACAGGGCGATTTGGTGAGTAGAACCTAACATGCCAACAGGTAACCATATATGTCAGCATATGATTAAGGACTGCAGTGAGGGGTCTCTGTGGCTAGGAGAGTTGGAGGTCAGGGAAGAAAGTGGTGTATATGGGGCTTCCTGTTGTCACGTCTCCTGATCAGCCAGTTGGAATTCCCCACTCTGCAGAAGGGAGTCTGACTGAAGAGGAGAATTCTTGGCAGACAGTAGGTAATCCCTTCATCAGCTGTCAGTGAGCATCTCTCAGGAAGGAGCAAGGACACCAGGGAACCATTGATGATTTGTACCAGATGCTTCAAGTGTATTGTCGCAGTCTTCACACGAACTGTATGAAATAGTATTATGATTCCCATTTTACAGACAAGGAAACTAAGATTTACTGATTTGGATTACGTGTCCATGGGTGCATATTTAGGGAATGACTGTGTTAGAACTCATTTCTGTCTCACAACTCAATGTTCCTACTGTAGCCCTAGGCTTTTCCCCCACTCTGGGGTGTGTGTGTGTGGTTGGGTGTGGGTATGTGTCTTGCTTTATTCCCTATATTAGAGTGTATGTTCTTAATAAGGGAAGAAGATAAAAGAGTAGGAAGAAAAAGTAATTTTTTGAAAAATCTGCTCTTCACCAAGAGATATGCTTGCTAATTACATAGAATATGTCACTTAATGTTTACCACAAACTGCATGCTGCATATTATTCTTTGTGTTTTAAGATGAGGGAAATGAGTCATTTGTGTCTAACATCTATCAACCAAGGCAGTGAAGCTGACATTAGATAGATTGCAGGCATGCTTGAGTCCAAAGTTCATGCTCTATCTAGCCCATATAACCTGTGCTGTGTCATGTGCTTTCTAATGTTTAATAGATATTTATTCATTTATTTACTGTTAAAACAAACATTGTTTGTGCACTGCTTTTGTGCTGGACACTCTACTAAGCACAGAGAGTGGAAAAGAATTCTTTTAATTTCTTTTTGCTCTTGTAGCCAGTACCAGGCTGTGTGATACTTGGTTGTTCTCATACAGTTTCTTGGGTTTTACTTAATGGATATTAGAATCGAACAGGATCTTAGTCAATGTTTCCATGCTTTAAAACATCCTTGTAGTGAAGGTGCAAAAGTTCCAAGTAAAACATTAGCTAGCAGAACCCAGCAGCATATTAAAGAGTACTACACCATGAGGAAGAAGAGTTACTCCAGGAATATAAAGATAAATTAATAAAATGCTTCATATTAATGGATGTAATGACATATAATTTCTATGATTTTATTCCAGAGATAATGAAAGGCAACTGATTAGTGTGCAACATCCCATATCTTTTCAGTTCAGTCGCTCAGTCACGTCCGACTCTTTGTGACCCCATGAATTGCAGCATGCCAAGCCTCCCTGTCCATCACCAACTCCCGGAGTTCACTCAAACTCATGTCCATCGAGTCGGTGATGCCATCCAGCCATCTCATCCTCTGTCATCCCCTTCTCCTCCTGCCCCCAATCCCTCCCATCATCAGGGTCTTTTCCAATGAGTCAACTCTTCACATGAGGTGGCCAAAGTATTGGAGTTTCAGCTTCAGCATCAGTCCTTCCAATGAATACCCAGGACTGGTCTCCTTTAGGATGGACTGGTTGGATCTCCTTGCAGTCCAAGGGACTCTCAAGAGTCTTCTCCAACACCACAGTTCAAAAGCATCAATTCTTCAGTGCTCAGCTTTCTTCACAGTCCAACTCTCACATCCATACATGACCACTGGAAAAACCATAGCCTTGACTAGACAGACCTTTGTTGGCAAAGTTATATCTCTGCTTTTCAACATGCTATCTAGGTTGGTCATAACTTTCCTTCCAAGAAATAAGCGTCTTTTAATTTCATGGCTGTAATCACCATCTGCAGTGATTTTGGAGCCCCGCCAAATAAAGTCTGACACTGTTTCCACTGTGTCCCCATCTGTTTGCCATGAAGTGATGGGACATTCAGAAAACAAAGATCATGGCATCTGGCCCCATCACTGGTCCCATATCTTTTACATATATACAAATTATATATGCATATGTAATACATTATATACATGTATGAAAGCAAGCACCTGCTTGTCTACATGTACACAACAAACACACATATGCTTCTGAAATTCCATAAAAGAACAGCTGAACAAATAGAAGGGCATATACTAAGTTCTTGGATCAGTTCAGTTCAGTTCAGTTCAGTCGCTCAGTCGTGTCCGACTCTTTGTGACCCCATGAATCACAGCACGGCAGGCCTCCCTGTCCATCACCAACTCCCGGAGTTCACTCAGACTCACGTCCGTTGAGTCAGTGATGCCATCCAGCCATCTCATCCTCTGTCGTCCCCTTCTCCTCCTGACTCCAATCCCTCCCAGCCTCAGGGTCTTTTCCAACGAGTCAGCTCTTCGCATGAGGTGGCCAAAGTACTGGAGTTTCAGCTTTAGCATCATCATTCCTTCCAAAGAAATCCCAGGGCTGATCTCCTTCAGAATGGACTGGTTGGATCTCCTTGCAGTCCAAGGGACTCTCAAGAGTCTTCTCCAACACCACACTTCAAAAGCATCAATTCTTCGGCACTCAGCCTTCTTCACAGTCCAACTCTCACATCCATACATGACCACAGGGATAGGGAGAGTTAATCTTTAAATAGACAAATTTTGTACATTAATTTAAAAAACAACTTATTTATTTTAATTGGAGGCTAGTTACTTTACAATATTTTAATGGTTTTGTACATTAATTTATAATGAATATAATTTTATTAAAAATAACAAAATAATTTGTAAAGTTCTTATGGAAAGAGAAATCAGAATAGTCGTAAAACACAGAACAATGAGGGAGCACTTGTTTTAGAAAATCTTAAAGTGAATCATAAATCTTTAACAAATCAGTGAGGTATTGGCTAGTAAATAAAAACCCATGGAAAATAATACAATATCTAAAGATATATGGATTTCAAATATCGAAGTTAGCAATTCAAATTAGAGAGAGAGAGAGTGTGTATATGTGTGGAGAGGAAAAGAGACAGACCAGTCCATACAGCAGTGGGGCTTCCCAGGTGGCGGTAGTGGTAAAGAACTCACCTGCCAATGCAGGAGACTAAGAGAGAGGGTTCCATCCCTGGGTCGAGAAGATCCCCTGGAGGAGGGCATGGCAACCCACTCTGGTATTCTAGCCTGGAAAACCCCATGGACAGAGGAACCTGACAGACTACATTCCATGGGGTCACAAATAGTCAGACACACTGAAACAACTTAGCACGCACATACAGTATTAACCGGGCAGCCATTTGGAATATAATTGGATTCACATTCATACTGTGCATGAAGATAAATTCCAAATCGGTCAAAAATTTTAAAGTAAATTATGAAATCATAAAAATAGTACATGAAGACACGTGAGAGTTATTTTATTACCTAGAAATGGAAAAATCACTTCAATTATTATACAAAATGAAAAAGCCAGAGGAGAAAAAAACCTCATTTCATGTATTTAAAAATTCTGTTTGCAAAAATGGTCAAAGCAGAGTCAAAAGACAAATGACCCTTGGCAAATATCTGTAACTTTTTTCAGATGAATGGCTAATATCTTTAATATATAAATAGGTCTTTCACATCAATATAGAAAAATCATCAAGCCACTGGGAAAATGAGCAAAGGATATGTGTAACAGATTAGAGAAAAGGGAAATCCCAAACTAAAGACTCTATAAAAGAGTCAATTGACTTTTTGCATAATAAGAAAATTTAAATTGTTTTCATATACCATTTTCATCTACCAAACTGGCAAACATTCAAACATTTGATGATACCGTATGTTGCCAAGACTGGGTGGAAACACTTTATATGCTGCTGGAGGGAAGTAAATTGGTATAGTTTATATTAATATCAAACAAAATTACAAGCACATCTATTCGTTGACCCTGCAATCCCACTTCCAGAAAATTATACTATGGATATGTTTTCCTATGTGAAAATTGACATAAGCAGTATTATTCTTCATGGCAAAGAGTTGGAAGTCACCTAAATATTCACTAACAGAAGGCTGGTTAAATGGAATTGTTCAGCTGAAGCTTTTAAAGAACTGATATGCAAAGATCTCCAAGTTACATTTTTGAGTGAAAATCAAGATGTAGAACAGTGTGTATAGCATGGGAGTGACGGGGGAGCCTGGTGGGCTGCCGTCTATGGGGTCACACAGAGTCGAACACGACTGAAGTGACTTAGCAGCAGCAATGGAAAAAAAGAATAAATATTCATATTTGTTCCTATTTTAATTGAAATATATCTGAAAGGACACAGATGACTTAATGACAGTTATACATTTTTCTGTTCTTGTTTGGCTTTTTCATTTGAAGAGAGGTCAACTGGGTAGCTGTAGGATTTGAACAGGAGAAAGATTTTTTATTTGTCACATTTTTTTTTACTATTTGAATTTTGAATCATGTATAATATAAAAATATACAATTAATATTTATAAAATTAAAAATATAAAAATTATTTTAAGAAACCAAATGCCTACAAGATAGATTAATGAACAAGTCACAAATTTTCAGTTTCTTTTTCTGAATGAAGTTGGGAGAGCCAGACTCAGAGACCCATCCAACGAATCTCCTCACTTTTCAATAACCTTTATAGTATCATTTGGGAATCCTGTTACTACATGAAGAGTTTGAAAACCAACTTTTAAAATCCAAAAGTTAATGCATATAGAGCATCTTTTAAAAGCCTGGCATATAGTGATTAGCTTGGCAAATGTAAAGTGTCATTTTTATTTCCATACTTTGTAGATGGGCAAACTGAATCATGCAGAAATACTCAATGAAATTTTAAAATCCTCTTTTTTTTCTTTTTTATATGGTGCTTATTGATGTCTTGACACACCTCATTCTGTGGTATTGTCAGTGGTTAATAGAGGTCATATTTTTGGTGGAAGCTTATGGGTGTGCTGCTGCTGCTGCTGCTGCTAAGTCGCTTCAGTCGTGTCCAACTCTGTGCGACCCCATTGACGGCAGCCCACCAGGCTCCGTCGTCCCTGGGATTCTCCAGGAAAGAACACTGGAGTGGGTTGCCATTTCCTGAGGGTAACAGATATCAGAATGTGGTAACCTGTCCTACTGCGGGCCTGAGGTCCTCCATCTCCTGTTATTGTTCAGTTATTAAATTGTGTCTGACTCTTTGCAAACTCATGGACTGCAGCACACCAGGCTCTTCTGTCCTCCACTACCTCTTGGAGTTTGCTCAAATTCTTGTCCCTTAAATTGGTAATACTGTCTAACCATCTCATCCTCTGCTGCCCGCCTCCTTCTTTTGCCTTCAATCTTTCCCAGCATCAGGATCTTTTCTCATGAGTTGGCTCTTTGCATCAGATAGCCAAAGTGCAGGAGCTTCAACATCAATCCTTCCAATGAATATTCAGGGTTGATTTCCTTTAGGATTGATTGGTTTGAACTCCTCACTGTCCAAGGGACTCTCAAGAGTCTTCTCCAGTACTACAATTAAAAAGCATTGATTCATTGGTGCTCAGTCTTCTTTATGGTTCAGCTCTCACATCTATACGTGGCTACTGGAGGCAAAATGAATTTCAAATCACAACCTATGGAGGAAAAAATGCCATCATGGAAAGCACACAGAACTTGGAGTCAAAAGATCTAGTTTAGATTCATGATTTATCCACAGAGTAGCTTAGTAGACCCTGGGAAGTTCTTTTTAGCAGTATCAATCATTGACCACATCCCTGTGACATCTGTCCTCCTATCCTGATATGTATGTGCATGGGTGTGTGTGTGTGTGTGTGTGTGTGAGTCACCCAGTTATGTCTGACTCTTTGTGACCCCATGGACTGTGGCCCACCAGACTCCTCTATCCATGGAATTCTCCAGGCAAGAATCCTGGAGTGGGTAACCATTCCCTTCTCTGGGGGATCTTCCTGACCCAAGGATAGAATCCAGGTCTCCTGCATTGCAGGCAGATTCTTTACTATCTGAGCCACCAGGGAAGCCCTCCTATCCTCATAGGCTGCTTTGAAGCTTGACAAATCTAACTGGATTTGAAAGCATTTCAAAACTGAAAGGTAGCACAGAGGTGTGCAGCATAATAGACGACAATTTCATCATAATGTCAGTCCCATTCATTCTCTGCATAAGTGGCAGAGAATTTGTGGCTGGTGAGGACAGTGTTAAATTTACAGAGCAACCCAAGGAGAGACTCGCTTGCCATAAGGGGAGACCCACGACTGATGGTAGGCACTTAACAGCATGTTCCAATTACAGCATTTAAATCTAATTGCATACTCTGTTAATCTCTGTCAGTGCGGCATCATTTAATATCATCTCGGCAGCCTCTAATATTGTGAGCAATGTGAGCTGAGCTGAGACTATTGAAAAAGTTCAGTCCCAGGTCTTCATATCCCCTTTAATTCTCTCTGTCAATTATGCCTCCGCCAAGAGTTCAAATAAAGGTCTTGGGATCCGGGGTTGGAGCTACCTTTTTGAAGCAAAGCCTCTTATAAATATACAGATTATATCAGGAGCCTCCAACTCCTTGCCCTGGTTGTGTTTGACGGGTTAGTTGCAGTGACTAGTCCCTAGGGTATAACTTACTATAGGCTTCTTTCAAACAAATATTGTAAATACAATCTGTTCCATGAATTATAGCTCTGGAAATAACGTGATATCACTTGCACGTATATTTTCTCCCCTCCCCAATCCCCCTGGCTCAAGTAAGGTCGATGTGAAAACTCCTCCTGACTCTTACTTAGCTCAATTTTTTTTTGCACATAGAGAGCTTTTTATCTTTAATTATTGTTATTATAAATTTTAGTGAATTAACATGAAACCTCTGGTCATGGACTTAGATTTTAAAATAAAATTCTTAAATCAGAGAAATCAAATGTAGGAATAACACCAACTCTATTTAAATCCAACTTTTATCAGGAATCATTTATTCAATCAATAGACACCAAATAGATGATGTCACTTGTGCCATGCCTGTGCTGGCTCTCTGACTGAGAAGTTACATTCTTTCTAAAAAAATGATGGGCTCCAAATCCAGGTCCATGTTTTATAAACCATATGGTTAGGTAATTTTCTAAGCTTCTCTAAATCTGAACTTACTTTCCTGTAACATTTTAATACTCTTGCCTCTCTTGAAGCACCGCTTGGGGGATTAAATGAGATAATGTATGTAAAGTACCAGGTAGAGTTTCATACACTTTTTACAGCTGTTTAGTTTTTGCTAATAGTAATGAATAGTTATTATTTGTCAGTCAAAGGGCTAATCCTCTTTCATGAAGTATTCTTTTGTAACGTTTTGGGCAGGCCTATAGTTTGATACCTTTATTACCCCAATTTTATAGTTGAAGATTGAACCCCAGATTGAAACCTGGGGAGATGAATTTTGTCCATGGCAACCCACCTGGAACATGGAGAGTAGAAATTTAAGCCTATGAAACGAGAAACCACAGGTGTGTTCTCTGACTATGGTAGGATCGATGCCATGCCTTCAAGGACTTCTCTTCAAATCTCACTGGGGAGATGAGACTTACCCAAAACTGTAATTGGTTAGCCAAACACAGCCATGTGTGATTAAGCATCCAGAGTGACTCCGCCTGCTTTACTTGGAAGGCGCTGAGACAAAGCAGCTAGAGAACAAGCTGAGCTGCTCAAAGAGACCGGAAATCACATAATGGAAATAAGATGGACTAGGTTTCTCTCTCAAGGAGTTATCCAGGGCTGTGTGGTTCTGTGATGTCTGGTTTCATCTTCCATCCTCAGACAAGTGTTTGTTCCTAGGCAGCTGCTCCAGTTGTTACTGGTCTGAGGTTCTTCCGACCTGGGTGGGCTTGTGGGACAGTGTGGTGATTAAGACTTCTGTCACTTTTGCCCGTGGGAACTTGGGCAGGCTATTTACTCTCTGTGCTGCAGGTTTCTCTCCTGAAAAATAAGTGTAATAATAGAGTTATTGATAAACTTGAACACGTTTAGAACAGTGCTTGGCACATGGTATTACATTGTGTGTGTGTGACTATTGTATGTATATAGTGGGGTCTCAGTATTTGTCCATCACTTGGCTCCTGGAGATGGGTGTCCCTCTTTCTGGAGATGCCTAAGTTTCCTAGGCATCTTTCTGGAGATGCCTAAGAAATTACTCATCAGAAATTAATGAAGATTGTAATCACCTGGAATTCTTGCAGTGAAAAGGGGAACCCAGACAGAGACCAAGGAAGATGGAAACAGAAAGATCAGCCCACAGTGCAGAGTGTAGGGCAGTTCTGCTCAAACAGACTGGAAATCACACAATAGAAATAAGATGGAATATGTCTCTTGAGGAGTTATCCAGGGCTGTCTGGTCCTGTGATATCTGATTTCATGTGCCATCCCCGTGTCTGCAGGGGAAGGGATGGAAAGCAGTCTGGGTGAATGATGGGAGTAGCGCCCCACCTGTGCCCTCTAGAAGTACTGAAGGATTGATCCATCTTCTCCGTCCCTTCCCCAGTCTTTAAGAGGAGAGGAGCTCCAATTTTAGTCAAGGACACACCGTGAGCCATGGAACTAGGCAGAGATGCTCTACTATTTTGGGCAGTCCTTCTTTGGGAGGTCTTATCCAAGATCATTGCAAACATATTAAGATGCAGTCACATTCCTTGTTTCCTATAATTAAGAGTATAATTGTAATATAGTGGCTGAAAAAATGTTACATTTATATAGCTACTTAGTTCAACATTATTTTGATTTGCAGTTTTTGTTCTTTGTTTTGGATCCTGTATTATTTTAAAAATCCTGACCTCCCAGTACTGAATAGATGAAGTAGCCTTGGCACTAGTGGCTGCGAGCAGATGATTTATTCAAAACAAGAAACTGGTTGAAATGATGATTTTTGCTTTTCACTGATTTATTTTTGGAAATTTTACTCAAAAACTTTTGTGGTTGGAACTTCTTAGGCATGGAAGGGGAGAAAGAGGTCACAAGCTCTTGGGTATTTTTCTTCTTTGGGAATCGCTCTTCACTATGGGTAGTGAGGTTTGATAGTCTGGGGCCTCCTCTCACTGAAGAAGTAGGGTTCTACCTCCACAGGCATCTCAGGGTCAGGATGGGGCTGAGTGAAAGGAATATGGAAATGACTGCTTTGATCTGATGGTTGAGTGGAAAAAGGATTCTGGAAATGTCCAGCCCAGATCATGGGCTTCTCCCATTAAGGCCAATTTCCATAGTGTAATTAACTCCTGCCATGGCTATCAACATGATAACATGCTAAGAAGTTGAGAAAAATATGCACAATCAACTCTAGTGAGCTATTTCAGACACTTCCAGCATACCAGTGTGTGTTGTGTGTGTGTGTGTGTGTGGGTGTGGGTGGGTGTGCATGCATGCATCAGTAAGGCTTTCTGGAAAAAGTGCCCATGACCTAAGTCTTAAAGGATGAGTAGGAAGGAACTAGGAAAAGAAAGGTAAGAAGGACATTCAAGGTAGGGAAATAGAACAAACGAAGGAAGGAGGCCCCGAATGGCATGATGTGTAAGGACAAAGAACTCAGTCCACTTTATGGTCATTACTGAAGGTCAGCATGTATTCGGTTCTGCTCACCATTTTTTCTTATAAAAGACATGTATGTTATTCAAAAAAATGAACTCAAGTCATTATCATGTTTAAATCTCTTCATAGTATTTTTTCATTATTCATTTGTCAGTCACAACAAACATTTATGAGAGCCTACTTAGTGTTTTTTAATGAAATGACTTAAAGATGAGTAAACAGATAGTCCCTGTCCTCAAACAACTTGTAATGAAACAGAACATAAATAAGTACATATGACACACCATGATGGAAATACTGAGTAAAATATGCATATATTATTAGGTATTGCAGGAGATGGAGCTATGGACCCCAAAGATGTGGACTTCTTAATTCCTAGAACCTGTGAATATATTACCTTACACGGCCAGAGGGACTTTGCAGATGTGATTAAATTAAGAGGCTTGAAATTGATAGATTATCCTGGATTATCTGGGTGGGCCTTGAATGTAGCCATAGGGATCTTTATAAGAGAATCAAGATGTAAGGATGGAAGCAGAGGGAGTGAGAACATGCTGTGATACTGGCTTTGAAGATGGAGGAAGGGGCCACAAGCCAAGGAATGTTGTCAGCAGCATTTAGAATCTGCAAAAGGCAAGAAAATGGATTCTCCCTTAGAGCCAGACTCTGGAAGAAATGCAAGCCTATCACAACTCGATTTTAGCTTATTGAAATTTGATTCAGACTTATGACCTGTAGGCTGTAATTAACTTTATGGTTTCTTAAAAAAATTTTTTTTTTATTTGGCCGCCCCAGGTCTTGGTTGCAGCATGTGGGGTCTGTCAGTTAGGTGTGGTATGTGGAATCATTTCAGTTGCAGCACGTGAACTCTTGGCTGCTGCATGTGGAATCTAGTTCCTTGACCAGGGATCGAACCTGGGCCCCCTGCATTTGGAGCTTGGAGTTTTAGCGACTGGATCACCAGGAAGTCCTCACATTGTTGTAAATTACTGTGTTTTGAGGTAATTTATTACAGCAGTCACAGGAAACTAATATAGAGGTATTGAAAGCAGAGATATAACATGGTAAGTAAAAACCTTGATCTGAGAGTCAGATGTCTCTTTTACAATCATGGGCATATCTCTTAACAGTTCTACAACTTTGGGCAAGTTACTAACTGCTTCATGCCTCAGTTTTCTCATCTGTAAAGTGAGACAATTATACCTACTTCATAGATTCAGAGTGTGGGTGTTGTGAAATTATATACACATTGTCTGGATTGTGTGTATGTGCATGCATGCATCAGTAAGGCTTTCTGGAAAAAGCGCCCATGACCTAAGTCTTAAAGGATGAGTAGGAAGGAACTAGGAGAAGAAAGGTAAGAAGGATATTCATAGCGAGCAATCCATGATGTAAGCTACGGCTTTTATTTCGATAATTAAGTTTCTGCCTTCTCTCTGCTCTCTGATCAAGTTGGTGAGTATAACTGAATATGTTGAGGATTAGATGAGATTTTGTGATCTGGCCTGGACAAAATTTTGCCATTTCTAATGTTATTTTTATGGGCAAATATGATCTCAAGTTGAAAAAGCCAGTCCTTCACACATTTTGGAATTGCCAAATGATTTTAATTCTGAGTACAGTCTTGTCGCTCTCAGAACAAAAATTCTCGTTTGATCAGTCATTAAAAGGGTTAAGAGTTTGCATTTTTCCATCTCCCTGCTACCCCCTCGCCCCAACCCCACCAATAAAAATCATGTTTTGTGCACCCTCTCTTTGGCGCGAGTATTATTCTCTGCTCTGTGATTTGGAGTCAGCCTGTCTGTCCCCTGACTGAGCAGCAGCAACTGAACAGCTGTGAAAACAATGCAGAAGCTGAGGAGAGCTGTGATTAGTGGGGGAGCTGGGGAATCTGGGGCCCGCCAGGCTTGTGTCCCACGTCAGCACACAGTCTGCAGAACCTGGGTATCACTTGGCTGGGCTCAGCCTCGGCAGGCCCGTCCCCAAGCTTGGGGCTCCCCATCACTGGTGCTGCTCTTGTTCTCTGGCACCTTCACTTCAGAAAGGGTGTTTATTCCCCCATATTATTCCCTGCACATCCTTGGGACCATTGCATAAACATAGTGTTGCTAGGCAGATCTCTAGCCTCCTTTCATCCTGGGTCCCAGCAAGTTCCGTCCAAGCAAATTCAGAGGAGTGTACCTACAGCTGGGGTTGTCCACCACAGCAGCTCTCCTCTCTGGCCCCAAGTTTTCCTGCCAGAAATCCCCCAGCTTCTGCCTTGTGCATTTGATTTTCTAGATGTGGACATTTAAGCGAGTTTACAGATCCCCCTGGCCCCCAACCCTTCCCCCTGCTACTGTGTCCATTACTCCCCAGAGTGTGCGTAGGAAACATGTAACTTAATCAAGTGTGTGTTGTGTTAAGTCGCTTCAGTCATGTCCAACTCTTTGTGACTCCATGGACTGTAGTCCACCTGGCTCCTCTGTCCATGGGATTTTCCAGGCAAGAATACTGGGGTGGGTTGCCATTTCCTGCTCCAGGGGATCTTCCTGACCCAGGGAATTGAACCCACATCTCTTGTGTCTCCTGCATTGGCAAGCATGTTCTTTACTACTAGTGCCACCTGGCAAACTTAATCCTAGTCCTTTGCAAGTAATCAATCCAAGATTACTGGGGAACAAAGAACTTTGCTTTACTGTCCCAATGAAACGCCTGGTGATCTGCCAGCAGCACTTGCTGCTTTCTCTCTACTTTTTCAAACTTCCACCTGCCAGCAGCTCCCACATGCCCACCCTCTCCTGGTTCCCTTCACCTAAGTGACAGTCTTGCCCTCTTCTGCCTTATGTTTCCCTTCCTAATGACAATGGGGCTGCATTCATATTTCTAACCCCAGCAACCAGCACAGAACCTGACACACAGAGGGTTCAGGAAGCATCTGGAAGGTGAAGAGATGCTGAAACCATTTAAATGTACTCTTTCCTTGTTTCTCCTTTGAAATATAATTTAAAAATCTGTTACCATGCTGATTTAGGTTTAATATTTTCTCCTCTGGATTTAGTCACCACTGTAATTATTCATAGTTCTCAACTGATCACAATAATTCATATACATTATGAATGTTGATAATTAATTATTAGACCTCAAATTGGAATTTCATTGAAAACACATCTCTAAATAATGGACTTATTCATGTAATTTATGGATCAGCATAGGACTACTAGTTATTTTAATGACAGAAGCTTCTATATTAACTCTATTCTATTTTTTGTTTGTTTTTAAAATATTTTAAATATTTAAATATTATTGGAGATTTCAAATATGCACTAACTAGAGAGACTAGTAAAATAAATTGCCCATTATCATTTGCCCTTTTTTTATGTTTGCCTATAAACTGTATTTCTACTGCGTGTAAGCTATTTAACGTCTGTAGGTCTTTGCTTAGTCCACTTTATTGAGTGAATGGTGTGTCTGTCCTTATTTGACTTCAGTTGTTATACACAAAATACTACTCTCATTTTTATTAGTCTTTTGAAATGCTGACTACACACACACTTCCTGAGAGCCATCCATGGCAGATTCACTGATTAATCAGAGTACTGTTTTCTGCTGATATTTAATGCAGCTCAAAAATCCTTCTTAATGTGGTGCTCCAGGCAATTACTATCAACCAACAGAGTGGCATGAGAACTGAAATCAATTTTAGTCCTTGTGTGTTTATTTTAAAGAATAATTTCTTTATTACATTTGCAAATCTGGTAAATAACACAAAAATCAAGCAGTATTGGAAAGTTCATAGAAGAAAGTAAATTTTTCCACAAATTTCTCCACCCGCATATTATTCATTGTAAGTTTGAAAGTGTATTTAATATTATTTTCTACATTTCTTTTTGCAAACAAAGGGATGTGGCATAAATAATTATATAAAAGTGTGGTCATTAAAATGCACATCATTTTTAATAGAGAGTATGTTTATTTTTTTTCTTAAATCTAATGGAAGAAAAAACAAGGAATTGCTAAACCTCAGACTATTACTTAACAGGATATTTATTCTTAAAAGAAATCCTTCCAAACTTAAGAAAAACATTATGAAATACATTAATGGGATGAGGAAAAATTGCTTTTAAATTAGATGCTCCAAATTGGGCCTTATCTATAAGTGCTTTTTTTGAAATATAAGACTTGTGGGTCATCTATGTCTTCACAGCCCTTCCTCATGCCTTCCATTTTTCCTTAGTGAAATTATTTTACATTGTTGGAATTCATAATATTAATATCTAATTTATAAATGTAATTCCCAGTTGTCTAATCTTAATTCAATACTCAAATCCATTTAGCGCTTACTACTAGCCTTTTCACCATGGCTTTGCCTTTGCGAAATTCTTTTATTTTGAGGCATTTTTGATTTGCAATATTTTGTTATCGGGCACCTTTTTCACCAAAGGCTCATAGGTTTTGTGTTTCTAAGTTTTTAATGCACTTGAGAACGCTCTCATCTTTATGCTTGAAGGGTAGTAATTAAATTGTCTTTATGGTTCTATGATCCAGACAACCAAATGATGGTACTATTTCTTTGCAGAATGACTTAAAAACAGTCCATGTCTCTAGCATTTAGGTGTTCCCTGGAAACTTGCCTGAGACCTGGTAGGATAAACCTTT
Organism: Bos grunniens; assembly: GCF_055505025.1. Taxonomy (NCBI): domain Eukaryota; kingdom Metazoa; phylum Chordata; class Mammalia; order Artiodactyla; family Bovidae; genus Bos; species Bos grunniens. Next base: position 36,557,566 of record NC_141167.1, on the reverse strand, counting down.
TGCTCATAGACAGCATGGCTGCACGCTGGAGGCCCCCTTTGCCTTCTCTATGTCACTGTCTCTTTCCAATCCTTTTCTGCTCTTGGCCCAGCTGAATACCTTTTCCTTGTTTACCATGAGAATCATAATTCTGGCCTTGGTCCATCCTCTGTGAGATTTAATTTCTTTAACACCTGCTCTGGAAAGATCTTGTTTTTCACAAAATTTCCTCTTCCTTACTCACAAGGAAAATGCATTCTGTCCTTGGCACCCCTGAAAACTGAATTAAATGATTTTTCTAAATCTTCCTGCAGGTTTTGCTACTTATACCATTAAGGTTTTCCATGTCATCTCTCTTGTTTCATAGCCCAGTGTTTCCTCAGTTCAGGATATGGCTGCTTGCTTTGAGCAGTTCATTGTATCTAAAAATGAGGTATTTATTAGAGACCCTCAAAGTCTGATAACTGATTAGCAATGTCTAACTTGGTTTCTGCCTTCATCTCTTGCCCACTAAACTAAACAGCAGAGGCCACTGTAATAACCCTTTTTATTAGCACGGTACAAACACAAAATCTCACTAATTGTGGTTGATGCCTGGTTTGTGATTCTAATAGAGAAGACACACAAGCAAAAAATATAGTGTGAGTTTTGTTTAACTGGGTGAGAGGAGGGATGTTGGGAGAAGATGATCTAAATCTGTGGAGGCTTCAGGGAAGATTTTACAAAGGATTTGGCTTTTGAAGGAAGATTTGAAGATCAAGTTGGAGTTTGTCAGGAACTCAGGCCCTTGGGTGAGAGCTCAGAAGAGAACGACAGGATGTGCAGTGAAGTGGCGGCAAGGAAAAGCACGGTGGGCCGTGGGAGCTGGGAGAACGTTAGGATGGCCTGGAGGGAGGAAAGTTGGAATCTGTGGTTGATGAGGTAGATAAAGCTCTGCTTCTCTGAGACCAGAGTTTTGATGTTATCATGTAGGTGACGGAAAGTCAGGGAATTCCAATTCTGAAAGGCAGAACTTTACTGTAATCAGATCTGTGTGTCATGGGGGTTGGTTCTGGCAGGGACTGGTGGCTGTTGTCAGTGGCTGAGACTAGAGGTGGTGAGACAAATCCTACTGTAAATGCACAGGTGAGAGACAGTAGGCTTCACTTGGGTGTGACCCACTAAGAAGGCAGTAGATGTGAGGGTGAAGAGGGGGGTCTCTGTGAGAGGTTTCTTAGATGATCTCAAAGCCAGAGAGCAAATCCTACGAACAAAGATCAACAGATCTGGATGCATCTGACCACGTGGCACCTTGCCTCTGCTTATTATTGGCAATGTGATCATGGGAGAGTCGCTGAACCATCTTGGACTTGGTTTACTCATCACTATATATGCAAATGAAAATGCTTGGTGTGAATATTATTTGTAATAATATTTTCCCTTGGGAGAATGCATGGTGCCCTGTGACCCTGCGGAATGAGTTAGCTGTACCCATTCCTACCCTCTTTGCCCTATTGGGTTGTTTGACTCTGGGAACAGTGATGCTGTCAGCTCTGAACAGTTTGATGAAAATTTTACCTTTTGGCCTTCTGTGGTGGCTCAGATAGTCAAGAATCTGCCTGTAGTGCAGGAGATCTAGGTTCAATCCCTGGGCCTGGAAGATCCCCTGGAGAAGGGAATGGCTACACATTCCAGTATTCTAGTCTGGAGAATTCCATGGACAGAGGAGCCTGGTAGGCTACAATCCATGGGGTCACAAAGAGTTGTACACAACTGAGTAATTAACATCCTAGCACCTACTTTCAGAGAAGGCAACGGCACCCCACTCCAGTACTCTTGCCTGGAAAATCCCATGGATGGAGGAGCCTGGTAGGCTGCAGTCCTTGGGGTCGCTAAGAGTCAGACACGACTGAGCGACTTCACTTTCACTTTTCACTTTCATACATTGGAGAAGGAAATGGCAACCCACTCCAGTGTTCTTGCCTGGAGAATCCCAGGGACAGCGGAGCCTGGTGGGCTGCCATCTATGGGGTCGCACAGAGTTGAACACGACTGAAGCGACTTGGCAGCAGTAGCAGCAGCAGCAGCAGCAGCAGCAGCAGCAGCAGCACCTACGTTGCGTAACTGAATAGTTCAGAGGGTGAGTCAGGAATATAAAATCAATCAAAGCCCAACTGAGTGCATTTTGCATAAGACATCTTATTAGTCATAGGATGAACAGTTATTTCAAACAAATAACCTCTGTTCGCATGTTCTTGGGACTGGAATCTATGTGGAGTGTAGGGTAGGGAGGAAGCATATTGCTACTTCTACTATCACTAATCTTAATCTATAATGAATGGAATATTTAACATGTACCAGGAACAAATATTTTAATTATATAATATCACTTAAGTCGCACAATAAACTTATGAAGTAGGACTTGTTCATCTGTTTTACAGATGAGAGTATTAAAACTAAAACACTGAAAATAGCTTGCTCAAGGTCACTTAACTAGAAAATATTAACTCTGGTTTTTCAGTTAGCTTTTGCTGAATAACAACCCCTATGAAACAGTGTGGCTTCCAAGAACTATCATTTATTATTCCTCATGAGTCAAGGGGTTAGTTGGGTGTTTTGAAGATCTGGGTCAGGCTTGGTTGGTGTCAACTGGGTTTACTCCTGCATCTGTGGTCAGATAGAGGGCAGGCCAGATGAATGGCCTCTCTCAATAGCCTTTTCTGGCCGTTGGCTGACTGTCAAGCAGAGAAGTGAGAGTGACTGGACCTCATTAACTAGCAGGCCAGCCTGGCTTATTCACATGGCACAGGGCGGATGTTCCAAGACCAAAACCAGACATGAGCAGACACTTGCAGCCCCAACTTAGACTATTGCTTCTGCTACAGTCTTTTGGCCAAAGTAACACAAGGCCAATACAAATACAAAGGATGGAAAAGTAAGTTCTGCCTCTTAGTTGAAGAAGTGAAAAGAATTGTGGCTCTTTGTGTTATATGCCACACAAGCCTAAGTGTGGTTTTGGACCCCAATGCCCAAAATCCTACAGTGAAGGACATTATTTTTAATCCTTATTTGTATCAATAGATGAGCAAACTGAGGTTCAAAGATATTAAGCAACTTGCTGAAAGTTCCTTGACTAGTGAGTAGCTAAACCTTGGTGTGAAGCCCAGCATGTCTGACTCCAAAGCCAGTGAGTTTGTACTGGACCTAGATGGTGACACTCAGGGTTCAAGTCTGTGAGAGGTGGAGCCATTTGTTCCTGGGGGTGGAAGAGACCTCAGAGGTTGTCTGGTCCATTAGCTGATAGACTTTTGAATTTCCATGGTTCACTATAATTTCAAAAAGTATTTTGGCACCACCACAGATTTCTCAACTTGCTAATTTTTTTTTGCCAAGTCAGGCACTGTAAAAACCATCTATCATCCTCATTTTATAGAAAAATAATGAAACTTCAACACCAAAAGATGTAATTTTATAATTGAGTTATTGTTTAAATTGAATTAATTTAGCTTTGTGAAAACTTACTATTTTGTCTTTGAAGTGAAGTTGCTCAGTTGTGTCTGACTCTTTGCAACCCCATGCACTGTAGCCTACCCAGCTCCTCCTTCCATGGGATTTTCCAGGCAATAGTACTGGAGTGGGGTGCCATTTCCTTCTCCAGGGGAATCTTCCTGACCCAGGGATCAAACCTGGGTCTCCCACATTGTAGACAGATGCTTTACCATCTGAGCCACCAGGGAAGTCCTCAGTTCAGTTCAGTTCAGTCGCTCAGTCGTGTCCGACTCTTTGCGACCCCATGAATTGCAGCACACCAGGCCTCCCTGTCCATCACCAACTCCTGGAGTTCACTCAAATTCACGTCCACCGAGTCGGTGATGCCATCCAACCATCTCATCCTCTGTCATCTCCTTCTCCTCCTGCCCCCAATCCCCCTCAGCATCAGAGTCTTTTCCAATGAGTCAACTCTTCACATGAGGTGGCCAAAGTACTGGAGTTTCAGTTTTAGCACCACTCCTTCCCAAGAACACCCAGGACAGATCTCCTTTAGAATGGACTGGTTGGATCTCCTTACAGTCCAAGGGACTCTCAAGAGTCTTCTCCAACACCACACTTCAAAAGCATCAATTCTTTGGCGCTCAGCCTTCTTCACAGTCCAACTCTCACATCCATACATGACCACAGGAAAAACCATAGCCTTGACTAGATGGACCTTTGTTGGCAAAGTAATGTCTCTGCTTTTGAACATGCTATCTAGGGAAGTCCTACTTTGTCTTTATTATTTGTTTATTTTTTGGTGGGCCAGGGATGTCTTTAGATTGGCTTAAGGACCTGCATATAGATGCTACTAATTTATACCTGTCTTTTCACTTGTTGGCACTCAAATACCCTCTAAAACATTCCTAACTAGTGGTATTCAATCATTGCTTGCACACTTCTAGAGACAGGGAGCTCACTATTATCTGAAGCAGTTCACTCCATCTTTATATAGCTGAACGAAAAAAATAATATTCTTTTATATTTTAGAACACTAATCCTTCTCCCAGTGACAACTAGCCATCAGCTGAAGTTCATCTCTTGGTGTTCAATTAGAAAAACTGAATGCACTAAGGTGTTTGGAAACATCTAAAGCTCCCCTGAGTTGTTATGAACCCTAGTTCCTTTGGTCTCCACTGAGACAATGCTGTCTTTGAGTACCATCTATTCTCATCTTGCTCTCAGGCTTCATCCAGTTTGACTACATCTGCCTTCAGGTAGGTGTAGAAGTCTTTTTCTCTGTGTTTGGCCTGATTATCTGCAGTAGATTAGGTCATCCATTTTCTCTTTCTACATATGATTCTTCTGTTAATGAGGTTCAAGATCATATTTGCCTTAGCAGGAGATCATATCAAGTTGTTGACTCAAGGCTCAAGTTTAAGCCTCAGTTTCTATGTGAATAAAATGTGAGCACAATAGAGCTGTTTGAAAGGCTCAATAGATACTCAACAAAATCCAATACAGCTTCAATAACGTTGAGAGAATCTATCATGAACTAGAACCTGTGAGAGATGCTGGGAATATAAAGAAGAAAAGATATAGTTTCTGTTCTCAAAGAAGTCAATGTCCAAAAAGTAAAACAGACATGCAAAAACAATAATACAACATTATCAATTTTCTCTCTCTCTCTTTTTTTTTTTTTAGTGGTGGTTACCAACTGAGATGGGAGAATGGGAAAAGTAGTATCAATGCCTCCTGGGATTTCAGGAGGGCTTTATAGAGGATGTAGCATCAGACCAAGACCTGGAGAGTGTTAAGAGTTGACAGGCGGACCTGGTCTTTCTATATTTGGGGCAGGTATTAAATCCTGGAAGTTAAGGAACATGGGCTTTGAGACCAGACTGTCAGAATTCTAGTCATGACATTGCTACATCTCACAGTATATATCAGTTTCTTTCTCAAGGACATTATTGCTCCCTCCCCAGTGTTATTGTAAGGATCAAATGAGACAATATCCGTAAAGTTCTTGGCATAGTTCTGATACATAAGTGGTGTGTGTGTGTGTGTGTGTGCGCGCGCTCAGTCACACAGTCGTGTCTGATTCTTTGTGGGCCCATGGAATGTAGATCCCCAAGTTCCTATGCCCATGGAATTTTCCAGGCAAGAATATTGGAGTGGGGTACCATTTCCTACTCCAGGGGATCTTCCCAACCCAGGGAGTGAACCAGTGTCTCTTGCATCTCCTGCATTGGCAGGTAGATTCTTTACCACTAGCGCCACCTGGGAAGTCATAGGTGGTAGCTATTCTTATTCAAAATGACCCAAGATGACTCAGGTCCAAGCCTGATCAACTATACCATTTAATTTCCTTTTATTACAGTCTTCCTGATACAGTGCAGAGTACACCTAGGATACATCCTTACTTGCCAGACTCGTGGGAGAATGACTTTAGGAAGAACACATTGATGGGCCAAGAAGTTGCTGCACCCAGAAGTGCAGACAGTCGCTGGAGGAGGAGACAGTCTGAGACAATCATGTTCACATTTCTCTTATGAAATGTCATCATTAGAAATCCCACCCAACAACAGCAACAAATTTTAACCTGAAATCACTTCAAGCATAAAGAAAAATTGTAAGAATAAGAATAGTACAAGGATAGTCATATGCCCTTTAACAAGATTCTTCTATTGTTGACATTCTGCTCCATTTGCTTTATCATTTCCTCTCTTTACCTTCGTGCTTACATATGGACACACACACAGTGTAAATAAACATACATATATATATGTATAATATTTTTCTGAACCATTGGAAAGTAAGTTGCATATATTATAGACTTTACCCTAAACATAGCAGTATCTATTTTCTAGGGACAATGGTATTTCCTTACATAACCACAACATGGTTATCAACTTCAGTAAACACTGAAAAAAACACTTTGATATAATTTATTGTCCTTATTCCAACTTTGTCAATTGACCCAATAATATCCTTTACAGCATTTAAAAACTTGAAGTATAGTTTATTTACAATGTTGTGTTAGTTTCAGGTGTACTGCAAAGAGATTCAGTTTTATAAATATACATGTATATATATTCTTTTTGATTATAGGTTGTTACAAGATAGTGATCCTTTACATTTTTAAGCCTCTATTATAGTATCTAAAAGTCAAAACTATATAAAAAATTACACTTAGAAGAATTCACTCTCTCACCTCCCTTCATCTCTGTTTCCTTAATCCTATAGGTATCCAGCTTAGTTGTTTTCTTTTTTATCCTTTTTTGGCGGGGGGTGGTAAAAATAAGCAGAGATTTGTATGTTTTCTTATTTCCTCTTTTTATTTGGCATAAAAGCTAGCATGCTATATATGTTATTTTGCATCCTGATTTTGTCAATTAATAATACTCCCTATAAATCATTCCTTCAATACATAGTGATTGTCATTTTTTTACAACAGCATAGTATTCCATTGTGTAACACTATGGTTTATTGAACCAGTTCTTTATATTTGGACATATAGGTATTTTCCAGTGTTTTGCAAATAAAAATGATAACTGCACTGAATAATCTTATGTATGTGTAGTTTTGTATTATTAGAGATTTATGTTCAGGGTGAATTCTTAGAGATGATATTTTGGGTAGAAGAGTAAATACATATGCAGTTTTACTATGTATTGACAAATTGTCCTCCATAGGGATTATGCTGTTTTTGCATTCCCACTAGTAAGCGACTGCCTGGGAAACCCATTTTGACTTTTATTTTTCACAGGATGATAAATTAGAAGGGATTCAGGAGCCAGGACAGAATGAAGATCAAAGGTCAGGTACTGCACAAAGTGGGAAAAAGGATGCCCAACACAAAAATCAATACACAAAGTGCTTTTTTTTCAGATCCTTGGACACCATCTGCTTAAGGGCAGGGCAGTCTTATTTAATTTTTCTCTTTAGGGCAAGGCATTTCTAGTAAGACATCTTAGCAAGATGCCTAGCACATTGTAGATGATCTATAGATATTGACTGTTTAAGTGAATGAGAGAATAAACTGGCAAAAACCTGGCATTACCCCTGGGAATAAATAAACCTGGCTGGGAGATTATTTTGAAAGGATAAATCTCACCTCTTCTTCTCCCCTTCCATCCTAGACAGACGCTCTCTTGTACAGCTGCTCCTGGGGACTGAGCAGTTTGAAGTTTCCAAAGATGAAAACATGTAAGCAGTCCTTGCATTAGGAGAGGGGGCTGCACAGAGGCCTATTGTCTGCTGGGACACTGGGAGCACTGTGGTGAACGGGGAGTGTCCTCCACTGCAGCCGGGTCTTTTCAGCCAGAGCATTGCCTTTTCTCTCTGGAATGTAATATTCTACCCGTGCCCTCGGAGTGGCATTATGCAGTAGCAGGGTCAGCAGTGGGGGGGTGCAGCCAGGGAAATTATCTCTGTCCAGGGAACCCAGTAAGTCAGAGGCAGCATCAGAGGGCACGGCCAGGACGGGACCGCTGAATGAGAGCTTTGTACAAGTCTTGGTGGCGGTGGCTGGAGAGGCACCCTCCTCTTGCAGCTCACCTGGGGGCTGAACAAAGCTGCCTTTCAGGCCTCGGGGCCCACAGTAAACATGGCACAGGTGATAGACCTGCTTTCCTGCTCCGCAGCGGGCCAAGGATCGCATTTCTGGCTGGTGTTTCTTGTGCATTGCCGCTAGGGCTCGTTCTCCCTCCAGGATTATGAAACAGCAGAACTCGCCTGTGAGAAGAGAGGCCACCTGTTCTGAGGCCACGAGGGTCACTTCAACTCTGAGGACTTTTTTTTTTTTTTTCAGAGTCACAGGGGAGCAGGCGCAACTAACCTAGGTTTCTGCTGACTTTTGACCTGATCCGCTCTAGTAAGCACTCTTTGTCCAGCTCTCAGGATTTGAAGAATTCCTGTTTCACTTGATCTTCATATGGTTTAGGGAGGTCAATGGGACAATTTTTACACAAGAGATAATGGAGCCATGATGAGCTGCAGTGAGTCCAGAGGGTGGAGTCTTCTGACTCTGGATTCAGAGTTCTTTGCAAGACATAATTCCACAGTATCATGGGAACTAGAATGATCCTGGGGGGAAAATACTACACTGCAACATGATTTTGGTATTTTTTTCTGGCTGTTATCTCTCCAGACTTGAAAGAGCAAGGTCCCTTATATAAGAGCCCAAGCTCTGATCTGAATTTGCATTCCTTGTTTGCCTACTAAGTTGCTTCAGTCATGTCAGACTCTTTGCGACCCTATCAACTGTAGCCCACCAGGCTCCTCTGCCCACGGGTTTCTCCAGGCAAGAATACTACAGGGGGTTGCCGTGCCCTCCTCCAGGGGGTCTTCCCAACCCAGGGATCAAACCCACGTCTCTTACGTCTCCTGCATTGACAGGAGGGTTCTTTACTACTAGTGCTACCTGGGAAGCCCGTTCCTTGTCTAAGAGATTGTTAATAGTTTTTATATGTCAGGGTTGAAAGCAGAAATTATGAAGCACTCATTATTCTATTTGGGCTTATGAACTCATGAATAGAGACTGGTGCTGTGATTCAAGGAAACAAAAGGCGGTTTATTTAGAAGGGAAAGGGCGGGTTTCCCTTTTCTGATTGAGATAGGGTTAGTTAGCACTTGGAGTGCTTCTGTGAGTGACAGAAATCCATGATCTATATGGATGAAGCACCAAATAAGGGAAGACGGCTGAGAGGATCGCTAACACTGAGGCTTTTGAAGCAGGTCTATGGCTGGGCTTGTGTTGGTTGGAGAGCTCTGCTGGGGAAGCATCTCTGAGCCCACCTGAAGCACCACCACCTGCCAAATGATAGAGGACTGTCTGCCTGGCAATGCCGTGTACAGGATGCATGTAATTGTAAGGAGAGTGAACACCATGTAGCAGTCCCTCATTCTGTGGATACCATATATACTGCCAAGACTGTTTTCAAAACCCTAGGCAGGGAAGGAAATCACCCTCAAAACTGACTGAAATGGAATCCTCCCTGCCTGTGGCAAGTAGGGGCTCAGAGCCAAATTTAATTTGCTTAAAGTAAATGAAACAATTTACTCATTAATTCATTTATTCATTCAACAATATTTATTGAGTTGTCACTGTGAGTCGGTATGATCTCAAGGAATGTCAGTATGTCCTTCTCTGGATAGCTGAGCAAAATTTGTTTAAAGTGGATTATTTTGATATTTGGCCTCTATAATGGTTCTGCTTTCTCTTCATGAATCATTTGTTGCAGTGTTTCCATAAATCCTTCTCTGCTTTCAAAATATGGCTCAAATACGTCCTTTTCCACAGATACTTTTTCTCCCACCTCACCCATAAATTAAGGTGTAGCTGTGTCTCGGCCTGAGCACTAGCCATGTCTACCCATGGATCTAGACATGTCTGAGGGTGTCTGGAAAACTGCAGATTGAGACCTGATGGAACTCTCTTTTAGGGGATATTGAGAATTCTCCTGTGAAATAAATCATGTTTCCACTTGTGGGATCCAGACAGACACATCTCAGCATGTCTGGAGAACCAATCTAGTGACCTCAGGTTTTAGGGAGGCATGGGAGATTCTCTAGGAAAAAAAAAATATCCTTTACCAAGAAGGAATCCCATCTAAAGCTCTTCCTTCACAGGTCAGAGAGAGAGAGAGTTCTGAATACAGAACAGTATTTATCATTTGGATTTGTCTCCTATCTTGCAAAGGCTGTCTTGGGAGCACAGAGCGACCATATATAAAAATAGAAACGACAACTTTGTTTAAATCTCTGTGTTTAAACATTTTGGTACCACCTCTCATCCCTTCATTCCTGGAGATTTATACAAAGGGAATAGAAATATTTTCTGTTTGACCATGAAATTGTACTGAAACTTTGGCATGTTGAAGTTTCTTGGTCATTGAGATTTGAGCCTTGGCAGAGTGGAGGTAAAACAGCCATTGACCTGGGTCTAGAGCTTGGTTGGATGGCACAGAGTAGCAATGAACACAGATCAGCCTTGGGTGGGTTAACTCTGCATGGGTGGGTTTGTTCAGGACTGAGACCTCCCTATAGGCGTCCAGAAGTTACTTGAAGAAGTCATGAAAGCGGTTAGTGCTGGCCTAATGGTGGGAAAAGTCACAAAATGTTTGGTTATTCAGGTCAATATGATCCAGAAGCAGAGAGAGTGCATGGAGGAATTATGGAGACAAGGCTGAAGAGGGTGATGGGGAAGATCATGTACAACCTTGTAAACTGTCCAAGGCAGTTTGAACCAATTGTAAAGACAGGTTAGATTGTGTTTTAGAAAGATCATTTTGGAGGCTACTTGATAACTGATTGGAAATGAGTAAAACTGAAGGAGGGGAAACTAAAACTTTGATCTGATTGTCAGCATTTCTTGGGTTACTCCTGGCTTTGGGATACACCCGGAACTGGAAGTGGTAGCATTACCTCAACTAGGTCCTCTGTTTGGATGGGCTAACTGTCCAGGGAATAAGGTGAAAACTTAGTCTTTATCTTGAATTCTCTTTTGATGATTCTGTTTTCCAGTCATCAAAGAGTCCTTTAAATTAGAGACTTTTGTTGAAGAATCCTTCATTTTATGAGTCTTCTCAATAATCAAAGCTTTTGTCTCAGGAACTAACTTTTACCTGTATTATAGACTTCTAGAAGATCTGATTATTTTGGGGGCAATAGTTAATAAAGAAACAATGAAAGAAATCTGATCTCTCCAGTTGGATTCTCATTCCTTCCATGTTTTCTCCATTTTGCTCTAAAGTTACAGGAATATTCCATTTCTTAAAATTTATGTTTGCTTTTTAGTGCACCTAGTAATGCTTGGTAATAACATTACACCTACTAATGTTACAGTTGTCAGCTCTCTCTTGACTGAAATACATACCACACACACACACACACACAAATACATACCACACACATATTACTTACACACCTACTCTGAAGTGTTTGACCATCTTCCATAAGAAACAGTGGTTCATTGTGGCAAAAGATTAGGACATTTAAAGGGGCAAAGAATGCAGATTGAAAATGTCACATAGACATGAGGCTCTTTCTAGAAGAGCTGAGAAGCACCAGCCTAACCAGATGGAGGCCCATTATCCTTTTGGGCCATTCGCATCTACCTTCAAGATCCACTTACACTGGCCTTTAAAAAAGGAAAATATTTATTGGATCATATTCTCTGTACTTCTCATGGAAATTTGACACATGTGGCAATGGAAGAAAATTAAATGGAAATTCAAACACAAGGAATTGTTGTTAACAAATGTATAATGATGTTATTGTCATCCATTTGAAACATCATTGGGGTCATCAGAGGATGCTTTCACATGGTTCCACCAGGTCATGGGAGATGGGCTGAAGGGTCATATGGACTGAGTGGGGAGGCTGATTTTCAGGGTGACTGGAGTGACGTAATGAGGGAATTGCTGGTAATTGGTGAATTTCTTATAGTTCTTAGCTATTTACATCTTTTTATGACTGACAACTATTTTAAGACATTGAATTGAAATTGGGCCATTATAATATTAACTTTGAAAACAATAATGAGCTCCTTAATGGTTTAGATATCTAAACTTTAAGAATATCATTAAATCATTACATGAATGGTGGTCATGTAATTCTCCAGACAAGACTGCCCATGTAAAGAATTGCTCAAACCTTCCACAGTGCTTCAAATTCTCTTCTACCTAAACACCATGTTTCCTCAGAAATGGTTTAACATTTTGTGGTCAAGCCATAGTCGAAGACTATTCTTTTTCTACTCCTGGGAAAGAATCCCCTCTGTCTCGTTTTTATTTGTATAAAAAATGGTTAAAATGGGACAATGCCATTTTTTTTACTCTGAATGGTGACTGCCAGCTATTAAAATGCTAATTCTCCCCCAAAATACAAAAAAAAACCCAAATAGAAGAGCCAAAGACAGCCAGGAAATAAGAGAAATGAAATCTACAGAGTGATTAATCATTTGATTAACCAGGTAAGTCTCTGGCACATTGCTAATTAGCTCACTTTCAAAGCCCTGGCCTGAGAAGCCCTGGTTTGATTAAAGAGGTGCCGAGCCATTCAAACTATGATGCTTGAGCTCCTTTTATAAAACAAAATATGACGTTCATGCAAAGCTCATCTCTTTCATCCAGCTGTGATTTCTCAGGCCTCTGACACTCAGGCCTAGGCACATAAATCAATGAGTAGAAATGTGTCCTCATGAATGTTTGGAGACTAGGATCTATATTTTAGGACTCTTTTTTTTTTTTTTCCTAATTTGAAAAGGTGTTGTTTACATTCCAAGATTGCAGGAACTACCTGTTGACTGTCTTAAAGCTGTAGCTTTTGCTGACCCTTTAGGTTACCTGGAGGCACCAATAGAAGACTCTGCCTTAGGAGGAGGGTATAAATCTGTTCTACCTCTATTCTATTCCATTTCTCTGGGAGGATTTATGAGCTGGGATAAAGGATATTTGACATTAATAATAAAGATCTTATCAACTTTACTAGGGAGTCTACTTTTAAAATACACTCAAAGCTGATTTCTTAGTTAAGTATTTCTTCTATTCTTAGTAATGTTAAAGGTTTTGCTTTCTCCCAGCTAGATTGAAATACTCATCTTCTCAGTGGTACTAAATTAGGGCCACTCTTACTATTTAAAGGATAAGAGGTAAAGTAGATTCATTCTGATTTTACTTTGAATCTTCATATAGGATATATGCTTCTTTACACTTGTGTGTGCACTCAGTTACTCAGTCCTGTCTGACTCTTTTCGACCCCACGGACTATAGCCCAACAGGCTCCCTGTCTGTGGGATTCCTCAGGCAAGAATACTGAAATGGATTTCCATTCCCTCCTCCAAGGGATCTTCCCGACCCAGGGATAGAACCTGTGTCTCCTGCAATTGCACCTGGATTATTTACCCACTGAGCTATCAGGGAAGCCCCTTCTTTACCTGTAAGTTTGTTTAAAACGACTGAAGACTTTCTCAGGTACTCTTGCTAAGCTCATGAGTTCGGTAGCTCCATTGCAGTTTTCATTGTGACTGTCATTTAGAGTCATTTCACCATGACTGTAAAAATAGAAAAACTGACAGAAATGTGTGGCTTAATTAGCTAAAGTAGAGGGTTAGCGCAAAAGCCAAATTCTCCTCCTGTGATCCTCAGGTTGATAGTGGAATTCCATGGCTGGATGGTGTATCCATTGTGGGTACCATATTCCGAATGGGCGTTGACAAAAACAAAAACAAAACACTCATCAAGCAAAGCAAGCGAAGGCCAGAGAGGAGAGGATTGCATGGGGAAATCTTGTGCTGTGAGAAATAGCTAAGAAACCAGAGAAGACAGGAGTCGATATGGCATGGAGGAACAAGGCACCTGTCTTCAAATAGCTGAAAGGTGTCATGTTGTACATAGTATGAAATATATTCTTGTCCACATTGAATCCCCAACATGAGGTACAGTTCCTGGTAAAGAGCTATCATAGTGATAATAGTAATCACCACTTTGAGTACATACTGTGTGCCCATCACTGCAATAGTGTTTTGCTTGCTGTATTTCAGTTAGAAGTGGTTAGTTTCTCCAGTTTATAACTGAGGAAACTCAGGCTTGGAAAGATCAAAAAACTTATCCAAAATCACACAGTAAATATCTAAATTAGGATTCAAGCCAGATCTGTCTTCAGGCTCTGAGTTCTTTTCCTTATGGTGCTGTGTGTCTCAAGAGACCTCTATGGGTACTTCAATGAGGATGATGTCACTGGGATCCATGGGTGGCCAAATTCTATCACTTTTATCTTTTCTCTGTGGATCTGGAATTGAGATTTGGGGAATGGAGTTTCCAGAGCCAGTGTTCCAGAGTCAAGATGGAAACCATGCCTGTTTTTGTACAAAATCCAACCTCTTGATCATTATGTTCTACTACCCACCTGGAACGAACCAGAGTGAAAAGTGAAGTCACTCAGTCACGTCCGACTCTCTGTGACCCCATGGACTACAGCCCACCAGGCTTCTCCATGCATAGGAACAGACAAACTCAATACACATTTGTTTCTAGTTTGCCCAGAGTGAACTATTGCTATTTCAGGTTTGAATCTCCACTGCTTCTGTCTTCTTCTGCATAACTTCTAAAAACTGAGGACTCTCTGTACCAGAATTTTGGTTTGCCCTCCCCTGGTGCTCAGTTCATCCCTGGATCTTCTATCTGCCCTGCTCCAGCTGACCCTTCTCCCCGATGGTAATAAGGATGGTATCATCGAGTTTATGAAGCATTCTGTCACTGTCAAGATTTCAGACACAGTACTTAGACTTATTTAAATATTTCTTATTTAAGTAAAAAATTTATATATTTAAATATTCCTTACAACAACTTCAGGAATAGAATTATTTTTGCCTGCATTTCACAGATTAGCAATCAGTGTCTCAGGGAGAATATGTAAAATTTCCCAAGCTCACACAGTTAATTAATAGCCAATTCAGGATAATAATAAAAATCATAATACATATATTCTTTATACTGATGTATACTAGGAATTCTGTTCACATGTCTCATCTTCACTTGTAAATTTTTTCCTCCTTGTCCTGCAAAGAGTATGAAGATCCCCTAGTTCACTAGGGGATCACTATACAAGTATCATCATCTTTATTCTCATTAATTTAAGTAGCAAACTACAGAAAAATATAAACTAAATAATTATTCTGTTCATAGAGACAGAAGTTCATTATAAAGTAAGGAAACTGAAGCTTATAGAAATGAAGTGACTTTCTCATGGTCATTCACTAGTGAGAAGTCTGTGCCTTGATTCCAGGGATTTAAAGGTTGGGTGGCATATATTTTTAAACAAGAGCTGATGGATAATCCAGATGTTAGTGAGGGAGAATAGACAAAGATTGAAAAATGTTTTAGAAGTCTACAAAGTTAGTGAAGGTCATAGAAAAGTCATGGGAGCCTTAGTAAGGCATCATGAAAAGCTTTCAGTGATATTAAGGTATCTGTACAAGTGGACATAGTAGCTCTTTTTATTTCAGAGGAGATTCAATTAAATGGCCCCTCTTGATTAAGGAAATGTAAAACTTAAGGAGAGTATGCATCTATGGCCCTGGCATAAGAACATAAGTGGCACTTGAATGCATGTGAGCACATGTGTGTGACTTGGCAAAAGCTATGCCTCTTGGATCCTTTGGAGGATCCAAGGTGGGGAGAGATCAGTTTGCCATCTGAGACGGAGGAGTAAAATACCCAAGCACTTGCTTCACATGATGAGAAGAAGGTGGGGAACCTGATTGAAATAAAATAGTATAGGATGGGCCTGACCAAGAGGTACTGATGAGAAAGGACATCAAAGACCCAAAAGACCCCAAAGAGTAATTGAATTGGAGCAAAATAAAGCTCAGTGACTCCCAGATTCATATACCCAGACTCTTTCTCCTTTGTAAAGCCCAGACTTGTATCCATCCTGACATTTCCATGTAACAGGTCAAAAATAATCTCTTGATTCTTCCCCAAACCCTCTACTGGTTTCCCATGTTGTGAAGAGTAGGAGTGGAAGTCTTTACATGGCCTCCAAGGCCCTGTGTGATCTGGGCCCTGCTTCCCTCTCCTTCCTTATTTCTTCTCTTCCTGATTTGGTCCCTGGAGCTGTGGCCATGCTGGCCTCTGTGATGTTTCTCAGCTATGGCAGGCAGGCTCTGATTTCAAGGCTTTTGGATTTGCTGTTTCCTCTGCCTCAACTTTTATATCTTCATATATTCTCCATGCTTGTCTTCTTGTTTCATTCTGATCCAAGGTACCACTTCACCTGTGAGGCCTTCTGTCAGCCACCCTTGAAATAGCCATGACTCTCCCTCACTACCTCCACCTTGAAATTTTCTCCCTCCATCTTGACTTGTTTCTCTTTCTTGTGCATATTGCCATATGACTTGTTCTCTCTAGATATTTTGTTCATTTGCTTGTTATCTGTCTTCCTTGAGCACAAATATGAGCTACTGTGTCCCCTTTGTGTGGACCATACAGTGGATACGTAATGGGCACTTGTAAATATTTTACAATAAATGAATAAAGTGGGGCACCTGGGCATGTGATCTTACTCAACCTAAGAGTCTAAGCAGTTGTGATGACGCCTGCCCTGGGAGGTGATGGGGGCTGGCGATGGACCAGTGTCTGCCAGGTCTTACAGGCCGAGCCTGCAGTAGTGACACTCTGTGGCAGGAGAGACCGTGCCAGCAGAGGGCTGACCGTAGCCCCATCAGTGTCCTGCCAGGCTGCATTTGTAAGGGGGATTGAGTAAGCTCCCCGAGTCTTGGATAATTCCAAGTGCTGTATTTTAAAATTTTTAATTCAATGTATGATTATGGTAAGGTAACATATTCACATGCTTTAATTTGCAAAAGTACCCACTCCAGTGTTCTTGCCTGGAGAATCTCAGGGACGGGGGAGCCTGGTGGGCTGCCGTCTCTGGGGTCGCACAGAGTCAGACACGACTGAAGCGACTTAGCAGCAGCAGCAGCAGCAGCAGCAGCAGCATAAGATACATGTGAGGGCTTTCCCTCTCACCTCTACCCTTAGTCACCTGGAACCACTCTTCAGGTGTAGCGAATGCGATCAGTTTCTTGTGTGGTCTTCTGGAAACATCCTAGGCAAGTTTAAACAAATCCATGTAGAGACCTTTTTATTTTTTCTCTTTTGCTTATTTTGTGCAAAGTATAAAATGTTATATGTACTGTTCTGCATCTTGTTTATATTTTTGTAAACTAAGGTAAAGCATGTACAGTAAAGTGCAGAAATGTGTACATTGTGGATTTTTCTTCCAACATTTACCCAGGGAATCACCATCTGTATCAAACTATGTATTTCTAGCACCCTAGCACTTCCCTGTGTCTCTTCCCAGTCTCTGCTGAGGTTATTACTCATTTTTATCACCATCTATTAGTTTCTTCTGGTCTTGAAGGTCATATGGATGGAATCATATCCTGTGTGCTATTTGGTTTCTGACTGTTGCACTCATAGTTTTGTATTTTTTTTAAAATATGGAATGTATCCTGATGATTGTATCTCATAAAGATAAAGGACATAGGTTTTTTTCTCATCCTCTTTTAGAATGCACCATGCTTTAGTTAACTACTCTCTTCTGATGTAGATGGAATTTGCAATAATATCAGCACAAGCAAATGTGCAGGTGTATCTGTCTGATGAACACAAGGAAGTGAAATGGTTAGGTCACAGGGTATGTATGGAAAGGTGCTCCCCATTTGTCCTCCTGTACATCTGTGTGTTTGTGTGTGCTCAGTCATGTCTGACTACTTGTGACCCCATGGATGGTAGTCCATGAGGCTCCTCTGTCCATGGAATTTTCCAGGCAAGAATGCTGGAGTGGGTTGTCATTTCCTCCTCTAGAGGATCTTCTCAACTCAGGGATCAAACCCCGTCTCTGACGTCTCCTGCATTGGCAGCTGAATTCTTTACCAATGCGCCACCTGGGAAGCCCACCGTACATTTGTAGGAAAGTACAAAAATATCCCACTCACAATATCCAAGAGCGTTAGCTTCCTTCACCATCTAAGCATATTTTCAAAATATGGATCATTGCCAATTTTTAAGAGAAAAGTGCCTTCTCAGTATACCTTCTCATGATGAGCGACATTGAATATTATTTATTATTTTAAAAACACACTTGTATTTTCCTGTAAACTATGTACATATAATTTGATAATTTTCAGTTAGATTAGTGATATTTTCCTTATTACTCTTCAGATACTTTTTTATGTATTAGAAAAAATATCTCCTTGATGTGATATGGATTGTGAACATATTTTCCCCAAATATTTCATCTGTCTTCTACTTTTTAATCATTCATAAATATTTTATTTTTATATGGTCAAGCTTATTGATTTGTTTAAAGTTTCAAGGTTTTGTGTTATTCTTTAAAAAAGCTTCCCTACTCTAAGATTGTTCAGATAAATCATACATTTTTCCTTAGCTTTTTTTTTCAGTTTCCTTTTACATTATTGAAAGCTTTCATACTTCTAGAATTAATATTTGTGTGAGATATGAAATAGGATCTAATACTTTTTTCAAATTGTACCTATCACATTAGTTCTGTGTATTCACTGATAAAGTTTTCCCAGAACTGAAATACCACTTAATCTAAATTCCTCTACGCATTTGGATTTATTTCACAATTTGACATTGTTCTATTTATGTGTGTGTCAGCCTAAATTATTGTAGGTTCAATATGGGGCTTATTATGGCAGCCCACTCCAGTATTCTTGCCTGGAAAATCCCATGGACGGATGAGCCTGGTAGGCTGCAGTCCATGGGGTCGCGAAGAGTCAGACACGACTGAGTGACTTCACTTTCACTTTTATGCATTGGAGAAGGAAATGGCAACCCAGTCCAGTGTTCTTGCCTGGAGAGTCCCAGGGAGAGTGAGCCTGGTGGGTTGCCGTCTATGGGGTCACACAGAGTCGGACGTGACTGAAGTGACTTAGCAGCAGCAGCAGAAAGGGAATGTCAATGTGGAGGTATTGTTTTTTCTTCTAATAATGGCAACAGGCTCCAGAGCAATTATCTATGATAATAAAAGAGACATGAATATTTACATCTCAAATTTGGGGAGAAAAACATAGTAGCTAGAAAAGAATAAAATATAGCCATGAGAGGGCTCTAGTCCATGGGGTTGTAAAGAGTCAGACATGACTGAGAGACTCACTTACTAACATGAGAGGGATCTTAGACTAAGATTGCAAAGTGCGTTTCTGTGACTCTCAGCTGCAGTGGACACACACACTCAGCAGACTGCTTAACTGGAGCAGGCAGCACCATTTGCCCAGAAGAGTGCAGGTGACGTGACAGTGACAGCTTAGGGTTTGACTGTGGAGGCTCTCCTTTCACTCCCAGTCATCTAAAAGTGATAATATAAACAGCAATGTCACAGCTCTACTTTCTTAATGATTCATAACTCTATTTCATCTTGATTTAGGACTAAGTATTTTTTATTAAAAAACATCTTTTAGAAGAAAAAAAGGGAAAGTGTTAGTCGCTCAGTTGTGTCTGACTCTTTGTGACTCCATGAACTGTTCCCCACCAAGCTCCTCCATCCATGGAACTTTCCAGGCAAGAATACTGGAGTGAGTTGCCATTCCCTTCTCCAGGGCATCTTCCCAATCCAGAGATTGAACTTGGGTCTCCTGCTTTGCAGGCAGATTCTTTACTAGCTGAGCCACCACATTTGTTGACTGTACATCCATTCAGTTCAGTTCATTCGCTCAGTCTTGTCTAACTCTTTGTGATCCCATGGACATGCCAGGCCTCCCTGTCCATCACCAACTCCCGGAGATTACCCAAACTCATATCCTTCGAGTGGGTGGAACTCCCACCATCTCATCCTCTTTCGACCCTTCTCCTCCTGTCTTCAATCATTCCCAGCATCAGGGTCTTTTCAAATGAGTCAGCTCTTTGCATGAGGTGGCCAGCTTCAGCATCAGTTCTTCCAATGAACACTCAGAACTGATCTCCTTTAAAATGGAGTGGTTGGACCTCTTTGCAGTCCAAGGGACTCTCAAGAGTCTTCTCCAACACTACAGTTCAAAAGCATCAATTCTTCGGTGCTCAGCTTTCAACTCTCACATGCATACATGACTACTAGAAAAACCATAGCCTTAACTAGACAGAACTTTGTTGGCAAAGTAATGTCTCTGCTTTTCAATATGCTGTCCATGTTGGTCATAACTTTCCTGCCAAGGAGTAAGCGTCTTTTAATTCCATGGCTGCGGTCACCATCTGCAGTGATTTTAGAGCCCCCCCAAATAAAGACAGCCACTGTTTCTACTGTTTCCCCATCTATTTCCCATGAAGTGATGGGACCAGATGTCATGATCTTAGTTTTCTGAATGTTGAGTTTTAAGCCAACTTTTTCACTCTCCTCTTTCACTTTCATCAAGAGGCTCTTTAGTTCTTCTTCACTTTCTGCCATAAGAGTGGTGTCATTTGCATATCTGAGGTGATTGATATTTCTCCTGGCAATCTTGATTCCAGCTTGTGCTTCTTCCAGTCCAGCGTTTCTCATGATGTACTCTGCATTTAAGTTAAATAAGCAGGGTGTCAATATACATCCTTGATGTACTCCTTTTCCTATTTGGAACCAGTCTGTTGTTCCATGTTCAGTTCTAACTGTTGCTTCCTGACCTGCATACAGATTTCTCAAGAGGCAGATCAGGTGGTCTGGTATTCTGATCTTTTTCAGAATTTTCCACAGTTAATTGTGATCCACACAGTCAAAGGCTTTGGCATAGTCAATAAAGCAGAAATAGATGTTTTTCTGGAACTCTCTTGCTTTTCCAATGATCCAGTGGATGTTGGCAATTTGATCTCTGGTTTCTCTGCCTTTTCTAAAACCAGCTTGAACATCTGGAAGTTCATGGTTCATGTATTGCTGAAGTCTGGCTTGGAGAATTTTGAGCATTACTTTACTAGAATTCTGTCAGGTCCATACCATTCTGTCCTTTATCAAGTCCATCTTTGCATGAAATGTTCCCTTGGTATTTCTAATTTTCTTGAAGAGATCTCTAGTCTTCCAAATTCTGTTGTTTTCCTCTATTTCTTTGCAGTGATCACTGAAGAAGGCTTTCTTATCTCTTCTTGCTATTCTTTGGAACTCTGCATTCAAATGCTTATATCTTTCCTTTTCTCCTTTGCTTTTCGCTTTTCTTCTTTTCACAGATATTTGTAAGGCCTCCCCAGACAGCCATTTTGCTGTTTTGCATTTCTTTTCCATTGGGATGGTCTTGATCCCTGTCTCCTGTACAATGTCACAAACCTTAGTCCATAGTTCATCAGGCACTCTATCTATTAGATCTAGTCCCTTAAATCTATTTCTCACTTCCACTGTATAATCATAAGGGATTTGATTTAGGTCATACCTGAATGGTCTAGTGGTTTTCCCTACTTTCTTCACTTTCAGTCTGAGTTTGGCAATAAGAAGTTCATGATCTGAGCCACAGTCAGCTCCTGGTCTCATTTTTTTTTTTTTTTTTTGACTGTATAGAGCTTCTCCTTCTTTGGCTGCAAAGAATATAATCAATCTGATTTCGACCATCTGGTGATGTCCATGTGTAGAGTCTTCTCTTGTGTTGTTGGAAGAGGGTGTTTGCTATGACCAGTGCATTTTCTTGGTAAAATTCTATTAGTCTTTTCCCTGCTTCATTCTGTATTCCAAGGCCAAATTTGCCTGTTACTCCAGGTGTTTCTTGACTTCATACTTTTACATTCCAGTCCCCTATAATGAAAAGGACATCTTTTTTGGGATGTTAGTTCTAAAAGGTCTTTTAGGTCTTCATAGAACCATTCAACTTCAGCTTCTTCAGTGTTACTGGTTGGGGCATAGACTTGGATTACTCTAATATTGAATGGTTTGCCTTGGAAATGAACAAAGGACAGAAATGGTATGGACCTAACAGAGGCAGAAGATACTAAGAAGAGCTGGCAAGAATACACAGGGGAACAGTACAAAAAAGAGCTTCATGACCCAGATAATTATGATGGTGTGATCACTCACCTAGAGCCAGATATCCTGGAATGGAAGTCAAGTGGGCCTTAGGAAGCATCACTACGAACAAAGCTAGTGGAGGTGATAGAATTCCAGTTGAGCTCTTTCAAATCCTGAAAGATGATGCTGTGAAAGTACTACACTCAATATGTCAGCAAATTTGGAAAACTCAGCAGTGGCCGCAGGACTGGAAAAGGTCAGTTAACATTCCAATCACAAAGAAAGACAATGCCAAAGAATGATCAAACTACCGCACAATCGTACTCATCTCACACGCTAGTAAAGTAATGCTCAAAATTCTCCAAGCCAGGCTTCAACAATACGTGAACCGTAAACTTCCTGATGTTCAAGCCGGTTTTAGAAAAGGCAGAGGAACCAGAGACCAAATTGCCAGCATCTGCTGGATCATTGAAAAAGCAAGAGAGTTCCAGAAAAACATCTATTTCTGCTTTATTGACTATGCCAAAGCCTTTGACTGTGTGGATCACAAGAAACTGTGGGAAATTCTGAAAGAGATGGGAATACCAGACCACCTGATCTGCCTCTTTAGAAACCTGTATGCAGGTCAGGAAGCAACAGTTAGAACTGGACATTGAACAACAGACTGGTTCCAAATAGGAAAAGGAGTACATCAAGGCTGTATATTGTCACCCTGCTTATTTAACTTATATGCAGAGTACATCATGAGAAACGCTGGGCTGGAAGAAGCACAAGCTGGAATCAAGATTGCCAGGAGAAATATCAATCACCTCAGATATGCAGATGACACCACCCTTATGGCAGAAAGTGAAGAGGAACAAAAAGCCTCTTGATGAAGGTGAAAGAGGAGAGTGAAAAAGTTGGCTTAAAACTCAGCATTCAGAAAACAAAGATCATGTCTTCTGGTCCCATCACTTCATGGGAAATAGATGGAGAAAGAGTGGAAATAGTGTCAGACTTTATTTTTTTGGGCTCCAAAATCACTGCAGATGGTGACTGTAGTCATGAAATTAAAAGACGCTTACTCCTTGGAAGGAAAGTTATGACCAACCTAGATAGCATATTCAAAAGCAGAGACATTACTTTGCCAACAAAGGTCTGTGTAGTCAAGGCTATGGTTTTTCCAGTGGTCATGTATGGATGTGAGAGTTGGACTGTGAAGAAAGCTGAGCACGGAAGAATTGATGCTTTTGAACTGTAGTGTTGGAGAAGACTCTTGAGAGTCCCTTGGACTGCAAGGAGATCCAACCAGTCCATTCTAAATGAAATCAGCCCCGGGTGTTCTTTGGAAGGAATTATGCTAAAGCTGAAAGTCCAGTACTTTGGCCACCTCATACAAAGAGATGACCCTTTGGAAAAGACTCTGATGCTGGGAGGGACTGGGGGCAGGAGGAGAAGGGGACGACAGAGGTTGAAATGGCTGAATGGCATCACGGACTCGATGGACGTGAGTCTCAGTGAACTCCGGGAGTTGGTGATGGACAGGGAGGCCTGGCGTGCTGCCATTCATGGGGTTGCAAAGAGTCGGACACGACTGAGTGACTGAACTGAACTGAGCTTATTAAAATTGTGAGTGCAATTGTGCAGCAGTTTGAGCATTCTTTGCATTGCCTTTCTTTGGGATTGGAATTGTGCAGCAGTTTGAGCATTCTTTGCATTGCCTTTCTTTGGGATTGGAATTGTGCAGCAGTTTGAGCATTCTTTGCATTGCCTTTCTTTGGGATTGGAATTGTGCAGCAGTTTGAGCATTCTTTGCATTGCCTTTCTTTGGGATTGGAAAACTGACCTTTTCCAGCCCTGTGACCACTGCTGAGTTTTCCAAATCTGCTGACATATTGAGTGCAGCACTTTCACAGCAACATCTTTCAGGATTTGAAAGAGCTCAACTGGAATTCCATCACCTCCATTAGCTTTGTTCATAATGATGCTTCCTAAGGCCCACTTGATGTCACATTCCAGGATGTCTGGCTCTAGGTTTGTGGTCACACCATCATGATTATCTGTGTCATGAAGATCTTTTTTGTACAGTTCTTCTGTGTATTCTTGCCACTTCTTCTTAATATCATCTTCTTCTGTTAGGTCCATACCATTCCTGTCCTTTATTGAGCCTATCTTTGCATGAAATGTTCCCTTGGTATTTCTAATTTTCTTGAAGAGATCTCTAGTCTTTCCCATTCTATTATTTCCTCCTATTTCTTTACATTGATTGCTGAGGAAGGCTTTCCTATTTCTCCTTGCTATTCTTTGGAACTCTGAATTCAAATGGGTGTATCTTTACTTTTCTTCTTTGCTTTTCGCTTTTCTTCTTTTCACAGATATTTGTAAGGGCTCCTCAGACAGACATTTTGCTTTTTTGTATTTCTTTTTCTTGGGGATGGTCTTGATTCCTGTCTCCTGTACAGTGGAACAAACCTCCGTCCATAGTCTATCAGGCACTCTATCTATCAGATCTAGGCCCTTAAATCTATTTCTCACTTCCACTGTATAATCATAAGGGATTTGATTTAGGTCATACCTGAAAGGTCTAGTGGTTTCCCCTACTTTCTTCAATTTCAGTCTGAATTTGGCAATAAGAAGTTCATGATTTGAGCCACAGTCAGCTCCTGGTCTTTTTTTTGCTGACTGTATAGAACTTCTCTATCTTTGGCTGCAAAGAATATAGTCAATCTGATTTCAGTTTTGGACATCTGGTGATGTCCATGTGTAGAGTCTTTTCTTGTGTTGTTGGAAGAGGGTGTTTGCTATGACCAGTGCATTCTCTTGACAGAACTCTATTGGCCTTTGCCCTGCTTCATTCTGTATTCCTAGGCCAAATTTGCCTGTTACTCCAGGTGTTTC
Organism: Bos grunniens; assembly: GCF_055505025.1. Classification (NCBI taxonomy): domain Eukaryota; kingdom Metazoa; phylum Chordata; class Mammalia; order Artiodactyla; family Bovidae; genus Bos; species Bos grunniens. The sequence continues at coordinate 36,532,795 of NC_141167.1, read as the reverse complement.
TTGACTTCCCACTTTTACATTCCAGTCCCCTATAATGAAAAGGACATCTTTTGGGTCTTCATAGAACCGTTCAACTTCAGCTTTCAGCATTACTGGTTGGGGCATAGACTTGGATTACCATGATATTAAATGGTTTGCCTTGGAAACGCACAGAGATCATTCTGTCATCTTTGAGATTGCATCCAAGTACTGCATTTCAGACTCTTTTGTTGACCATGATGGCTACTCCATTTCTTCTAATGGATTCCTGTCCACAGTAGTAGATATAATGGTCATCTGAGGTAAATTCACCCATTCCAGTCCATTTTAGTTCACTGATTCCTAGAATGTCAATGTTTACTCTTGCCATCTATTTGACCACTTCCAATTTACCTTGATTCATGGACCTAACATTCCAGGTTCCTATGCAATATTGCTCTTTGCAGCATCAGATCTTGCTTCTATCACCAGTCACATCCACAACTGGGTGTTGTTTTTGCTTTTGCTCCGTCCCTTCATTCTTTCTGGAGTTATTTTCTCCACTGATCTCCAGTAGCATATTCAGTTCAGTTGAGTTCAGTCGCTCAGTCGTGTCTGACTCTTTGCGACTCCATGAATCGCAGCATGCCAGACCTCCCTGTCCATCACCAACTCCCGGAGTTCACCCAGACTCACATCCATCGAGTCAGTGATGCCATCCAGCCATCTCATCCTCTGTCGTCCCCTTCTCCTCCAGTCCCCAATCCCTCCCAGCATCAGAGTCTTTTCCAATGAGTCATCTCTTCGTATGAGGTGGCCAAAGTACTGAAGTTTCAGCTTTAGCATCATTCCTTCCAAAGAACACCCAGGGCTGATTTCATTTAGAATGGACTGGTTGGATCTCCTTGCAGTCCAAGGGACTCTCAAGAGTCTTCTCCAACACCACAGTTCAAAATGGGCAAAATTTGAAACACTGACAACACAAAATGCTGATGAGGATGTGGAGCAATGGGAACTCTCATTCATTGCTGGTGAGAATGCAAATGGTACAGTCATCTTGGAAGACAGTTTTGCAGTTTCTTACAAAATTAAACATGCTCTTACCACATGATCCGGCAATCATACTCTTTGGAGTTTAATTTAAAAAGTTGAAAATTCATGTCTACAGGAAAGCCTGCCCACAGATATTTATAGCAGCTTAATTCATAATTGCCAAAACTTGGAAGCAACTAAGATGTCCTTCAATAGTTGAATGGATAAGTAAACTGTGGTATTCCCAGATAATGGAATATTATTCAACACTAAATAATTGAGGTATCATGCTGTAAACATGCATGGAGGAAACTTACATGTATACTGTCAAGTAAAAGAAGGCAAAAAAGGCTATATACTGGGTGACTCCAACTATGTGATATTCTGGAAAAGGCAAAACTATGGATACAGTGTAGAAATCAATGGTTTCAAGGGTTAAGGGCTAGGGAGGCATTAATAGGATGAAAAATAAGACTTTTAGGGCAGTGGAACTATTTTGTATGATGCTATCATGGTGGATACATGTCATTATATGTTTGCCAAAACCTGTAGACTGTACCACACCATGAGTGGATCCTAATGTAAACTGCAGACTTTAGGTCGTAACAATGTTTGTTCGCTGGTTGTAACAAATGTACCATTCCCGTGCAGGTTGTTGATGGTGAGAGAACCTGTGGGGGTGTGGGGCAGGAGATATATGTGAAATCTCTTTACCTGCCTCTCAATATTGTTGTGTACCTCTAACTATGCCAAAAATAAAGTCTATTAAAGAATTAAAAAAATTATTGAACATCCATTGTAGTTTAGATACTTTAAATGTAGTACTTGGGATTCAATGACAGTCCCTTCCCTCACGGACCTTGGAAGTGCCAACCTAAAGGTTATGTGAGGCATGATCAAAGAATCCTAAAAATTTTCAGGGTCGGGGAGCAGTAAGAGTTGAAAGGGCTTTACTGGTAGTCAGGAGTGGATTTTCATTTTGACTGTGCAATTTATAGGCACAATTTGGGCAAATTTTCAAGCCTCAATCTCTCAGTTGCAAGAAGGAGATAAAAATATTTCTCTTGTATAATTTCCTGAGGATTAACTGATAACTGTAAGGGGAAGGTTGCACCTGACACATAGTAGGTGCTTACCACATAGGTTGCCCTTTCTTTGCTTCTGTGTGCCATTCCACTTGGGCAAACAGAAGGGAAATGTGGCTCAGTGAGCGCTGGATGATCCTTTACTAATGCGTAGTGTGCATACCTTAGAGAGAGTTTGCCTGGCTCTGGCAGTTCCCCCTATAATCTTCCCAAATTGCACATGTTCTTTGCAGACTATTAGACATAGACTAAACATTCATTCTCCGCTTCCATCTACCTTTTTCTTGGGCTTTTCATGTTTACTCTCTCCTCTTGACCTCGGCTGAAAAATTGACTCTGTAAGAAATTTCCCACATAAAATGCTCTTCTTTTTAACAAAGAAAATAGATGCTTTTGACAACTGCACATCATTATTATAGTTATACTACGTATAATATTCCTAACATCTGCTCCTTTGTCAGCTTCCCAAGGCATAACTGACTAATAACATGATGAACTGATACAAAATCCACTGTGTCGGTTTCATGCACAGCTCTGCTTTGGGGTGAAGGCACTGGAGGTCAGAGCTGAGTATTCATTTTAGTATAAGCCTCAATGGAGATTGAATTATGTAAGCCAGACAGGAAATGTGTGCCATTCTTGGAACCCAGGCTGGACTAGATTCCCTTCTTCTTTGTTCCCACAGTTCTTTGGGTGTTTGCCCCCGGACAGGGATTAAATCCTCTGGGCTCTGGAATCTGACGGCCAGGTTTAGAGCCAAGTACTGTCAGGAAAGCATGCCGGCTCCGTGCTAAGTTGCTTATCTGTTTTGTGCCCTAGTTTTCTCATCTGTGACATGGGCTTTAATAATAGTACTCATGTCCCATGGTTGAGGTGAGGATTGAGTGAATAAATGCATAAGAACCACTTGTGCTTGGTACTGCTGTAAGTGCTTCCTATGCATGAATTTATTCAATCCTCATAATAACCATATAGGCGATTGCTATTATTAAAAGTGCTCAAAAATGCTTATTATGTTTTCCTATGTCCAAGAAGTTATCATACCAAATTGTAGATATATGTTTATCTGTCTGTTTACCCCACTAACTGGTGAGGTTTTGATGACAGGAAATGTGTCTTGTTTGTTGCAGTTTCATCAGAATCTAGCACTGGGCTTGCACATAGTACGATGTTTAATATTTGTTTAAAAATAACAACATGGATGTCTTGATAGAAATATTTTTCTATTTACACCATACTACTTCAGGCCCCACACAATTTCTCAATCAATGGGTTAGAGTGGTGTATTGGGTTAGCCAAAAACTTCATTTGGGCTTTTCCATAAGACGTTATGGAAAATTCAAAATAACTTTTTTGAGCAGTGACGATATTGTCATGCTGAAACTTCCCTTATTCAAAAGTGCCAGGTACTGAATGCAAAGGTTAAACAGTATGAATGAAGAACTGCCTACCTAGAACAGTATTCCTAAGTCATGGTGGCACACCTAGGCGGGCCGCTAAATTGGAGTTTCAGGGTCAGGAATGGTTACTAGAGAAAGTGGCATCCAAGCTGGGATACAAAGGGCAAGTGAGAATTATTCAAGGGCCACTTGGGCATGGAGGGTCCTGGCCAGCATGTATACCACCCAGAGGAAAGAGAAGCTTGAGAACTGAGGGATTTGCAACTCATTTGTTACGATCGCAGTTGAGTGAGAGAAAAGAGTGTCTCTAGATGAGTATTCAGGGTTTAGGTCTAGAGGGTCTTGCTAGAAATTACAAGAGTGGGCTTTCTAATATGGGCAGTGGAAAAATCACTGAGGGAGTTTTAATAAGGGTGAGGGCATGAGAAAGTATTGTTTATAGAATAAGCTTTCTGACTACAGTGTGAAGAATGGGTAGAGAAAGAAAGACAAAAGGCAATGAGGCCACATAGGAAATTATTGCAATAAAGTTGCAAGAGATGATAACGACTCATGAATATGATACTCTTAGGGATGGAGAAGAGAAGATAGATTCTAGAGACATTTTAGAGGCTTACTATATGGAGCTCTATAACTCCAGTACTTTGGCCACCTCATGCGAAGAGTTGACTCATTGGAAAAGACTGATGCTGGGAGGGATTGGGGGCAGGAGGAGAAGGGGATGACAGAGGATGAGATGGCTGGATGGCATCACTGACTCGATGGACGGGAGTCTGAGTGAACTCCAGGAGGTGGTGATGGACAGGGAGGCCTGGCGTGCTGCGATTCATGGGGTCGCAAAGAGTCGGACACGACTGAGCGACTGATCTGATCTGATCTGAACTGATCTGATGATTTATTGGATATAAGGAGTAAGAAAGAGGTGAGGCATACAGGTTTAAGCAATTGGATAATGTGGGTGTTATTAAGTTAAGAGGAGAGGAGTGTGTTTTTTGGGAAAGAAAATAAATTCAGTTTAGGACATGGTCCATCCAATCAAGATGAAAATCCAGAGATAGTAACACCAAAGCCAAGGGAGGAAGGCTTTCCTAGGAGGAATGAGTGATCAAAATACAGATATTGCCAATAAGTCAAACAAATTAGAAAAGTATACCAGGGAGATCCATGTTTCAGTTAGGATAAAAAATTGTAGCATTATTAAACAGGTTAAAGATGCAAACGGGTAAGGTTTCCATGGAGAAGGGTTTCTAGTGAAGAGGTTTGGGAGAGAGGGGGGACAGTTAAAAAAAAAAAAAAGGTCTGTAGAAAGTTAAACAGCAATATCTTTAATATTTGTAGAATGCTTAATATGCACCTTGGAAAGTGCCTTAGCAGTTTGCGAATTTAATTCTCTCACTATCCCCTGAAATTGGCACTCTCATAAGGCCTCTTATACAGATGAGAAAATTGAGGTTCTGATGGGTTAAACAAATCTCCATAAGATCATATAGCAAATGACAGAGCCAAGATTTGAACACAGACCTTGATTCAGAATCCAGTTCATAATTACCAGCTGTGCTGCTATCTAGATGTCACATACAAAACACTATGAAGAGTACGGTATAGGAGATAGTAGATGGCCACAAAGACTTGAATCTTTTAGAGTTTGACCTTGTGGATTGCATTATTTGGGAACTGTTGCTGGTTGCCTTCTGATTAGGTTTAACCAATGGGAGACTGGTGACCAAAAGGAGAGAAGTCTCTCCTGTATTGGTGCCCCAAATCTGGCAATAGCTGCAACCCTCCAGCCAGGCCTTCCTCCTTTAGGGCTTCAGTCCTCATCTCTTAGCTCTGGCAGAAACTGTTGCTCTTTCTTTCATCTGTAAGTGGGGAGTGACTGCTTCCAGCTCTTGCTGGCCTCTTGGTACTTCACCATCCTTTGTTTACTCCCTTAGCTCTCCCTACACCTTTCTAAATACGGGTTCACTAGAATCACCCCATTTGAATTTTTTGGAAATGAATTATGTTTTCCAGAATGATAGAGACAGTAGCTAAGGGGTTATGGGGACATGAAGACTGAAAGGTTTAACTGGCTGCAAAGCCTATATGCTCCATCACCATAAATAACAATGATGAGAGTTCTAACACACAGTTGTTGGCACTTTACAATTTGCAAAGTGCTTGCACATAAATTATATCATTTGAGTCCAGAAAAAATCCCAAATAGTAAGTTCTATTATTTACCTTTTAGGCAGGCAAACTGAGGCTCAGAAAAGTTAATTTGCCCAAGGTCTCCCAGGTGACAGAGCTGCGCTTCCAGAGTGAGGCCTCCTGAGATCAAGACCAGCATTCTTTCTACCGTTCCTTGTCTGCTTTTCATTAGTTAGTGAGAGGACAGGATGCCTTTCCCGTATAAAGCCTCCTGCAGTGGGCAGGCAAAGAACGTCTAAATCATGTCAGGAATCCCCAAGGACTCCATGTGTTTCACACATAGCTAGTTTCACAAGAAACAGAACTTTCCTCCACCTCCTGGGACCTGTCTCACTGTGTGCAGGTTGATGAAGACTCATAAAGCGTGCCAACTTTACGAACAGCATTGGGATAGCGCGGAAACTGATAAAGGCCTCAAGGGACTGAAAATAACTGGACAAAGTACTAAAAATCACCCCACAATACCAACACATCATGCTGATGATTTCATTGAGCTTATTCCTTGGGTCTAAGGCCCTTTCCCGATATATCTGACATCTCCCATATGAATGCTACGTATTTCTCAGGTTCTGTACTGTAGATTCAGATTCCATAAGCATCTTCTGAGGGCCTACTCTGTGCCAGATGTTTCCATATGCATGATTTCCTTTTAATTCCCTGTAGCCCAGACAGGTGAGGCCACCTTTGCTGAAGTCCACAGGGCTGTTGAGTGAGAAGGTGGAGTAAAACCCTAGCCTCCTGGTTCTTTTCATAGTCTATTTCCCTCAATTCTGCTGCCACAGGTTGGAAAGTCAGTCTTCTAGTTTCTTCCCCTTTATTTTCCTTTCCTTAAGTCCTGTTAAAACTTAAAGTGGAATCAAGTCCATGGTGTTGAATCTGTTAACTCAGTCTGGGGGTGTATGGAAAGGACTCTGCTGAATAAATAGGGAACAGAGCTGGTGACCTGGGGATTCGTGTTTTTCCAAAACCAAGGCTTGTCTCGTCCTTCCCTAGATGCCGATAGAGAAAGGAAGAGATCTAAATGTATTTTTTTGGATTAGGAGGAAATTGGCCTGGAAAACCTCTCCACTAAAAGTAGCTTTTGAGAGATTGTGTTCTGATCCAGCGCTCCAACCCAGGAGTGACTGTGACTGACAATTGATATATACTAGCTATTGTTCTTTTTAGTATTGTTTGTTGCTTAAAAATTATCAACATAGAGTACCAGCCTCAGGGTTTATATTCTTAAAAACTAATGATTCCAGACAGTCACTCTCAATGGAAGCCTTCAATTTTTAAATGTGACAATAACAGCCTGAATTAGGTAGTGGGAATGGGATTATGCAGAGAAGATGACTTGAATAAACTCCTAGACCTTTAGTATGAGGGCTTCCCTGGTGGCTCAGACAGTAAAGCATCTGCCTTTAGTACGGGAGATCTGGGTTTGATCCCTGGGTCGGGAAGATCCCCTGGAGAAGGAAATGGCAACCCACTCCAGTACTCTTGCCTGGAAAATTCCATGGACGGAGGTGCCTGGTAAGCTGCAGTCCATGGGGTAGCAAAGAGTCAGACATGACTGAGCGACTTCAGTTTCTTTCTTAGTATGAAGTTTAAGACTTCTCACTTTGACCCAAACTTCCTCTCTTGCCATATAACTTGCTTATGATTCTCCCTCATGCAACCTGGGTTAAAGTCACACCAAATTGCTCAGACTCGTTGAATATATCTTACTTTCATGCCTCTGTGAGATTTTCTTGCAAAGAACTTCCATCCTTTTCCATTTGAGGAATGTCTGTGTTTATTTTAGGACCTAATTCAAAAATCATCTTTCTGGAACCTTCTATGACCTTCTCATCTAATCTCTGTGGTAGAACTGATCACTTCTCTTCCTGTACTCTGTAAATAATGATGTTTTACCTTTGGTGCAGAGCCTATCCCTTTATAGAAAGAAAGCTGTCTATATTCCCAATGCTCTGATAAGCTCTCTTCAGGGAACATGGCTGTACCAGAGTGGGCACTCAGGGGAAGTTGAGGCCCGAGTAAGGGGCTGAATTCTCATTCAGCATTGAGGAGTCTTGGATTTGATCATTCTCTGATCCTTACAAAGCTTTCCAGATTGTGGTTACACAACAGCAATTTATATCTCTGCTTTCAGATAGGACCAAGCTTTGGCTTGGTGCCTAACAATATAGTGGACGCAAATTAACAGCAGAGCAATTTACAGTCTGTCATGTCTTATTGCCTAATGAATTTGTCAAAAATCATATTACTCTGAAAATTATGGCAAGCAGGGTCCATGGGACCTAGGTCTTTAAGAGCAAGGTTGATCCAGCCTCACTCAAGCAAAACTGGCTTCCTATCTTCCTCTTGTGAATGTGGACACCAGAATCTCTGAGCACTTGTGTTTATTATAAAATCTCTGTTGACATTCACTTTGCATTAGGGCTACCACAGATGACCTTGGCCAGTTCGCAAATCCCCAACCCCAGTCCACCTGCTGTCAGAGCCAAATAGGATTTAAGAGTCTCCCTTAAACTCCTGATTCTGTGCTAATATGATGTCATCCAGTCCTGGCTTATGCTCACCCCAGACTTTATTACTCATTTTTCAAACAAAGCTAAAGCCCTGTCCTCTGTTTTGAGGGCATCAAGCAGGACCCCTTTTTGCTCTGCACCAACTTCTCCCTCATCTTTCTTCTTCCCGTTTCCTTCCTTTTCCCCTATTCATTTGTTCCCTAAACCTCTCCTAACCTTTGTACCCCTCTGTTTCTCAATATGTCTGAGAACTCTTTGCTGTTTTACAGGATAAAGAATCAGATAGATTCAGATTTCCCTGGATGTTACTTTCCTCATTTGTAAAATGAGATTAATAACAGCTAACCTACTGGGCTCATGTGAGTATTAGGGTGTCTGGTATCCATCCATCTATCCATCCACCCATCCATCCATCTATCCATTCATCCATTTAAAACACACTCATTCACTTTTTAAATATTGTTTAAGTATCTAAAATGGGTCTGGTCTGATGCTTGTCATTTAGAATATGTATCTGATCTCTAGACTTCATTGTCAAGGACCTTGGAGCCTATTAGAAGGATGCTCAAATAGCTAAGAACTAAGGTGGGAAGCTCAGTGATTAAGACATGCTCAGCCAAGACAACAGTTTCATAGCGATCTTCAGAGGGCTCCTGGGAGGTGTGTGCAGAGCTGGCAGAGCTCTGTTCTTGGGGGAACGCTGCCCTTAGGTTTGAGGCCATAACAATACTAAAAAATGATGGCACTGCTGGTGCCAAAGGCAGCACTGGCAACAGTGTCTCTGATCATTATTATCAACTTTCTCTGTCAGTTTCCTCTATTCTTTTCTTTCCTGCTTCTCTTTCAGTTTTTTTCTGCATGTTTCTCTCTTTCTCTCTCTCTCTTTTTAACTTTGCATCTCTGCATTTCTTTTTTCACCCCCTGTATGTTTTATAATTCTTTTGGAAGCATCTAACTATGGATGAACTGATGACTGATTAAAACACAACTGGATCTTTTTATTACCTGCTTTTCCTAAGGAAAAATTGCCCCAATGGCATGTGACCATATGGAAGAGCCACAGCTGGGTTGCAAACTGGTGGGGGCTGTCCCATAGAGGTGCAAATGCCCCTAGGCAGCTCCTGGGCTCATCCCGTGATCTATTTGGTCAGCCAAATGGAAGCAGGCCAGCCGCGTAACAGTTAACTGTGATTCCCCCCCATTTCATTTCAAGCTCTTTGTTCCATGCAACCAAAAAACTAATGGCTGGCGAATTTATTATGACCCTTTGTTTGGCTTGTGGAATAAACTGATTCTTCCCCTTTCTATGTTCTGACTCCCCCTTTTGTCTGCAATTTTATTTTACAGTTCTTTTTGTACACATCCAACACATGCTGAGGTTATTGAAAAGCACAAATTACACAGAATTCAATTTGCATATCTATTGAGGGTCCAATCCCAGAGTCCTTAGTCAGGCAAAATGCCCATTGACTCTTACCTCCTTTATTCTGCTCCTTCTTGGCACCAAAACCCATAGGCTAGCCCTCTGCTGCTTCCAGCAGATCCAGCAAAAGGCCTTCGCAAATGGAGTAAGCAGTCACACTGCAAAGCATAATGGGGTGGACTTTCACAAAGTTGCAAAACGTTACTCAGTATCTTAGCGGACAAGGTGCAGAAGGAGAGATCAGAGGACAGCAAAGTGGGACCAGTTTAGTGCTCGTGTGACTGGAGAAGTAGAGGAGCTGGAGTCGCTCAGGGTCGCATGTGAATCCCTGCTCTGCCAATCACTTGTCTTTAAAAAAAATTAAACTTTTTATTTTGAGATACTTGTAGGTTCACCCCCAGTTGTCTGAGAAAACAGCTCTATCTCAGGTACCCTCTACCCCATTTCTCCCATTGGTTGCTTTTGACCTTGGATTGCTCAGGCAGTAAAGAATCTGCCTGCAATGCAAGAGACCTGAGTTTGATCCCTGGGTTGGGAAGATACCCTGAAGAAGGGAATGGCTACCCACTCCAGTATTCTTGCCTGGGAAATCCCATTGACAGAGGAGCCTGGTGGGCTACAGTCCATGGGGTCACGAAAAGTCAGATATGACTGAGTGACTAACATTTTTCTTTTCAAGTTACTTAATATACCTAGGTCTCATTTTTCTCATCTGTAAAATGGGAATAATAATAGTATACACTACATGAGACTGTTTTGAAGATCATCTGAAATAATGTCCATAAGACCTCCTAACATAGCACTGGTACTTAGCCTGTTCTCAATAAACAGATAATCTCCTTAGATGAAATGAGGGTAGCCAAATAATTCTGATTAATGGAGGAATATTGACCTTGAGGGGCTTTCCTAGTGGGTCAGCAGTAAAAAATCTGACTACCAATGCAGGAGATGCAGATTTGGTCCCTGGTCTGGGAAGATCCCCTGGAGTAGGAAATGGAAACCCACTCCAGTATTCTTGACTGGGAAATCTCATGGACAGAGAAGCCTGGTGGGCTATGGTCCATGGGGTTGCAAAGAGTCAGACAGGACTTAGCCACTAAACAACAACAACATTGACTTGGAGAGTCTATGGCAGTATGTATTCACTGTTTTAATGTAAAGCCTATCAGGAAAAATAATATTTATTTTTAAAGTTTTATTTAAGAAGAATGTTTTTATAGAAAAAATTAGAAAATATTTTAACATAAAATAAACTATCATCTTACTGTTAAAATTATTACCAGTGTTTTATTGTGTTTCCCCCATAGTTATGCTTTAAATAAGAAAAAATATGATTATATCTCTCATATGTAGCACATTAGATTCTGTGTCTAATGCACTCAGTGCTCAGTCATGTCTGACTCTTAGCGACCCAATGGACTGTAGCCAACCAGGCCCCTCTGTCCTTGGAATTTTCCAGGCAAGAATACTAGAAAGTATTGCCTTTTTTGAACCCATGTCTCTTGTGTCTCTTGTATTGGCAGGTGGATTCTTTACTATTGAGCCACCTGGGAAGCCCAGAAAAATCACTATTAAAAAATGCAGCAGTCTGTTTTTGGGCTGTGTGATACTGAGCAGGAAGGAGTGCCACATTTTATTCACTTTTTGGGGGTGTCTGGTGGCCCGCTTTTGGGCAATAAATTTCTTTCCTTTCACCGCTCCTTCTCCTTCAACTTCTTCAATCCTCTGCCATCTCTTTTTCCTGTTCCTCCTTCTTATTCTACTTACAAAGAGATCTGTATTAAGCATCCTTGTAATCCAGTCTTTTTCCTCATCTATGATTATTTCCTCAGCATCCATTTCTAGGAGTGAGTCTTGATGGCTCAAAAGGTCAGCACATTTTATGGCTTTGACATATAGTAAACCACAGTATGATCAGTTATTTAGATTAGTGATTCTTTAATCAGGGTGTATATAAAAAATAATCTGGGGAGCTTTTGAAGCCAATTCTTTCCCAGGCTTGACCTCTGGAGGTTTTTATTCCAGGGATCTGGCACTTTTAAATGCTCCCAGAGGAATTTCATATGCACATCTGGTTGGGTATCGCTGACTGAGAGGAAGATAGAGGTAAAATGTCAACAAAATTTTCAATGACAGGAGGCTGGAAAGAAGAATTAATTAATTGGGTAGTAATATAAGTTTTCCCCAAGGTGTCCATATGCTGGACTAGTAAGGGAATGTGCTTAAGAGACAATATAAATGGAACACCTTTGGTAAGCCCCACACCATGTAGCTACAGCAAGTAGATTATCTGATGGTTGCAACAACACAGGTAGAATGTGTTCTTTTATTCTACAGTTGAGGGAATTGAAACTCAGGCCAGCATTTGCAGAGGAGGTTTTGAATACAAGTCTTCTTATCTCCAAAGCCCATGCTTTGTGTTTTCTTCACCACAATTTCTCACTGGTGAATTTAAGAGGAATCGATGCAAAGTTATGAACTTGAACCCTCAAATCCAAATGCACAAAAAACACCATTAGGAGATAAGACTTGACTAAAAATCTGTGAGAAAGATTTAAAGCAGCATTTCTCAAAGTTACAGCCCCCAAATCACCCAAACTAGAATTATTGGTGATGGGGGAGATTGTTAGAAAATGCAGATTTTTGGAGCCACATGATAGAATTTGGATCTTTAAGTTGAGATCCAGAAATCTAACAAGCATCCAGGTGATTTTTACATGTACATGTACACTAAAGTCAGAGAACAACGGGCTAAGAGTTTAACTAAACTTGGGTTTAATATAAACCAAAATATTTATATATATTTCTGAAACATTTAATATAATATTTCTGAAAAGACAAATACATCCTGAAGTGAGCCAAATTTACATCAATCAAGGAGCAAACCTACCTGCATTGTTGAAGTCACTTTTGAGCAACTCATTTTAAGGACATTAAAATTTGCAAGGTACCCACTGAAGAGTTGGAGAAGGAAATGGCAAACCAGTGTTCTTGCCTGGAGAATCCCATGGACGGAGAGGCCTGGCAGGTTACAGTCCATAGGGTCGCAGGAGTTGGACATGACTGAGCGACTAAACCACCCCAGAGAAGAGCAGTCAGCTTGGTGGGTGCCCTTAATGCAGTTGAAGGATTGATGATTGCTCAGTCTGGAGGAGAGAAAACTTGATGATCAAATAGCATTGCTATCATCCAGTTCTAGTTAAATAGTGCTCTTTGCAATTTAATGTAAACCAAAACTCAAGTTCTAGGAAAATAAAAATTAGACATTAAACTCACATAACAAATCATAGATTCCTGCTTTGAATTATTATGCTAAACTACTCTTTAGTATTTTGACTGAATGAAGTAGTCAAAGGGCTTATGGAAATAACTACTTTTTCTTGAGTCTAGTGAAGTTCTGCTTCCATCATGCTATCTATAAAGTTTATTGATAGTTTCTTTTAAAAGACTAGAATGAGGGTTGGACACTTATTCTAGGACCAAGAGTTTAAAAATTGTGTATAAGCTCTTCACTTAAAACTCTAAGGAAGATCAGTAAAATATTTAAGATAAAAGTTATATATCATAATAGAAAAGATTAATAAGTTGAAATTTATTAAAATTAAGAATTTATGTATATTAAAAGCCCATTAAGACAGTGAATATTCAAGTCACACACTTGGATAGAATTCTATAGAAATGATTTATATCCAGAAGACACAACCAGTTCTTACAGGTCAACCAAACAACAAAAGAAAAATATCACAATTTCAAAATGAGCTAGAGACTTGAACAGTTATTTCATAAGAAGGACAGACAAATGGTCAATAACCATTTGCAAAGTTATTCAACATCATTACTTACCAGCAAAATGCAAATGAAAATCACAATAGTATTTCAGCACACATCCATCTAATTGGCTAAAGTGAGTAATAAAAAATGTTGGTGACAATGTCAACCTCTTACACATTGCTGCTAAAAATGAGAATTGGTATAGATAAGTTGGAAAAATGACTGGCAGAATATACTAAGGATAAACATATGTTTCCTTTAAGACCCCCTAGATAGATATTCCAAAAAAGTGAATGCACATGTGCACCAAAAGACAGGTACAAGAATGTTTTTATAGCAGTTTTATTCATTATAGCCAAATCAAATAACTCAAATGTCTAATGGCAGTGGAAAAGATGAGTGAATTTATGTGATGGAAAAGTACACAGTAATAAAAAAAGTGACATATTGCTGTACATAATAATATGGACAAATCTCTAGACATGATAATGAATGGAAGAAGGTTGGTTTAGAAGACTGTACACTATTTCATAGTTCCATTTAGTAAAGGTCAAGAATAAACAAAACTAATGGGCGGTGATAGCAGTCTGAAAGTGTTTATCTTTGGAGAGGGGTAGTGGATATTGATTGGGAAGGGTTGTGAGGGAAATTTTCAGTCTTGGAAGTGTTCTTTGTATTGAACTGTATTATGGTTACAAGGATGTGCACATACGCATATATACTTTATATAGATGTAACCTAAGATTTACTATAAAATTTTAGTAATAATAAGAATTAAATATAAAAGAAGGAAACCAGCACTTCTGAAACCATAACATAAGCTATCCACTGTAATAGAGGCTTTTAAGTGACATTGATAAAAATAAAAGGAAAAACTACCACCGTTTATAAAGTGCTAGAGTCTTTAAGTTTGTTACCTCATCTTAAAACCACAATGATCCTATGAGATAGGCATTACTATTTTACAAATGACTAAACAAACGGAGGGAGGTTAAGTCACTGTCTTGTAGTTTGTGAAGCTAGAGTTCAAAAGCAATTTTATTATACTCTAAATATTTGCCTGTAAACTTTAAGTGTCTTGGAGGATGAAGGCATATCTGTTTAATATACATGTGTATCTCCAGCGCCTGGCAAAGGGTCTTGCATAACATTAAGTACAATAAATAGATAGGGTAGATAATGGTTGAATGAATGAGTAAACCATCATGTTCTTCCCCCTTATCACACTAGATCTCTCTCTGCTGGTGACATCAGCATTAGTGAAGATCAAAATATATTTCTTCAGATTTTCCTGGAGTCTAAAAAGCAGCTCAGAGCAAGGAATGCTCATGGAAAGGGAATATCATGGGAATCCCAGCCAATCATGAGGTGCCTTGAACTGAGGTGCCCCACCTCCCTCCAGCCCCACTCACCTTACTAAAAGAGCCTCCTGCAGATAAGCAATTACACCTGTTCTGTATGGCCTCAGGGCTTGACTTGGACCAGGGCTGATACACAGATGGCAGGCACTGTGTCAGCCCGGCAGGTTGTTAATATTTTGAATATCACCCTAACTTGAGACCAAAGGGCAATAAGCTTCATGGCAGGACTGATCACTGCTTAACACAGAGAAGAAATAACGAACAGCTGAAGATGACATGAACTGCTTCCCGAAGTTGCCATGTTCCCACCAGTGGGGAATGTCAGATTCTTCGGACACATTCTTGCAGATGCTGTAAAGATTAGAATATCAATTGAGAGCATGGACAAGATTTGTGATTTTCAAACTATTTGTTTATTATTCATGGCAAAAACTTTCTGAATGGAAATCTGAGGCAGAAGCTCAGTCCACAGAGAGGTAAAAGACACTG
This sequence comes from Bos grunniens, assembly GCF_055505025.1. Taxonomy (NCBI): domain Eukaryota; kingdom Metazoa; phylum Chordata; class Mammalia; order Artiodactyla; family Bovidae; genus Bos; species Bos grunniens. Next base: position 36,517,573 of record NC_141167.1, on the reverse strand, counting down.
AGATGGTGAGTCAGGCTGAGACTTCTTCTCCTCCCCAGCAGACCCTGGCAGTGCAACTGGAGACTCCAGGACTGGGGAGCTCATGTTCTGTTCACCAGTGTAATCGAGATCTTCATCTCTGAGATCTCTGAGTCTGTGGAAGTCTCCCCACTTCCACAGGAGTAGGGAGGGAGGGCTGTCACTGTAAGATGGGACTAATGGCATCTCCCCTTCACTATTACAGGAAGCTGAAGATTTCATCTGTTAGGTTGTTCTCACTGTTGAGTAATTTTGTGGTGCCAGAGAGGTGCCCTCACTATGGTCCCCTTCTGGAGGTACTGCCGTGTTCATCACTTCTTTCCCCCTAGTGTGAGAGATTGGACAGAATCTGGGATTCTGTATCAAGGGAATTGGGTTTGGCCCCAGGTTTGCAGTTAAGCAAGTGGTGAAGGCAAGACCTGCAATCACTCTGGAGTGTTTCTTCATCTGCAAAGTGGTGACCATTGTGCCTGCTCTGCTTCATCGTGATAAGCTGTTGTTGTTCAGTCACTAAGTCATGTCTGACAGGGCTGAGGGCCAAATTCAAAAAAGACGTTGAAAATGGTATAACCATGAAATACAATATCAAGTCAGGAATTAACATCATTCCTTCAAGAGATTTTAAAATACATATGCTTAAGCATCTATATTGTTTGCAAACAGAAAAAGTACTGTGGGTTAACTTAACAGTCACAAAACAGATTATGCTAAGTACTGATACTGAAGCTGAAGCTCCAATACTTTGGCCACCGGATGTGTAGAGATGACTCACTGGCAAAGACTCTGATGCTGGGAAAGATTGAGGGCAGGAGGAGCAGGGGATGATAGAGGGTGAGAAGGTTGGATGGCATCATCGACTCAATGGGCATAAGTCTGAGCATACTCCAGGAGATAGTGAAAGACAGGGAAGCCTGGCGTGCTACAGTCCATGAGGTTACAGAGAGTCAGACATGACTGAATGCTTGAACAGCAACAACACAGTAGGAAGGGTTGGGACACATTAACTAAACAATAGGTGCTTGCCCCTCTACACAAGCCCTACTTTCCACCTTATAGGATTATTGTGAAGGATGCACGAGTGTGTAAGGAAGGACCATGAATTTGCCAAACAGTTTAAATGCTTTGATTATTATATTCCTACCAAAATCCTTGAGGAACCCCTATTGGCCACCCTTTGTTTTACAGTTGAGGAAGCTGAGGTCCAGAAATTGTAAGCATCCTGCATGTAGTGATCACTGGTTGCTCCAAATGACCTTAGGCAGTGATGACAGGGGAGAGGATTGTATTCTTCTTCTATGATGTCGTTGGTGAAAAAAAAGGTCCCATAATTTAGGTCAGGTGGAGAGTCAGGGAGGGTCTCAGGAGCAGAGAAATTGATAAATACAGTGGGTCTGGGATGATCTTGAGACTGGCTGGTCTTGCCTCTCATATGTTTAATGGGGTTCCTGCTCTGAGTTATACAGTCTGCTAGTTACTGGTGAGACAGCCAATAACACATGGTTCCTGCAATTACAATGCCCTCAGTACTGTGTAAACAGTTTACACTGACACGTTCTTGCTTTAGCTTCTGCTTCCTTCCACCTCCCTCCTTTTCCTCCCTCAATTCTCATCCTGTAAACAGACCACAGAGACAGAGTTTGGCTATTGTTCCTTCTCTGCCTCATTCTCTGTCACCTCACAGTTTGCCTTCCTCTTAGTAGTAATTTCTTGTGTATTTACTGTATGTCAGACTTTGTGCTGCGCATTTTATGTAGACCATCTATTTTAGTCTTCATAACAACATTATGGTAGGTTTAATCTGTTTTTAAAATAGATTTAGTATGTTAAGTAATTTATTCAAAATAGCCCTCTGTGGCTGCTAAGTTTCTAAGCTGGCTTTTAAGACTGGGTCTTTGGACTTCAAGGATATCACACTTAAATGATACAATAACTGCCTTTATTCAGCCTGTGTATATATTTGTCATTGATGTTGATAATCACTTCGTCAGACATTAAGAAGAAAAACATAACCTCTGTAAACCATATTTGAAGAGAGTTGATGTGCTATGCATGTGAGAATTATACACAAAGGTCAGATGTCTTAGAAATATTTATTTTGTATGTAGCAGTAGTAATGGCTACTTATAGGCTATCTTCATTAAGAGCCTGTAGAGTTAGAAAAATTGGATTTAAGTCTTGACTGTACCATTTAGTTGATCTGTGACCTTGGAAATTTAATTTTGGTAAGCCTCATCTGTACAATGGGGATTGAACATACGGTAATTATAGCAATTTGAAGTATAGCATAATTTCTAAAAATAGTAAGCGATTAATATAATAAAAATAATTACTATTGTTATTATTATGACCATGACTGAGTCTTCTATGTTTTTCAGATACTCACAGAGGTCTTATAAACAATGCTGTCACTCTTCATTCTTTTCAACTCAATAAATGTAGACTGCATGGAAAGTTGGTGAGTTATTAAACACTGTTAGAAGGGAACATCTTTTCCTTACACTTTGACCTATTTATATTCTTAGTCCCTTTTCTTATGGAATTGCGATATCCTGGGAGAGATGTCAAGATGTTATGAAAAAACTATGTAAGAATAGCTGGGAGTTCTCCCCTTTTTCCCCAGTTAATTTCTCTTCTGCTTAACCACACTATGAGTGTCACCTAAGCCTGCCTCCCACAGTTAATGAGTTATAACTGAACCTATGCTGCCAGGGTTTTTGTTTTCAGTGCTAGGAAAGCCAGTTTGATCCTCTTATCTATCAGTTCAGGCACTGAACTTGAACTTTTGACTGTCATCTGCCACTATTTTGGGCTTCCCTTGTGGCTCAGCTGGTAAAGAATCTGCCTGCAATGGGGCAGACCTGGGTTCAATCCCTGGGTTGGCAAGATCCCCTGGAGAAGGGAAAGGCTACCTGCTCCAGTATTATGGCATGGAGAATTCCATGGACTATACAGTCCACGGGGTTGCAAAGAGTCAGACATGACTGAGCTACTTTCACAATGCCACTATTTTGCTTATTTCTCAATGTGTTCAAGACTCAGGAAGAAAAGAAGGTGCTACACACGGTGGTCTCCCCCAGAGACCCCCCAACAACCACTTTTTAGTTAATTTGGGATAATTTATTAAACAAGTCATGAGACCCACAATGCAAGGGACTGGTAAGTTCAGGCTGAAAAGGATTACAGTGATGTGGGAAAGGCAGGACTTACCCATGGGAAGCCCAGGGTCCCAGATGACAATGGGAATGATGTGAATGAGTCAGTCAAACCAGGAAGGAACAAAACCAGGAACTCTATGGGCTGGAGTTGGTGGGGAGGTGGGCCCTGAGATGTCCAGATGTCTAGAAGGATGGAAAAGATTGGGTAGTTGAAGAATAGTTGGCAGGCCTTCCAGAGAGCAGGAGATAGTGTTAATATCAAGAAAATAACCTGGCCATAGAGTTTGAGACTTTGATTACTGCCCAAATGAATGTGGACTTGGTTCACGGGGCCCTTACTTTTGTCATTTATTCACTGAGTGAGCTTGAGGAAGTAAATTTCCCTCTCTGAACTATGGTTTCATCATCCAAAAAATGAGGACAATAATTTTGCCTTTGCCTGGCAGTTGTGAGATCTTGTTGTTTTTCAGCCACTAAGCTGTGTCCAACTCTTGGTGACCCCATGAACTGCAGCACACCAGGCCTCCCTGTCCTTCACTATCTGCTGGAGTTTGCTGAAACTCATGTCCATAGAGTCAGTGATGCCATCCAGCCATCTCATTTTCTGTCACCCCCTTCTCCTTTTGCCTTCAATCTTTCCCAGCATCAGGATTTTTTCCAATGAATTGGCTCTTCACATCAGGTGGCCAAAGTATTGGAGCTTTAGCTTCAACATCAGTCCTTCCAGTGAATATTCAGGGTTGATTTCCTTTAGGTTTGACTGGTTTGATCTTCTTGCAGTCCAAGGGACTCTCAAGAGTCTTCTCCAGCACCACAATTCGAGAGCATCAATTCTTCAGTGCTCAGCCTTCTTTATGGTTCAACTCTCATATTTGTATATGACTATTGGAAAAACCATAGCTTTGACTAGACAGACCTTTTATGGCAAAGTGATATCTATGCTCTTTAATATGCTGTCTAGGTTTGTCATAGCATTCCTTCCAAGAAGCAAGCATCTTTTTATTTTACGGCTGCAGTCACTGTCCACAGTGATTTTGAAGCCCAAGAAAATAAAATCTGCCACTGTTTCCACTTCTTCCCCTTCTATTTGCCATGAAGTGATGGCACCAGATACCATGATCTTAGTTTTTTGAATGTTGAGTTTCAAGCCAGCTTTTTCACTCTCCTCTTTCAGGCTCATCAAGAGGCTCTTTAGTTCCTCTTCACTTTCTGCTATGTTAATGAGACTGGAAAGAAAGCATATAGTCCAGTGCCTGACACATATTAAAAAGCTTAATATATTTCTTTCTGATGACTGAAGAGTAAACTGAGTAGCATGTGAATGAAATGATTTGCCTGCAGTCAGTGAGTGTTGTCTTTGCTTTCCATTAAATTATATTAGAATTCTTTGAACTCTGAAAGCAATATACCCTAGTTTTTAAATGGATATAGTCATTATTCAGTAGGCCAGAGTTCAACCTTTAACTTGTCACTGCAAAAGTCTTTAAGCTCTGGTGTTTCTTCAATTATTCATTTTCACTAAATTTTTAATAAAAGAAATGTAAATACAGAACCGGCTTGACCGAATTATAGTGCTTATGTTTTGTACCAATTATTACGTGTAGGTTTTAAATATTAAACAACAGGATTACAGAGAAGGACTTTATGAAATCAGATCTTACTAGAGGTTTCATCTGCCTTGAGTTCTTAGTATAGATTCTAGATCAAAGTCCTGTTTTCTCTTAGCAGCTCATACTTTTGTGTGTTTTGGAATACTTTCAAATACGACTCTTGGGTGAAAATAACCGTATCCTTAGACAATAGTTAGTTCACAACTCGCAGAATAAGAAGCATTCCATAGGAAATGGAGACTAGTTCTTGACACGCAACCAGAACCAGCTGTGCACTTGAGGAGGCCACCTTCCACGTCACATGGCCACACTAGTGATAGCGGTGGACAGTCCCTGTCGCCCATTGGCGACCATTGCCACCACTGCCAACAAACGACTTCCAAAACTAGATCCCAGCCTAGAACTCTCTTCTTTCTTCCCACACCCACCTGCCCATCTCGTTGATTGGCTTTTCCACCATGATGTCACAGGTGCCTTGATAACATGCTCCGAAACAAACACGGTCTTTCTCCCAATATCTGTTCTTTCTTCTGTTAGGATGTAAATGGCATGACCATCCATCCACTATGCAGCTAAGCTCTATTACTGGTATTAGTTAGTGGTTTAAAACCTAGACTCAAGGGGAAAACTATTCATTCATGGGATGTGGGCCTTGGGTAAAAGACTTATCCTGTCTGTGTCATATTCATCTCATCCATTGCATAGAATAGGATAATAATTCTAACATTGTAGTTTTGATGTGATGATTAAACAAGATAATATTTTTGAGGGCTTAGAATAGGGCTTGGCACATAGTAAATGCTATGTAAATGTTTGTTAAGTAAATAAATCACACATCACATTCCCTGAAAGGCTGTTAACTTCACACATTCCTCTTCATCTCCATGGAGGCTGCCTTCATTGACTCTAACTCCTCTGGCATCATACAGTGATCCTTGAGCTCCTGCCCACAGGCCTGGGCTCCTCCTGGCTATAGTCCCTAGGGTAACCAGAGTGACATTTACTGAATGCAGAGCTAATCATTTTTCTCCCCTGTCTACAGCTCTGAGTGACTTTTGGTCATCTCACCCAGGCTGACTTGGCTCTGCATAGCCTGGCTCCTGCCTGCATCTCCAGGAGCCATTGCCCTTTCTCATCATCCAGGTTTCTAAACATTACCAACTAAGTCTGTTTCCTGAAGCCTGTCTTCATTCGTTCTGCTCCCTGTTGGGGGGAAGAGCCCCTCAGCTTTAGTCATCTTTAGATCCAACTTAAGCATTTATTTTTCTCTAAGACTCTCTGACCTTCCACCAGAAAGAATTCCTCCTCTTGCATTTCCCCTCTATAGATGATGATTATTGCATAGTGCATTTATTTGTTTGCACATCTATCTTCCCAACCATAATGTGAACTCCTCTCTGTCTTTCTCACATTTAATTTTAGTTAACATAAACACAATTTTATTCCAGTGTCTTTCACCATATCTGCCATAGGGTAAATGTTCAACCAACGTGCAATGGTTGAATAACCAATAAATGGAATGGCATCTTATTGACCATCTAACCAAAATCTTAATTTTCTAATGCCAGAATAGATCTCAAAGAAGTTAGTCACCTTGTTCTAGGTTACCAATCTGGGCAGTGTTAGGATCTAGACTAAAATAAACTTTTCAGTTTTTACCATTACCACATAGCCTCGGTGATTAAGGCCCTTTTGGATCAATTACACCATTTAGAATTCTAAACTGAGGAAGCCAAGTTCTCTCTAACCCCGTTCTACTCACATATCCCCAGTTAGAGATACCTCTGTGGACCAGAATGTTAGGTGAATTCCCAAATCTCTCAGGACTTTTAGGGTAGGAGTAAGATTTGCCTACTCTCCAGGCACCACAAGTGACCTACCATTTTAGTTTGGGTTGGGGTTGTGTAGCTGACTCCTTTTGAAATTTAAATGTGGGAACTCTCATAGGAAGAATTATTTTGTCTTTGACAAAATGTGTGTGTGTGTATGTGTGTGTGTGTGGTGTGGTGAGCAAGGGGTGACAGGTTACTGGAAAGACTGGTTCAGAGATGAGAACATGGGGCTGCTTGAATTTTGCCTTCCAGTTGAAAAGTCATCAGAAAAGTGTAAGGTCAACTCTGCATTCTGCCAAGTTTTGCCTTTAGTTCTACAGAATGAAATGAGGTAATGTACTTTATGAGCTGTGAAGAGCTGCAGAAATGTGAGGCATTTTTAGAAGTGTTGATTTATGGAAGAGAAAGGCATTTAGAAATGAGGTAGCCCTCCCACTTCCTTACTTCACAGAGAGGGGAAGTGACTCTCCCAAGGTCATTGCTAAGAAGGTAGAAGAGCTGGGCCTTGCTTCCTTTTTGGCCCATAGCTCACCCCTCTCCCCAGGCACTCTCTTCTTTCACCAACTAACACTTTGGTGGGTCACTCAAATTTTCTGTGCTTTTGCATTTCCCAATGCTGGGATATTATTTCTTTCATAGCTGCTTGGGATACCTCCTCATCCACTGAGATTCTGCCTCATCAGATACCCATCTAGTCTCTCAGTTCTGTACTCTGAAAGCCTGGTCACAATATAATCATCCAAGTCAGGGGAGTTTAAAAAAAAGCAGTTACCTTGGGGTCTTATGACCTTTAAGCTTCTATCTGGCTCTGAGGTTCTTGATTCAATGGCAGAGCGCCCATCCCATCTCCAGTTCTGGGTCCTGATCCCACACAGTGAAGAAGGGTTTTTCCTGTGGACCTCCAGAAGAATGGTGTTTTAATCAAGATTGGAATGACAAAGTGAAGGTCCTTTGAAATGTGAAAAGTCATAAGTGTGGTTTATATATGCATCTGACTATGGTTATATAACTTTTATCTCCCTCCTCTTTTCCAACCATTGACAATTCTGTGAAAACCAACTCAACACACATATATTGAGCATACCTTCTGTATCTCAGTCTCTAAGCTAGATACTGGGGCTACGGATTAAAAGATGAATAAAATTTGGACATTGTTCTCAATTTTCTCAGCTTAGTGGGGAAAGAGAGCCTCCTCACCTCTCTCAGGCAGCTCTGAGCTGGTTTAACACCTCAATATGTCCTTGTCAAAATAGCCCTAACAAAATATATTCATTATTCCTGCATCTAAAAATGAATTCCCATGTCAACACACTTATTTAGAGTTCCTTGACTCATTGGAAAAGACTCTGATGCTGGGAGGGATTGGGGGCAGGAGGAGAAGGGGACGACAGAGGATGAGATGGCTGGATGGCATCACTGACTCAATGGACGTGAGTCTGAGTGAACTCCGGGAGTTGGTGATGGACAGGGAGGCCTGGCGTGCTGCGATTCATGGGGTCGCAAAGAGTCGGACACGACTGAGCGACTGAACTGAACTGAACTTGTAGGACCGACAAGTTCAGAGTTCCAGAAAGAATAGATAGTGTACTCAAACCAAGTGATTATAGAAGAATTGAATCAAAGATTCATTTACAAAGGTGAGGGGGGTCTGTTGTATGGAAACCACAAGATAATATAGGTCCTGGGGCTTGTAGCAACTGCCTGTTTTTATCCTGGTATGTGAGGGATAAAAGGAGGGGGCTGCTACCAGGATCTAGAGATATGGAAAATGGAGAGAGAGGGCCACTTGGCAGGAGTTGTGCCCTTCTGCCAAGGGTGTGGCAGCCCAAGATGACTGCAGAGGAGGGAGCATAAACTGACTCTTGTGTCTGATCTATGATGTTCTTTGTTGTGGGCCCTAGCTAGAACTCAGCAAGGGAGCTCTCTGTTAGAGTCCAAACAGGCCAGTCTCCCAGGACACGAGGCTGGTGACAAGGGGTCATGAGTGGTTCTGGGGGAACAAATTGGAGATGGATAGTTCATTATATTAGATTAGGCAAGTCTTCAGTCTTACAAAGACACACACTCAGGGGCTCTTCTCTGATCATACCCAGACATATTCTCCAATGTCTCCAAGTTGATGAAAACTTGGTGTCAGATACCATTTGAAACGCATCATCCATTTTCTCATTTCACCTTCTTAATCATGCCTCAAAGTAGATGAAGAGACAGGAAAAAATTGGGAGAAAAGTTGTCTGACTCCAAAATACATGCTGCATGCTGAGTTTCTAAGTAGTATGAGCACGTTGGTTTTGGACAGCGTCTTTGGGAGACAAAGTCCCTTCTGTCTGGATACCCTTCCAACCCCACTCTCCTTGATCAGCCATGATTCTTCACCCGACCCAGGTTGGTTTTGTCTTCTAGGAAGCTTTTCTAGAAGTTCATCGCTGGCGGCGCGTCCCTCTTTCGTGCTCCCTGTGTCCACTGACCTCACTTCCCAGGTGACACTGATCGTATTGAATTTAATCACTCTGATTGGTTTTCTTGTGAGACTGTTAGGTCTCTGGCATCAGGGCTCATTTCTTTTCATTTACATGTCTGTACAAAGCACAGTGTCAGCCGTGCACTAGGGCTCAGTAAATATTTCTTAACTAAGTGACTAAAAAATAAGGACTTTGTCTCTAACTAAAAAAGATCAGGTGCAGGGGAGCTAGGAAGATAAAGTACAGAATATTCTGAATTCCTCAATGTTACAGGAACATTCAAAACTCAGGAAACCTAGCAGGTTCTGTAACCAGATAGACCAAAGTGATGTTATGAAAATCCCACTATTTTCACCCATGAGAACACCACTCTATTGCAGTTAATGGAAATAAGTGTACCATTTAGTACTTTAAATCACAAAGCAGCATAGTTGCTTCCTATTTGTGGTGACCTTCTGGTGCCCTCATTGTTTCCTCACTGGGGATGCCTGTACCTGATCTTGTTGATTCAGCACAAGGGGGTGCATCATAAGGTGATTCAGCATAAGCTGAGCTTCGAGAGGTGGGAGAGCGGAGGAAGGAGGGATGCAGAGTCCTTTGAGGAGCCATGAAGGACCACCCATGCTCCCTCCATCTTCACGCGCATGCATCCATCCCAGCTTTCAGCACATTCATTGCAGGGTTTTTCATGCGTCCCCACTGGATTGTGAGCATCCTGATGGCTGGTATCACATTGAACTCATCTCTGGGTCCTCAGGCTCTGCATTGTGTGTTGGGGAAAGGAGATGTTCGGTGTGTATGCTGTGTAAATGACAAATGAGTGAGAAGATCAATGGTTAGAGGAAGGACTAGGTTCTTTCTAGCCTTTACTAAAGGTTCAGAAGAATGGCTGAAAGTGTGAGAGGGAGTTAAGACTCTGTGAAGAAGATAACTATTGAATTTGGGGGGAGCCCCCTAACAGGGAGCCATTTGCTCTTCTCCTGGCACCCTTCTCTTTCTCTCTGACAGCCCCCTTACTCCTTGGTGCTGACGTCTACCAGTGTCAGATTTGGCACCGTAAGCACCGCAACTACTTGGTTCATTGGACTCTCACTGCTTTGCACAGCTGTACACAGTTGTACATTCCAATTGTACATTTCATTCCAATCCCAAAGAAAGGCAATGCCAGAGAATGCTCAAACTACCGCACAATTGCACTCATCTCACACGCGAGTAAAGTAATGCTCAAAATTCTCCAAGCCAGGCTTCAGCAATACGTGAACTGTGAAATTCCTAATGTTCAAGCTGGTTTTAGAAAAGGCAGAGGAACCAGAGATCAAATTGCCAGCATCCTCTGGATCATCGAAAAAGCAAGAGAGTTCCAGAAAAACATTTCTGCTTTATTGACGATGCCAAAGCCTTTGACTGTGTGGATCACAATAAACTGTGGAAAATTCTGAAAGAGATGGGAATACCAGACCACCTGACCTGCCTCTTGAGAAATCTGTATGCAGGTAAGGAAGCAACAGTTAGAACTGGACATGGAACAACAGACTGGTTCCAAATAGGAAAAGGAGTATGTCAACGCTGTATATTGTCACCCTGCTTATTTAACTTATATGCAGAGTACATCATGAGAAACGCTGGGCTGGAAGAAGCACAAGCTGGAATCGAGATTTCCGGGAGAAATATCAATAACCTCAGATATGCAGATGACACCACCCTTATGGCAGAAAGTGAAGAGGATCTCAAAAGCGTCTTGATGAAAGTGAAAGAGGACAGTAAAAAAGTTGGCTTAAAACTCAACATTCAGAAAACGAAGATCATGTCTTCTGGTCCCATCACTTCATGGGAAATAGATGGGGAAACAGTGGAAACAGTGTCAGACTTTATTTTTTTGGGCTCCAAAATCACTGCAGATGGTGACTGCAGTCATGAAATTAAAAGACGCTTACTCCTTGGAAGGAAAGTTATGACCAACCTAGATAGCATATTCAAAAGCAGAGACATTACTTTGCCAACAAAGGTCCATCTAGTCAAGGCTATGGTTTTTCCTGTGGTCGTGTATGGATGTGAGAGTTGGACTGTGAAGAAGGCTGAGCGCCAAAGAATTGATGCTTTTGAACTGTGGTGTTGGAGAAGATTCTTGAGAGTCCCTTGGACTGCAAGGAGATCCAACCAGTCCATTCTGAAGGAGATCAGCCCTGGGATTTCTTTGGAAGGACTGATGCTAAAGCTGAAACTCCAGTACTTTGGCCACCTCATGTGAAGGGTTGACTCCTTGGAAAAGACTCTGATGCTGGGAGGGATTGGGGGCAGGAGGAGAAGGGGACAACAGAGGATGAGATGGCTGGATGGCATCACTGACTTGATGGATGTGAGTCTGGGTGAACTCCGGGAGTTGGTGATGGACAGGGAGGCCTGGTGTGCTGCGATTCATGGGGTCGCCAAGAGTTGGACACGACTGAGAGACTGAACTGAACTGAACTGACACAGTTGTAGCTCAACAAATATTTTTTAAAAATAAAGTTAAAACCTCCCTCTTGGGGCCTTCATTCCTCCTTTCTGTGAGAGGAGTCCATCCTACCTTCCCTGTCTCCATCTGCAATACTGAGTGGACACCCCGAATGACCTTGACCAGTGGATCTTCTAATGCAAAATAGGAAGAAAACTAAGCTCTGATGGCATTACACTTTCCATTTTACAGACAAAGAAAATGAGGCCTAAAAGCGAAAAATACTCACCCCAAGTCATAAGTAGCAGACAGCATTAGAAAATAAATCTGCTTTGTTTGCCATCATATGTTATAACACCCAAGTTCAGTTTTGATTTAGTGGCTTTCAACCTTGTTTTTTTATTAAATGAGGGAGCTCTTTTTTCAAAGAAAATCTTATCTAAAGCTCAGTATGTTAAACAGGTAAGATCAGTGCTGCTTTGGTTAGAGGAGTAACAGAGACTCCTCCAAAACTCAAACACAAATGGCTCCTAGGGAGCTTGCAAGAGCACAGTTGGAAAACCAGTGATGTAACAGGATGCATGAATCTTTATTCAGAGCATTCTGGTGTGGGCAAAAGGAAAGGTCGATTGAGACTGGGTTATTCTGCATAGTTTCTTGGGAGCCTATGTAATCACAGTGGCAGATATGAAATAGCTATGCCCAATAGAGGGGAATCAAGCCAATAAGGACCTGTTGTGTTGCACAGGGAACTCTGCTCAATGTTATTTGCAGTCTGGATGGGAGAGGAGTCTGGGGGAGAACAGATACATGTATATGTGTGGCTGAGTCCCTTTGCTGTCCACCTGAAACTATCACATTTGTCACGGCTTATGAAAGTGAAAAGTGAAAGTGTTAATTGCTCAGTTATGTCCGATTCTTTTCAACCTCATGGATTGTAGACTACCAGGCTCCTCTGTCCATGGAGTTCTCCAGGCAAGAATACTGGAGTGGATAGCCTTTCCTTTCTCCAGGGGATCTCCCTGACCCAAGGATTGAAGCCAGGTCTCCTGTGTTGCAGGTGGATTCTATACTGTCTGAGCCATTGAGAAGCCCTTTGCTAACTGCTTATACTGCAATAGAAAATTCAGGATGGGGAACACATGTATACCTGTGGTGGATTCATTTTGATATTTGGCAAAACTAATACAATTATGTAAAGTTTAAAAATAAAATAAAATTAATTAAAAAAAAACAAAACAAACAAAAAAAACCAAAAAAAAAAGTTCTTTAAAAATAAATAAAATAAAAGATTATTTAGGTAATTAAACCCCCCTCCAAAGGTGATGGGGAGGCAGGACAACTTGGAACAGAGGTTCCAGGTTCAAGGCTCAGAACTATGAGTTACTAAGGGCAAAAGTTCTCTTTTTTTCCTCCAATTCATTCTTGATTTCTTCAAGAAGATATAAGTGAAACTTCGTAATATCAGTGGTGAAAAGCTATTCATCTTCTAATGCTGATTAATTCAGGAAATAAAAAATGTTTAAGTGCCACTTATTTTAAAAAATCCAAAGTGAAAATAACTTTATTGAGTTCTACAGAAAAATTATATTCTTATAGCCTATATTGCCTCCTTTATTAAATAGGAGACTTTCAATGAGAAACTTGAAAGCTCTTTAAACCACTAAAATTAAATCTTAGCATACTTGAGAAATGGCAATATAGAGACAAGTTCGTAATATTCCATCCTGAAGTTGTAATTTAGCATTCACATTTGTTCATATGCATTATCTCTATTCATTAACGAAAAATCCTGCAATGGTGGTATAATGGATAGGAAGACTTGGAGAGATAAAGTGATTTTCTCTAAGTCATCTAGCAAGTTTACCACAGAGCCAGGACTCAGAGTAGTTAATTCCAGTTAATGCAATGTTTACTAACATTATTAATGAAGGCAGATATAACATGTGTAATAAGTAAACCTCCAAAATTTAATGCTTAACACTATATAAGTGTTTTTTCCCCCTAATCTGAGAGCCCATCATGTGTGCTTGTGGTTAGTGGGTCTCTTTAAGCCGTGATTCAGGGAGCCAGGCTCCTTCCATCTGTGGTTCTACAATTTTAAACACATGGCCTCCCAGTTACCTGGGGGGCCATCTCAGTTCCATTCAGCTGAAAGGGGAGAAGCACACAGAGGATTGCATGAGAACATTTTAATGGAGCAGGTCTGGAAATGACACACCATTTTCCAGTAGTTATAAGTCAATCACATGACCATTGCTAACCACAAGTAATGTGGGAAATACACCCTGACTGTGTGTCTAGTAAGGAAAGGAGCATGATGATCTGCCACACTGTTACTGTGAGAACTTTAAGGACTAGTGATGGGGGATCTTATCCACCTCTCAGGCTTGCATATAAATTGTTCTTGCATGTAAATAATGTGTCGAAAGGGCTTCCCTGGTGGCTCAGCAGTAAAGGATCTGCCTGAAGTACAGGAGATGAGGGATTGATCCCTAGGTCAGGGAGAGATCCCCTGGAGGAAGAGACAGCAACCCACTCCAGTATTCTTGCCAGAAAAAGTCCCACGGACAGAGGAGCCTGGTGGGCTATGGTCCATGGGGTCTCAGTTGGACATGACTGAAACAGCTGATCACGCAGGCACCCTATGTGTTGCAAATCTTCCCATTGTCAAAATCTCTCTCTGCCTTTGTTGAGGGGTCTTATTTCTGTTGGTGAGATAGAGTGTAAAATCCTAAGTCCTCTCCCTTCTTCTAGTGGTACTCCCCTCTTTTCACAGGGATCTAGTTGGGGTTGCCATACCATTGAACATAACGCTTTTCCTGTAGACACAGTTGTTTGGTAAAGGGGTAGGCACCACCCCACTCTCAACCAAGCAGAATTCTCCATATACGCCTTCCCCTGGAACTTTTTTCAAGTTATAAACTTACTTCTCTGGAGGTAGGACCTGTTGGTGGCTGTGTTTTTCACCTTGCAGCAGAAGGCAGTCTGCAGTGATTTACAAGGAAACTAACAGTGCAAAACCAGGGAGGTACAGAAAAGAGAGGAGACACTTCCTTCTGGTTCGTATCCCTGAGTCCAGCTGCCCCACGGCCCAGCTACAAGCACACGTTCCTGCCATTTGGTCCAACACTTCCATCCACGTGAAATAACCCCATTATCCTTCCAATAAATTCTCCCTTTGCTGACCTAGTATGAGTTGGGCATATATCTAAGCAGTCCCTAGAGGCCTGATCACCAGGCAGGTGATTTTCCAGCACAGCTGTTTTCCAGAGAGGCTTTTTCACTCTAGTGGGCAGCAGTGAGCTCATTCCCCTTCCTGCAGGCCTTTCAGCCTCAGCAGGGAAAGCCATTGTCCCTCCCACGGCCTCTCAGGATGATGCGTGCCTGACAATCCTAAGAAAGTGTTCTGTGCAATTGCCTGGGAGGTTTCCTTTTCTGTTTCATCTGCTTTGTACAACTGTAATGGACAAGTTTCCAAGTAGACTGAAGATCTGTGGAAGCTAGGTGGGCTGAGGGTGGAAAAAAAAGAGTGATTTCTGAAGTGTCTCTTCTTACAGAGCAGTTCCCCCATCCTTTTCTCTTTTATGCCTCTAAGGGGATAAATGACTCCATCACATATGAGCTTGGTAGTCTAGTGACCTTTAGGATTTCTGTCTTCTCATTTGTGGAATTAGTGATTAGCAAGTATTACCTTGTATGAATATATTCAAAATACTCAGCACAGGGACAGGAACTTGCAATGTGCCAGTTTCTCCCTCTCATCGCACATACCTATCTCTACACTCAGGGTTCTGAGCAGTGGAGAGAGCGTAAGACAAGAGGGTTACAGTGGTTTTGCCTAAATTCTCTCGTGAACCACCTCTTATCCCCCTAACCCACTCCCCTTGGCCCTCCTTTCCTTCCTCCCTCCACAACGCCTCTTTTTCTCCTGTCCTCTCCTTGCAGTGTCCTTGTTTTCTCCCTGGAGCTCCTTCCCCGTCTCCCCCGCGACCCCCTCCTCCCACCCACCCGCCCCAGCTGCTGGTGTGGCTGGCTGTTCTGAAGCTATTGATTTTGCTCTAGAAAAGATTGCTCAATTCATTTTCCCCACTGCGGCCCAGTGCCAGACCTCAGGGTAGGGCCCACAATGACCGAGTGGATTATGCACACTGCTTCCCCTGAAGGGCAGCAACCACATTCCCTCTCCATGCCCAGGCCAGATAAGACAGTGAAGGTGAATGTGATTCATAAACTCCAAAGAGCCAAACAGAGCAGTGGACCCTGACCTCTGCATCTCCATATTTGCAAGGTTAGCAAGGGACTGGCACCCAGTCGCTGTTGATAATGTTGGTTGAAATTAAATGAATCTTTTAGCTTCATAGCATTCAAAAGTGAAAAGAGTCTCTCCATTGACTTCTGATTGCCTGCAGCAGTGATTTGCAGCCCTGGAGGCACACTGGAATCACCTGCTAAGCTGCTAAGTCACTTCAGTCGTGTCCGACTCTGTGCGACCTGATAGACAGCAGCCCACCAGGCTCTGCCGTCCCTGGGATTCTCCAGGCCAGAACACTGGAGTGGGTTGCCATTTCCTCTCCCATGCATGAAAGTGAAAAGTGAAAGTGAAATCGCTCAGTCGTGTCCAACTCTTTGCGACCCCATGGACTGCAGCCTACTAGGCTCCTCCATCCATGGGATTTTCCAGGCAAGAGCACTGGAGTGGGGTGCCATTGCCTTCTCCAGGAATCACCTGGGGAGATGTTAAAAACACTCATGACCATGTCTTACTCAAGACCAATTAACTGAGAATTGCCCCGTGCATTGGCAGCTTGTCAGAGCTGGACTGGTGACTCTGACAGGCACCCGTGTGGGCCTCCAGGATGAGACTAGTTTCCCTGGCCTGGCACTCCAGGCCTTTCGTGCCTCAGCGCCTGACAGTCTCCAGCCTCACCTCCTCTCACTGTGTTCTAGGCACTCAAGGTCCCAGCTACTTGATTTTCTTACTCTTCACTTCGGACATCAATGTGCATTTGCCCACGCTCTTTCCCCTTTCAAGACATGCCTCTCAGGACATCCCTTCCCTTGCCTCTCTTCCTTGCAATTTCCTCCTCATCTTTTAAGACCAAAATCAAACACCATCTCAGCTGAGTAGAGTTTTCCAGCCTTTTCCAGACTCCGGTACTCCAGACTGTCACTCTGCATTGTGTTCTCTCTTCTGATTGGGTTTTGCCTGATACCTCCAATTTCTGTCCTGTTGCCCTGGATTTAGTTTCTTTCACTATAGCCCCTCCTGCCTGATAGTCCAGGCAGATCTGATCTGTCACTTGGCTTTGTACTCCAGCTTTAGTCCCTGGACATGGCTCATTGGGAATCTTCTTCAGCTCTAAGCTTTGAAGTCCACTAGCTGCCCTCCTGTCCCCTCATCCCTTCTCTGCTTCCAAAACTCCTGCCTGGATGCAGTGGCTGGGACCCTACAGCTCTGGGAGAGGTATTTGAATACAAAGTGTGCTGGGTAACAGTGGTCCAGATTTATTGAGTGTTTATCACACGCCCTGTTACAGTGCTTCACTGCAGTATTTCACATAACCTTATACCAATGAATCACTGGGCCTTAAAGATCTTAAATGAACTGTCCAAAAGCAAACAGGCAGCTGGATTTCCCCGAGGCTAAGTCTCCCAAGTCCACAAGCTTCATGCCTGTGTGATACTTTAATGCTGCTTCTTTTGTGCACTTGATTTTTAACTCTGCTCCTACGCTCTCAGTGCTGTATTGTAATTTATTGGTTTGTATGTCTTGTCTACCCCACTAAACTATGACCTTCTCAAGGTGAGAGATTGAGTTGTTCAGGTCTATATTCTTAGCACTTAGCAAATTGCCTGGCATGGAACAGAGGCTCGGAAAATGCTTGTGGCCTGAATAAATAAATGGCCATTATAGCCCAAAGGGAGACTGGTAGGGAAAAGGAGACAGAGCCATCTAGATCACGGTCTGAAAAAGCCCGTTCTCCTATGGCCCTGATTAGGGAGATCTGTGCCAGCCAGGGAAGGCAGATGGGTGGACGAGTAGGGGCAACAAGCCCCAGGGCGCATTTCCCTGGTTTCCTTGAAATCCGGCGTCTGCCCTGTCCTGTCACCCAGCAGCCAGAGAACATTTGTTCCCCAAAGGGCCGGCACTGTGCCAGCAGCAGGTGGTGGCCCGTCCACTGGGAGGGAGGGAGGCAGCCGGCGGGAGCACTGATGTGTGCTGGAGACAAGATGCTGTGAGTCTGCTGCGGCACGCTGGTGACAGCAGCTGGGCCAGGGCTGCGAGTCACCATTCTGTAACCATTAAAAACCAGTTGCTGTCCCTCTCATAATAATAAATTAAAACATAACTCCATATCGTGCTATTTTCAGGGAGCAAAAAGAAAAAAAAACCCAAAAGACAGAAAAAAAAAGGAAGAAAAGAATAGGAAACAACAATGTTGGACAATATGTTATCAGTCGGGTTGTCTATAAAACTGATAGATTTCTAGGTTATTACAGAAAAGCTTCATGGCTGCTTTTAAGATGCATTTTTTTCATTTCTTTACAGAAAAAAGAAACGACAACCTATAAGCAACCAACAGCATATACATTTGGAAATAAGAAGATGAGGAGAACAGAGGCAACATATTTCTGTCTGCTTATCTGGTTGCTCAAAGAACTTAAGTGTTATTATGAAGCCGAGTAATCAGTATCCTTCTTCACAGCTGTATGAAAACATGCAGGTTTGATATCAGCCGGACCTGAATAGAAGCCTGTGATGTTGACCTTGATAGACCCTGTGTATTGGCCTTCTGCAGGCTACTTTTTACTTTTATGACCAGATACAGTGACCTGGAGCAGCACTTCCCTCTGTAATGGGCAATCCAGTGCCCTCAAGAAGATTGAAGAGGATTCATGACACTCACCCAATGATCTCTTGGAGCCTCTTGCTGTGAATTTTGGCTTCTTGATCGACCAGCTCACATTTTTGTCTCTTGTGGCTGTCCTGCTGCCTCTCTCCCATCTGTCTCATTCATTGATGGGAGTTTTCTCCTTCATTCTCGAAAGCATCACTGACACAAGGAAGTTATATGCAACAGACTTTTACTAAAAATTTAAGGATGGCTCCAGGGATTAGAGCACAGAGCAGGAACCAACCCAAAATGCAAAACTAGATTACTAGACATCTTGGAAACTGCCAGTCCTCCTTCCTGCAGGGAAAGCCTCACTTGCTCTGTTTATGTTCAGGTCCTGCTTGTAGACTTGTCTCATTAGACCACAGCTACAAAATTTCTATTCCTAATCATATCCTTTTTTATTTTTGTAAATTATTACCCACCCAGAACAATATAAGAGGCCTCGTTGTATACAAGGCTTGTTTTTGTTTTTTGTTTTTGTTTTTTTTAACAGTACACAGTCTCTAAATTTTATTCTCAAATAAATGATTGTTGTTTAGTCACTAAGTTGTGTCTGACTCTTTTGTGACCCCATGGACAATAATCTGCCAGGCTTCTCTGTCCTGGAATTTTCCAGGCAGGAGTACTGGACAAGGTTGCCATTTCCTTTTCCAGGGGATCTTCCCAATCCAGGGATCGAACCCATGTCTGCTGCCTTGACAAGTGGATTCTATACCACTGAGCCACTGGGGAAACCCCAAGAAATAGGAATCTAGCTTTTATCATACTAAGAGAGAAAGTCTAATTGGTTAAGTTTGATATCAATTCTTACTATAAAATATTGATACTACTCTTACTATTAAAACTACCATGACTGTAAATGAAAAAAATTGAGAAGTTTTTTGCCACTTTAGCTTTGAGGCTCTGAGCTCATGCTCTGAGCCCTGATCCAAGCAGTCTGAGGAGGGCAGCAGGGTAGCACTGTGGCTATCATTGAAATGTCATGCACGATGTGCTTGGAGTGATTTCCTTAAAAGGGGCCCTGAGGATGGCAGATATTTAAATCTTCAGCCTGTTCTCAGTAGGGTAAACCTGGGCCTTTGAGTGAAGTGGTGGACTGACATCCTGGCTGTGGGCTTAATCGTTGGTTTAAGAAATGGAAGGAGGAGCATTACTTAGTGTCTAAAAAGGCCTATTTCACATTTGAAATCATGCCAAACATAGATTATTTATGAGATTATTTGTGAGGTCTTGTTCTTGATGGATCAAAATAAGTTATCCGAGGCAATGGCAGTAGACTGTGGGGTTTTGCCTTATCTCTACAGAGACTTGCAGAATACATCCCATGGAGAAGGAAATGGCAAGCCACTCCAGTATTCTTGCCCGGAGAATTTCATGGACAGAGGAGCCTGGTGGGCTACAGTCCATGGGGTCGCAAAGAGTTGGATATTCCTGAGCAACTAACACTTTCTGGCACATACTGGGCACTCTTATTTGCTAACTCAGTAATGCAGCAAATGGGGTTATTCCACCAAAGAATAACCCTGACATAGGTTATTGCTGCACCCTGGAATGCCTCCTGTGAATATCTCTGTCAGGGACACACACACACATAGACATACATACACATCTTTCTAGCTTAACTTGGTTGATTTTTACGCGCCTAGTTCCTTGTTACCTATGTCATAATAAATTGTTAAATTTACCCCTTGCACCCTCTGCTCTCATCACATTTGCAATGGTATTGTTTAAATACATGTGTTCATGATTAGTTGTTGAAGCTCTTGATTTTTCTTCATACTTTTGGCTTCCCAAGGGAGGCCACATCTGTGTTGTAACTGCTTTCTTTTCAGTGCATGACCCAAAGCCTGGGACCAAGTAGGCACTTCTGGCAGAAACAAAGTAGCTTTCACTGAACTTGTTTCCTCTTATTCATGGGCATGAGCCAGCTGACACTTCCTCATCTCACTTGCTGATAAGAATGGCAATCTGATGGAGTTCCGGCCAGTGGAATGAGAGAAGTGTGTACCCCTTCCTAGGCTTGCCTTTTAAGACCCCTGTGTGAGACCGTCCATGCTTTTTCCTCTTACCACTGGCTTATGGGAAACAAGGGAAGTGATTTGGGCAGCTGCATGTGGAGGTTGGTGGGGTCCACAGAGGGCAGGAAATACCTGAGATTTGGGGGCTTTTCTCCTACAGTAACAGCCTGGCCTGCACTAATCAGTCAATTTTCAAAACTTGCCTAGTTCACAAAACCAACAATTTGTAAAGCTGCTATTTAATCTTTTCTATTTTCATCAGTGTTCTACTGAACCCAGTTTGTAATCACTCCATATGGTTTTCTGCTTGATGCTACTGATGGCCCTCTAGGAGAATCACCTGCCACAACTGTATTCTTAAAAGCTGAAGAAGGAAGCATTGATTTCCAGTTCTGTGGCCACCTTGGTGGCAGGGCTAGGTTGTCATGGTACTCCACCTGTTTCCAGCCTCTCATGTTAACGCGACAGCTCCTGTTTTGTGGCTTCCTTGTTGCTGTGGAGATAGGGAACAACACAGAGCTCTGAGCTTCTGAGCGATGCTTATGTGCTGGCTCGCTGTGGCTCAGCTCCCCCAGTGGGCTCCTTCCACTGTCCAGTGACTCACAACCCAGCTACTGCTGGGAGCTGGCTCCCTTGAGGTTGCCAAGGGGCTGGGTAATGCAAGTTGTACTTCTGAGACAGTTGCCCCCGTGAGATTAACTGCACCAGTGGGATCATTCTCTCTTTTCCTCCGTATTTGGCTTGCATGGAGAGGAAATACTTCCATAGGATCTCTCCAAAGACCAGGGATGGGGTTGGGAACAGTAATGCCTTCCTCACACTTGATTTTCTTTCTTCCCATCCCCACTTCCCTTTTCCCCTCTTCTGCTTCCTCAAGACAGTACTGTCTAATAAACCTTTCTAAAAGGCTTTTATCTGGATCTGAGACTTAAGGAATCCAGACTAAGATAAAAAGCCTCATGTAGGCTAAGAGTATGCAAGCCTACCTATATTGGGATATTTGAGCTGCCTGAAAAAAATGAATATAATTATCAGAATACTGGGGTGAAAATGTTTAATATATTTATTTTTTCAAATTATGAGAGTAATATATTTTTATAGAAAATTCAGAAGATAGACTATTAAAATGGATTCATTTTCTCTCTCTCCAACCTTTCCTCACTCACTCACAAATTCAAGCACTCATTCCTCTTATTAATGAAGGAAAAGTTTGAGAAATTCATTCCTAAAGAGGCATTATATAATTTCTTCATTACCTTTTTCAGGGAGAAGCTCAATCTGTTTAGAAATACTAACCTCTAGAACTGGAACTGAATCTGTCAGGTAGAGAACGAGAGTAAAGGATTTCTTGAATCATGAGAATAGAACATAGGAATACAGATGTGGGGGACATGGAGTGATTTGTTTGGAGCATAGAGAGGTACCCAATGGAGTAGGTGAGATTATTGGGCAGATGCAAAGATGGGCAAGAACCATGCCATCAAGGACTAGGGAAGCAGTGTTGGCACCCAGTGTCTTGTACTGGGAAGATGCTGACCACTGGTGCAGAACTAGCCCTCCAAAAGTCTGTCTCCAGACTTGTTATCTTCAAATCTCAGAGGTGAGCATATGATTCCCCAGATAGAGCTCTCCATGTCTCTCCATTTCCACAGGACAGTAAAGGACAGAAATGGTATAGACCTAAAAGAAGCAGAAGATATTAAGAAGAGGAGGCAAGAATACACAGAACTGTACAAAAAATATCTTCATGACCCAGATAATCACGATGGTGTGATCACTCACCTAGAGCCAACATCCTGGAATGTAAAGTCAAGTGGGCCTTAGGAAGTATCACTATGAACAAAGCTAGTGGAGGAGATGGAATTCCAGTTGAACTATTTCAAATCCTGAAAGATGATGCTGTGAAAGTGCTGCATTCATATGCCAGCAAATTTGGAAAACTCAGTAGTAGCCACAGGACTGGAAAAGGTCAGTTATCATTCCAATCCCAAAGAAAGGCAATGCCAGAGAATGCTCAAACTACCGCGCAATTGCACTCATCTCACACACTAGTAAAGTCATGCTCAAAATTCTCCAAGCCAGGCTTCAACAATACATGAACTGTGAACTTCCAAATGTTCAAGCTGGTTTTAGAAAAGGCAGAGGAACCAGAGATCAAATTGCCAACATCCGCTGAATCATCGAAAAAGCAAGAGAGTTCCAGAAAAACATTTCTGCTTTATTGACGATGCCAAAGCCTTTGACTGTGTGGATCACAATAAACTGTGGAAAATTCTGAAAGAGATGGGAATATCAGACCACCTGAGCTGCCTCTTGAGAAATCTGTATGCAGGTCAGGAAGCAACAGTTAGAACTGGACATGGAACAACAGACTGGTTCCAAATAGGAAAAGAAGTAAGTCAAGGCTGTATATTGTCACCCTGCTTATTTAACTTATATGCAGAGTATATCATGAGAAATGCTGGGCTAGATGAAGCACAAGCTGGAATCAAGATTGCCAGGAGAAATATCAATAACCTCAGATATGCAGATGACACTACCCTTATGGCAGAATATGAGGAAGAACTAAAGAGCCTCTTGATGAAAGTGAAAGAGGAGAGTGAAAAAATTGGCTTAAAGCTCAACATTCAGAAAACTAAGATCATGGCATCCAGTCCCATCACTTCATGGCAAACAGATGGGGAAATGGTAGAAACAGTGGCTGTCTTTATTTTTCTGGGCTCCAAAATCACTGCAGATGGTGATTGTAGCCATGAAATTAAAAGACGCTTACTCCTTGGAAGGAAAGTCATGACCAACCTAGACAGCATATTAAAAAGCAGAGATATTACTTTGCTAACAAATGTCCATCTAGTCAATGCTACGGTTTTTCCAGTGGTCATGTATGGATGTAAGAGTTGGACTATAAAGAAAGCTGAGCACCCAAGAATTGATGCTTTTGAACTGCGGTGTTGGAGAAGACTCTTGAGAGCCCCTTGGACTGCAAGGAGATCTAACCAGTCCATCCTAAAGGAGATCAGTCCTGAGTGTTCATTGGAAGGACAGATATTGAAGCTGAAACTCCAATCCTTTGGCTACCTGATGTGAAGAAACTGACTCATTTGAAAAGACCCTGATGCTGGGAAAGACTGAAATCAGGAGTAGAAGGGGCCAACAAAGGATGACATGGTTGGATGGCATCACTGACTCGATGGACGTGAGTCTGAGTGAACTCCGGGAGTTGGTGATGGACAGGGAGGCCTGGCATGCTGCGGTCCATGGTGTGGCAAAGAGTCAGACTCTATTGAGAGACTGAACTGAACTGAAAGCCCAAGCCCTTAGCATGGCATCCAAGGCTCTCGTGATAATTCCAGGACCCTGTTTGTCTCTGCTGCCACAGCTGCGCTGCAAAGAAACAAATTTCCATTCCTGCTGCTTTGTTTCTCCAGCTGTAGTCAGAGCCTTGGAAAGGGAAAGCGACAGATGGAGAGCAGGTTATGTGTCAGCACCTCAGCTGCAGGCAGCTGGGAAAGGGAAAACCTCCATTCCCATCTTTCAGGAAAGCATGAGATGTGAATCACTTTTTCCATATTCCAGCTATAAATGGTGTTGCCCTTTCCAGGGGTGCTTGTATTTGAATGAAGCTGGAAATTTTTGCCACGTTGTATTGGCTTCACAGATATTTCACCTCCTTTTGTTTCCTATTTGCCTTTACAAAGGAATAAAGATACATTATTTTACATCTAATTTATATGGAATCTTAATTTTAGAAGTAATAAGAACTTAGCAGAAAATTAGCAATGACTAAGACTTTGTATGATTAAATATGTTCGGTTCAGTTCAGTTGCTCAGTCGTGTCTGACTCTGTGACCCCATGGACTGCAGCACACCAGGTTTCCCTGTGCAACACCAGATCCTGCAGCTTACTCAAACTCATGTCCATCGAGTTTGTGACACCATTCAATCATCTCATCCTCTTTCATCCCCTTCTCCTCCCACCTTCAATCAGGGTCTTTTCCAGTGAGTCAGTTCTTCACATCAGGTGGCCAAAGTACTGAAATTTCAACTTCAGCATCAGTCCTTCCAATGAACATTCAGGACTGATAGGATTAACTATGTTACAGGTAGAAAAATAGGTAAAAGTGCAAATGTAAACATTAACTGGGAAGATAATAGTTTCCAGAAAAATAACCCCCAAAGCCATCACAGACGGAAACTTGCTAATGTAAAGATGTTATCAAGATATTAATGGGTAAATAAAATAATTTAGGCAAAATTTATAAATGCAAAATTAAGAAAATTAGACTTTATGGAAATAATAACCCCTAAAGAAAACTTCCCATGGCAGAAGTTATTATGATCATTCAATTTAGTGTGGATGAGAAAGTTAAATAACTACAAATTCTATTATAAAATATACATGGAACATGGTGGATACTCATGAAAATCATTGAAGTAATATAGAAAAAAAGATGGAAAATATGAGTAAATATAAAATTGGTCAAAGAATTAAAATGATTGAATCATACCAGAGAACTATACATTTTCCCCTTAAAGAAGATTCATCGATATTAGTATAGTTCTTGGGACATGTTTGTATTTGTGAATATTGACTTTAATTGAGGGTTGCTACAATTTGACTGAATTGTCAACCAGAAATTATAGCACTTATTTATTGGCAATGGCACTGTAAAACTACTTATTAGAAAAACAACTTTTGGCTGAAATATTTCTCTGAACCCAAGGTAGAAGGCAAGGACTTAGGCATTTCTTCTGAGTTGATAATTAGATTCTAGGAGCAAGCTGCCATGCGATGTACTACTAATCTGAGACGGTTCTCATTGGGGAGGACAGCAACTGTCACTCTGTGCTTCATGGAAAAGTCTGTGCTCATCAAAGGCACCGGCTGGTGAACAACCCAATACAGCTCAGATTGAGCTTCTCAGAGTGCCCTCAAGGGGTCTCCAACTCTCATAGTCTCTTTTGTTATCTCCGCAAATAATTTCCTTTCTCTGTTTCTGGGACATGAACAGGACTAAGGGATCCCAGGTCTTGCTTCTTACACTTGGTAATGCCTTGCCATGCATTTAATGTGGGGCTTTACTGTTTAGAAATAGGCCATGTGGGATATTTCCTCAACGTAGCCCCATGGATGCTATCGGCTGAGATCTGTTTCTGCATCCGTTATCAGCAACTGAGAGCATCACTAAGATCTCTCTGTGCATGTTTCACTGTGACACTGGATGCAATAAGGGGAACAGATGTGGTGGGCTACCTCCAGGGGTTTGTAATCCAAGGCAGAAGGACAGACAGTGCAAACACAGATGAGCGCTCAGGCATAACCTGCGAGCCAGGACACAGGTATGACAGTTGGGACTGACACAGCCCTGGAACCTCCCTTTACATAAGGATGCTTCTTCTTATCACAGGGGTCTCTCTGGGGTGCCTTTGAACAGCCGGCTCTCTTTGTGCATTTCTAATAAGATCTGATTTACAGAAAGTCTCGGAAACAACTTATGCAGGAACATATTGACTGCATACAGCTTGTGATGTTGATGCAAAGCCAGTATCAGACAGGAAGGTAAAGAAAATGTAAACTTGCATTTACATTATAAACAATCTGAGGGGCTCCTTCCGATGTGTATGAACAACAAAAACCCTGGTTTATTCCTGTGCCTAGTCTAACGCCTGGTATGTGGTGGATGGTCAACTAATATCTATTAAATGAATGGATTTAAAACAAGTACACCATTGTGTCATAGGGAAGATAGATACAACTCATTTCCATTTTCTGCTTTTTTTCTTCTCCATTCTCTTCCCCTTTCTCTGGCTTTCCTCCTCCTCTTCTTTTTTTCCCCCTATTTCTCTTAACACTTATTTTACTGTGTGTGTGTGTCTGTATGCATGTATGTGTACACTCAGTCATGTCTGATTCTTTGTGAACCCATGGGCTGTAGCCTGCCAGGCCCCTCTGTCCATGGGATTCTCCAGGCAAGAATACTGGAACAGGTTGCTATTTCCTCCTCCAGGGGATCTTCCCAACCCAGGGATCAAACCCAGGTCTCTTGTATCTCCTGCATGGACAGGTGTGTTCTTCACCAGCTGAGCCACCAGGGAAGCTTTGTCATTTTACTAAATATGTCATTTCTTTTGGTATAGGCTATCAGGAGAGCCTTTATATATTCTCCCCAGAATATCAATAAATTCCTAATGACATTCACTAAATAGTCCTTCCTTTGCTTGCTAACTTAAGCTCCTTCAGGACACTGATCTTTACTGATCTTTATGTTTCTAGAGAGGCTGCAGGGCCTGTAAGATATTATGCTTTTATTAGGTGTATGATGTATTTGTATGCCACACTTAGCACCTGTTATGAGCTGAATTGTGACCCTTCAAAATTCATATGTTGAAACCCTAACCCTTTAGAATGGGACTGCATTTGGAGATTGTGTCTTGAAGAGGCAACTAATTTAAAATGAGGTCGCTAGTCCGTCATTTCAGTCACTCAGTTGTGTCCGACTCTTTGCAACCCCATGGACTTCAGCATACCAGTCTTCCCTGTCCATCATCAACTCCCAGAGTCTACTCAAATTCATGTCCATCGTGTTGGTGATGTCATCCAACCATCTCATCCTCTGTTGGCCCCTTCTCCTCCTGCCTTCGATCTTTCCCAGCATCAGGGTCTTTTCAAATGAGTCAGTTCTTTGCATCAGGTGGCCAAAGGATTGGAGTTTCAGCTTCAGCATCAGTCCTTCCAGTGAACATTCAGGACAGATCTCCTTTAGGATGTACTGGTTGGATTTCTTTGCAGTCCAAGGGACTCTCAAGAGTCTTCTCTAACACCACAGTTCAAAAGCATCCCTTCTTTGGCGCTCAGCTTTCTTTATAGTCCAACTCTCAGATCCATACATGACCACTAGAAAAACCATAGCTTTGACTAGATGGACCTTTGTTGTTAAAGTAGGTAAAAAACTTGGACCTTTGTAGATAAAGTTGGACTTTTGTTGGTAAAGTCCAATATGACTGGTCTCATTATAAAAAGAGGAAATATGGACACAGGCATACATAGAGGAAAGACTATATGAAGACAGAGAGATCATTATCTACAACCCAAGGGGAGAGGTTTCAAAAGAAATCAATCCTCCATTCACCTTGATTTTAGGAAAAATCAAGCCTCCTAGACTCCAGAACTGTGAGAAAAGAAATTTCTGTTATTTAAGCCACCTAATCCATGCTCCTTTTTTATGACACCCTAGGAAACTAATAAAGTGCCTATAAAAGTACATATTTTTATATTAGGAACTATTTATGGGTTATCTACCTTATTACTTTGAGCTATCTGAATTATTGTTCATTTCAAATACGTAACATATATGTAGGAGAGAAAACAATGGAGATTAGTCAAATTTTTAACCAGAGTTATCTCTGGGTGTAGATTTTAGGTTAAAGTATGCTTTTTCTTTGTGTCTTTTAATATTTTCCAGAACTTGTGTAATGATCATGAGTTACACTTCTACCTAGGGAACTGTGCTTAATTGCTCAGTAAAGTCTGCCTCTTTGCGACCCCACGGACTGTAGCCCACCAGGCTCCTCTGTCGATGGGGATTCTCCAGGCAAGAATATTGGAGTGGTTTGCCATGTCCTTTTCCAGGGGTCTGCATAGGGAAAGAAGCCATTTAAAATTTTTATGAGCGTGCTAGTGTGATTATAGATTGATGATCCTGCTGTGATACCCAGGTGAGGTTTGTGTGTAGATGAGTTTTGCAGTTTCTGATGCTCCTTATCTATTTTTGAATTGCTGTATCCTAGGCTTATTCTGGAAAACATGCTTGTTTCTGAAAATAATGATTTGTTTGCATGATCCATTTGCCTCTTTTTGTCTTTTGTGCAATTGTAGTGAGAAGGCATTGTTCGCACAGACTAGCAGATTTCATACTATTCCTGTCACTGACAGTATTATTTGCAACTGCTTTTTTTTTCCGCCTCTTCTAATTTCCATGCTACCACTTACTGTATTTCATTAAAACTGGTTTAGAAATGCAAGGCATATAATTAGATTGAGAAATATGCTATCGATTTAGTTTTCCATTATGATGTTATCACATGCACCAAAAAAAGCCATTTGGTACAATTGTTATGATTAAAACCACAAAAGAGATCTATTACATCAGACTTAGTTTTCAGTGCTTGATGCAGTGTAAACTATGAAAGAGAGGGGTTAATCTGTTTTTATTAGAGCTGCATATGTCATGTATCCATAAATGCCTATAGGCTAATAATTTCAATTGAATCTTCAGTAGACCAGAGGTTTTTTCAGGAAGTCATATTAAATAAAAATAAATCAATAGTTAAGTACTTCATTTTTAAGGTCGCTGGGGATCATAATCCTTTTCCAGCTCTGCACTGCACAAAAACACATGGGCCAAATCTACACAAGATGGCTTTCTATTTCAGGAAGGCTTACAAAGGGCAAAGAGCATGGATTTTAAAGTCGGACAGAAGTGGAGTCAAATCACAGTCCCACTGCTCTCTGGGAGAAAGTGGGATCACTGTTTAAAAAGTATGTACCATGTGCCAGGCTGATGGAGACATCATTTTAGTCAGTTCCTACAGAGCTGTTAAATTACTGGTTCAAGTTCATAGCCAGTAATTTATATGATTTTAGTTCGTTTCACCTCCAAATCCATGCACTTTCTGCAGTAATATTTCTCCTTTGCTAAACAAGGATAATAATGTTTCTTCATAAGGTAGTTTTAATGATCAAACAAGTTAATATCTGTATAAAATTGAGCATCCTACTTGGAATGTAATGCCAGTGAACACACTTACCCTTTCCCACTGATAATCTGAGTGAACCTAGAGGGTGTGCTAGTTTGGAAGAGAGATACTGTTACTCCTTACCCTCGCATGCATAGGTAAGGAAAATGTGGGTTGAAAAAAGTTATGATTACTGATATAGAAAAATCTTACTTATTAGAATAGCTTGGGAAATAGCTATAAATATTATCATATGGTAATTTTTAAAGTTTTTGTTAAAATAATCTTTATTTTTAGAGCAATTTTAAGTTTATAGCCAAATTGAGAATTGGTACAGAGTTTTCCTGTATTTCCCTTGCCCCAACACATGCATAGCTTCCCCCATTGTCAACACTGCCCACCAGAGTAGTACATCTGTTAAAAATGATCAACCTATATTGAACATCATTATCACCCAGAGTCCATAGTTTTCATAGTTTACTCTTGAGTTGTACATTTTATGAATTGGGAGAAATTTACAGTGACATGTATCCATCATCACAGAACCATACAGGGTAGTTTCACTTCTCCAAGAATCCTTTGGGCTTTATCTATTTATCACTCCCTCCCTCTTAACCCCTAGTAGCCACTGATATTTTTATCTTTTTTCTGTTTCCACAGTCTCACCTTTAGCTGGATGCCATGTTGTTCAAATCATATAGAATGTAACCTTTTTAGATTGCTTTCCGTTACTTAATAATATGTGTTTAAGGTTCCCTCATCTCTTTTCATGGCTTGATAGCTTATCTCTTTTTAGTGCTGAATAATATTCCATTGTCTGTATGTAACATAGTTTATTTATCCAGTCACCTACTAATGGACATCTTGCAAATTCAGTTATGATAAAAGCTGCTATCAACATCCATGTGCAGGTGTTTACATGAACATACTTCAACTCCTTTGGATAAATACCGAAGAGTGTGATTACTGGATCGTTCGATTAGAGTATGTTCAGTTTTATAAGAACCACCAAACAGTTTTCCGAAGTGGCTGTACCATTTTGCACCCCCACCAGCAAGGAACGAGAGCTCTTGTTGTTCCACATCCTCACCAACATTTGGTGAAGTCAGTGTTCTGAATTTTGGACATGGTAATAGCTGTGTAATGGTATTTCACTGTTGTTTTAATTTGTGCTTTTCTGATAAACCATAATGTGGAATGTTACATATGCTTATTTGCCATCTGCTTGTTTTCTTTGGTGAGGTGTCTTTTAAGGTCTTTGGTCTATTTTTAATTAGGTTGTTTATTTTCTCATTATTAGGTTTTATGTCTGTTCTTTATATCTTCTTTGTATATAGTTTGTATATTTCTGACAACAATCCTTTATTAGATACGTATTTTGCAAATGTTTTCTTCCAGTCCGTGGTTTATTTTTTCATACTTTTGACAGCATCCTTGGTTCATGATCTATTTCTGGGGAATCTAACTTAGGATATTTCATTGGTCAACTGTTGTTGCAATAGTCCTAGATAGAAGAGGTCATCATAATCTCAGGGGCTTACCACATCAAATATTTTATTTTTACTAACAAGTTGGCTAGAGAAGCTCTACTTAGTCTACGGATTAAGTATAAGCCTCATGTCTTCTCCTGTGGGACCAGGAGTTATCCAGGGCATCCCCTTCTCAAGACAAAGCCAAGCCAAACAAGCACATTCAAAGCCTTTGCTCACATTATATTTATTGCAAAACATTTCATTTACCAAAGTAAATGACCTGTACCAAAGGCTGAAGAATATCACTCTTTTTCTTTAGACACATGGCAAAAAGCATGGATAGAAAATTCTATCACCAGAGCAGGATAAGGAAGAGAGCAAAGGATATGCTGTGCAGGCAAAACCAACAATTTTGTACTCAAATTTACAATAAGCCAGGTGTGATACATTGAATAATGGCCCATTAGGTGGCCATGTTATAATTCCTGGAACTTCTGAATATAGCAAAAGTGACTTTGCAAGTGTGATTAAATTAAGGGTTTTGAGATAGGGAGATTTCCAAGATTATATAGGTAAGGATAATGGAATTACATGGGTCCTTATAAGAGGCAGGAAGAAAGTCAGAAAGTAGAGAAGATGCTGCTCTGCCGACTTTGAAGATGTAAGCAGCCATGAGCAAAGGAATATCAGCAACCTCTAGAAGCTAGTAAAGGCAAGGAATGGATTAACCCCTGGAATATCCAGAAGGAAATAGTCCTGCCAACATTTTGATTTTAGTCCTGTAATATTCATCCGATTTCTGACTTCCAGAACTGTAAGAGAATAAATGCATGTTGTTTAAAATTACTAAGTTTGTGATAATACTATCTGTATGAAACTAATATACCGTATGATTTATTTACGTATTTTTCCCTAACACTTTAACCCTATACAGTATGCATTGTTCTTCCTATTTTTAAAGAGGAGCATCCTGAAGTTCCAAAACATTAAATAATTGGCCCAAGATCATACAGCTGACAAGTTATCAGAGTCACCACTGAAGCTTGGGTCAAACTTCAGTATCAATGTCCTTGCTGTCAAAACATTAGTTCAGCTTCTGTTTTATGTTAATGGATAAATTAAAGAATAAACACAATAAATGCTAGATCCTTCATAATTCAGCAGGAGGAGATGGAGAAAATAAAGTTTCTTTAACAATTGCCTCTCCCCACTGCAGCTTTATTGATGTATAACTGACATATAACATTCTGTAACTTTAAGACACACACATTTATTTCATATACATATGCATTACTAAATGACTTCCCCAAAAACATTAGTTAACACAACCATCAACTCACATGATTACTGTTTTGTGGGGGAGTAAGAAAAATTAAGATCCACTTTCTCAGCAACTTTCAAGTATATTATATAGTATTGTTTACTGTGGTTACTATGCTGTCCATTGGATCCCCAAAACTTATTTATCTTATAACTTGAAGTTTATATTTTGAGACCAAAATCCCACTACTTCCCCCACTATCCATTCCTTGGCAACCATCATTTTACTCTCTGTTTCTATAAATTTGAAGTTTTTAGATTTCATGTATAAGTGATATTACACAGTATTTATTTTTCTCTGACTTATTTCACTTGGCATAATGCCTTTAAATTCCATCCATGTTTCAAGGGGCAAGATTGCATTCTTTTTTATGGCTGAAGTCCATTTTTTATATATATATATATACATATATATATCAGATCAGATCAGATCAGTCGCTCAGTTGTGTCCGACTCTGCGACCCCATGAATCGCAGCACGCCAGGCCTCCCTGTCCAACACCAACTCCTGGAGTTCACTGAGACTTACATCCATCGAGTCAGTGATGCCATCCAGCCATCTCATCCTCTGTCATCCCCTTCTCCTCTTGCCCCCAATCCCTCCCAGCATCAGAGTCTTTTCCAATGAGTCAACTCTTCGCATGAGGTGGCCAAAGTAGGAAGCAACCTTAGCCTCCATCAGTAAATGAATGGATAAAGAAAATGTGGTATATATATCCATTCATTTACTGATGGAAACTAAGGTTGCTTCCTCGTCTTGACTATTGTGAAAATGCTGGAGTGAATTTGGGGATACAGATGTCTTTTTGAGATAATGATTTAAGTTCCTTTGTATATATTCCCAGAAGTGGGAACATACAGTAGTCCAACATTTGATTTGTTGAGGAACCTCCATATTGTTTCCATAGTGTATTTCTCCAAGTTTGTATTCCTTCCAACAGTGCATCCACATTCTTGCCAACATTTATCTATTGTCATTTTGACTATAGCCATTTTATCTGGTGTGAGATGATAGCTTATTCTGGCTTTAATTTGCATTTCCCTGATAATTAGTTATGCTGAAATCTTTTCATGTACCTGTTGGCAATTTAGGTGTCTTCTTTGGAAAAATGTCTATTTAGGTCCTCTGCCCAGTTTTTAATCAGATTATTTGTGTTTTTCTATGGGAATTGAATGAAATCCTTCATCAGATACGTGGTTTCCAAATATTTTCTCTCATTGCACAAGTTATCTTATTATTGTTTTCCTTGTTTGTTTCTTTGGCTAGGCAGAAGCTTTTTAGTTCTATGTCCTGTTTTACTTTCATTGCTTTTGCTTTTGGTGTCATAGCCAAAAAACCCATTGCCAAGACCGTTGTCAAGGAGCTCTTTTCCTATGTTTCCATCAAAAGTTCTACAGTTTCATGTCTTCCATTTAAGTCTTTAATCCATTTGAATTAATTTTTGTGTTTGGTATAAAATAAGGGTCCAGTTTCATTTTTTAGTTTTTTTTCCTGCCTGAATACCTAATTTTCCCAGCACAATTTATTGAAGAGACTACCCTTTCCTCATTCAGTCTTCTTGTCTCCCTTTAAAAATGTAAGTTGAACATATAAGTTTGGGTTTATTTCTGGGTTATTGATTCTGTTTCATTGGTCTATGTGTCTGTTTTTCTATGCCATTAAATGCTGTTTTCAATACTGCAGTTTTTGTGTTATAGTTTAAAATACAGATTGCAATGTCTTCATCTCTATTATTCTCTCTCAGGATTAATTTAGTTATTTCAGGTCTTTTGTTGCTCCCTATGAATTTTAGGATTGTTTGTTCTATTTCTGTGAAAAATGCCATTGGAATTTTGGTAGGGATTCAACTGAATCTTTGGATGACTTTGGGTAATATGACACCTTAACAATATTAATTCTTCTGATCCATGAACATGGATCTTTCCATTTATTTATATCTTCTTATTCATAAATTTCTTTCACCACAGTCTTAAGAGTTTTTAGGTTACAAATCTTTAATCTCCTGGATTCAATTTATTCCTTTTATTGTTTTTGATACGACTATAAACAGGATTATTTTCTTTCTTTTTCAGATAGTTTGTTGATAGGGTATAGAAACACAGCTGACTTTTGTTTCATATCCTGTAACTTTACTCAACGTTTTATTAGTTCTAACAGGTGTTTTTTTTGTTGTTGTTGTTGTTGTTTTTTATCTGTATAAGATCATGTATCTGCAAATATAGACAATTTTACATCTTTCTTTCCAATTTGTATGTTTTAATTTCTTTTTCTTGACCAATTGCTCTCACTGGAACTTCTAGTACTTTGTTGAATACTAGGTGTCTTATGGGCAGCATATAATAGGATCTTATATTTTATCCATTTAAAGTAGACATCCTTGTCTTATTCCTGATCTTAGAGGAAAATTTTTTAATCTTTCAATTATGAGTATGACATTAGCTGTGGGCTTGTTTCATATTTGGTCCTTATTTTGTTGAGGTATGTTCCTTTTGTACACAATTTATTGAGAATTTTTATCATGAAAGGATGTTAAATTTTGTCAGATGCTCTTCATGCATCTATTGAGATGATCATACATTTTTTTTTGATCATACATTTTAATATTTCATTCTGTCAATGTGGTGTATCACATTTATTGACTTGCAGATATCAAACCATCTTTGCATCTCAGGGATAAATTTTACTTGATCATGGTGTATGATCTTTTTTTTTCTTTCATTTTATTTAGTTTTAATTGAAGGATAACTGCTTTACAATATTGTGTTGGCTTCTGCCATATATCAACATGAATCAGCCATTGGTATACACATGGCCCCTCCCTTTTGAATCTCCTCCACCTCCCACGCCATCACACTCTTCTGTGTTGTTATAGAGCACCAGTTTGAGCTCCCTGAGTCATGCAGCAAATTCCCACTGGCTATCTATTTTACATATGGTTGCTGTTGAATCTGTTGCTAGTATTTGTTGAGAATTTTTGCATCTATATTTATCAGGGATATTGGCTTTTATATCAGGATAATACTAGACTCATAAAATGAGTTTGAGAGTGTTTCTCCTCATTTTTTTTTTTATGAAATTGGTGAAAATCTGTTAGCATTTGCTTAATATACTTAGGTGCTTTGATGTGGATAAATATATATTTACAACTGTTTATTCTCTTGATGAATTGACCCCTTTTGCATTACATAATGACCTTATTTCCCCTTTATAATTTTTGACTCAAAATTTATTTTTATGATAAATATAGATACTCCTACTCTCTTTTGGTTTCTATTTGAATGGAATATTGTTTTTACATCCCTTCACTCTAAGTTTAAAGGTTAAGTGGGTGTCTTGTAGGCAGCATATAGTTGGATCTTATATTTTATCTATTTAGACACTCTGTGTCTTTTTATTGGAGAATTTAATACATTTACAGTTAAATGGATTATTTAATGTAATTATTTAAAGTACTTACTATCAAGTGAAGAGTTGCGGTGAGATTTTACTAATTCTTTTCTGGCTGTTTTGTAGCCCCTTATTCCTTCCTTTTTGAACTGATGATTCTCTGTAATAGTTTGCTTTGATTTCTAATCTTAATCTCTTGTGTATCTGCTATAAATTTTTGCTTTGTAGTTAGCAAGAGACTTACATAAAACATCTCAAAGATGTAAGTCATTTTAAGCTGATACCAACTTAACTTTGATCACATACAAAAACCTTATCATTTTACTCCCCTTTCCACATTTTATGTTTTTGATATCACAATTTACATGTGCATCAACAAGTTATTGTAGCTAATACTTTGCCTTCTAATTTTATACTAGAGGTAAGTGATTAATATATCACCATATTACTCTATTAAAATATTCTGAATTTGACTGTACACTCATTTTATCATTGTGTTTTATATTTTCTTATGTTTTCATGTTACTAATTAGCATTCTTTCATTTCAGCCTGAATATTTCTTGATAAATTTCTTCAGATTTTGTTTATCTGAGAAAGTCTTTATTTCTCCTTCATTTCTGAAAAATAGCTTTTCTGGGTAAAGTATTCTTTGTTGGACACTTTTTCCTTCCTTTCAGCATTTTGAATAAATCATCCTACTTTTTCCTGGCTTGCAATGTTTCTGCTGATAAACCAGTCTTATGGGGGTTCTTTTGTATTGGAGAAGTTTTTTTCTCTTGCTGCTTTAAAAATTCTCTTTTCATCTTTGATTTGACAGTTTTATTATAATATGTCTTAGAGAGGATTTCTTTGAATTGAATATGTTTAGAAATCTATGAATTTCATTAATTTGGATATCAAGTCTTTCCCTAGATTTGTTTAGTTTTCAGCCATTATTTCTTTAAATAAACATTACTCCCCTCTCTATTTACCTTCCTTTTCCCCTTTCTCCTCAGACTTAATAAATACATAAATTATATCTTTTCATGATATCCCACAGTTTACATAGGCTTTTTTTTCCCACTCATTTTAATTATTTTTTTCTTTGATCTCTTTTGGTAAGATAATTTCAAATTATCTTCTACCTTATCATTTTTTTTTTCTAATTTTATTTTATTTTTAAACTTTACATAATTGTATTAGTTTTGCCAAATATCAAAATGAATCCGCCACAGGTATACATGTGTTCCCCATCCTGAACCCTCCTCCCTCCTCCCTCCCCATACCATCCCTCTGGGCTGTCCCAGTGCACCTACCTTATCATTTTTTGGTGTGTGTGTGGTTAATCACATCTGATGTTGATTTTTCAGTTTATACATTTTATTCTTTAGCTCCAGAAATTCTGTGATTTATTTTTTATTTTTTTGGTAATAATTTCTACCTCTAAGTTAAACGTCTAATTTTATTTGTGTATTGTTTACTTGATTTTGTTGAATGGTATTTCTGCATTTTCTTAGCTCACTGAGCTTTCATAAAACAACTATTGGGCAAATGGCAGATCTCCATTTCTTTGAGGTCAGTTACTGGAAAGTTAACGTGTACTTTTAGTGTGTCATGTTCCCTTGAATTTTCATGCTTCTTGAAGTCATGCATTGTTTTCTTTACATTGAAAACAGAGTCACCTCCTCCAGTCTTTATAGACTGGTGTCAGGAGGGAAATATCTTCCATGAGCCCTGTTGGGGATTCTGAAGTGAAGTGAAGTGAAGTGAAGTCGCTCAGTCGTGTTGGACTCTTTGCGACCCCATGGACGGTAGCCTACCAGGCTCCTCCCTCCATGGGATTCTCCAGGCAACAGTACTGGAGTGGGTTGTCATTTCCTTCTCCAGGGGATCTTCCCAACCCAGGGATTGAACCCTGGTCTCCCGCATTCTAGGCAGACACTTTAACCTCTGAGCCACCCTTCAAGCCTTTCCAATATGCCTACTCCATACTTCTTATTCCCTCTTGTGAAGGAATTCTTAGGATTGTGTATGTTCTCTTGATCCTGCAGAACCAGCTCAGGAGCTGATGGGCTCCCTCCCATTTGTTTCCCTAGAGTGGTGCTCAGTGCTCAAATTTGTAGACTTTCTCCCAATCTTGGGGAATTTGGCTAGCTTTTTATACACACTCACAGGCTGCTTGCAAAGGCTTACTCTTTTTCTCCTCAAGGACCTGCATCAGGAGCCAACCATGTGGTGGGGGTGTGGTAGGTGGTGGATGAGACACACGGAACATTGGGGGAGTTTAGGCTTCTTGATGGAGTCTGCTTTGCAATTACTCAGATCTACATCCCTTTGATGTCCTCTGGCTGTTGTTCTCCCAGTGGTTCTCCACCCCTTAGTTGTGCAGCACACAATATTCTAAGTGGGGCAAGAGACAAGTGGGTATTTTTGGCAGCGTCTTTTACAGCTGAGGAAGCCAGGTGCTCACTGACATTCTCTTACTTTCTTTTGCGGGAGAAATTAAGAGCCTAACTGGTTTTTTTTTGAGGTCCGTTATTAGAAAGTTGGGCATCCCTGGTGGCTCAGATGGTAAAGAATCTGCCTACAATGTGGGAGACTTGGGTTTGATCCCTGGG
Organism: Bos grunniens; assembly: GCF_055505025.1. Taxonomy (NCBI): domain Eukaryota; kingdom Metazoa; phylum Chordata; class Mammalia; order Artiodactyla; family Bovidae; genus Bos; species Bos grunniens. The sequence goes on along the minus strand of NC_141167.1, from coordinate 36,479,629 downwards.
TTGGGAAGACCCCCTGGAGGAGGGCATGGCAACCCACTCCAGGATTCTTGCCTGGAGAATCCCCATGGACAGAGGAGCCTGGTGGGCTGCAGTCCATGTGATGGCAAAGAGTTGGACATGACTGAGCAACTAAATATATTAGAAAGTTATGTTTCTTTGGTACTAAACTCTACCACCTTTAGTTGAGGGTGATGCAGGTAAAGTGGAATTGTTTCTCTTGCCCTCTTCAGTATGTCCAGAATTATTTTTCCCCCAGTTTTGTGCTAGAGTTTCTCTGCTGGACTACTATATTGTCTAAAGACACTCTTTTCCATGGACAGTTGTCAGAATCAAGGTTCTTTGTGGGTGAGATGGTAGAAAATTCCTATTTTGCCATTTTGATGATGTTACTTTCTAACAATCACCTTTGCTTTTGTGGTAGAGCTATAGATTTCACATCAACCAGTTTAGCAGACACAGTAATGGGCTCCTTGGAATAAAAGTATCTTACTGCTGCTTCTTCTTTTTTTAATTTATACTGAATTCTCAGTTTATTCATCTTACAAATGATAGTATTTACCCTTTGAACAGTATATCCCCATATCCCTCCTCACACCTCTCACAGCCACCTTTTTGTTATTAGGAGTTCAACTCTTTTTTTTTTTTCTTTTCTGTTCTTGAGTAACTAATAATTATCAAAGATTATAACTGTACAGTATTGAGAAGCATAGAACAAACTATTCTGCTATAAAAAAGAACACATTTGAGTTTTTCCACCTAATGAGATGGATGAACCTAGAGCCTATTATACAAAGTGAAGTCAGAAAGAGAAAAATATTGTATATTAATGCGTATACATATGGAGAAGGCAATGGCAACCCACTCTAGTACTCTTGCCTGGAAAATCCCATGGACGGAGGAGCCTGGTAGGCTACAGTCCATGGGGTCACTGAGAGTTGGACACGACTGAGCGACTTCCCTTTCACTTTTCACTTTCATGCATCGGAGAAGGAAATGGCAACCCACTCCAGTGTTCTTGCCTGGAGAATCCCAGGGACGGGGGAGCCTGGTGGGCTGCCGTCTATGGGGTCACTAGGAGTTGGACACGACTGAAGCGACTTAGCAGCGGCAGCAGATACACATGGACTCAAAAAGATGGTACTGATGAACCTATTCGTAGGGCAGCAGTAGAGACGAAGACGTAGAGAACAGACTTATGGACGCAGTGGGGAAAGGAAAGATTGGGACAAACTGAGAAAATACCATGGAAACGTGCATTACCATATGTAAAACAGGTAGCACGTGAGAATTTGCTGTAAAAGAGGGAGCTCAATCCAGTGTTCTGTGATAGGTATTGTGCTTCTAAGTATGATGTTGTGGTCTGAATTGTGTTCTCCTCTTAAATTCATCTTTTGAAGTTTTAATCTCCAATGTAATTAGATTCTGAGATAGGATCTTTCAGGAGATAGTTAAGACTAAATGAGATCATCAGGATGAAGTTAAATTCAGTAGGGACTGGTTTCCTAATGAGAAGTGGAAGACACTAGAAGCATACACAGAGAAAATGCCATGTCAAGACACAGTGAGAAGGCATTTATCTGAAAATTAAAGAGAGCCCTCAAGAGAAAACAACACTGCCAGCACCTTGATCTTGAATTTCTAGCCTCAAGAACTGTGAAAAAATTAATGTATGTTGTTTAAGCTACCTAGTCTGTGGTATTTTGTTATGGCAGCACTTACAGACTAATAGAGACAACATCTGGCCTCTTTTACCTTTATGGAGGCTTCAAATAATATTTGATTTGTTGTCAAAAGTTTCAATAATTCATACCTTTTATAATGGTAACTAATAATTTTTATTTAAAGAAACAGTTGTTGTGTAAATTAAGCTGTTGGGATTTAAAAGCAGTATGTCTTTTTATACCATACAAAAGATCTAGAGAAGAAGAGTTCTGAAAAATGGGCAGGCAAGGAGGAAAATTTGCAGTTGAGCAAGTCCCAGGTTTTTCTTTCCGATGCTAAGTGCAAACCTGATATATTTTCTATTATGCACATACATATGAATAGCAGCAGAGCCACAGTCACAGCCTGAGGACCTCTGAAAGAAAATGTGTAGGGAGTCATTTACTCAGAAAGAAAATCACACACTCACAAAAAGGACATTAAAGAAATTGCAAATAGGCAAGCATATATTATTTATTGAACTCTAAGCTCTATGTTATGCAAGATGCTGAGCCATTTATAGAGTTACATACATTATTTCACAAGTTGGATTTCATTTTACTGCACTCATTTATTTGTATGTTGGTCTTCCTTCTTGAAATGTGAGCTCTTGTCCTCAGGATTCGTGTCCAACTTGTTCCTGTATCTTTGGTGCCTGGTACAGTGCATGACACATAGCAAGGGCTAAGAGTCTATTGACTGAATACATGCATGGACAGGTAGATGGATAAATATCAGTTGGTATCAGTATGGTTAGGCACATGACATATGGAGCAGAGGGGCAAAACAGAGTAGAAGAAAGAAGGGTTTGGGAAATAGATGTATATTCTAGGTAGGAGATAGGCTAGGTGCGAGATAATAAACTGATCTTCAGTTCAGTTCAGTTCAGTTGCTCAGTCATGTCTGACTCTGCAACCCCATGGACTGCAGCATGCCAGGCCTCCCTGTCTATCACCAACTCCCGGAGTTTACCCAAACCCATGTCCATTGAGTCAGTGATGCCATCGAACCATCTCATCCTCTGTCGTCCCCTTCTCCTCCTGCCCTCAATCTTTCCCAGCATCAGGATCTTTTCAAATGAGTCATCTCTTTGCATCAGGTGGCCAAAGTATTGGAGTTTCAGCTTCAACAGAAGTTCTAGTTAATAAATTCAAGGACGGATCAGAAATGTTTGGGTTGGTGCTATACTTCAAGCAAGTGGTGAGGAGTTCTCCAGAGTTAAAGGATCTGTGAGCTGTCCTTCAGATGTTCTAGGCAGGTACTCATGATCTGTTGGGCTAGACATTTCTGGTCTACAAAGTTGCTGATTTTGTAAAACAAAAAAACAAACCAAAAAAAACAAAAACAAAAAACACCCAAGAAAAATATGTATCTAAAATGTTTAGTTACCTAAGATTGAAGAGTAATCAGAATTTTCTGGCTAATGTCAGCACTTTTTTTTTTTTTTTAATCAACAGATGCACAGGTTTCGCTAATCATCCTCCTCAGTCTGGTTGACTCTCATCATCAGACTTTGTAGGTGCCCTTTTTCCTTCTGTTAATTTTTGTACTCTCTCCCTTTATTCTCTTTCCCTACCCTACTGTTTTTCCTCCCTCTCCAAGTTACCACACAAATGGTGTATTTGATATATGCCCTTCTGAATCCCCTGCCACACAAGAGGCAACATCACACACTGTTTAAGAATGGAGGCATTGGAACCTCAGTTCCATCCCTCACTCTACCAGTGTGACCTTAGCAAGCTGTTTAGCATCTCCATTCTTCAGTTTCCTAATTTATGTCTCATTATTGGGTGATTAAATTAGTTGATATATAATACAGCATAAAATTAGTGCCTGGAATAAAGTAAGTGCTTGTAAACCCTTGAAAACATACATACAGTCTGTGTTTTAAACGGATATATTTACAAACTAGTAAAAAAGCAAAATGGCTGTCTGGGGAGGCCTTACAAATAGCTGTGAAATGAAGAGAAGTGAAAAGCAAAGGACAAAAGGAAAGATATAAGCATCTGAATGCAGAGTTCCAAAGAATAGCAAGAAGAGATAAGAAAGCCTTCTTCAGCGATCAATGCAAAGAAATAGAAGAAAACAACAGAATGGAAAAGACTAGAGATCTCTTCAAGAAAATTAGAGATACCAAGGGAACATTTCATGCAAAGATGGACTCGATAAAGGACAGAAATGGTATGGACCTAACAGAAGCAGAAGATGTTAAGAAGAGATGGCAAGAATACACAGAAGAACTGTACAAAAAAGAGCTTCACAACCCAGATAATCACGATGGTGTGATCACTGACCTAGAGCCAGACATCCTGGAATGTGAAGTCAAGTGGGCCTTAGAAAGCATCACTACGAACAAAGCTAGTGGAGGTGATGGAATTCCAGTTGAGCTATTTCAAATTCTGAAAGATGATGCTGTGAAAGTGCTGCACTCAATATGCCAGCAAATTTGGAAAACTCAGCAGTGGCCACAGGACTGGAAAAGGTCAGTTTTCATTCCAATCCCAAAGAAAGGAAACGCCAAAGAATGTGCAAACTACCACACAATTGCACTCATCTCACACACTAGTAAAGTGATGCTCAAAATTCTCCAAGCCAGGCTTCAGCAGTACGTGAACCATGAACTTCCTGATGTTCAAGCTGGTTTTAGAAAAGGCAGAGGAACCAGAGATCAAATTGCCAACTCAGCTGGATCATGGAAAAAGCAAGAGAGTTCCAGAAAAACATCTAATTCTGCTTTATTGACTATGCCAAAGCCTTTGACTGTGTGGATCACAATAAACTGTGGAAAATTCTGAAAGACATGGGAATACCAGACCACCTGATCTGCCTCTTGAGAAACCTATATACAGGTCAGGAAGCAACAGTTAGAACTGGACATGGAACAACAGACTGGTTCCAAATAGGAAAAGGAGTTCATCAAGGCTGTACATTGTCACCCTGCTTATTTAACTTATATGCAGAGTATATCCTGAGAAGTGCTGGGCTGGAAGAAGCACAAGCTGGAATCAAGATTGTTGGGAGAAATATCAATAACCTCAGATATATAGATGACACCACCCTTATGGCAGAATGTGAAGAGGAACTCAAAAGCCTCTTGATGAAAGTGAAAGAGGAGAGTGGAAAAAGTTGGCTTAAAGCTCAACATTCAGAAAATGAAGATCATGGCATCTGGTCCCATAACTTCATGGCAAATAGATGGGGAAACAGTGGAAACAGTGTCAGACTTTATTTTTCTGGGCTCCAAAATCACTACAGATGGTGACTGCAGCCATGAAATTAAAAGACGCTTACTCCTTGGAAGGAAAGTTATGACCAGCCTAGATAGCATATTCAAAAGCAGAGACATTACTTTGCCAACAAAGGTCTGTCTAGTCAAGGCTATGGTTTTTCCAGTGGTCATGTATGGATGTGAGAGTTGAACTGTGAAGAAGGCTGAGCGCCGAAGAATTGATGCTTTTGAACTGTGGTGTTGGAGAAGACTCTTGAGAGTCCCTTGGACTGCAAGGAGATCCAATCAGTCCATTCTGAAGGAGATCAGCCCTGGGATTTCTTTGGAAGGAATGATGCTAAAGCTGAAACTCCAGTCCTTTGGCCACCTCATGCGAAGAGTTGACTCATTGGAAAAGACTCTGATGCTGGGAGGGACTGGGGGCAGGAGGAGAAGGGCATGACAGAGGATGAGATGGCTGGATGGCATCTCTGACTTGATGGACATGAGTTTGAGTGAACTTCGGGAGTTGGTGATGGACAGGGAGGCCTAGCGTGCTGTGATTCATGGGGTTGCAAAGAGTTGGACATGACTGAGCGACTGAACTGAACTGAACTGAAGTTATATTTAGTTTACTTTCATTGCTGTTAAGGTCTATGAGTATTGACAACTCATGGTGGCAGGAATCTACTACCATAGTACCACACACAAAAGTATCATTGCCCTAAAAATCCTGGTGCTTCCCCTAATTAACGCTTTTCCTCTACAACTCCCTCATCTGTTCTCTATCTCTATCATTTTGCCTTTTCTGAAATGTCATATAAATGAAATTATAGAGTATGTAATCTTTTGAACTGACTCCTTTCATATAACAGTATGCACGTAAGATTCATGGGTGTTGTTGCATGAATTAATAGCTTAATTCTTTTCTATCACTGACTTGTGTTCCATTTTATGAATTGGCACAATTTGGTTACCATTCATCTATTGAAGGACATCTTGGTTGCTTCCAAGTTTGGGCAATTATAAATAAAGTTTCTAAAAACATTTCCATGCTGCTTTTTGTGCAAACATTGTTCCTAGCTTTATCAGGTGTAAGATGGATACAGCTTACAGCTGGTAAGAAGTTGCTGTGTACCATAGGGAGCCTAGTCTGGTGTTCTGTGATGACCTGGAGGGATGAGATGGGGGGAGGGGAGGGAGGGGATGTACGTATAATTATGGCTGGAGGCTAGGGAGGAAGGGAATGTATGTATAATCATGGCTTATTTGCACCATTGTGTGTCAGGAATCAACACAACAGTGTAAAAAAATTTTTTTTTAATGTATTTAAAAAGAGAAAACGAAAAATGAAATTGGCTAGTATTTTATTTTCTCATGTTGATATGTGAATTTGGTAACAAGTATGTATTAGTTTCCTAAAATGAATAGAGTTGTTTTACTGTTTTATTTTTCTATCCATAAAAGTACTTGTTTAAGATTGGAATATTTATTTCTTAAAAATTTGGTTTATTTCATCTGAAAATCTGTCTATACTGTGGCTATTTAGGTAAACAGAGGTTTTTGGTTACCATTTCATTTTTAAAAATATTTACTGATTCATTAAAATTTATAATTTTAGGTACCAGTTTTAGCATTCTATATTTTTCTGGAAACACATACATTTTGTGTAGGTTCTCAGAAGTATTATTGTTTTATAAAAACGTCTGTTATATCTCTATTTCTCTTTTTCCTTCTCTCCCTGTGTGTGTCTGTACGTGTGCCTGTACATGTATTTTCTTCTATGTCAGTTTGTCCTTGATAGAGATTTATTTATATTATTGATATTTTTTAAAAATGCAGTGCTATTTATCTGTTTTTTTCTTTTTCATCTATTTCTGTTCTTTATTATTATTTTTTTGTTTCTTTGTGTTTATCTTAATATTCTTTTTCTAACTTTTCTTTTTTTGTAATTCTGCAACAAAAATCCAGGTAACATAGCATTTATCCTCTTAACATATTTTTAAACTTATAGTATAGTACTGTTAGCTATATGCATATATGATATGTATTTGCATATTCTTGTACAGCAGATTTCTAGAACTTTTTCATCTTGCATGACTAAGATTCTATACTCATTGAGCAGCAACTCCCCAGTTCCCTCTCTCCCTAGCCCCTGGCAACCACCACTGTATTTACTGCTTCTATGAGTGACTAGTTTAGACACCTCATTTAAGTGGAATCATATAGCACTTGTCTTTTGTGATTGACTTTTTTCACTTAGTATAAGGTCTACAGTGTTGTAGTGTATGACAGAACTTCCTTCTCTGTTAAGGCTGAATAACATTTCATTGTGTGTTTATATTACATTTTTCTTATTCATTCATCCTAATGGATATTTACATTTTTTCTACCCTTGGCTATTGTAAGCAGTGCTGCAATGGGCATGGAGGTACAAATATCTCTTCAAGATAGTGTTTTCAATTCTTTTGGGTAAATACCCAGAAATGAGATTGCTGGATCATATTGTAGTTCTATTTTAATTTTTTATAGAAACTCTGTACTATTTTCTGTACTGACTGAAACATTTTATATTCCCATCAACAGTGCACAAAGGTTTCAATTTTTACAATCCATGTCCAAGTTTGTTATATTTTTCCTCTCTTTTTTCTTTCTTCTCTTTCCTTTTAATAATGGCCACCCTAAGAATGGTAAAGTAATATTTTATTGTGTCTTTTATTTGCATCTTCCTGATGATAGGTTATGTTGAATATCTTGTTATATATCCATCGGCCACTCGTATGTCATCTTTGGAGAAATGTCTATTTAAGTTCTTCGCCCATTTTTTAATCGATTTTTTTTCCTGCTATTCAGTTGTAATTTTTTTTTAAAGCTTACTGTTGAATGATTCTTTTATTTGTTTTCAGTCTTCTTTATTTTTTAATAAATGTATTCAGAACTAAAATTTTCCTTTTAAATACTGCTATAATTGTATCTCACAAAATTTGTCATATAGTTCTTTTATTATTTTTCAACTCTAAATTGTAATAGTTTCCTTCTGCTGTAATTTTAACCCATGGATTATTTAGTAGTATTATTTAATTGTTAGATATATGAAATTTCAAAGTTATCTTTTTATTTAACTATGACATTACAGTATGGCAATTAGAAGACCTAATTTGTTTAATTTCTATTCTCTGCTTCCTACTGGGCATTCAATATTTGTCTGAATTCTGTGAACATTTCAAGCATGTTGAAAAACAAAAATGTAGTCTTTATTCAATCAGTGTAAAGCTATTTACATTAGTTCATATTGGTCATGTGCTTTTTTTCCCCAGAGTGTATTAAAAAATATTATTTTACTGAAGTTTAGTTGATTTACAATGTTGTGTTATTTCCTGGTGCACAGCAAAGTTTTTCTTTTCCATTATGGTTTATTATAAGATATTGATATATATATGTATTTTTTTTCCAGGTGGTTGAAAACACTTATTAAAAAAGAAAACTTTGACACTCTTAGAAGAAAAATGTCACAAAGGATAAGAACTAAAACTAAACTAAAATATTACAATTCATAAAAGAAAAAAATGGATATATTTGAATGCACTAAAATTTTAAAACTTAAAAAAACACCATAAACAAACCATAGACACAGGAATAATACATGCAACACAATAAAGAACAAAGAATTAATATTTAGAATATATAAAGGAAACAGTCAAAAATATACACAAAGATCTATTTTCAAGGATGTTCATATTAGAACCTTTTCTTATTGAAAGGAAACTGGCAACAACTTATATGTCAAAGGCCAGATTAGTCAAATAATTTATAATATGTGCACTCACAAAAATGCTACAGTGCAACTAAAAACCATGTGAAAGAAATTTTATTAAAATAGGAAAGTACTCATAACATACTACTAAATGAGGAGGTAAAAAAATTTCATCTCAAAAATTAACTTATGTTAAGCAAATACAAGCATAGAAGACAAGGTACACATAGAGCTAAATAGTACTAATAACCATTTTTTAATTTTATTTTTTAACTTTACAATATTGTATTGGTTTTGCCATATATCAACATGAATCCGCCACAGGTATACACGTGTTCCCCATCCTGAATCCTCTTCCCTCCTCCCTCCCCGTACCATCCTTCTGGGTCGTTCCAGTGCACCAGCCCCAAGCATCCAGTATCGTGCATTGAAGCTGAACTGGCGACTCGTTTCATATATGATATTATACATGTTTCAATGCCATTCTCCCAAATCATCCCACCCTCTCCCTCTCCCACAGAGTCCAAAAGACTATTCTATACATCAGTGTCTCTTTGCTGTCTCAAAAAACAAGACCAGGAGCTGACTGTGGCTCAGATCATGAACTCCTTATTGCCAAATTCAGACTTAAATTGAAGAAAGTAGGGAAAACCACTAGACCATACAGGTATGACCTAAATCAAATCCCTTATGATTACACAGTGGAAGTGAGAAATAGATTTAAGGGCCTAGATCTGATAGATAGAGTGCCTGATGAACTGTGGAATGAGGTTTGTGATATTGTACAGGAGACAGGGAGCAAGACCATCCCCATGGAAAAGAAATGCAAAAAAGCAAAATGGCTGTCTGGGGAGGCCTTAAAAATAGCTGTGAAATGAAGAGAAGTGAAAAGCAAAGGACAAAAGGAAAGATATAAGCATCTGAATGCAGAGTTCCAAAGAATAGCAAGAAGAGATAAGAAAGCCTTCTTCAGCGATCAATGCAAAGAAATAGAGGAAAACAACAACAGAATGGGAAAGACTAGAGATCTCTTCAAGAAAATTAGAGATACCAAGGGAACATTTCATGCAAAGATGGGCTCAATAAAGGACAGAAATGGTATGGACCTAACAGAAACAGAAGATATTAAGAAGAGATGGCAAGAATACACAGAAGAACTGTACAAAAAAGAGCTTCACAACCCAGATAATCATGATGGTGTGATCACTGACCTAGAGCCAGACATCCTGGAATGTGAAGTCAAGTGGGACTTAGAAAGCATCACTACGAACAAAGCTAGTGGAGGTGATGGAATTCCAGTTGAGCTATTTCAAATTCTGAAAGATGATGCTGTGAAAGTGCTGCACTCAATATGCCAGCAAATTTGGAAAACTCAGCAGTGGCCACAGGACTGGAAAAGGTCAGTTTACATTCCAATCCCAAAGAAAGGCAATGCCAAAGAATGCTCAAACTACTGCACAATTGCATTCATCTTACACGCTAGTAAAGTAATGCTCAAAATTCTCCAAGCCAGGCTTCAACAATACGTGAACTGTGAACTTCCTGATGTTCAAGCTGGTTTTAGAAAAGGCAGAGGAACCAGAGAGCAAATTGCCAACATCCGCTGGATCATCGAAAAAGAAAGAGAGTTCCAGAAAAACATCTAATTCTGCTTTATTGACTATGTCAAAGCCTTTGACTGTGTGGATCACAATAAACTGTGGAATATTCTGAAAGAGATGGGAATACCAGACCACCTGATCTGCCTCTTGAGAAACCTATATGCAGGTCAGGAAGCAACAGTTAGAACTGGACATGGAACAACAGACTGGTTTCAAATAGGAAAAGGAGTACGTCAAGGCTGTATATTGTCACCCTGCTTATTTAACTTATATGCAGAGTACATCAGGAGAAATGCTGGACTGGAAGAAGCACAAGCTGGAATCAAGATTGCCAGGAGAAATATCAATAACCTCAGATATGCAGATGACACCACCCTTATGGCAGAATGTGAAGAGGAACTAAAAAGCCTCTTGATGAAAGTGAAAGTGGAGAGTGAAAAGTTGGCTTAAAGCTCAACATTCAGAAAACGAAGATCATGGCATCTGGTCCCATTACTTCATGGGAAATAGATGGGGAAACAGTGGAAACAGTGTCAGACTTTATTTTTCTGGGCTCCAAAATCACTACAGATGGTGACTGCAGCCATGAAATTAAAAGACGCTTACCCCTTGGAAGGAAAGTTATGACCAACCTAGATAGCATATTCAAAAGCAGAGACATTACTTTGCCAACAAAGTTCTGTCTAGTCAAGGCTGTGGTTTTTCCTGTGGTCATGTATGGATGTGAGAGATGGACTGTGAAGAAGGCTGAGCGCCAAAGAATTGATGCTTTTGAACTTGGTGGTGTTGGAGATGACTCTTAAGAGTCCTTGGACTGCAAGGAGATCCAACCAGTCCATCCTGAAGGAGATCAGCCCTGGGATTTCTTTGGAAGGACTGATGCTAAAGCTGAAACTCCAGTACTTTGGCCACCTCATGCGAAGAGTTGACTCATTGCAACAGACTCTGATGCTGGGAGGGTTTGGGGGCAGGAGGAGAAGGGCATGACAGAGGATGAGATGGCTGGATGGCATCACTGACTCGATTGACGTGAGTCTGGGTGAACTCCGGGAGTTGGTGATGGACAGGGAGGCCTGGCGTGCTGCGATTCATGGGGTCGCGAAGAGTCGGACACGACTGAGCGACTGAACTGAACTGATACAGGGTTATTGTTACCATCTTTCTAAATTCCATATATATGCGTTAGTATACTGTATTGGTGTTTTTCTTTCTGTAGTTCCCTGTGCTACACAGTATAATTTTGTTATCTATTTTATACATAGTAGTTCATGTATGCTAATCCCAATCGATCTCCTAATTTATCTCTCCCCAACCCTCCTTCTCTTTGGTTACCATACATTTTTTTCTATATCTGTGAGCCTGTTTCTGTAAATCAGTTTATGTGTGTTATATTTTAGATTTCACATACAGGTGATATCGTGTTGTATTTGTCTCTCTCTCTGACGTGCTTCACCTAGTAGGACAAATCTCAGTCCATCTATGTTGCTGCAGATGGCATCATTTCACTCCTTTCATTACTGAGTACTATTCCACTGTATATATGCACCACATCTTGCTTATCTACTCAATTGTACGTGGACATTTAGGTTGCTTCCATGTCTTGACTACTGCATATAATGCTGCTGTGAATATTGGGGTTCATGGATCTTTTTGAATTAGAGTTTTCTCTGGATATATGCCCTGGTGTGGGATTGTTGGGTCATATGGCAAGTCTGTTTTTACTTTTTTAACTAAAAAAACTATTTTCCTTCATACTGTTTTCCATAGTGGCTATACCGATTTACATTTCCGCCAAAATGTAGAATGGTTCCTTTTTCTCCACATCCTATCCAGCATTTGTTATTTGTAGACTTTTTAACGATGGCCATTCTGACCCATGTGAGGAGATACCTCATTGTAGTTTTGATTTGCATTTCTCTAACAATTAGTGATTTTAAGCATCTTTTCATGTGCCTATTGGCCATCTGTATATCTTCTTTTGGAGAAATGTCTATTTAGTTCTTCTGCCCGTTTTTTGATTGGGTTCCTTGTTTTTTGTTATTGAGTTGTATGAGCTGTTTGTATATTTTGGTAGGGTATCTTCTAATCCCTGCTAGTTTTCAGGGATTAGGGAGATGAAAACACAGTGAGGAGATCTTGAATTTAAGAAAATAAAACAGGCAGAGGAAATACTTAGAATGATCACAATGCCACTAGTAGTGCCGGGTATATCAGAACAGACCTGTGGTTGGCCTTTGGCTGTGGCTATTTCCCAGCCCAATTTTTCACCCAGGCTCTCATGGGAGTCTGTGAACCTTGTTTTATCTGTTTATCATCTAATCGATCATCATCTATCTAATTTGTTTGTTTAGGAAAAGAAGAGTAATTATCTTTTGAAAGCACCCATAAATTCTGGCTAGAACACTATGTGCTTTAACCTTTTAAAATGTACTAAATTTATAAATTAATGAGAACATACACTCCATGGACTTGTCAAATCAAATAAATGTTTATATGCTGTAAAAGATTAAAACGTAGTTTTTTATGCTGTAAAAGAAGGAAACAATTGAATTTGTGAATCTAGTGCTGGCAAATGATGATTTTGAGTAAGATATGAAGAACTGATTATAAATAAGGTTTTAGGAACAAATGTTATTTCGAAAGCAGATGTCATTTACCACTCCTTTCCCTAGTGAGTACAATTACTTGGTTTCCAGTGGAGCTTCTGCTTCCCAAGTGAAAAGTGAAATTTAAGACATTTTAAAGAGTTTAGCTGTTTATTTTATTTATTTACCTCTTGGTTGTCTTTCCTAATCATGGAGAAACCTCTTTCTGATTAATGAACAATTTCTGGCTCTGTTTCAGTATCTGGCTGCAGTACATTTGCTATTTGATATCTGAGAGATGTACAACATGTTCACAGTGAATTCTCCAACTGAAAACAGTAGAGTTCAAATAAAGTCAATTAATTCACAGAGTGAATGGATTGAAGCCCAGAATCGCGTGTCTTGTGGAGGCCTTTTTGATTCACTTGCCAAAAGATATCTGTTTATAAATGCAGAAACGTAACTCTTTGGTACTATGGCAGTTACAACCTGATCTGATTCCCCCCTCCCCCACCCTGCATGTGTGGTGGATGATCTCAGACAATTAAGTTATATTTCACCTACATTTCAAACATTTGTTGCATCCTCTCTCTCCCAATAATTCAGTCATGTCTTCTGCTTTAAGATATAGATCTTCGCCTCATTTTCTGTCAGTCTCTTCCACACTTCCAGTTTCCACTTTTATTTCCTTTCTGTTTTCTTCCTTTCCCCCTACATTTTCTTCCAGTTCTCCTACTCTCCATGGTTTCTTTCTCTCTCTTACCTGCTTATTCTTCCTGAGACAGGCTGGGACCTTTGCTGCAGCACTGTCACCTGGACAAACATCTCCTTGAGCAACAAAATACAAAGAAACTATAATGAACTATAAATAACTATGTGCTCCTGCAGTTGGGGTAAATTATGGACAAGATACAAAAAGACCAATAACCCAGCTGTCACTTCTAAAGAGCCAGGAGCAAAAGAAGGGGGTTGGGAGCAAAAGCAGGGTACAGCACATGCCCCCCTGCACACACGACCACCAAACAGGCGGGTAAACCACCAAAGCCACCCCTCCGGCCGACTCCTGGACCCACCCCTACACTCATCCCGTGTAGAACCAGCTTGCCTTGCCTGAGGAGCGAGAAAGCTAGCAGGGAAAACTGTTACTTGTTTTCACTCCCTCCTACTATAGCAGGAGACCAAATAAAGCCTTGCATTAATTTCTTGTTTGGCCTCATCAATATCTATTGATTAAGGAGGCCAAGAGCCCTGGCAGGTAAGGTTTCCTTTCCTCTTTCTCTCCCTTCCTTCTTCCAGCCCCCTCAGCCCGGATCCCTGAGATGGCTTCTCTGCAGGCTCGTGAACACAGTCTCTCCCAGCAATTAGGAGCCTCATTCTCCTCGCATTTTGATTCCATTATTCTCTCACACAGTGTGTCTGGGGACTGGCTGTCAACATTGAAGCTCTCGCTCTCGCCTAACTTGCCTATAGATCTTGACCCTGTACCTTTAGTTGCTTTGTTGCTATTTATTTTACACTGGATTTCTCTTTTTTGCTCGAGTTCTATGCTGTATGCTCGCTCTGGCTTAACTCAGCTTGGCTAGTGATCAAACATCTCTTTTTAGGTCTCATGTTTTAAATTGGGTGCAGTCCCTGATACAAAAAAATAATGAGTAGTATCATATTCTGAAAGGTCTGGTAACCAGGATTCTGAATAAGACTTTACTTTGACTTCAAGGATAACAACCTAACTGGGGATTCCCATAGCTGTGTTCTTCCCATGATATTGCATGAGATTGGATACCATCTTATATATCAGGTCTAGCCCCCTCCTGGCCTTGTTACATCCTGTCAGACACTCTATACTGAACTGTGGGATACTCTACCTAGAAACTACTGAACAAGATGTTTCTGTTCATTCCTGCATTAACAAAACCCTATTTCCCTCCTTTAACAAATTATGTTGTCCATATTCCTTCCACCCTGTTTTTAATCTTGAATGTTGTGTGCTTCTTCCTCCTTCAGCAGGGGGATTAGAATTTTCCAGAGAATAATTGACCCTCCTTTCTTGAAATACAATTTTCTTTTGGTGCTTTGACAAAACTTTATTTTTTTCCAACCTCATTACTCTTTTCTTTTTAGTATTGCTTACACACACCTTTGTGTGGATCACAATCAACTGTGGAAAATTCTTGAAGAGATGGGAGTACCAAACCACCTGACCTGCCTCCTGAGAAATCTGTATGCAGGTCAGGAAGCAACAGTTAGAACTGGACATGGAACAACAGACTGGTTCCAAATAGGAAAAGGAGTACGTCAAGGCTGTATACTGTCACCCTGCTTATTTAACTTATATGCAGAGTACATCATGAGAAACACTGGACTGGATGAAGCACAAACTGGAATCAAGATTGCCAGGAGAAATATCAATAACCTCAGATATGCAGATGACACCACCCTTATGGCAGAAAGCAAAGAAGAAATAAAAAGCCTCTTGATGAAAGTGAAAGAGGAGAGTGAAAATGTTGGGTTAAAACTCAACATTCAGAAAACTAAGATCATGACATCCAATCCCATTACTTCATGGGAAATAGATGGGGAAACAGTGGAAATAGTGACAGACTTTATTTTTTGGGCTCCAAAATCACTGCAGATGGTGACTGCAGCCATGAAATTAAAAGACACTTGCTCCTTGGAAAGAAAGTTATGACCAACCTAGACAGCATTTTAAAAAGCAGAGACATTACTTTGCCAACAAAGTTCCATCTAGTCAAGGCTATGGTTTTTCCAGTAATCATGTATGGATGTGAAAGTTGGACTATAAAGAAAGCTGAGCACCAAAGAATTGATGCTTTTGAACTGTGGTGTTGGAGAAGACTCTTGAGAGTCCCTTGGACTGCAAGGAGATCCAACCAGTCTATCCTATCCTAAAGGAAAACAGTGCTGAATATTCATTGGAAGGACTGATGCTGAAGTTGAAACTCCAATACTTTGGCCACCTGATGTGAAGAACTGACTCATTTGGAAAGACCCTGATGATGGGAAAGATTGAAGGCAGGAGGAGAAGGGGCTGACAGAGGATGAGATGGTTGGATGGCATCACCGACTCAATGGACATAAGTTTGAGTAAACTCCGGAAGAAGTTGGTGATGGACAGGGAGGCCTGGCGTGTTGCAGTCCATGGGGTTGTAAAGAGTTGGACATGACTGAGCAACTGAACTGAACTGACACACATCTCATCCTTACTGGAACTGGTAAACCTATTGATCTCCATGAGAACTTGGAGCCCTATTCTCACTTACACTCTTTCTTGTACTGATCTCATCCCATCTTAATGGTAATTTTGCCTAGTGATTTTCTCAGAACATCTGGCTTTGTTCATTCTATATGCCTAATGTTAATGGATATGTGTTCATAAATTAGTAAAAGTTGTATCTTTTTCAAGTGTGGTTGAGAGCTTTCAATGATATAGTGTTTTCAAAATTTTCATGTAAAAATAAACACTAAATGTGTTTATTATTATTTATTTTTTTATTTATTATTTCATGTAAAAAAAAACACTAAATAATAATGGCAAACATTTATTAGGAAAAACAGATATTTCAGGAACACCTGTAAACATTTTATGTGCCTCCTTTAGTTGAATCATTACAGTTTCCTATAAGCAGAAATTGCTATTTTCTCCATTTTATAGATGAGGTAACTGATGCTAAAGAGAATGTATTAGTCTCAGTACTGATATGTCTGATTTAAACAAAAGGAATTTACTAAAAGAATGGATGGGATGATTGAAAAGCCAGGTTCAGAAGATACTCCCAACAACGCAACCTAAAATCAACTCTATAAAACCAATTCATGAAGGAAAATATTGCTGCTACTGGCATAGAGCTAGTAATCAGCGGACACTAGAGACCAATGTTAGACCTGGAGTGTTATTTTTCAATGGTAACCTTTAAAGGTGAAGCTTCTCTATGACTCCGAATCTTTGGGCTATGAGCTTCTAATTCAAAGCCCATGGAGAATGCTGCTGATGTGCCAATTCAAATGCTCAAATATTGTCTGCTGAGGAGACTAAAGAAGTAAGCACCCAACTTCTTTAGCTTCTATGCTGAGAATTAGGCTATGCTCTAAGCAATACTTGTAAGGTAGAAAAGATCCCAAATGTATGAAAGGAGTTAAGATAATAAGTATCTAAAAAGAATGGCAAAAGTCCAATATAAGAATTTGCCCAAACTCACAATGCTGAGGTGTTGAAGGAGGGTTTGCTAAGATCCAGGAATGAACTATGCTACTATGCTGCCTCCCAGGCTAGAAATGGGAGCTAGTGAAAAAAACTGTTTAAGCAAAGCATATAATTCTAAAATACAAGTATTGGGGGACTTCCTTGGTGGTCCAATGGTTGAGAATCTACCTGCCAAATCAGGGGACATGAATTCTACCCCTGGTTGGGGAACTAAGATCCTACATACTGTGGGGCAACTAAGCCAATTCACCACTACTACTGAACCTGGGCTCTAGAGCCCCTGTTCCACAAGAGAAGCCACCGTCAGCATACCACGATGAGTAGCCCCTGTTCACCACAACTGAGAAAGAAGCTCGTGGCAGCAACAAAGACCCAGCAGAGTCAAATAATAAAATAAAATACAAGTGATGGAAGGCTCCTTAGAGGTGACCTAGACTAGAATTCCTTGTAGACTCCCCTCTTCACCCCCTTCAGACACATTGTCTTCATTAACCCAAATTTGGCTAATTCTGCTCCTATAGAGTGGTACTGTGCTATCTAACTGTCACCCTTGCTTCCTAATCTTGGTATTTGGGTTTCTGGTTTGGCATCTCTCTCTTAGATTTCTGAGTTTTGGCTCATGCTGCCTTTGGCTCCTTTTGCTGTTTCCTGATAGGCTTCTTTTTTCTAAGTAAATGTGTTTTGTAAATAAACAGAGTGAACTCCTCTTATATCTCAGGATCTTTCATGTATATTATCTCATTTCTCCTTCTTAATCCTTATGACACATTTGTAAGGAAAGCACAATTATTGCCTTGTTGCAGATAAAGACACTGAGGTTTAAAGAAATTAATTCATCCAAATTGCCACATCCTAAAAAATGGAAGATTTGGGGTTTAAACCTGGCATGGTCAGACATCTGGGGGTGTCGCTAGTCCAACATGCTATCTCCCTGTGTCTCCTAGTTACTCTATTTCTCTGAACACTATTTACAGATCCGGGAGTTACTTCATGCTCAGAGGGCTCCTCTCAACTCCATTTCCTTTGACAATTATTTGACATATTGCTTTTTTTAACCTTTTGTGTTCTTACACATTCTTATATCTGAATGATGAACATCTCATTTTTTATCTTCCTTTTGGATAGCAACTGAGGAAATGGGATTTTTCCAGAAGCTGATTTTGAAATAGAAATGCTAAATTCCAGGTGTGTTAATAAAAGTTGCAATTCACCCACTTTTGTATTATTATTAATTATTAAGTTTATCAGAAAAATATATGTGAAACAACTACCATATTATAAACATAGAGATTTCATGTTGTTTCACTTTAGGTATTTTTTAGTATCCATTCTTTTTTTTCTATTTTTTTAATTTAGATATAATTGCTATATAATATTTTATTATTCTCAGGTATAACATAATGATTCAACATTTGAATATATTGTATAACGGTCACTACACTGTCTATTATCCATCTCCACACATAGTTTCAAGTATTTCTCTTGTCATGAAAAATTTTAAGATTTGCTCTCTTAGCAACCTTCAAAAATATAGTATTACTAACTACATGCTTGTACATTGAATCTCCAAGACTAATTTTTACAACTGGAAGCTGAAAGCTTGTAATTTTGGACTACCTTAACTCATTTTGTTCATTCTTCAACCTCTATCTCTGGTAATCATCAATCTATTCTATCTATGAGTTCTTTTATTTTTATTTTTTTTAATTTTTAGATTCCATTATGAGGTCATATGGTGTTTATCTTTCTCTGATTTATTTCACTTAGCATAATGCCTTCAAGGACCATTCATGTCATTGCAAATGGCAAGAGTTTCTTCTTTTATATGGCTGAATTATATATATATATATATATATATATATCATCTTTTCTTTATTGATTCATTCATCAATGGATATTTAAGTTGCTTGCGTGTGTTGGCTACTGTGAATAATGCTGCAGTGAATGTGGGAGTGTAAACATCTTTTTAACCCACTCCAGCCTGGAGAACCCTGTGGACAGAGGAGCCTGGTGGGCTGCTGTCCATGGAGTCGCTCAGAGTCAGGCGCGACTAAAGCGACTTAGCATGCATGCATGCATTGGAGAAGGAAATGGCAACCTACTCCAGTATTCTTGCCTGGAGAATCCCAGGGGCAGAGGAGGCTGGTGGGCTGCTGTCTATGGGGTCACACAGAGTCGGACACGACTAAAGCAACTTAGCAACAGCAGCAGCAAACATCTTTTTGAGTTACTGTTTTTATTTCCTTTGGATAAATACCTAGAAGAGAAGTTGCTGGATCATATAGTGGCCCTATTTTTAATTTTTGAGGAATGTTCATAGTATTTTCCATAGTGGCTACATCAGTTTACATTTCTACCAACAGTACACAAGGGTTCCTTTTTCTCCATATCCTCACAAACTCTTGTAATTTTCTATCTTTTTGATAATAGCCATTCTAATAGGTGTTAGGTCATATCTTACTGTAGTTTTGATTTGCATCTCCCTAATTATTAGTGATTTTGAGCATCTGTTAATCTTTGGAAAAAATTTTAATCTCCTTGATTTTGTTATCTCCACTTTATATAATAAAAAGCCTGAAGTTCAGAGAAATGATGTGCTTGCCTAAGGTCACACAGCTAGAAAGTAATAGTGCTTGTATTTTATCAAAAAGATTTTTGGTAGTATACTGATTAAAATCCAAAGGGTAGAGAAACAAGAATATGTGCTGGGCTCAATATTAGTGAGAAGTCCATACCCAAACACAATGCTTATCTAAATGTGAGGTTTAGAAGAAAAGGGTCTTTAGAAGACCCACATCCTAAACCATTAGACTTAAAAGCAGTGAGTAGCAAGTAATGTGCAAGAGATATACCCTCTCTGAGGTGCAGTGTGAAGAGAAAATCAAATTTGAGGGTGGAGTAAACACTGAAAAATAATCTCTCTGGCAGACCAATCCCCATTGTCAACCAAACAGGATAATCAAAAGGAAACAATCTTCCAGCCTAAAAGAATTCACCTTGGCATGTCATATTCAAACTTTTAAAACAAAGAAAAATGAGAAAATCATGCAGTTAGCCAGAGAAAAATAGTCACATTCAACATGGAATAAAAAAATAAGAATTATAGCAGACTTCAGAAACCATGCACACTGGAAGATAATGGGGTGACATCTTTAAGTGAGAGAAAACCCAAAGAATACTTCTATTACCAGTCACGAGAATAGGTTTACTTTTCCACTGAAAATGATCAGAGAACTGGACAATATACATAAAATAATTTTTCACACATTGAACAACAAACACTGCAGAATAGTAACCTCTTAGAAAAGGGAAAAAATGTGAGTTCTGTAACGTCCTGATGGCTTTATCTGGAGGAACTTCCTGGGCTGCATGTGGGGAGGGGGATTCTACACAGAACATAACATTCTCACTGAGTTCAAGATACAGGGCTAAGAGTTTGGAAGGATAGAAGTATGAAATGAAAGAGCAGATTGGAAAACCGAGAACAAAATTCCAATGGACTTGAAATATCCAAATATAACTGTAAAGAGGAAAAGTGTTTTAAAAATGAACAAATATAGACTCTACTTCTTCCCAAGATGGAGTAACAGAAACTAGATTTACTCCCATCTGAAACTACCAAGAAACAAACACCACCTCTCCCTGCAAAAAAGAAAAAAAAAAACTCAATGAATTTTAAGAAAGATGGGGAAAAATTAAGTTGGACCTATAATCTTCCCATCTTGCTGCCTTGAGGGGTTTTTCAGGCCCTGAAACAGGGGACAGGAATCAAGGACACCTTGAGTTGGGGAGATAGGGCTGACAGTCTGAGGATACCATGACAGGTTTTCAGGTCAAACTACTGGGGAGGAGAGAGCTGTACAGAGAGAGAACTCCAGAGATCTGTAGAAGATTCTCCTTGAGTCTTCAACAGAGAAATCAGCTCATACTTGTAGGAACAGTATCTGAGGATGTTGAAAGAACCACCTGAAAGTATACAGAGACGAGTGCCCATGCAGGACTGGGGATAGTGCCTGTTTCTACCAGGCAGTCAGGAAAGCCTCATGAATCACAGGAATCTGGGTAGAGCACCCAAAGAACTAGCCTCGGTAGTGGAGAATAAACAGCTTCATACTAGGCAATGCTCTGATCCTCCCTAGTAAATCTTAAAAGCATGATCTGAAGGGATCAAACTGTGTCCCATTAATGGCATCGAAGAAGAAAACTCACAACTTTGTGGGAATACAAAAAAGTATCCAGCACAAAATAAGATAAATTCAATATCTGGCATTAAATTTAAAAAATAGCAGGCATATAACAAAGGAGAAAAGTGGACTCATAATGAGGCAAAGAAGATCAATCAGTTGATACTGATCCAGAGCTACCAAAGAAGCAGAATTAGCAGACATCATGTTGGTGATGGATAGCAAAGCCTGGCTTGCTGCAGTCCATGGGGTCACAAAGAGTTGGACATGACTGAGTGACTGAACTGAACTGAGCTGATGTTAAAACCATTATAACATATTCTATATGTTCAAAAAAATTAAGTATAGACATGGAAGATATATAGAGGCCCAAATCAAAGTTCTAGAGATAAAAATCACAATGTCCAAGGTAAAAAACACATTTAATGGGGTTATTGGTAGATTAGATACTATACAAGAAAAGATCAATGAACTTGACACATAGAAATAGAAGCTAACAAAAATGAAACATAGGAAGAATTTTTGTTTTAAAAAGTGAAGGGAACATCAAAAAACTGAGTCAACATCAAGTAGCCAAATATAGACAAAATGAATATCAAGGGTTCCTTGAAGCACAGAAGAGAGGAGAAATTGAAAATACTTGAAGAAATAATCACTGAAACTGCTCCAGTTTGATAAATTTTATAAACTCACAAAATCAGGAAGATTTATGAACCTCAAATGCAAAAAGAAAATGAAAAAAAATCACACCAAGGAATATCTAATTATGTTGTTCAATACCAGTTATATAGAGAAAAATTTTAAAGCAACCAAATTTAAAAAAAAGAGACAGAGAAACAGATTTTAAAATGACAGCATATTTCTCATCAGAAATCCAATGAGAAGACAATGGAACACAATTTTAAAGTTTTGAAAGATATCAATTCTACTAAAAATGACCTAGCAATGTCACTCAATATCAACCAAAATATAAGCAGGTTTTAAAAAATCTAGCAGTTGGTAATATAAATCTACCATTTATATGAATATGTAAAGGGATCTAAGCTAGCCAAAACAATTTTGAAAATGAACAAAATTGGAGTACTTACACTCCTAATGTCAAAGCTTGCTATAAAGCTATTGTAATCTAGACAGTGCGGTATTGGTTGGTATAAGGAAGACAGAATAGTATCCAGAAATAGACCTACCTTAATACGTCAATTAATTTTTGACAAATATCCTAAAGCAATCCGCTGGGGAAATGGTGGTCATTTTTGCAGATTGTGTTGGAGGAACTAGAAATCTAGATAGAAAAAAATTTGGTTTTTAACTCATACTTTACCCAAAAATTGGACAGAGAAGCCTTGCAGACTATTGTCCATAGTGTTGCAAAGAGTCAGACATGACTGAAGTGACTTGACACACATCAGAACAGATTAGATCAGTCGCTCAGTCGTGTCCGACTCTTTGCGACCCCATGAATCGCAGCACGCCAGGCCTCCCTGTCCATCACCAACTCCCGGAGTTCACCCAGACTCACGTCCATCAAGTCAGTGATGCCATCCAGCCATCTCATCCTCTGTCGTCCCCTTCTCCTCCTGCCCCCAATCCCTCCCAGCATCAGAGTCTTTTCCAATGAGTCAACTCTTCGCATGAGGTGGCCAAAATACTGGAGTTTCAGCTTTAGCATCAGTCCTTCCAAAGAAATCCCAGGGCTGATCTCCTTCAGAATGGACTGGTTGGATCTCCTTGCAGTCCAAGGGACTCTCAGGAGTCTTCTCCAACACCACAGTTCAAAAGCATCAATTCTTCGGCGCTCAGCCTTCTTCACAGTCCAACTCTCACATCCATACATGACCACTGGAAAAACCATAGCCTTGACTAGACGGACCTTTGTTGGCAAAGTAATGTCTCTGCTTTTGAATATGCTATCTAGGTTGGTCATAACTTTCCTTCCAAGGAGTAAGCGTCTTCTAATTTCATGGCTGCGGTCACCATCTGCAGTGATTTTGGAGCCCAGAAAAATAAAGTCTGACACTATTTCCACTGTTTCCCCATCTATTTCCCATGAAGTGATGGGACTGGATGCCATGATCTTCGTTTTCTGAATGTTGAGCTTTAAGCCAACTTTTTCACTCTCCACTTTCACTTTCATCAAGAAGCTTTTGAGTTCCTCTTCACTTTCTGCCATAAGGGTGGTGTCATCTGCATATCTGAGGTTATTGATATTTCTCCCGGCAATCTTGATTCCAGCTTGTGCTTCTTCCAGTCCAGCATTTCTCATGATGTACTCTGCATATAAGTTAAATAAACAGGGTGACAATATACAGCCTTGACGAACATGGATATACACAAAAATTAACTCAAAGACCTAAATGTAATAGCTAGCACTTTAAGAAGTAAAAGTAGAGAAAATTTTTGCAAATTCAAGGTAGGAAAAGATTTCTTAACTAATACCTCCCACATTTAAAACAGTAAGAGGAAAAAAAAGGATGTGAGGTTTAATCAAAATTAAAAATCACTGCTTTTTGAAGAAAATGTTAAGAAAATGAAAAAGCAAGTCACAAATTGGGAAAAAAGATATATATATATATATATGTTAAAAGACTTGGCATGCAGTATATATAATAAACTACAGCTTAATAACAGGAAGACAATCCAACTAAACATGGGGAAAAGACTTAAACATATACTTCATCATTTCATCAAGGAAGATGTATTAATTGCTAATAAGCATATGATAAGATTCTTTTTTTAATTAAATTTATTTATTTTAATTAGAAGTTGATTACTTTACAATATTGTATTTGTTTTGCCATACATCAACATGAATCCGCCACAGGTGTACACGTGTTCCCAATCCTGAACCCCCCTCCTACCTCCCTCCCCATACCATCCCTCTGGGTCATCCCAGTGCACCAGCCCCAAGCTTCATCATTAGTCATCAGGAAAATGCAATTTAAAACCAAAATAAGATACCACTACCTCACTCCAGTACTCTTGCCTGGAGGGTCCCACGGATGGGGGAGCCTGGTGGGCTGCGGTCCGTGGGGTCGCTGGGGGTCAGACACGACTGAGCGACTTTGCTTTCACTTTTCACTTTCATGCATTGGAGAAGGAAATGGCAACCCACTCCAGTGTTCTTGGCTAGAGAATCCCAGGGACGAGGGAGCCTGGTGGGCTGCCGTCTATGGGGTCGCACAGAGTCGGACACGACTGAAGTGACTTAGCAGCAGCAGCAGCATGCTTCTATTAGAATGCCTAAAATGAAAAAGACTGTAAGATCCAATGTTGGTTAGGATTCAGAACAATTGAATATCTGGTAGGCTGCTGGAGAGAAGTATAATATTACAACTATTTTGGAAAACAGTTTGATAATTTCTTAGAAAATGCTACATGCACTAACCATACATACCCAGTATGTCCACTCCTAGTTATTTACCCCCAAAGAAATGGAAAATGAAAGCACATGTGCCCAGAAAGCTGTGTAAGGGGATGTTTATAGCAGCTGTATTGGTAATCAGGCTGGAAACAACCTAAATGCCCATCAGCAGGGGATTAGATAAACAATTTCATTATATATACACACACAAGGAACATTACTCAGCAATGAAAAAGATTGATATACTTTTTAATGCATGACACAGATGAATTTCAAAAACATTATTCTGAGTGAAGGAAGTTAGACACAAAAGAGTATATACTGTATAATTTCATTTATATAGAATTTTAGAAAATTCAAATTAATCTATAATAGCAGAAAGCAGATCAGAAGTTGCCAAGGACAAAGGATTCATAAGATTGGCCATAAAAAAGCATTAGGCAGTTTTTTTGAGGGATGCAAATATTCTATTTCTTCATTATTACCAAGTCTCTCTGGATGTACACATTTGTCAAACTCACATCTGTCAAAACTCATTAAACTGTACACTTTTAAGTGGATGCCTGCACACAGGGCTTCCCAGGTGGCGCTAGTGGTAAAGAGCCTGCCTGTCAATGTAGGGGACTTCAGAGACTGGGTTTGATCTCTGGGTCGGAAAGATCCCCTGGAGGAGGAAACGGCGGCCCACTCTAGTATTCTTGCCTGGAGAGTCCCATGGACAGAGGAGCCTGGCAGGCTATGGTTGATAGGATCTCAAAGAGTCGGACATGCGTAAAGTGACTTAGTATGTGCTATAATCAATTAAAACATAGTCAAGGAAGAGATATTTAAGGGGAATGCAGAACAGAGTGTATCTGAGTGAATCATATAGAAGAAATCGCTATATTTGAGTTTAAAAGATGTAATACCTGTGCAATACAAAACATTTGGATTTGTTTTACAGCTTAGTAAAAAATTAAAACATATATCATTTGTTATCTATAACAGTAAATATATTCAGAACTAAGTCAAACACTTGATAATGTAAATGCCCAAACTATCAATCCCAGTTTTGCAATCTATATGAAAATCTGCCCCATATTTTCGATGATCTTGAATGACTGGATAGGTTCATGAGGTTTGATGAAATATTTTGGGGAGAGTAGGAAAAAACTGTCATCTACCTAATATTAAATAATATTGCATAGGTGAAAATGCATGGTTTTCTGCAGAAGCCATGCATGCATTTGCAGTCTCTCAGTTGTGTCTGACTCTTTGTGACCCTATGACTATAGCCCACCAGGCTCCTCTGTCCATGAAATTTTCCGGGCAAGAAATACTGAAGTGAGTTGCCGTTTCCTTTTCAGGAGATCTTCCTGACCCCGAGTCTCTTGCCTCTCCTGCATTTACAGGTTGATTCTTTACCACTGAGTCAGAGTGATACCTATTGTTAATAAAGAAAATGATGAATCTTGTATAAGGTGAATGGAAGATGAGAGAGTTGTGTAGGCATCATTGTAATGTCGCTGATGGGAGATATCAAACACTGGAACTAGAATAGTGGTGGTGAGATTGAAATGACCCAGATACATTCTGAACATACTATTAATATAAAATCTTCTAGAATAAAGCTTTTTGTTGTTGGCTATTACACCACAGAAGAGCCTTTTATTTGTCAGCCAAGAAGCTACATTTCTAGCTTCCCTTTTCTTTAAGACTCTCTAATTCTGTACAGGCCACCAAACCAGGGATAAGGAATTGCCTTGGTAGAGAAAGACTTGAAATTACTTTGACTTTCAGACTGAGCACAGAAGCCTTGCTCAAACATCAAAGTTCAGCTTAGTAAAGATGAAGAGTCATTTGTAGGACGTTAATCAGGGCACGGTGAGTATTTGGTTAGTTGCGGGGGTACAAGAGTTTGTCTGATCTCAAGGTACTCAGGGACAAGTGGCTACGGTCACTGTCACACTGGGCTAAGCTTAGGGGCTGCAGGAGTACAACTGAAGCTTCCTAACTTCTACTGGTAGAAAAAATAAAGAAGGCTTTCCAGAAATTGTGCCTGAATGCTGAGCTGAGTGCTCCAGTGAAGAAAATGGAAAGGGTACCTCATGGAAGGCATCATCCTGTAGGCAGGGATTAGTCAGTCCCTGGAAGATATCCACAGAAACAATTGTTTGACAGTATCATTCTTGCAGCCTCTGTACTTCCCAATTTGAATTCATAAGAACACTGATGTTTTGAGAGGTACTCATAGGTGTTATATTTTCAAAAGAAAACAAAGAGAACAATACTCAAAGGTAATGAACAAATTTTTAAAAGTATATTTGTTATTACAGGCTTTCTCAAAGCATTTGATTTACTATTGTGAATTACTATTATTCAGGACAGATGTAAACACTTCAGTCGTGTCCGACTCTGTGTGACCCCAGAGACG
Source organism: Bos grunniens (assembly GCF_055505025.1). Classification (NCBI taxonomy): domain Eukaryota; kingdom Metazoa; phylum Chordata; class Mammalia; order Artiodactyla; family Bovidae; genus Bos; species Bos grunniens. Next base: position 36,452,600 of record NC_141167.1, on the reverse strand, counting down.
GCAGCCCACCAGGCTCCCCTGTCCCTGGGATTCTCCAGGCAAGAACACTGGAGTGGGTTGCCATTTCCTTCTGCAATGCATGAAAGCGAAAAGTGAAAGTGAAGTCGCTCGGTCGTGTCGACTCTTAGCGACCCCATGGACTGCAGCCTTCCAGGCTCCTCCATCCATGGGATTTTCCAGGCAGGAGTACTGGAGTGGGGTGCCATTGCCTTCTCAGATGTAAACACAGCATGTAGCATTTTCTAGACTTGTCTGACTACAGAACACTATTTTTTGGTGGAACCCTTATAAATGTCTCAAATGGTTCTGGGAACGATTTAGGAAACATTATTTTATGCTACATGTTACTTAACATTTCTTTTGGCATCTGTCAAGGACATTGAAAAGACATGTTCATGTTCAACTTCTCCTGGTTCTCATTCAAGTTCTTTCTCAAATGACCAAAATCTTATACTGAATTAGTTTCAGATTTCCGATAGTAGAAAACCTATCATTTTTTCCCACAATGCTGCAGTAAACACACAACAGCCTGGATTTGATTAGTCTGTCCAGTGCCACAGTCTCCCCAGGGCCAGGATGCAGCCTCGGGCATTCCAAGAGGACCTCAGGCTGAGAAAGAGTTCAGTCTCTTCTTGGCTCAGCCAGCTTCTGCACCTTAACGTCTCAGAGCCCACACATGAAGCTTACCCTTTACCTCCTAGATCCCAGCATAGAGTTTTTGGAAAAATTTTGGGCACCTACCATGTCATTAAGGACCCTGACATTTGTCCTCTTGCAGCCCCAAATCTTGCTTGAGAAGCCGAGCAAACCCGAAGACACACATTAGACTCCACTTGTTACTGGGTGACTTGTCTCTGAGGTTATGAGCTACTTACTTCCCATGAGAAACAGATTATTAGCCACCTTAGCAGATGAAGACACTAAAGCTTAGAGAGATTTGATGATTTGTCCCAGGACTTAGAATGGCAAAACCTGCCCCCAGACCTGGAGGTAGGTAACCCCCAAGCCTGCAGCCTTAGATCCTCACCCTCTATGGTCACTCGGTGCCAAATGCACATGGTAGCTGGCTTTCAAGTCCTGGTTTTGAGAGAAGTCTCTTGCTTCTCCTTGTTTGAATGCTTCAGAAGGTAGTTCAGAATGTCTCTTTCCTTTTTTCTTTTCCTTTTAAAACAGAACACATTCCAAGATATTCCCTTGAGGATATCTCACATAATGGCCGGTCCAAATTCTAAATGAAGAAACCTTTTGAGATTTGGTGATTATTTTCAGCACAACATTAAGATATACCCTCTAAACTCTGTGTGTGAGGCGGAAGTCTCCAAGCACACATTCTGAACATCGATGAAGCATTCCCCTGAGGACACTACTATTCCCTTACAATCCCTATGCACCGCTTCTCAGATATTCTAAACTTTGACTCAAATAATTACCTTGTTGGATGGCTATTAGCATTACACACTTGATAAAAACCATGTCTGCCCAGCACTTTTGCAGGCTGTCATAACTTAGTTTATTATTATTGCAGATAATAATAACTTCTGATGGTATGAATGAATACATTCTTTATGTGCTTCTAGGTCAGAAACTTCTGCTGTTAATAAGATCCCTCTGAGTATTTCACATCTAATTTTGATCCCCACGCCATATTTTTACACACACACAAAGCATGTAGTTTTAATTTGATCATGACGGTTACTGTTTGAATAGATTTTTTTTAGACTTTGAGCATTCTGGTTATTTAAATGGACTCAGACAGTATAAACCAGACTCCCAGTGGCTTCTGGCAACCACCTGCTCAGTTCTCTACTGAGCCTTAATTAAGTCAGCTCCAACACAACAGTTCTTTAGAATTACATGCAAGGTCATAGGATTTCAATAAAGAATATTTCAACATGAGACCAGAATACCTATGTATATAACCTACCCTTGAATAAATTTTCTCCCCATTATGCTTTTCTGGAACACTGTTATCTTTTCATAGATCTTGGTCTTTTGCAATCATCTGGGTTTCTATTGGTTGAGTGACTGCTTTGTATCAGCTATCTTTAATTTCTTTTATTTTTATATCTACAAGGGAAATAACATAAACTCCAGATAAGGAAACTGTGGTTAGGACAGTGGTGACTTACTTTTTTGCTGCTATTAAATGATATAACTAAGGTTTAAATAGGCATTCATCGTTTACACAGAATGAAGATTCACTCTTAACCTAAATTGAGCATTTACTATATTTCTAATCACAGTTACATTGGTTTGAATCACATTAAATTGCTGATCTTTTACCTACAAAATAGCAATATCATGTGATTTAAAGTCAGACTTGATCCTAACAATATCTTTACAAAGCAACTATTGTTAATGTTATTTTGCAAAAGAGGAAATTGAAGCTTAGCTAGGTTATATACTATGCACAGGGTTAAGCAGTCAATAACTGGTGTGTTTTTCCTTTTTCACCGAGGCAATTCTTCTCTGTGAACTGGTGACTATGACGAAGTAACGTGACACTTTTATTGTCCCCAGTGGTGGCAGTTCTGAGTTTGTTACTTCACTGACTTCATTCAATATATTGAGCACATGCTGTTTATGTGAATCACATATATTCAACTTTTGAAGAAACAGTGAAGTGGGAAATTAAGCTAGGCAGTCCAGATTTGGGTTAAAAAAAAAAAAAAAAAACAAAGCAATCTGAATTAGATTTAGTTCAGTGCCTATTAGGTGGACCTGGAAGACCATTCCAAAAAAAATTCAGATATGGGTTATTATTGGAAGGGTGTGTAGCCTTTCAGAGTTTTTACTTTGGAAGTAACTACACCATTTGGGTATTGTAACTACACCCTGTGGATACTGTAGGTTTGTTAAATAGTCACTTTTATTGTTCTTTATGCTTGGAATGCCCTGTCCTTTATCACAAGGTTTTTGAAGTCTTAGCTCAACAGCCACATTCTCCATAAGAGTCCTCCAGTTTTCCCAGCTGCAAATGATCTGTGCCTAATTTTGGTTCTCATTGCATTTTGTCCTCACTTTTCATGTTACCAGTCAGCGGTTCCCAACCTTTTTGGTACCAGGGGACCGATTTCATGAAAAATTATTTTTCTACAGACCAGGGAGTTGGAGGGGATGGTTTCAGGATGATTCATACGAATTACGTTTTTTGTGCACTTTAATTCTAATCTAATGCAGCCAGTGATCTGATAAGAGGTACCAGTCTGCAGCCTGGAGGCTGTGGCCCCTGTTACCAGTCACCTTTTCCTCCGATGTTTATTTGATTATTTATCTATTCACTCTTCCATCTATCATTTACTATATGTCTATAAAGCTTTAGTCACTGTAATGCCTTAGGATACAGGGACAAAAAGATCCTCCTCGAAGACTTGGAAAAGAGGCAGATAAGTGAACAGAATATTTCAATACAAATATAGTTCTCTTATTTTTATTCCAGCTCAACATATGTGAAAAATGCATTCCTATCGGTAAGCGTTACTCATGATGGCTATGGTTCTGGTGGATGGTGTGGAGTGGTGGGAAGGAGAAGGAACAAAAAAGAGAAGAGCTATCCTCCCTTCCCCCCCCTCCCCTTCCCCACTCCACCCAGGATGGAGATAGGGAACACATGATATATGTCTCCCTAGCTCAATCTCCTCAGCTGGGCACCAGTGTGTGAGGTTAGCACAGGTGTTCCTGCTACAGAGAGGAGGTATGTTTATCCCGCATTTGGAGCATCCTCATGGCGGGTGAGTTTTTTGAAGGGAAAACTTCTGGGAGCTAAAGTTTGAACCAAATTATGAAGATGAGTTAACTACATGACTAAAGGAGGAAAGTCAAGTCAGATAGAAGGGATAGTTAATGCCTGAAAAAGCCTGAAGATAAAATACAGAATGCTGTGTGTGTGTGTTTGAGGAGGTGGGAGGGGAGATCTGATATAGCTATATGAGAGGGAATGGTGGGCAAGAATTGAGTGGTCAAGAGCAAGTATTCAGATAACAGGGTTTTGAAAAGGTCACACTTAATGGCTTGGAGAATATGTATATATTTTACATGCATCGTTAGACTGTGGTCTACCTGATGGCAGACTTTCATGTTGTCCATATCCTGGTATGCCAGACCTCTAGAACATGATTCCAGATATTTTAAAATTAACTTTAACTACATTGTAGCTCCATCTTCGATCTCACCTCTGGTCTTTCATTCTGGGTTGGCCAACTTGCAAGGCAGTGAATTTCAGGAGAATATTGTTAGTTTTGGGTGGACACTGGGAGACAGAGGCGCTGAGCTGTAAGTGAGAGCGTCTGCTTGGAAGAAATAAAGAAGGCATAAATCCATTATCACAATGACTTCAATACAGCATTCCTTCTCTGAATGGTATTTGTTCCTGTTTACTTTCTTCCTTGTGGCATCGAGCTGGGCTGCATTTGCCATTGAGGCATAATTACTATTTTATTATTATTTTTTCACAGATAAGTGGAGCATTTGAGCACAGCTGAATTGCTGGGAGCCTCAGTGGAAGAAATCTATTAGTGGTATGGCTTGAAACAATACACAAAAGGCCCCTGCGTGTGGTCTGCCCTCCACGCTTTCAACTTCCTTGTGTGGAACAATAAATCTCCAAGTCAGCTAGAATGCAGAGACTCCCATCCAACGAGAGGGGAGCCACATTTTATCTTTTATTCATTGGCAGGAACATTAGCTGTAGGAGGTATTCAAATCACACTTTTATTTAAACAAACACAGCTGGATCGCAGCCTCTTAATATAGCAATTCTCTAATGAAAAATAACAACATAGTATTTATCTCTTTTCTTTTGTGTGACTCTCAATTTGCTAAAATTAGGCAGACTTCAATCCCATACAAAATTGGCATGTTTTCATGACCAGAGCTCATCGCAACTAACTGCAAAATTATAATGGGGATGTAATTATAGGAGGGCATGTGAAATACACATCCTTTTGCTGCTGTAAGCTATATGGGGTTATACAATTATGTTGTAATAACATCATTTATCTTAAAGGAGTCAGACAGCTGACTTCATTTATTTAACTTGAGCACTCCAATTATGTGCTGTGTCAGTTTAACATAAATGTCTTGCCCAAAGAACATGGTGTAATAATAATCATAATAGCAATAATAATAATAATAATAGCACACGTTTGTATAGGGCTCTATGGAACACAAAGCATTTTATCACTGTGATCTTGCTGAGGCCTCATCACTGCTCTGTAAGGCAGGAATCTAGGACTGTGATTCATTTGCCCCATTTTTCTGGTGAGAAAACTGAGGCTTGGAGACATGAAGTGAGGTTGTCACAATTGAATGTAAGTGGTGAAATAAGAGTAAATTTCCTGATTTGACATTCAGGGATGGTTCTGTTGATGTACCCAAAGGTACCAGATTTTGGACAGTGTCACACATTTATTCTCATTTCTTAGGCTATTTTATCTCACAACCTTCATTTAAGGCCTATAGACCAGTGGTGGTGGGAATCACAGGTGTTAATTCTGTGATGTTGGGAAAATTTAATTTTGCAAGTCCAAATTCTTTGTTAGGAAAAAAAAATGCATTATAATGCCTACTAAGCAGATAAGTAGAAGACGTAAAAATTAAGTATGATAATGCTTGTCAAGACTATGGGTAGGCTCAGAAAATGAGTTTGTTCTCTTTCTCTGTAAGATAAGATTTTTTTTTTTCATTTTATACACGATGAAATTGTCTGTTTTGCTTAATCTGCTCAAGTCACCAAGCTAGTGTTAGGGCAGTGACAGAAATCCACACCCTACTCTTTCCTATCTCCTTGCCATTAGCTTCAGTCAAATTGTAATATCTTTAAATGCTCACCATTGTTTTTCAGCTCTTTTTCAGTTCTTTACAAAATTCATTTCCTTAAATACCCACAGATGGAATAAAATCCTTGTCTTTTATTTGAACTAAAAGCTTTGGGCCCTTTGTCTGAGTGGAATTGACCACACGTTGGGAGAGAGCAGGGTTTAGAGTCAGGAAGTTCCATTGAGCTTTTAGGCAGTGGTTGCTGCTGCTGCTAAGTCGCTTCAGTCATGTCCGACTCTGTGTGACCCCGTAGAAGGCAGCCCACCAGGCTCCCCTGTCCCTGGGATTCTCCAGGCAAGAACACTGGAGTGGGTTGCCATTTCCTTCTCCAATGCTTGAAAGTGAAAAGTGAAAGTGAAGTCGCTCAGTCGTACCCAACTCTTAGTGACCCCATGGACTGTAGCCCACCAGGCTTCTCCGTCCATGGGATTTTCCAGGCAAGAGTACTGGAGTGGGGTGCCATTGCCTTCTCCAGGCAGTGGTTACTAGCTGTGTGAATTTAGGCCAGTCTTGTGACTTCTCTCAGTTCAGGTCAGAGATAAATGCTATTTCAATTTGAACTTCCTGAGAATAAACCGAAGTACATGGTATTTCTAGGAGAGAAACACCTAGAAAAAAGAGCTTAAAATAAAAGACTTAGCTTACCTCATCGTGTGTGTGTTAGTCCCTCAGTCGTGTCCAGCTTTTTGCCACCCCATGGACTGCAGCACACCAGGCTTCTCTGTCATTCACCATCTCCCACAGCTTGCTCAAACTCATGTCCATTGAGTCAGTGATGCCATCCAACCATCTCATCCTCTGTTATTCTCTTCTCCTCCTGCCTTCTATATTTCCCAGCATCCGGGTCCTTTTCAATGAGTTGGCTCTTTGCATCAGATGGCCAAAGTATTGGAGCTTCAGCTTCACCATCATCCTTCCAATGAATATTCAGGGTTGATTTCCTTTAGGATGGACTAGATGGATATCCTTGCAGTCCAAGGGACTCTCAAGAGTCTTCTCCAACACCACAGTTCAAAAGCACCAATTCTTTGGCACTCAGCTTTCTTTATGGTCTAGTCCAACTCTCACTTCTGTGCATGACCACTGGGAAAACCACAGCTTTGACTATATGGACCTTTGTCAGCAAAATAGTCTCTGCTTTTTAATATGCTGTCTAGGTTTGTCATAGCTTTTCTTCCAAGGAGCAAGCGTCTTTTAATTTCATGACTGTAGTCACCATCTGCAGTGATTGCTCTGAGAAAACCATTCCAGGTAGGCAGGAGGGGAAGTCAGGCTATATACAAGTTTGCAACACATGGAGCAGGCAGTCTGAATATTAAAGATCATGTAGCAAGTTAAGGAATTTGCCATTCTATTTATGGGAAGATACAAGCCTCTGGACTCGCTGAATTCATTCCTTTTATACGCACTTCAGCTCTGGGGCCAATCCTCTTTCCTTGTCCACCTTGCTTCTCAGTTTCTTAGAGCTCCTCAGCAATCTCCTTGGGGGGTCGCAGCATCACTGTTTTGCAGCTTATGGAGCCCTCATTCATGGCCAGAAATCACCAAAGGCTGTGACATTTCTTGTTTATTAATATGGCAGGAGATATTTTCATTTCACATAGGCAATGTGAACACACTGGTCAAACAATTGTCTCAGAGAACTCATAAGATGGTAAGTTACAGATCAGGAACAGATGACAAAATAGAAATTAAAAGATTTGTTGAAGAGTTATAAAATTTATACTTGATAGTGTGGGGGACTTAATTTTCAAGTTTCTTAAAATGGAATGAAGGTGGGAGAAGGTAGGTGGTTCTCTTTGGAGGCCTCAAATCTACAAAACGGAAAGTTTAATAAACTTCATCTTATTCCTAGAGAAATACTATAGATATGGTTTCTGTTTCTAAGTGAACTGGCAAGGATGGAGTTTCTTAGGAAAATTTTACTTACTAAAGGCATTTTAAGAGTCACACTAGGATGAACCTAGAGTCTATTGTATGGAGTGAATAAAGTCAGAAAAAGAAGAACAAATATTATATATTAATGCATATATATATATAATGTAGAAAGATGGTGTTGATGAACCTATTTTCAGGGCAGCAAGGCTTCCCTGGTAGCTTAGCTAGTAAAGAATGTGCCTGCAATGCAGGAGACCCTGGTTCAATTCTGGATCAGGAAGATCCGTTGGAGAAGGGATAGGCTACGCACTCCAGTATTCTTGGGCTTTCCTGGTGGCTCAGCTGGTAAAGAATCTGCCTGCAATGCGGGAGACCTGGGTTCGGTCCCTGGGTTGGGAAGATCCCTTGGAGAAGGGAACGGCTGGCTACCTACTCCAGTATTTTGGCCTGAAGAATTCCATGGACTGTATATACCATGGGGTTGCAAAGAGTCAGACATGACTGAGCAACTTTCACAATGGAGACCCTGATTTAGAGAACCCACTTGTGAATAAGTCTGGGAAAGAGAGAGTGGGATGAATTGAGAGAGTATCACGAAAACACATTCCATACCATACATACAATAGCCAGTGGGAATGTGCTGTATGACTCAGGGAGCTCAAATCCAGTGCTCTGTGACAACCTGGAGCTGGGGGTTGGGGTGGGGGTGGGGTGTGTGCGGGGAGGTTGGGATTAGAGGTGAGAGGGCTGTTCAAGAGGGAGGAGACATATGTACACCTATGGCTGATTCATGTTGATATATGGGAGAAACCAACACAAAATACAATATTGTAAAGCAATTATTCTCCAATTAAAAGTAAATTTTAAAAACGATTCTCACCTAATTCACTCAGTCTAGCATGAGTGGATGAAGGCACAGAAACATTAAATGACTTACCCAGAAAGGAATAGAGCAAGATTTTATGTCTATGTCAATGGCTTTTTTTCTTCTTCATTCCTTCTTCTTCCCCTACCTATATCCATTCATACATTTAATTTGCTAAAGTTTAAAACAATGGTTCTATTCTTTCACTGCTTTCGAAGAGCTTGTGATATATTGGGGAGACTTCCAGGTGAGAAAGCCTTAGAGTGTGTGTGATTGCAGTAAGGCAGAGGCTGTGCCAGAGGTGAGTGGTAGGCCTAATGTTGTCTCAAAGGTGGGCTATCAATTCTGATTAAAGAATGGAGCTAGGGGGCTTCACAGATGAGGAGTCCCTTGAGGAGAATTTTATTTTCAGATGCTTTGAATTGCAAATGATAGAAAACCTATATAAATGATTTTATCTCAAAGGCGCTTTTAATAAAGATCTCATCACAATCAAGTATAGCAACATGATTATGTAAACTTGGATCCATTTATTTGAACATTAATAAGATGTCTCTGAAGAAGGCAATGGCACCCCACTCCAATACTCTTGCCTGGAAAATCCCATGGATGGAGGAGCTTGGTGGGCTGCAGTCCATGGGGTTGCTGGGAGTCGGAAACGACCGAGCGACTTCAATTTCACTTTTCACTTTCATGCATTGGAGAAGGAAATGGCAACCCACTCCAGTATTCTTGCCTGGAGAATCCCAGGGACAGGGGAGCCTGGTGGGCTGCCGTCTATGGGGTCGCACAGAGTCGGACACGACTGAAGCGACTTAGCAGCAGCAGCAGCAAGATGTCTCTTCCTTCTAATCTCTGTTTTGCTCTTGCTTCAGACTGGCTGTCTCTGTTTCCTGGTGTCTTTGACGGGGAGTAGTATCACTGACACTTCAAAATTTTACATCTTACATCTTCAGACACTGGAAAGAAGCTGCTTTAATGAACTGTCCACATTCCAAAGTTCTCTGTCCAGAATTTTAGAGAGGAATTCATTGGTGTACTTCTCAGCCAATTGGATGTATCTCTAAGATAGTTACTTAGAAATAGGCAACATCCACAGAAACTATATCAGAGGACTTGCAAGAGTCAGTTTCCAAAATAGGGGAAGTAGGATCAGATTCTATAGACGAATGGTTCTCAAAGTGTTGTTCAGGGGACACGGGTTTTGAGGCCATTTTAGAAGATCCATGAGGTTAAAACTACTTTCTTTGTAATCCTAAAATGCTTTTTACCTTTTTCCCGCTATCTTGACATTTGCACTGATATTACAAAAGCAGTGTAATGTTACAAAAGCAGCAAAACTGCAAGCACCTCAGTATGAATCATAGCACCAAAACTTTAAAGTCGTCATTGTATTCTTTACATTGTACTCACAGCTACAGAGGCCAGTTTAATTTAGAATGCCCTTGAATAAACAGTAAAACTATTGATTTCATTAAATATTAATCCTGTTTACATGCTTTTTAATATCGATGTACCAAATTAGTTCTGCCATAAAGTTATTTCACTGCATACTGTAGTAAAATGTCTGCCTTGAGGAAAAGTAGTTGCACAGTTGTTTGAGTTGCAAGCTGAACTAGCTGCCTTTTTTCATGGAATGCAGTTTTTACTTCGTAGAGTAACTTACAGAAAAATTATGACTATTAAAACTGGTGCTTTTGGAAGACATATTCATGAACAAAGTAAGGCTGCTATTTCAAGGGAAACAACTACAGTACTTGTTACCAATGATGAAATTAGAGCTTTCAAATAAAAATCAGAATTTTAGAAAGCTTGTATCTACTATTGTGAACTTGATGGTTTATAATACTTAACTGTTTCTCTGATGGAATATGAGGGGAGAGTAACAAATATGACTTATTAATATTATAGAGTCAACATATCAACATTTGGAGGATCTACATGACTAAACTAATATTCTTAAAATGACTCATGCACTGATGCTACAAAAGTGAAGTTGCTCAGTCATGTCCGACTCTTGCGATCCTGTGGATTGTAGCCTACCAGGCTCCTCCATCCATGGGACTGTCCAGACAAGAATACTGGAGTGGGTTGCCATTTCCTTCTCCAGGGGATCTTCCTGACCCAGGGATTGAACTCCAGTCTCCCGCACTGCAGGCAGATGCTTTACCCTCTGAGCCACCAAGGAAGCCCAATGCTACAAAGATCATTGATAAAAATCCATACAGGGTTGACCAATAGATGTCAGTGTAACAGAGTATAGAAAATTTATTTGTATGTTTTCAGATTCTACATTGCAGCTTAACCTTTAAGATATCACTAATTAACTGTTCGCTTAGATTCAAAGAATAAAATCCATAAAATTATCCAAATTTTTACATACTTCGGTCAAAATAGTGTATTAAAATAGATTGACTATAGATGTGAAAAATGTGGAAAAAAAAGATGTGAAAAATCGTTTAAGCCAGAAAAGTCTTCTATTAAGCTAGACATTAGAGAAATTTTCAGAAATGTAAAATAATGCCACTCATCTTATTAATTTTTTGAAAATGTAGTTTTTTTTCACAAACTATTTTATATATTGCTGCTGCTGCTGCTGCCGCTAAGTCACTTCAGTCGTGTCCGACTCTGTGCGACCCCATAGACGGAAGCCCACCAGGCTCCCCTGTCCCTGGGATTCTCCAGGCAAGAACACTGGAGTGGGTTGCCATTTCCTCCTCCAATGCATGAAAGTGAAAAGTGAAAGGGAAGTCACTCAGTCGTATCCGACTCTTAGTGACCCCATGGACTGCAGCCTACCAGGCTCCTCCATCCATGGGATTTTCCAGGCAAGAGTACTGGAGTGGGGTGCCATTGCCTTCTCCGATTTTATATATTAGCATATATTATTTGTAAATATGTTAATACATAGATATTTGAAATTGTTCTCATTTAAAATTTCTAAATGGTATTAATGTATACAACTGACACAAGCAAATGACTTTGTGGTCCTCAATAACATTTGATTAGACTGATTCTGAGATCAAAAGGTTTGATCATTACTGCCATATGTATTCACTATAGTCTTTAAATATGGATCAGAGCAAGTAAGGTGGATGAGAGATGATAGCACATTCCAGTGGGATGACAAGAAGACATGAAGCATTGTGTGGCCTATTCAGGACCTTAAGAAGACATGCAGATAGAAATGGAGTATGTGGAACAGATTATGGAGAGAAAGTTTGAAGAAGGAAAGGACTCTGCCAGTCAGTCAGAAGACTTTAAACTTTTAAAGTAAGAGAATAATGTGATTTTATTTGGATTTAGACATGGCACTTTGTTGGCAGCATGGAAAGTGGGTGTGTGTTGTAATGTCTGCATTCCCCCCAAATCTATATGATATTATGGTAATGAGATTAGAGGGTGGGGTCTTTGGGAGGTGGCTAGGTCATAAGGGTGGAACCCTCATGAATGAGATCATTGCCTGATCAAAGAGGGTCCAGAGAGATATTTTGTCTTCTCTACCATACAGAGACATAGCGAAAAGTTGCCATCTATGATCCAGGAAGTGGCCTTTATCAGACATTCGATCTGCTGGTAGCTTTTGGAGTAACTCTTGCTTGGAAATCCCATGGACAGAGGAGCCTGGTAGGCTGCAGTCCATGGGGTCGCGAAGAGTCGTACACGACTGCGCAACTTCACTTCCACTTTTCACTTTCATGCATTGGAGAAGGAAACGGCAACCCACTCCAGTGTTCTTGCCTGGAGAATCCAAGGGACGGGGGAGCCTGGTGGGCTGCCGTCTATGGGGTCACACATAGTCAGACACGACTGAAGTGACTTAGCAGCAGCAGCAGCAGCTTCTAGACTGTGAAAAATAAATGTTTGCTGTTTATAAGTACCCAGTCTATGGGACTTTGTTACAGCAGCTGGAGTTAAGAGAGTAGGCAATGGTATAGGATATGGGGTTAGCAAATGAAGATAGGAAACAAATTAGAAAGTTGTGGCGATATTTCAATATATACAAGATGAGAAACTGAATTAAAGCAACGGTTCAGTTCAGTTCAGTTCAGTCGCTCAGTCGTGTCCGAGTCTTTGCGACCCCATGAATCAAAGCACGCCAGGCCTCCCTGTCCATCACCAACTCCCAGAGATCACTCAGACTCATGTCCATCGAGTCAGTGATGCCATCCAGCCGTCTCATCCATTGTCGTCCCCTTCTCCTCCTGCCCCCAGTCCCTCCCAGCATCAGAGTCTTTTCCAATGAGTCAACTCTTCACATGAGGTGGCCAAAGGACTGGAGTTTCAGCTTTAGCATCATTCCTTCCAAAGAAATCCCAGGGCTGATCTCCTTCAGCATGGACTGGTTGGATCTCCTTGCAGTCCAAGGGACTCTCAAGAGTCTTCTCCAACACCACAGTTCAAAAGCATCAATTCTTCAGTGCTCAGCCTTCTTCACAGTCCAACTCTCACATCCATACATGACCACAGGAAAAACCATAGCCTTGACTAGACGGACCTTTGTTGGCAAAGTAATGTCTCTGCTTTTGAATATGCTATCTAGGTTGGTCATAACTTTCCTTCCAAGGAGTAAGTGTCTTTTAATTTCATGCAGTCACCATCTGCAGTGATTTTGGAGCCCAGAAAAATAAAGTCTGACACTGTTTCCACTGTTTCCCCATCTATTTCCCATGAAGTGATGGGACCAGATGCCATGATCTTCGTTTTCTGAATGTTGAGCTTTAAGCCAACTTTTTCACTGTCCTCTTTCACTTTCATCAAGAGGGTTTTTAGTTCCTCTTCACTTTCTGCCATAAGGGTGGTGTCATCTGCATATCTGAGGTTATTTTTCCCGGCAATCTTGATTCCAGCTTGTGCTTCTTCCAGTCCAGCATTTCTCATGATGTACTCTGCATATAAGTTAAATAAGCAGGGTGACAATATACAGCCTTGACGTACTCCTTTTCCTATTTGGAACCAGTCTGTTGTTCCATGTCCAGTTCTAACTGTTGCTTCCTGACCTGCAACGGTAGTGGGAAGCAAAGGGTATGTTTTTAAGATTTTTAGAAAACAGAATTGAAAACAATATCATCTTGAGGGAGGCTATTTGGAGTAGATTTCATAGCTGGGGCCCTGTAGGAGGTGGGAGTTAGGCTAGATATTATCCCTGGAATTCTTTAACATGATGGTCCCCTAGTCATTGCTTTTAAAGGACTTGTGTCCAAATCCAAGGTTCCCAAGGTTTATTTTTGCAAATTTGCATTATCAGTTAAGATTGGGTTCAGCTGTACATAATAGGAAATACCAAACAATAATGACTTAAGAGTGGAGTTTATCTCTCATGCAAAAGATATTCAGGGCCAGGTGTTTTCTACATCATATGGCTTTCATTCTCAAGGTCACCTGATTGTCCAAAATAGCTGCTGGAGTAATAATCACATCTGCATTCCAGGCTGGCAGCAGGAGAAAGTAGTACAGGTAAAATGGACTCCGTTTCAGCTGAGTTAGCTTCCTTAAGCAGCTTTCCTGCTTTCTACTCACTTTTCATTATCTAGATCTTTTCAACTTTACCGCACTCAGCTGCAAGAAGGCAATCTTATAGCTTGGTTCATTGACATCTCAAATAATAAGATTATTTTACAGTGAAAAAAGGTAGAAATGTTTATTAGATGACATCCAACAATCTCTGTCACAAAGGTTTGTGTTCCCACCTTCTTTTCCCAGAGATGCTGTTATCTAGAATTCTTTATCTTTTCCTGTTACTATGAGATCTTCAGTGAAAGTGAAGGAAATCTACTTTTTATTTAGAGGTCTCTTATCTGGCTACCCCAGATTTCCATAACATAATCTGAGAACTAAGAGTAGAATAATTCTACTGAGTCTATACTATACAGTCGACTGGACTGTAATATAGTTTGCACTATATTATCATCTTTTAACTGCTTGTCCTGTTTATTTGCATCTTTCAGTCCAATTCCTTCTACACACAGGCAAGATTAATTTTTCTAAAGGATATTTCACATCATGCTATTTAATTTGTCAAGAATATTAATTTCTCGTAGCCTCCTGAAGATTTACAAATGCCTGCAAAGCCTTCAAAGCTCTCTTGTAATTTTACCAAAAGCAACACTTCCAGGCATACTTCCCATATATAAGCTTGAGCCTAATGGGATCTAACCTGCTTTAGGAAATCTAACTTTTGTGGTTTTGTTCAAGTTGCTTTACTTTTTAGAATTCTAGCTGTGTACCTATGTGGGCCAGTGAAATCTACAGAGGATACATAGTATTCCTTGAACTCCAGTCCCCTCTCAACATCTCCTTTGATGAAACATTATAAGACCTAACTCTGCTGCTAAGTCGCTACAGTCGTGTCTGACTCTGTGCAACCCCACAGATGGCAGCCGACCAGGCTCCCCCATCCCTTGGATTCTCCAGGCAAGAACACTGGAGTGGGTTGCCATTTCCTTCTTCAGTGCGTGAAAATGAAAAGTGAAAGTGAAGTCGCTCAGTTGTGTCCGACTCTTTGCGACCCCATGGACTGCAGCCTACCAGGCTCCTCCGTCCATGGGATTCTCCAGGCAAGAGTACTGGAGTGGGGTGCCATCGCCTTCTCCGAACTCTGTAAATATTATATTCCACATTTTATGCTTTAAGAGCATGTTCCTTCAGTCCATGCCCAACCATCTGTAATAGTCTTAAGGAAGGAAAGGTTCTTAGAAGTGCAAGAGTCTGGGCATGTGCGTAAGAGTTACCTGTATGTCTCTTACACAGAATTCTATTGTATGTTACTAACCTGAGTCCTTTACTTAGTAAATGGACAGTTTCTGTTGTTGTTAATGTTAATTGTGTTGTTTTTCACTATTATTATTATTTTTCCTTTGACCTTATTCTTAACCACCCAAACGCTTTTCTAGCTTTGAGAGAAGTATTGTCTGCACACACCTTTCTCTTTTATTTGGCATATAGAATTAACCTTACAAACTAACCACCAAAATAAATAAAAGACCTTGGAGGAGTACCAAGTACCTCCTTAGTATCAATACAGACAACTTTGTGTTCACATTGGTAAACTGTTTCTCTCCTTGACTCTGTGGGCTTTTTTGAAAGATGTCAGGATACACAAGTCCTTTAAAACATGCCTTTCACAATTTCTTCCTATCTGCTGCCACTGGACTTGTTCTGTGAGAACACAGTGGACTAGAATGAGAATACCTGAGATCTCTTCTCCACTTTTCCCCAAGTGTAGCATAAATTGTGCAGGTGGTTGATTAAGAGTCTTATTCAACTGTGTGCTATTCAATTTGTAGGACATTGACCCAGTGGTACATGGTCCCATTAAATGGTATATTTTGAATCTGAATTTCCTCATCAATATATGGAAAATAGCACTTCTAGAATAGTTTATTTTTACCCTGGCATCAAGAAAGTTAGGACATTTACCATTAATTAGCACCATTTAAAAGATTCAGATGTATTAAATAATTTGCTTAATATTGTTTTCCAGTTGAAGGTAAATCGATATCCATTCTGAGATTCCATTCTATCTCTCTTGGTTTCAGTTTAGTTCTCTATGGAATAGATGTGTAGTAATGTTCCTGTATCACTAGTCAATTTGCAGCACTAAGTGAGATGAAAGATGTGAAAAATTCTGGCATGTGGTAGGTTCTTACTAGGGACTGATCTTGAGAAATGTAGCTCCATCCTTTACCATCCTAGACTTTCCAATCACTGTTGGCCAGTATTTTAGTCAGTCTGGTTAGTTTCCTGGTGGAGAAACACAGACCTTCATCCCTGATGGGAAGGAGCCCTTAACTGCCTAACTCTTATTGGGTTGGGGTTGCTGCCATTGCCCATCAGCAATTATTACTTGCTGTAATATAAACTTACAGCAATTATTAAAAGTATCTTTAGTGGATTTCTTTACTTACACATACTGTTTTCCCTGCTGACCTTACCTTGTTGTAACATTTTTTTTTCTTTCTCCTGTTAGTCCACTGGAAGGATGTGCCTAAAGTAGCCAAGTCACAGTCACAGGTTTTCCTGTTCAGTGGAATCCTCATTGACTTCCTTGGTGGATATGTTCCCTATTCCTAGGAACAAAGTTGTGAGGGCAAGAAGCACAATTCTGTTAGTGAACCACTGGAGTTAAGAGAGGCCACATCTACATCCAGTTCTTGATAGCTGACTCTTGAACTCTAACAGTTATAGACACGGTACCATAAACTGTGTTTTGATTCAATGCATATTCCATATTCTGGAAGTTGGAAAACAAGGCAAAGTGCTATATTCCTCATTATCCATTACAAATGACACAAATATGAACTTCAACTATCAGCACTTGGCTTTACTTGGTCTCATGAAACATTTCCCATCAGGCTATACAAAGATCTGAGGCCTCAGAGCATTTCAGAAGAAATGAGAAGGAGTGAGACTATTTTCTTGGCTCATTCCAATTTCCTTTATCTCACTGGTTAAAGATAACCTTACTGGGAATTAACACATGCACACTTCTAGGCTGTATCATCCATTCACTTAATACACATTATTACTAGCAGAATAGTCTTATTAGTATTATTATATGATCATTATCATTAATCTATGTTGGCTGAGAGAGGGGTACATAAATGTACATATATGTCTATGTATCTATTATCAATCATCTATATATCATAGCAAATACAATGACAAATGTATTTAATGGGGATATTAGAACACTAAGCAGGAAGAATTAATCCTCTTGTGGGATTAGAGGAGTTAACTAGGAAAAGGAAGATGACTGGCCTGGAAAGTGAATTTCAGTCACAGAAATAGCATGAACAAAGACTGAGTCAAGATAGAGCATTAAATGTTCAGGAAAGCAGTTTAGCACTATTGAAACGTAAGTTTTACTAAAATTTAAATAAAGGTGGTCAAGTAGGGAAAATATTGTATACAGGGATGTATAATTCTCTTGAGAAAGACAAAATCATTTCAAATATTGGTAACTTGCTAAGTTGTTACCCTTTCTGTGCTTCAACTTTCTCATTTGCATGATAGGAATAATAACAATACCTACCTAACAGATTTGTTGTTAGGCAGGTAGCAAGCATTCAGCAGGTGGCCTGCTGAATGTTAGTAGGTGGCCATGAAACATTTTCAGTGACAGAATGACATGGGCAGATTTATGACATTAGTATAGAAAATAGATTGGAGGGACTTAGGGCCAAAAGCAGAGATATGAGTTATTTGCTGATAAGATATTATAATAATCTAAGGGGTAATGGTGGCCTAAACTAGGCTAGAGTTAGTGGAAATATAAAATATTTTAAAAGTATATGGTCAGGCTCTTCAAGATGGCTATTCTCTCTCTCTCTCTCTCTCTCTCTCTCTGTACATCAGTTGCTTCACCAGGCCCTGCTTCACTCACATGACTATCCAATCCTCTTAATTATAGGACTTAATTAGTCTCTGGCAACTGGGAAGCCCACCTGATGTCAAATCCTCCTATAAATTGTAGGCTTCGTCTCCCCCAAGGAGCAAAGACTGCTGGCACGTCCTTCATGCTGTCTGCTGCACACAGTGGGGTGTTGCTCCAGGACTTTTCTTCAAGTATGTAAGATCCCCCTGTCCCATAAACCACTGATGTCACTGCTGCTGTCTCCAGGCTCTTCAGTCTCAAGGCCAGGCAACCACAAGGCAGTCAAGCCTGTGAGTTGCAGCCCAATAGAAGGCTAAGTGTACAGAGGACTTAGTAGTAATTGGAAATGGTGGATAAATGGGAAGGCTGACTCAAAGGTCACATCCAAGATTTTGGTGTGGGTGACTCAGCAACTGTGATGAAAGTAAGTAAGATAGGAAATACAAAAGGAAAGAAGAGAGCTGAGAGTTTTACTGAGGATATTATCAATAGTGCTGAACTGGAAAGGGCAAAGAAAGAAGAGGACAGAATGCACTCATTGTATTGGTATTGTGATCCTAATGATAGTACTTTTGGGGAAGTATTCATTATTATCTCTTCTTTACAGAAATGAAAACTGAGGCTCAGATGTTGTGAGAATGTATCTCTTAAGGTCACACAGCTGTGTAGGTCCAGCATCCAATGTGGGGTATTCATTCTCTAAACACAACAACAACTCTAAATCCTTAGTAGGTGGGACTGTGGGTAGCTTTCTTAATCTCATCATCACAGAGTTCATGCCAGTAAAATAGAATGATAATAATCATAGCTATGATAATCATAGCTAATCTCACAGTATTATTGTATCAGATGAATTAAGACAAGTGCTTAGAACTGTCTTGTACATTCTGTATTCCTTTATGTACCACAAAGAAGGAAGAATTCTGACAATTAAACTATGATGCATCATCAATTGTAAATTACATTGCTATTTCAGAAATTTTGGAATATGAAAGAATGTATTTTAGAATTTATGTAGTATGGTAATGAATACTCAAGAAGCGTTAGGTAGTACATCATTATAATTACAGTTATTATTTGTTAGAGTTGTTATTGTTATTTGTGAAAATCACCAGGAGATGATGAACCGAACAAAATCAGGGCAAGGTCAAAGATGACTTCCCTTTACTGATAATATGACATGTTTTATAAGATGACCCCTGATTCTCCTAGTCTTCTTTCAGTCCATATCAAATTCTGGGATAACTGGACCTAGACAAGGGGGTAGAAGACTGTGTATTCAGGGCTTCTTCTATGGTTGTGCAGATTGTGTACTGGACAACACAAGGAGAAGGTCCTATGGTATATTGTATGAATCCAGCTCTCCAGAGTTGAGCATTCTATGTCCTGCTTGGATCTATGTCATTGCCTGCATGAATCTCATAACCCAGCCTACCTCTGACTCTAACACTGATAAGCAAGGGTCAGAGCCCAAAGCTTAGTTGGAGAAAAGGAAAGAGATGGGTTTCCAATCAATCTTGAGATTAAAATTTTAAACTGTGCTCTCAGTTATGAAAAATAACTAGAAATAAATCTGCCCAAGATATCTGTAAGGAAATCAGAAAGGGTGATCTGTCAAAATTGGGTTGAAAGTATTAATGACAAAAAAGCTAAAACATATGCACGTTTTTACCACACCATATTGAGAATCCTCAATAGTCTGGTTATGTAAAATTGAAAAGAAGTGGTGTTTTGACCCAGAGAAACATCTACTTTTCCTAAGGGAAACAGAGAAGTGATAATGAGCTAAGTGCTATTGGAGAGGAAAGTTCTAGCAGATGCAAAGAGAAGGCAGGTGTTAGTCCTGCAGGAGCAGTAGAGAAAACTTCTTTCAAAAGTTTTAAACCAGGCTAAAATATATTAAGTGGACTCTAAAGCCATGTCTGATTTCCATGAACAGTAAAAGAATACACCTGTGGAAGAAAAGTCCTTAGGTAAAACCTGTGTGCTATGGACTGAATGCTTATGTCTGCTCCTCACCACCAAAGTCATACCTTGAAGCCCTATCCCTCAATGTGACTGAATTTGGAGATAGTGCCTGTGAGGTGATGATGAGCATTAAATGAGGTCATATGGGAGGGACCCACATTTGATAGGACCGGTGTCCTTATAATGGAGAAGGCAATGGCACCCCACTCCAGTACTCTTGCCTGGAAAATCCCATGGATGGAGGAGCCTGGTGGGCTGCAGTCCATGGGGTCGCTAAGAGTCAAAAACGACTGAGCGACTTCACTCTCACTTTTCACTTTCATGCATTGGAGAAGGAAATGGCAACCCACTCCAGTGTTCTTGCCTGGAGAATCCCAGGGACGGGGGATCCTGGTGGGCTGCTGTCTATGGGGTCGCACAGAGTTGGACATGACTGAAGCGACTTAGCAACAGCAGCAGCATCCTTATAAGAAAGGGAAGAGACACTCCAGAGCTTTCTCTCCATCTGGTCTGTCCATGCTTAGAGAAAAGACCATGTGAGACCAAAGAGGTGATCTAAAAACCAGAAAGAGAATGTTCATCTGAAAGAAGCCCAGCAAGGAATTAATCTTGGACTTTCAGTCTCCTGAACTGTGAGAAAATACATTTTTGTTATTTAAGCCACCAATATTTGGTATTTTTTTATGGAAACCAGAACAGAATAATACGCCTTGTCTACTCTAATTCAACTAGTTCTAGCCCTCAATTATAATTTTAATCCATAATTCTCCAATCACGCAGGCTAGTTTAGCTTTTGCTTTGTTTTTTTGTCCGTCAGATTTCATTAGATTCTTACCACAGTCCAGTGAAAATAAGCTATTAGTTTCAGCTTATATAAGTTGCTCTAAGTGAGTTTCTGTTGCTACTCAAATCCAAACACCATTTTAATGTCAGGGAAAGGGTCAGGAGCTTGGCAACCCTAGATCATGACAGCCACACCTCCTCTCTTTGGCTGTATGCTGTGGCAATTTCACAGTAAAAAGACATAAGGATCTTTTACTAGAAGAGCAAAGCTTCTAGAGGCTTTGAAAAATTTTCAAGCCTAAATACTGTAAGATTGAGTTTAGGGGGAGGAAGAGTCATAGGGAGAAGCAGTTATCCCATGACTGCAAAGAATTAGCCTAGAACATATTTGATTTATCTTCTAACTAATCTTTCCAGGGATGTGTTTTCCAAGACGTTATACTAAAACATCAATTAAGAGCCTTATCAGGTATGGTAATACCTCAGGTGCAATTCACAAAGTGCAATTCTTAGAGTATGAAGGCAGCTTTAAGACCATCAAGCAATCACGCTCAGCCAGTGATGGTGCACAAGCAAAAATAGCGCAGTTGGCATTTGGAACTATTACCTGGAAACTCTTGTTTGGGTTGATTCAAGAGTCCAATTTCTACAGCAGAATTGAGAACTCCATTTGCAGAGTGCCCTCCCACCTGCCAGATTACTCATCATCTCCAATCTAACCCACAGTCCATCTTCCCAGCACTCCTGCGGAATCTCAGCAGGGTCCTTAAACATCCTATGAGGCCACAATTCTGGGGGAAAACTCTCCACTAATCCTCTCCTACTACGTTTTTTTCTTGCCATTCTTCAAACTGTATTTAACATTAATTTGTCATCTGGATTGGTTATTGATCACACTAGAGCAGTTTGAGGAACTGGCTAAAAGACTTTACTCTTTAAAAAGTTTCCTCGCTTGAGTTTACAAAGAATGTTAGTGGGTTGGAACTGCCAGAGTAGAAGAATTTAAGGAAACAGTCTTGCCCAGGAATAGCCAGCCAAGCACTTCAGCATTTTCCTGGTGAAAATGAACAGAGCTCCTTAGAGTCACACAACTATATGCTATTACAAAATACCTTCTCATATAGGATCATAGTTTTTCTCCTGCATCTTTTTTCCTTCCCTTTTCAATTGCCTCCTCTTCTCTTCCTTCTCCCTCTTCCTCCCTGCTTTCTTTCTACCTTCCCTCTCCTCCTCTCCCCTATCTTCCCTTCTTCCTTTCTTTCCCTTCTCTTCCCAATCTTTTCTTCTGCAAATATTTAATGATTGCTGGACACTGTACATAAAATAATGTGAATTTAGAATCAAGTCTTAAAGAGCTAAATGTTTGTGGAACTGACAAGTAAAGAGGTGATTCTAATCTAAATTGATAGGGTCTATAGTTGGAAGTACGAAATGTTTCTTAGACAAGAAGCCCCAAGTAAGCTGGGTGCCAGGGTGAGGGTAAAGTCAGGAAAGATTTTCTGCAAAAGGTGACCCCTGAACTACTTCTCAAAGAAGGAATTCAATTTAGGTCAGTGACAAAGGGAAGGAATAATTTTCTAGGAAAAGGGACCAACAGAGCAAAGGACTACAGATTATGTTTCCTTTCGGCAAAATCCAAATAGGTATATCTGACATTTTTGAAGGTGAGAGAAGTGGCCAAGGCAGTCAAGTTGAAAGTCAGAGAATGAGAGGATGAGAATCTCTTCAGATAGGCAATGGTGAAATCATGAAAGCTTCTGTATGTGTGACATAAAGGAGCCTAGATTTAATCTTGAAGGGAATGGAGTATTCTAAGAAGGGAAGCGTGGCAGTCTGCTTAAATCCTAATCAGATTTTTAAGTCCCTTGTCTGCCTTCAAGGTTCAACCAGATGTTCACAGTGTGGTTGCATTCTTACACTTCGCCTGACCTCTACGTTGCTGTTGCCTCACAGAAGTAGGAGAGGAGTTGCTGAGTCAGTGCTGCAGGGAGGCGTGTGGGAGGAACATGGATTATTCATGGCGGCCTGCGCAGTGGTCCAGGTGCAGCCACGATTGCTGTGGACTGGGACCATTTGTAATGCAAAAGCATGGCAAGAAAATCCATTTTCTCATTTTCAGAGCTGATTTTATCTCCATGCTTCTGCCCATGTTACAAATTTAGGCTGATGAAGTGGAACAGGAGACAGAAGAACAAAATGGAATTTCTAACTACCATTTGCCAAAGGATTTCTTAAATGTCAATTTATAAACTCATTTATTTGGGGGAAAAAAAAAAACTAATTCAGGGAATATATCTTGAGGCCTTGTGGTATAAAGCAAGGTAGAATGAGTTTTGAAGTCAGACAAATCTGAATTTGAGTTATGTAACTTTGGGCAAGTCAGCTAGCTTCTCTGTACCACGATTTCCTTATCTGTGAAATGTGAGTAATGATGCAATGGAGGGTGGAATTATTGGTGGAATTATTGGCCTTAATTCTTCACTTCTTCCTGCATCCTTGACTTTTTTTACCTTGTGCAGTCACTCCTACTAGAGGAAAATCTAGTGAGATACATATTTTCTTGTCCTTTTATTTTCGGCTTATTTATATGACTTGCTTTGGGCAATGGGATATGGAGGAGGAACAGATACAGTGTGATGAACTTAAAAGTAGCCCCATAGTTCTTTTACCTTCTTGCTTTTATGTTATTGCCAAAAAAAGAAACTTCCCTGGGATTTTGCAGCCTCCTCTGTCTGGGCTCCAATGAAGCATACTTACACTGAATCTGCAGCAAGGATTCAAGGTCAGCAGAACCTGTAGCTTGAATCGGATGTGCCCCATTAACTCATAGGCAGGTAACCAAGAGTGAATAATTTTCACTTCAAGTCACTGAGCTTTGTGGTGACTTGCTAGGTGGTAATAGCTAACTGATACAAACACTGTGGTAGGCTGCTTCTGAAATGGCTCCCATGATCCCTTCCTCATGTAGTCATTCTTTGTGGTCCTCTCTTTGTGTGTGGGCTGGATATATTGATCTAGTCACTTCCTTTAAGCTAGTAGAATATAGCAAAAGTTATGGCATGCCATCACTTCTGAAGTTATGTTGTACAAGATTATGACTTCTATTTTGCTGACACTTTCACTCTCTCTGCTTTCTCACTTTGAAAAAGAAAGTTGTCATATGGAAAAACCCACATAGACAGGAACTGAGACAGCCTCTGGCTAACAGCTGAGTGGAACTGGGGCTCCTAGTCAACAGCCTATGAGGATGTGAATCCTGCCAGTAAACATGTCATAAATCTGAAAGCAAATCTAATCCCAGTTGACCCTTCAGATGAGACTGAAGCCTAAATGGATACCTTGATTACAGTTTTATGAGAGACTATAGCTGAGCTTCAGCCAGATTCATGATTCTGTGAGAAACTGTGAAGTCATAAATATCATTTTATGTCACTTACTTCTGGGGTAATTTGTTATACAATAGTTGATAATGAATACACTTGCCTTGGGGGTTTCCCAGGAAGAATAAATGAAATCACATATTTAGGTTGTCCTATGGACAGTGATGGGGCTTCCCTTGTGGCTCAGCTGGTAAAGAATCTGTCTGCAATACAGGAGACCTGGGTTCGATCCCTGGGTTGGGAAGATCCCCTGGAGAAGGGAAAGGCTACCCACCCCCCCCCCCCCCCCAGTATTCTGGCCTGAAGAATTCCACAGACTGTATATCCATAGAGTTGCAAAGAGCTGGACACGATTGAGCGACTTTCACTTTCACTTTCATGCAGAGTGATGGCACCTAAAGATGTTCATGCTCTAATGATGGGAAACTTACATGGCAAAAGGGACTTGGCAGGTGTGATTAGTTTTAGAGACCTTAAGATGAGAAGATTTTCCTGGGTTGGCCAGTTGTCCTGATCTAATCTCATGAGTCCTTAAAAGTAGAGAATATTTTCTAATTGTGGTCAGAGAGAAACAGAAAGATGTGACAATGGAAAGAATGTCAGAGAGATGCAAAGTTAGAAGTATGAAACCCACTTTTGCTTATTTTGAAGACAGAGAAAGGCGGGGGGCAGGGGCGGGGCATGAGCTAAGGAATACCGGTGGCCTCCAGAAGCTGAAAAATGCAAGGAAACGGTCTCCCCTAGAGTCTCCAGAATGAAATATAGTCATGTTGATATCTTGATTTTTTACCCCACTGAGACCAGTGCTGGAGTCTGACCTACAGAACTGTAAGATAATGAATTTACACTACTTTCCATACTAAGTTAGAATTCAAAACAGCAGCAATAGCAAATGAATACATAGGATAACCTATCTGGGCTTAATGAATGAATTTTCTTCTCCATTTTGCTCTCTTTATTCACATTTAAAACAAGTGGATTCAGCTCTGTGTAAGAGAGCTCTGTATGTAAACTTCATAGCATTATTTAAGGATTACTGGGAGATTATCTGTAAGCCCTTAGAACAATGCACATAGGAAGCAGTGAAATGTTAACTATTATCATCATTATGATTGTTATGGTTAGTGTTATTGCTCAGTCTCTGGATTCAGTTCTCTGCCTCAGGAGGAAACACAGTGCTCTCCATTCCATTGAGGAACTAGGATATAGGCAATGGTTGCTGCTGCTACTGCTAAGTCACTTCAGTTGTGTCCGACTCTGTGCGACCACTAGGCTCCTCTGCCCCTGGGATTCTCCAGGCAAGAATACTTGAGTGGGTTGCCATTTCCTTCTCCAATGCATGGAAGTGAAAAGTGAAAATGAAGTCACTCAGTCATCCCCTGGTGACTCTTAGAGACACCAAGGACTGCAGCCTACCAGGCTCCTCCGTCCATGGGATTTTCCAGGCAAGAGTACTGGAGTGGGGTGCCGTTGCCTTCTCCGATAGGCAATGGTATTGGACATTAAAACTATTTTTTCTGGGAATCTCAATGCTTAAACTTAAAACTTTGCTGCAAAAAGTTTAGAATCACTTGTTATAAACTTGTATTTTCCTGAAAAATAGTCACAGTGTAAACATTTCTTTTGTTGCTAAAAAGAAGTCTCAGGACGTGAGAACTGTCCTCAGATATCTCACGGGCTGTCATAAGGAGGTAGAAGCAGATATTTTTTCTTTCTGTGTGATCTCATTTGGTGGAAAGGGCAATGGGTAGAAGGTTCAGGAAAGCAGAATTACTGAAACTGCCTAGAACCCCAGACCCCCTAAAAGGAGGCTTATGAACTAGGAAATGAGCAAAAATTAGAATATGAAATGTTATCATAGATATGATGAAATGCATACTTTTAGTCCCCAGAAGACATTTATTCTACAATCCCTTTTCCTGAAATAAAGGTACAGACATAGTTTACACAAATCATTTTTACTATAGCATTAGTTAAAGCAGCCAAAACAAAATAAAACAACAAAAAAGAAAAACCATTGCTCTTTGGCTATGGAGAAAGGTTGAGTCAATCAACACACATCCACTTACTGATTTACTTGTTGCTGTTGTTCAGCTGCTAAGTCGGGTCTGCCTCTTTGTGACCCTGTGGACTGTAGCACATCAGACTCCTCTGTCCATGGCTCTCTCCAGGCAAGAATACTGGAGTGGTTGCCATTTCCTTCTCCAGGGGATCTTCCTAGACCAGGGATGGAACCCACATCTCCTGCATTGGTAGGTGGATACTTTACAATCGAGCCATTAGGGAAGCCCATTACACAGACATGATTCAATGTGAAGAGCTTAAATGACATGGAAAATGTGGTATAATTTTAAGGCAAATAATCAGCAGAAGGAACTGTATATTCAATTAGATAACTACCAAGAAAAACAAACCAAAGTATGCTCAAAGAGTAGAAAACTATAATGGAATATATATATCATTGATAACAGATATTTCCTTTGAGGAGTGAAACTCTGATTAATTCTCTTCTTTCACTTTTCAATTCCATTTTTTCAATATATTTTCATAATGTGCAAATAATATTTTTGGATTGAGAATATAATATACTTCATTTTAAAAATTAGATTAAAGGTGATTTCAGAAATTGTTTTTCCCTATACATTTTTATTGTCCCCAAGGGGCTCTGGAGACTCCTCTGTGTTCACACATATGCCCACTTGAAAAACTCTCTGTATAAATTATTCAAAATAATAAATGTATACATAAACCAATAAATAGAAATACCAAAGAGGTTCCATCTTTATCAAGTACTTACCAAGTATGAGTGATGAGAGTGTTAATAATGAGATTTTCCTTCATTATTGAGCAGGAGAGATAGATGATCTATCATTTCCTGAATGTTTACTATATGCTGAACAATTTACATATGTTCTATTTATCCTTGAAATTGACATGCAGATTAAGTATTATATTCTCAATGCTAAGGTATATAAGTTAAAGTTTACCCAAGGTTGCCTAAATAGGAGCCTACCCAGACAGGTATAAACCATGTCTATCTGTTTCCGATGCCTTTGTTCTTCTCACTATCCCAGACTATATAAAGACTGCATACTTAATGCATCATTTTCTCTACTCTGACCAAACCACTGCCTTTGTCTTATTATGAAAGTGATTGAGCCTTCTCATTTCTCAGTTACATTATATTCTCTTATGATTCCTTTGGCAGTTCTATGGTGGATTAGGCCCAAACTGAAGTTGAATACTCTATTCTTCAAGGTGTTGGGATTTCCACACTATTTTACTCTCCTGGCTGATTTTCTTCTAGACTCCATGTAAATATATGATTCATAAGTCAGATATTCTCTACCTTATTTTTAATTTTATTGCAGAAGAGTTTATGAAGCACTGCTTCCTCATAGTATAGTCTCCCAAGTGATCTTAGTAGGTTGGTGCAGCGGACAGAGCCGATCTTCTAGGTAACTGGCTCAAGGGCAGTCAAGGGCCTGGCATTATAAATCCATCCTACAGATATTTTAATCACCAAATGAACCACTTGGAGCTAACTTCAGTGAACTTGAATATAGCACATAGAGAGAAATAGCAGTTGGTTGTGAGGGGAGAAGCCATAATGCAGATAGGAGTTATTGGAAGTTTGAGGTGACAGAGACATAAATATGAAAGTGTGAGTAAACAAAAAGACTAGCCAGGAATGTGTCGGTAGCAGCAAGAGAAGAATGGGTGATTCACATAATGGCAGACATCAGATAGGGACACTGGGCATTTACTTCCAGTGTAGCAGAGGCTGGTCACTGGAATGGCCTCCCAGTTCTCGAACAATATTCCATCCACCTGGAGGATGGGATCTGCAGCAACTGAAAATTTTTCTCCGCATCTTCTTAAATAAATAAAAACTCGAAGCAAACCAAACTTATTAATGTGCGTACATGTTTATTCCTAGTTATTTGAAGAAAACTAGCCATCAAGTTACATCTCACTGAAGGGTATAAGGTCTTTTACCCAGAGCCCATAAGACTCACCATTAAGGAATGGATAAATGATAATGCATAGCCAGGAGAACTCCCTTCAAAACCCCCAATCCTGGAATCCATCTTGCTTAGGGAAGAGAGGGAAGAAGAAGAAACACTAAGATTATTTCCTATTCTCAATTTTTTTCTAAACCTTGGACTTTCTTATTTTTTTTTTTTTTTTTTAACTAATACAGTGAACAGCTGATGTAGGTAATAGTGCAATACCTCAGATTATGGTCCTATCTATATTCCACACAGGCTTGGTGATATGGGATTCAAAAATTGAAAGCCATGCCCTATTTGTGTCCATATTCACTGTGTGATTTCTGGAAAATCACTAAACTCTCTGGACTTCAATTTCTTCATCCATTAAAATAAGAATAATAACAGTCTTTGCCTTCCTAATCTTTAGGACTGCTCTGCAAGTTAAAAAAAAAAAAAAACACAATGAAACTGACAACTGTAAAATAATTGAAAGAGCTAGTATTTTTGTCAATACCATCAAAATGCTAATAAGTCATTTTTTGAATTTTAAGAGTTTTAGTAAAAATTACTTAAATATATAAACTTCATTGTTTAGCCTTGTGGACCATTTGCTAGCAGAGCTATGTCAGTCTCCTTAATATACTATTCACGAGCTAGAAGTAGTATCTTGAATAGGTTAAAAACTTCTGAAAACAGCTTTTGATGGTGTGTGGTTTGCTAATGATCTAATCTGTCTTCCATGTCTCTTTAAGGGTTTAACAGAGAGAAAAGGGGCTCCAAGCCATTGCTGACAAATGTGCTTGTAACATCTCGACAGCCAACCCAAGGTAAAGGTCAGGAAAGGTGGTTGCCTCTTTTATTTTGATTATAAAAAGTCAAAGGCCTTTTTTTGAACAGACATCTAAGAACAAGAGTGATACACATATACTCCTTACTTCTTCTCAAAGTCTTTGGTCACAGCGTTGGTTTATTTTAACCATCTACCCACCCCAAAGACCAGTGCTGCCAAAAAGTTTTTCATGATTCCCCTTAAGTCTCTTTTACTTTTAAAAATGTTTAATGCTTTACCTGGTCTTCCTTTATGGCATTTAGCCCTTTTTGCATCGAATTTAGCATACTCTAAGCAATGGCAACCCACTCCAGTACTTTTGCCTGGAAAATCCCATGGATGGAGGAGCCTGGTAGGCTGTAGTCCATGGGGTCGCGAAGAGTCAGACATGACCGAGCGACTTCCCCTAAGCACATTTAATGTCTATCACTAGATTGGTATGTTACATGAGTGTAAGCCCTATTTCTGATTCATCTTTTTGTGCTCCGGAATGCAAAACTTCTACCTGACACATAAGTTTCTCATAAAATGATCAATGAATGGGTATAGACCCACAACAAGTAAGAAAATAGAACAAGCAGAATCTAACTTAACAGTCTGTTTTGAAAGTACTCTACAAGTCAGCTTCCCATAAACAATAAGTGGAAAGTAGATTTTTATATTGGTACTTTCTCTCTTGGGCTAAAAGAATTTCAACTTTTGCATCCATTTCTCTCATCCTTTTATTGTAATACCTCTTTATTCTTTTCGAATTCAATTTTCAACTTTCTTTGAAAGCCCTGGAAATCAGCTTAACTCTTTAGACGTGATCTATTGGCCAAGTTATATGCAGAGTACATCATGAGAAACACTGGGCTGGAAGAAGCACACGCTGGAATCAAGATTGCCAGGAGAAATATCAATAACTTCAGATATGCAGATGACACCACCCTTATGGCAGAAAGCGAAGAGGAACTCAAAAGCCTCTTGATGAAAGTGAAAGAGGACAGTGAAAAAGTTGGCTTAAAGCTCAACTTTCAGAAAACGAAGATCATGGCATCTGGTCCCATCACTTCATGGGAAATAGATGGGGAAACAGTGGAAACAGTCTCAGACTTTATTTTTTTGGGCTCTAAAATCACTGCAGATGGTGACTTCAGCCATGAAGTTAAAAGACACTTACTCATTGGAAGGAAAGTTATGATCAACCTAGATAGCATATTCAAAAGCAGAGACATTACTTTGCCAACAAAGGTCTGTCTAGTCAAGGCTATGGTTTTTCCAGTGGTCATGTATGGATGCGAGAGTTGGACTGTGAAGAAAGCTGAGTGCTGAAGAATTGATGCTTTTGACCTGTGGTGTTGAAGACTCTTTATTTTTTTTTTTTTTTCAGATTCAACTTCTTTATTGTAAAGTTTTTCTTTTTTTTTTTTAAATTTTATTTTATTTTTAAACTTTACATAATTGTATTAGTTTTGCCAAATATCAAAATGAATCTGCCACAGGTATACATGTGTTCCCCATCCTAAACCCTCCTCCCTCCTCCCTCCCCATACCATCCCTCTGGGTCGTCCCAGTGCACTAGCTCTTGAAAGTCCCTTGGACTGCAAGGAGATCCAACCAGTCCATTCTAAAGGAGATCAGTCCTGGGTGTTCTTTGGAAGGACCGATGTTGAAGCTGAAACTCCAATACTTTGGCCACCTCATGTGAAGAGCTGACTCACTGGAAAAGACTCTGATTCTGGGACGGATTGGGGGCAGGAGGAGAAGGGGACAACAGAGGATGAGATGGCTGGATGGCATCACCGACACAATGTAGATGAGTTTGGGTGAACTCTGGGAGTTGGTGATAGACAGGGAGGCCTGGTGTGCTGCATGGGGTCTCAAAGAGTTGGACACAACTGAGTGACTAAACTGAACTGAACTGATTGGCCAAGTGTTCTGTGGATAAAGCAGTGTGTATGAGCCTCCACATCATTTCCCCTTGCTTCTCCTCAGGTTGACCCTCCTATACCTTCAGTTCAGTTCAGTTGTTCATTCGTGTCTGACTCTTCATGACCCCTTGGGCTCCAGCACACCAGGATTCCCTGTCCATCACCAACTCCTAGAGCTTGCTCAAACTCATGTCCATCGAGTTGGTAATGCCATCCAACCACCTCATCCTCTGTTGTCCCCTTCTTCTCCTGCCCTCAATCTTTCCCAGCTTCTGGGTCTTTTCCAATGGGTCAATTCACATCAGGTGGCCAAAGTATCAGAGTTTCAGCTTCAGCATCAGGCCTTCCAATGAATATTCAGGACTGATTTCCTTTAGGATGTACTGGTTGGATCTCTTTGCAGTCCAAAGGACTCAAGGCTCTTTTCCAACACCACAGTTCAAAAGCATCGATTCTTCAGTGCTCAGCTTTCTTTATGGTGCAGCTCTCACATCCATACATGACTACTGGAAAAACCATACCTTTGACAAGATGGACCTTTGTTGGCAAAGTAATGTCTCTGCTTTTGAATATGCTATCTAGGTTGGTCATAGCTTTTCTTCTAAGGAGCAAACATCTTTTAATTTCATGGCTGCAGTCAACATCTGCAGTGATTTTGGGGTCCCCCAAAATAAAGTCTCTCACTGTTTCCATTGTTTCCCCATCTGTTTGGCATGAAGTGATGGGACCAGATGCCATGATCTTAGTTTTTTGAATGTTGAGTTTTAAGCCAACTCTTTTACTTTCCTTAAGAGACACTCTAATTCTTCTTCACTTTCTGCCATAAAGATGGTGTCATCTGTGTATCTGAGGCTATTGATGTTTCTCCTCACAATCTTGATTCCAGTTTGTGCTTCATCCAGCAAGGCATTTTGCATAATGTACTCTGCATATAAGTTAAATGAGCAGGGTGACAATATATAGCCTTGACATCTTTCCCAATTTGGAACCAGTCTGCTGTTCCATGTCTGTTTCTAACTGTTGCTTCTCTACCTGCATATAGATTTCTCATGATGCAGAAAAGATGGTCTGGTATTCCTATCTCATTAAGAATTTTCCATAGTTTGTTGTGATCCACACAGTCGAAGGCTTTGGTGTAGTCAATAAAGCAGAAGTAGATGTTTTCCTGGATCACTCTTGCTTTTTCAATGATCCAATAGATGTTGGATCCCATACCTTACTGGGCCCAAAGATCCTTCTACCAGTTGACTTGGTCTTGCTCTAATTCTCAATAATAAGCCAAACTAAAATAGTCTCAGCTTCAGTTAAAGAAACAGCCTCTTATTTTTATAGTCACTGATCCTTTATTTTGTTCCAGCTAATATATCAGTCCTGGATATTCATTGGAAGGACTGATGCTGAAGCTGAGACTCCAATATTTTGGCCACCTGATGTGAAGAACTGACTCATTGGAAAAGACCCTGATGCTAGGAAAGATTGAAAGCAGGAGGAGAAGGGGACGATAGAGAATGAGATGGTTGCATGGCATCACCAACACAATGGACGTGAGTTTGAGTAAACTCTGGGAGTTGGCGATGGACAGGGAGGCCTGGCATGCTGCAGTCCATGGGGCTGCAAAGAGTAGGAGATGACTGAGCAACTGAACTGAATATATCAAGTATTAGTAATATGAAAGCTGTCATATATTGAATACTTTGTGTACTCAAGCACTTTGTATACTCTGTTTAATTCTAACCACAAACCTTGAAGTACATAATATTAGTGTTCCTATTTTACAGAAGAAGGAACAGACTTAGATTAAAAGACTTTTTTGGCTTCTTGGTATAGTCCATGTGTATGTGGTGGCATAACCAGTCTTCACATCTAGGCTTGTCTGTCTCCAAAAGACATGTTTTTAATCATCATTCTGGTTTATAGCAGATGGACAGTAGTCTTTGTATGTGGGGTAAGAAAGGGGTAAGAAAATTGGATAGAGGTCATGCTTTCAGGTCTGGCAGAACTGGACTGGGGTTTGAGTTTTTGGTTTCCTACCACTGCGATCCTGGACAACTAATTTAATCTCAAGGAATTGGTTTCCGTTCAAATGGGATAACTTAAAACCATTCCATTATGAGTAGGAAATGAGATGTTTTTAAAAGTCTAGGTCTTTGCTTGGTGAAACTATTCTGCAAATAATTTATTTCTCTTCTTTCAATCTTTTCCTCTT
Source organism: Bos grunniens (assembly GCF_055505025.1). Classification (NCBI taxonomy): domain Eukaryota; kingdom Metazoa; phylum Chordata; class Mammalia; order Artiodactyla; family Bovidae; genus Bos; species Bos grunniens. Next base: position 36,419,590 of record NC_141167.1, on the reverse strand, counting down.
ACCCTTCTGTTTACTTGAAATGTGGTGACAGTAAATGCCTTTTTTTTAGTACACATAGGTGCACTCCCCTTCACACTTTAAATGATCCCCCTTCAGACGTAACAAACTACATGGTCATGCTCTGGATATTGGTAGCATTCTCCTTACCTTCGTTCTCTGCATCCAGTGAAATCTTTCCAGTTGCAAATGTGATTGCATCATTCCTTTGCTTAAAACTCCTTACTTCATTGCCCTAGAGATAAAATGCAGCACCTTAACCATGGAGTGTGAGGCCTTTGATGATCTAAGGCTGCTGCATCTGTATCCCTTCTCATACTCACCCCAGACTTTCATTCTAAGTGCTGTTCATAGCAAACTAACTGCAGTTTGTTGAAATATCTTTGCTCTTTATTGCTTCTATGTCTTTGCAAATGTCTTTCTGTGCCTGGAAAAATTTTCATCCCTGTCATTGTTTATCTATCAATAGAACCCTTTTCTAAGTATAGGGAAACTTCCACTTTGTGATCATTGTGGGACAGATAGTTTTACTGCGTAGGGGATGAGATATCGTTGGTTCATTACAACCCTCTCTGTAGCTAAGACATATGCATGTGATTTAGGCTCTGTCAAACATAATTTGGCTCAGGGAATTGTGACACAAGTAGGAAGGAACAGGCATTGTCTCTTATTTTCTGACAGAGACAGCAACAGTAGAAGCTTCAAGGTCAGAGAGACTGAGTCCAAATACTCTCTACCTTAGTTATTAGTTATGTAACCTTACTCTAGCAAAATAACTTCTTTACATCAGTTTCTTCATCTCTAAAATTGGCTAACAGTAGTGCCTACTTCAAATAGTGCTTGCAAAGATTAAACATAACATACAGTATGGTTGAAACAATGCCCGGCTCATGGTATCTGCTCAAAATGTTACGTCTTATTACTATTGTTGTTGATAATAGTAATAATCATAGCAAGGAGATCAAACCAGTCAATCCTAAAGGTAATCAAGCCTGACTATTCACTGGAAGGACTGAAGCTGAAGGTCCAATATTCTGGCCACCTGATGTGAAGAGCTGATTCATTGGAAAAGACCCTGATGCTGGGAAAGATTAAAGGCATGAAGAAAAGAGGAAGACAGAGGACGAGATGGTTGTATGGCATCATCAACTCAATGGACACGAATTTAAACAAACTCTGGGAGACAGTGAAGGACAGGGAAGCCTGGCATGCTGCAGTCCATGGGGTTTCAAAGAGTTGGACATGACTTAGCAACTGAACAACAACAACAAAACTGAAAGAAGAAGAGTAGAAGGAGCAGGGGGAAGTGGCGGGGGAAGAAGAAGAGAAGCAATAATGGTAAACTACTTTCTGTAGCATTAATTTTTATTTTTCATGCATCTAAAAATTGTGACCAATAACATTTCCCTCCAACTAGATTAACCTGGGCTCAGAGTTAACATCTAACTTAAGACTTTTTTTCCCTCCCAGAAACTTTTCCTGAATCTACTGCTGCATTAGAGACCACTGCTCTGGACTCACATTTTGTTCTTATTAGGAGCAGAACACTTAGCATACTTTATCTAAATGCCTGATCCTCGCCATTCTCCCCAACTAGACTGTGAACTTCTAGGCAGCCCTGGCCACTCCCTCAACCTTGTATCCCTAGGATCTAGTGTAGGCAGTACCTCGACACTTTGTATGTGTTCAGTAAACATTTGCTGGATGAATGAGCAAATCTCCTGCCACCCTTTGAAATCCTGCCATGGGAGAGTCAGCCAAACAAGGGAATCACTGATTTCTATTCACATGCTCCAGCTCTTCCTCTGGGTTCTCTCCCTGTAACCCCATTTAAGATCATGCCAATCAACATTCATATCTACTCTAATGATCCTGAAATGTCCTTGACAATCATTATATTTCATTGCTGAAGTGCTCCTGCCTCCCAGGTTTGGTTTAGGAAATGGAACTCTGCCCAGAGATTTGATCCCAATCAGTGCTATTGTGCTTCCCTTGAAGAGCTTCTTATTAAAGTCAGGAGGATGCAAAACAGTTCTCCAAATCTGGGAGTTGAGTGTGTAATAAGAAGAAACTGGGTGATCCCCTTTGTTCTTTTTTGAGTCAGTGACCTGAGGTAACACCATGCTATCTTCTTTTAACCAAATAGGATTACTTGCTGTTCTACTTAGATCTGGGCTGAACATCTTCTTGCCTTTGTGTATGCTGTTTTATCAGTTTCCTGTGCTTCCTCACTAGTTAAGGTTTAAAGCCATAATGACCTAGCAGGTCATTCAAAGCTTCTCACAAATAGCCCCATCTACCTTTCCAATATTATTCCTACCACATCCTATTAGATCCTCTAGCCTGTAGTGCAGAGAAGGCAATGGCAACCCACTCCAGTACTCTTGCCAGGAAGGTCCCATGGATAGAGGAGCCTGGTAGGCTGCAGTCCATGGGATCACTAGGAGTCGGACATGACTGAGTGACTTCACTTTCACCTTTCACTTTCATGCATTGAAGAAGGAAATGGCAACCCACTCCAGTATTCTTGCATGGAGAATCCCAGGGACAGGAGAGCCGGGTAGGCTGCAGTCTATGGAGTTGCACAGAGTCAGACAAGACTGAAGCAGCTTAGCAGCAGCAGCAGCAGCCTCCAGTGATTAATCTTTCATTCATTCCTTTTTATATCTTTAGCAATAATTTACAGATTACACAGTGGGCACAGTAATGACCATCATGGCATTGCAGTCTAATGATAGAAATAGATATTTAATGTGGAGAAAAGGGAACCCTCTTACACTGTTGGTGGGAATGAAAGCTAGTACAGCCACTATGGAGAACAGTGTGGAGATTCCTTAAAAAATTGGAAATAGAACTGCCTTATGACCTAGCAATCCCACTGCTGGGCATACCCACTGAGGAAACCAGAAGGGAAAGAGACACGTGTACCCCAATGTTCATCGCAGCACTGTTTATAATAGCCAGGACATGGAAGCAACCTAGATGTCCATCAGCAGATGAATAGATAAGAAAGCTGTGGTATATATACACAATGGAGTATTACTCAGCCATTAAAAAGAATACATTTGAATCAGTTCTAATGAGGTGGATGAAACTGGAGCCTATTATACAGAGTGAAGTAAGCCAGAAGGAAAAACACCAATACAGTATACTAACGCATATATATGGAATTTAGAAAGATGGTAACAACAACCCTGTATGCGAGACAGCAAAAGAGACACAGATGTATAGAACAGTCTTTTGGACTCTGTGGGAGAGGGGTGGGGGGATGATTTGGAAGAATGGCATTAAAACATGTATAATATCATATATGGAACGAGTCGCCAGTCCAGGTTCAATGCAGGATACAGGAAGCTTGGGGCTGGTGCACTGGGATGACCCAGAGGGATGGTATGGGGAGGGAGGTGGGAGGGGGGTTCAGGATGGGGAGCACATGTACACCCGTGGTGGATGCATGTTGATGTATGGCAAAACCAATACAATATTGTAAAAAAAAAAATAAAAAAACATAAAAAAGAAATAGATATTTAACAAATAGTAAAAAAAAAATATATATATATATATATATATATAAAGTAAAATTATAATCAGTCCCCTGAAGGTAAATTATAGCAGGGGCTAAGGATGACAGGAGACTGTACAACAGGAGACTGTACCCTGGACCATGACGGGTTCTTAGAAATTAAAACACCTTCAGAAAGCCCTTTAGCAGTTTATTGAATCCAGACATTGTTCTGTGTCATTTCTGTATCCTCAGGACTTAGCACCAGACCCAGGGTAGAGCATGCATGCAATAATCAAATATATGTGTGAATTAAAACATTGATATTGATAAAGGAAAAGTTAATCTGTAGCCTGTTTCATAACTCAGAGGAATAAATCTGGCAGGTGGAACCCCTGGTCATCCAGGAACATCTGCAGATTCAGGCAGAAGCAGCTAAGAGGTTGGCATGTGAGGTCCAAGGCCCACTGTGGATGGGGAGTCACAGTAAATCAGTTATTAAATTGGGAACTCAAAGGCCTCTACTCTCTGGGACAGAGAGCCAGAAATAGTCAGGCTCTCTAGAGACTCAATCACTATAAACGACCTGAAGTGAAGTTGTCACTGAGAGTGCCCCTAGCCACTGCCAGAGGCAGAACTAAATGCTCCTTGGAGCAGGAAACATCACCTAGATGCTGATTATTCCTGTAATTATTTTAACATAAACTATTCAAAACTCAGTAAAAGATAACCTGAAGGGTATCTTTCTTGAATAAGCTAAATTTTATCTCTCACTGTTTTGTCCATGGAGTTTCACTTTACATGGGGACTGTTAAAGGAATTTAAGGAGGAGACTGAAATTTTGGATGCATTTTCTAGAGAGAAAACTCTGAAAGTGAGTTTATGAAACCCACTATATGAAAGCTATATGAAAGTGGATTTAGTGTTCAGTTATTATTTATCTTAGCCCGCTTCCAGTCAACCATTTAGCTAGATTAATCAACTTGCACAATTAAATGCTGTTCTTCCTCTTCCTGACTTAACAATATGTACATCCTGAAAGTTGAGAGTGAAGTTTTATTCAGTGGAAAATTTTAGGACTTCAAGCTTGGTAAGAAGCATATCAAGTAACCCTGAGAGAAATGCTTTGAGGAGGTGAGGGTGGTAGGGCGGAGTCAGGTGATACAGAAGTTTTGCAACAAAGAGCAGGTAGTCTGAATGTCAAAAGATTATTGTTAATTAGAGGAAAACCAGATATCTCAAGTTACGAAATTTAGTGCTTTTCTATGTATGAGAAGATGCAAGAGTCTTGGCTCGCTGAAATCATTCCTTCCATAGGGACCTCACCTATCTGGGGCCAGTATCCTGTGTCTTCATACCCTGAGTTTCCTCAGGGTTCACCATGGGGAGTGGCTGCAGTCTAACTGCTGCAAGCATTCTTTCTTGGCAAGTATTCTTTCCTTCCTGAGTTTCCTCATGGCTTACCACCTCACCATTAGCAGTGGTTGCAATCACTGATGACTTGTGACATCCTTTGTTTACTGATGTGGCAGGAAATCTTCCGTTTCTCACTCTCCATAGTAAAGCATTGTAATGGATTCTACAGCATACTTGTGGCCAGTAGGCAGTACTCTGATACTCAATTGTACTTCTGCTCCAATCACTGACATATGTGTTGCAGAGTCACTTGTGTTAGTTACCAAATTCTTCATACCATTGGAATTCTCACTGTGTGTGTGTGCTGAGTTGCTTCAGTCATGTTTGACTCTTTGTGATGCTATGGACTGTAGCCCACCAGGCTCCTTGTCCATGGGATTTTCCAGGCAAGAATACTGTAATGGGTTGCCATGCTCTCCTCCGGGGGATCTTCCCAACCCAGGGATGGAACCCACATCTCTAAATATCACCTGCACTGGAAGTGGGTTTTTACCACTAGCACCACCTGGGAAGCCCAGAGTTTTCACTATAGATATATAATTTAAGTAAATATTACGCAAGCTAACAAAATGTTAGGGGCTTCCCTGTTGGATCAGTGGTAAAGAATCCACCTGTAATGCAGGAGACCCAGGTTTGATCCCTGGTCCATGAAGATCCCCTGGAGAAGGAAATGGTAACCTGCTCTAGTATTATTGCCTAGGAAATTCCTTGGACAGAGGAGTCTGTCAGGGTATAATCCTTGGGGTCACAAAAGAGTCAGACATGACTCAGCAACTAAGCAACAACAACAATAAAATAATACTTAAAAAGAAGGATAGCTTTTGTTTCAATGAAAGTATGTTGAAAGCTTTAGAAAAACTCAGTAAAGGCACATACTAAAGAATTAGCATCAAATAAGGTGTGAACAAGAAAAGTATGATTGTGGGAAAGTGCAACCTTTCAGAAGGATTCCATATTTAGAGTATTTTTTCTTATTTTAAAGACTTTAAGGATACTTGCTGTCATAGAAATTGTGTCCTAGCTTCCAATGGAATTGTGATAAGGGAAAGATTGGCATGCCAAAAAGTATTTATTAAGTATGTGCATGCTAATTTTCTTAGTTGTGTCCAGCTCTTTGCCATCCTATGGACTGTAGCCCACCAGGCTTCTCTGTCCATGGGATTCTCAGGCAAGAATACTGGAGTGAGTTGCCATGCCTTCCTCCAGGGGATCTTCCTGACCCAGCAATCAAACCCTTGTCTCCAGCATCTCCTGTTACTATTATTAATCAATAACATGGGGTCAAATAAAGTTATTTCCATATTATTAGTATGACATGTAAGATTACATCATAATATATTATTGTATTTATTACAGTAGCAATATTAGATGATTTTTGTTGTTGTTCAGTTGTGATCAACTCTGCAACCCCATGAATGGCAGCATACCAGGCTTTCCTGTCATTCACTATCTCCCAGAGTTTGCTCAAAATCATGTCAATTTATGATTAATATTATGTTACTATTTATATGTATTATTAAAGAATGCCATAACATTTTATTTTAATAACAATGGCAAAATAATGAGTTATATATTCAGTTTTTTTTAGCTGTTACCTACAGCTAAGGAAATAGTCTGTATCCTTAATGACTAGCCCAAGGCTTTTAAAGAATAGGCACTCCAGACTACATAATGAATGAATAAATCAGTGTATAATCTTTCAGTTTCATAATCATTTTTCTCAGGTATCACTCAAATTTGTCAACATTAGTTGAAAAATGTGAATCCCACAAATCGACACAATAATTATTGGTGTGCTCTCACTAGCAATAGCCCCATTTTGTCACAGAACTGACTCTTATGGCATTTATCATCCAATAAACCTATGCATCTATTATTGGTTTTTATAACCTTTGTATACAACCACAAGCATTTATAGAATGCCTACTGTGTGTCAGGTGTTGGCCTAGTCACCTCTATGAATTATCACTTTATTATCATCTTTTCTTAAATTGCTTGAGTTATTCTGGATTCTTGAGTGTATCATTTAAAATAAGAGCTATTTATACTAGCTGTTTGTCACCTGCAAATTTGACAAGCATGTTGTCATGTAATTATTCAAGCCATTGAGGGAATATATTGAATAAATTTGAACCAAATAAAGAAGATAGTGAAAACCATTGAAATATTTCTTCTAGGTTGTCATTCCTAGGAAAATTCTCATTCTCATTCAGCAGTTGAATATGGAACAAATCTGACAAGGTAGAATTTCAGATAACTGGTATGATTTAGGGATGATTTGGGTGACTTTTATAATGTTTGAGGCTATACAATAAAATAAGCATGAAGTTTCTGTCCCAAAGGAGAAAAGGTCAATGCCTAAGGGACATCCAAAAGAACAGTTCAGTTCAGTTCAGTTCAGTCGCTCAGCCGTGTCCGACTCTTTGCGACCCCATGAATCACAGCACGCCAGGCCTCCCTGTCCATCACCAACTCCCGGAGTTCACTGAGACTCACGTCCATCGAGTCAGTGATGCAATCCAGCCATCTCATCCTCTGTCGTCCCCTTCTCCTCCTGCCCCCAAACCCTCCCAGCATCAGAGTCTTTTCCAAAGAGTCAACTCTTCGCATGAGGTGGCCAAAGTACTGGAGTTTCAGCTTTAGCATCATTCCTTCCAAAGAAATCCCATGGGGAGAAGAAACCAGGGGAAGTCATAGTTAGGTTCATAGAGATAGAAGGTAAACTTTTAGGAGTTCCCGAGGGAATCATGTGACCTTGACAGATTTTTTAGACCATCCTGTACCATTGTGCCAACTACACTTGCTGCTGCTGCTGCTGCTGCTAAGTCGCTTCAGTCGTGTCTGACTCTGTGCGACCCCAGAGATGGCAGCCCACCAGGCTCCCCTCTCCCTGGGATTCTCCAGGCAAGAACACTGGAGTGGGTTGCCATTTTCTTCTCCAATGCATGAAAGTGAAAAGTGAAAGCGAAGTCGCTCAGTCGTGTCTGACTCCTAGTGACCCCATGGACTGCAGCCTACCAGGCTCCTCCGTCCATGGGATTTTCCAGGCAAGAGTACTGGAGTGAGGTGCCATTGCCAACTACCCTTAATGGGAGTAAAACTGAATGGTTATAGGTTGACATCAATCTATCATCCCTCCTTTATTCTGGCAAAACTGGTTGGGTCCTTACTTTATCCCAGTTAGTGGAAAAGAGTGTGAATCACTTACAAGAGTAGGGTTCCTTGACCTCCAAACCAAGGAAGAGACAACCAGCCATTATATCAGTACCTTTCTAGAACTGAAGATGAAGAAAGAGAATTGGCACTTCCTGGTCAAATGGTTAAAGGGCTTTTCTGATCCTCTCATCTGGCACCTGGTCCAGATTTCCCCTGTTCTCAGATTTTGATCCTTTTGCTTGTATTTCTTCAGTAGCAGAAGCTTCTCTGTCTTCATAGGAGAATGCAGAGCTCTCATTGTCTTAAATCTAGGATATGGGGAAAAGGTGAATGTGAGGAAGGTTCTAAACTGCATTAGTTCAATAAATATTTATTGACTGCTATGTTCCAAGTACACTTTTACATGTTTGAAGTATATCAATGAGAAAATGGATAAAGGACTTTGTCTTCATGGAGTTACTGTTCTAGCAGAGATAAATAGGTAATAAACATTAAAACCAACCAACAAGTAAATTAGGTAAATTATGAGATCATAATTACAATGAAAAAAGGAAATAGAAGTGTAAGAGATGAGAGTTTCATGGAGTGGGTAGACAGATTGTTGTATTAAGCAAACTGTTCAAGGAGAACCTCCAGGAGAAGGTGAAATTTGAGTAACTTTTTGACAGAAGTGAGGAATTGAATCACTTGGTTATTGGGGGTAAGAGAATTCCAGGCAGAAGGAATAGAATTCCAGGTAGACTCTGAGCTGGGAGGGAGTCCAGCATCTTTGAGAAACAGCAAGGAGCAAGGTCACAAATGGGGGAGTAGTAAAGGACACAGAATTAATGGAAAACTAGGTTATAGTGGGTTTGGTAAGCATTGAGTGACTTTGGCTTTTACTCTGAGTGAAATTGAGAGCTATTGGCAGGTTTTGAAGAATGTAATGAAATGATCTTTAAATTTTAAATGAATCACTGTGGCATTTTTCCTGAGAACATATTGCAGGGAAACAAGGTTATATGTAGGAAGACCTAGTAGGAAGTTGTTGCAAGAGTTCAGGGGAAAGTTTCAGTACTTTGGCCTGAAATAGTAGCAGTAACAAGAACCAATCAGATTCTAGATGTATTCTGAAAATAGATCTAATAGAATTTCCTGGCAGACTATGTATGCAAGGAATAAAGAGAGGAGTCAAGAATGATTCCAAGATTTTTAGCCTCAGCAACTGGAGGGAGCAAGTTGCTAGAAATTGAGATGGAAAAGACTGTGGATGGAGAGAGTTTCAGAGAGAAAACAGAGTTTAATTTTGGATTTAATCTCTACTAGACATGAAAATGGAGATGTCGAGTAAGAAGTTGGATATATGAATCTGGACTTCAGGAGAGAGGTTTGGGCTAGAGATAATAATTTGAGATGTCAAAATATAGATGGAATCTCAAACCAAGAAATTGGATGAGTTCTCTAGGGTAGTGAGTGTACATAAAAGAAGACAATGAAGGAGTTGCTTCTGGGCTACCTCAATATTAAGACAAGGGGAAATAAGTGAAGGAGAGTGACAAAGAGTGGCCAGGGAGGTTGCTGTCCTGAAAACCAACAAGAGCTTGTAGTGCATAGGGAGTGTTGCTGATACACCAATAAAGATGAAGATGGAGAATGGAAACTTTAATAATGTGGAGGTGATTGGTGATCTTGTTGAGCAGTGTCTATTACACAGGGTTAGCTTTTCTGTTTAATCCTGCAGCAGTTTTCCCCTGGTGAGAGGGGTGACAGTACAACCTGCTTTTGTCTCTTGTACTTTATTTCTGAGTGGGATTCCTGGAAGGACTTATAATTGGAGTGGAATCATTTGCCTTCTCTATTCTATGCTTCTGAAGCTATAGAACTGCCCAGTCCTCAAAGATATTATTTCTCTGATTCTTGACACTGGACTGCACTGAATGGACATACCACTCTTTGCATGTAGCCCCCGATGCTGCTAGTTTCATTCTATGTTTTTCTATTTTCAAAGACTCTTCCCCCTCGTTGCTGTCTCTCTTCATTTCCAGGAAAACAAGGTCCATTGACCTAGTGGTTATGGTAGCAAAGAGTTAATATCAATAATTATAATTGTTCTACCAACTATTATTCAGTATTACAGCTAATGCTAATGACCTCATCTTGTCTATAAGGATATCATGAGAGATTTTGTTATGTGCTACTAGACTTTGCTGCATTACAGATTTTGTGACATTCTGTTACTTGTCAAAGATAATGTCGTATTAACTTTAAATGTCATATTAACTTTATGAGGTTTGTTTGGTAGACTCTTTCCCAAGTGAACCCATGATGACTCCATGTGATCACTTTGCTTTTCTCACATGCTAACAAGAAATCTGTTTATGACCAGTTATCTTTCCAGGGGATAAATTCATACATAAACATCTTAATTTCCTGGGATGCGCTTATTTATCATCTTTGGAAATGATACCAGGTTTGCCCTATCTTTGAGGTTCTGGCATATATCCAGATATCTGTAATTTTTCTCATGCAAATATGAATTTGAAAACACTTTCTCCACAGCTTTTCATTAACACTTTATGGAATTCAGAGTTGGCACTGATGACATTTTGAGAAAAAAACAAGAACTTTTCTATTAAGAAAGAAGGTTTTATTTACCAATGAATTTATAAAACAGAGATCAGTTTATAAATTTGGTTTAGTATTTCCATTCTACCCCATTAAAGTTTTAATTTTCTTATGCAAATCACATAGGAAGCCATATGATTTCTAGTTGTGGTCTAGCTATAAAAATACACAACAATGTCTTTTCTATTGGTTGTGTGATTTAGTGGAGAGATGGTAGCTTTGGATCAAAAATCTGAAGTTTAATCTTGGTTACTACAGATTTAATTCTGCTACTACAAATTTTGTAACTTTGAAGGTCATAATGATTCTTTCTTGTAAATTTCATTTTATCATCTGCTACATAGAGTAATTTATATATCCTTTATAGTATCTGATAATACTAAAGGTAATTTCAGTGTCTGATAACACTAAAGATAATTCAGGATATATGTTTAGTATTTTTTCCCAGCCAATCAAAGAGTTTTACCTAAGCCTCTAGAAAGGAAGCTAAAGTAGACTCTTAACGCCCCTTTTTAAATGCACACAAGGCATTTGTTGGCTGCTGCACACAGCACAGAAAAGCTCAACACTGTAGAGTCTAAAATCTGGTGGACCTGGCCAAATCCAGAGAAAATGTCCTTGGAAATAGGTGCATTTAGTTAAGTGAATGATTTCCTGCTAACCAGATCCCATTTACTTAAACTGCTTTCTAGTCATTGTTGACTTAATTCTAGTAAGAAGAAATAAACACAAACCAATGACAAACACTGGTCAATCCACTGTAATATTCTAAAAGGTTTGAGTGATATAGGTGAGCCATTGATGATGTAGACCAGTGATTTTCATACTTTTCTCCATAAACTATTAGGGTTTCTTAAAAATGCCTTACAGACTATGTAAACAGTAAGGAAGATGAACTGAATGGCATCTCTCCAAAATCTGTATGTTAAAGCTCTAACCTCCAGTGTGACTGTATTTGAGGATAGGGCCTTTGAGGAGGTTATTAAGGTTAAATATGGTCATATGGATGGGGTCCTAATTCACTAAGTGAGTGAAGTCGCTCAGTTGTGCCCGACTCTTTGCGACCCCATGGATAGTAGCCTGCACCAAGCTCCTCCATTCATAGGATTTTCAAGTCAAGGGTACTGGAGTGGGTTGCCATTTCCTTCTTTTTTTTTTCTTTTTTAAAAATTTTATTTTATTTTTAAACTTTACATAATTGTATTAGTTTTGCCAAATATCAAAATGAACCCACCACAGGTATACATGTGTTCCCCATCCTGAACTCTCCTCCCTCCTCCCTCCCCATACCATCCCTCTGGGTCGTCCCAGTGCACTAGCCCCAAGCATCCAGTATCATGCATCGAACCTGGACTGGCAACTCGTTTCATACATGATATTTTACATGTTTCAATGCCATTCTCCCAAATCTTCCCACCCTCTCCCTCTCCCACAGAATCCATAAGACTGTTCTATACATCAGTGTCTCTTTTGCTGTCTCGTACACAGGGTTATTGTTACCATATTTCTAAATTCCATATATATACGTTAGTATACTGTATTGGTATTTTTCCTTCTGGCTTACTTCACTCTGTATAATAGGCTCCAGTTTCATCCACCTCATTAGAACTGATTCAAATGTATTCTTTTTAATGGCTGAGTAATACTCCATTGCGTATATGTACCACTGCTTTCTTATCCATTCATCTGCTGATGGGCATCTAGGTTGCTTCCATGTCCTGGCTATTATAAACAGTGCTGTAATGAACACTGGGGTACACGTGTCTCTTTCCCTTCTGGTTTTCTCAGTGTGTATGCCCAGCAGTGGGATTGTTGGATCATAAGGCAGTTCTATTTCCAGTTTTTTAAGGAATCTCCACACTGTTCTCCATAGTGGCTGTACTAGTTTGCATTCCCATCAACAGTGTAAGAGGGTTCCCTTTTCTCCACACCCTCTCCAGCATTTATTATTTGTAGACTTTTGGATCGCAGCCATTCTGACTGGTGTGAAATGGTACCTCATAGTGGTTTTGATTTGCATTTCTCTGATAATGAGTGATGTTGAGCATCTTTTCATGTGTTTGTTAGCCATCTGTATGTCTTCTTTGGAGAAATGTCTATTTAGTTCTTTGGCCCATTTTTTGATTGGGTCATTTATTTTTTTGGAGTTGAGCTGTAGGAGTTGCTTGTATATTTTTGAGATTAGTTGTTTGTCGGTTGCTTCATTTGCTATTATTTTCTCCCATTCTGAAGGCTGTCTTTTCACCTTGCTAATAGTTTCCTTTGATGTGCAGAAGCTTTTAAGGTTAATTAGGTCCCATTTGTTTATTTTTGCTTTTATTTCCAATATTCTGGGAGGTGGGTCATAGAGGATCCTGCTGTGATGTATGTCAGCGAGTGTTTTGCCTATGTTCTCCTCTAGGAGTTTTATAGTTTCTGGTCTTACGTTTAGATCTTTAATCCATTTTGAGTTTATTTTTGTGTATGGTGTTAGAAAGTGTTCTAGTTTCATTCTTTTACAAGTGGTTGACCAGATTTCCCAGCACCACTTGTTAAAGAGATTGTCTTTAATCCATTGTATATTCTTGCCTCCTTTGTCAAAGATAAGGTGTCCATATGTGCGTAGATTTATCTCTGGGCTTTCTATTTTGTTCCATTGACCTATATTTCTGTCTTTGTGCCAGTACCATACTGTCTTGATAACTGTGGCTTTGTAGTAGAGCCTGAAGTCAGGTAGGTTGATTTCTCCAGTTCCATTCTTCTTTCTCAGGATCACTTTGGCTATTCGAGGTTTTTTGTATTTCCATACAAATTGTGAAATTATTTGTTCTAGCTCTGTGAAGAATACTGTTGGTAGCTTGATAGGGATTGCATTGAATCTATAAATTGCTTTGGGTAGTATATTCATTTTCACTATATTGATTCTTCCAATCCATGAACATGGTATATTTCTCCATCTATTAGTGTCCTCTTTGATTTCTTTCACCAGTGTTTTATAGTTTTCTATATACAGGTCTTTAGTTTCTTTAGGTAGATATATTCCTAAGTATTTTATTCTTTCCGTTGCAATGGTGAATGGAATTGTTTCCTTAATTTCTCTTTCTGTTTTCTCATTATTAGTGTATAGGAATGCAAGGGATTTCTGTGTGTTGATTTTATATCCTGCAACTTTACTATAGTCATTGATTAGTTCTAGTAATTTTCTGGTGGAGTCTTTAGGGTTTTCTATGTAGAGGATCATGTCATCTGCAAATAGTGAGAGTTTTACTTCTTCTTTTCCAATTTGGATTCCTTTTATTTCTTTTTCTGCTCTGATTGCTGTGGCCAAAACTTCCAAAACTATGTTGAATAGTAATGGTGAAAGTGGGCACCCTTGTCTTGTTCCTGACTTTAGGGGAAATGCTTTCAATTTTTCACCACTGAGGATAATGTTTGCTGTGGGTTTGTCATATATAGCTTTTATTATGTTGAGGTATGTTCCTTCTAGTCCTGCTTTCTGGAGAGTTTTTATCATAAATGGGTGTTGAATTTTGTCAAAGGCTTTCTCTGCATCTATTGAGATAATCATATGGTTTTTGTTTTTCAGTTTGTTAATGTGGTGTATTACATTGATTGATTTGCAGATATTGAAGAATCCTTGCATCCCTGGGATAAAGCCCACTTGGTCATGGTGTATGATCTTTTTAATGTGTTGTTGGATTCTGATTGCTAGAATTTTGTTAAGGATTTTTGCATCTATGTTCATCAGTAATATTGGCCTGTAGTTTTCTTTTTTTGTGGGATCTTTGTCAGGTTTTGGTATTAGGGTGATGGTGGCCTCATAGAGTGAGTTTGGAAGTTTACCTTCCTCTGCAATTTTCTGGAAGAGTTTGAGCAGGATAGGTGTTAGCTTTTTAAATTTTTGGTAGAATTCAGCTGTGAAGCCGTCTGGACCTGGGCTTTTGTTTGCTGGAAGATTTTTGATTACAGTTTCAATTTCCGTGCTTGCGATGGGTCTGTTAAGATTTTCTATTTCTTCCTGGTCGAGTTTTGGAAAGTTGTACTTTTCTAAGAATTTGTCCATTTCTTCCACGTTGTCCATTTTATTGGCATATAATTGTTGATAGTAGTCTTTTATGATCCTTTGTATTTCTGTGTTGTCTGTTGTGATCTCTCCATTTTCATTTCTAATTTTATTGATTTGATTTTTCTCCCTTTGTTTCTTGATGAGTCTGGCTAATGGTTTGTCAATTTTATTTATCCTTTCAAAGAACCAGCTTTTGGTTTTGTTGATTTTTGCTGTGGTCTCTTTTGTTTCTTTTGCATCTATTTCTGCTCTAATTTTTAAGATTTCTTTCCTTCTACTAACCCTGGGGTTCTTCATTTCTTCCTTTTCTAGTTGCTTTAGGTGTAGAGTTAGGTTATTTATTTGACTTTTTTCTTGTTTCTTGAGGTGTGCCTGTATTGCTATGAACTTTCCCCTTAGGACTGCTTTTACCGTGTCCCACAGGTTTTGGGTTGTTGTGTTTTCATTTTCATTCATTTCTATGCAAATTTTGATTTCTTTTTTGATTTCTTCTGTGATTCGTTGGTTATTCAGCAGCATGTTGTTCAGCCTTCATATGTTGGAATTTTTAATAGTTTTTCTCCTGTAATTGAGATCTAATCTTATTGCATTGTGGTCAGAAAAGATGCTTGGAATGATTTCTATTTTTTTGAATTTACCAAGGCTAGCTTTATGGCCCAGGATGTGATCTATCCTGGAGAAGGTTCCATGTGCGCTTGAGAAAAAGATGAAATTCATTGTTTTGGGATGAAATGTCCTATAGATATCAATTAGGTCTAACTGGTCTATTGTATCATTTAAAGTTTGTGTTTCCTTGTTAATTTTCTGTTTAGTTGATCTATCCATAGGTGTGAGTGGGGTATTAAAGTCTCCCACTATTATTGTGTTATTGTTAATTTCTCCTCTCATACTTGTTAGCATTTGTCTTACATATTGTGGTGCTCCCGTGTTGGGTGCATATATATTTATAATTGTTATATCTTCTTCTTCGATTGATCCTTTGATCATTATGTAGTGACCTTCTTTGTCTCTTTTCACAGCCTTTGTTTTAAAGTCTATTTTATCTGATATGAGTATTGCTACTCCTGCTTTATTTTGGTCCCTATTTGCATGGAAAATCTTTTTCCAGCCCTTCACTTTCAGTCTGTATGTGTCCCCTGTTTTGAGGTGGGTCTCTTGTAGACAACATATATAGGGGTCTTGTTTTTGTATCCATTCAGCCAGTCTTTGTCTTTTGGTTGGGGCATTCAACCCATTTACGTTTAAGGTAATTACTGATAAGTATGATCCCGTTGCCATTTACTCTATTGTTTTGGGTTTGAATTTATACACCGTTTTTGTGTTTCCTGTCTAGAGAATATCCTTTAGTATTTGTTGGAGAGCTGGTTTGGTGGTGCAGAATTCTCTCAGCTTTTGCTTGTCTGAAAAGCTTTTGATTTCTCCTTCATACTTGAATGAAATCCCTGCTGGGTACAATAATCTGGGCTGTAGGTTATTTTCTTTCATCAATTTAAGTATGTCTTGCCATTCCCTCCTGGCTTGAAGAGTTTCTATTGAAAGATCAGCTGTTATCCTTATGGGAATTCCCTTGTGTGTTATTTGTTGTTTTTCCCTTGCTGCTTTTAATATTTGTTCTTTGTGTTTGATCTTTGTTAATTTGATTAATATGTGTCTTGGGGTGTTTCGCCTTGGGTTTATCCTGTTTGGGACTCTCTGGGTTTCTTGAACTTGGGTGATTATTTTCTTCCCCGTTTTAGGGAAGTTTTCAACTATTATCTCCTCAAGTATTTTCTCATGGTCTTTCTTTTTGTCTTCTTCTGGAACCCCTATGATTCAAATGTTGTAGCGTTTAATATTGTCCTGGAGGTCTCTGAGATTGTCCTCATTTCTTTTAATTCGTTTTTCTTTTATCCTCTCTGATTCGTTTATTTCTACCATTCTATCTTCTAATTCACTAATCCTATCTTCTGCCTCTGTTATTCTACTATTTGTTGCCTCCAAAGTGTTTTTAATTTCATTCACTGCATTATTCATTATATACTGACTCTTTTTTATTTCTTCTAGGTCCTTGTTAAACCTTTCTTGCATCTTCTCAATCCTTGTCTCCAGGCTATTTATCTGTGATTCCATTTTAATTTTGAGATTTTGGATCAATTTCACTATCATTATTCGGAATTCTTTATCAGGTAGATTCCCTGTCTCTTCCTCTTTTGTTTGGTTTGGTGGGCATTTATCCTGTTCCTTTATCTGCTGGGTATTCCTCTGTCTCTTCATCTTTTTTAAATTGCTGAGTTTGGGGTGTCCTTTCTGTATTCTGGCAGTTTGTGGAGTTCTCTTTATTGTGGCTTTTCCTCGCTGTGTGTGGGTTTGTACAGGTGGCTTGTCAAGGTTTCCTGGTTATGGAAGCTTGTGTCGGTGTTCTGGTGGGTGGAGCTGTATTTCTTCTCTCTCCTTTCGAAGAGTTGGGTTGCTTTTCTGGGTGCCTGATGTCCTCTGCCAGCATTCAGTAGTTGTTTTGTGGAATTTACTCAATGTTTAAATGCTCTTTTGATGAATTTGTGGGGGAGAAAGTGTTCTCCCCATCCTACTCCTCTGCCATCTTGGCGCCTCCCTGCCATTTCCTTCTCCAGGGAATCTTCCCAACCCAGGGATCGAACCCAGGTCTCTCACATTGTAGACAGACGTTTTACCATCTGAACCATCAGGGAAGTCCTAAGACTGGTGTCCTTATACGAGGGAGAGACATCAGGAAGGTATGTGCACAGAGGAAAGGTCATGAGAGGACACAGTCAGAAAGTAACCGCTGTCAAGGGAAGGAGAGAACTCTCGCCAGAAACCAACACTGTTGATGACTTGATCTTGGTTGTCCAGGCTCCAGAATTATCAGAAAATAAATGTCTGTCGTTTAATCCACCCAGTCTATGGTAGTCTGTTATGGCAGCCCTAGTAGACTACTACAGAGGCCAAGAAAAAAGTCTGGTCTGCATCTTCATTTAAACTGGATATACTCTACTTCTGCTATTCATATATTAGAGTTTTATGTAAGATTTTTTCCTTTCTTTTGTTTTTTAACACTACATGATTCTATTTTAATACACAACTAAAAAACAAAATACCATAGCAAATTGATGGCAATAAAATATATTTCATTTGTACTACATGACAATTGGTTAACATCCTTAGTTATAAATGAATTCTTAGAAATTGGTAAAAAGACATTGATATTCCACAGGAAATGCAAAACAGAAGAAAATGAAATAACACAAGTGACTAGTAAAGAGTAAGCATATATGAAGATGACTGAACTGAATAGTAACAGGAGAAAAGCAATTTCTTTGTGACATTACATTACCAAAGATTACAAATCTAAGATTTGTGTGACTTTAGGAAATAGACCCACATAGACACTGGGGGATAAGATTGATGAGGTCCTGTCCATATAGTAGAGGGAAATCTAGTTTGGAAATCCTAGCAGTTCCAATTCAATGGAATTATTTAAATTATATATTAATTCATTCATGTATTGCAACAGAGACATATCTTCTAGTCCCATATTGTATCTAATTAGAAAGCTTCTCCCCTACTAATTCCATTAGTCTCCATCCTTTGCCTTCCAGACACACAACTGACCACCATTGGAAGAGGTTATTTTGATGGCAGAGTGAATGTATCACTTGTCTGTGACTTCACCTTACACAGTGCTATGGACTGAATGTGTGTCTTACACCTCACCCAAATTCATCTGTTGAAATCCTGACGCCCAATGTGATAGAGATGGGGTCTTTGGGAATTTGTTAGATTTAGATTAGGTCTTGAAGATGAAGTCCTCAGAATGAGGTTAGTGTCCTTAGAAGTAAAGATCAGGGAGCCAGTGCTGAAACACAGCAAGAAGACTAAAATTCAGGAACCAGATCACCTGGCACATTGATCTTGGACTTCCACCTTACAGAATGGTGAGACATAAATTTCTGTTGTTTAAGCCACAAAGTTTGTGGTATTTTATAATAGCAGCCAGAGCTAGCTGATGAAAGCTGTCTCTCTTGCCCCATTCTGTCAATAGCACACATATGGGTGTGTACTTAGTAGCATTAAATATGTAAGTATATTTGACACAAACCCACTCAGAAATGGTCCCCTTATCCTTCTAGACAATATATAACCCTATGGTAGAAATTCTTTAGTAACAGAAAGCACATTAGAGTGCAGGCTTTAAAAATACTTAAAAGATTTCTATGAAGACTTTGCTTTTTATAATTATTCTGAATCATTTTTATCTCCATACAAATTTCTGTGAACTCTTAATTGCCTAGATTATTCTCTATTCAGAGATTTTACAAGAGAATATTTACTTGATGTTGGCACACACAATAAATTAGAATTAACTAGCTGTTACTGGATATCATTCCTGCTCATTTCCCACTATTATTATAAAAACTACTAATGCAGATTTCTGTTTATACATCTCAACTGATCTTTGCACTATCCTGTGGGACTGGTAATTCTATTCTCACATTTCATATGAGGAAACTGGAGCATGAGGAGTTAAAAATAACTAAAATTGTAATGATAAGGGCATTTAAGTTTTGAATTACAGATTTTATTCCATACCATTTCCTGTATTTTATATGCTTAACCTATATAAAAAATAAAAGCCAGAGAAATATATATTTGTAGGATGAATAGTCAGATATGAATCCGTATGGTCAGTTATAATCAGGTCCAGATGGTTAGTGCTCTGAGCTACTAGAGACCCCATTTGATGCCCCAGTTACCTACCATCATCAAGATTAGCATGGGCATCAGCCGACACTTCATAAAGGAGATGGCATATTTTGGTGAAAAGAACATGAGCTTTGAAATCTGCCCTGGAATCAGGTTTCAGCTCTGCCATGTACTAGCTATGAGATGTGGAACAATGAAGAGTTAGCAGCTCTGAATCTTCGTCTGTGTGTGTGTAAATTGTGAATAAGAGTAATATCTGTCTTAGGAGTAAAGGAGATGGTGAGGAAGCAAACCATTGTCCTTGACGCAGAGCAGGCATGTTGTAGGCATGCAATAAGTATTAGCTGAATCTAATTCATATTTTATGCAATAACACAGATTACTGCAAAATTTAATCTCTCCTGTGGGGTTTACAAGCTAATTGGTGAGACGCTGAAGAATGACAGCAAAAAGGTAGCAAAGATGGAGTCCTATGTGCATGAAACCATGGCAGGTCAATAGAGGAGGAGATTCTCTTGAGGGCTAGGATGGTTAAACAACTAATTTCTTTTAGGATCAAGCTTCTGAAGAAAGACAAGCTCTTATTTAGACAGCCAGGGAGGAGGGGGCATGCATGTGGCAGAAAGGGAGAAAGGACATGCAACAGACATGTGTATGGTTATATATGGAGGAAGAGTTGATCATTGTGGGTGGAGCAAAGATATTGCAAGGTGGTTTGCACATTGTACTTTACTGTTTATAAAATTTTTTGCCTTACTTGAGCTCCTCCTCAGATCTAAGGGAGGAGAGAACAAATTCCATTATCTCCTTTTAAAGAATAGATAAAGATAAAGCAAACTCTGAGGGGCAAAGTGACTTGGTTAAGGTAACACCTCTACTCTATAACAGTGGGGGCCTCAAATTCCAATCTTCACCTCCCAAAATTTGGGAAAGTGGCAGGGTGAGGGATAAGACTAAAGAAGTTTGATAAAAATTTGTGACTTCGAATGACAACTTTAGGGATTTGGAATTTTTATTCTGCAAGCATAGAAAAACCACAAAAGCTTTTGACCAAAGTGCATGTACAAAGTAATATTTTTGAAAATCAGTCTGGCAACAGGACTTGGGGTAGGTTTCTATTCTTCAGACAGGACAATGTTCTTCTAGAATCTCTCTTCTAGGACCATCATCCAAATGAATTTTAGGCCAGTGAGGGCTTTATTCTTTATGCCATCTTGGAGAGAGCCCTCTTAATCAGGGAAATGGAGCTATTAGCACACTGGCAGTCTTTTCTATTCTGCATTTTAAATTAATTCAATTTATTTCTGGATAAAATATCTGTATAAATCAAGCTAGTTTGAAAAACTGACAGCCCCATGAAAAAAATGTTTGGGGAAAAAAGATCATATGCATGACTAAGCTATATATTAATTTAACCAAGTGTTCTGATTAAATCAGAAAGAGAATAAAAATGGCATAATGGGACCATCGTCACTCAACAAATTGGGGTCAGGATCCTCTCCCCACACAGCACCGTTGCAATGAAGTACTGCGTCTGGATGAAAGATGGAATTTTCAGAGCAGGTCAGATCTGAGTTCAAATCTTGAATGTAAACTCCAAGCAGTCAGGCATGTTTTGCCCACCCTTATAGCCCTGGTACCTATGACAGTATCTGATTCAAAGTAGGTATCTTATAAATCTTTGCCAAAATCAAAATCAAAAGAATTCAGACCTACCACTTAGCCAACTGGAAAATACTAGATGAGTGCTTTCCACTTACTGCATCTCCATTTCTCATCTGTAAAAGAGAGAGAAAAATATTTACTTTATAGATGTAGTATAAGGGTTAGTGGGAGAAGGCAATGGCACCCCACTTCAGTACTCTTGCCTGGAGAATCCCATGGATGGAGGGGCCTGGTAGGCTACAGTCTATGGGGTCTCTAAGAGTTGGACATGACTGAGTGACTTCACTTTCACTTTTCACTTTCATGCATTGGAGAAGGAAATGGTAACCCACTCCAGTATTCTTGCCTGGAGAATCCCAGGGACAGAGGAGCCTGTTGGGTGCTGTCTGTGGGGTCACACAGAGTCGGACACGACTGACTCAACTTAGCAGCAGCATAAGGGTTAGTGATAATGAAAGTAAGAAAGATATGGACATGTGAAATGGGATATTGTAGATACCCATTCCTGAACCCAGATGGAAAGCTGGATTTCCCTTTCAGGTGCTTCCCAGCATGCTTTGCTAGGATGGGGCTTTGTCCTAAAGGGTCCTAACTGAGCCAGATGTTATTCAGGGTTACGTCTTTCAGAGGGGTTATCAGAGTAATTTTACTAGTGGATGCTCAATTGTTGAAATTAAATTTTCCAAGGTAGTAGAACTTTGAACTAAATTATTCCTACTTAGCAATTAGTTCATCTAGGAAGATGATGGTTGCACACATAATAGGCATTTAAAAAATTTAAAGATGATGGATGCCCACATTTAAAAATTATTTGTATTATTCTATGACTTCTCACACCAAGAGATGCTGGGTTTTTCTTCCTCGTCGTTTTAGCCCCTACAACAAAGTCCCTTCTAAAGTATTCCCATTTTGAATATGAGGAAATAGACTTGGGAGAAATTAAGTGATAAACTCACAGTCACACATTAAGTAAAGAGCAGAGCTGACATTTGATCCAGGACTTTTGGGTTAAAAGCCATTGAACTTTATGGAGGTCTTCCATATGTATTTGGTGATTGAATTAGTGGGCAAAGGCCAGTCACACTCAACTTTAAGTTTCCTTCAGTCACAAAATGTTCTTAGCTCCCACCATGAAGATATTAAAAACAAGAAATCTGGCTTAGGTTCAGTTGCTAAAAGCATGTGTAGTCTGGAACTGTTAGGTTTTTGTTAGACTATTCATAAGTATATATCAGGCTTTCAAGAGCAAGGGCATCCTTTTGATTTATTATGTACTCTCCCTTCCACCAAAGAAAGAGAAATGAAATAAAATATAGAAAAGGCCAAGGTAAAGAGGCTGTGAATTTAATGGACATCACTGTGGTAGCAAACATTTATTGTGTACCAATTATGTAAGAGGCCTTCTGCTATGTGCTTTACATACATTATTTCACAAGGGCCCTCTGAGAGCATATTGTTGTCCACATGTTGTAAAAGAAGACACTGCTCAAAACTCTCCACTGGCTTCCTATTCCACTAGGATAGTATCTAATGTTTGCACCATGGCTCACAGAGCCCTCCAGGACCAATCTGATTATCATAAATTGAGTGTAAGGAACAGTATCATGAGGGAGGTGAACACCTGGGATGTCTGCCCTACTGCAGATACAGGGATGCACTGAATTGCACAGAAATATTATGGTCTCTGTTCTTCTGTTCCAAGTAAGGAAACCTGCTTCAGTTCAAGCACCAGCCAGGAGACAGAGTGGGCCAGGTCAAACCTTCCCAGCTCCATGGTGACATCACACTCACAGAGAAAGTGGGATTGTGGAGCCACCAAAAGATGAAGGCCCTCCCCATGGAACAAATGCTAAGATGCAATTACTGTTTGTGGCATACGTGAAGACACAGACTTCCTTAAGGAGATTTTGATTAAAAACTGAAATAAATTATTTAGTTAAAATGGAGAGTGAACAGTTAAAGAGATAAAGGCTTGCCTATGGGACAAGAGACAGAGGGACGCCTTGGACTGTGATGTGTTCACATCCCTATAGGATGTCAGTTTCACCTTCCAGAGGATCCATCAATCTCTTTGAGAGATGATTCACTAATTCAGGAGTTAGCATTCCATGGGATGCTTGCTTTGAACTCAGTTTACTCTTACTTGCTTTGATGACCATGGAAAATGGATATGGAAGATGGAAGAGAATTATCTCATACTGCTGGTGGAAGTTGTGCTTATCTAAGCCTCCTGGGTAATGAAGATGGCAGGTCTTTGACCTGGGCTCTGCAAGACTATCTCTGTGACAACTAAGAACTGTGCCAGACAGTCATCAGTTCTGGACATGGCCTTCCCACCAGCCCTCTATCACTATCCTTTACCCACCCCTGACAGGTAGAAAGCAAATTTGCATAACAAACTGTTTAAACATTCCATTGTGATCCACCTTCAAGGCACTCTTTGTCCTCGACAGCTCTAATGGTTAGTGACCCCTTCAAATTCAACATCATTTGTCAAATCAAATTAGGCTTGTTACTAATTGTAAGGCAGTGACATTCATCTTTTTGATGCTTTCAAACCAGTCTGAGGTAAAGTTCTCATATGGAATCAGGCTTGGTATGCTGAATGAGTCACTTCCTCAATGAGGCAATTGTCAGAAAAATAGGAGACTTAGCTTGAGGGTAAATATTGTTGGGTCACTTGAAATGTATGCAGATTTGACATTTCCCTTCTGATTAGCATGTCTACACATTAAAGTTTTTTGTATGTCACATCGGATAGTTCAGATGCCAGAGTAATGTCAGTGAGCACTTGATAGAAACTTAATTTTATTCTTGATAATGAAAATGGGTGGATTAAGGAGGAAACGTAAGGTAGGAACCTCGTTAGGTGACACATGAAATGTATAGGAGGGTATTCAGAATAAAAAGAAAATACTGGAGAGGAAAGTAATATTATCCACTGTGTGCCAGTAGATCTCTCTCTCTCTGTCTCTCTGTATATATATGGATGTATATGTGTGTGTGGCATATATATACACTAATATAGGGCTTCCCTGGTGGCTCAGGTGGTAAAGAATCTGCCTCCAGTGCAGGAGACCCAGGTTCAATCCCTGGGTTGGGAAGATCCCTTGGAGGAGGGCATGGCAACCCACTCCAGAATTCTTGCCTGGAAAGTCCAAGGGACAGAGGAGCCTGGCAGACTACAGTCCCTAGTGTTCTTGCCTGGAAAATTCCATGGGCAGAGGAGCCTGGCAGGCTACAGTCCATAGGGTCACAAAGAGTCAGACATGACTGAGCATATGAACATGCCCATGTGTATGTGTGTGAAAATATATATGTGCACTAATATATTTATACATACACACACACACAGTGAAGGCAAAAGTCGCTTAGCCGTGTCAGACTCTTTGCAGCCCCACAGATTATATAGTCCATGGAATTCTCCAGGCCAGAATACTGGAGTGGGTAGTCATTCCCTTTTCCAGAAAATCTTCCCAACCCAGGGATCGAACCCAGGTCTCCCACATTGCAGGCAGATTCTTTACTAGCTGAGTCACAAAGGAAGCCCAAGAATACTGGAGTGGGTAGCTTATCCCTTCTCCAGAGGATTTTCCCAACCCAGGAATCGAACCAGGGTCTCCTGCATTGCAGGTGGATTCTTTACCAACTGAGCTATCAGGGACTTATTTATTTAAAGAGGATCATAATCTTTAAAAGGATTAAATTAATTATACACACAATAATTTAATCCTTTTAAAGATTATGATCCCCTTTGAATAGATAAGAGACATGAAACACTTAGCCTAATGTCAAACAGTAAAATAGCAGAACTGGAATTTCAAACTTAAGCCTGTGTGATGCCAAAGTCCAAGATTCTCCTAACATAGCATTCTGTCTCCTTAAGATACAAAATGTTCAACCTTGCCCTGACAGGAAACCTTAATTGAAAGTGGTAAGCATACCATATAAATTCCATATATATATGTGTTAGTATACTGTATTGGTGTTTTTCTTTCTGGCTTACTTCACTCTGTATAATAGGCTCCAGTTTCGGGGGGATGATTTGGGAGAATGGCATTAAAACATGTATAATATCATATAAGAAACGAATCACCAGTCCAGGTTTGATGCAGGATACAGGAAGCTTGGGGTTGGTGCACTGGGATGACCCAGAGGGATGGTATGGGGAGGGGGGTATGGGAGGGGGGTTCAGGATGGGGAACACATGTACACCCGTGGCGGATGCATGTTGATGCATGGCAAAACCAATACAATAAGGTAAAAAAAAAAAAAAAAAAAGAGAAAGTGGTAAGCAGCATCTAGGTATCCTGATTCTATCCTCAGTTTGCAAATATAAAATCAGAAGTTCAGAGGATTTCCTGGTTTAATTTTTACAGATAATGAATATCCAGTCTCCACTTGAACACTTTCAGTGGCCAGGAGATTTTTCTTTCCCTATTCATCCATCCATGTCTATCTTGGTTCCCATACTGCTATGTTTATTCATAAACCAATATCTCTACCTATGACCTTATATGTTTAAATGTACAATTGTATTCCACATCTAATTATGACTTGAGAATATTTGCTCTGCTAGAGACTGTAGTGCCTATCATTTATTTTATAATTTATTCATCACAATAAGCCAATAATATATGCCCTATTTTTACCCCTAATTTACTGAAGAAGAATGTGAACTTATGAAACTAAATAACTTGTCCAAGTCACATAATTAAGGGTAATAATACATCAAAGTAGTGCAACAACTTCCAGTTTCAACCTTTTCCTAACATGATAGCAATCCATAGCATGCAATATGCAAGGACAGCATGATCAGGAGAAGAAATGCAGCCATAATCTTCAATTTGAAGTTGGCTATGTAATCCTACGCTTTTATTTCCTGCTGCCAAAATTTTATAGAATATAGCACCGAAGAGCAATGAAAAGGTGGTCCAGATAAATCCCAGCTTTCACCATCATCTGTGTACACACTGTACCACTGGAGACCTCTCTCATATCTCACACCATACATTAGATCAGTGGTTGTCAAACTATGGCCCACAGCCAAAACTTGTTCACTTTCTGATTTTTAAAGAAAGTTTTATTGGAACACATCTACAACCTTTAATTTACATATTGTTATGGCTGTTTCCTCACTACGAGGGCAGAGTTATAGTGTCTCCAGAGACTGTATAGTTCACAAAGCCTAAAATATTACTCTCTGACCCTTTTAAAGAAAGTTTGTCAGCTCCAGCATTAGAACTTTTGCATAATTTCTTCATTTTACTTATATAGAATGTATACAGAGGGAATGATAGGCTGTCATAGGGTGGCCACATGCACTGCATGAGAAATTGCAAAGTAACAGCCAAAATAATTTGGCAATTTTGAGTTGGAGAACTGAGACAAAGAAATGTTATCCAAACTGTATTTTAGTTCAAGCCCTCTACTGTTAACACAGCAATTCTGAAATGGCTTCTCTAATCCTCAGTGAAGCACCAGAGGATGTTAACTGTATTCACTTATCGTGACACTGCCCTTAAAGCAGTAATTCTCAATCTTGATTCACCTGAGGAGATTAACAAAAGACATACACATAGTTGGTTGCACCATGGATAGAAATCCCAGACCTACTAAGTCAAAAATGCATGGAACAGAAACAAGACATTTGTATTTTCAAAATATTTTATCAAGCAACTAGTATCTGATATCATTGCTGGGCAACAACTGCAAATAAATCTACTTCATCTTTCTGTGGGGCTTCCCGGGTGACTTACTGGTAAAACATCCTCCTGCCAATGCAGGAGCTGCCAGAGATGCCTGTTCAATCCATGGGTAGGGAAGATCTCCTGGAGGAGGAAGTGGCAACCCATTCCAGTATTCTTGCCTGGGAAATCCCATCTACAAGGAGCGTGGTGAGCTACAGTCCATGGGGTCACAAAAAGTCAGACATGACTGAGAGACTGAGCATGCACACATCTTTCTGTAAGCACTTGAAGATAATTATAATTCCATGGCTTTGCATATCATCTATGTGTCAAATACTCTACCTTAACCTTTCTCTGAACTACAGTCACTTTTTTTTTTATCACTCTCTATTTGATATTTCTAGGTGATATCTCAAACTTCATCTGCCCCAATATGAAGTGTTGATTTTTCCACTAAAGTCCTCTTCATCACAGTTAATGGCACCACCTATTCATTTGTTTAAGCCTAAATTCTGAAGGAGATCAGCCCTGGGATTTCTCTGGAAGGAATGATGCTAAAGCTGAAACTCCAGTACTTTGGCCACCTCATGCGAAGAGTTGACTCATTGGAAAAGACTCTGATGCTGGGAGGGATTGGGGGCAAGAGGAGAAGGGGACGACAGAGGATGAGATGGCTGGATGGCATCACTGACTCAATGGATGTGAGTCTGAGTGAACTCTGGGAATTGGTGATGGACAGGGAGGCCTGGCGTGCTGCGATTCATGGGGTTGCAAAGAGTCAGACACGACTGAGCTACTGAACTAAAATGAACTGAAATTCTAAAATAGTTCCATGATTTTTTTTCACCAATCTCTCATTGGTAAGTCCAAAATAAATCATTTTTCTTTTCAATTTGAATTTTTAACTCCTCTCGTTCATAATTTTTTCTCTCCATGGCAATTATAGTGATATTTCTAAAATTATGTCAAGCTGCTTCCCTGCCTAACACCCTCCAATGATGTTCTGCTACATCAAAAAAAAAAAAAAAAAAGAAAGAAAAAACAATGCAAACTTCTTCCTGTGTCCTAAAAATTGTACATGTTCTGGCTGTTGCCAGAATCCATCTTTATCACTTTTCCTCTCTGTTCTCATGACAGCCTCATGAGTCTTCTTTCTTTTCCTTGAACACTAACCTCATTCATTTCTCAGTACTTTGTATTTGCTATTTCTTAAGCTACGACACTTTTTCATGTCTAGCTCCTTCTTATCAGGTAAGATACAGCTCAGAGAAGCCATTCCTAACTACCTTATCTAAAGAAACCAAGTTAAAGCACTGGATCACTTTTACTGAATCATCTTATTCTATTTTTCACATAATTCATCTATGTGAAATTTTCATATTTGTTGATTATCCATAATCCTGCCAAAGAATACAAAATCCTCAGGAATAAACCAAATGCCTAGAATGATGTGTAATGCACAGTGGTTGTGTACTTATTAAAGTACTGTTTTTCTATTTAATTTTTTTTTAAGCTAACTTCTCCTATTTTTCAAATACTTAGTACACGATGACAACAATGTGAGTTTATTAACTATAATCTATTCCATGTTCACAAACAATCTATTCTAGTTACCTTGCCCTATATTTGCTCTGAGCAGAAGCTGGTCTTCACCTTTCTTTGAAAGCGTCCTATGCGTTTTTACAATATTTGTGTACATAGTAAGTATTGAATAAATGTTGATGAATGGACTATATAATGGGCTTTTGGCTCCATACATCAAGACTTTCTTGAAGGACAGATAATTACTTCTACTTTATATCTGACATTTTAATATAACTGGCTGTGGTCATTATCCTTTGGAATTGCATTCTAGTCAATTCTTACAAAAAAGAAGAAAATAAGGCACAATTACCTTGTGAGCAATCCACAATTGGATTTGCATTTAAAAATTGCTGAGTGAGCACTCCTGCCTGATGGCCAAATGAAATTAATCTCTTGTAACTCAAGGTCTTATCTATTTGGAGATGCAGGGGTAGGAGGGTTAAGGAAGACTGAAGGATTCCTGAATGGTAAAAGTCGTCTCTCTCATTATTTATGTTTATGGGGTGCTTGCATTGATCTCTCACTGAACTACCCAAGGGGAATATAAAGGTGGTTAAGATACTGTCCCTATTCCTGAGAAGCTCTCCATCTCTAGGTTACATGGTCACATCCCTGTCCAGCCTGCACATGACTTCTTGGAAACATCCCACATCCCTGATGATGGAAAGGATCAGGTGTTCACGTTGATAATAGCTTATTCCCTCTTCTGGGCACTGCTGTTGGTCTATGGGTAGATACTGTGAGTCAGTTTCATAAAAATTTAAATCAAAGGAACAAACTCTAAGGGAGTTGGCCTTTGAATTGTATAAATGGTAGAATACAGATGTCCATGAATTCCTTTTGCTTTGGTCCTTGGAAGGGTCTCAATCCTGACCTGAGCCCTATTTATTCTTTTTTTTTTTTTTATTTCAACATGGCCTTAAGAGAATTTGAATAGGCTTCTGTTTCTTGCAGCAAAATTTCCATTAAAAAGTTATTTAGATAAGAACTATAAACCAAAATCTATACTTTAGCATGACTGGTGCAATAATACAGTTTGGTCAGGTTACTATGTACAAAGAGGGGATGCCTTCAGTTTGGGCTAAGAAGGTCAGAGAAATCTTACAGGAGATAACACCTAAACTGAATTATGGAAAGTAATAATTAACTTGGAGAAAAACAGTAGAGGAAAAAAAGGGAGGTTTTTGTAGCCTGAAAAAATTCAGGGGTGTAAAACAGCAGGTATATTTTGGGAAATGCAAGTTTAGTGTAATTAGCTCAAAATACAAGCTGATGAAGCATCAAGGAAGGTATCTGGAAAAGTAGGTAGGAGCAAGACCATGGAATGTCTTTGATAAGATTTGTCAGCTGAAAAAATGGACAATGTGAAGAGTTTTTATTTTAGTCTTACTCAGGACAAAAGGAGGACTATGGCCTTGGAGACAGCATTTTAGATAGCTCTGGGGAATTCCTCCAAAGAGGTAGAAAGTGAAAGCATTAATCCTCACTTGTGTCTGACTCTTTGAGACCCCATTGATTGTAGCCTACCAGGCTTCTCTGCCCATGGAATTCTCCAGGTAAGAATAGTGGTGTGGGTAGCCATTCCCTTCTCCAGGGGATCTTCCTGATCCAGGGATTGAACCCAGGTCTCCTTTATTGCAAGTGGATTCTTTACTGTCTGAGCCACCAGGAAAACCCCCAAAGAGGTAGAGGGAAAGGTCAATACATATGATTATAGTGAAGAGGGATAGATACAGCCAAGCACACATTTTTGCAGAAAGTTGCTGCTAGTCATGAGGAGCAGGAATCTTCATTAATGATTTCAGTGATTTCCTAAATATGAGGAGATATAGGAATTTGGGCTCATAAAATCATCTTCTGAAAATATCTGACTGTCTGAAGGCCTGTTCTGCCACTTTCCCCAAAAACAGAGTGCCTCATTCCTGATCTCCACCTTGAACTCCTTTCCAGGTATGTTGAAGGTCAGCAACTAGGATGGCTAATGACCTAATCCTTCTAATGGCAGGTGACATTTTTTAGTTAGCAGATGCTAAGTAGTTTAAGTTTTGCCTTGTAGGTTCATAATCTGCTGAATGACCAGATTTGATCCTTTTTCTGGGGACATCATGAATAAATCCTCAGGGACCCTCTGATTATTCTACAGCTCCTTTTGCAGGGGCAGCCCCAGGAAAGCTTTTGAAAAGAAACACAGAGCATGTGGAAAGGAGCCAAGATTCAAAATCAGTAGTCCAGCGTTTGAGCCTCTGCTCAACTGCTTCCTATCTGAGCAATATGGAAGAAGGAGTTTAATTCAATTGAAACTGTTTCCTTATCTAGATATAAAGTGGAAGTTATAAAATAGCTACCTCCCAGAGTTGTAGTTTAGATCCAATACATGTGTTCTTGAAGGTGAGATGTGTTAGTCCATCAGTCGTGTCTGACTCTTTGTGACCCCATGGACTGTAGCCTGCCAGGCTCTTCTGTTCATGAAATTCTCCAGGCAAGAATACTGGAGTGGGTAGCCATTCCCTTCTCTAGGGGATTTTCCCAGCCCAGGGATCAAACCTGGGTCTCCTGCTTTGTAGGCAGATTTATTACGGTCTGAGCCACCCGGGAAGCCCACATGTGTTCTTGTTGTTGTTCAGTTGCTCAGCTGTGTCTGACTCATTGTAACCTCATGGACTGCAGCACGCCAGGCCTCCCTGTCTTTCACCATCTCCCAGAAATTGCTCAGGCTCATGTCCATTGAGTTGCTGATGTCATCCCACCATCTCATCCTTTGTCATCCCCTTCTCCTCCTGCCTTCAATCTTTCCCAGCATCAGGGTCTTTTCTAATGAGTTGGCTCTTTGCATCAGGTGGCCAAAGTATTGGAGTTTCAGCTTCAGCATCCGTCCTTCCAATGAACACCCAAGACTGATCTCCTTTAGGATTGACCAATTGGATCTCCTTGGAGTCCAAGGAACTCTCAAGAGTCTTCTCCAACACCAAAGTTCAAAAGTATCTTCTTTGGTGCTCAGCCTTCTTTATGGTCCAACTATCACATCTATGCATGACTGCTTTAAAAACCATAGCTTTGACTAGATGGACTTTTGTCGGCAAAATAATGTCTCTACTTTTTAATATGCTTTCTAGGTTTATCATATATTTTCTTCCAAGGAGCAAGTGTCTTTTAATTTCATGGCTGCAGTTACCATCTGCAGTGATTTTGGAGCCCAAGAAAATAAAGTCTGTCACTGTTTCCATTGTTTTCCCATCTATTTGCCATGAAGTGATGGGACCAGATGCCATGATCTTAGTGTTTTGAATGTTGTGTTTTAAGCAAGCTTTTTCACTCTTCTCTTTCACTTTCATCAAAAGGCTCTTTAGTTCCTCTTCGCTTTCTGCCATAAGGGTGGTGTCATCTGCATATCTGAGGTTATTGTTATTTCTCCTTGCAATCTTGATTCCAGCTTGTGCTTCATCCCACCCAGCATTTCACATGATGTACTCTGGATATAAGTTAAATAAGCAGGGTGACAATATACAGCCTTGATGTACTTCTTTCCCAATCTGGAACCAGTCTGTTGTTCCATATCTGGTTCTAACTTTTGCTTCTTGATATGCATACAAATTTTATAGGAGGCAGTCAAGGTGATCTGGTATTCCCATAAAAAAACTGCCTCACAATCAAAGGCTTCAGCATAGTCAATGAAACAGAAGTACATGTATTTCTGGAATTCTGTTGCTTTTTCAATGATCCAATGGATGTTAGGAATTTGATCTCTGGTTCCTCTGCATTTTCTAAATCGAGCTTGTACATCTGGAAGCTTGTACATCATGTGTTCTTAATGTCCTGCTATAAGGTCATTTCTGACCTTACTCTTTCACAGGCAGCATCTCGATAAATTACAACCATATATTTAAGTAAATATTATTGTCTCATTTGAAATGGGGACACTGAGGCTCAGGGAGGTAAAGTGTCTATTTAGTTTCACACAACCAGTCATAGAGGTGCTGATATCCAAAATCACATTTTAAGAGTGGAAACCTATGGGACCTTCTCAAGACAGACTCCTCCCCCATATCCTCTGCTTTAGCTTCTCTTCTAAGTACTTAGATAATAGCATCTGATGCACATTTCCTGAATTGTTTTACAGGTGATAAAGCCCCCTCAAATGGAAGAAATTAAGTACTTTTTAAAATTTAACTTTTATTTTATATTGGAGTGTAGCTGATTTACAATATTGTGTTAGTTTCAGGTATATAGCAAAATGATTCAATTTTATATATGTATATCCATTTCTTTCAGATTCTTTCCCCATATAGGTTATATATTATGATTGCTCAATTGCATGGTGATTCTACTTTTATTTATTTATTCTTTTAACTTTTTATCTTGTTTTGGGGTGCCTGGGCTTCCCAAGTGGCTCAGTCATAAAGAATCTGCCTGCCAATGCAGGATATGTCCTGAGATGCAGGTTCAATACCTGGGTCAGAAAGATCCCCTGGAGGAGGAAATGGCAACCCACTCTGCTCTTCTTGCCTGGATAATCCTATGGACAGAGCAACCTGACAGGGTACAATCTATGAGGCTGTAAGTCAGACGCAACTAAGCAACCGAGCATGCAAGGATATCCGATTAACAATCTTGTGATAATTTCAGGTGCACAGCAAAGTGATTCAGCCATACATAGACATGTATCAGTTCCCGCCCCCCACTCCCACCCCGCCAAACGTCCCTCCCATCCAGGCTGCCAGCTAACATTGAGCAGAATTCCCTGTGCTCTACAGTAGGTTCTTGTTGGTTATCCATTTTAAATATAGCAGTGTGTACATGTCGATCTCAAACTCGCTAACTATCTCCTCCTCCTCTTTCCCTGCCCTGGCCCCATAACCAAAAGTTCTCTGTCTGTGAGTCTGTTTCTGTTTTGTAAGCAAAGTCATTTGTATCATGTCTTTTAAAATTCTGCATATAAGGGATATTATTAACATATGAATTTCTATTTCTCTGTCTGACTTACTATGCTAATCTCTAGGTCCATCCATGTTGTTGCAAATGGCATTATTTCATTCTTTTAAATGGCTGAGAAATATTCCGTTGTATGTATATATTACATTTTCCTTCTCCATCTCTTTGTTGATCAACATTTAGGTTGCTTCCATGTCTTGGCTGTTGGAAATAGTGCTTCAATAAACACTGGGGTGTAAGTATCATTTCAGACCATGATTTTCTCTGGATATATGCCCAGGAGTGGGAGTCAGAACTTTCATTCATGTGGGAGAACCTCTGTGATGTCATCATTTTCCAGTTTGTGGGTCGCCCACCTGGCAGGTATAGGGTTTGATTATATCATAGAAACACTCCTCCCAGCATCTCGTTGTGGCTTCTTCTTTGTCTTTGAATGTAGAATATCTTTCTGGTAGACAAAAAAGGTTTCAATCTTTTTTGTCAATGGTCATTCAGCAGTTAGTTGTGATTTTGATGTCTTTGTGAGACGAGGTGAGCTCAAGTCCTACCCTATCATCTTGTCTCCTTGCCTAACCCAGAAATTAATGATTTGATGACCATGAACATGTTGCCTACAGATTTCTGGTGCCCAAGGATTGATAATGTCAGCCCCTGTGACACCACTCTGTTACCTCACCATCAACCAACCAGAGAATTGTGCATTACTCTTGGATGCCACTCACTTACCTGACCTTTAAAAATGTTTTGCTGAAACCCATTGAGTAGCTTAGGCTTTTTGAGTATTAGCTGTCATGGACTCCTAGTACGAGACCCCACAACAACTGCCACACTTTCCTTTACCACAACCTAGTGTTAGTAGATTGACTTCACTGTGAGCAGGTGAGGGGACCCAAACTTACTTTAGCAACAGTACATGTTGGACTTTATTTTTTTTAAATTTAATTTTATTTTTAAACTTTACAATATTGTATTGGTTTTGCCAAATATCGAAATGAATCTGCCACAGGTATACATGTGTTCCCCATCCTGAACCCTCCTCCCTCCCCATACCATCCCTCTGGGTCGTCCCAGTGCATCAGCCCCAAGCATCCAGTATTGTGCATTGAACCTGGACTGGCGACTCGTTCCATATATGATATTATACGTATTTCAATGCCATTCTCCCAAATCATCCTACCCTCTCCCTCTCTCACAGAGTCCGAAAGACTGTTCTATACATCAGTGTCTCTTTTGCTGTCTCGTACACAGGGTTATTGTTACCATCTTTCTAAATTCCATATATATGCATTAGTATACTGTATTGGTGTTTTTCTTTCTGGCTTACTTCACTCTGTATAATAGGCTCCAGTTTCATCCACCTCATTAGAACTGATTCAAATGTATTCTTTTTAATGGCTGAGTAATACTCCATTGTGTATATGTACCACAGCTTTCTTATCCATGCATCTGCTGATGGACATCTAGGTTGCTTCCATGTCCTGGCTATTATAAACAGTGCTGTGATGAACATTGGGGTACACGTGTCTCTTTCAATTCTGGTTTCCTCAGTGTGTATGCCCAGCAGTGGAATTGCTGGATCATAAGGCAGTTCTATTTCCAGTTTAAATCCAGTCCTTTCC
Source organism: Bos grunniens (assembly GCF_055505025.1). Lineage (NCBI taxonomy): Eukaryota > Metazoa > Chordata > Mammalia > Artiodactyla > Bovidae > Bos > Bos grunniens. The sequence goes on along the minus strand of NC_141167.1, from coordinate 36,384,682 downwards.
CTCCAAAACACTGAATCATAAAAATAACAATGTTTTAACAATAAAATATTTTGCACATAATAATCGTCACCACTTTCAGTGGATAAAGTCAGTATTTGCTGAGCTCCCATCTCCTTTTTTGGGATAGATTCTGTCACTCAAGTGCTCTGAATCTCCTTGGGCTTTCTTCTTATTATATGCAAAATGGGCTTCCCATTTGCATGGCTTGCTGGTAAAGAATCCATCTGAAATACAGGAGACCAACTGCCATGCTGGAGACCCAGGTTCAATCCCTGGGTTGAGAAGATCCCCTGGAGAAGGAAATGGCAACCCACTCCAATATTCTTGCATGGAAAATCTCATGTACAGAGGAGCCTGGTGGGCTACAGTGCATGGGGTCACAAGAGTTGTACATGACTTAGCAACTAAACTACCAACCACCAACCACCATAGGCAAAATGCCTCTAGGCTGCCCCTAAAGCATCACCTGATTGCAAGGTCATCACTGACTGCCTGTCCAAAACGATTTTTTTTTTTTCCTGATATTCTATTCCATTACAGTCTTGCTAGGAACCTAAAAATTCTTGTGATTTATTGATTTATTCCAAAGCGTAGAAAACTTTTTTTTTTATTGTTCCTCCATTTCAACAGAGGTTCCTTGAAGACTTAGTTCCTTAATCCATTATGTGTTAAAACTGTTTTTAGGAACATTGATGCTAAGAGATGGTCCATTAAAAAAGAATTCATGAGAATCACTATATTGATTAACATCTTAGATGTCACCTTATTTCTCATGCTCATGAGCTTTATTTTTTTAATGAGGAAATAATTGTCTTATTGATGTTAATGGTATAATTAATGAGAAAGTAAATATTTTTTAAAAAACTATCATAGCCATGTAGCTCTATACAAATAGAAGTTATGATTCTGATGCAAATTAATTAATGTTAGGTACTATACAATGTTCTTGCCTGGAGAATCCCAGGGACTGGGGAGCCTGGTGGGCTGCCGTCTTTGGGGTCACACAGAGTCAGACACGACTGAAGTGACTTGGCGGCAGCAGCACTATACAATGTTAGCAATCATTAATGTTATTGCTATTAATAATATATCAAATAAAAAGCAAATATGAACTAAAGTAAGGAGAGACTTTATTCAAAAACAATATTATAGTAAGGAAAGTGAGACTATTGCAATAGAGAGAATTCTTTGACTATAAGATCTGAAAGCATCTTAATCTGAAAAGGGATTTTCTTTTAGAGGGAGAGGTAAAAACCATTAAAATCAGCTGATTCTCAGAAAATTTTCAAGAAGAATTATTTCAAGTTCCATGCTCAGTAGTGGGGCAAAGTTTGGAGATCTGGGAGAAGTAGAAAACCCTGAGCAAAACTTGGTCAAGTCAAGTTTTGGGCTGTTGGCCAAACTGGTCAGCAGAAAAAGACAGTTCAGTTAATCACAAATGAGACAAAGATGGGAATTTGGAAGTCTGGGTCTGGTCTTGTCATAAGCAAACAAGGTGTCATACGTGAGTCATATATAAGTCACATAGAGAATGGTGGTTCTTTGCAGTAAGACATTTAGGGTGAAGAGAATTTCTTAATTATTGCTGTTTTCCAGGAGCACAAGGCTTAAATAAATTTCAACACTGCCAGACATCATCTTTATCATTGCTTTTCTTGTGTGTAGTTAGTCACTTGAAATATATTATCTTTAGGCAAGTTGCCTAGTCTTTCAGACCTTCAGTTTTCTTATCAGTAAAATGGGAATAATTATAGTAACAACTAATTTGCTAGATTTCTATGAAGTTTACTGACAAGTGCCTAACAGCTATAAATATTGTATAAATGTTGGTTTTGTTTGTTTGTTTCATTTGTGTTATTAGTGGTTCCATGGACTCTGCTTCCTTCTCTTGTTCTTTTCCTTTTCCCCCTCTGCCCCCTCCTCCTTCTTCTCTTTTTCTTCTTCTGCTTTAATAAGGATAAATCTCACCTCATGCAGCAAAGAAGGGGAAGGGAGCAGGCATTTCTAGAATGAATTTTAGGTTCCTGATACAGGGCAACTCATTACTCACAATAAAATCCCAAACTGTCTCTTTAGTGGCCTCATATAAAGATCGAGGAAACTGAGGCTCAGCAAAGTTTGCCTAAGTTCATACAATTCACAGGTGAGGGAAAGAGATAATACAGGTGTGAGGTATCTGACTCGACTCTTTCTCATCAGGTCTCATGGAACATGAAATGCTCATGCACGTGAAACAGCCCAATTTTAACCCAGGAATATGGAAAAGAGATGGAGAAAAAGACACCTCAGCTGTATGAAAGTGAAAAGTGAAAGTGAAGTTGCTCAGTTGTGTCCAACCCTTTGTGACCCTGTGGACTGTGTCCGTGGGATTTTCCAGGCAACAGTACTGGAGTGGGTTGCCATTTCCTTCTCCAGGGGATCTTCCCTACCCAGGGATTGAACCTGGGTATCCCTCATTGTAGGCAGACGCTTTACCATCTGAGCTACCAGGGAAGTCTCAGCTGCATAGGCATGTGAATAATTGCTTTTCTTTTGTGATGGAATCAATGAGCTTTTTCTTCTGTATAATTGTCTTTGAAAAAGGCAGAGAAAAAGTTAAAGGGGGAGAGAGAGAGCTAGAGAGAAAAAGAGAGAGAGAACCCCAACCCATCAAGCCCATATTGCACATTGGCTGCCAGCAATGTTTCTTTTAAAATAAAATAAAAATGTTCAGTTGTAGATTTTTTCCCTTTTGGAGAGATGCAGGAATTGCAAAGACAGTGCCAGACAGCACTAGCATATGCTTATTTTTCTAGCTCAATGTGGGCAGCCTTTCTTAAACATTTTGTATAAATATATTTATTCTCCCACTGAGACCTTGCCTGCCAGGTTCAGGAACAACTGAGTAAGCAGATGCATTATAAATCGAGGAAAGAAAAGAAAGGATTGCCATGGAAATGCTGATGGCCCCTTTATTCTAGCTGAGTACATTGCCCTGGTATAATAAATTACTGGTTGATGCATTGATGATAAATCTATAGTGGTTTTCATATTCAAAGTAAAAGATATTTCACTCTGTCTTTGCTGGAGATGTAGTCAGAAGGCAAGGAAATGTTGACATCCGGTGGGCAGGATTGAAAAAAAAACACACACACACACAGACCCTTTGGTGTACAACCCACATTTGCAAGCTGTCTGCGTTTCTTGTATTGGCCTCAGCTTTGACAAATGTAAAAAAGTCACTAATATTTTGACACTCTGCCTGCCCAAGTCTGATACCAGCTGGCTGTGAAGCCACATACTCATTGTTCTGCTGGATTTTAAAGACTGGGTCCCAGCCAAAGGACTGGACTGGATCCATTCATTCATTTTCAAGATTGAAGTTGCAGCTTAACTGTAATGACCATTTCTCAACTCAATCTGGAAACCTCTTCCAAACCCAACAGATGCCTGAGAGGCAAATGTGCATTTGGATTAGAAACGATTCTCTCAGATAAAGAAACAAACGGTGATCTTTGATTCAGGAAAGAATTCTTTGCTTTGAGAGCAATTAATACTTTGTATATTGATTATGTCTTACTTTATAAAATGCTCATGCTTTTGGAACCTTAGTAAAAATCCTTATCTTACCATTTTAAATTAAATGAGTATTGAAATTGCAGAGAAATTATGACCCCAATTATGAAAAAAACATGCCCAGAGAAACACTGGAAGAAAACACCCCAAATGTCAAAAACATTAACAGTGGCAAGGGGGAAATGTTTAAGGTTATGGTGAGTTTTTCCTTTTTACTTTTATATGGTTTTCTTCTATAATATGTTTTAAGTTTATAATTGGAGAAAGAAAATAAACTATTCATTCTTTTGAAAACATACTGTTTCTTTTACTGTATTTTCAGCTCCAGTGACCATATTGTTCTAGTAATCATAAGCAACTATTGCTAAAGTGTGCTACAGCCATGGAAAATAAAACCACTCTATAATCTACAATATCTTTGCTTTCTACTTCTAAAAAAATGCTCCCCTGCTGTGTGTTCCTGCTGTCTCATTTTTCCAGTCACTTAATAATTGGAGACATTAACCCTGATCACTTGCAAATTTTCCATTTAAATTTATTTTCAGGTAAGCAGATGCTTGGGAAAACTGCCATCAAAGGGCTGTAGGAGAAAGGGAGTTATAACTTGATCCTGAAATCATTTGAGGGAATTATTTTCAGGCCATGATGAGATACCTATATACTTTAGTGTCAGAGTAATCTTTGAGAAATAATTTGTATTAACACTTTTTATATAAATCAATTTCTTGTGTCCTTCTATGGGCCAGATTCTGTATGAAGGACTTGTATGTGCTATTTCATGTCACCCTCAGACAACTTTATGAACTATATACCTTCATCATATACACTTCAGTTGAGGAAACTGATCTTATAAAGTTGAAAATTTTGAATCTATTGATATGTTAGTTTGATATTAGGTCATCCATAGGGTTGCAAAGAGTCAGACACAACTGAGCGACTGAGCACCCAAGCATTGTTTACCCTTAAGTTATGGAATTTTATATCAGAAAGACTTTGCTTTTGGTCTCAGTGCCTTGACTTAGAAGCTGGGAACTCTAGTCAATCAGTGTGCCTCTTTAAGGCCCAGTTTCTCTGTCAGTAAAATGGGGATAATAAAAAATTCGAAGACACAGGGCAACTGCAAAGACTAAAGCAATGTCATCAGCATCTATTGGAGAGAAGTGCTCTCATTCCAGCGCATCCCTTCCAAATAAAATCTGCTGAAAATGAACATAGAGATAGGCTTCTTTGGAAACGTTTCTTTATCCTTCCTGTTAAAATTTGACAGTATTTCTCCACAGCCTGTAGCCACATTCATCTCTTTGGCTCGTGCTGCATTGATTAAAAAGTGGATTGCCAGCAGTCATCTGTGATCGTGTACCATGGAAGGGCTGCTCTTCTCTTCCTCCACCCAGTTGTCCCATGCACTATTCATGAGTTCTACAATATTCCAAACTTTAATTTCTACAGATTAATTCTCACTAATTATTCACCATATGAACCTTTGCAGGAGAATTCCAGTGAATGCTCTTCCATCCTGAGGCAGGGAAGGCAATGTCGAATCGTTTTCTGATTTCAAGTGGAAAACAAACTAATTATGTGGAAATATGATAATAGATTGCGCTGCAGGGACCAGTCCTCTGCAGGCTTCAAAATGTTTGCTTATGATCGGCCCTTCGTGTTATTTCTTCCAGGAGGATCTGCCCTTTCATAATGCATCAACATTATTGACTGGCCTGTGATTCCTTACTTGGAGTTAAGATAATTTGCATAATTGTATATTACTTCCGTCTGGTGGAAACAAACAAGATGTTCGGGTGCTAATCATCAAGCAGGCAGCAGTGACTGCTGGGAAAAATAGCATGAGTCAAGCCCAAAAACAATGAAGAGCAGCTTCTTTCTTTGGCATCTTTCACCAGCTTTTCTAGACCCAGCTTTCTATGCCACTTGGCCACAGGCATTGTTCTTTCCTGACAGTCCAAACTTAGGAGGTTGCTGGGGTTAGTCATATGTACTCCAAATCCGTAAAATTATACAACATCCTTAGGTTGTGAATTTTCATATGCATTTGTGTTTGTTCAGGTCATTTCTTCTACTTGAAATGTCTTCCTTCTTCTGTCTGGCAGCAAGTCTCTTGTCCTTCAAAATCCAGCTCAAACGCCTTTCCTACTCAGTGTGCATTGTTCTCTAAGCGAATAAATACCAGATGAACACAATAGGTATTACACAAATTAATTCTCATTGCTTTGCTTAACAGTTTTTGACTTTCTGGTTTTCTAGTTCTACTTTAGGCATTCAGGATAGAGTAACCAAATAAGAAAACAAATCATGCTCCTTTTCTTCAGTTATTTAATGTTCTTCTTCTCTGTAGTAATTCATATTCCTATTTAGCAGTATTTATTCTGCCTTGTCATGCACCTGATGAACACCGTCATAGCTTACTTATATCTATAAACCCTTGACCAAGTACGTAGTAAGTGCTAAATAAATGTCCATTATACTTGAAGTTTCAGGAGAGTGGATCATGCAAACTGATGAATTACATCATAGATGCAAATGCTTGCCAGCTCCAGGTGATTTGTAGTGGCTGCATGAAGTGCTGAGAAAAGAATTTTGAGTCTGCTTATGCTTAGTGGAAAAGTTTTCTGTGATTGATTAGTCATGTCTGCAACGGGAGACCAGCAAACCATATATCATGTATTTGCATTCTTATAGTAGAGGTTTAACCTTGGGCATGTTCCAGATGATCAATGTAAGTATATACATTTAGTGAGTGAAATTGATGAATATCAGGGTTAAATTGGTTATGATCCACCAAGGGGATTTCAGCATTGTGATTTTGAACATTAAACTCTTGAAACAAAACATTTTGATTTACTTTTTATGGAAATCAAGTGTGTGTGCTAAAGTTGCTTCAGTCATGTCTTACTCTGTGCGACCCTATGGACTATAGCCTGCCAGGCTCCTCTGTCCGTGGGATTCTCCAGGCAAGGATACTGGACTGGGAAAAAAAAAAAAAGAATACTGGAGTTGGTTGTTATGCCCTTCTTCAGGGAATTTTCCTGACCTAGAGATCAAACCCATGTCTCTTAAGTCTCTGCATTGATAGGTGGGTTCTTTGCCACTAGTACCACCTGGGCAGCCCATAAAATCTGTCATTATTGGGCTAGGCACTTTCCATTTACTATGTCATCTAATTTGTCACAGCAACACTGTTTATTAGGTCATTAAAAAATATTTATTTATTTGGCTCCATCAGGTTTTAGTTGTGGTGTGTGGGCTCCAGAGTACACAGGTTCAGTAGTTACGGCATGTGGTCTCAGTTGCTCCGTGGGATGTGGGATCTTAGTTCTCTGACCAGGGGTTGAACTTGCATCCCCTGCATTGGAAAGTGGATTCCTAACCACTGGACCACCAGGGAAGTCCCTTATTAAGTCATTTTAATCCCAGGTGGTGCAGTGATAAAGAATTCACCTGCCAATGCAGGAGATACAGGTTTGACCCCTGGGTTGGGAAGATCCCCTGGAAGAAGAAATGGCTACCTACTCCAGTATTATTGCCTGGACAATTTTATGGACAGAGGAGCATGGTGGGCTATATAGTCCATGGGTTGGAAATAGATGGACATGACTGAGTGACTAAGCATCTTTATACAGTAATCCCATTTTATAGATTTAGAAACTGAAGCTCAGAAACTCAACCTGGATGAAAAAATTATGAATAGAAAATCTAAAATTCAAGTTCAGTTTGTTTTTATTTGAAAGTTCATGGTTTTTTTCATCATCCTCAATACAAATTGCCATTTAGTTCTAGTCTAAAGCATTTTGTTTTACTCTCCTGAGAAAGGAGCCACATTTACCTAGTGGGTAATGAGCCAACTATATGTGAAGTGAAAGTCGCTCAGTTGTGTCCAACTCTTGGCAACCCCATGGACTAATCTGCTAGGCTTCTCTGTCCATGTAATTCTCCAGGCCAGAATGCTGGAGTACTTAGCTGTTCCCTTCTCCAGGGGATCTTCCCAACCCAGGGATCGAACCCAGGTCTCCTGCACTGCAGGTAGATTCTTTACCATCTGGGCCACTATGTGTGAGGAATTCCAATGATTGTGATCTTTGTGGGTATTAGAGGAGCAGGGACCTCATGTAAGAGTGTGAGTGCAGACAGATTGAAGAATAGAAGTGGCTTAAATGGTTAAGAGGTTGAAAATGCTGAAAATGAAAGACAACTCCTTTTCTTGAGTGTCTTGCTTGCCAGGCATTGTGTTTCATGCTGAATGATTTTCTTGAACACTTTATGGTGAGCATTACTAGTGCCATTTCTAAAAATAAGGGAAAATAGGCTCAGAAAAATTGATTAACTATATTAATGACCAGAGAGATATTATTTATTTTACTCATCAAGTACTGTATCCGTAATTCAATATTGAGTTTTCTGTCTAGCACAAATCAGACTGTAAAGAAACAAATAAATACATAGAAATATATTTTTGTAATGGTTAGTAAAAAAGTAAACCGGATTTTAAGTCTGAATCTGTTCACATCTAAAGCCTACACTATTTCTATTATGTCATGCTGTCCTTGAGAAGTTTGAAATGTGCTTGTGACTTTGAAGCCAGTTCCATTTTTCAAGGATAACTTCTTACACAGTTGCCTCAATGCAGCTGGTCCTTTGGAAAAAATGTTTATAAGACGGCTTGGCAGGTTTCTTGGACATTAAATATCTCTTACAAAATAATATTTTGATGGATTACATGTAAATGAATCAGAAACATATGGCTTCCATTCCCTTTAGAGTGCACACACAGAATGATTTTATGTGTTTGGCAAAATGGATTTTCCTGAATGCCACCTTTATGTACCCCTCCCTTTCCATTCCCCAGTGCATTATGTCCAAGAAGACTGAGAGATCTTCTATGAATCCCACAGAAACTTGGATCCTTCCATCTCTGCTTCTGACTCCACACTCATATGAAGGTCATTTTACCCTTATATTTCCTAGAGCAGTCATGGTGGTGGTGGGTTAGTTGATAAGTCATATCCAACTGTTGCTACTGCAAGGACTATAGCCCGCCAGGCTCCTCTGTGAATGGAATTTCCCCGGCCAGAATACTGGAGTGGGTTACCATTTCCTTTTCCAGGGGATCTTCCTGACTCAGGGATCAAACCCACATCTCCTGCATTGCAGGTGGATTTTTTACTGACTGAGCCACAAGGGAAGTGGTAGCTGCTACTCAGTGAGACAAGCTAGTAGCTTGCTTAGGCCTTCCCTAGAAGATAAGACTATCATCACAATAGATACCTGTTTAGCTTCTTTGGAATGTTGAACATTCCACTCAGTCATTGCAAATAAAGAGACTTCCTCCTCATGTACAGTGTTAAGTCATGTGAACTTTATATTATTAATGTGTACATGTTTTGAGCTTTTGTGCCATGGGGCATTTCATCTGAAAATCTGGACTGTGCAGCATCAGATATTTATTTTGAATAGATTGAGGCTATTACCTTGTCTGTGGAGTATAAAATGCACCCATCATGACCTCATATCAAAGGTTGTTACCACAACATACACACTAGTGAAGCTACAGAACAGACTGATGACCAGCTGGACCACAAAGAAAGTCAGGAGGGCCTATTAGGTTTAGGAAGATGTTTTTATATCCATTCTCAAAAGCCAGTAAGTAAACTATAATGGTTGATATTAATATTTGCCTTCAGTTCAGTTCAGTTCAGTCGCTCAGTCATGTCTGACTCTTCGCAACCCCATGAATCGCAGCTCACCAGGCCTCCCTGTCCATCACCAACTCCCGGAGTTCACTCAGACTCACGTCCATCGAGTCAGTGATGCCATCCAGCCATCTCATCCTCTGTCATCCCCTTCTCATCCCGCCCCCAATCCCTCCCAGCATCAGAGTCGTTTCCAATGAGTCAACTCTTCGCATGAGGTGGCCAAAGTACTGGATTTTCAGCTTTAGCATCATTCTCTCCAAAGAAATCCCAGGGCTGATCTTCAGAATGGACAGGTTGGATCTCCTTGCAGTCCAAGGGACTTTCAAGAGTCTTCTCCAACACCATACTTCAAAAGCATCAATTCTTCAGTGCTCAGCCTTCTTCACAGTCCAACTCTCACATCCATACATGACCACAGGAAAAACCATAGCCTTGACTAGATGAACCTTTGTTGGCAAAGTAAGTCTCTGCTTTTGAATATGCTATCTAGGTTGGTCATAACTTTCCTTCCAAGGAGTAGCTGTCTTTTAATTTCATGGCTGCAGTTACCATCTGCAGTGATTTTGGAGCCCCAGAAAATAAAGTCTGATAATGTTTCCACTGTTTCCCCATGTATTTCCCATGAAGTGATGGGACCGGATGCCATGATCTTCATTTTCTGAAGGTTGAGCTCTAAGCCAACTTTTTCACTCTCCACTTTCACTTTCATCAAGAGACTTTTGAGTTCCTCTTCACTTTCTGCCCTAAGGGTGGTGTCATCTGCATATCTGAGGTTATTGATATTTCTCCCTGAAATCTTGATTCCAGCTTGTGTTTCTTCCAGTCCAGCATTTCTCATGATGTACTCTGCATATAAGTTAAATAAGCAGGGTGATAATATATAGCCTTGACGTACTCCTTTTCCTATTTGGAACCAGTCTGTTGTTCCATGTCCAGTTCTAACTACTGCTTTCTGATCTGCATATAGATTTCTCAAGAGGCAGGTCAGGTGGTCTGGTATTCCCATCTCTTTCAGAATTTTCCACAGTTTATTGTGATCCACACAGTCAAAGGCTTTGGCATAGTCAATAAAGCAGAAATAGATGTTTTTCTGGAACTCTCTTGCTTTTTCCATGATCCAGCGGATGTTGGCAATTTGATCTCTGGTTCCTCTGCCTTTTCTAAAACCAGCTTGAACATCAGGAAGTTCACAGTTCACGTACTGCTGAAGCCTGGCTTGGAGAATTTTGAGCACTACTTTACTAGCATGTGAGATGAGTGCAATTGTGTGGTAGTTTGAGCATTCTTTGGCATTTCCTTTCTTTGGGATTGGAATGAAAACTGACCTTTTCCAGTCCTGTGGCCACTGCTGAGTTTTCCAAATTTGCTGGCATATTGAGTGCAGCACTTTCACAGCATCATCTTTCAGAATTTGAAATAGCTCAACTGGAATTCCATCACCTCCACTAGCTTTGTTCATAGTGATGCTTTCTAAGGCCCACTTGACTTCACATTCCAGGATGTCTGGCTCTAGATGAGTGATCACACCATCGTGATTATCTGGGTCATGAAGATCTTTTTTGTACAGTTCTTCTGCATATTCTTGCCACCTCTTCTTAATATCTTCTGCTTCTGTTAGGTCCATACCATTTCTGTCCTTTATCGAGCCCATCTTTGCATGAAATGTTCCTTTGGTATCTCTAATTTTCTTGAAGAGATCTCTAGTCTTTCCTATTCTGTTGTTTTCCTCTATTTCTTTGCATTGATCGCTGAGGAAGGCTTTCTTATCTCTTCTTGCTATTCTTTGGAACTCTGCATTCAGATGCTTATATCTTTCCTTTTCTCCTTTGCTTTTCACTTCTCTTCTTTTCACAGCTATTTGTAAGGTCTCCCCAGACAGCCATTTTGCTTTTTTGCATTTCTTTTCTGTGGGAATGCTCTTGATCCCTGTCTCCTGTACAATGTCACGGACCTCATTCCATAGCTCATCAGGCACTCTTATCTATCAGATCTAGGCCCTTAAATCTATTTGTCACTTCCACTGTATAATCATAAGGGATTTGATTTAGGTCATACCTGAATGGTCTAGTGATTTTCCATACTTTCTTCAATTTAAGTCTGAATCTGGCAATAAAGAGTTCATGATCTGAGCCACAGTAAGCTCCCAGTCTTGTTTTTGCTGACTTTATAGAGCTTCTTCATCTTTGGCTGCAAAGAATATAATCAATCTGATTTCGGTGTTCACCATCTGGTGATGTCCATGTGTAGAGTCTTCTCTTGTGTTGTTGGAAGAGGGTGTTTGCTATGACCAGTGCATTTTCTTGGCAAAACTCTATTGGTCTTTACCCTGCTTCATTCCGTATTCCAAGGCCAAATTTGCCTGTTACTCCAGGTGTTTCTTGACTTCCTACTTTTGCATTCCAGTCCCCTATAATGAAAAGGACATCTTTTTTGGGTGTTAGTTCTAAAAGGTCTTGTAGGTCTTCATAGAACTATTCAGCTTCTTCAGCGTTACTGGTTGGGCATAGACTTGGATTACTGTGATATTGAATGGTTTGCCTTGGAAACAGAGATCATCCTGTCATTTTTGAAATTGCATCCAAGTACTGCATTTTGGACTCTTGTTGACCATGATGGCTACTCCATTTCTTCTGAGGGATTCCTGCCCACAGTAGAAGATATAATGGTCATCTGAGTTAAGTTCAGCCATTCCAGTCCATTTCAGTTCGCTGATTCCTAGAATGTTGACATTCACTCTTGCCATCTCTTGTTTGACCACTTCCAATTTGCCTTGATTCATGGACCTGACATTCCAGGTTCCTATGCAGTATTGCTCTTTACAGCATCGGACCTTGCTTCTATCACCAGTCACATCCACAGCTGGATATTGTTTTTGCTTTGGGTCCATCCCTTCATTCTTTCTAGAGTTATTTCTCCACTGATCTCCAGTAGCCTATTGGGCCCCTACTAACCTGGGGAGTTCCTCTTTCAGTATCCTATCATTTTGCCTTTTTATACTGTTCATGGGGTTCTCAAGGCAAGAATACTGAAGTGGTTTGCCATTCCCTTCTCCAGTGGACCACAGTCTGTCAGATCTCTCCATCATGACTCGCCCGTCTTGGGTTGCCCCATGGGCATGGCTTAGTTTCATTGAGTTAGACAAGGCTGTGGTCCTAGTGTGATTAGATTGACTAGTTTTCTGTGAGTATGGTTTCAGTGTGTCTGCCCTCTGATGCCCTCTTGCAACACCTACCATCTTACTTGGGTTTCTCCTACTTTGGGCGTGGGGTATCTCTTCACAGCTGCTCCAGCAAAGCGCAGCCGCGGCTCCTTACCTTGGACGAGGGGTATCTCCTCACCGCCACCCTTCCTGACCTTCAACGTGGGATAGCTACTCTAGGCCCTCCTGCGCCCGCACATCCACTGCTCCTCGGGCGTGGGGTTTGTCTTCCCAGCCGCTGCCCCTGACCTCGTTCGCGGGGTATCTCCTCTCGGCCACCGCCCCTGACCTTGGACTTGGGTAGCTCTTCTCAGCCGTTCCTGGGCTGTCGGAGCCTGGCATTCTCGGCCGCTGCCCCTGACCTCGGACGTTGGGTAACTGATTAGTTGAAAAAGTGAGATATCTACAGTAGGTAATGTATTATAAAAGGGTTATTGTAACATTCTAAAGCTAAAGAGTTGGAAAAAACAAGCCGGTGTAGAAAATATGATCCTAATAAATTGCAAGTGGTAACTTCAAAAGAAATTAAAGTGTACAGGTTTCACCAAAGTGTATAGATGTCACAAACTCACATGCCTCAGGGACAAAGGTCATTGAGTGAACACAGGAAAGAGTTAGTCAGGTTTGTTGGAGGCTGTGAGAAGCAGGATTGAGCACAATCCCCCCTGTAGCATATTCAGATGCATAATTTTAAAAGCCCTACTTGCAGTAGCTTTATCTTTGAATCATAGAAATAGATATATCCTTACCTGATTTTTAACCTCTGTGACCAGTCACTTCTGGGAAAATCTATTTCTCTTACATGTGCAAGCATCCCTTCTCCTTATCACTCTCATTTACTTCCTCCTACCTATCTTGATCTACAAATAGGATGACTGGATCAGCAGGCCAGAGTTTGCTTGTAGAAACTTTTACTCTTGAGAAAATTCGCCAATAGTGAATTTCTGCCAGATTCACTTTCTACCCCTTCCCTTATCCTTATCTTTCTCTTCTCTAATGCAATTTCTGTATTCAGGAAAGGAATCTGATTCTATTTAAAGTGAAAAAGGGAGTTTAGGTTGGAAGCAAGATAGTACAAGAGTTGTTTTCAGATTGCATGGACAAGGTTAGATTATCACAGAGAGCAAGATGAAAGGTCAATAATAACAGGTGGAGAAAAGAGGAGGATAACATTGAATGAAGTAAGTTTAATATAAAGGGTGTAATTTTAACAGTTTGTTTAGGTAGTTTTCAATTTACTATAGCCCCGCATCAGGTCAATTGGCTCATAGTCTCTGTAGCATTCATCTGGAAAAGCGCCACATCCTCTCTCATATGTTGTCTCAATAAGAAGTATTAATAGTATGTTTTAATGGCTGGGATCATTGGCTTTAAGTCAGACATATGTGTTTGAATCCTGGATCCTCAAATTTTCCTAAGATCACATAGCTGGTTACATCAGAATGTGTTCAGTTCAGTTCAGTTCTGTTCAATCACTCAGTCGTGTCTGACTCTTTGTGACCCCATGAATTGCAGCACGCTAGGCCTCCCTGTCCATCATGGAGAAGGTGATGGCAACCCACTCTGGTACTCTTGCCTGGAAAATCCCATGGACAGAGGAACCTGGTGGCCTGCAGTCCATGGGGTTGTGAAGAGTCGGACACTACTGAGCGACTTCACTTTCACTTTTCAGTTTCATGCATTGGAGAAGGAAATGGCAACCCACTCCAGTGTTCTTGCCTGGAGAATTCCAGGGACCGGGGAGCCTGGTGGGCTGCCGTCTATGGGGTCACACAGAGTCGGACACGACTGAAGCTACTTAGCAGCAGCAGCAGGCCTCCCTGTCCATCACCAACTCCCAGAGTTCACTCAAACTCATGTCCATCGAATCAGTGATGCCATCAAGCTATCTCATCCTCTGTCGTCTACTTCTCCTCCTGCCCCCAATCCCTCCCAGCATCAAAGTCTTTTCCAATGAGTCAACTCTTTGCATGAGGTGGCCAAAGTACTGGAGTTTCAGCTTTAGCATCATTCCTTCCAAAGAACACCCAGGACTGATCTTCTTTAGAATGGACTGGTTGGATCTCCTTACAGTCCAAGGGACTCTCAAGAGTCTTCTCCAACACCACAGTTCAAAAGCATCAATTCTTCAGCACTCAGCTTTCTTCACAGTCCAACTCTCACATCCATACATGACCACTGGAAAAACCATAGCCTTGACTAGACGGACCTTTGTTGGCAAAGTAATGTCTCTGCTTTCGACTATGCTATCTAGGTTGGTCATAACTTTCCTTCCAAGGAATAAGTGTCTTTTAATTTCATGGCTGCAGTCACCATCTGCAGTGATTTTGGAGCCCCCCAAAATAAAGTCTGACACTGTTTCCACTGTTTCCCCATCTATTTCCCATGAATAGAAGTGATGGGACCAGATGCCATGATCTTCATTTTCTGAATGTTGAGCTTTAAGCCAACTTTTCCACTGTCCTCTTTCACTTTCATCAAGAGACTTTTTAGTTCCTCTTCACTTGATTGCCAGGAGAAATATCAATAACCTCAGAATGTGTTACTTGGTATCAATTAAAAATATATATGGAATGCTTATTTTGTATAT
This sequence comes from Bos grunniens, assembly GCF_055505025.1. Taxonomy (NCBI): domain Eukaryota; kingdom Metazoa; phylum Chordata; class Mammalia; order Artiodactyla; family Bovidae; genus Bos; species Bos grunniens. The sequence continues at coordinate 36,369,633 of NC_141167.1, read as the reverse complement.
TTTAGATTTTACAGTGCAATTTTATATCCTTTGTTTCATGTATCCTAAAATGCTTTTATATGGTAGGAAGGGAAAAAATAAAAAATGCCATTGCTCCCAAATGAGAGATAAGAACCCAGAGGCTCATAGACTTTATTTAATTGACTTGCTTAGGACTACAAAGCTAGTAAGTAGTGGAGTCATTCCTATCTCCTAATTTTTTGACTGAATTTTCTCCCTACACTGTACTTTACCAAAAGGCTGGATTTGAAATGTTCATACCTTATTGTTAGTCGTTTAGCTATGTCTGACCCTTTGAAACCCATGGACTGTAGCCCACCAGGCTCCTCTGTCCATGGAATTCTCCAGGCAAGCACTGGAGTGAGTAATCATTCCCTTCTTTAGGGGATCTTCCTGACCCAGGAAACGAACCTGGGTCTCCTGCATTACAGGTGAATTATTTACCATCTGAGCTACCTGGGAAATGTTTATGGGTCTGCTTAAGTCCAGTAAAAAGAAGGTGAACCAAAAAATGACATATGGGATAGTGAAACTCATTTTTATATGCAAAAAGGTTAAAATTTTTTATAAGACAAAAGGGTACCATGACAAACTTTCAAGAGAGCTTCACTGAATTCATGTAGAATCAGTGATACAAAAGCAAGCTTAGTTAGGCATATCATGATTTACTCCCACTTGGAATGAATTGAGCACATAGCAGTAAAACAACCTTCTGACTAAGTAGGAAATCAACTTAGAATTATATGCTAAGGCCATGTTATGGACTGAATGTTTGTGTCTCCTAAGAATTCATGTGGAGAAGGTAATGGCACCCCACTCCAGTACTCTTGCCTGGAAAATCCCATGGACGCTGGAGCCTGGTAGGCTGCAGTCCATGGGGTCGCTAAGAGTCAGACACGACTGAGCGACTTCACTTTCACTTTTCAGTTTCATGCATTGGAGAAGGAAATGGCAACCCACTCCAGTGTTCTTGCCTAGAGAATCCCAGGAACGGGGGAGCCTGGTGGGCTTCCATCTATGGGGTCGCATAGAGTCGGACACGACTGAAGCAACTTAGCAGCAGCAGCAAGAATTCGTGTGTTGAGGTTCTAACCCCTAGTGTGATACTATTTGGAGGTAGAACCTTTGGGGAGATAATTAAGTTTCAATAACATCATGAGGGTGGTGCTCTCATGATGGGGTTAGTGCCTTTATAAGGAGAGGAAGAGACACCAGAGCTTATTTGTAACATGTGAGGATACAGGGAGAAGGCAGCCATCTGCCAGTCAGAAAGAGAGTCTTCACCAAGATCTGAATCTGTCAGGACCTTGATCTTGGTCTCATAAATCTATGAGAAATATATCTCTGTGGCTTAAGCCACCTGATTTATAGTATTCTGTTATAGCATCTTCATCTAAGACAGGCATCTGTCTTAGAATACAAAATCCCTCTAGACTTCAAATCCAGGACATTTCATCAGAGAAGCCAATCTAGAAAATAATTTAAAAAGAAGTTTACACTGAAAATATATTGAAATTCAGAACTTAATAGACAATTTTGGGTGGGCTGGACATAAAAGGAGAGGGTATAAATGACTGGAATAAAAATTGGTAGAAAAGATCAGAAACATAGAGAAAAAAGTGGAAATGTAGAGAAGCACATAAAGGAATGTGAAACATAGAGAAAGGGTCTCACATACGCATATTTAAAAACATAGTTGGATATGGAGAGAAGACAGAGGAAAAGGATTATTTGAAGAACTCTGGGCTAAGAGTTGTCCAAAATTTATAAAAGGCATTAAGCCACAAAACTAAAGAAATCTATAGCCTTAAGAAGTATCATTACAAACAATTTTTCAGTTTCATGAATACTTCACAGCAAACTGATGAAACTCCAAAGACAAAGAAAATCTTGAAAGCAGTTAGATGAAAAGATTCATATTATTTTTAAAAGAGCACTAAGACTGATAGCTGATTAAAAAAAAAAAGCTATTGAGGATTAATTAAAGTATACCACATCACACATATTTAAAGCATAATTAGATCATTTTTGACATATGTATTATGCAGGTCAGGAAGCAACAGTTAGAACTTGACATGGAGCAACAGACTGGTTCCAAACAGGAAAAGGAGTATGTCAAGGCTGTATATTGTTACCCTGCTTATTTAACTTATATGCAGAGTACATCATGAGAAACACTGGGCTGGAAGAAGCACAGGCTGGAATCAAGATTTCCAGGAGAAATATCAATAACCTCAGATTGCAGATGACACCACCCTTATGGCAGAAAGTGAAGAGGAACTAAAAAACCTCTTGATGAAAGTGAAAGAGAGTGAAAAAGTTGGCTTAAAGCTCAACATTCAAAAAACGAAGATCATGGCATCTGATCCCATCACTTCATGGGAAATAAATGGGGAAACAGTGGAAACAGTGTCAGACTTTATTTTTTTGGGCTCCAAAATCACTGCAGATGGTGATTGCAGCCATAAAATTAAAAGACGCTTACTCCTTGGAAGGAAAGTTATGACCAACCTAGATAGCATAGTCGAAAGCAGAGACATTACTTTGCCACCAAAGGTCCGTCTAGTCAAGGCTATGGTTTTTCCTGTGGTCATGTATGGACGTGAGAGTTGGACTGTGAAGAAAGCTGAGCACCGAAGAATTGATGCTTTTAAACTGTGGTGTTGGAGAAGACTCTTGAGAGTTCCTTGGACTGCAAGGAGATCCAACCAGTCCATCCTAAATGAGACCAGTCCTGGGTGTTCACTGGAAGGACTGATGCTGAGGCTGAAACTCCAATCCTTTGGCCACCTGATGAGAAGAACTGACTCATCGGAAAAGACCCTGATGCTGGGAAAGATAGAAGGCATGAGGAGAAGGGGGCGACAGAGGATGAGATGGCTGGATGGCAACACCAACTCAATACACATGAATTTAGGTGAACGCCGGGAATTGGTGATGGACAGGGAGGCCTAGCATGCTGCGATTCACGGGGTCATAAAGAGTTGGATACGACTGAATGACAGAACTGAAGTGAACTATAGTAGTGAAGCCATCACCACCAATAAAGATTCTAAACTTTTCTGTCACTTAGAAAAGTTCATTGTATCCATTGTAATCTAGTCCTCTGTCTTCCCCATCCCCAGACAACAACTAATTTGTTTTCTGTCACTACAGATTAGTTTAGATGGTCTACAGCTTTTTATATAGATGGAATAATATAACATACACTCTTTTGCCTGTCTTCTTTTACTCAGCATAGAAGTTCTGAGATTAATTAATGTTGTTTTATGACTAAGATGTATAAATAGTTAATTTCTTTTTATTGCTAAGAATGCTTCATTGCTTGATTAGTCCACAGATTGTTTACCCGTTCACCTGTTGTTGAACATTTGGGCTATTTTCAGCTTTTGCCTATTACAAGTAATGCTGCTATGAAAATTTGTGAAAAATTCTATGTAGACATATGTTTTGATTTTCTTGAACAAATATCTAGTTATAGAATGGCTGGATTTTATGATATATACTTATATATATATATGATACATATATATATATTAAAAAAAAAAGCTGTCAAGCTGTTTTCTAAGGTGGTGGTACCAGTTTGTATTTTCAACAGCAGTGAAACAGAGTTCCAACTTTTCTAAATTCTCACCAACACTTGGTAAGTTTTTTAAAAAAAATTTCCAGTCTTATTAGTGGATTTGCAACATATTTTATTATGGTTTTAATTTGAATAGCATGTGGCATCCTCCAGGATCAGGGATTGAACCCCTGTCTCCCACATTGGCAGCTGGATTTTTTACCACTGCAGAAAGTTTTTAAATCAGATAGTTTAAATCTGTCTATTTTGTTCTTTAATTTCAGTTCTTTTGGCTGCTTTAGATCCTCTGCTATTTTATTTCCACATAAATATTACAATCAGCTTTTATTTATTTCCACAAAAGAAGCCTGCTCACATTTTGATTAGAATTGTGTTGAGTATCAGTTCAGTTCAGTCATTCAGTCGTGTCTGACTTTTTGTGACGCCATGGTCTGCAGCACATTAGGCTTCCCTGTCCATCACCAACTCCCAGAGCTTGCTCAAACTCATGTACATCAAGTCAGTGATGCCACTGAAGCATCTTATGTGTTAGTATACTGATCAATTTAATGAGAAGTGACTCATAGAAGCTAGAAGATAATGGGGTGAACTCTTTATAAAGTTAAGAGAAAATAATTGCCAGTGTACAATTATAATCACAATGAAAATATTCTTCTAAAATAAAGGAGGAAATTGAGACATTTTCAAGTAAACTTATTGAGATTAATAATAACCTTATTATTCATTGCCAGTGGATCTATCAAAAGGAATATTGAAGTGGGTTATTCTTACAAAGGGAAAATGGTCCAAAATGGAAGTATGATAATGCAAAATGGATTAAAAAGTAATGGAAAGGGTAAATGTGCATGGTGTATCTAAATTAATATAGATTGTATAAAACAGTTTTTTTATTGTTCAAATCCTTTTTTAATTTTTAATTTTTTTTTTATTGAAGGATAATTGCTTTACAGAATTTTGTTGTGTTCTGTCAAACCTCAACATGAATCAGCCATAGGTATACATATATCCCCTTCCTTTTGAAATTCCCTCCCATCTCCCTCCCCTTCCCACCTCTCTAGGTTGATACAGAGCCCCTGTTTGAGTTTTCTGAGCCATACAGCAAATTCCCATTGGTTATCTATTTTATATATGGTAATGGAAGTTTCCATGTTACTTTTTCCATACATCTCACACTCTCCTCCCCTCTCCCCATGTCCATAAGTCTATTCTCTATGTCTGTTTTCCCCATTGCTGCCCTGTAAATAAGTTCTTCAGTACCTTTCTTCTAGGTTTCGTATATATGTGTTAGAATACGATATTTATCTTTCTCTTTCTGACTCACTTACTCTGTATAATAGGTTCTAGGTTCACCCACCTCATTAGAATTGACTCAAATGTGTTCCTTTTTATGGCTGAGTAATATTCCATTGTGTATATGTACCACAAATTCTTTATCCATTCATCTGTTGATGGACATCTAGGTGGCTTCCATGTTCTAGCTATTGCAAATAGTGCTTGCTGCAATGAACAATGGGATACATGTGTCTTTTTCAATTTTGGTTTCCTCAGGATATATGCCTAGGAGAGGGACTGCAAGGTCATATGGTGGTTTTATCTGAGTTTTTTAAGGAATCTCCACAGCGTCTTCCATAGTGGCTATATCAATTTACATTCCCACCAACAGGGCAAGAGTGTTCCCTTTTCTCCACACCCTCTCTAGCATTTACTGTCTGTAGACTTTTTGATGATGGCCATTCTGACAGGTGTGAGGTGATATTTCATTGTAGTTTTGCTTTGCATTTCTCGAATAATACATGACGTTGCGCATCTTTTCATGTATTTGTTAGCCATCTGTATGTCTTCTTTGGAGAAATGTCTGTTTAGGTCTTTTCTCCACATTTTGATTGGGTTGTTTGTTTTTCTGGCATTGAGTTGTATGAGCTGCTTATATATTTTGGAAATTAATCCTTTGCCAGTTGTTTCATTTGCTATTATTTTCTCCCCTTCTGAGAGTTGTCTTTTCATCTTGCTTATAGCTTTCTTTGCTGTGCAGAAGCTTTTAAGTTTGATAAGGTCCCAATTGTTTACTTTTGTTTTTATTTCCATTAATCTAGGAGGTGGGTCACAGAGGATCCTGCTTTGATTTATGTTATTGAGTGTTCTGCCTATGTTTTACTCTAAGAGTTTTATATTTTCTGGTCTTACATTTAGGTCTTTAATCCATTTTGAGTTTATCTTTGTGTATTGTGTTAGAAAGTATCCTAATTTCATTCTTTTATATGTAGCTGTCCAGTTTTCACAGCACCAATTATTGAAGAGACTGTCTTTGCCCCATTGTATATTCTTGCCTCCTATGTCAAAAATGTTACCATAGGTGCATGGGTTTATTTCTGGGCTGTCTGTCTTGCTCCATTGGTCTATATTTCTGTTTTTGTGCAGTACCATACTCTCTTGATGACTGTAGCTTTGTAGTATAATCTGAAGTCAGGAAGGTTGATTCCTCTGGCTCCATTCTTCATTCTAAAAGCTGCTTTGGCTATTTGGGGTCTTTTGTGTTTCCATATGAATTGTGAAATCTTTTGTTCTAGTTCTGTGAAAAATGCCATTGATAATTTGATAAGGATTGCATTAAATCTGTAGATTGCATTTGGCGGTATAGTCATTCTCACAAAATTGATTCTTTCTACCCAGCAACATGCAATATCTCTCCATCTGTTTATGTCATCTTTGATTTCTTTCATTCAGTTCAGTTCAGTCGCTCAGTCGTGTCCGACTCTTTGCGACCCCATGAATCGCAGCACGCCAGGCCTCCCTGTCCATCACCAACTCCCGGAGTTCACTCAGACTCATGTCCATCGAGTCAGTGATGCCATCCAGCCATCTCATCCTCTGTCGTCCCCTTCTCCTCCTGCCCCCAATCCCTCCCAGCATCAGAGTCTTTTCCAATGAGTCAACTCTTCACATGAGGTGGCCAAAGTACTGGAGTTTCAGCTTTAGCATCATTCCTTCCAAAGAAATCCCAGGGCTGATCTCCTTCAGAATGGACTGGTTGGATCTCCTTGCAGTCCAAGGGACTTTCAAGAGTCTTCTCCAACACCACACTTCAAAAGCATCAATTCTTCAGCGCTCAGCCTTCTTCACAGTCCAACTCTCACATCCATACATGACCACAGGAAAAACCATAGCCTTGACTAGACGGACCTTTGTTGGCAAAGTAACGTCTCTGCTTTTGAATATGCTATCTAGGATGGTCATAACTTTCCTTCCAAGGAGTAAGCGTCTTTTAATTTCATGGCAGCAGTCACCATCTGCAGTGATTTTGGAGCCCCTAAAAATAAAGTCTGACACTGTTTCCACTGTTTCCCCATGTATTTCCCATGAAGTGATGGGACCGGATGCCATGATCTTCGTTTTTTGAATGTTGAGCTTTAAGCCAACTTTTTCACTCTCCTCTTTCACTCTCATCAAGAGGCCTTTTAGTTCCTCTTCACTTTCTGCCATAAGGGTGGTGTCATCTGCATATCTGAGGATATTGCTATTTCTCCCGGCAATCTTGATTCCAGCTTGTGTTTCTTCCAGCCCAGTGCTTCTCATGAGCATTCTCTGGCATTGCCTTTCTTTGGGATTGGAATGAAAACTGACCTTTTCCAGTCCTGTGGCCAGTGCTGAGTTTTCCAAATTTGCTGGCATATTGAGTGCAGCACTTTCACGGCACCATCTTTCAGGATTTGAAATAGCTCAACTAGAAGTCCATCATCTCCACTAGCTTTGTTCATAGTGATGCTTTCTAAGGCCCACTTGACTTCACATTCCAGGATGTCTGGCTCTAGATGAGTGATCACACCGTTTCATGGTCTGAGCCACAGTCAGCTCCTGGTCTTATTTTGGTTGACTGTATAGAGCTTCTCCATCTTTGGCTGCAAAGAATATAATCAATCTGATTTCGGTGTTCACCATCTGGTGATGTCCATGTGTAGAGTCTTCTCTTGTGTTGTTGGAAGAAGGTGTTTGCTATGACCAGTGTATTTTCTTGGCAAAACTCTATTAGTCTTTGCCCTGCTTCATTCTGTCTTCCAAGGCCAAATTTGCCTGTTACTCCAGGTGTTTCTTGACTTCCTACTTTTGCATTCCAGTCCCCGATAATGAAAAGGACATCTTTTTTGGGTGTTAGTTCTAGAAGGTCTTGTAGGTCTTCATAGAACCGTTCAACTTCAGCTTCTTCAGTGTTACTGGTTAGGGCATACACTTGGATTACTGTGATATTGAATGGTTTGCCTTGGAAACAAACAGAGATCATTCTGTCCATTTTGAGATTGCATCCAAGTACTGCATTTCAGACTCTTTTGTTGACCATGATGGCTACTCCATTTCTCCTGAGGGATTCCTGCCCGCAGTAGTAGATATAATGGTCATCTGAGTTAAATTCACCCATTCCAGTCCATTTTAGTTAGCTGATTCCTAGAATGTCGACATTCACTCTTGCCATCTCTTGTTTGACCACTTCCAATTTGCCTTGATTCATGGACCTGACATTCCAGGTTCCTATGCAATATTGCTCTTTACAGCATTGGACCTTGCTTCTATCACCAGTCACATCCACAGCTGGGTATTGTTTTTGCCTTGGCTCCATCCCTTCTTTCTTTCTAGAGTTATTTCTCCACTGATCTCCAGTAGCCTATTGGGCCCCTACTAACCTGGGGAGTTCCTCTTTCAGTATCCTATCATTTTGCCTTTTCATACTGTTCATGGGGTTCTCAAGGCAAGAATACTGAAGTGGTTTGCCATTCCCTTCTCCAGTGGACCACATTCTGTCAGATCTCTCCACCACGACCCGCCCATCTTGGGTTGCCCCACAGGCATGGCTTAGTTTCATTTTTAGTCTCTTATAATTTTCTGTGTACAGTTCTTTTGTCTCCTTAGGTAACCTTATTCCTAGATATGTAATTCTTTTTGTTGCAATGGTGAATGGAATTGATTCCTTAATTGCTCTTTCTGATTTTTCATGGTTAGTATATAGACATGCAAGTCATTTCTGTGTAATGATTTTGCATCAAGCAACCTTGCAAAATTTACTGATTAGCTTTAGTAATTTTCTGATACTATGTTTAGGATTTTCTATGTACAGTATCATGTCATCTGCAAACAGTGAGAGCTTCACTTCTTTTCTGATCTGGATTCATTTTATTTCTTTTTCTTCTCTGATTGCTGTAGCTAGGACTTCCAAAGCTATGCTGAATAACAGTGGTAAAAGTGGACAGCCTTGTCTCATTTCTGATCTTAGGGGGAATGCTTTCAGAAATTCACCATTGAGAATGATGTTTGCTGTAGGCTTATCACATATGGCCTTTACTATGTTGAGGTAGGTTTCTTCTATGCCCATTTTTTGAAGAGTTTTAATCATAAATGGGTGCTGAATTTTGTCAAAGGCTTTTACTGCATCTATGGAGATGATCATATGATTTTTATCTTTCAATTTGTTAATATGGTATATTATGTGATTGATTTGCATATATTGAAGAATCCTTGCATTCCAGGAATAAATCCAACATGATCATGGTGTATGAGCTTTTTGATATGTTGCTGAATTCTTTTTGCTAAAATTTTATTGAGGATTTTTGCATCTATGTTCATCAGTGTTATTGGCCTATAGTTTTCTTTTTTTGTGTTGTCTTTGTCTGGTTTTGATATCAGAGTGATGGTGGCCTCGTGGAATGTGTTTGGAAGTGTTTCTTACCCTGCAATTTTTTGAAAGAGTTTTAGGATAGGCATTAACTCTTCTCTACATGTTTGATAGAATTCTCCTGTGAAGCTATCTGGTTTTTGTTTTTTGGGAGAATTTTTATCACAGCTTCAATTTCAGTGCTTATAATTGGGTTGTTTATAATTTCTGTTTCTTCCTGGTTCAGTCTTGGAAGATGGAACTTTTCTAAGAATCTGTCCATTTCTTCCAGGTTATTTATTTTATTGCCATATAGTTGTTCATAATAGTCTCTTACAATCCTTTGCATTTCTGCATTGTCTGTTGTAACCTCTCCTTTTTCATCTTTAATTTTGTTGATTTGATTCTTCTCTCTATTTTCTTGATGAGTCTGGCTAAGTGTTTGTCAGTTTTGTTTATCTTCCCAGAGAACCAGCTTTTAGTTTTATTAATCTTTACTATTCCTTCATTTCTTTTTCATTTATTTCTGCTCAGATCTTTATGATTTCTTTCCTTCTACTAATCTTGGGGTTTTTTTCTTCTTCTTTTTCCAGATGCTTTAGGTGTAAAGTTAGGTTGTCTATTCAATGTTTTTCTTGTTTCTTGAGGTAGGGTTGTATTGCTATTAACTTCCCTCTTAGAGCTGCTTTTGGTGCTTCTCATAGGTTTTGATTTGTTGTGTTTTCATTGTCATTTGTTTCTAGAAATTTTTTGATTTCCCTTTTGATTTCTTCAGTAACCTGTTGGTTATTTAGAAAAGTGTTGTTTAATCTCCATGTGTTTGTGTTTCTTACAGTTTTTTTTTCCTCGTAATTGATATCTAGTCTCATAGCGTTGTGGTTTGAGAAGAAGCTTGATACAATTTCAATTTTATTAAATTTGCTGAAGTTTGATTTGTGACCCAAGATGTGGTCTATCCTGGAGAATGGTCCATGTGCACTTGAGAAGAAGGTATATTCTTCTGCATTTGGATGGAATATCTTGAAGATATCAATGAGATCCATCTCATCTAATATATCATTTAACACTTGTGTTTCCTTATTAATTTTCTGTTTTGTTGATCTGTCCATTGGTGTGAGTTAGGTGTTAAATTCTCCTATTGTTATTGTGTTACTGTCAATTTCTCTTTTTATGTCTGTTAGTGTTTGTCTTATGTATTGAAGTGCTCTTATGTTGGGTGCATAGATATTTATAATTGTTATGTCTTCCTCTTGGATTGATCCCTTGATCATTATGTAGTGTCCTTCCTTATCTCTTGTAATCTTCTTTATTTTAAGGTCTATTTCATCTGATATGAGGATTGCTACTCCAGCTTTCTTTTGCTTCCCATTTGCATGGAATATATCTTTCCATCCTCTCACTTTCAGTCTACATGTGCCTTTAGGTATGAAGTGGGTTTCTTGTGATGGCATATATATGGTATATGTTATTGTATCCGTTCAGCCAGTCTGTGTCTTTTGATTGGAGCATTTAATCCATGTACATTTAAAATAATTATTGATATATATGTTCCTATTGCATTGATGCTTTTGAACTGTGGTGTTGGAGAAGACTCTTGAAAGTCCCTTGGACTGCAAGGAGATCCAACCAGTCCATTCTGAAGGAGATCAGCCCTGGGATTTCTTTGGAAGGAATGATGCTAAAGCTGAAACTCCAGTACTTTGGCCACCTCATGTGAAGAGTTGACTCATTGGAAAAGACTCTGATGCTGGGAGGGATTGGGGGCAGGAGGAGAAGGGGACGACAGAGGATGAGATGGCTGGATGGCATCACTGACTCGATGGACGTGAATCTGAGTGAACTCTGGGAGTTGGTGATGGACAGGGAGGCCTGGCGTGCTGTGATTCATGGGGTCGCAAAGAGTCGGACATGACTGAGCAACTGATCTGTTCTGATTGCCATTTTCTTAATTGTTTGGGATTGATTTTGTAGATCTTTTTTCTTCTCTTGTATTTCTTGACTATATAAGTCCCTTTAACATTTGTTGTAAAGCTGGTTTGGTGATACTGAATTCTCTTAACTTTTGCTTGTCTGAAAAGCTTTTTATTTCTCCATCATTTTTGAATGAGACCCTTGCCGGGTACAGTAATCTTGGTTGTAGATTTCTCCCTTTCAGTACTTTAAATATATCCTGCCATTCCCTTCTGGCCTGCAGAATTTCTGCTGAAAGATCAGCTGTTAAGTGTATGGGGTTTTCCTTGTATGTTACTTGTTGCTTCTTCCTTGCTGCTTTTCATACTCTTTCTTTGTGTTTAATCATTTTTAGTTTGTTTAGTATGTGTCTTGGTGTGTTTCTCCTTGGGTTTATCCTATATGGGACTCTTTGTGCCTCTTGGATTTGATTGACTATTTCCTCTTTCTTTTTGTGGAAATTTTTAACTATAATCGCTTCAAAAATTTTCTCATACCCTTATTTTCTCTCCTTCTTCTGGAACCCCTATAATTCAAATGTTGGTATGTTTGTTATTGTCCCAGAGGCCTCTGAGACCATCCTCCATTCTTTTAATTCTTTTGACTTTTTTCTGCTCTTCAGAAGTTATTTCCACCATTTTATTTATTTATTTTTCTTTTTTTTAATTTAATTTTATTTTTAAACTTTACATAATTGTATTAGTTTTGCCAAATATCAAAATGAATCCGCCACAGGTATACATGTGTTCCCCATCCTGAATCCTCCTCCCTCCTCCCTCCCCATACCATCCCTCTGGGTCGTCCCAGTGCATCAGCCCCAAGCATCCAGTATCGTGCATCGAACCTGGACAGGCAGCTCGTTTCTTACATGATATTTTACATGTTTCAATGTCATTCTCCCAAATCTTCCCACCCTCTCCCTCTCCCACAGAGTCCATAAGACTGTTCTATACATCAGTGTCTCTTTTGCTGTCTCGTACACAGGGTTATTGTTACCATCTTTCTAAATTCCATATATATGCATTAGTATACTGTATTGGTGTTTTTCCTTCTGGCTTACTTCACTCTGTATAATAGGCTCCAATTTCATCCACCTCATTAGAACTGATTCAAATGTATTCTTTTTAATGGCTGAGTAATACTCCATTGTGTATATGTACCACTGCTTTCTTATCCATTCATCTGCTGATGGGCATCTAGGTTGCTTCCATGTCCTGGCTATTATAAACAGTGCTGCGGTGAACATTGGGGTACACCTGTCTCTTTCCCTTCTGGTTTCCTCAGTGTGTATGCCCAGCAGTGGGATTGTTGGATCATAAGGCAGTTCTATTTCCAGTTTTTTTAAGGAATCTCCACACTGTTCTCCATAGTGGCTGTACTAGTTTGCATTCCCATCAACAGTGGAAGAGAGTTCCCTTTTCTCCACACCCTCTCCAGCATTTATTATTTGTAGACTTTTGGATCGCAGCCATTCTGACTGGTGTGAAATGGTACCTCATAGTGGTTTTGATTTGCATTTCTCTGATAATGAGTGATGTTGAGCATCTTTTCATGTGTTTGTTAGCTATCTGTATGTCTTCTTTGGAGAAATGTCTGTTTAGTTCTTTGGCCCATTTTTTGATTGGGTCATTTATTTTTCTGGAGTTGAGCTGTAGGAGTTGCTTGTATATTTTTGAGATTAGTTGTTTGTCCGTTGCTTCATTTGCTATTATTTTCTCCCATTCTGAAGGCTGTCTTTTCACCTTGCTAATAGTTTCCTTTGATGTGCAGAAGCTTTTAAGGTTAATTAGGTCCCCTTTGTTTATTTTTGCTTTTATTTCCAATATTCTGGGAGGTGGGTCATAGAGGATCCTGCTGTGATGTATGTCAGCGAGTGTTTTGCCTATGTTCTCCTCTAGGAGTTTTATAGTTTCTGGTCTTACGTTTAGATCTTTAATCCATTTTGAGTTTATTTTTGTGTATGGTGTTAGAAAGTGTTCTAGTTTCATTCTTTTACAAGTGGTTGACCAGATTTCCCAGCACCACTTGTTAAAGAGATTGTCTTTAATCCATTGTATATTCTTGCCTCCTTTGTCAAAGATAAGGTGTCTATATGTGCGTGGATTTTATCTTCCAGCTCACTGGTTCATTCTTCTGCTTCAGATATTCTGCTATTGATTCCTTCTAGAGTATTTTTAATTTCAGTAATTGTGTTGTTTATCTCTATATGTTTATTCTTTAGTTCTTCTAGATCTTTGTTAATTGATTCTTCCATTTTCTCCATTTTGTTTTCAAGGCTTTTGATCATCTTTGCTCTCATCATTCTGAATTATTTTTCAGGTAGTTTGACTATTTCCTCATTTATTTGGACTTCTGTGTTTCTAGTTTGTTCTGTCATTTGAGTAGTATTTCTCTGCCTTTTCATTATTATTTTTTTTAACTTATTGTGTTTGACATCTCCTTTTCCCAGATTTCAAGGTTGAATTCTTTCTTCCTTTTGGTTTCTGCCCTCCTAAGGTTGGCTCAGTGGTTCTTGTGAGCTTCATATAGGGTGAGATTTGTGCTGAGTTTTTGTTTGTTTATTTGCTATTCTTCTGATAGGCAAGGCTGAGTGAGGTGGTAATCCTCTATGCTGATGATTTGGCTTGTATTTTTGTTTTATTTGTTGTTTAGATGAGGCATCCTGCACAGGGTGCTACTGGTGGTTGGGTGATGCTGGGTCTTTTATTCAAGTGGCTTTGTTTTTGTGAGTTCTCACTTTATTTGATACTCCTTAGGGTTAGTTATCTGGTAGTCTAGGGTCTTGGAGTCAGTGCTCCCACTCCAAAGGCTCAAGGCTTGATCCCTGGTCAGGAAAGAGGATTCCACAAGTGGTTTGTTATAGCATTAAGTGATATTAAAAAAAATATCCGAAAATGATAAACCAAAGATGAACCCCAGACAAATGGCAGTTACAAAATCAGGCAAATAATAATTAAAATAATGGAACATACACATACATACCCATGAGAAAAGTCAACACAGTCCAACAAAAATAAAGTACAGTAGATTGACCTGGTGAACAAAGGAATTCAAAAATTATATTTACCAGTTAAGAACAAAACTAACTAAAGCACATCTTGATATCCCACGGTCTAGAAATCCCTTGCATTCCTATACACTAATAATGAGAAAACAGAAAGAGAAATTAAGGAAACAATTCCATTCACCATTGCAATGGAAAGAATAAAATAGTTAGGAATATATCTACCTAAAGAAACTAAAGACCTATATGTAGAAAAGTATAAAACACTGGTGAAAGAAATCAAAGAGGACACTAATAGATGGAGAAATATACCATGTTCATGGATTGGAAGAATCAATATAGTGAAAATGAATATACTACCCAAAGCAATTTATAGATTCAATGCAATCCCTGTCAAGCTACCAATAGTATTCTTCACAGAGCTAGAACAAATAATTTCACAATTTGTATGGAAATACAAAAAACCTCGGATAGCCAAAGCTATCTTGAGAAAGAAGAATGGAACTGGAGGAATCAACCTACCTGACTTCAGGCTCTATTACAAAGCCACAGTTATCAAGACAGTATGGTACTGGCACAAAGACAGAAATATTGATCAATGGAACAAAATAGAAAGCCCAGAGATAAATCCACGCACATATGGACACCTTATCTTTGACAAAGGAGGCAAGAATATACAATGGATTAAAGACAATCTCTTTAACAAGTGGTGCTGAGAAACTGGTCAACCACTTGTAAAAGATTGAAACTAGACCACTTTCTAACACCATACACAAAAATAAACTCAAAATGGATTAAAGATCTAAACGTAAGACCAGAAACTATAAAACTCCTAGAGGAGAACATAGGCAAAACACTCTCCGACATACACACAGCAGGATCCTCTATGACCCACCTCCCAGAATATTGGAAATAAAAGCAAAAATAAACAAAGGGGACCTAATTAAACTTAAAAGCTTCTGCACAACAAAGGAAACTATTAGCAAGGTGAAAAGACAGCCTTCAGAATGGGAGAAAATAATAGCAAATGAAGCAACGGACAAACAACTAATCTCAAAAATATACAAGCAACTCCTACAGCTCAACTCCAGAAAAATAAATGACCCAATCAAAAAATGGGCCAAAGAACTAAATAGACATTTCTCCAAAGACATACAGATGGCTAACAAACACATGAAAAGATGCTCAACATCACTCATTATCAGAGAAATGCAAATCAAAACCACTATGAGGTACCATTTCACGCCAGTCAGAATGGCTGCGATCCAAAAGTCTACAAGCAATAAATGCTGGAGAGGGTGTGGAGAAAAGGGAACTCTCTTCCACTGTTGATGGGAATGCAAACTAGTACAGCCACTATGGAGAACAGTGTGGAGATTCCTTAAAAAACTGGAAATAGAACTGCCTTATGATCCAGCAATCCCACTGCTGGGCATACACACTGAGGAAACCAGAAGGGAAAGAGACACGTGTACCCCAATGTTCACCGCAGCACTGTTTATAATAGCCAGGACATGGAAGCAACCTAGATGCCCATCAGCAGATGAATGGATAAGAAAGCAGTGGTACATATACACAATGGAGTATTACTCAGCCATTAAAAAGAATACATTTGAATCAGTTCTAATGAGATGGATAAAACTGGAACCTATTATACAGAGTGAAGTAAGCCAGAAAGAAAAACACCAATACAGTATACTAATGCATATATATGGAATTTAGAAAGATGGTAACAATAACCCTGTGTACGAGATAGCAAAAGAGACACTGATGTATAGATCAGTCTTATGGACTGTGTGGAAGAGGGAGAGGGTGGGGAGATTTGGGAGAATAGCATTGAAACATGTATAATATCATGTATGAAACGAGTCGCCAGTCCAGGTTCGATGCATGGTACTGGATGCTTGGGGTTGGTGCACTGGGACGACCCAGAGGGATGGTATGGGGAGGGAGGAGGGAGGAGGGTTCAGGATGGGGAGCGCGGGTATACCTGTGGTGGATTCATTTCGATGTTTGGCAAAACTAATACAATATTGTAAAGTTTAAAAATAAAATAAAATTAAAAAAAAAAAGCATGCAACAGAAACTAACAGAAATAAAAGGAGAAACAGTCTGATTCATAATTATGTTATGGATAACATATGAGTCCATGCTCATACTGCTCATCACGTGACAGAAGAACAAATCAATAGACATGTTGTTGAGTCAAGGAATAGCGACTTTATTCAGAAAGCAGTGAATCGAGGTAGTCTGCAGCTGCTGCTAAGTCGCTTCAGTCGTGTCCGACTCTGTGCGACCCCATGGACTGCAGCCCACCAGGCTTCTCCATCCATGGGATTCTCCAGGCAAGAACACTGGAGTGGGCTGCCACTTCCTTCTCCAATGCATGAAAGTGGAAAGTGAAAGTGAAGTTGCTCAGTTGTGTCCAACTCTTAGCGACCCCATGGACTGCAGCCCACCAGGCTTCTCCATCCATGGGATTCTCCAGGCAAGAACGCTGGAGTGGGCTGCCACTTCCTTCTCCAATGCATAAAAGTGGAAAGTGAAAGTGAAGTCACTCAGTTGTGTCCAACTCTTAGCGACCCCGTGGACTGTAGCCCACAAGGCTCCTCCATCCATGGGATTCTCCAGACAACAGTACTGGAGTGGGGTGCCATTGCCTTCTCCAAAGGTAGTCTACTAGTGTCTCAAAGTATCATCTTGCCTGGTTTGGATGCTGTTTTTTTTTTTTTAACACAAAGGGGAGATGAGGAGGAAAAGTAGTGAAAAGGCAATAAGATTTTACGAGTATTTTCTCCTTCTGGCCAGACTCCAGAGAGAATGTGTTAATTTTTCCTGTCCTGCAGCCATTCACATGTGGGTCTGGTCAGGATATTTTCTGTGAGTTAATGAAAGGTATTTTAGCTTATCAGGGTTCCCAAGATAGGCCATTATGTAGAGTTTAAGCTATAGGCAACATTACTTTAGTGATTACCTTGTAGCAAAAGCAGTAGATTACAAAGGTTAAAGTACAAGAAACAGATGAAATATGGAGTCAGATTTGTTTTTACCATTATAAATACAGTGGAATATTTTAAAATAAACACTTCTTATAAATAGAAATCTTCCCTTGTAGCTCATTCAGTAAAGAATGTGCCTGCAATGCAGGAGACCCAGGTTCGATCCCTGGGTTGGAAAGATCCCCTTGGGGAGGTCATGGCAATCCACTCCAGTATTTTTGCCTGGAGAATCCCATGGACAGAGGAGCCTGGAAGGCTACAGTCCATGGGGTTGCAAGAGTCAGACACGACTGAGCGACTAAACCACCACCACCATAAATAATAGAAGAAGCAAATAAGAATCAGCGGGTGTATATGATAAATAAACAATACAGTAATGAATATTACCTAAGTGACTTGACCAATACATTGAGTGGAGTCCATGCCTTCAGCAAGAAACATTCCCAGTGGTTGCAGCCCAGAAGCCCTTCCCAGTTGATCAGCCAGTGTTGACAAGAGAAGTTTACTTGGTAGTTGTATATTTTCTCCCTTGTGGGAGGCTGATGGTAACACTGCTATATCTGTGTGAGGAATAAAGAAACATTCCCTTAAACCTTTATGGCGGTTTGGAGATGAATACAAACAATCTCTGTGAAATCACATAATGGTAACAACTAATAGAAAGTATTAATGGTAAGCTTCATGTTTCAGTTGAAACAACAGTGTTAACTAAAGGGCGTATGATGCCAAGAGCATGGACTTGGTGGCCAGACACACTCAGTTCAGGTTCCAAAACTACCACAGACCAACTGGAATATCAAATCAACTATTTAACCTTTCTGAGACTTTGTTTCTTCATCATGAAACAGAGACAATAATAGCTATACTGATTACCTGTAGATGGACAGGCTGATCAGAAAAGACTGAGCTCTAGAATGTGCTAGACCAGACTAATAAAGATACTTGGTGAGAGCGAAGACAAACATGGTACTTTTGCAGATTTTAAAGATCCGATGCCCTGAGATCAGCAATCTGATCGTTTCGGTCAGTGCATTGCAGATGTGGCAAAAGCAGAAGACTTGAATATATTTGCATAGTTATTGTCAACTAAAAAAAGATGCACAAGGTGAGCGTTGTGAGTTAAGTATTACTGAGGGCCAAATGAAGACTGTAGCATGGGAGATGGCATCTCAGCTCTGAGAAACTGTTCAAAAGTGGTCGCAGAGGAAGGTCAATATACATGATTTTGGTGAAGGAGAAGTTCAATGCAATCAGGCACTTATTTTAAAAGGTTTTCTGCTGGTCTTGAGTTGATGTCACCATGAAGGGATTTAGTGTTTTCCTAGATATGAAGAATTGCAAAGACTGGGATCATGAAACTAGTTTCTGAAAGTACCTAACTATCTAAAGACCTGTTCCACCAGTTTCCCTGGAGCACGTTTCCCTGAACTCCCTTCAGGGCATGTTGAAGGTCAACAGCTGCTGTAACATAGGGTTCAGTCTTAGTAGAAAGTGAAGTCGCTCAGTTGTGTCCGACGTGTCTGACTCTTTGCAACCCTGTGGACTGTAGCCTACCACACTTCTCCATCCATGGGATTCTCCAGGCAATAATACTGGAGTGGGTTATCATTTCCTTCTCCAGGGGATCTTCCCGACCCAGGGATCAAACCCGGGTCTCCCACATTGGAGGCAGACACTTTAACCTTCGAGCCACCAGGGAAGACTTTGTAGAGGCAGATGGCAAATGCCTTTGGCAAACACCAGTTTGTAGTGAAGGACTGGGAAGCCTGGCATGCTGCAACCTTTGGGGTCACAAAGAGTCAGATATGACTTAGCAACTGAACAGCAACAATTGTAGTTGACATTACTTAAAATTTTCCACAACATGACAAGAAATGAAGAGAAAAATTCTGGACCAGATTCTGAAATCCTTATCAAAGATGAGTTCTCTGTAAGTCAGCAGATGATGATAAGGTGAAGTTTGAATGTTATGAAAGTGTTAATCACTTAGTTGTGTCCGACTCTTTGGGACCCTATAGACTGAAGCCTGCCAGGTTCCTCTGTCCATAGGAGTCTCCAGGCAAGAATAGTGGAGTGAGTTGCTATGCTTTTCTCAGGCATCTTCCAACCCAGGGATCAAACCCAGGTCTCCTGAATTCCAGGAAAATTCTTTACCATTTGAGCCACGGGATTAATATGGATGTTGAAATTTGAAAAATGTACAATGTGAAAGTTGCAAGTTACATTTTATTTGGGCCAAAACGAGATCTGCAGCCCAGGAGACAGCATTTCAGATAGTTCTGAGAAACTGCTCTGAGTATTTGAGGGGGATTTATGATATATAGGAGTTTTGCAACAAAGGACAGGTAGTCAGAATATCAAGTTAAGCCTCTGCCTTGCAATGCAGGAGATGCAGTTTCAATCCCTGGTAAGGGAGCTAGATCCCACATGCTGGGCAGCCAAAAAAAAAAAAAAAAAAAAACCAAAAAAACCCCAAACTATTAATTAAAGAAAACCACATATCCCTATAACGGAATTTAGTACTTTTCTATGTATGGCATGACAGTTGTCAGGGCTCACTGAAATCATTCCTTTGGTATGCATCTCACCTATCTGGAGCCAGTATCCTGTGTTTCCTCAGGGCTTACCACTCCCCTGGCCCCAGGGAGTGGCTGCAGTCTGATGGTGACTTGATGGCAGGCATTCTTTTCCTTCCTGAGTTATCTCAGGGCTCATGTTGGAAGGCTGAAATTGCTGTAATCACTGCAGATGGTGACTGCAGCCATGAAATTAAAAAACGCTTACTCCTTGGAAGAAAAGTTATGACCAACCTAGATAGCATATTCAAAAGCAGAGACGTCACTTTGCCAACAAAGGTCTGTCTAGTCAAGGCTATGGTTTTCCCAGTGGTCATGTATGGATGTGAGAGTTGGACTGTGAAGAAGGCTGAGCGCTGAAGAATTGATGCTTTTGAAGTGTGGTGTTGGAGAAGACTCTTGAGAGTCCCTTGGACTGTAAGGAGATCCAACCAGTCCATTCTGAAGGAGATCAGCCCTGGGATTTCTTTGGAAGGAATGATGTTAAAGCTGAAACTCCAGTACTTTGGCCACTTCATGCGAAGAGTTGACTCATTGGAAAAGACCCAGATGCTGGGAGGGATTGGGGGCAGGAGGAGAAGGGGACGACAGAGGATGAGATGGCTGGATGGCATCACTGACTCGATGGATGTGAGTCTGAGTGAACTCTGGGAGTTGGTGATGAACAGGGAGGCCTGGCATGCTGAGATTCATGGGGTCACAAAGAGTTGGACACGACTGAGTAACTGAACTGAACTAAACCGATGACATCCTTGTTTACTGGTATGTCAGGAAATATTCCATTTCTCATGGACATTAAGTTTTCGTTATAGGCAGAGATCTCTCATAGCTTTCTGCATTTACACATGCTAGTCACTCTGTTGAGAATTCTTTATCCTTCTCTAGTTGATTAACTCCTACTGTTCTTCAAACATATCTAGACCCATTGCTACCAGGTGAGTAGTGGTGCTGTTGCCAGGAAAAGCCAATTTTGATTCCACTTTGGAACTGTTTCTTTGACTTGCTTTTTGCTGCTTTTGTTATTATAATCATACATACTGTCCTGCCTCAGAGAATCCTGCCCCTCTGCTTGACTATTAAACCAAAATGCCTTTGTTCAGAACCCTGTCTGCCTACAGATGACAGGAAGGAAGAAATTAACACATCCCTTATCTGAGGTTTGCCATTCTAGGAGATATTTGCAAGATTAATGGCCTTTTTATTTTGTTTTATCACTTCCCCTCATCTCTGATCTATAAAAGAACCTGGCATCAGGACCCCAGTAAGATGGTTATTTTGAGACTTCAGTCTGCCATCTCCTAGGTCAGCTGGCTCTCCAAAGAAAATCATATTATTTGATCTGAGCAAGGCAGCACTGAGTGGTGGTGTGAAGTGAAACCTTAATTCCCTTCTCAGGAATCGAACCTGGATAACCTGGATGAGAACCAGGAATCCTAGCCACCAGACTAATAAGGCCTAGAGGCTAGAAGCTATTTTTTCCCTGGATATTTGCCCCTAGTGAAAAATGTATTTATCATAGGGGAAGAAACTGTAAATGTAGGTACAAAGTTTATTATTAGAGATTTATCACAACAAGTGGGAAAGCATACAGAGAAATGATTTGTTTAGTTAAGATAGAAGCAAGGCAGATGCACACCCAGAGAGAAAGGATATGGGCATCCCCCTAGTGAGGAGGAGGAGCTCACTAAAGAGACAGTTAAATCATTTACATAGGTCTGTTCTTCTGGGTCTGTGTCTTCCTTCAGGTCAATTATCTGGTTCCTTTTTCGACACCTGACCTACCCTGGGATCCCTGGGTGTGCAAACATCCCTCAGCCAAAATGGACCTTCAAGTGAAGGCTTCTGGGAAGAGCAAGACTCATTATGGCCTGGCATTATCCCCTGAATTTTGACCCACAAGGAACCTTTTTGCACATCTGTAGTGTCTTCCTTATCTCAAAAAGGGGGGGAGCAGAGATCCCCAAAATACTCAAAAAGGATTTTGCCCCTGTTAATAATAAAAGGATTATTACTTGACTATGGTAGCACTAGTGGTAAAAAATCTGCTGGCCAGTGCAGGAGATGTAAGAGACATGGGTTCAATCCCTGGGTCAGGAAAATCCCCTGGAGGAGGAAATGGCATCCCACTCCAGTATTCTTGCCTGGAAAATCCCATGGCCAGAGGAGCCTAGCAGCCTTCAGTCCATGGAGTTACAGAGTCAGACATGACTGAAACGACTTAGCAGCATACATGCACATTGCCATAACTATTACCTTGTGTTTACAAGAAATATAGACTGGTAATTTACTCTGTTTCGATTACTTCCATTTTGGAGGGCAAACAGGAGGCTGACTGTAAATTCTTCCACTGAAGCCCACCTATCTCTTGTCTCAGGAAATGCAAACAGCCTCAAGTATCCAACCTGAAACCCACTTCTTCATGTCCCATGAAATGTAAACAGGAGGTCAGCTGTAAATGTCTTCCTGGAGCCCATCTATCTTCTACATCAGCCTCAAAACCTTGGCTCTGTTTCATTGGCTTGTCCAGTAGCGTGAGCTTGAACTTGGTAGCTGTACTATATGTACTAAAGCATATTACATATGGTTTCCTGGGTGTGCTAGCTAGGACTCTTGGTTGCGAGTAATAGAAATCCAAGCCAAACTTTCTTAAACAAAACAGCTTCTAATGGCTTGTGATACAAGGATGTTTGTTGTCATGGACATGACTCTCAGGGTCTCTGCCTTTAGTCTCATGCTGCTGCTGCTGCTGCTGCTAAGTCGCTTCCATCGTGTCCGACTCTGTGCGACCCCATAGACGGCAGCCCACCAGGCTCCCCCGTCCCTGGGATTCTCCAGGCAAGAACACTGGAGTGGGTTGCCATTTCCTTCTCCAGTGCATGAAAGTGAAAAGTGAAAGGGAAGTCACTCAGTCGTGTCTGACTCTGAGGGACCCCATGGACTGGAGCCTATTAGGCTCCTCTGTCCATGGGATTTTCCAGGCAAGAGTACTGGAGTGGGGTGCCATTGCCAGCCCTGCCAAAAAGCTCCAGGTTGTAAAGCACTGCCACAACAACAACCCTGAAGAAAGGGCTCTCCCCCTCACCCATTCCAGCAGAAATTCTAGGGCCAGTGTGGGCCATGTGTACATCACTCACTCAATCTTTATGGGATAGGGAAAGATAGGTAGTACTCTATGTGGGCAGACCTGGGTCCTGGATTAGCCCTGGATACCAGGGGTAATGTTATACTTCATGGTTATTTTGGGGCTATGTTTCCCCACTGTACTGACAGCTTCAAAAGAGTTCACTGCATCTAGAGAGCTCACAGGACTGTGCAGAGGCAGCAGAAAGCCTTAGATTGGAGTTAGGCTGCCTTCCTTAGTCAGAAATCAGAATCTGTCAGTTACCAGCTCTGTCAACCTCAGCTAATCACTTATTCTGAGCCTGGCTCCTCATCTCTAAAAGAGGAATAATAATAGATAATGATAGTGCCTACCTCATAGATGGTAGTGAGTACTAAATGAAATAATATATGCATAGTACTTGGGATAGTGCCTGGGACTTTTTTATTTCAAATATAGTCCACCAGGCTCCTTTTCCATGTCCATGGAATTCTCCAGGCAAGAATACTGGAGTGGGTAGCTATTCCTTTCTCCAGGGATCTTCTTGACCCAGGGAATGAACCCACGACTCCTACATCTCGTGCCCTGGCAGTCAGGTTCTTTACCACTAGTGCCACCAGGGAAGCACCAATATATATATACTAATATACTATATGGCGTATATATACACACAGACACACACAGACACACACACAGACACACACACACACACACACACACACACGATTGGCCAAAAAGTTTGTTCGGATCATATGGCCAACCCTGAATGAACTTTTTGGCCAACATGTATGTATGTATACATTTAATATTGTTAGCACACTATTCTTGGAATTTAGCTTAATTCCTGGCACATGGTACATGCTTTCATGCGTGGGTGCTAAGTTGCTTCAGTCATGTCCGATTCTTTGTGATCCTGTGGACCGTAGCCTGTCAGGCTCCTCTGTCCATGGGATTTTCCAATCAAGAATATGAGAATGGGTTTCCATGTACTCCTCCAAGGGATCTTCCCAACCTGGGGATTGACCTGTGTCTCTTATGTCTCCTGCATTGGCAGGCAGATTCTTTACGACTAGGGCCACCTAGGAAGCCCAGTATATGTTTATATCCTTTTAATAAATATATACCATTTTCTCTTCCTAATAAGCCTATGAATTTAACATTGTGATCCCCGTTTTATAGATGAATATAAGAGAGGCATAAAGAAGTTAAGTGACTTGTTCAAGATTATATGGCTACTCATTTAAACCAGGATTGATCGTAGGACTGTCAGACTATAGAATCTGGGCTCATAAACACCTTATTAATCAGCTTTAAGGAGTGAGCTTCACTGATCTCTTCTGGAAGAATTTCCTTCATGTCGGCATCTGCCACGGAGAGAGAGATTCCCTCCTCTGAGTTTCCTCTCTTTGCCTGTCTGTGTACATAAGGGCAGGGTCTGTCTGTGTACCTAAAGGCAGGGTCTGTGTCTTGTTCATCTGAATCTTTAGTTTCTACCACATTGTTAATTAATTAAGTGTTACTTAAATGAATGTTGAACGCTGATATGGAAGAATTCTGGGAGTTTGAAAAAGTATCTAAACTCTCCTCTTTTCTAAGGAAGAGAATGTGTGGGAGATGTTTACTTTTGGGAGAACAATGAAGGAAGTAGCATCTCACACACATTTGCTCACAGCAGAGGTGGTGCGTGCAGTGCAATTGGCAAAGGGATCAGTTGATTTTAGACCTTAGAGATTTCAATACCACATTCTTCACTTTATAAAAAAGGATGCTGAAGCTCAGAGGATGGAAAGGACTTGGCTCCAGTCACACAGGTCTAGGGAAAGCCAAAGAGAGAACCCAATCTTCTGAGCCCCCATTACAGATTCTTTCTATTATCTCATATGATAAACAGTTTGGGGAACTAGAACAGCCCAGGGGAAATAAGAAAAGAGCCACTAGCTACTAGCCATATGGAAAGGGTTCAAAAATGAAAATACACTGAACATTTAGCAAATGAAGAAAAATGCATTAACAACTACAGTAGGAAAAGAGACAGGGAAAATTTTATTAACTTAATATATTATGAGGCTGAGGCCAACCTGATGCTGGGTCTGGCTTTGGAGTAGGAAAGAAATTCTCAGTTGCTTTTGAGTAGAATAGATTACTTTGCTATTCTGAAATGAGTACAGGCAGATAACAAATCATTGTGAACTGCCCCAAAATACTATAGATCCCAAGACTCCCTTTACACTTTCCCTTGGAGAAGAGGCTAGACGCTGTCTAAGTGCAGACCCACCCTGGCCCTGGCTGGTGCCGTGAAAAGAACACAGGTGCTGGGTCTCGCTTGACTTTCGCATTCTTTAGGCCCATGGCACTGGGCAACCTACTTACTTACTCTCTCTAAGCCTGAGTTTCCTCACTTATAAATAGCGACTGTTAATTTTTAAGTAAGAGGCTGATAAGGCTTAAAAGAGATAGACTATGTAAAATTCCTGGGACAGAGTAGTCATTCAGCAAATGGCAATTATGGTTATTACTTCAAAGACGATGGTGCCCATACACAGATGGTGAACCCATTTAGTATAGAAGCAAACCAGCAAATGAGACAAAGTAAAATTGGTATCATTCAAAATTTTCTATAGTTCCTTTTCTTTTTCTACTTTAGGTTCTATTTTGTAGGAGGAGGAGGAAGCAGAATCGTGTTATGGTGATCCTATTTAGGAAAATTATTTTCTGTGTCTGATACATGGAGGGGTCTCTGGAGGTCGGAGTGAGATTAAGAGTTTGCCGAGGAAATTGATATCTTTTTTGATAAGCTAAAAAATGAAGTGTTAATTAGTCTATGCGAATTTATTTCCCATTTGATTTTTTAAAAAGATGAACATGGCATGTTAGAAGCAGTGAGTACACTTAAAGTTAAAAATGAGGAGTAAAGAAAGACCATGAATAGCAGAAGCAGAATAAAAAAAGTACAGAATTCCAGGCCACTTTGTTCATGGCGAAATAATCAAATATATTTCATTGGCCTCTGAAGACACACTAGAATAGTTGACATTCATACAGCTTTTCTTAAATCATCAATGAAAACATCTACCTGGCTACATACTGAAAGGACAAGAGATACACATTTCATGAAAAAGTGATGCAAGAGAGAACAAGTTCCGCATCTGAGAGGTAACCTGGTCCACTCCTAGGTGTTGGGACACGGAGACCTGAGCTTCCACTTTCATAGGTGCTATAACTTCTTAGAAATCACAATCTTCTCCTACTACTCACTGAATTTTGTTATTCCCAGATTCATGTGTTGAAGCCCTAACCCCTAAATGTGACTGCATTTGGAGACAGGCCTTTAAGGAAGGTGATGAAGGTTAATGAGATTATAAGTGTGGACCCCTAATTGGATAGGATTGGTGTCTATAAAAACAGAGGAGATTTCAGAGACCCCTCTCTTTCTCTCTATAATGCACAGAGGAAAGGCCACCACAGGACATAGTGAGAGGCAGTCTGCAATCCAAGAAGAATTCTCCCCAGAAACCAACACTGCTGGCACCTTGATCTTGGACTTCTAGTATCCAGATCTATGGGAAATGCATTTCTGTTGTCTACGGCACCCAGTCTGTGATATTTTGTTATGACAGACCAAGCAGATTAATACAAGTCCGTTAGTGAATATTAGCAAGCAATACACGTTATAATTATTGTATTTTATTACTATTTATACTAACAGCCAATTCTTCCCACCAGTGTGCTGTCTGTGGATTGAAAAAGAATGCCTCTAAGGTACAAAACTTTCTTTGCTTTACATTCTGACTCAAGAGGAAGTTTGTGCAAACACACAGTGGGATTCAGAGAATTCAGCAGCTCTAAATGAAGTGCTCCCTTGAGGGATGGAAGCAGCAAAGAGATTAGAATAAACCGAAATGCCTTCCACCCACGGAGGGTTTTTTGCCTTTGTTAAATGTGTTCACTCCAGCTGCCCTCTTCTGCATACTTTTACCTTCACTTTGGAAGTCTTTTAAAATGAAACAACAATTTTCCTCCAACATGGATAAAAATGAGTCTAAGGTAGAATATTTACTCTCCCTCACTGGAAGAGTAAATTATTTTCCCTTCCACATATTATTAGATTAAGTCTAATATGTCCCTGCCAGTAAGATGTCCCTGCTCATCTTTTGGGTGCACTTAAATGTCACCTCTTCCATGAAGTCTCCTCTGACCCTATTTCTCTCAAGTTAGAATTAATGATCCCTCCTCCCTCTATGTCTGCCACATGTCACAGTCTGAGCTGGGACAGCCACTTCTTGCTAGATTATGTGATCTTCAAAGTCAAGGGCAGATCTTCAAAGTCAGGGCAGTTATCTTTAATTCTGAACTCATCCCTCCTCCCATAGCAAATGGAGAGGGGCCATGGTCCATACTTAGAAGAACTTCAATATTTAAGTTTAAAGAAGTCACACCTAATCCTATCAAAATACACAAAAACTCACAAAAAGACTGAATATTTCCATTTGAAATTCTTATCTTTGGACCTAATCAGAGTTTACAAAATGACTAAGGAACAGTAAGGGGTTTCCCTGGTGGCTCAGTCGTAAGGAATCCACCTGCCAATGCAGGAGATGTATGTTTGATCCCTGAATTGGGAAGATCCCCTGGAGAAAGAAATCCCAGGGACAGAGGAGCCTGGCAGGTTGCTGTCCATGGGATCACAAAAGAGTTGGACATGACTGAGTGACTAAACAACAAGGAACATTAAGAATGAAGTATTTAAAAAGCAGAAGCTGGCACCTTATTCTGGTCACTCTCATCGTGAACATTTAAACCCTGATGGACGATCCCCACCCAAATCCCATCTCTGGCAGCCGTTTAAACCAGGTGATGGGGAGTCGATGTGCCCGTGACAATCACTTCCAGTCCTTTGACTTGGCCCCTCCCTCCTAACACCACGCAGATTACACTGGCATAGGATCCAACTTTCCTCCCTATCCCTGCCTCTTGAGCACAATGACTGACTTGGCTTTCCCTGGTTTTGATTAATAGCACTAATGTTTCCTGGGCTTCCCTCGTAGCTCAGTGGTAATTTATCTACTTGCCGACACAGGAGACTTGTGTTCAATCCTTGGGCTGGGAAGATCCCCTGGAGGAGGAAATGGCAACCCATTCTAGTACTCTTGCCTGGAAAATTCCATGGACAGAGGAGCCTGGTGGGCGAGCTTCAATCCATGGGGTCGCAAGCAGTCGGGCAGGACTGAGCACACACACACACTGATGTTTCCTACTTCAGCCTTTCAGGGATTTAGACCTTAGCACTGTGCCTTGCATGCCAGAAAAGTGGTTTCAAAGTATCATTCCTCGGCCAGCAGCAACAGCATCACCTTGGTCATATGTTAGAAATACAAATTTTACAGCCCTACCCTAGAACTGCTGATTCAGAAACTCTGGGGATGGGGAGGTCATGTGCAGCAATCTGAGTTTCAACAACCTTCCAGGTGATTTTTACAATGCTGAAATTTGAAAAGACCCACTAGAGAAAGTTCATCTAATTTCTTTAAGTCCTCACCTCTTAAATCTTTAGGTATGAATTTCGTTCTGTAAGGTGATCTTTGTGACTTATCGAGCCCTGAAGTCCACTAAGGGCACATGGAAGGTGGTCAGTAAACAGTGGCAGCTGAACCTAGTAGCCCCGTGTTAGAGCCGCGGCTTCAAGTCACCGCAGCTTTACTTCACAGGGCCTTCTATCCACATGGGCTTTCCCGCACCTGTTTCACAGACAGCGACACCCCTCCCGGCATGGTAGCAAACTCCATCACCTGGCGCATATGCTGCTCCGAGTCTCATCACACCTTGGTGAAGAAACACATGAGCCCATATGTCAACCGAGGTGTTCATATTCTTATACACAGAAAGGGGAAATATGTTTCACAGTGCGTGTTTGCATACTTTGGAGCAGATTTTTTAAGAAAGAAAGAAAGGAAGGGAGAAATAGAAACTTTGGCTGAAGCTAGTTGAAGATTTGTTCCTTTGCTTTTACTGCCCAGCCTTTAAAACAGTCTCCGTGCTTGCTGGGAAGAGTCTGTGCTGAGGTGTGGGTCCCTGGATGACCCAACAAGGGTGGAGTATGCTGGTTGAGACAATCAGGGGAAGAGTCAATGGGTTAGAGGTTAAGAACTCTTAGGATCCAGGCAGGGAAAGCAAAACTAAGAGATACAAAAGCCCACAAGCTAAAGGTCAGGAGACGGGAGCTGGAAGGATATAGGAGATATGTCATCAATAATTTTGGAGTTTGCTGGAGCATGCTTTACTTGATTTTTATGTATACAATGGGGATGGATTGGTGTCAGGAACAATGAAGAAATGTTTGTTTAGTGAACTAATTGTGATGCAATAATGTAATCATGACAGTAGTGATATTATGTGATATAATAAACTGATGTGATTTTTATTTATTTTTTATTTTTAATTGGAGCACAATTGCTTTACAATATTGTGTTGGTTTCTGCTGTATAATAACTTGAATCGGCTGTAAATATACATATATCCCCTCTCTCTTGAGCCTCTCTCCTACCCCTCCCCCTTCCTTTTCTTGTGTGCATATATTTAATCTTGTGACATTTTCCCATCCATGCTCAGAAAATAAGAAGTAAATATTGCTGCATAAGTGGGCTGTCACTGGAAAAAACAATAATGATAATAATAAAATTATTATTTTTATTAAAAAAAAAAACCAGCTTAGGTGTAACAGAGAGAAGTTTGGGAGAAGATGAGGCCAGGAAGAATTCACCCCAACCCTCCTACCATAAAAGACTTCCCTGGTGGCTCAGATGGTAAAGCGTCTGCCTATAATGCAGGAGACCCGGGTTCGATCCCTGGGTCGGGAAGATTCCCTGGAGAAGGAAATGACAACCCACTCTGGTATTTTTGCCTGGAAAATCCCATGGACACAGTCCACAGGGTGGCAAAGAGTCGGACACGACTGAGAGACTTCACTTCGCTTTGCTTTTTCTCCTACCATATCCTGTGCTTCTTAAGTTGCTTCAGTCATATCTGATTCTTTGTGACTTTATGGACTGTAGCCAACCAGCCTCCATGGTCTGTCCAGACTTCCCTGATGGCTTAGATGGTAAAGAATCTGCCTGCAATGTGGGAGACCAAGGTTCAATACCTGGGTCAGGAAGATCCCCTGGAGAAGGGAATGGCAACCCACTCCAGTATTCTTGCCTGGGAAACCTCATGAACAGAGGAATCTGGTGGGCTGCAGTCCATGGGGCTGCAAAGAATCAGACACCACTGAGCGAGTAACACTTACTTACTTACTTACTCCTCTGTCCAAGGGATTCTCCAGGCAAGGATACTGGAGTGGGTTGCCCTGTCCTCCTCCAAGGGATATTCCTGACCCAGGGATTCAGCCAGAATCTCTTACATCTCCTGCATTGGCAAGGCATGTTCTTTACCTTTAGTGCACCTGGGAAGCATCATATCCTAGACCCCAGGAAACAAATCCACCAGACAATTCTCCAACTATGAAGAGAAAGCAGTTGAAGGGTGTAGAATACAAAAGTTAGTCACCAGAAGGCTCCCTGCTCTCCTCAAGCTATGATTAGGAACAGAAACCCTAGAATTCTCAGGCAAACATAGACATCTAAAAGTGGAAGATGCCCATGCTCACCTCCTGCCCGTAATTCTGAAAGGAGATTCACAAATGGCCCCTCAGATCTAAATCATAGGAACCCTATGGTATAGAATTATGCCAAGTTTGGTGCTAGATTATCTAAATATTTTCTAAAAACAATGTTGTATTAGAATTTATTAAAGAGAAAAAAATGACATTTAAATAATACCTTCAAGATGGAACAGCAAGTACTTGTGAGAAGTGGCAAACAAATTCAGCCAAGTAGCAAATAGAGAAAATGGTGTTTGGCAAATGCCTTATATGAATATGGATAAAATATTCAATCTTTCTTCATCAAGAGAAGTAAGGACATTTACTTTTGCTATTTCATAGGGTCCTGGAGAGGGCCAGCAAAATGGGGTATTTAGGTTTCATGTTGCATGGGGTGCTCCGAGATTCTTGGATCTGTGGTTTGATGTAAATTTTTTTCTGTGAAATTTTTGGCCTTTATTTTTTCAAATATTCTTTCTGCATCATTGTCTCTTTCTTTTCATTCTGAGACTCCAATTACACATATGCTGGACTGTTTGATATTGTCACAGTTTTTGAATGCTCTGTTCTGTTTTTCTGCTTGTTTGTGTGCATTTTATTTGCTGGGTTTTCACTTTTTTCTCTTTGTGTCTTAATTTGAGTAATTTCTAATTCAAATTCATGGATTCTTTCCTTGGCTGTGTCAAATTTGGTGATGAGTCTGACAAGGGAACTCTTCATCTCCAGTGCAATCCTTTTTATTTCTTCTATTGCCATTTGACTCAGGATTTCCATCTGTTTGCTGAAATTTCCTGCTAATGTTCATATTTTTCACTGAATTCTTTATGTATTAACCATAGTTAAAATCCAACACTTTAGTCCTTTCTGATTTTGATACTGTGAAATGTTTCTTTTTCTCTTGACAACGTGTTGTTTTCTCTGTGTGTTTATAATTTTTTATTGAATACCAGTCATCTCATGCAGAGTAAGAGAAACTTGAGTAAATGTTTACTTACTCAAAAAAATGGGCACACATCTTGTTAGGACAATAATTTTGGGGTTGAAAAAATCTAGTTAGTTGTTAAGTGGGGCTTGGGTTTTGTTGTGCTATCATTGCCCTTAAGCTATCATTGGAGAAGGCAATGGCACCCCACTCCAGTACTTTTGCCTAGAAAATCCCATGGATGGAGGAACCTGGTAGGCTGCAGTCCATGGGGTCGCTAGAGTCGGACACGACTGAGCGACTTCACTTTCACTTTTTACTTTCATGCGTTGGAGAAGGAAATGGCAGCCCGCTCCAGTGTTCTTGCCTGGAGAATCCCAGGGACGGGGAAGTCTGGTGGCCTGCCGTCTATGGGGTCGCACAGAGTCAGACACGACTAAAGCGACACAGCAGCAGCAGCGAGCTATCATAAGCTTTCCTTTAAAAATGCCTCATGCTTAGGGTGGGAATTGTGGTGCTCGAGGGTTTTTCTCAATGTACATACTTGATCCTTATTGCTCATTTTCCTTCTGACACATGCTACATAGTGGGGATCTTTATTCATGCCCTTTCACCTTCCCCAGTGGTATACATTCGTTGCTTGCTATCTGGTGTGTGTAAAGCTGGTGGAGAAAGGGCAAAGGGGTTTCTGGTGTAGCCCGTAGATGCTTTGTGCCTGGGCCTCCCTTTCCTTTCTGCATGTGCCAGAAAGGGACTGCTCCTCAGTCTAGGTACTAGCATAAACCACATAAAGTGGATCAGAGCCAGGGTTGGCCCATGATGAACAGGTAATGTGAGTGAGGAATACAGCTTTGTCATTGCAAGCCAATAAGACTTCAGGGCCTTCTATACTAAGTAATAATTTAGACTGAGATGACTAATGTAACTCTAGAACACTATATTTTTCCATTTAGAGGATTATAAATATTTGTAGCTAATCACAGACTTAAAAAAAAATGTTTGTTATTTTTGGCTGTGCTGGGTCTTCATTGCTGTACTTGGGCTTTCTCTAGTTGCCGTGAGTAGGGTCCACTCCCTACCTGTGATGCACTGGCTTGTCACCATGCTGGCTTCTCTTGTTGCGGAGCACAGGCTCTGGGTGCCTGGGCTTCAGGAGTTACAGCATGTGGTCTCAGTAGTTGTGACTCATGGGCTTAGTTGCTTCTTGGCACATGAAATCTTCCCAGACCAGGGGTCAAACCCGTGTCCCCTGCATTGGCAGACAGCTTCTCATCCATTGTACCACCAGGGAAGTCCCAATCAAAGACTTATAAAGTTCATGGAAATAGTATATTTGGTTACCCAAATATTCTGATTACTAGAAAAACTGACCTCTTTAGAGTCTCTGTTTAAATAGTATATAGACAGAAAGTGGAGTAGGAGCGTTGCAGTGGGACTACATTTTAAGTTAAAATATTTGTTTGATTTTTTAACTTCATTTCTTCTGTTTATAAAACAAGGGAGTTGAGTTAAAATCTGCTTCAAAGTTTGCAAACTTTGGACTAAATTTAGTAATTTCAACCTGTGGGACGTGGAATACTGAGTGGATTTGTAAGGGTTTTTCATGTGCAAATAATCCTTGACCTTATTTGTAAATGACTAACTAATGTCTTTTCTGTAATGTTATGATTTGAATTGCTTTCCCCCTCAAGAGGCCTGTTGAAGTTTTAAGCCCTACTACCTCAGAATGTGGTCTTAGTTGGAAATAGGGCCTTTACAGAAAGAATCTAGTTAAAATGAGACTGGGCTCTAATCCGCTATGACTGCCGTCCTTACAAAAAGGGAATATTTGGACACAGACACAATCACAGAGGGAAGATGATCTAAAGACACACAGGGAGAAGAGAGACATGTGACTGGAGGGATGCATCTTCAAGCCAGGTTACTGCCAAGAATCCCAGATTCTGCTTGGTTTTTCCTTCTTGCATTTATAGTAAAATGCAAGGGGAGAGAGAAAAATTGAAGAAGGAATTCTATTTTAAGACTGCAGCATAGAAGTTCCAACAGAATTCCCAGCTGGTTGTTCCACTCTGTGGATTTCAAACTCATGGCATCAACTCTTACCTGAATTCCCAGCCTGCTGATACACATAAGTGTGTGACTCCTATTGCTTCTCGATCTTTTGGCTAAGATCAAGTGTCCTATGTGACTCCTTTCAGATCTATGTAAATGCTATAGTAATTAATATAAACAAATTCATGTTAGAATGTTATAGTTGCTTTTTGTCCCAACGCAAGCACTGAACCCCATGGTCATGGGCTCTCTCCTGTGTTCCTTTCACTGTGAAGTGGGTCCGTGCTCAGATGATATGTGGTGCCCACACTTGAAATGGTATTCCATACTTGAGAATCAGACTTTCCATAAGTCCCTGAATCGCTGGTTGGAGCTTAGTAAAGAAAGTCAATCCATAGAATTGATGTCTATCTCTGTGAGGATGGGTGCTGGTTCATCTAGGATGCAAGGAGCCTAATTCAGTCAGTTTGCTATGACGTGGTTGCTTGGGTGTGACGTTCAGAGCCAACAGAATGTAGATCAGCCTTGGTAAAGGGGTTTCATGCTGTTTGGCTTACGTGTGGCCTCTATTTCTGCCTCTGTGGCTACTCCGTTTGTGCGTCCATCATGCCAGTTCTTGGATGGCTGATTAAAAAGACTGGATTATGTCATCTCACTGCCTGTCTACTTTGTTTTCAATGCCTCTTCCATGGTGGTTGTTTCTGGTTTGCATCACTAGATGATACAAAACTTTTCATACCGTTTGTGGTCTTCCATGTATGTCCATTCACATGCCTCTATCCCAGACCTCCCTAACTCTAATTTTTGAGGCCTTTATATTAAGGTTCCTATAATCTGGTCAGGTGGTTAATCATTGCCCAGAAAGCTGTATATAATCTCACTTAGGACCACCTTTTTTCCCCCACAAAATATCCATGAATAGGTTCACTATTTATAGCTCAGAGTGAAGATTTTCCCTTTCTTCTTTCTTTCAAGTTCACCCCTGAATTTGGCTGAAATGCAACCGCACATTTCCCCCAGCAGACCCCTTGTTCATCAAGTTCTCAGAGAACCTAAACTGAAAACAATATGGTACCAAGAGTGGCTTGAGAAGATAGAGGTTTGGGGATTGGCTCACTTGGTGACGACGAGCTGGCAAGGAGGAAGTCTTCTTGACTGGAATGTGGAGGACAGATAGTTTTGGTCACAAGATTGTGCCATGATTTCACTAGTGTGGACCTGGAAAGACACCCTAGTGGAAAAGAACACCTGGGTCTCAGTGGGCCTGGCATCTGGTGTTTAAATACCGTCACCTGGAGTGATAGGGAGTCCATCGTGCTCATGGTTATGAAGGAGCCCAGTTCTGAGACCACTCTCCTAGTGTCAGTGCTGGCCTGCAGAGGGTGCCACCACTGCACTTCTTAGTGATGCTTATGCCCCTCACACTAGTGCTTTCTTTACGCCTTGAAGAATGGCAACAGGTCCAGGCTGTAGTGCAAGAAATCCTGCAGCTTGTGCAGATTCAATGAAGTTGTAATTGTCAGTGGTAGGAAAGAATGTAGTATAGAGTTTATGGTAAATCCTGTTGGAAAATTCACAGCACAGACCCCAGGTTTTGGAGCAAGGCCGTGCCATCTGCCAAAGAAAATTATATACCTTTTGAGAAAGTCCCTTGTGTGTAACTGGGTTCTAGTAGAAACAGAAGTCTTGCTCAAGGGGGAGCAAAAGAACATACACCTGGCACTATTCATTATGGACTGAATTATGTCAGAACCATCAATTTTAAGTCAGGTGGTGTCAGGGATAATCCACTGTAAAGTGAAAATGGTACCTTCAGGATTGATCTTAATTGTGTAAATGATAAAGGGAAGGGAATAAAAGTAGATAGAATGAGCCTTTGGACCACTATGCAAATAGATATCTGAAAGCTACGAGGTGAAAAGGGGAAGGAAGGAGGATAAATAGGAAGAGCCTCAAATTATAGAGCAATTCTGAGAAAATGTTGCCCAGGCTGATGGGAACTCTAAGCAATGCTTGCTAGAGGCATCTCATATCAAGTGAGAATGACCTGGCTCTAGTATCCCCACTGTGCTTGGTCTTTGGTTGGGATAAGCCCAACAAAATCTTCCCTCAGTGTGAACACTGTGCTGGATCTAAGGGGGGTTGGCTGCAGGCTGCAATTAATCATGTTTCTTGCTGCTGCTACTGCTGCTAAGTCATTTCAGTCGTGTCCGACTCTGTGCGACCCCATAGACGGCAGCCCACCAGGCTCCTCTGTCCCTGGGATTCTCCAGGCAAGAACACTGGAGTGGGTTGCTATTTCCTTCTCCAATGCATGAAAATGAAAAGTGAAAGTGAAGTCGCTCAGTCGTGTCTGACTCCTAGTGACCCCATGGACTGCAGCCTACCAGGCTCCTCCGTCCATGGGATTTTCCAGGCAAGAGTACTGGAGTGGGGTGCCATTGCCTTCTCTGATCATGTGTCTTAGAGAAAGTTATTTTGAATGGAGATTTAAGTGGTGTTTCTCTATTGCTACCATATCTACTAAACTGTAGGACTTGATTTTCTCTTTCTCTAAGTTTTAGTACTCCCTCCTTCTGCAGAGTCCTAACATATGCTCTTCCCTTTGCTTGGGAAACTCTTCACCTTCCCATCACTCAAATGACTTCAGAATAGAGGTCAAATATCACTTCTCTATGGAGGCTTTCTTTGTACCTTCAGATAAATTGGATTCCTTATGACATAATTTCATACCTTGCTTTACATTTTATCCATGGTATTTATCAACATTTGTAATTACATTCACAAAATAATTTTTTAAATGTCCTTACTAGGCTGTAAGCTCTGTAAAGGCATAGACTTTTCTATTCTGTATCCCTAATGCCTATCATGGGACCTGACATATAGAATGCTTTCAAGATGTGTTGAATGAGTAAATTAATGACTCAGTTGTCATCATTAATTTCAACCAATCTTTTTTTTTAATAACAAATTCTGAGAGCCTTAGGTTCATAAATCTGGATATAAATTACCATCTTTCTATGTATAGATGGAAGTACAGAACATTTCAATAAATTGATGCCAGGAAGTTATAATTTGTGAAATATAAAAAAAATGGCTCTTTTTCTTGAATATGAAGTTTAACAATGAGAAATATATTTATTTTCAGAAAAGTTTGCATATTTGGCTTCTTAGTTTTCAAGACTTTATAAGTGCATATTTAACTTAAAAATTCTAATAGTAAAAACAATGTGATCCATATAATTTAGTCACTGCTTATTATGTGTCATATATCATACTGTCTCCTGTATATATTATTTCACTAGATATTCTCAACATTATATATTAAGTATTATTATAAGTATCCTCATTTTGCAGGTGAAGAAATTAGCATTTAGTGAAGTCACATATTTGCTTAAGATGTCAGCCATGGCATGTTGTGGATCAAGGTTTAGATATATCACAGCAGTCTGACTCCAATGACTATGACTTTATTCACAATCCTATAACTGCTGAAAATTTTAATTTCTTACTCAAAAATTGAATTTTTCACTTTTATCTGGGTGGGGGGTATTATCTAAAGAATAGGAACATTTAACTCTTACCTAATTTGATCCTTCATTCAAGTCAGGTTTGAGTCTCAGATTCTCCTGAGCAGGTCAAAATCTCCCTTATGAGTACTAGACATTCCCTCCTCCAGCCTCTTACCCATTTCTCCACCTGGATATCTTTCTTATTTACTCCTCAATCATAGTATGTCCAAGGCCAAACAGTGTTAGAATTCCATATCACTCTATTTCCTTGGTTCTCTTTTTCAGTGATGTTGGTTCTATAGTGGTGAACATAGATGCCTTTATTGATTCAACTTTTTAATGAATGCTATTACCATATTCCCAGGCATCCAGGTTTGAAATCTCAAAACTACTCATTCCTTTCCCAAACAGTTCTTAATATGAGCTTCTAGCGGGTGGAAATATTGTTCAATGATCTCTCTCAGTGTATCCTATAAAGCATCTTGCATGGAATAAGTGCTGAAGAAGTAAAGGTAGAATATCTTCTTCCTGGCCCCAGGCATCCACTGGAGATAAAACAGGGTTAAATGCAACATAGTTCTCCAGTGAGAATTGTTAACTGCAGTGCATTTTACTTGGGTCAATGGACGTGTCAGTCAATTATTTGAAAAGAAATGTTATTAAAAAATGTTTGTATCTGGATATATATTGCCATGTTTTTAGGAAAGGGCACATGCTTCGAGTTAAAGAATCACTCCTCCTTGGAATTTTGCAATGTGGAGACCGTTATCTTTGAGAGCAATTTCAGTGAATAGTAGAAGAAAAATCAGATTTCAAACTGTTAAATGAGTGGGAACTGAGAAAATGGGAACAGAGAGAAGTAGCCTCAAAACATAAGGAAAAAATTAAGGTGGACATAAATCAAATGAATGTTATGTTTCAAGAAGAGAGAGAATGGAATTGGAGGGGGACTATTCGAGCTATATTCATTGGACATTTACTATATTCTGATCACTGAATCATGTACCTTACATAAATCAGGTATTAGATTTTGATCAAGTCAGATCTTGAAAATGATGAAATTGGGGAAGAGGCCTAACTAAGGAAACAAAATGGGACTTTGGGCTTGTGTAGCATGAGGGATTCCTCATTCTCTGAGACTTGAAAGAGAGAAGAAAATAGAGGTTATGAATGAAGATGAGGGGAAACAGAGGCTAAATTGATTCATATAGATGATCTCAATTTTCAGTATGAAATATCAGACCTTGAACATTAGTGAATGGTAAATTTGAATGTCAAAAATTATCAATAACCTCAGATAGGCAGATGACACCACGGTTATGGCAGAAAGTGAAGAAGAACTAAAGAGCCTCTTGATGAAAGTGAAAGAGGAGAGTGAAAAAGTTGGCTTAAAGCTCAACATTCAAAAAATGAAGATCATAGCATCTGATCCCATCACTTCATGGCAAATAGATAGGGAAACAATGGAAACAGTGAGAGACTATTTTCTTGGGCTCCAAAATCACTGCAGATGGCAACTGCAGCCATGAAATTAAAAGACACTTGCTCCTTGGAAGAAAAGCTCTGACCAACCTAGATAGCATATTAAAAAACAGAGACATTCTTTTGCTGACAAAGGTCCATCTAGTCAAAGCTATGGTCTTTCCAGTAGTCATGTATGGATGTGAGAGTTGAACTATAAAGAAAGTCAAGTGCTGAATAATTGATGCTTTTGAACTGTGGTGTTGGAGAATACTCTTGAGAGTCCTTAAACTGCAAGGAGATCAAATCAGTCAACCCTAAAGGAAATCAGTCTTGAATATTCATTGGAAGGACTGATGCTGAAGCTGAAACTCCAATCCTTTGGCCACCTGATGCGAAGAACTGACTCACTGGAAAAGATCCTGATGCTGGGAAAGATTGAAGGCAGAAGGAGAAGGGGCAAACAGAGGATGAGATGGTTGGATGGCATTACCGATTTGATGGACATGAGTTTGAGTAAGCTCTGGGAGTTGTTGATGGACAGGGAAGCCTGGCGTGCTACAGTCCATGGGGTTGCAAAGAGTCAGACATGACTGAGCAACTGAACTGAACTGAAATTTGAATGTGGGACTTGAGGAAATTGGGAAGATTTTGAAAACTACCTAGGCGCTTTTGTTCTTTAATTAGTAAGTAAGTAAGTGTTAGTGGCTCAGTCATGTCTGATTCTTTGTGACCCCATGGACTGCAGCCCACCAGGCTCCTCTGTCCACGAGATTTTCCAGGCAAGGATACTGGAGTGGGTTGCCATTTTCTTCTCCAGGGGATCTTCCCAACCCAGGGATAGAACCAAGGTCTCCTGCACTGCAGGCAGATTCTTTACTGACTGAGCTACAAGGGAAGCCCATTCTTTAATTAACAAATAATTGTTAAACACTGATCATATAGGTACTGAGATTACATGGTCCTTTCTAGGAAGTTGTCACATTCAATACCTTATAAATTTCTGGAGGGTATGCAGCATGTTATACTCATTGACATATTTCCCCAAAATGCATAGCTTAATACTTTGAGCACAGTAAGTAAACATTAAGGTTTTAGGTCAACTGAATTAAAACAAACAAACAAAAGTTTATTTTAAACAAAGCCCGAGGCTCTTGGGCCATGGACTGACTTGGTTGGAGTTCTTTACAACCAAACAATAGAGATCTGCCAGTTGAGAATATATCTTGCAATGTTTAGTAACTGAAAATACATTTGGAATGGATTTTTTCAACCTCAGCACTATTCACATTTGGATAAACTCTTTGGGGAGCTGCATTGTACACTGTGGGAAGTTTAGTGGTATTTCTAAATTCTCCTGTCTTCTGGTAGCATCCCCCAACTCCCACCTAGTCCTGATAAAAATATCTCCAGACGTTGTCAATGTCTTTTAGGAGGCACAATAACTCCAGATTGGGAACCCCTGATTTAGAGTTTCAATGATTAATTTATATAAAAATAATTCTACATTCAGTTTAGTTCAGTCACTCAGTTGTGTCCAACACTTTGCAACCCCATGGACTGCAGCATGCATCAATTCTTCAGCGCTTGGCTTTCTTTATTGTCCAACTCTCACATCCATACATGACTACTGGAAAAATCATAGCCTTGACTAGACCGACCTTTGTTGGCAAATAATGTCTCCTCTTTTTAATATGCTGTTTAGGTTGGTCATAACTTTCCTTTCCAGGAGTAAGCGTCTTTTAATTTCATGGTTGCAGTCACCATCTGCAGTGATTTTGGAGCTCCACAAAATAAAGTCAGCCACTGTTTCCACTGTTACCCCATCTATTTGCCATGAAGTGATGGGACTGGATGCCATGATCTTAGTTTTCTGGATGTTGAGTTTTAAACCAACTTTTTCACTCTCCTCTTTCACTTTCATTAAGAGGCTCTTTAGTTTTTCTTCACTTTCTGCCATAAGATGATGCTTGTTCGCTCCAATTAGCAGCTCTAAATGGGAGGTTGCCCATGTTTCTTTGCTCTTTCCCTTCCTTTGTTTAGCATTAGAGAGAGTGGGTCCTTACCACTGGTACTTTCTAGTGATTGGACCTATGTTCACAGTATACATAGTGAATGGGGTCAAATAATGTTGGATTTGGAACCAAAGGTCTAAGGTTTAAAACCAAATGAATTATAAAACTTTGGAATCACTTATTTTGTTCTTCCATTGTTATAGAATAACTATTCTGATGATGATATATGAAGGATAGAACTTTGTAAACTATGATATACTGCCAAAAGGTGGGGATTAAAGCTTCTCCCCCTGGTGCTT
Organism: Bos grunniens; assembly: GCF_055505025.1. Lineage (NCBI taxonomy): Eukaryota > Metazoa > Chordata > Mammalia > Artiodactyla > Bovidae > Bos > Bos grunniens. The sequence goes on along the minus strand of NC_141167.1, from coordinate 36,328,886 downwards.
ATATTAAAGATGATCCCTCATTTGAAGATAATGGATCAGGGACACTATTTAAAGAGAAGATTAAAATATTTGACATTTTTTTTAATGTGTTGGGGATTACAGAAAGTGAGAAATGTTGCTGAATTTTCTAGGGTTAATGAATGTGATAGTGAGGGAGTGATGGTGTCATATACTGAAGTAAGGATCACTGAAAAGGAGATTAAAAAAAATTGAGATGTGATTCATATAACATAAAATTCACCTTCTTAAACTGTACAAACCAGTGGTTTTTACTATATTCACAGTTGTGCAACTATCATTTTAAAACATTTCCATCATCCCAAGGATGCCTCATACCCTATTAGAAACCATTTCCCATCCCCTTCAACTCTACTCCCTGACAAAATATTTCTGCCTTTATGGATTTGAATATTTTGCAAATTTCATATAAATTATATCATACAAACTGTGTCTGGCTTCTTTTGCTTATTATAATATTTTAAAAGTTCCTCTGTTTTATACCATGTATCAGAACTTCATTCATTTTTAAGCTTAATAATATTCTATTGTACAGATAAACTACATTTTGTTTACCATCAGTTGGTGGTTACTAAGATTGTTTCTGCTTTTTGGCTATTCTGAATAATCCTCCTATAAATGTTTGTGTACAAATTTTTGTGCACATATTTGTTTTCATTGTTTCAAGTGACTACCTAGGAGTTTAACTGCAAGATCATATGGCATCTCTATTTTCAAAATTTTAGGAACAGCCAAACTATTTTCCACAGTGGCATGAAAGAGATAATTGAAGAAAAAATTTGAGAGTTAACTTGGTTTTGTACATGTTGAATTTGAAGTGTTTGCAAGACCTACAAAAGGCTATTTTGGGGAGACTGACAATTATATGTGTCTTAGACTTAGTAGAAAAGTATGAATTAGAGATGCAGATTTTGTAGAACTAAGATAGGAGAAAGCAAGAGCTCGTCCAGGGAGAGTATTTTGAGAGAAAATAGCAGGGAAATAAAGACATGGGCATAAGGAAGAACTACATCTCTAAGGCCAATTTAGATAAGTATGAGCAGATTGTATGAGGGATGGCAGGAAAAGGGGAGATGAATTAGGACTTGTCAGGTAATCACTCAGGGTTTTCTTTGGGTAGTGAGAAGATCTGCACATGGGGAACAATTTCACTGGCAGAGATGGGTATACAGAAAGCAGAGAATGGCATCCTGATATAAGATCTTAAATCTTGAGGGATAAGGAGGAGTCTACTGAGCAGAGGAGTGTGGGAAAGACTTTCCAAGCATAAGAAACAGTGTGTGTACAGGCACAATAGTTTAAAGTATCTGATGAGTTCAAGATAATTAAACAACATTCATTTGGTGGTTATTTTATGTGGGCACTGTACTAAGTGCTTAAGTGCTTCATCAGATGAACTCATTTACACCTTTTGACAGCTTTCAATCTAGAGATGAGGAAGTAGACTCAATGGTATTATATAATGAGCCAGGGCTACATAGCTGGAGAATGGTAGGGCCCCGCTATGAACTGGTAATTTGATTCCAGAGCTATACTCTTACATGGTACAGTAACTCATCTACCTTCTTGTAGGTACCAGGTATTAAGCTACCAGTATTCCTCATCAGTGTTTCACTCCTGGTAGCTGATTGTCTTCACATGGTGCTGTGATGGCTCTTTAGTACGCTCTTCATCCTTCTTCAATCTAGAACAGGGATCCTGAAATGTCAGATTCATTTGGGAAGTACCCCTTAAGTGAGTGTGCTCCACTCAGTCTGGTTGGATAGTATCACCAACTCAAAGGACAAAGGACTTGAGTTTGAGCAAACTCTGGGAGATGGTGAAGGACAGGGACGCTTGGCATGCTGCAGTCCATGGGGTTACAAAGAGTCAGACATGACCTAAGGACTGAGCAACAACAACAGTCTGGCTACTATAATAGATCTGTCATAAGTTAATCATTACTGAGAATTCTCAGATACTCAAATTGAAAGATAGCCCTTCCTAACTTTCCAAGTTTAGTTGCTGAAATAGTAGAAAATATTAAAGATTGGTTATTCTGGCTATACTGGACCTTATACTGGACCTAAAGTATGTGTGTGTGTTTCTTTCATGCTTATTGAGCATCATTCATATACTAGGTGCTTTCACTGAAATTACTTATTTTCTTTTCAAAATATCTTTATGATATGTGACAGGCTATTCCATTTTGACATAAGAAAAAATTTAAAATCAGAAAACTTAAATAACTTGATCCAGTTCATGGGACTGGTAAAGACAAAAAATTAAGCCCAGAGATTCAACATTCAAGTCCAGGGCCGTTTCCAGTATCCCAGACAATCCATCCTAGGGAAATGTTTGACAAAAAGATTAACCCATTACTAGCTTTCCATTAGTATATTCTTCATTTTCATGATGTGCAAAGACTTGTCTAAGGCTACCTATGAGAAAGTTCCAAGCTACTCACTGGTTACACTTCATACTGGGACTTATGTGTTTGGAAAGAAATTTTAAGTTTGAATTCTTCCTTCTCTAATATGCAAATGTGCCCTCATGTGGTCTGAGACTACATCTGTTGAAGGATCATGGACCTTTCTGGCAGAGGAAAATAAACCCCAACAGTTGGAGCTGCAAGCCATCTGTCTTTAGCTATTTCACATTTTATCAAAAATCATCAGCATACTTAGAAAATAGCAGTGACCAACTGATATTACTAAAATTTAAAGTATGATTAGATGGAATCCCCAAACTGTTTGTTCAGAGATAAGATATGTATCTTTTGATATTTTGAAAGAACATGAAGAATTATGGAAGATAATCATATTGCAAAGCTATTACAGAATATTTGACAGTTTTATGGAAGAAAATAGGTTTATATACAAATATTTTATAGGTACAGAGTCTTAATTATTTACACTTGAAATGTAATTTAATTAGAGACCATTCCTCTGAATTCCTTTGTCTTATAGGTGAGAAAAATGTAACCAAGAGAGTTTAAATTGCTTGTTTGAGATAATAAAGCACTGAAAGAAAGAAAAGTGAAAGTGAAATAGCTCAGTCATGTTCAACTCTTTGCGACCCCATGGACTGTAGCCCACAGGGCTCCTCCGTCCATTGGATTCTCCAGGCAAGAATACTGGAGTGGGTTGCCATTTCCTTATCTTATGATGTGAAAAGAGAGAGTCATATAATAATTATTATTATTATTACTAATACAAATAGCTCCAATTTATTTCATATGATTTTAAGGAGTTTGCATATATTAATTTAGCACACCAAGTCAAGGTGGTGAATATTATCATTGCCATTTTACAGAGGAAGACTAAGGGTTATGGTAATTAATCAGCTTACAACATGGACTCTATACAGATGTGTAGAATGCTATAAATAAATAAGCAAATAAATAAATGATGAAGAAGTAAAAGCTCTTCCTTGGATTAGAGGGCCATCTCATAAATGCGGAAGGAATGATGAAATCAGAAAAATCACCATTTAGCAAGCATATTATTCATTGATGATGGTACATGATAGTGCAAGTGGGTGAAACAGTAGAGACTAAGATATTTACCTAGACCACAGAGTTTTGTCTGGTAAGATACTTATGATTACAGACGACAAAATAACAATATTTTTACAGTGAAGAAACCTAGCGCATACCAACTGAGCCAGTGATCAAGGTTAATATTTATATGAATAGGATGAATAATATCCTGTTCCTCCTGACCTTATGCACCAAGAATGACACAGCATCATGTCTGGGGTATTCCTGTCAAAAATGCATAACCGGAAACATGTGTCATCATGTGAAAACTCAAAAATGAGGGGCATTCTAAATTATATCTGACTTGTTTTTTTCAAATATGTCAGTGTTGTGAAAGACAAAAACAGGACAAAGCATGTGACCCAGGATTTTCTTTTGATAGAAAGGACAATTTAGGAATAAGTGGAAAAATATGAATGCCATCTGAAAGTTAGATAATAGATTTAGATCAGTGTTGATTTCCTGATTTTTTTATTTATACTATGGTTATGTAACAGAATGTTTTTGTTTGTAGAAAAAACACACTGAATTATGAATGGTCATTATGTTTGTAACTTACTTTCAAATTGTTCAGAAAAAGTGTGGGAATGCATGTGTATGAATGATAAAACAAGTGTGGAAACATGATAACGTCCAAAGACTCTGGGAGAAGGCCCTAGGGAATTCTTTGTCCTCTTCCTTGTACCATTTGTGTTACGTATTATTTGCACTATTTAAGGAAACTTAATATATTTTCCTAAAATCTAAAATCACATCCATACCAGTGACGATAACAGTTTACATTCCCACCAACAGTGTAGAAGGGCTCCATTTTCTCCATACCCTCTCTAGCATTAATTGCTTGTAGATTGTTTTTTTGTAGATTTTTTTATGATGGCCATTCTGACCAGTGTGAGATGATACTACATTATAGTTTTAATTTTTTTATTGTTCAGTTTCTCAGTCATGTATGACTCTTTGCAACCCCATGGACTGCAGCATTCCAGGCTTCCCTGTACTTCACCGTCTCCCAGAGTTTGCTCAGTCTCATGTCCATTGAGTCAATGATGCCATACAATCATCTCATCCTCTGTGGCCCCCTTCTCCTCCTGCCCTCAATTTTTTCCCAGCATCAGGGTCTTTTCCAATGAGTCAGCTCTTCACATCAGGTGGCATTTCTCTAATAATTAGTGATAGCATCTTTCATGGTTAAACGTCTGTATGTCTTCTTTGGAGAAATGTCTATTTAGATTGTTAAAAAATTAAATCATGTCAGAAAGAAGTTAGGAGAAAAAGAAATTTGCAACACGTCACGGCCTTAGGTCTGGGACACTAAGCCCTACCTGCCAGAGTTCAAAGTCTCTCCCTCCTCAAGCATCAGAGGGTGCGTTAAGCACTCATGAATGCTGCGTATTGTCTCATCTTGACAGAGGGGCTCTTACCTCACCCATGAATCCTCTAAATTTTACTGTGAGGCAAAGAGTTCTACTTATCTAGATTTATCTCTCTCCTATAATTTCACTAACAATGACCCTTAACTTTATCAGACAGTGCAGTTCAGATGTGAAATCGGAACCAATTAATTGCCCCAGGTCAATCTCACTTTCCTCACCTGAAAGAGGGTATGATAACATCTATATCAAGAACTGTTGTGAGGGTTAAATGTAATCATGATAATATACTTATATTTTGAAAACACATGATAGTCTTTGAAAACTATTTTAGTTGTGCTTTCATTTTCCCTTGGGTGTCTACCATGATAAGTAGAAGGTCTAGGGAATAGACTGGGTGATGACCAAATTTTTCCAAAGGTTAAATTATACCAAACTGTCTTCTCTAGTTTCCTGGTTCTGTAATGAAAGTGTTATGTACTCTGTGGCAAACGTTGCAGGAGGGACATGAGATCGCGGAGAAGGCGATGGCACCCCACTCCACTGGAAAATCCCATGGACAGAGGAGCCTGGTGGCCTGCAGTCCATGGGGTTGCTAAGAGTCAGACACGACTGAGCGACTTCACTTGCACTGTTCACTTTCACACATTGGAGAAGGAAATGGCAACCCACTCCTTGCCTGCAGAATCCCAGGGACAGGGGAGCCTGGTGGGCTGCCTTCTATGGGGTCGCACAGAGTCAGACATGACTGAAGCGACTTAGCAGCAGCAGCAGCATGAGATTGAGTTCACTTAGAGCAAAGGAACTACATAGAATCAGAGGGTGCCTATTTTCTAAAAGTTCTTTATGCTTATATTGCATGTTTACAGGATGTAAGAAGAGATCAAGAATCTGTTCTCTGATAGTATTTTTGAGTAAAGAGATGTCAAGTATATCTTAAATGGCAACAGGCTTATCATTGAAAAAGGAACATTGTGTTTGGAATTTGAGATTGTCAAAAATGATTATAAAATACATGTTCCACAGTGAAATAGAATGAAAAATGAAGAGGATATTGGAGAACATCCTTAAAGGTCATGTATACCAACCTCCTGGAGAAGGAAATGGCAACCCACTCCAGTATTTCTGCTTGGAAAATCCCAAGGGGAGAGGAGCCTGTGGGCTATAGTCCATGGGGTCACAAAGAACTGGATACAGCTAAGCACATGGCTCACACATACGAACTTACATGCTTTAGACTTGAGAAAGGCAGATGCAGAGAGGGGAAATAACATGCTATGGCTGCAGAGTTATTTAGTGAATAATAGGATGAGATTTGTTCTCTTGACATTTAGACATATTAAAAAGGAGAGACATTACTTTGCCAACAAAGGTCCATCTAGTCAAAGCTATGGTTTTTCCAGTAGTCATTTATGGATGTGAGAGTTGGACTATAAAGAAAGCTGAACACTGAAGAATTGATGCTTTTGAACTGTGGTGTTGGAGAAGACTCTTGGGAATCCCTTGGACTGCAAGGAGATCCAACCAGTCCATCCTGAAAGAAATCAGTCCTGAATATTCATTGGTAGGACTGATGCTGAAGCTGAAACTCTAATACTTTGGCCACCTGATGTGAAGAACTTACTCATTTGTAAAGACCCTGATGCTGGGAAATATTGAAGGCAGGAGGAGAAGGGGACGACAGAGGATGAGATGGTTGGATAGCATCACCGACTCAATGGACATGAGTTTGAGAAAACTCCAGGAGTTGGTGATGGACACGGAGGGCTGGCATGCTACAGTCCATGGGGTCGCAAAGAGTCGGACACGACTAAGTGACTGAACTGACTGAACTGATTGGTTGACTGACATTTAAACAATGACATTTAAACTGCAGAAAGGTGGTTTTGTGTTCCTTTGTGTCTTGGTGAGTTTTTCTAAACCACTGAAAGTGACTGGAGGAATTTCTATTTTTTGTATCTCTAGTATGGTGGACTAGATATACAGAGTAAACCCCCACTTAAAAATTTAAAAAACCTAGTAAATAAAATGTAAAAGAAAATTGAATGCACCATTGAAGTAGCAAGAAAACAAGAATTCCTCAGGGGTAAAAAGAAGTTAGAGCAGGAATCCAGGATATTAAGCTAGTAAGGTTTTAAGACAAAAATACAAGGAAATTACACAAGATGCTGTGTTATTCATTAATGCTGATCTTTGAATTTTTCTAATTCTCTGACTTCTTGGTACATTGTAAGATCATACTTTCTGGATCGCCATGTAAACAATTCTGCAGAGTGACTTGTGAGGAGAAATGACATGTGTCTCTTCCGGGCTGAGCATTTAATTCTCAATGAGACCCTCCAACACCCTCTTTCTTTTTTTCTAGGATGATTGGCAATATTCTAAATACTGTCTTTTTTGTCTATCTAGGTTTTGGAGTAAAACTGATAAGTAACAGATGGAGTCAACTCTTATAGAACATATGGTGGAAGTGAAAAGAAACACAAATCAAAATCATAAAGCCTTGTTTCGAAAGCATTAGGATTTCACTTTGTTTCTGCAGCATATTCTAGCCTATCCTAATACAGAGATAATAGAGTTAATAATATCAGTGGCAATAAAAATAATACTAGCAAACATTAAGGCAACTGGTAACACGTGCCAGGCACTTTCTAGGTGCTTTGTGCTGTGCTGTGCACAGGTGCTCCATTGTGTCCGACTCTTTGCGACCCCGTGGACTGTAGCCCACCAGTGCTTTACATCTGCCAGTTAGTCTTCTCAATAACTGTATGAAGTAGATATTATTATTATTATCACTTTATTTATAAGGAAAGTGAGACCATAAAGTTTAAATAATTTGCTTGAAGTCACAAAGTAAATGATGAAATTGATACTTCTCACAGTAAAAAGGAAAATTATCCCTATTAAGAAAGTCTAGTGTGCAATCACACATACAGATATTGATACATATGTTGTTGTTCAGCCACTAAGTCGTGTCTGACTCTTTGTGACGCCATGGACTGTAGCATGCCAGGCTCCTCTGTCCTCCACTATCTCCCAGAGTTTGCTCAGATTCATGTCTATTGAGTCAGTGATGCCATTCAACTATCTCATTCTCTGCTGCCCCCTTCCCTTTCTTCTGTCAATCTTCCCCAGCATCAGGGTATTTTCCAGTGAGTTGGCTCTTCACATCAGGTGGCCAAAGTACTGGAGCTTCAGCTTAGCATCAGTTCTCTCAATGAACATTAAGAGTTGATTACCTTTAGGATTGACTGGTTAGATCTCTTTGCTGTCCAAGTGACTCTCAAGGGTCTTCTCCAGCACCACAGTTCAAAAGCATCAATTCTTTGGTAATCAGTCTTCTTTATGGTCACATTCTCACGTCTGTACATGACTACTGGAAAAACCATAGTTTTGACTATACAGACCTTTGTTGGCAAAGTGATGTCTCTGCTTTTTAATATGCTGTTTAGGTTTGTCATAGCTTTCCTTCCGAGGAATAAGCATCCATATGAGGATATATCTAAATAAAGAATGATTAAATAAAGGTACAAAATAATTATTGGGAGGGTTATAAAAAACAAAATGGAACTAAAATATCAGACAAAGAATAGAAAACTGGATGTTTGCCAATGTTTAAAAATAGGACAAATATATAAATATTTTTAAACTTTGTCATGTATCCAGTAAAACATTTCTAGAGTAACCACTATGAAGTTAGCTACAAAGTGTATACTTTCCAAATTTGAGAATGTTAAAAAATAAGAATAAAGTCTCAATGTAAAGGGAGACAAAATGGGGAAAAATGTAAAAAAGTAGAAAAATAAATAAAAATTAGGTGGTAGAAATCAGAATCTTACTAGTGATTGTGGTTTTATTTAAGGGGACTTAGCACACCATTTACAATACAAAAATTTTAATGTCTGCTATTCTTGATATCAAAATTAAAGTTAGTAGAAGAAAAAAGAATTATATATTATTTCTACTTATATGTTAAAGCCCTAACAAATTATCAGCAAAAATAAATCAGCAATCTGAAAGTATATAATACATCATGGACAATTAAATTTTTTCAGACTGTTAGGTTTAATATAAAACAAATTAAGATAAAGTTATTATATTAGCATATGATTCAAAGGGAAACATGAATGTTCTTTTCAATGGATATCAAAGAAGCAGTTACTAAATTTCAGTATTTGTGAGTGACAAAAACTAGGATCAGAAGGAACATTGAATAGAGAAATATTGAAATATATATAAAACAAAAATGCTTATCGCAACTACTTCCTCTTAATGATTTCCTGGAAGTCCAGGACAAGAGAAATACATAAATGCATAAACACAGAAAAGGAAAACACCGTTTTGCCATCATTATTCACACATCCACTCCTGCACTTCAAACAGGGAATATTGCAATGGGAATTTCTCCAAACAAGAACACTGGAGTGGGTAGCTATTCTCTTCTCCAGGGAATTTCCCTGACCCAGGGATTGAACCTGGGTCTCCTGCATTTCAGGCATATTCTTTACCATCTGAGCCACCAGGGAAGCCCCAATCAGAAGTAATATAATCTTAGAGAATTGCATTACGTTTCTGTGCATTACCAACAAGAGTCAGAAAATTTAATATTAAGATGATATCATTAAAAATCATTTATTTATTTTTGACTGTGTTAGTTCTGTGTACAGGCCTTCTCCAGTTGCTGCGAGTAGGGGTTATTCTTTAGTTATAACATGTAGGCTTCTCATTGTGGTGGTTTCTCTTTGCAGAGCATGGGCTCTAGGCAAGTGGGCTCTAGGCACATGGGCTTCGTTGTTCTGCAGCATGTGGGATCTTCCTGGAGCAGGGATGGAACCTGTGTCCTCTGCATTGCAGGCAGATTCTTTACCACTGAGCTACCAGGGAAGCCCTAAAATGATATCGTTTATAGTAACAATAACATATTTACTTTCTATACACATACCCATATATATAGATACATAAGATGAAATCTAAGATTTTCAAGATTTAGAGAAAAAATTATAAAACAATTTAAAAGCATTCAAGAAGATCTAAAGGGAAGATATACCATGTTTATGTATTTTAAAATTTCAAAAGTTTAAAATTATCAAGTTTACTCAAATTTATCTACTCCTGTGAAACTTTTACCAAGGCTTTTGTGCAACTTGAAAAATTGATTCTAAAATTCTAAATTGATTATAAGTTTTTATGAAGGAGAAAAAGCTAAGAAAAGCCTATCCATACCTGAGGAGGGAGAAAAACAGAAAGTAAGGGACCTATTAGGTATCAAAATTCTTACATAAAGTGCTAATAATTAAAAGTGTAGTTTTCATCTTTTTGTTGTTCAGTTGCTAAGTGGTGTCTGATTCTGTGACCCCATGGATGGCAGCATGCCAGGATCCTCTGTCCTCCACTATCTCCTGGAGTTTCCTCAAATTCATGTCCACTGAGTCAGTGATGCTATCTAACCATCTCATCTGCTGATGCCCCCTTCTCCTCCAGCCCTCAATATTTCCCAACATCAGGGTCTTTGCTGATGGGTTGGCACTTCGTATCAGGTGGCCCAAGTATTGGAGCTTCAGCATCAGTCCTTTCAATGAATATTCGGGGTTGATAACCTCTAGGATTGGCTGGTTTAATCTCCCTGCAGTCCAGGGGACTCTCAAGTCTTCTCCAATACCATAGTTTGAAAGTTTTTGTTTGAAAACAGGCAAATAAATCAATGAAATTTGAAAATAAATTACATAACAACTCACAAACATATGAAAACTTGATATATAACAAAATGTGCAGTGCAATCATTGTGTAAAGAAGAGATTACTTAAGTAGTGATACTGTATGAAGCAGCATCTATATTAGAAAAAATTAAATTGGATTTGTATCTTTCTACATGCAAAATTCAATCCCAGTTAGATTAAATACTTAAATTTGAAGAAGTACTATCAAATTTTAGAAGGTAATATAAAAGAATATCTATGTGACCTTGGGGCAAGGGATGCTTTTAAAAACAAGATGCAAAAACGCTGTCATAAAAACAAAATTATATAAAATTTATAAAACCATTTAACCATTTTGTAAAATATACTATTTGTATTTGCTAAAAAAGGAAAATTTTCATCTGCTGCTGCTGCTAAGTCTCTTCAGTCGTGTCCGACTCTGTGCAACCCCAGAGACGGCAGCCCACCAGGCTCCCCCGTCCCTGGGATTCTCCAGGCAAGACACTGGAGTGGGTTGCCATTTCCTTCTCCAATGCATGAAAGTGAAAAGCGAAAGTGAAGTCGCTCAGTCGTGTCTGACTCTTCGAGACCCCATGGACTGCAGCCTACCAGGCTCCTCCGTCCATGGGATTTTCCGGGCAACAGTACTGGAGTGGGTTGCCATTGCCTTCTCCAAAAATTTTCATCAGCTAATGTCAAATTTTGATAAATAAAATGTCTTATACCTCTGTTGGTAGGTATTTACACTATACAAACTATTTGGAAATCAATTTAGAATTTAGAATCCTCTCCTAAAATCAGACTTTACAAAGAAGCAATTCATCTCCTTTACAGAAATTCTTACACATGTGCATGAAGAGTCAAGTCCAAATACATTCATTAGTACATAATGGCCAAGAGAGGTAAAAACAAAATAAATAAGCCAAAGCAACAACAACAAAAACCACCAAAGGAGAAACAGCTCCATTGACAAGACACAGCAGTAAAAAATTGAATCAACAAGAGGTACATACATATTGAATGGCAGAACTCACATAATATGATTCCATTTACACAAAATACTAACAACACACTGTTTAAGAATATATAAATAATTTGTAAAAACTATCAAGGAAGGAACAGGAATATCATACAATTCAGGATAATGATCTTCATTAGGGAATAGTGTAAAGAATGAGATCAGAGAGAAGCATAGGAATTATCAAGTCATTGTGTAATTGTGTACCGCATTGTGGTAATGTGTGTGTGTTTTAAGTTAGATGATGGTTATGTGAATGTTTATTTCTTAACTTACACTTTTGTTATAAATATTCAGATTGGAGAATTTGAAATTTACCCGAATCTTCTGTGTTTCTTTTTACCAAAAACCTGAGCAAGGTTTTGTCATGTTAAAAGCTCACGCTAAAAAGTATTTCTCATTTAGTATTTATTCAGGATATCAGATGAATGATGATCTGCTTTAGATTCGGCAAATTTATCTTTTAGTCAAAGTTATTCATCTCTGGTATCTTAAAAAGAATAAATTTCCCTTCTCATAGAATTGAAAGTGATTTGCTATAACCACATTGGAAATGGAATCTGAAATTGAGGGGCCTCCAGTATGGCCTATTTGGTGGAATTTCTCCTCATTCTCATTGGCTCATTCTCACTCAACTCTGAATCACATCAGCTCTTATGCTAGCAGCACCATCACCAAGCCTGTCCTTTACCATAGTCAATAGTGAGTCATTGACTGCAAGACCCCCAAATGAATAGATTTCCAACCAGATGATATGAATTTGTGGCTTTGCCTTTCCATTTACTACCTAGTGGCTTGATCAAAATTTACGTAAGGTGGAGTGGAATAGTGACAAGATGTAAAGTCAGAGATCAGCAAGAGAAGAGAACCTAATACACATTTATTAGATTCTTATACTGGGCACTGTGGTAGACAGAATAGTGACTCCACAGAGAGGTCCATGTATTGATCCATGAAGCCTGGGAAGAGTTATCTTACATAGCAAAGGGACTTTGCAAATGTGACTAATGATCTTGAGATGGGAAGAGTATCATATATTATCAGGTGGGTCTATTGTAATCACAAGCGTCCTTATAAGAGGGAGGTAGGTGTTGGTTTCGGGGGGAAAGTGTGATAGTGGAGGGAGAAGTCAGAATGAGGCCATTGTTGAAAGGTCTCCTTGAGCCAAAAAATGAACAGCCTTTAGAAGCTTGTGAAAGTAAGAGGTGGAGTTCCTCCTAAAGCCACCAGAAGGAATGCCGCCCTCTCGACTGCTTCATTTTAGCCAAATTAGAGTCATTTTTGAACTTCTAATCTCCAGCTCAGTAAGGTAACAAATTAGTGTTGTTTTGACTCAATGGACGTGAGTCTGAGTGAATTCAGGGAGTTGGTGATAGACAGGGAGGCCTGGCATGATGCGATTCACAGAATCGCAAAGAGTCAGACACAACTGAGAGACTGAACTGAACTGAACTGAAGCCACTGTTTGTGATAATGTGTTGTAATAAATAGGAAACACCACCTCTAATGGTCTCTGAAAAACCCTGTAGTCTTCATCATTTGCCCAACTATTGCTGTTCAGTTCAGTTCAGTCCCTCAGTCGTGTCCAACTCTTTGCGACCCCATGAATCACAGCTCGCCAGGCCTCCCTGTCCATTACCAATTCCCAGAGTTCACTCAAACTCATGTCCATTGAGTTGGTGATGCCATCCAGCCATCTCATCCTCCGTCATCCCCTTCTCTTCCTGCCCCTAATCCTTCCCATCATAAGAGTTCTTTCCAATGAGTTAACCCTTCGCATCAGGTGGCCAAAGTATTGGAGTTTCAGCTTTAGCATCAGTCCTTCCAATAAACACCCAGGACTGATCTCCTGTAGGATGGACTGGTTGGAGCTCCTTGCAGTCCAAGGGACTCTCAAGAGTCTTCTCAAACACCACAGTTCAAAAGCATCAATTCTTCGGCGCTCAGCTTTCTTCACAGTCCAACTCTCACATCCATACATGACCACTGGAAAAACCATGGCCTTGACTAGATGGACCTTTGTTGGCAAAGTAATATCTCTGCTTTTGAATATGCTATCTAGGTTGGTCATAACTTTCCTTCCAAGGAGTAAGCATCTTTTAATTTCATGGCTGCAGTCACCATCTGCAGTGATTTTGGAGCCCCCCAAAATAAAGTCTAACACTGTTTCCACTGTTTCCCCATCTATTTGCCATGAAGTGATGGGACCAGATGCCATGATCTTCGTTTTCTGAATGTTGAGCTTTAAGCCAACTTTTTCACTCTCCACTTTCACTTTCATCAAGAGGCTTTTTAGTTCCTCTTCACTTTCTGCCATAAGGGTGGTGTCATCTACATATCTGAGGTTATTGATATTTCTTCCAGCAATCTTGATCCCAGCTTGTGCTTCCTCCAGCCCAGCGTTTCTCACGATGCACTCCGCATAGAAGTTAAATAAGCAGAGTGACAATATACAGTCTTGACGTACTCCTTTTCCTATTTGGAACCAGTCTGTTGTTCCATGTCCAGTTCTAACGCTTGCTTCCTGACCTGCATGCAGATTTCTCAAGAGGTAGGTCAGGTGGTCTGGTGTTCCCATTTCTTTCAGAATTTTCCATAGTTTATTGTGATCCACACTGTCAAAGGCTTTGGCATAGTCAATAAAGCAGAAATAGATGTTTTTTCTGGAACTCTCTTGCTTTTCCCATCATCCAGCAGATGTTGGCAATTTGATCTCTGGTTCCTCTGCCTTTTCTAAAACCAGCTTGAACATCAGGAAGTTCACAGTTCACATATTGCTGAAGCCTGGCTTGGAGGATTTTGAGCATTACTTTACTAGCATGTGAGATGAGTGCAATTGTGCAGTAGTTTGAGCATTCTTTGGCATTGTCTTTCTTTGGGATTGGAATGAAAACTGACCTTTTCCAGTCCTGTGGCCACTGCTGAGTTTTCCACATTTGCTGGCATATTGAGTGCAGCACTTTCACAGCATCATCTTTCAGGATTTGGAATAGCTCAACTGGAATTCTATCACCTCCACTAGCTTTGTTCGTAGTGCTGCTTTCTAAGGCCCACTTGACTTCACATTCCAGGATGTCTGGCTCTAGGTGAGTGATCACACCATTGTGATTATCTTGGTCATGAAGCTCTTTTTTGTACAGTTCCTCTGTGTATTCTTGCCACCTCTTAATATCTTCTGTTTCTGTTATATCCATACCATTTCTGTCCTTAATCGAGCCCATCTTTGCATGAAATGTTCCCTTGGTATCTCTAATTTTCTTGAAGAGATCTCTAGTCTTTCCCATTCTATTGTTTTCCTCTATTTCTTTGCATTGATCGCTGAGGAAGGCTTTCTTATCTCTCCTTGCTATTCTTTGGAACTCTGCATTCAGATGCTTATATCTTTCCTTTTCTCCTTTACTTTTCACTTCTCTTCTTTTCACAGCTATTTGTAAGGCCTCTTCAGACAGGCATTTTGCTTTTTTGCATTTCTTTTCCATGAGGATGGTCTTGATCCCTGTCTCCTGTACAATGTCATGAACCTCCGTCCATAGTTCATCAGGCACTCTGTCTACCAGATCTAGTCCCTTAAATCTATTTCTCACTTCCACTGTATAATCATAAGGGATTTGATTTAGGTCATACCTGAATGGTCTAGTTGTTTTCCCCACATTCTTTAATTTAACTATTGCTGTAGTGACCGGAGAAGGCAATGGCACCCCACTCTAGTACTCTTGCCTGGAAAGTCCCATGGACAGAGGAGCATGGTAGGCTGTGGTCCATGGGGTCGCTAAAGTTCGGACACGACTGAGCGACTTCACTTTCAAGCATTGGAGAAGGAAATGGCAACCCACTCCAGTGTTCTTGCCTGGAGAATCCCAGGGATGGGGGAGCCTGGTGGGCTGCCGTCTATGGGGTCACACAGAGTCGGACACGACTGAAGTGACTTAGCAGCAGCAGCAGTAGTGACCAGTAATGACTAGTTTTGAGGAGCTGTAACCAGATAGGCTTCACCCCTCATATATCTTACTGAAGGTGTCTCTGATGCCTCTGGGAACTTCCTGAGAGACATATCAACCTGGAAATGAGTGAGCTAGAGTTGCTTTCGCCTGTGGCGGAAGGGGAAGGTTGCTGATGAGTAAATACTTTCCTTTTTTCCCTTTCGATTATAAGTGATATTAAAGATAACGACAAAAGATAACCTCTTAAAAATGGCAGCAATATGTAAAATATTTGTAAAAAAATAAGATGGAGTCTCATATAAAGCATAGTAATTTAAACCATACAAAAATGAGAAGTAGAGAGAGAATGTCTCTACATTTAATTTTTGACACTGTAATTGGACACATTATTTTTTTCAAATGGAGAAACACATTTTACTCAAATGTTAAGAAATATCCAGTGTTGTTAGTTGCTAAGTAGTGTATGACTCTTTGCCACCTCACAGTTTGCAGTGCACCAAGCTTCCTTCCCTGTCCTTCACTAGCTTGTGGAGTTTGTACAAACTCATGTCCATTGAGTCGGTGATGCCATCTAACCATTAAGCATAATAGTTTCAATAAATGTATTTAAATTAAAAAAAAGTTCTAAGATTCATTTCATAAGACTCCAGGGAAAGAAAGTTAGGCACCAGTCATCTGCACTAGTGACCAACTCGATAATATTCTTGTACTGGTTTTCCCTTCTTCCCTGTACTCCTCCCTGAACACTTACCCATGTGCTAGTAGATCAATTCCAGAATAAACCATATGCATGCCTCATATTTTGGTCTCAGGGGTCCCAGATTAAGACAGAGCTATACACTATGTGGATTGCTCTGCCTGCATTTTCTCATTTAATTAAAATTATCCATCCAGTACAATATATACTCCTATCCCCATGGTTTTATTAACTCAGATTAATAATTCACAGAAGGCCATTCAATTAAAATAACAATGGATAGAACTTGGATTCATCTGGTAGCAAAACCTGCATGTTTTCTGATCTATTACTCAAATGCTATTGGGAGAGATTAAATGAGATCATAAGCATAAGAATCTTGATGTAGTTAGTTCTCAAAAAAGGGCTTCAATCTGCAGAATTCATTTCCTGTCTTCAGGAAAGAAAAATATTCCACACCCCGTTTCACCCTCAAAGAAACATGGAAAAATTCAGCTGACACTCCAAATGTTAAGTTTTGTGCTGCTTAGACTATTTAGTTCCTACAAAAAAGAAACTTTGAAGAATTTATATCAGTCAAAAATACTGTAGGGGGAGAATAGAAATCAGTCCATCACATTATGCCCCAAACGCAGAAGAGCAGCCAAATCTGATTGCCCTGCACATTTAAGTGCAGTGAAATTCTGGGAATTGGGATCATCTGTCACTTCAGACTTGTCATCTTCTGCTGAAATAAAACATATAGTCTAATTTGCAAAGTTCTTTTGTGGAAAGAGTCTTAAAAATGTATGTAACCTCTGTCCCAGTAATTCCATTAGGAATTTATCCAATCTGAAATCTAAAATGTGGAAAAAGATCTACATGTTGGATACTTATGGCTGCATTCTTTAAAACTATGAAAATTGGAAGCAACAAAAGTCTGCAAAACAGACTGATGGTTAAGCAGTATACTACATCCATGCTATGAGATGTAGTAATTCAATATTCAAAGTATATTTACATGGGAAATTATTCATGGTATAGTATTTGGATAAACAGGGAATGAATTATATTGTGTTTTTAAAATGACTATCTGCATATTTTTATAAGCCTGAAGGATAGACAGTAAAAATTTAATAATTTTTCTTGAATTGTTGGGGCTATGGGTAATCTTAATTTTCTTAAAACTTTTTTGGTCTTCTCTCTTTTTATAAAGACCTCTAACTTGTAACAACAAAACCCCCAAGTTGTTAAAAGTATTGTTCTCTTTTATGAAGAACAAAATTATAATTCAGCAACATTTCTTCAAGAACCCTAAAAAAAATGTTATTAAACTATTTGATACAGATAGTCTGCTTATTTTAAAGAGAATGGAAGGGAAGAGAGGTAATATAATCAGATCTTTGTTGTTTAGTTACTAAGTTGTGCTGACTCTTTTGCAAGCCAATGAACCATAGCCTGTCAATCTCCTCTGTCCATGGGATTTCCTAGGCAAAAACATCAGAGTGGGTTGCCATTTCCTTCTCCAGTGGATTTTCCCTAACCAGGAACTGAACCCACATCTCCCACATTGGTAGGCAGATTCTTTAACACTTAGCCACCAGGGAAGCCCCATAAATCATGTCTAGTGCTGGGCATAATCAAGAAGATATAGGCCATGTCCTTTATCAGTTTTTTTTTTCCTTTTATTTTTTGTTCTTGAATTCCTTGAACCCCCTCCACCCTGTGGCCACAGGAAAATTTCCATTAGGCAAGTCTAACCATTATATTTTCCTGAAAAAGCCATCTGATGGCTATTGTCACCAGGATAAAGTCATTGCTTGTTTTAGTTAATTCTCTCTCAGTTGAAAATATCAGACAATTTCAGTAAGTGTAATAAAAAAAAGAATAGTGGACTGCCTTATATTCCTAAGAATAAAACTGGAAAGCTAATAGAACTGAAGAAAAATCTATAAGAGATAAGTTGTCAGGCAACAGAGTTGGGACCTCAATGCAACGTTAAGTTTATGTGAGTTTTGTATTCCTTTTGTCTCATCTTTGTGTGTGTGTGTGTGTGTGTGTGTAGGCTTTATTTTCTTACTCAGGTATTTTCTATGTGGTAAGGAACATGATTGGTCTAGCCCCAGTTTAGCAACTGTAACAGAAATGGCTTCTTTATATTAACATCTATACCGTGTAGGAGGATTTCATTGCACCTATTGACATTGGCTGCCCACACTTAGGACAATCCCTGTGTGTAAAGGACTAGAGTATTGTGGCCAAACTTGGTCATATAGTTTCTTCCAACCAGTGGCAAGAGTGGAAGCCACGTGCAAAGAGAAGGGAAAGTCCTGAGAGATACAGGTAGAAATTAAGGTATACTATAAAAAAAAATCCTTTATGAATAAACCCTTTGTCTACTTTTCAGTTCTTATCTGCTGTCATACTTTTTGTGCCATATAAAACTACAGGCATTCTAAAATATTTCATGCTAGTTTACAATCTGTGCTTTTGTAAAAGATTTCTTCAATCTGGAAATGCCATGAATTATCCATGTTTCTCAACTATAAAATATTTGTTCTTTTAGTTTCACTTCCTCTAAGAAAATTTTCTTGACTCCTAGTAGATATTAATTTATTTTGCATATACTTCAACTGTAGCTGCATTCTGCTTTCCTACTTACACTGGAAGCCCCTTGATAGTGTGGGGAGAGGAGGTTTGTAATAACATTTTATGTTTATAGCCCCAACACCAAGCAAGGCTCTCAATATATTGATATAAAGAGCGTTTAAAAATGTGTTGAGAAATCACTAGTTTTCTAAAAGGATCCATGATAGCAAAATTAATGAATTTAATAAACTAAATGTATTCATATATACAATAAATTATTGGATCACATTACATATAAAAATCAACTTCAGAATGATTAAAAACTTAAATATTAAAAGCAAAGTTAAAATTTACTGGAAATACAGACCATGATACCTTTATGTCCATGGGGAAAGAGAAGATTGAGATTTTTAAAAAGAAAATCCATAAAAGACTGATAAATTTGACTATGAGATTTAAGAAGTGTTCATTCAAAGATATCTCATAGTATTCAATATCCTAGAAGGAGGACCTAAGATTGAGACTTTTGTTTGAATAGTGTATTGAGGATACGCTGTCGGGAGTCACCTTTATGGAAATGAGAAAAATGTAGGGAGAAGAAGGGGCTGAGAAACGATGTGATTTCAGTTGGAGTTTAGCTTCAGCCTAATTTCATAGGAAGCTCTGGAACATGAATTGTTCCACAGAATATGTCTTGTCTCGAGGTAAGGGGATCAGCCTCTTATGTCTGTATATTAGTCAGTTATTGGCTCTAAGCTGACTTCCAGGATTTGTGTAAGGAAGACCCATTGGCCACGTATAATTCCTTTGAGAAAGATGCAGTTGTAAACTACAAGCAGTTAACATTCATTCATGAGCAGCAACTACTAGGAAAGTCAAAAGGCAACATAAAAACTAGGTGAAGATTCTTAACTTAGACCTGACATAGGATTTGGATGCACAGACCTGACAGGATTTTTTTTTGCAAATAAAGAAGTTCTACCAAAAAACTTCTTTGTGATACAAATTCTATGGACAGAATTCCATGGACAAAGGAGTCTGGCAGGCTCCATACGGTCACAGAGAGTTGGACACAACTGAAGTGACTTAGCATGCATACATGCACCAAAAAAATACATATGGTCAATGTATAAAGACAGTCTCAGCCTTATTAGCAAGTGAGGAAATGCAAATTGATACCATGAGATATCATTTTACGGTTACCTGACAATTATTGCAGAAAAGGTAGATCATCAGGATTTCATACCTTGTTGGGTTTGTAAATTTTTAGTATTTTATAAAAACAACTTGGCATTTTCCTGTAAAATTAAATATTTACATAATTTACAACCCAGGAATTCTCTCAGGTATATACTCAAAAGAATGTTGAAAATTTCATGACAGCATTATTCATAGTAGCAAAAACAAAAAACTGAACATGACCCAAATTTCTGTGACTAGAATGATAGTTTAATTACAGTATATTCATAAAATGAAATATTATTCAATACTCAAAATAAGGAATTGCAACTATGCAAAACAGTGGACAAATATAGTAATGTTAAATAAAGAAAATAAAATTTCAAAAACTACATAAATGAGATAATTTTAATATAAAGCTCAAAAATAAAAAGTGAAAAAAACTAGAGAGAAAGAAAATATTCAAATTAAAAATGCTTTAGGGTTGGACAGCAAATCAAGAGTTGGTGAGGTAGGGAAGGAAAAGTCTATAGATGTAGATAGTTAATTAGAATGTTTTAGTTGTAGGAATGAGTGGTGAATTTATAAGTATTAGTCATATTAAAAAATGAACATATGCATACATGCAAAAAAATCAGGGACATGCATGAACTAGCGATTACTGTGATAAACCTAGGGATATGATTAATCCAATTTTTTATATCTTCAGTTCAGTTCAGTCACTCAGTCATGTCCGGCTCTTTGTGACCCCATGAATCACAGCACGTCAGGCCTCCCTGTCCATCACCATCTCCCGGAGTTCACTCAAACTCATGTCCATCGAGTTGATGATGCCATCCAGCCATCTCATCCTCTGTCATCCCCTTCTCTTCCTGCCCCCAATCCCTCCCAGCATCAGAGTCTTTTCCAATGAGCCAACTCTTCACATGAGGGGGCCAAAGTACTGGAATTTCAGCTTTAGCACCATTCCTTCCAAAGAACACCCAGGGCTGATATCTTAGGTATACTTAAATAAAAGGAAAACTCCAAGGAATGCATTGTAAGTATGTGGCTCTAAAACAGGTCTTCCTAGGTTGTGCTTGTGGTAAAGAAATTGCCTGCCAATGCAGGAGATGCAAGAGGTGTGGGTTTGATCCTTGGGTCCAGAAGATCCCCTGGAGTATGAAATGGTGACCCACTCCAGTATTCCTGCCTGGAAAAATTCCATAGACAGAGGAGCCTGGCAGGCTACAGTCCATCAGGTTGCAAAGATTCAGACATGACTGAGAGAATGAGCAAGCACGCAGGACCCTAAAAATTCTACTTAATTGAAGACAGCATATTAGAATTGAAATCACAAAAAGGGAGTTGATTTTTTTTTGTTTCTCATTTAATTCACATGATGTACTGTATAAGATATCTCTTGAGTCTGTCTTCTCTCCTTCCTTATCTGAAAAATGGGATTAAAGATAGCTGCCCTTACAGTCTTGTGTGGTTATCTTGAGATTCAGGAGAGGAGACCTTTTATGTGATCTGTGTAAGTTGTAGACAGACACAGACATATATAGATGTGTATATATATATTTATGATTGAAATGTATGATTGAAAAAGCAATTATTACATAACAAAAAGTATTTACTGAAAGGGTGTTAGGCATGGAGCTAGGCACAGTCCAGCTATAGAGATGCACATGTAGCTGGTAACTATAGTGAAAATTAATACATGTTTGAATAGGGATATGTTCAAGGTGTTGTTGAGTCATAGAAGC
Organism: Bos grunniens; assembly: GCF_055505025.1. Classification (NCBI taxonomy): domain Eukaryota; kingdom Metazoa; phylum Chordata; class Mammalia; order Artiodactyla; family Bovidae; genus Bos; species Bos grunniens. The sequence goes on along the minus strand of NC_141167.1, from coordinate 36,307,131 downwards.
AGGAACAAGAGAGTAAATCAGAGATGACTTCACAGAAGATAAAATTGTGTTGCATCTTGAAGGATGAATAATTTATCAAAAAAGAAGATATTCAGGTAACTTGAATAGCACATGACTTTGATGAGTTTAGAATATGTAGGGGTTTTAAAGTTACAGGAGCAGAAGGTTTTAATCAAAGTGAAATTCAGCTATTGAAAAAGTAGGGACTCAAGCTTAAATGAGAGTAATGAAATTTATTATGTATCTCATGACTTTTTTTTTTTTAAAAAGAACTCATTGCGTCTAATAGAAGCAAGGTCCAATGCTGTAAAGAGGAATATTGCATAGGAACCTGGAATGTCAGGTCCATGAATCAAGGCAAATTGGAAGTGGTCAAACAAGAGATGGCAAGAGTGAATGTCGACATTCTAGGAATCAGCAAACTGAAATGGACTGGAATGGGTGAATTTAACTCAGATGACCATTATATCTACTACTGGGGGAAGGAATGCCTCAGAAGAAATTGAGTGGCCATCATGGTCAACAAAAGAGTCTGAAATGCAGTACTTGGATGCAATCTCAAAAACCACAGAATGATCTCTGATCGTTTCCAAGGCAAACCATTCAATATCACAGTAATCCAAGTGTATGCCCCAACCAGTAATGCTGAAGAAGCTGAAGTTGAACGGTTCTATGAAGACCTACAAGACCTTTTAGAACTAACACCCAAAAAAGATGTCCTTTTCATTATAAGGGACTGGAATGCAAAAGTAGGAAGTCAAGAAACACCTGGAGTAACAGACAAATTTGGCCTTGGAATACGGAATGAAGCAGGGCAAAGACTAATAGAGTTTTGCCAAGAAAATGCACTGGTCATAGCAAACACCCACTTCCAACAACACAAGAGAAGACTCTATACATGGACATCACCAGATGGTCAACACCGAAATCAGATTGATTATATTCTTTGCACCCAAAGATAGAGAAGCTCTATACAGTCAGCAAAAACAAGACCAGGAGCTGACTGTGGCTCAGACCATGAACTCCTTATTCCTAAATTCAGACTTAAATTGAAGAAAGTAGGGAAAAACACTAGACCATTCAGGTATGACCTAAATCAAATCCCTTATGATTATACAGTGGAAGTGAAAAATAGATTTAAGGCCCTAGATCTGATAGATAGACTGCCTGATGAACTATGGAATGAGGTTAGTGACATTGTACAGGAGACAGGGATCAAGACCATTCCCATAGAAAAGAAATGCAAAAAAGCAAAATGGCTGTCTGGGGAGGCCTTACACATAGCTGTGAAAAGAAGAGAAGCAAAAAGCAAAGAAGAAAAGGAAAGATATAAACATCTGAATGCAGAGTTCCAAAGAATAGCAAGAAGAGATAAGAAAGCCTTTTTCAGAGATCAATGCAAAGAAATAGAGGAAAACAACAGAATGGGAAAGACAAGGGATCTCTTCAAGAAAATCAGAGATACCAAAGGAATATTTCATGCAAAGATGAGCTTGATAAAGGACAGAAATGGTATGGACCTAACAGAAGCAGAAGATATTAAGAAGAGATGGCAAGAATACACAGAGGAACTGTACAAAAAAGATCTTCACGACCCAGATAATCACAATGGTGTGACCACTGACCTAGAGCCAGACATCCTGGAATGTGAAGTCAAGTGGGCCTTAGAAAGCATCACTACGAACAAAGCTAGTGGAGGTGATGAAATTCCAGTTGAGCTATTCGAAATCCTGAAAGATGATGCTGTGAAGGTGCTGCACTCAATATGCCAGCAAATGTGGAAAACTCAGCAGTGGCCACAGGACTGGAAAAGGTCAGTTTTCATTCCAATCCCAAAGAAAGGCAATGCCAAAGAATGCTCAAACTACCACACAATTGCACTCATCTCACATGCTAGTAAAGTAATGCTCAAAATTCTCCAAGCCAGGCTTCAGCAATACATGATCCATGAACTTCCTGATGTTCAAGCTGGTTTTAGAAAAGGCAGAGGAACCAGAGATCAAATTGCCAACATCTGCTGGATCATCAAAAAAGCAAGAAGTTCCAGAAAAACATCTATTTCTGCTTTATTGACTATGCCAAAGCCTTGCCTGTGTGGATCACAATAAACTGTGGGAAATTCTGAAAGAGATGGGAATACCAGACCACTTGATCTGCCTCTTGAGAAATTTGTATGCAGGTCAGGAAGCAACAGTTAGAACTGGACATGGAACAACAGACTGGTTCCAAATAGGAAAAGGAGTTCGTCAAGGCTGTATATTGTCACCCTGTTTATTTAACTTATATGCAGAGTACATCATGAGAAATGCTGGGCTGGAAGAAACACAAACTGAAATCAAGATTGCCGGGAGAAACAGCAATAACCTCAGATATGCAGATGACACCACCCTTATGGTAGAAAGTGAAGAGGAACTCAAATGCCTCTTGATGAAAGTGAAAGTGGAGAGTGAAAAAGTGGGCTTAAAGCTCAACATTCAGAAAATGAATATCATGGCATCCGGTCCCACCACTTCATGGGAAATAGATGGGAAAACAGTGGAAACAGTGTCAGACTTTATTTTTGGGGGCTCCAAAATCACTACAGATGGTGACTGCAGCCATGAAATTAAAAGACGCTTACTCCTTGGAAGGAAAGTATGACCAACCTTGATAGCATATTCAAAAGCAGAGACATTACTTTGCCAACAAAGTTTGTCTAGTCAAGGCTATGGTTTTTCCAGTGGTCATGTATGGATGTGAGAGTTGGACTGTGAAGAAGGCTGAGCGCCGAAGAATTGATGCTTTTGAAGTGTGGTGTTGGAGAAGACTCTTGAGAGTCCCTTGGACTGCCAGGAGATCCAACCAGTCCATTCTGAAGGAGATCAGCCCTGGGATTTCTTTGGAAGGAATGATGCTAAAGCTGAAACTCCAGTACTTTGGCCACCTGATGTGAAGAGTTGACTCATTGGAAAAGACTCTGCTGGGAGGGATTGGGGGCATGAGGAGAAGGGGACGACAGAGGATGAGATGGCTGGATTGCATCACTGACTCAATGGACGTGGGTCTGAGTGAACTCCGGGAGTTGGTAATGGACAGGGAGGCCTGGCGTGCTGCGATTCATGGGGTCATAAAGAGTTGGACACGACTGAGCGACTGATCTGATCTATCCTAAACCAAATCTTTTCCCAAATATTCATGAAGTCCTTTCTTAGAGAATAAGTGGAGTACTGAAATATTTTGGCCACTTGATGCAAAGAGCTGACTCGTTTGAAAAGACCCTGATGCTGGGAAACATTAAGGGCAGGTAGAAAAGGGGACCACAGAGGATGAGATGATTGGATGGCATCACCGACTCGATGGACATGGGATTGGGTGGACTGTGGGAGTTGGTGATGGACAGGGAGTCCTGGTTTGCTGCAGTTCATGGGGTCACAATGAGTCAGACACAACTGAGTGACTGAACTGAACTGAACTGAATGTGCTTTATGACTAAGGAGTTATGAAATCCATTCATAATTAACTTTTTTAAAGACAAAAATATTTCGTGAATCATATGTTTACCATTTGCCTTCTCATTGTGGGATCATTTCCTTAATATAGAGGGGAATAAACTTTAGAGCTCTATCAGTTCAGTTCAGTCGCTGTCGTGTCTGACTCTTTGCAACCCCATGAATTGCAGCATGCCAGGCCTCCCTGTCCATCACCAACTCCCAGAGTTCACTTAAACTCATGTCCATCGAGTCAGTGATGCCATCCAGCCATCTCATCCTCTGTCGTCCTCTTCTCCTCCTGCCCCCAATCCCTCCCAGCATCAGAGTCTTTTCCAATGAGTCAACTCTTCGCATGAAGTGGCCAAAGTACTGGAGTTTCAGCTTTAGCATCATTCCTTCCAAAAAATACCCAGGACTGATCTCCTTTAGAATGGACTGGTTGGATCTCCTTGCAGTCCAAGGGACTCTCAAGAGTCTTCTCCAACACCACACTTCAAAAGCATCAATTCTTCGGTGCTCAGCTTTCTTCACAGTCCAACTCTCACATCCATACATGACTACTGGAAAAACCATAGCCTTGACTAGATGGACCTTTGTTGGCAAAGTAATATCTCTGCTTTTGAATATGCTATCTAGGTTGGTCATAACTTTCCTTCCAAGGAGTAAGCGTCTTTTAATTTCATGGCTGCAATCACCATCTGCAGTGATTTTGGAATCCAAAAAAATAAAGTCTGACACTGTTTCCACTGTTTCCCCATCTATTTCCCATGAAGTGATGGGACCAGATGCCATGGTTTTAGTTTTCTGAATTTTGAGCTTTATGCCAACCTTTTCACTGTCCTCTTTCACTTTCATCAAGAGGCTTTTTAGTTCCTCTTCACTTTCTGCCATAAGGGTGGTGTCATCTGCATATCTGAGGTTATTGATATTTCTTCCAGCAAACTTGATTCCAGCTTGTGCTTCTTCCAGCCCAGCGTTTCTCATGATGTACTCTGCATATAAGTTAAACAAGCAGGGTTATTATCAACTCCACCTAATTCATTAAAACTTACTTTCAATTTTTAAGAAATATCCTAAGGTTTTTTCCTCACTCCAAATTCCTGATCAAACTTAATCTTTAAGCTAGCCCTAGGTCTCATATTTATTAAATTATTTGAGGAAAACCACAGAGGCCACATCATTTGGAGACCTTTCACTCATGAGCTTCAAATGTCCCCAAACCAACAGCATCCAAAAGGTTATCTTACTTCTTACTATTGTATAAAGAGAGCCTTTCAATGTCTCATTTCATTGTAGTAGTGTTGCAATGGAGGACTATTTTCTTGTATAATAGAATCCTACATTTTGGATGCTTAATTTCTTTAAAATATGAAGTGTCTGTCCATTGTGTTAAAGAAAAGGTGAGCGATAGCGTTCAAAGTGGTAGTCATCGACTTTTTAATTTTCTATTTTTCTCTAGTTGCTAGAGATTGCTATTTTTTCTAGATTCAGATGGCTTCACCTTGGCAGAGAAAGTAAAAACTTCTGGAAAAGTACAATACATCCTAAGACTATCAGGGTCTTTTTAGCAAATATAGGGCTTCATTTGGTATACTGAAAGACCAATGAGACTTAGATGATAGATTGATAAATAGATTGATATTTTTCCTCCTAAATTTTGCCATTACCTGTGATTTCTTTCTTGTTCATACTTATCTTACTTTGGATTCATTTTGTGGGTTTTATCATCTATTCTCATAATTACCCACTGTAAGCTAATTATTTTCAAAATTTTACCTTGCCCCAATCTTTCCTCTTAGCTCCAAATCCACATATCCAAATTTTTATATCAATTTGAAAGTCCCCAAACCTTACCACTTTCAGAATAAAATTCATCTTTCCTGTCCTTCTTCTCCCAACTTGCTCTTAATGTTTACTTAACCACCTCCAAACAAGGAAGCTGATCCTCCTTGACCCTCTTCTGCCATGGACCAATTTCCAAGTCTTAGAGATGGTTGGCCATGAAGATTTAAAAATTACATTCTTTTGTGTTTACTCCCCACTATGACTTCCTTAGTTCTAACCTTTATAATTCCATGTCCCCATTACTGCTGTGCCATCTCAAATAATTTCCTGCTTCTATTCTTCCCCTCTTCACGTTTCTGTTTCACAGACCTGCAGGAATGTACTATCTAAAGGGAAAGCATAAATATGTCTCTCAGCTATTTAAAACCTTTCAGTAGTTCCATATTGCTTTTGGGAAAAATAAACCATACAGTTTAGGATAGCATACATAGGGTATCATAGTCTAGCTGATTATCTCTTCAGGCCTACATCTTGTTACATCTTCATTTTCTGAAATCTAGGCACACTAGATTACTGGCAATTCTCTGAACCTGCTGGGCTCTATTGCCTCAGTCACTGTGAGTATTCCTTTTGCCTGAAATATCTTTCCTCCTTGATCCATTCATGATATCCCACCCCTTTCTTTAAGAGGTAGCTCAAGCTTCATCTCAGGCTTCCCTGGTGGCTCAGATGATAAAGAATCTGCCTGCAATGCAGGAGATGCAGATATGATTCCTGAGTTGGGAAGATCCCCTGGAGAAGGGAATGGCTACCCACTCCAGTATTCTTGCCTGGAGAATTCCATGGAGAGAGGAGCCTGGTGAGCCACAGTCCATGGGGTCACACAAAATCAGACATGACTGAGCAACAAACAAGCTTCATCTCATTTGAAATGCTTTCACTTACTCCTGGAATTAACCATTTCTTCCTTGTCTGTATCCAGTGTTTTTATACTCTACTATAGATAGCATTCATTATACAAATGACTGGTCACTTATTTATGTGCCTCATTTAACTATGGGCATTGTAAGAACCTGTATAAGGAACCTTGTCTTCTTATATCTTCTGTTCTTAGCACCCCCATTGGTACCTGACCCAGAATAGGAGTCTAGTGAATATCAGTTCCATAGTTATAAGAATTTCTTGAAGAAACAAAAAGATAGCCATAAAAATTGTAATTTTCTCTTTTCCTGTCCTCATTTCAGTTCAAAGGTTGAATTCTTCCAGGGATAATTGTGAAAATGCCCACATTCTTTATGAAAAACTACCTTTCACTGACAGAGGTACTGTCTGGCTCTATGACCACAAGACATTGATAAAAGAGGGCAATAGTCCAACATCAATACTGGTTGAAAGGCTCAGCTATTTACCTCTGAATTCACCACTGGCCTAAGGTCACAACACTAGGAACAGATGGAGCTGAGTTTCAAATCCAGTCCAGCCTGAGCTGGCCTGAGCACACACAGCTCTTTCATCCAATTTCTATTCCATCTTGATGTAAATGCTGGGCCTGCACTTTTTCCCCCTCCTACAATCATTGCATCTCTATTACTAATCTCTTTTGATCAAACACAAGCATATGCATCTTGGTCAAAACAAGTAATAATTTACAGCCTAAACTACTTAATAAAGAAATCTTTCAAAGAAGCAACAAAGTATGCAAAAAAAAAAAAATAGCTTTGCTAAAACATACATTAAATTTGCATTGCCAAATAGCACATTTATCCATTTAGTCTAAAACATATGCATTCAGGTTATTTCACTATTTTTTCTAAGAAGGGGGATGGTGGTGGGGTGTGGCAGAGAGTACTTATGTTACATTTTCATAACTAAGTACAAATATCCAGATGATTCTTCCCACAACAAAAGAATGATATATTTCAAATTTAATTAAAATACCTACCACTTGTAAAATAGAAAAGCTCTATTACTTTTTAAAAACATCCATTTGTTGAGGGTTATTTTAAAAAATTGGAGTGTGTGTGTTTAGTCATTGAATCATGTCCGGCCCTTTGGACTGTAGCCCACCAAGGTCCTCTGTGCTTGGGATTTCCCAGGCAAGAATACTGGAGTGGGTTGTCACTTCCTTCCCCAGGGGATCTTTGCAACCCAGGAATAGAACTTGCATCTACTGTGTCTCCTGCATTGCAGACAGATCATTTGCCTACTGAACCATCAGGGAATAATTGCTTTAAACCACTATGTCAGTTTCTGCTGTTCAGCAAAGTGAATCAGCCATATCTATACATATCAGTTCAGCCAGTTCAGTTGCTCAGTCATGTCCAAGTCTTTGCGACCCCATGAACTGCATGCCAAGCTTCCCTCTCCATCACCATCTCCCAGAGCTTTCTCAAACTCATGTCCATCGAGTCAGTGGTGCCATCCAACCATCTTATCCTTTGTCATCCCCTTCTCCTCCTGCCTTCAATCTTTCCCAGCATCAGGGTCTTTTCCAATGAGTCAGTTCTCCCCATCAGGTGGCCAAAGTATTGGAGCTTCAGCTTTATCAGCAGTCCTTCCAATGAATATTCAGGACGGATATCCTTTAGGATTGACTGGTTTGATCTCCTTGAAGCCCAAGGGACTTACAAGGGTTTTCTCCAACACCACAGTTCAAGAGCATCAATTCTTCGGCATGAATTTATTGTAGGGATGTGAGAGTTGGACCATAAAGATAGCTGAGCACCAAAGTATTTGTCTCCACATATAGCCCCTCTCTTTTGAATCTCTTTTCCATTTAGGTCACCACAGAGCACCAAGTAGAGTCCCCTGTGCTATACAGTAGGTTCTCATTAGTTACCTATTTTATACATTAAGTGAAAGTCGCTCAGTCACGTCTAACTTTTTTGACCCCATTGACTATATAGTTCGTGGAATTCTCCAGGCTAGAATACTGGAGTGGGTAGCCTTTCCTTTCTCCAGGGGATCTTCCCAATCCAGAAATCAAACTGGGGTCTTCTGCATTGCAGTGGATTCTTTACCAGGTGAATTACCAAGGAAACCTATTTTACACATAGTAGTGTGCAAATGTCAATCTCAATTTATCAATTCATCCCACCTTCCCTTTCTCTCTTGGTACCCATATATTTGTTCTCTATGTCTGTGTCTCTATTTCTGCTTTATAAATAAGTTCATCTTTACTATTTTTCTAGATTCCACATATTTATATAAACAGATGATATCTTTCTCTTTCTGACTTATGTCATTCTGTTTGACTGTTTGACTTATTTCATTCTGTTTGAATCTCTGAGTTCAGTTCAGTCAGTCATGTCTGACTCTTTGTGACCCCATGGACTATAGCATGCCAGGCCTCCCTGTCTATCACCAACTCCCAGAGTTTACTCATACTCATGTCCATTGAGTCAGTGATGCCATCCAACCATCTCATCCTCTGTTGTCCTCTTCTCCTCCTGCCTTGAATTTTTCCCAACTTCAGGGTCTTTTCAAGCGAGTCAGTTCTTCGCATCAGGTGGCAGTCTCTAGGTACATCCATGTTTCTGCAAATGACACTATTTTGTTCCTTTTCATGGCTGAGTAATATTCCATCTTCTGTGTGTGTGTGTGTGTGTGTGTGTGTGTGTGTGGTTTTGATGATGGCCATTCTGACTGAAGTAGGGTGATATCTCCTTGTAGTTTTGATTTCCTTTTCTCTAATAATTAACAATGTTGAGCACCTCTTCATGTGCTTTTTGACCACCTGTATGTCTTTGGAGAAATGTCTATTTAGATCTTCTGCTCATGTTTTGATTGGGTTTGTTTATTTCTTTGATATTGAGTTGCATACGTTGTTTGTATATTTTGGAGATTAATCCTTTGTCAGTCACTTTGGAAATATTTTCTCCCATTCTGAGGGTGATTTTTTTCATCTTGTTTATGGTTTCCTTTGCTGTGCAAAAGCTTTTAATTTTAATTAGGTACAATTTGTTTATTTTTGTTTTTATTTTCATTACTCTAGGAAGTCCCTGGAGAAGGAAATGGCAACCCACTCCAGTATCCTTGCCTGGAAAATTGCATGGGCAGAGGAGCCTAGTGGGCTGCAATCCATGGGGTCACAAAGAGTCAGCCACGATTTAGTGGCTGAACAACAATTTTAGAAGTAGACCAAAAAAGATCTTGTTGCAATTTATGTCAAAGAATATTCTGTTTGTGTTTTATTCTAAGAGTTTTATAGTGTCTGGCCTTATAATTAAGTCTTTGATCCATTTTGAGCTTATTCTTGTGTATGGTGTTAGGGAGTGTTCCAATTTCATTCTTGTACATGCAGCTGTTCAGTTTTCCCAGCACCACTTATTGAAGATATTGTCTTTTCTCTATTATTTATTGTTTCCTCCTTTGTCATAGATTAGGTGACCATGGGTACATGTCCGCTGGGCTCTCTACTCTGTTCCATTGATCTATACTTCTATTTTTGTGCCTGTTCTATACCGTCTTGATTACTGTAGCTTCGTAGTATAGTCTGAAGTCAGGGAGCCTAATTCCTCCAGCTGAATTCTTCTTTCTCAGTGTTGAAGTTTTAAACAATAGCAAATAAAACTCAATCAAAGTAATTTAGGACAAATGAATTTATGAAAGATAACAATAATAGTCATAATAATAATAAAGTCTTAATAGCAATAGTAACAGTATCAATAGAACTATTTGCCAAGTTTATTTTTAAGTACATTAATATATGTTAATTTATTTACTCCTTACAATTATTCCTTATGGTAGATACAATTATCTCCATCTTACAGATAATGTTTTAAATAAGACATTATTTAAGGTAATCCCTGAGATGCAGAGATTGTTACTTGCCTATAGTCACATAGTATTAAGTGATGGAGCTAGAATTCAGTTTCTGGAGATCAGGTTTCATAATTTATGCTTTTAGCCACTACAATATAATGCCTAAATGAATGATACATACAGATGCCACATTATAAAACACATGTATATGTGTATGCATGTACTCAATTCTCAGATCATAATTAACATAAATGTGTATATTACAGAGATGATGTATGCATCTATGTATATACATATATTTATATACATACACCATATATATGGACACACTTTCACATGTGTTATACAGATATACATAAAGAAATGGAGACATACATATTTATGTATACACACAAACATGAAAATATGCATTATGTGATGAATATAAAATCTAACTTCAGCGATAGTTTTTGTAACTTTTCCTACAAAAATATGATTGGACCTCCTAAATCTAACAATATGAAAAGGAGAAAAAAGTTTTCCCTTGCAATTATATTTAGCAAACGTTTTCCAAGAAATATTGTTTAATCACTTCAGGGAAGCAGAACTTTCTAAGGCTGCAGCCAAGTTAAACTTTTGAAAATTGTTTTTGTAATGTTTACTCAGTGAGATCATATTTTCATTGCTCTGATGAAATACAGGTGCAAAATCTAAATACACCAGCCCCCATAGTGCAGTTTCCTGCTGAGTTCCTTTCTTATGTGGCTGAAATCCTTCCACCACTTTTTCTTCTACCTCTGTCCTTCATCCCAAAATTTATTGTACTCAAGTGACTCTAATAATATCCTCTGAAAGGAAAAACAGAAAGAAATACTACTTACTGAATGCCTGATATGTGTCAGTAACTTTAACAAACATTATTTTATTTCACAGACTCAATGACCTTATGTGGTGTGCGTGACTTTTACAGAAGAAGAAACAAGGGTCCAGAGAAGTTAAGCACCATACACAAGAAAACAAGGCTACTAATTGGTAGAGCCAGAAACTTGTGGTGTTCCTTCAAAGTCATAGCAAAAAGAAAGAATTGTAGAATACCATTGTTAGGAGGTACTTTATTCCATTGTAATTGTCTGTTTACAATATACTCCTGGAGGAAGATGGATAATCTTTTCATATTTGAATCTCCAGCCATGTGCACCATGCTATCAGGGATGTTAGCATGTGTGCTTAGTATGTACTGGATGCCTGCATGTGTGCTTAGTCACTTAGCCGTGTCCAACCTTTTTCGACCACATGAACTGTAGCCTGCCAGGCTCCTCTGTCCATGGCATTCTTCAGGCAAGAATACTGGAGTGGGTTGCCATATACTCCTCCAGGGGCTCTTCCAAATCCAGGGATTGAACCAGCATCTCCTGCATTAGCAGGCAGATTCTTTACCACTGCATCACCTGGGAAGCCCATGTACTGTATGCTGCTGCTGCTGCTGCTAAGTCGCTTCAGTCGTGTCCGACTCTGTGCGACCCCAGAGATGGCAGCCCACCAGGCTCCCCCGTCCCTGGGATTCTCCAGGCAAGAACACTGGAGTGGGTTGCCATTTCCTTCTCCAGTGCATGAAAAGTGAAAAGTGAAAGTGAAGTCACTCAGTCGTGTCCGACTCTTAGCGACCCCATGGACTGCAGCCTACCAGGCTCCTCCGTCCATGGGATTTTCCAGGCAAGAGTTCTGGAGTGGGTTGCCACTGCCTTCTCCCCATGTACTGTATAGCTGTTTATATTTTAAAACTGATTTAAAATGTCAGTTTTTTTGGTAATTGTTCAGTTGCTCAGTTGTGTCTGACTCTTGGTGACCCCATGGATATATATATATATATCTATCTCCAGGGGCTAATGTGTCAAACATTTTGCTATCTTGGTCATGCATTTTCTCTCCTTTAATGGGCTCTAGCACAGCTTTCTAACATTGCATTTGAGGAAACTGAGTACAGAAGGTAAAGTAGTTTATCCAATCATTTGGGATTAGTTCTCTTTGCATGCCACAGGAAGCAATTCTTAATGACTAATTGGTCAGATTGGTTTAGATGATTTGAACTTAGATTTGAACCAAGCAGAAGAGAAAACTATTGATTCTTTTCCCATCTAAATTGCCAGTGCCATTTCACAGACCAGACGGAAAGAATGTTTACTCCTAATAGCTTTAGGAGGTTAAGGCATCATTTTTGTTTCTATAAGCAGGGCAGCAGCACCCTCAGCCTGGAACCCATGCCTCTATGCTAAGGGCCAGAGCTGCCAACTGTGAACCAAAAGGGTAACGGCCTCTGCTGGGGATTCAGAGCCACATATCCCTCCGTGAAGAAAATCTTTTTTGCTCCTTAATTCAATCACATACCCAACTGGCAATCTTGCATATCAAAATGGGAATCCTGGGAGGCTGTTGGAATATGCAGATCAACAGAAGCTAATTAGCATTAACTTGCAGCCATCCTGAACTGATTGGCAGCACAGCTGTAGGGACCCAACAAAACATGCTGAGTGCATGTTTGTCAGGCCACCTGCCACTTGGTGGAATCCAAAGTAGTGCAAAGCACCGTGCCGTAATAACTCGGTGACCTTAGTCTGGGAGAAGTAGGAAATGGCCATATTTGGATCATGCAGTGATTAGTACTGCCTTCACCTGACACGCAGTCAACAATAGGCTTCATGGTGGTACCTTCCTCCTTTGACACGTTGATGTCTTAATTGAGATTGACACCTTCTTCCTGAGGCTACTAGTTCTCCATGAAGTTTGCATTCTTATTCAGGATCACTGCAGGCACTGAGACTAGTATGATTTCATTTCCAGCCTCTAGGAACCTCGCTCTTGCTTCTTAAATCAAGGGTACATTTTAGGAATAAACACAAAAAACATTAGGGCAGGTGCAGGGAGTGTGGGAGCCAGAGATATGGCTGGGTGACTTTATGCAGGTTACCTAACATCTTAAATCTCAGATTTCTCATCTGAGTTGGGGCACCTCCTGGAACTATTGTGAGTGTTGAATGAGGTAAAGTGTGAAAAGCTCTAACACAAAGTGGGGGCTCAATATGTGGCAGCCACTGTTCTTTTTATAATATAGTAATTCACACAGACACACACACACACACACACCACAGAACAAAGGGCTGACCGGATTCAGTGTTTATGACATGCCAAAGGAAACCATAATAATATTTATGAATCAAAGCACTATCACTTCCACTTGAGAAATTTGCAAAGTATATAATTAAATTTAGTTTTATTTTTTCCTAGTCTCCACTTTATATGTATAGGGAAAATGAACTTTAATAATGAGGACAGTTGCTAACGTTTATTGAAAAATAACTGTATTATATGCATCTTCTCTAATCCCCATAAACCCAGGAGATGAGAACTACTAACAGCTCAAATTTAAGATGAAAATACTGAGGCCTGGGGACTTGCCCAAGGTCAACTTTGAATCTAGTACATTTTGTCTTTCTGCAGATTTTAGATGATCCAGATAATAGTTTTATTTTGCCCTTGGGTTGTGCTCAATCCTTATTAGGAAATTGAGCTCCCTATTCAGAATGTCTGCAAGGAGAAATTGAATACTCCCTTCGCTGTAGAGAAGATGTATGCAGCCAATGCAAGGTTAGGGGGATTGTTAGGTTTCAGCTTGGTGGTTTCTAAGATCCATTCCAAATCTGAGAGACTCTAATCAGAATATTTATTTTTATTATAATTGAGTGAAAAGTTCTCTAAAATTTCTTTCAGTTCTAGTAGATAAGACAGGTGAAGTAATAACAGCTTCAGTTTTAACACAATTTTAATAGTGGTGAACCTTGGAGATCAGGATTGAGGGGTCTGAACTCTGGAATAATTACTCTTTTGGGGATCTGAAGTTCCATTGATCTATGTCATACAGATGTTCTGAGATATTGCAGGCTTTGCTTTTGTTGGATTTCAGTTGTTTTGAAAGTTCCATTGATTCCTGCCAATGATCTATTAGCCTTTTGCAGTTGCCTGCTAGAGTAAGTTCACTGTGCCAGGAATCCCCTTAGTCACTTCCCCTGTATCTCTCACTACCACTGCTGGTAACCCCTGCTACCTTTACACACTGCTTGTGGAATATTTTAAAAGAATATTGCACTTGGCATGGATACAACACCAAGTCTGAGATGGCCAAATAAGTTTCAGATATGATCTTGGCTCTGATTGATTAGTAATAGCAGTTAGAACACTGGATGGTGATGGCTTTGAAGCCCCATTCTCGCTCACCAGGAAAGGATGATGTGATGAGTGAAAATGAGGTCAATGAGCAACGAACAAGTAAATGTCACTTCTCCTCTAAGTTCTTCTTAACTATTGACTGCTTTTTGTTTACAGTAGATTTATACTGGAGAGCAGCAGGCAGAGAGAACATGAGAACAATCTATATCAGGAAGGGAAAAAAGGAAGGGAAAAAAGAGAGTCATGAAGATAAATGGAATAAATTGAGCTGGGGTGTCCCTTATTGGCATTACAAATAAGGAAGAAAAAAAACAAGCAACTAACATTCAAAAGCATCTGAGAACAATACTGATGATCTGCCTTTACTGGAGGGTATACTGTAATCCTTGTCTGGGAGCTGAGGAAAAGGAGTTTCCATCACAGTAAGCATGTAGGGAAAAGGGGAGGGTTGTGGCTCAAATGCCACAGACTCTAGCTGATCTTACCAACACTTAGTAGATGTTCTCCCATGGACTTCAGCCCACCAGGCTCCTCTGTCCATTGGAGTCTCTAGGCAAGAATACTGGAGTGGGTTGCCATTCCCTTTTCCAGACAAAGTACTAGCTGATCTTACGAATATTTAGTAGATGTTCTAGCACATACTATCACAGTCAATCATTTGACCTAACAAAGAAACTACAGACTCAGAATTTAACCACATAACAGAACTAGCACATGATGGTGACAAGTAGAGCCCAGTCCTCATATAGATGTTTATGTTTATGCTCTTTTTCCTACACAATTCCATCTCTTAGCCTAGAATGTAAAGATGTTCAGTTAAAGAAGCATCATGGAAGACTTCAATGTGATACGGAGGGTTCTAATTCTCTCTGCTATCCATGACACTGGACAAGTCACTTGTCCTAACAATATTAAAAGCTACATTTTGTTGAGTCAGGGCATGCAGTAAGCATGCAGCATAATTGCTTGTTTAATTCTTACACTGCTCTATGAGGAAGATGTGACTAACTATTTTTAAGGGGAGGTTAAATCATTTTTCCTGGTGAATAGCTGGGGTACAAATCCAGGTCTCCAGGCTCCAGCTCTTAACAAATCTATCATGGGAAGGTCAATTATAAAATTATTGTTTCCAGAGTAAATGAGTACTTTGGTGAAATTACTGCTATGAGAAGTGAATTGGAAAGGGGGAAGTAGGGATTTGAGACTCTGATGAGAGGGTATTATATTGGTAAGAGAATGGATAGTAGTTGGTAAACTGTGTAATGTATCTAAAGTGCCCGTATATAGTATACAATCACCAACTCTGGGTTCTATCTTCATCTTCCCCTCTACCCTATACCCACGGACTTTTTAAGTAAATATTTACATTTTTTAATTGTACAATTGCTTTATAATGTTGCATTTATTTCTGCCACACAACACAAACACAAAGGTGTGTGTATACACATATATGTGTGTATATATATATATATATATATATATATATATATATATACATACACACCTCCCTCCTCTATCCCCATCCCACCCCCTAGGTCCTCACAGAGGGCCAGGATGGGCTCCTTGTGTTGTATACCAACTTTCCACTAACTATGTATTTTTCACATGGTGGTGTACATATGTCAAAGCTACTTTCTCAGTTAGTCCTGCTCTCACCTCCTCCTGCTGTGGCCACAATTTCATTCTCTACTAGGTTCATCAGTATCATTTTACTAGATTCCATATATATGTATTAATATATAATACTTGTTTTTTTCTTTCTGACTTACTTTGCTCTGTATAAGAGGCTCTAGGTTCATATACCTCACTACAACTGACTCAAATTCATTTATTTTTATGGCTGAATAATATTCCATTGCATATATGGACCGCATCTTCTTTTTTCATTCATCTGCTGATGAACATCTAGGTGGCTTCCAGGTCCTGACTATTGTAAATATTGCTACAATGAACACTGGGGTGAATGTGTCTTTTAAAATTGTGATTTTCTCAGTGTATACCCAGTGGTGGGATTCCTGGGTCATATGGTAGATTTATTTCTGGATTTTAAGAAATCTCCATACTGTTCTCCATGATGGCTATATCAGTTTATATTCCCACCAACAGTGCGTGAGGGTTCCCTTTTCTCCACATCCTCTTCATCATTTATTGTTTGTAGATTTTTTGATGATGGCTATTCTGACTGGTTTGAGGTGATATCTCTTTGTAGTCTTGACTTGCATTTCTCTAATAATGAGTAATGTACCCAAGGAATTTTGTTCAACACTGAAGGGAAATATCAGCTTGTACACTCTTACTTCTTTGATGAAGCCTTCCTATCTTGTCAGCCTGGGCTGCTATAACAAACTACCAAACTAGGTAGTTTATCCACAGTTAGCTTTCTGGTCTTATAAGGATATGAATCCCATTCATGTGGACTATACTCTCAGGATTTAATTTCATTCTGAAAGCCCCATTTCCAAATATTGCCCCATTCAGTTTAGGGTTTTAGCATATGCAACATTAGGTCCATAGTCTCTGTAGGGCCTCTGGGTCAACTAGATTCTGCCCATTGCCTAAGTGTGTGCATGGGGAAATACCATGTAGGAAGAATTTCAGATTAAAGTAATCAGGGTTACTGGTTTAACAGGAAGCCACCATGGGGTCCATTGAAAGGAGCCTGAGAAATATCTAAACATAAACTGAAAAAAAAATAAGAAATCCTGAAACCGTGTTTTATATAGGAAATACAGCACTCAGGAGGGACTGGGAGAATTCTCAAGTCTCATTAGGTGTCAATATGATTTTTGTAGGCCAAATCTTAGGTTTTTGGAATGGTTAATCAGTGGAGAAGAAGAAAAACCAAAAAACAAACAAACAAACAAACAACCCACAAATCCAGCCTGGTAATGGAGAGGGGACAAATGAAAGACAGGAAGCTAACCAAGGGGCCTTCACTGTGACACCAGCTCTGCACCCATTCTGTCTGTGGTTAACCAGACCTTCTCTGGTGCTATGGACTGAATTGTGTCCTCCCAATATTCACATGTGGAAGCTCTAACCCCCAGTGTGACAATTACTGGAGATATGATCTTTAGGAAATAATTAAGATTAAATGCAGGTGGGATTCTTTTCTGATAGGACTATGGCTTCATGAGAAGAGGAAGAGATCTCTCTCTCTCCACCATGTGAGGGTACAGAAGGAAGGCAGCCATTTGCAAGCCAAGAAGATGGGCTCCAACCATGTTGACACCCTGATCTCAATATTTTAGCTTCCAGAAAAGTTTCTGTTCTTTAAGTCACATAGTCCAGGGAATTTTGTTATAACAACCTGAGGGAGAATACCTGGAATATTATGTAATCAATTCAGTTCAGTTGTTCAGTCATGTCTGACTTTTTGCGACCCCATGAGTCGCAGCACACCAGGCCTCCCTGTCCATCACCAACTCCCGGAGTTCATTCAAACTCATGTCCATCGAGTCAGTGATGCCATGCAGCCATCTTATCCTCTGTTGTCCCCTTTTCCTCCTGCCCTCAATCCCTCCCAGCATCAGAGTCTTTTCCAATGAGTCAACTCTTCACATCAGGTGGCCAAAATATTGGAGTTTCAGCTTTAGCATCAGTCCTTCCAATGAACACCCAGGACTGATCTCCTTTAGAACGGACTGGTTGGATCTCCTTGCAGGCCAAGGGACTCTCAAGAGTCTTCTCCAACACCACACTTCAAAAGCATCAATTCTTCGGTGCTCAGCTTTCTTCACAGTCCAACTCTCACATCCACACATGACCACTGGAAAAACCATAGCCTTGACTAGACAGACCTTTAGTTGGCAAAGTAATGTCTCTGCTTTTCAATATGCTATCTAGGTTGGTCATACTTTCCTTCTAAGGGGTAAGTATCTTTTAATTTCATGGCTGCAATCACCATCTGCAGTGATTTTGGAGCCCCCCAAAATAAAGTCAGTCACTGTTCCCCCATCTATTTGCCATGAGGTGATGGGACTGGATGCCACAATCTTCGTTTTCCGAATGTTGAACTTTAAGACAACTTTTTCACTCTCCTCTTTCACGTTCATCAAGAGGGTCTTTAGTTTTTTTTCACTTTCTGCCATAAGGGTGGTGTCATCTGCATATCTGAGGTTACTGATATTTCTCCCAGCAATCTTGATTCCACCTTGTGTTTCATCCAGCCCAGTGTTTCCCATGATGTACTATACATATAGTTAAATAAGCAGGGTGACAATATACAGCCTTGACGTACTCCTTTTCCTATTTGGAACCAGTCTGTTTTTCCATGTCCAATTCTAACTGTTGCTTCCTGACCTGCATGCAGATTTCTCAAGAGGCAGGTCAGGTGGTCTGGTATTCCCATCTCTTTCAGAATTTTTCACAGTTTATAGTGATCCACCCACTCCAGTACTCTTGGCTAGAAAATTCCATGGATGGAGGGGCCTGGTAGGCTGCAGTCCATGGGGTCGCTAGGAGTCGGACACGACTGAGCGACTTCACTTTCACTTCTCACTTTCATGAATTGGAGAAGGAAATGGCAACCCACTCCAGTGTTCTTGCCTGGAGAATCCCAGAGAGAGGGGAGCCTGGTGGGCTGCCATCTATGAGGTTGCACAGAGTCGGATACGACTGAAACGACTTAGCAGCAACACAGTCAAAGGCTTTGGCATAGTCAATAAAGCAGAAATAGATGTTTTTCTGGAATGCTCTTGCTTTTTCCATGATCCAGCGGATGTTGTCAATTTGATTTCTGGTTCCTCTGCCTTTTCTAAAACTAGCCTGAACATCTGGAAGTTCACGGTTTACGTATTGCTGAAGCCTGGCTTGGAGAATTTTGAGCATTACTTTACTAGTGTGTGAGATGAGTGCAATTATGCAGTAGTTTGATCATTCTTTGGCATTGCCTTTCTTTGGGATTGGAATGAAAACCGACATTTTCCAGTCCTGTGACCACTGCTGAGTTTTCCAAATTTGCTGGCATATTGAGTGCAGCATTTTCACAGCATCATCTTTCAGGATTTGAAATAGCTCAACTGGAATTCCATCACCTCCGCTAGCTTTGTTCATAGTAATGCTTTCTAAGGCCCAGTTGACTTCACATTCCAGGATGTCTGGGTCTAGGTGAGTGATCATACCATCGTGATTATCTTGGTCATGAAGCTCTTTTTTGTACAGTTCCTCTGTGTATTATTGCCACCTCTTCTTAATATCTTCTGCTTCTGTTAGGTCCATATTATTTCTGTCCTTTATCGAGCCCATCTTTGCATGAAATGTTCCCTTGGTATCTCTAATTTTCTTGAAGAGATCTCTAGTCTTTCCCATTCTGTTGTTTTCCTCTATTTCTTTGCATTGATCGCTGAGGAAGGCTTTCTTGAGTATTCTGTGGAGCTGCTTATTTGGATGCAGCCCAGCCTACTAGGTCTGTGACAATATTATGTAGCACAGGGCATGCTGGGAGAACAAAGATCCAGGGTGATGAACTCAGAGAAGCCATGGCTCAGTGCTAAATTTCAGAAAAAATAATAACCATCAGTTATTGAGCACCAAGTTCCAAGTGACTGACCTATTTATATCTGCCATTTAGATCTCATCAGAACCCTGGGATATAATGTAATTACCTACATGGCAGGGAAGATGTAACCAAAGTTCCAAGGAGAGGCATAACCCATTGGGGTCATGTATTTAGAAACTAAGTTTCTGTCTGAAACATTGGACTCTATTACAAACGGTTCTCTTTGCTTACTGTCCTCAGGTTTAAGGGTAAAGACCATTGAGCCTGTGTCATAAACCAAAGTTAATAAGATGTGGTCCCTACTTTTGAGGAAATTTTAATCATGTGTTTGTATTTGGGGGCAGTCTTGAGTTGAAAGTGCTAAGGATGAGTGGTCAACCATGCAGAGGATAAGAAGTATCTTCTTGTCATGATATCCATGACAGGATCCTGCACTTCCGCAGGTCACCTCACAGAGACTACCAGAGTCACAGCCAGAAAGACCTTCCTGGTTTGTCAGAAATTCTTCAAGACTCCAAGTCAGGTTTTGATTTTCTGAAGTTCTGATTTCCAGCTCTGATTTCTCCTAAAATATGCCTCATTTTGATCCCCATTATCAACGGCTTCCTAATACTTGCCTATCATGCTTTCTCCCAGCTTGTCTGTTATGAATAATTTTGCTACGAACTGCTCTTCATGTACGAGGTTGGGTGGACATATGTTTTCATTTCTCTCACAGAGATGCCAAGCAATGGAATCACTGGGTCATATGTAAATCTATGTTTAACACTTAAAGAAACTGCCAAACCATTTTCTAAAGTGGCTGTATCTTTTAACATTCTAATTTCCAATTTTTCTGTATTCACATTAACATTTGCTTTTGCTTTCTGATTGTAGGCATTCTAGTGAGCATGGAATGATATCTCATTATAGTTTTAATTTGTATCTCCCTAATGCCAAATTATATTAGGCATTTTTTTCATGATCTGGTTGCATATTCATACGTATTCTTAGTCAAAATGCCTGTTTAATTTTCTTTGTGCATTTTTAAACTGGCTTATTCATTATCTTATTATTGAAGTATAAGAGCTCTTTTATTCTGGGTACCAGTCTCTCATTAGATGTATGATTTACAAATATTTTCTCCTAATTTGTGACTTGTCTTTTACTTTCTTGATGTTTTCTGAAGTGAAAATGTTTTAAATTTTGATAAAGTCCAGTTTATTTTTTTTTACCCTGGATCCCTTGTTTTTTTTTTGTTGTTGTTGTTGTTGTTGTTCCTAAAGAGGAAGGATTTGGGTCTCATATTTGTTTCCAATAAAAATTTTAGAAAATAAAGTAAAGCATTTTGGAGACCTTGGGCTACTGGATATTTTTCTTTAGTAGGCTTTAGTGAGCACATTCAAATAAGTTCTAATATACAGAACCTCAAGTTTCATCTGAAGATTGTAATTATGCTACATCCATGTCCTTCTTTATTGGCATATTTAAAAAAAAAACATTTTTGGTGGGGGATTATTTCAGAACTTCTAAACCATCACCCCACATGGTCCCTTCATTACCGTCTCTTCTTGGTACTCTTATGGGCTCATAAGAATATTTCATATATCTCCTTGTCAGTTGCCCTGCGATTGGACAGATATAACTGCTTTGATTACAGTTTGATCCCGTTGTCAAAACCCCAATGCAGGGCTTGTTTTGCTGACTGCCAAGGCTCTATTTTGTGTTTTATGATTGAATGTAGAGGGTGGAACAGTTTTGTCTCTGATACTGCTGAGTTCTTATTTTTCTTATGAAGAAGAATTTAAGATTTTGGGAGTGAAACCATGATTATGACATTTTGTTTTATTGACTTGTTTAATGTATTGGTAAATCAAGAGTATGTTTTATGGGATTTAAAAGCTAAACACAAACCAAAATTGAACATCAGGTTGCTGCAGTCACAGTGATAAATTTTAAAGTTCTTTCCTCTGCTGAGAACATTTTGAGGTTGTCCCAGGAGATATTTTAGGATTCCACAGACCCAGATAGTATGTGAGCCAGGCCATGGGGCATCTTATTTGAACATTAAATCCTGAGCACCTAGCATAATACCAAGCATATGTTGGTGCTTAAATAGAAATGATTTTTTTTTTCCATTTCTGTCCTTTTGTTTTCCTTCTGTTTGCTTTTTTACTTCTCAGCTCAGAATTCTCTAAATATCTCTGAGCTTTTCAGGTTTACATGGGAAAATAACAACTATTGCTAGATTTTATTAATGATCAGATGGTCTCCTTCTCACAGGATGGTTTGAGAGTTCCTAGGATACTGAAAAGACTTAAGGTCCCTTTCTGGTTATGATACTGCGACCACATGGTCAGGAGCTAAATATTCTTTTGTTGACTCCTCATTTTAGAGGTGCCTCTAAGGTTGAATGCCAGAGAGCTAAGCCGACTGGACATTTAAAATGTACTCAAATAAGAGTATTACAAGATGTCCTCTTGTTTAATCATTCAATAAATAAATAAGGAACAACTATCATGTGCCACTCCCTGTGATGAGGAAACTGGAGATAAAAAGATGCAGATAGCCTCTGTCCTCAAGAAGCTTACCATGCAATTGGGCAGGGGAAACACAGCAGACTCTGACACATTGTGCTGAAGGCTATGTTGCAGGAATAAATAATGTGCTCTGGGAAGTAGAGGAGGGAGTGAAAAATGTTGCCTGGGGGTTGGGGAACTGTGCTTGTTTTGTTGGTGTGCATACTCTTTCGTCACTGGAAGCCCTGAGGACAATTTTTACACATACCCATTTGGCAAGATAATATTTGTAAAATATTTTACTGTCCTCAGCCCACAAGTGAAATGATTCATATGGCATAGCAGGACATGAAGCATCGGTCTAACACTGGATTAATACTTTCAAAGTATTTATAGGCATCACTGTAAATAACCTAGATTCTAATTACTTTGTGACAACGGATGCAAAGTGAAACTTACTGGACAAACAACTGTTTCATCTGACCAAGGATATCTTCTGCCTAATTTGCTAGTGTTAAGAAAAGCCTTTCTTTTCTTCCTTCCCTTATGTCTCCCCTCTCCCTCACTTCTAGTATTTTTTTTTTTTTTTGAGCACTTGCCATGTGTTTCTGAGCATACAAAGATGGCTAAAACAGTCTAGCAGGGGAGACAAAGAAATAAACAAATCAACTTTATTCACTAGGACACATTCTGTAATAGAAGAGTGTACAATATGCTGGGGATGCTTCAAGATACAGAAATTCTATCTGTCTCAGGGGAATCCAGCAAGACTTCCCAGAGGAGGTGATATTTGAACAGGATCATGACAAACACATTGTCTGTTTTGTATCTAAGGTCTTAATTTATGACCCAATTAGTGTATGGACAACTGTAGTGACCTTTGCAATTATGAGCTGTGTCTTTGTAAAAATAATGCACAAGTTATAAACTAAAATTTGATTCTGGAAACAATATATTTAAATATAAGAACTATTTCATTAATGTTCTTCTGAAGCATTTGTTTAATGAAAGCTGAGTTGGCTGAAGCTTGTTGAAAATAAATTCGATGAAACAGGGATTAACATTCTTTGAGCTTGATGTTCTTTGAAGTACAGAGAGCACTAAATGTTTTTGAAATATAATTCTAATTAGAAGGGTAGTTTCCACAGCAATAACATAAGGTCATGCAATCTGCTCAGGTCTGCCTCCAAGGGGTGCTGTTCCGAAAGAAAGGCTGTGATACAAATTTTCTCCTGTGAGTTGGGCAGTATGGCAGTCTTGATAATTCCTAAGATGCTCTCATGTCTGTCTCTTGTATATTTGTGTATATACATATACACATGTACATCTGGATACATGCATATGTATATCTACATACACAAAGATATATATATATATATTTAAAAAATTTTATAAATATTGTTGTTGTTAAGTTGTTAAGTCATGTCTGACTCTTTTTATGACCCCATGAACTATAGCCCTTGAGGCTCCCCTGTTCATGGGATTTCCAAGCCAAGAATACTGGAATGGGTTGCCACTTCCTTCTCCAGGGGATCTTTCTGATCCAGGGATCAAACCTGTGTGTCCTGCATTGGCAGCAGGATTTTCTTTTACCACTGAGCCACCAGGAAAGCCCTTTTATAAATATATTTAAATATAGAAAAGTATACATAAATTATGGAGAAGGAAATGGCAACCCACTCCAGTATTCTTGCCTGGAAAATCCCATGGACAGAGGAGCCTGGTAGGATGCAGTCCATGGGATTACAAAGAGTCGGATATGGTAGAGAGACTGAACAAATACAACAACATACATGTAGTAAGTGTATATAACTTATTTGGTTATCAAAACTGAATATACCCATGAAATAAACCTGTAGATGACAAATAGGATATCAAAACATTACCATAAAGTTCCTCTTATGCCATTTCTAGTTTTTTCTCCCATGGAGTTAACAACTATCCTGATTTTGAATGGCATTAATTAGATTTGCATATGAGTGTGTGTGTATATAAGCTTTAATTAGCTCAAGATCTTTGTTCTTTCAATGCTTTAAAGTTTGATATATGCATCTTTATTTTCCTTCAAACTATGTTTTAACATTATAGCATTCCATTATAGTATCAAAACTATACAACAGTATACAATCATTTTTTCCTTCCATCTTTTATTCTGCTATGGCTAGAATTTTCAAGTGCACATGTGTTTTAGATTTCCAAATACATGACTATTATTTTTCTTTAAACAATTATCTTTGATATTTATTCAAATGCTTTATTACTAATTAACAATCATCTTTTGAAGAAAATTTAAAAATGAGAAAAATATCTTTCGGATTTATCTTCTATTTACCCTTTCTAGCTGTCTTTATTTCTTTGTACAGATTCAAATTTTCATCTTATATGAGTTTTCTTCAGCTTGAAGACTGTTTTAATATTTTTTGCTGTGTAGCTATGCTGGTGATGAATCCTTTCAGCTTCTGATTTTCTGAAATCATACAGGCCTATCTTGTTTTATTCTGCTTTGCTTTATTGTGCTTCCCAGATGTTGTTCTTTATTAATTGAAAGACTGTGACAACCCTGTGTTGAGTAAGTCTATAACTATTAGTTTTTCACAGCATATGCTTACGTTACGTCTCTGTGTCGCATTTTGTTAGTTCTCACAATATTTCAAACTTTTTCAGTATTTGTTGTAGTGATCTATGATCACTGATCTTTGAGGTTACTATACAACTTGCTAAAGGCTAAGATGATGATTAGAAATTTTTAGGAACAAAGTATTTTTAAATTATGATATGTACATTGTTTTTCTAACTTTTTGAAAATTTTATTGACATATAGTTGACTTATAATATTAATTCCAGATGTACAACATAATGATTAATATTTTTATAAGTTATACTCCATTTAAAGCTATAGTATATTCTTGTATGTTTACTTTATACCTAGTAGTTTGTGTCTCTCTTTTTTTCTTTATTTTTTGAAAATTTATTTATTTTTATTGAAGGATAATTGCTTTACATAATTTTGCTATTTTCTGTCAAACCTCAACATGAATTAGCCATGGGTATACATATATCCCCTTCCTTTTGAAATGCCCTCCCGTCACCCTCCCCATCCACCCCTCTTGGTTGATACAGAGCCCCTGATTGAGTTTCCTGAGCCATACAGCAAATTCCCTTTGGCTATCTATTTTAAATATGGTATTGTAAGTTTCTATGTTACTCTTTCCGTACATCCCACCCTCTCCTCCCCTCTCCCCACGTCTATAAGTCTGTTCTCTATGTCTGTTTCTTCACTATTGCCCTGTAAATAAATTCTTCAGTACCATTTTTCTAGATTCCATATATATGTGTTAGAATATGACATTTATCTTTCTCTTTCTGACTACTTCACACTGTATAATATGTTCTAGGTTCATCCACCTCATAGAACTGACTCAAATGCATTCCTTTTATGGCTGACTAATATTCCATTGTGTATATATACCACAACTTCTTTACCCATTCATCTGTCCATGGACATCTAGGTTGCTTCCATGGTCTACCTATTGTAAATAGTGCTGCAATGAACAATGGAATACATTTATCTCTTTCAGTTTTGGTTTCCTCAGGGTATATGCCTGGGAATGGGATTGCTGGGTCATATGGTGGTTTTATTCCTAGTATTTTAAGGAATCTCCACAGCGTCTTCCATAGTGGCTATGTCAATTTACATTCCCACCAACAGTACAAGAGTGTTCCCTTTTCTCCACACCCTATCCAGCATTTATTGTCTGTAGACTTTTTGATGAGGGCCATTATGACCAGTGTGACATGATATCTCATTGTAGTTTTAATTTGAATTTCTCTAATAATGAGAAATATTGAACACCTTTTCATGCGTTTGTTAGCCATCTGTATGTCTTCTTTAGAGAAATTTCTGTTTACATCTTTTTTCTACTTTTGATTGGGTTGTTTGTTTTTCTGGTATTGAGTTATATGAGCTGCTTGTATATTTTGGAAATTAATCCTTTGCTAGTTGTTTCTTCAGGTTTGACCTAAATCAAATCCCTTATGATTATACAGTGAAAGTGAGAAATTTAAGGGACTAGATCTGATAGACAGAGTGCCTGATGAACTATGGATGGAGGTTCATGACATTGTACAGGACACAGGGATCAAGACCATCCCCAAGAAAAATAAATGCAAAAAGACAAAATGGCTGTCTGAGGAGGCCTTACAAATAGCTGTGAAAAGAAGAGAAGCCAAAAGCAAATGAGAAAAGGAAAGACATACCATTTGAATGCAGAGTTCCAAAGAATAGCCAAGGGGAGATAAGAAAGCATTCCTCAGCAATCAATGCAAAGAAATAGAGGAAAACAACAGAATGGGAAAGACTAGAGATCTCTTCAAGAAAATTAGAGATACCAAGGGAACATTTCATGCAAAGATGGGCTTGATAAAGGTCAGAAATGGTTGAGACCTAATAGAAGCAGAAGAGATTAAGAAGAGGTGGCAAGAATACACAGAACTGTATAAAAATGATCTTCACAACTCAGATAATCATGATGGTGTGATCACTCACCTAGAGCCAGACATCCTGGTATGTGAAATCAAGTGAACCTTAGAAAGCATCACTGTAAACAAAGCTAGTGGAGGTGATGGAATTCCAGTTGAGATATTTCAAATCCTGAAAGATGATGCTGTGAAAGTGCTACACTCAATATGCCAGCAAATTTGGAAAACTCAGCAGTGGCCACAGGACTGGAAAAGGTCAGTTTTCATTCCAATTCCAAAGAAAGGCAATGCCAAAGAATGATCAAACTACCATGTAATTACACTCATCTTACATGCTAGTAAAGTAATGCTCAAAATTCTCCAAGCCAGGCTTCAGCAATCTGTGAACTGTGAACTTCCAGATGTTCAAGCTGGTTTTAGAAAGAGCAGGGGAACCAGAGATCAAATTGCCAACATCTGCTGGATCATAGAAAAAGCAAGAGAGTTCCAGAAAAACATCTATTTCTGCTTTATTGACTATGCCAAAGCCTTTGGCTGTGTGGATCACAATAAACTGTGGACAATTCTGAAAGAGCTGGGAATACCAGACCACCTGACCTGCTTCTTGAGAAATCTGCATGCAGGTCAGGAAGCAACAGTTAGAACTGGACATGGAACAACAGACTGGTTCCAAATAGGAAAAGGAGTATGTCAAGGCTATATATTGTCACCCTGCTTATTTAACTATATGTATACTACATCATGAGAAACGCTGGGCTGGAAGAAGCACAAGCTGTAATCACGACTGCCGGGAGAAATATCAATAACCTCAGATATGCAGATGACACCAGCCTGATGACAGAAAGTGAAGAAGAACTAAAGAGCCTCTTGATGAACGTGAAAGAGGAGAGTGAAAAAGTTGGCTTAAAGCTCAACATTCAGAAAATGAAGATCATGGCATCCAGTCCCATCACTTCATGGCAAATAGATGGGTGAAGAGTGGCTGGCTTTATTTTTTGGGGCTCCAAAATCACTGCAGATGGTGATTGCAGCCATGAAATTAAAAGATGCTTACTCCTTGGAAGGAAAGTTATGACCAACCTAGACAGAATATTAAAAAGAAGAGACATTATTTGCCAACAAAGGTCCATCTAGTCAAGGCTATGGTTTTTCCAGTGGTCATGTATGGATGTGAGAGTTGGACTATAAAGAAAGTTGAGTGCAGAAGAATTGATGCTTTTGAAGTGTGGTGTTGGAGAAGACTCTTGCGAGTCCCTTGGACTGCAAGGAGATCCAACCACTTCATCCTAAGGGAGATCAATCCTGGGTGTTCACTGGGAGGACTGATGTTGAAGCTGAAACTCCAATACTTTGGCCACCTGATGCAAAGAGCTGACCCATTGGAAAAGACCCCAATGGTGGGAATGATTGAGTGCAGGAGGAGAAAGGGACGACAGAGAGTGAGATGGTTGGATGTCATCATTGACTCAGTGGACATGAGTTTGGGTAAACTCTGGGAGTTGGTGAGGGACAGGAGTCTTGGCATCCTGTGGTTCATGGGGTCACAAAGTGTTGGTCATGACTGAGCGACTGAACTGAACTGAACTGAGTTGTTTCATTTGCTTTTATTTTCTCCCATTCTGAGGGTTGTCTTTTCACCTTGCTTATAGCTTCTTTTGTTCTCAAAAGCTTTTAAGTTTTAACAGGTCCCACTTATTTACTTTTGTTTTTATTTCCATTACTCTAGGAGGTGAGTCATAGCGGATCTTGCTTTATTTATGTCATTGAGTCTTCTGCCCATGTATTCTGCTAAGAGTTTTATAGTTTCTCATCTTACATGTAGGTCTTTAATCCATTTTGAGTTTATCTTTGTGTATGGTGTTAGGAAGTGTTCTAATCTCATTCCTTCACATATAGCTGTCCAGTTTTCCCAGCACCATTTATTGAAGAGGCTTCTTTGCCCCATTGTATATTCTTGCCTCCTTTGTCAAAAATAAGCTCTTCATAGGTGCATGGGTTTATTTCTGGGCTTTCTATCTTGTTCTATTGGTCTATATATCTGTTTTTGTGCCAGTACCATACTCTCTTGATGACTGTAGCTTGGTAGTATAACTTGAAGTCAGGAAGGTTGATTCCTCCAGCTCCATTCTTCTTTCTCAAGAATGTTTTGGCTATCTGGGTTCTTTTGTGTTTCCATATGAACTGTGAAATTTTTTGTTTTAGTTCTGTGAAAAATGTCACTGGTAATTTGACAGGAATTACATTAAATCTGTAGATTGCATTTGGTGGTATAGTCATTTTCACAAAATTGATTCTTCCTACCCAGGAACATGGAATACCTCTCCATCTGTTTATGTCATCTTTGATTTCTTTCATTAATGTCTTACAATTTTCTGTGTACAGTTCTTTTGTTTCCTTAGGTAAGTTTATTCCTAGATATTTAATTCTTTTTGTTGCAGTGGTGAATGGAATTAATTCCTTAATTGCTCTGATTTTTCATTGGTAGTATATAGAAATGCAAGTGACTTCTGTGTATTGATTTTGTGTCCTGCAACTTTGCTAAATTCACTGATTAGCTCTAGTAATTTTCTGATACTATGTTTAGGGTTTTCTATGTACAGTATCATGTCATTTGTAAACACTGAGAGCTTTACTTCTTTTTCGATCTGGATTCCTTTTATTTCTTTTTCTTCTCTGATTGCTGTAGCTAGGACTTCCAGAACTATATTACGTTGAATAAAAGTGGTGAAAGCAAACACCCTTGTCTCATTCTTGATCTTAGGGGAGTATACTTTCAGTTTTTCACCATTGAGGATAATGTTTGCTGTAGGCTTATCATATATGGCCTTTACTATGTTGAGGTAGGTTCCTTCTATGCTCATTTTTTGAAAGTTTTAATCATAAATAGGTGCTGAATTTTGTCAAAGTCTTTTTCTGTATCTATTTAGATGATCATATGGTTTTTATCTTTCAACTTTTTAATACAGTGTACCATACTGATTGATTTGTGTATACTGAAGAATCCTTGCATCCCTGGAAAAAACCCAACTTGATCATGGTGTATAAGCTTTTTGATGTGTTGCTGAATTCTGTTTGCTAAAATTTTGTTGAGGATTTTTACATCTATGTTCATCAGTGATATTGGCCTGTAGTGTTCATTTTTTCTGTTTTCTTTGTCTGGTTTTGGTATCAGGGTGATGGTGGCCTCATAGAATGTGTTTGGAAGTGTTCCTTCATCTGCAATTTTTTGAAAGAGTTTTAGAAGGATAGGCATTAGCTCTTCTCTAAATGTTTGATAGAATTCTCCTGTGAAGCCATCTGGTTCTGGGCTTTTGTTTATTGGGAGAATTTTGATCACAGCTTCAATTTCAGTGCTTGTAATTGTTGTTCATAATTTCTGTTTCTTCCTGGTTCAGTCTTAGAAGATAGAACTTTTCTAAGAATCTGTCCATTTCTTCCAGGTTATCTATTTTATTGTATATAGTTGTTCATAATAGTCTCCTATAATCCTTTGTGCTTCTGCATCGTCTGTTGTAACCTCTCCTTTTTCATTTCTAATTTTGTTGATTTGATTCTTCTCTCTTTTTTCTTGATAAGTCTGGCTAAGTGTTTGTCAATTTTGTTTATCTTCTCAAAGAACCAGCTTTTAGTTTTATTAATCTTTACTATTATTTATTTCATTTCTTTTTGCTCAGATCTTTATGATTTCTTTCCTTCTACTAATCTTTGGGCTTTTTTCTTCTTTTTCCAGTTGCTTTAGGTGTAAAGTTAGGTTGTCTATTCAATATTTTTCTTGTTTCTTGAGGTAGGGTTGTATTGCTATAAACTTCCCTCTTAGAACTGCTTTTGGTGCATCCCATAGGTTTTGAGTTGTTGTGTTTTCATTGTCATTTGTTTCTAGAAATTTTCTGAGTTTTTTTTATGATATCTTCATTAACCTGTTGGTTATTTAGAATTGTGTTGTTTAATCTCTATGTGTTTGTGTTTCTTACAATTTTTTTCTTGTAATTGATATCTAGTCTCATAGCATTGTGGTTTGAGAAGATGCTTGATACAATTTCAGTTTTCTTAAATTTACTGAGGTTTTATTTGTGATCCAAGATGTGGTCTATCCTGGAGAATGTTCCATGTGCACTTGAGAAGATGTATTCTTCTGCATTTGAGTGGAATGTCCTAAAGATATCAATGAGATCCATGTCATCTAATGTATCATTTAATACTTGTGTTTCCTTATTAATTTTCTGTTGTGATGATCTGTCCATTGGTGAGAGTGGGTTGTTAAAGTCTCCTACTATTGTGTTACTGTCGATTTCTCCTTTTATATTTATTAGTGTTTGTCTTACGTATTGAGGTGCTTCTATGTTGGGTGCATATATATAATTGTTACGTCTTCCTCTTGGATTGATCCCTTGAACATTATGTAGTGTCCTGCCTTATCTCTTGTAATCTTTATTTTAAAGTCTGTTTTGTCTGATATGAGGATTGCTACTCCAGCTTTCTTTTGCTTCCCATTTGCATGGAATATATTTTTCCATCCTCTCACTTTCAATCTGTATGTGGTCTGAAGTGGGCTTTTTGTAGATAGCATATATATGGGTCTTGTTTCTGTATCCACACAGCCAGTCTGTGTCTTTTGGTTGGGGCATTTAATCCATTTACATTTAAAGTAATTATTGATATATATGTTCCTATTGCCATTTTCTAATTGTTTGGGGTTGATTTTGTAGATTTTTTTTTTTTCTGTTGTATTTCTTGACTATTTAAGTCCATTTAACATTTGTTGTAAAGCTGGTTTGGTGGTACTGAACTCTCTTAACTTTGCTTGTCTGAAAAGCTTTTTATTTCTCCATCAATTTTGAATGTGAT
Source organism: Bos grunniens (assembly GCF_055505025.1). Classification (NCBI taxonomy): domain Eukaryota; kingdom Metazoa; phylum Chordata; class Mammalia; order Artiodactyla; family Bovidae; genus Bos; species Bos grunniens. Next base: position 36,275,590 of record NC_141167.1, on the reverse strand, counting down.
CCTTGCCGGGTACAGTAGTCTCAGCTGTAGATTTTTCCCTTTCAGTACTTTAAATATATCCTGCCATTCCCTTCTGGCCTGCAGAGTTTTTGCTGAAAAAACAGCTGTTAAGTGTATGGGGTTTTCCTTGTATGTTACTTGTTGCTTCTCCCTTGCTGCTTTTAATATTTTTCTTTGTGTTTAGTCTTTGTTAGTTTGATCAGTATGTGTGTTGGTAATACCTTGTAGTTTGTGTCTCTTAATCCCATACCTATATTTTTCACATTCCAACTTCACTCTTCTCACTTTTCCCTATCTGTATTTTTCTGTTATACATATTTGTTGCTTTTATTTTATAGATTCCATGTATAAGTGATAACATAATTGTTATTTTATGCCTGACATGTCACTGAACATAATACTTTCTAGGTCCAGAATTTCATTCATTTTCAGGGCTGAGTATTTTTCCTCTGTGTGTGTGTGTGTGTGTGTGTGTGTGTATCATACCTTCTTTATCTATTCATCTGTGGATAGACATTTAGGTTGCTTCCAATGAAATTAGGGTGTATGTATCTTTTCAAATTAGTATTTTTAGTTTTGTTTGTTTGCTTATTTGTTTTTGGATATATACCTAGTAGTGGAATTTCTGGCTCATACAGTTCTGGTTTTTTTTTTTTTTTCCCTCTTTGAGGAAACTCTATACTGTTTTTCATAATGGCTGCACCAGTTTATGATTCCACAGTGCATAATGGTGCCCTTTTCTCCACATCATCACCAACATTTGTTATTTTTAGACTTTTTGATGACAGCCATTCTGTCACGTGTGAAGTGACAGCTCGTGGTTTTGCTTTGCGTTTCTGATTAGTAATTTTGAGCATTTTTTTTTATTTGCTTGTTGGCCATCTGTATATCTCTGGAAAAATGTCCAAATCTTCCCCCTATGTTTTAATTGTGTTGTTTGGTTTCTTGATATTGAGTTTTGTGAGGTACTTATATATTTTGGATATTAACCCGTTATTGGTCATATTATTGGTAACTACTTTCTCTCATTCTGTAGATTGTAATTTCATTTTTGTCAATGATTTCTGTTGCTGTGCAAAAGTTTTTAAGTTTAATTAGGACCTATTTGTTTATGTTTGTTTATATTTTCCTTGCCTGAAAAGACAGATAAAAAAGATTGCTACAATTTATGTCAAAGAGTGTTCTGCCTAAGTTCTCTTCTAGGAACTTTGTGATTTCAGCTTACATTTAGGCCTTTAATACACTTTGAGTTTGTTTGTATATGATGTGAAGAAATGATGTGATCTCATTCACTTACGTGTAGTTGTACAGTTTTCCGAGTCAGAATTATTGAAGAGACTGTTTTTTCTCCTTTACGTATTCTTGCCTCCTTCGTCATAGATAAATTGACTATAAGTGCCTAGGTTTATTTCTGGGCTCTCTGTTCTGTTCCATTGATCAATATGTCTGTTTTTGTGTCAGTACTATAGCTTTGTAATATAGGCTGAGGCAGGGATTGTGATACCAACAGCTTTATTCTTTGTTTCTCAAGATTGTTGTGGCAATTCTGGGTCTTTTGTGGTTCCATATAAATTTTAAAATTATTTGTTCTTTGTCTTCTTATTATAAAGTTTTAGATTTCCACCATTGAGTATGATGTTTGCTATGGGTTTGTCATAAATGACCTTCATTATGTTGAGATTTGTTCCCTCTGTACACAATTTGAGAGGTTTTAATTATGAATGGATGTTGAATTTTGTCAAATGCTTTTATGGTATCTATTCTGACGATCATGTGCTTTTATTCTTTCTTTTGTTAATATAGTGTATCATATCATTTTGTGAATACTGAACCACCTTTGCTCCCTGGTATAAAAGTTTAATAATCCCTGGAATAAATCCTACTTGTTCATGGTGTATCATACCTTTTGGGTATATTGTTGGATTGGTTTGCTAATATTTTGGTAAGGATTTTTGCATCTATTTCCATCAGAAGTATTGGACTGAAAATTTCCATTTTTTGTAGTGTCTTTGTCTAGTATCAGGGTAATGGTTGCTTTGTAGATAACTTTGAGACTGTTCCCTACTCTTCAATTTTCTGCACTAGTTTAAGAAAGATAGATATTAGCTTTTCTGTATTGTTTGGAAGAATTCCCTTGTGAAGCCATCTGGGTCTGAAATTTTTTGCTGAAAGTTTTTAATTGCAAATTCAATTTTACTAGTGATATATTTTGTTCAGATTGTCTATTTCTTCATGATTTTAGAAAGTTTTATGTTGCAAGAAATTTGTCCATTTCTTCTAGGTTGTCCAATTTGTTGACATATTACTTTTTGTAGTGTTTTCCTGATTTTTTGTATCTCTGTGATACTGATGGTTATTTCTCCTCTTTAATTTCTATTTGGGCTTTCAGGGCCACTCTTTTCTTATTGATGAGACTAGCTACAGATTTTCAATTTTGTTTATCATTTCAAAATCCAACTCTTTATTTCCTTGATCTTTTCTATTATTTTTCCTTGGTCTCTATTTTATTTCCTCTACTCTTTATTATTTGTTTCCTTAAGCTAACTTTGGGCATTGTCTTTCTTTTAATAATTCATTTATGTGAAAGGTTGCTGCTACTGCTGCTGCTGCGTCGCTTCAGTCGTGTCCGACTCTGTGCGACCCCACAGACGGCAGCCAACCAGCCTCCCGTCCCTGGATTCTCCAGGCAAAAGCACTGGAGTGGATTGCCATTTCCTTCTCCAATGCATGAAAGTGAAAAGTGAAAGTGAAGTCGCTCAGTCGTGTCCGACTCTAGCGACCCCATGAACTGCAGCCCACCAGGCTCCTCCGTCCATGGGATTCTCCAGGCAAAAGTACTGGAGTGGGGTGCCATTGCCTTCATTGATGTGAAAGGTTAGGTTGTTTAATTTGAAATTTTTCCTGTTTCTTGAGATAAATCTGTATCACTATAAACTTTCCTTTTAGAATTGCTTTTATTACACTCTGCAAAATTTTGGAAGTTGTGCTTCCATTTTCATTTGTCTCATGCATTTTATCATAATCCTCTGAATTTTTCATTGACCCACTGTTTTTTTAGTACCATTTTGTTTAGTCTTCAAATGTTTGTGCTTTTCCCATTTTCTTCCTGTAACTGATTTCTAATTTTATACCATGTGTTCAGAAGAAATGCTTGATATTACTTCTATCCTCTTAAATTTGTTGAGACTTTTATGCCCTAGCATGTGATTTGTACTGAAGAATTTTCAGTAAGCACTCGAAAAGAATATCTATTCTGCTGTTTTAGGATGGAATGTCCTATAAAGTCCTAATGGTGTATGGTGGCATTTAAGACCACTGCTGCCTTACTGATTTTCCATCTGGATGATATGTCCACTGATGTAAATGATGGGTTAAAATTCCCTACTATTACTGTATTGTCTATTTCTCCTTATATGTTGGTTTATATTTCTTTTACATATTTAGGTGCTTCTGTATTGAGTATATATGTATATAAATATATATATATATTAACAAGTTTAATATCCTTTTTTGTGTGGATTACTTTATATTTTGTCTTTTCACTTTTTTAAAGCTATTTATTGGAGTATAATTGATAATGTTTTGTTTCAGGTATACAGCAAAGTGAATCAATTATACATATACAAGTAAATACACTTTGTAAAGATTCTATCCCCATGTAGACTATTACACAGTATTGAGTAGAATTCCCTCTTCTTATGCAGGTTCTTATTACTTATCTATTTTATATAAAGTAGTGTTAAACCCAATCTCCTAATTTATTCATCATTCATCATTTATTCAATTTACCCCTGATAATCATAATTTTTTCTATATCAGTATGTCTACTTCTGTGTTGTAAATAAGTTCATTTGTACTCTTTTTCTTTTTAGATTCGACATATAAGTGATATCACATGATATTTCTCTTTCTGTTTCTGACTTACTTCACTCAGTATAAATTGCCCATTCATGTTGCTACAAATGATATCATTTTGTTCACTTTTTTAGGGCTGAATAATACACATCATACACACACACACACACACACACATATCATCTTCTTTGTCCATTCCTCTGTTGATGGACATTTAGGTTGCCTCCATGTCCTGGCTATTGAGAGTCCCTTGGACTGCAAGGAGATCAAATCAGTCAGTCCTAAAGGAAATCAGTCCTGAATATTCATTGGAAGGACTGATGCTGAGGCTGAAGCTCCAATACTTTGGCCACCTGATACGATGAACTGACTCATTGGAAAAGACCCTGATGCTGGGAAAGATTGAAGGCAGGATGAGAAGGGGATAACAGAGGATGAGATGGTTGGATGGCATCACCAACTCGATGGGCCTGAGTTTGAGCAAGCTCTGGGAGTTAGTGATGGATAGGGAGGCCTGGCGTGCTGCAGTCCATGGGGTTGTAAAAAGTCGGACACAACTGAGTGACTGAACTGAACATTGGGGTGATGTATCTTTTTGAATTATCACTTCCTCTGGGTATATGCCCAGGAGTGGGGTTGCTGGTTCATATGGTAGTTTTATATTTAGTTTTTAAGGAACCTCCATGCTGTTCTTCATAGGACTGTAAATTTACATTCCTATCACCAGTATTGGAAGGTTCCCTTTTCTCTACACCGTCTCCAGAATTTATTATGTATAGATGTATTTGATGATGGCCATTCTGACTGATGTGAGGTGATACCTCATTGTAGAATGTCACTCTTGCCAATACTATTCAACATAGTTTTGGAAGTCCTAGCCATGGCAATCAGAGAAGACAAAGAAACAAAAGGAATCCAAATTGAAAAATAAGAGATGAAACCATTACTGTTTGCAGTTAATATGATACTATACATGGGAAATCTTAAAGATGGTACCAGAAAACTACTAGAGATCATCAATGAATTTGGTAAGGTAACAGGATAAAAAATTAATACACAGAAATCTCTTGCATTCCTATACACTAACAATGAGAGATCAGAAAAAGAAATAAATGAAACAATCCCATTTAGCATTGCAACAATAAGAATAAAATACCTAGGAATAAATCTGCCTAATGAGGCAAAAGATCTGTACACAGAAAATTATAAGATACTAATGAAAAAAATCAAAGGTGACCAAAAAGATGGAGAAATATACCATGTTTTTAGATTGGAAGAATCAATATTGTGGAAATGACTACCACCCAAAGTAATCTACAGATTTAATGCAATCCCGACCAAATTAACTATGGCATTTTTCACAGAATTAGAACAATTTTTTAAAAAATATATATGGAAACACAAAAGACCCTGAAGAGATAAAGCAATCTTGATAAAGAAAAATAGAACTAGAGGAATCCTGCTCCATGACTTCAGACTATATTTGTAGTTTGATTTTTCTTTTCTGGTATGCTTGTATTTCATTCTTTCTAGTTTTTGAATCTCTATTCTTGGTTTTTGTTTTGTGGATAGTTATGGGTTCATATAAATTGACCCATAAATTGACTTCCAACTATATTCATTCATTTTAAGCAGGTGATTTTTAAAGTTCAAACACATTCTATAGGATCTACTTGTTTTTACTCCTTACTGCCACACTTTGTATTTAAAAAATAATTATTATTTTTAAATTTTTTAATTGGAGAATAATTACTTTACAATATTATGTTGGTTTCTGCCAAACATCAGCATGAGTCAGCCATAGATATACATATGTCCCAAGCATCTTTAACCTCCCTTCCACCTCCCAACCCATCCCACCCCATCCCACCCCTCTAGGTTGTCACAGAGTACCTGATTTGAGTTCACTGTATCATACAACAAACAAACTTCCACTGGTTATCTATTTTTTTTCCTTTTTTAAATTATTATTTTATTTCACTTTACAATATTGTATTGGTTTTGCCATACATCAACATGAATCCACCATGGGTGTACACGTGTTCCCCATCCTTAGCCCCCCTCCCACCTCCCTCCCCATACCATCCCTCTGGGTCATCCCAGTGCCCCAGCCCCAAGCATCCTGTATCCTGCATTAAAACTGGACTGGCAATTCATTTCTTATATGATATTATGCATGTTTCAACACCATTCTCCCAAATCATCCCACCCTCTCCCTCTCCCACAGAGTCCAAAAGACTGTTCTATACATCTGTGTCTCTTTTGCTCTCTCGCATACAGGGTTATTGTTACCATCTTTCTAAATTCCATATATATGCGTTAGTATACTGTATTGGTGTTTTTCTTTCTGGCTTACTTCACTTTGTATAATAGGCTCCACTTTCACTTTCATCCACCTCATTAGAACTGATTCAAATATATTCTTTTTAATGGCTGAGTATTACTCCATTGTGTATATGTACCACGGCTTTCTTATCCATTCATCTGCTGATGGACATCTAGGTTGCTTCCATGTCCTGGCTATTATAAACAGTGCTGCGATGAACATTGGGGCACACGTGTCTCTTTCAATTCTGGTTTCCTCACTGTGTATGCCCAGCAGTGGGATTGCTGGGTCATAAGGCAGTTCTATTTCCAGTTTTTTAAGGAATTTCCACACTGTTCTCCATAGTGGCTGTACTAGTTTGCATTCCCACCAACAGTGTAAGAGGGTTCCCTTTTCTCCACATCCTCTCATGCATTTATTGCTTGTAGACTTTTGGATCGCAGCCATTCTGATTGGCATGAAATGGTACCTCATTGTGGTTTTGATTTGCATTTCTCTGATAATGAGTGATGTTGAGCATTTTTCTTGTGTTTGTTAGCCCTCTGTATGTCTTCTTTGTAGAAATGTCTCTTTAGTTCTTTGGCCCATTTTTTAATTGGGTCGTTTATTTTTCTGGAATTGAGCTGTAGGAGTTGCTTGTATATTTTTGAGATTAGTTGTTTGTCAGTTGCTTCATTTGCTATTAATTTCTCCCATTCTGAAGGCTGTCTTTTCACCTTTCTTATAGTTTCCTTTGTTGTGCAGAAGCTTTTAATTTTAATTAGGTCCCATTTGTTTATTTTTGCTTTTATTTCCAGTATTCTGGGAGGTGGGTCATAGAGGATCCTGCTGTGATTTATGTCGGAGAGTGTTTTGCCTATGTTCTCCTCTAGGAGTTTTATAGTTTCTGGTCTTACGTTTAGATCTTTAATCCATTTTGAGTTTATTTTTGTGTATGGTGTTAGAAAGTGTTCTAGTTTCATTCTTTTACAAGTGGTTGACCAGTTTTCCCAGCACCACCTGTTAAAGAGATTGTCTTTAATCCATTGTATATTCTTGCCTCCTTTGTCAAAGATAAGGTGTCCATATGTGCATGGATTTATCTCTGGGCTTTCTATTTTGTTCCATTGATCTATATTTCTGTCTTTGTGCCAGTACCATACTGTCTTGATGACTGTGGCTTTGTAGTAGAGCCTGAAGTCAGGCAGGTTGATTCCTCCAGTTCCATTCTTCTTTCTCAAGATTGCTTTGGCTATTTGAGATTTTATGTATTTCCATACAAATTGTGAAATTATTTGTTCTAGCTCTGTGAAGAATACTGTTGGTAGCTTGATAGGGATTGCATTGAATGTATAGATTGCTTTGGGTAGTATACTCATTTTCACTATGTTGATTCTTCCAATCCATGAACATGGTATATTTCTCCATCTATTAGTGTCCTCTTTGATTTCTTTCACCAGTGTTTTATAATTTTCTACATATAGGTCTTTAGTTTCTTTAGGTAGATATATTCCTAAGTATTTTATTCTTTTCATTGCAATGGTGAATGAAATTGTTTCCTTAACTTCTCTTTCTATTTTCTCATTATTAGTGTGTAGGAATACAAGGGATTTCTGTGTGTTGATTTTATATCCTGCAACTTTACTATATTCATTGATTAGCTCTAATAATTTTCTGGTGGAGTCTTTAGGGTTTTCTATATGTTTCCATGTTACTCTCTGTTTGTCCCACCCTCTCCTTTCCCCACTGTGCCCACAAGTCTGTTCTCTGTCTGCATCTCCATTGCTGCCCTGAAAATAGACTCATCAGTACCATATTTCTAGATTCCATATATATGTATTAACATATATTTGTTTTTCTCTTTCTGACTTTTTTCACTCTGTATAACAGGACTGACTCAAATGTTTTCCTTTTATGGCTAAGTAATATTCTATTGTATACATGTACCACAACTTTGTTATCCATTCATCTGTCAATGAATATTTAGGTTGCTTCCATGTCCTAGCTACTGTAAATAGTGCTGCAACAAACTTTGGAGTACATGTGTCTCTTTCAATTATGGTTTTTCTACATGCCCAGTAGTGGGACTGTTGAGTCATATGGTAATTCTATTCCTAGATTATTAAGGAATCTCTATATTGTTCTCCGTAGTGGCTTTATCAATTTACATTTCCACCAACAGTGCAAGTGGGTTCCTTTTCTCCCCACCTTCTCTGGCATTTATTGTTTGTATTTTTCTATGACTGCCATTCTGACCGGTGTGAGGTGATACCTCATTGTAGTTTTGATTTGCATGTCTCATAATAATGAGTGATGTTGAGCATTTTTACATGTGTTGGATAGCCATCTGTATGTCTTCTTTGAAGAAGCGTCTGTTTAGGTCTTCTGCCCAGTTTTGGATTGGGCTGTTTGTTTTCCTGATGCTGAGCTGTGTGAGCTGCTTATATATTCTGGAGATTAATACTTTGTCAGTTGTTTCACTTGCAATGTTCTCCCATTCTGAAGGTTGTCTTTTAATCTTGCTTATAGTTTCCTTTGCTCTGGAAAGGCTCTTAAGTTTAATTAAGTCCATTTGTTTATTTTTGTTTTTATTTCCATTACTTGTGTGTGTGTGTGTGTGTGTGTGTGTGTGTGTGTGTGTTAGTCACTCAACTGTGTCTGACTCTTTGCAAGCTCATTGACAGTAGCCTGCCAGGCTCCTCTGTCCATGGAAGTCTCCAGGCAAGAATACTGGATCACTTCAGTGGTTGCCATTCCCTTCTCCAGGGGATCTTCCCTATCCAGGGATTGAACTCAGGTCTCCTGCATTACAGGCAGATTCTTTACTGTTTGAGACACCAGGAGGAGGGTCAAAGAGGATCTTGCTGCGATGTATGTCAAAGAGTGTACTGCCTATGTTTTCCTCTAAGAGCCTTATTATAGTTTCTGGCCTTACATTTAAATCTAATCTATTTTGAGTTTACTTTTGTGTGTGGTATTAGAAAGTGTTCTAGTTTCATTCTTTTACATGTAGCTGTCCAGTTTTCCCATCACTACTTATTTGAAGAGTTGTCTTTTCTCCATTGTATATTCTTGCCTCCTTTGTCAAAGATAGATGCTCATAAGTGTGTGGGTTTCTCTCTGGGCTTTCTATCTTGTTCCATTGTTCTACATTTCTGTTTTGTGTCAGTACCATACTGTCTAAAGGATTTTGTAGTATAGTCTGAAGTCAGGAAGTTTGATTCCTCCAATTCATTTTTTTTCTTTATCAATATTGCTTTAGCTATTTAAGGTCTTTTGTGTTTCCATACAAATTGTGGAATTTTTTGTTCTAATTCTGTGAAAAATGCCATGGGTAATTTTATAGGGATTGCATTGAATCTGTAGATTGCTTTGGGTGGTAGTCATTTTCACAGTATTGATTCTCCCAATCCAAGAATGTGGTATATTTATTCATCTGTTTGTGTCACCTTTGATTTCTTAGAATCTTATAATTTTCTGAGTACAGGTGAGTACAATTCTTTTGACCCATAGTAAGTTGACCTACAACTATATTCATTCATTTTAAGCAGATGATTTTTTAAGTTCAAATGCATTCTACAGGATCTATGTTTTTCACTACCTCCACACTTTTGTCTTTTAAAAATTATTTTCTAACTTTTAAAAAGTTTATTGATTTTTATTATTTTTGGCTGTGCTGGGTTTTTGTTGCTGTGCTTGGGGTTTCTCTAGTTGTGGTGAGGAGGGGCTACTCTCTACTTTCAGTGAACAAACTTCTCATTGCAGTGGCTTCTCTTGCTGTGGAACATGGACTCAAGGGAACACAGGCTACAGTCATTGTGGCATGTGGGCTCAGTAGTTGTGGTTTTTGGGCTCTTGAGCATGGACTCAGTTGTTGTGGTACATAAGCTTAGTTGCCCCATGTCATGTGGAATCTTCCCTGACTAGGAATGAAACTTGTGTCCCCTGCACTGGCAGGTTGATTCTTAACCAGTGGACCACCAGGGAAGTCCAGCACAGTTTGTCTTTTGATGTCATATTTTACATCTTCATGTTTATCCTTTTAATGATTGTTAGTTATAGTTGACTTTACAATTTTGTTGTTTAATCTCTATACTAGTTTACTTAAGTGCTTGATCCACAGCCTGAATTTATATTTGCTTTTACTAGTGGGAATTTTCTTTTCTAACAATATATCCTTCTTGTTATAGCTTTTTGTTTTCTACTAGGGAAGACCCTTTAATATTTATTCTAGGATTTGTTTAGTGTTTTTTTTTTTTTTTTAAGGTTTTGCTTATATGAGAAGTCTTTGTCTGTCTTTCAGTTCTAATTGATAGTCTTGCTGGTATGGTATCCTAGGTTGCAGGTGTTTTCCTTTCAGCGGTTTAAGAATATCATGCTACTCTCTCCTGGCTTGTAAATTTTGTGCAGAAGAATCAGCTGATAGCCCTAAGTGAGTTCCCTTGTATCTGACTTTTTCTCTTGCTGCCTTTAGAATTTTCTTTACCTTTCACATTTGACATTTTAATTATATGTCTTATTGTGGGTCTGTTTCGGTTCATCTTATTTAGGAACCCCTGTGCTTCCTGTACCTGAACATCTGTTTTCTTCTTCAGGCTTGAGAACTTTTCAGCCATAATTTCATTAAATATATTTTTGACACACTCCTCTCTCTCTTTTCTTCCTGAGACCTAATCATGTGAATGTTGGTACATGTGATGTCATCCCAATGACCCACTAAATGTTTAATTTTTTCAATTGTTTTCCTTTTTGCTCTTCTGATTGGGTGTTTTCCATTGTTCTAACTTTGAAAATACTTAAGCATTCTTCTGGATCACCTAGTCCAACACTCATTCCTTCTAGTGTGTTTCTCATTTTAGTTATTCTTCACTATAAAGTGAAGTGGTCCATTTTTATATTTTCTAATTCCTTGTTAATATTCTCATTGTGCTCACCAATTTTTCTCCTTAATTCAGTTAGCATTCTTTTGCTAATGTGTTAAGTTCTTAATCTCATAAGTTGTTTACTTCTGCTTTATTAATTGTTTTTTTTGGGACTTTCTTTTGCTGTTTAAATTGAGATAAATGCCTCTGTCTTCCCATTTTGTTTATCTTTCTCTGCCTCTATGAAATAGGTCAAACACCTATGGCAGTTCTGAAGAGGAGGGTGGAGGTTCTCATGTGGGAGCATCCCCATACAATCTATGTGTACCCAGTGGCTTTGGTGGAGAGCAGAATTTGACATAAACACAAGTCACATGTTTCCTCAGGATGTGCAGAAATTGACACATTGGTAGGAGGTGAGGCTGAAGATGGACAGGCTTGGGCTGGAGCCAAATGTGAGACAGTGTTTCCCTATGCTCAGTTGTCATCACTACCCTATCAGGGAAAATGCCAGTTCTCAAGTAGCTGGAGTAGAACTCCTGAGAGTTAAGTCTGAGCTAATTCACTTTCCTTTAAGTGTGTGCTATGGCTCCATCCAGAGCTGTTACCCTAACCCCAGAGGAAAGCAGCACTGGAGTAAGAAAGGCTGGCATGCTCACTCAGCAAGTGTTGAGGCATAGGTAGGCCGCTGTCAGTGATCCAGACTACCACTGACATACCACTTACCACCTGTTTAATTACCAGTAATGATGCTCCTACCCTGCTCAGACACCACTTCAGGTTTGAGCCATCTTAGCATCTCACAGCTGAGATCTTTTCCTCCTCCATGACAGCCCTCACTCTAGTGTGAATCTGTGACATGATGCACGAAGGACTGGAATATTCATTTCTCTCAGGCTGAGGGAAGAGCTGGAGGTTCTGCAGGAAACTAGTTAGCCACTTGTGCATTTTCAATTGACCCTCTTTGTCCTATTTCAGGAGCCAGTAAGCATTTGTGTGTCCCTCATGAATGGAATCCAGGCTTACCATAGCCCTTCTGTTAGTCCCACTGGCCTTCTAACCAGCCAAGGAGCTTCTCTTTCCATTGTTGAACCCCAGGGCTGGGGCATCCAATATGAGGTTTTAATTGTTGACTCCCCAGGGACAATCTCCAGTCATGTAATCTCCCTCTTCCTCTCAAGTCGTTTCCTAGGGACATAAGTCCCAACTTGATTACTTCTTTCCCTTCCTACCCAATTCTCTGTGGCTCTTTGTTATAGCCTTGGTTGTACAGGACTTTGCCAGTCTCCAGCTAGTTTTCAGTGAGAATTATAAATGTATTTTTGACATGTTCATGGTGGGGGGATTGAGCTTCATGTCATCCTACTCTATGGTCTTGATCTGATTCTGTACATTGTTTTTTAAACATAATTCTATTGCACACTTAATAGTGTAAAAATAACTTCTATATGTACAGAAAAACCAAAAAAGTTTCTACGACTCACTTTATTGAGATATTCACTTTACCAAGGCACTCTGTAACTGAACCCACACATCTCCTAGGTATGCCTATATTTATTTTGCCTTTGTCTTTGAAGGATAATTTTCCTGGCTATAGAATTCTAAGTTAATAGCTTAAAAAATTTCATTATGTCAGTTTATTGTTCCATGGCCTGTGGCTTCTGTTCTTTTTAATGAAAAGTCAGTATTAATTTTTATCTCTGTTCTTCTTTATGCAATGTTTTTTCCCTCAAGCTTATTTTAAGGTTTTCTTCTTACTGGTATGGAACAATTTGATTATTACATGTCTGTTATGGTTTTCTTTGCATTTATTCTTCTTAGGGTTTGTTTAACTTCTTGGAGCTGTAGTTTTATGTATTATTAAATTTGGAAATATTTTGGCCATTATCCCTTAAATTTTTTCTGCCTCCTCTACCCTAAACACCAAATATATGTGTGTTAGGCCAATTTATCTTGTCCCACAGGTTACAGCTGCTTTGGTAATTTCTTTTAACTTTGTGTTTCTGTGCCTGTGAATGTGTGCCTCATTTTGGATGAGTTTCTATTTTTCTGGCTTCAAATTTTCTCTTTTTTTTTTTTTTCTGCAATGTCTGATTTGATGTCAAAACCATCCAATGTTTTCTTCATTTTCATTTCAGAATTTTCATTTACTCTTTTTTTTTATATAATGTTACTTTCTTCTTTATGTTAATGGTACCTTTTAAGTCCTTGAATATGTTTGTAAAAACTGTTTTAGAGCCTAAAGAGATGCTATCATCTTTATCATTTCTGTGTCTCTTTCTATAAACTAACTTTTTTCTTACCTAAGAGTTCCATTTCTTTGTGTCCTGGCATATCAAAAAATTTGATTTGGATATCTGACACCATGATTTTTCTATTTTTTTTATAATAGTCTTTTTTAAATTTTTATTTTATTTAACTTTACAATATGGTATTGGTTTTGCCATATATCAAAATGAATCTGCCACAGGTATACATGTGTTTCCCATTCTGAACCCTCCTCCCTCCTCCCTCCCCATACCATCCCTCTGGGTCATTCCAGTGCACCAGCCCCAAGCATCCAGTATCGTGCATCAAACCTGGACTGGTGACTCATTTCATACATGATATTATACATATTTCAATGCCATTCTCCCAAATCATCCCACCCTCTCCCTCTCCCTCAGAGTCCAAAAGACTGTTCTATACATCAGTGTCTCTTTTGCTGTCTCGTATACAGGGTTATTGTTACCATCTTTCTAAATTCCATATATATGCATTAGTATACTGTATTGGTGTTTTTCTTTCTGGCTTACTTCACTCTGTATAATAGGTGTTTGGATTTTGTTGTCTTCTTTTAAAGAATATCCCAATTTGTTCCAACATACCGGAATTTTCCTTGCAGATTATCTTAATCTCTTTTAAGCTTGTTTTTAAACTTGCTTAATGTAGGTTTTGAGATGCCTTTACTTAGCTATCCTCTTAACATGTGAACTTTAACAGTCCCTACTGAATGCCCCATATGATCTTTTTGTGCATAGATTTCTATTATCATGTACTCTGCCTCATAAATGTCAACTGCTTATGCCTTCTTGAAATCCAATCTCTGTGTCCTAAGTTTAGATATATTGCCATGCTTTGCTTGGGTTCCTTGCCTCTAAGTAAGTGTCTGAAAAGTGCTTAGAGGTAAAAATACAAGATAAACATAGGTCAACATTCTTTTAGCAAGCACAGTTTATGCCATTAATTGCCCAACATCCAAAACCAGTTGTTTCATCTTTTTTCCAGTTTTGTTTTTTGTGGTTTTGGTGGCAGAGTTGGCCCAGTACCAGTTATACAATCAACTTTTTTCTTTTTTGTAACTAAACCTTAAATGCTGATATAGATTGTCGAAAAAAATATAGTACATACTATAATATATCACCTAAGGTTTGATCACCTTTTCTTCTTTGTTTCAAATATAACATTGTCACTTGAGTTTGGCATCACAGACTTGATTGAATCAGTAGCTGCTGAAAAAGACATTGAAGATGGTGGCAAAGTATAATCATGAACTCACTTCCTCCCATAGTTATAAAAAATATACATCTATATATGGAACAATTTGCTCTGAAAAGAACCTGAGAAATAGCTGAATAGCTACTCCACAGTGAAGGATAAAACGGTCATATTGAGGCAGGTGGGGGAGGCAGAAACATGGTCCTGCCAAAAATACCACCCCCAACATTATGATCCATGGTCAAGAGGATCTCAGAAATGTGGGATTTCTTGTGAGTGGTGAGGGCTTTGTGCCTCACATCAGGCACTTCAAATTTTGGAATCTGAACTGGAAATGAACTCCTGAGATGTTTGGCTTAAACAAATGCGGGTTATATCCAGGAGAACCATAGGTCTGTAGGGAATGGAGATTGAGCTCTTAAAGGATTCACAAATAAACTCACTTACCACAGGACCCAATGCAAAGGCACCAGTTTGAAAAGAGTCTAGAGGATAAGTGAAGGAATTTAATTTCAAATCCTAAAGTATCTGCCAGAGGGGCAGAAGCTTGGTGAAACTCTTCCTGTGAACAGAGGTGCTTGTGGGTGCCATTTTTTACATCCTCCCTTTATTTCTTTAGTGGTGGTGTATGTTCTGAATGAATAAACAAGATAAAACCCCAGAAGAAAAACCTTAGTGAAAAACCTTAATGAAACCTTATTACTACTCATAGACAAGTAATTCACCTGATAAAGAGTTTGAAATAAGGTCATAAAGAAATTAACTGAAGATGAACCCCATCCCCTGGCAGCCAGGGTTAGGGTTAGGATTAGGCAAAATAGGTGAAAAAGATCAAGAGGTTAAAAGTTTCAGTTAAAAAAAAGGGGGGGGGAATGTAATGTACAGCATGGTGATAATAATCAATAGCATTATATTATAAGTTGGAAAGTTGCTAAATAAATACTGAAAATTCACATCAAAAGAAAGGTGATAACAACCTTGTATGTGTATGGTGAAAAATGGTAACTAAACTTATTGTGATCATTTCACAATGTATAAATTTGTCAAATCATTATATCTTACATCAAAACAAATATAGTATTGTATGTCAAGTATACTTCAATTGAAAAAAAAAACTGTCTTTTTGTTTAAAACTTCATTTCTCTTACAGGTTTAAAGCTTAATTATTTTTGCTTAAAATATATATAGTTTAATTTATCTTACCAACCACTGGGAATTTGGGATTTGACATGTAGTACAAAATCAGAATATGTACATTTTGCTTATTGATATGCTACTATTAGAGGGAATCTGAAACGTTTTGCCAAAATTCAGCTTAAAGTCTATCTTAAAATTATTTTTCATTTTCTACTATTATTTGCTATTTTTTCTATTATTTTACATAATTGCAATCATACAAGAAGCACCTTTTGGTGAATGGCTTCTTTGACTCAGTATTATGTTTGTGTTATTCATCCATATTTATTTTTGCATGTAGTAGAAGCTTGTCCGTTTACTAATATTTTATAGTATTCAATTATGTAAATATACCACAATGCTTTTTTTTTTTTTTCTATGCCACTCTAGATGAGCAGCCTATACTCTTTAGCTACTTATCAGAAAAGGAAAAAAAAAAAACATTTAGTTTTACTGAATTAGGTGTAAAGTGAACATTTACTGAGCTAGGTGTAAGTGATTTCTTCACAGTATGGCTGATAGTCACGCATAATTGCTAACTACCAGGCATTGTCCTAAAGTACCTTCAGTTCAGTTCAGTTCAGTCGCTCAGCCATGTCAAACTCTCCACGACCCCATGAATTGCAGCATGCCAGGCCTCCCTGTCCATCACCGGCGAACTCCAGGAGTTCACCCAAACTCATGTACATCGAGTTGGTGATGTCATCCAGCCATCTCATTCTCTGTCGTCCCCTTTTCCTCCTGCCCTCAATCGTTCCCAGCATCAGGGTCTTTTCCAATGAGTCAACTCTCACATCAGGTGGCCAAAGTATTGGAATTTCAGCTTCAGCATCAGTCCTTTCAATGAACACCTAAGACTGGTCCCCTTTAGGATGGACTGATTGGATCTCCTTGCAGTCCAAGGAACTCTCAAGAGTCTTCTCCAACACCACAGTTCAAAAGTATCAGTTCTTCGGTGCTCAGCTTTCTTCACAGTCCAACTCTCACATCCATACATGACCACTGGAAAAACCATAGCCCTGACTAGATGGACCTTTGTTGGCAAAGTAAGGTCTCTGCTTTTTAATACACTATCTACATTGGTCAAAACTTTGCTTCCAAGCAGTAAGTGTCTTTTAATTTCATGGCTGAAATCACCATGTGCAGTGATTTTGGAGCCCAAAAATAAAGTCTGACACTGTTGCCACTGGTTCCCCATCTATGTCCCATGAAGTGATGGGACCAGATGCCATGATCTTCGTTTTCTGAATTGAGCTTTAAGCCAACTTTTTCACTCTCCTCTTTCTCTTTCTTCAAGAGGCTTTTTAGTTCTTCACTTTCTGCCATAATAGTGGTGTCATCTGCATATCTGAGGTTATTGATATTTGTCCCGGCAATCTTGATTCCAGCTTGCGTTTCTTCCAGTCCAGTGTTTCTCATGATGTACTCTGCATATAAGTTAAGGGAGCAGGGTGACAATATACAGCCTTGACCTACTCCTTTTCCTATTTGGAACCAGCCTGTTGTTCCATGTCCAGTTCTAACTGTTGCTTCCTGACCTGCATACAGATTTCTCAAGAGGCAGGTCAGGTGGTCTGGTATTCCCATCTCTTTCAGAATTTCACACAATTTATTGTGATCCACACAAAGGCTTTGGCATAGTCAATAAAGCAGAAATAGATGTTTTTCTGGAACTCTTTTGCTTTTTCCAGCTTGAACATCTGGAAGTACATGGTTCACATACTGCTGAAGCCTGGCTTGGCGAATTTTGAACATTACTAGTGTGTGAGAAGAATGCAATTGTGCAGTAGTTTGAACATTCTTTGGCATTGCCTTTCTTTGGGATTGGAATGAAAACTGACCTTTTCCAGTCCTGTGGCCACTGCTGAGTTTTAAAAATTTGCTGGCATATTGAGCGCAGCATTTTCAAAGCATCATCTTTTAGGATTTGAAATAGCTCAACTGGAATTCCATCACCTCCACTAGCTTTGTTCGTAGTGATGCTTCCTAAGGCCCACTTGACTTCACACTCCAGGATGTCTGGCTCTAGGTGAGTGATCACACCATAGTGATTATCTGGGTCATGAAGAATTTTTGTACAGTTCTTCTGTGTATTGTTGCCACCTCTTCTTAATATATTCTGCTTCTGTTAGGTCCATACCATTTCTGTCCTTTATCGAGCCCATATTTGCATGAAATGTCCCCTTGGAATCTCTAATTTTCTTGAAGAGATCTCTAGTCTTTCCCATTCTGTTGTTTTCCTCTATTTCTTTGCACTGATTGCTGAGGAAGGCTTTCTTATCTCTCCTTGCTATTCTTTGGAACTCTGCATTCAAATGGGAATATCTTTCCTTTTCTCCTTTGCTTTTTGCTTCTCTTTGTAAGGCGTCCTCAGATAGCCATTTTGCTTTTTTGAATTTCTGTTTCATGGGAATTGTCTTGATTCCTGTCTCCATACAATGTCACAAACCTCCATCCATAGTTCATCAGGCACTCTGTCTAGCAGATCTAGTCCCTTAAATCTATTTCTCACTTCCACTGTATAATCATAAGAGCTTTTATTTAGGCCATACCTGAATGGTCTAGTGGTTTTCCCTATTTCTTCAATTTCAGTCTGAATTTGGCAATAAGGAGTTCATGATCTGAGCCACAGTCAGCTCCCAGTCTTGTTTTTGCTACTTTATAGAGCTTCTTCATCTTTGGCTGCAAAGAATATAATCAATCTGATTTCTGTGTTGGCCATCTGGTGATGTCCATGTGTAGAGTCTTCTCTTGTGTTGTTGGAAGAGGGTGTTTGCTATGACCAGTGTGTTCTCTTGGCAGAACTCTGTTAGCCTTTGCCGTGCTTCATTCTGTACTCTAAGGCCAAATTTGCCTGTTAATCTAGGTGTTTCTTGACTTCCTACTTTTGCATTCCAGTCCCATGTAATGAAAAGGACATCTTTTTTGGGTGTTAGTTCTAAAAGGTCTTGTAGCTCTTCATAGAACTGTTCAACTTCAGCTTCTTCAGCGTTATTGGTAGGGGCATAGACTTGGATTACTGTGATATTGAATGGTTTGGCTTGGAAATGAACAGAGATCATTCTGTCATTTTTGAGATTGCATCCACGTACTGCATTTTGGACTCTTTTGTTGACTGTGATGGCTACTCCATTTCTTCTAAGGGAGTCCTGCCCACAGTAGTAGATATAATGGTCATCTGAGTTAAATTCAGAGGGGACGACAGAGGATGAGATGGCTAGATGGCATCACTGACTTGATGGACGTAAGTCTGAGTGAACTCCGGGAGTTGGTGATGGACAGGGTAGCCTGGCGTGCTGCAATTCATGGGGTCGCAAAGAGTTGGACACGACTGAGGGACTGAACTGAACTGAACTGAACTGAGTTAAATTCACCCATTCCAGTCCATCTTTGTTTCCTAGAATGTCGACATTCACTCTTGCCATCTCCTGTTTGACCACTTCCAATTTGCCTTGATTCATGGACCTAACATTCCAGGTTCCTACACAATATTGCTGTTTACAGCATCGGACCTTGCTTCTATCACCAGTCACATCCACAACTGGGTGTTGTTTTTGCTTTGGCTCCATCCCTTCATTCTTACTGGAGTTTTTTCTCCACTGATCTCCAGTAGCATATTGGGCACCTACTGATCTGGGGAGTTCCTCTTTCAGTATCCTATCATTTTGTCTTTTTATACTGTTCATGGGTTCTCAAGGCAAGAATACTGAAGTGGTTTGCCATTCCTTTCTCCAGTGGACCACATTCTGTCAGATCTCTCCACCATGCCCTCCTGTCTTGGGTGGCCCCACAGGGCATGGCTTAGT
The DNA here is from genome assembly GCF_055505025.1 of Bos grunniens. Classification (NCBI taxonomy): domain Eukaryota; kingdom Metazoa; phylum Chordata; class Mammalia; order Artiodactyla; family Bovidae; genus Bos; species Bos grunniens. Next base: position 36,256,109 of record NC_141167.1, on the reverse strand, counting down.
TTCATTGAGTTAGACAAGGCTGTGGTCCGTGTGATTCAGTTGGCTAGTTTTCTGTGATTATGGTTTCAGTGTGTCTGTCTTCTGATGCCCTCTTGCAACACCTACTGTCCTACTTGGGTTTCTCTTACCTTGGATGTGGGGTATCTCTTCATGGCTGCTCCAGCAAAGCGCAGCCGCTGCTCCTTACCTTGGACGTGGGGTAGCTCCTCCTGGCCGCCGCCCCGATCTCGGGTGTTGGGTAGCTCCTCCCAGCAGCTCCTGCACAGTCGCAGCCTGGCACTCTTGGCTGCTGCCCCTGACCTTGGGCGTGGGGTAGCTCCTCTCCACTGCACTTCTGTGCCGTCAGTCGCAGCTGCCGCACTTAAAACCAGAAAATTGATGATGGCGTGGTCCACAAACCAACCCTGATTTTACAATGGCTTCCTAATAGTCCAAACTTTCTGACACACATGAGTGAGGCAATTGGTTTATTTTCCATAGATGAGGGGGAAATTGGTTAAAAAGAACTAGAAGAGTCCTGTGAGTCTATAAATCAAATCCTCAGACTTAAAAAAAAAAAATGTCCGGGCAGAGGTAAGGTATACCTTAATGATGGAAATTGCTAGCAAAAGAGTTCTAATACAGTTATATACTAAACCTCATTTCCATAGAAGGAAATGAGTCAAATTGTGGATCTGTAAGAATACAGACTTAAGTCAACTTCAATGCCTGAAAGCGATATCTGTGTGAGAAATTATAGACTGAGATACCAGTTTCTGAAACACATTGCAAGAGTATTGCTTGTCCAGGCTTCCTCAGGAAATTGATGACTAGCCTCTCTCTAAAAGTTTTCCATTCACTGTATGATAGAAACTTTTGCTCTGCAGCATTACAACTCTAAAAATCTTTTCATGGAATTTACTGGAAACTTAGATTCATTGCTCAGAAATGAGTGCAAAACCACTTAGCCTATAAGGCAAGAGAGACCTGTATTTGCTCTCGTTGGGCCATAAAGCAATCTTACCTCAGGTACTCCAATAACTATAGCTGCTTGAGAATGAGAATTGTAATGTGTTCACAAAGATAAATCTTTGTAGCTTTTCCCAAGGTGGGAGACTGAGACCAGTCCCTCATTCCTTTTAAATTTGAAAACCAAATTCTTGCCTCTATTTAATCCAGAGCCTATGTTGTTCTGGCCCAGTCCATCCATTTATTTATTTTTATATTTATAGACCACCTTTCCTCCACAGCAACATCTTTGTCAGAGTGGCTCCTAGAGGAACAATTGATCACAGGGAGGTTGCAGAGCCCACAGGGTAAGCATGATATCAAACACTCTTTTATATTAGAAACAGAAATGATTTCCCAGGGTCTTTACTGCAGAGATACTTGCTTTACTTTTGGGGGAATGGTTAACATAAGAAATTTCTAAAATTTTGGAAAAGGTGAAATCCTTTAGGTTCTCTATTTCAATGTATCTACAGCCCAAAACAATAATGCCTTCACTACCAATTTGTTACAATCGGATAACAAATTAAAGTAGGTGAAGTTTCTTATTTGCCAGTTTAAAATAGGAGAAAAAATAGAAATGTCTCTGGTTCCTCAGAGTTGAGCTTTGGCAGATTTGCAGACACTTTGATTTGTAGATATATTTCTCAGTCTTTCTGAGTTGTGTGGTACCGCCTTTCCTCGTGCATGCTCAATCATGTCTGAGTCTTTGCCATGGAATTCTCCATGGCAAGAATACTGGAGTGGGTTTCCATTTCCTACTCCAGGGGATCTTCCCAACCCAGGAATTGAACCTGCTCCTTTCCTCAGCACACTTTAAAAAATGCCTCAGGCAAAGTTTAACACTGAAAACACATTGCAGATTATTTTTGTGTTTGGGAGTGCAGGTTCTCTGACCCATGTGGTGACAGATGGTATTTGCACAGAGCTGCAGGTGTTCCCATTTCCCAACTCCTGCCTTAACAACACATTATCATGTTTCTTCGTCGTGGATAAACATAGACGTGCTTTAAAATATTGCTGAGAGAGGTTGAAAGAACAGATGAAGATGTATAATTGGTGAAGGAGCATTAAGCCAAGAGTCAGGAAACTTGACTTTTAGCCTAAGTCCATCACAACATGTTTGCGACTTTGGATAATTCATTTGCTACCTCTGACCCTTAGTTTCCTTGTCTATACAATAAAGTGGAAACCCTAGATGATTTCTTTGATCATTTCCCCATCCAGCCTTTTAAGAGACTCAAATCAGATTCTTGGAAATCCTGGTAAAATTTATGTCACTAAATTTTAATATTTTATTTATAAATGAAGTGTACTTCATTTCAGTCAACATTCAAAAATACTTTTTGCGTATATGTATACCTTTTTTATTGGAGAAGGCAATGGTACCCCACTCTAGCACTCTTGCCTGGAAAATTCCGTGGATGGAGGGGCCTGGTGGGCTGCAGTCCATGGGGTCGCTAAGAGTCGGACACGACTGAGCGACTTCACTTTCACTCTTCACTTTCATGCATTGGAGAAGGAAATGGCAACCCACTCCAGTGTTCTTGCCTGGAGAATCCCAGGGATGGAGGAGCCTGGTGGGCTGCTGTCTATGGGGTCGCACAGAGTCGGACACGACTGAACTGACTTAGCAGCAGCAGCAGCATACCTTTTTATATATGTGTGTGTATATATATATAATATATCTACTACATGCCAGGTGCCATGCTGGGTGACTCAATCATAAGAATAAAAAAGAGAACCCTCAGTGAAAGAGAGCTTATACTCTAGGGAGATAGAAATTAAATGAAAAAGTAAATACAAGCTTACATAATTACAACTATGATAAAAGTTATGCAAGAAAAAACAGGTTTTTTGTTATCAAAAGCTAATTATACAATTTGGCTATCTAGACCAAATGCCTGCTTTGTTGGATTTGGTTTAAAATTTTCTTATATATTTATTTCCAAGGAGTATATTATTTTTCACATGTTTGTTTTAGGAAGAGTCAGAACACAAGGTTTCAATTTATGAAGCCTCTTCATAAAATAATTTATGTCCTGAAACAGTACATGCAAGAATAAATTTTGTCATAATTGTTGTTCTTGTTTTAGCTAATTCATGTCCTAGTTATGTCACTAAGTCACATCCAACTCTTTTGTGACCCTGCTAGGTTCCTCTGTCCATGGGATTTCCCAGGCAAGAATACTGGAGTGGGTTGCCTTTTCCTTCTCCAGGGGATCTTCCCAACCTGCATTGAACCAGGGTCTCCTGCAACAGCAGGTGGTTTCTTTACCATTGAACCACCAGAGAAGCCCACATCATAATCAGAGCCCCCTAAAATTATGATGGGTCTCTTTATGGCAAAACATGGAATATCAACACAGTTTTCTGGCTTGTCTTGGTGACTTTAGTTCCAGACTAGCTTTTTAAAGATGTTAGTATAGTGAAAATATTGGACGATAGAGATAACAGTTTTTACCAGAGCAAAGGACAGATTTGCTTAGAGTCTCAGAAGACAGGCATGATTACTGCCCAGTAACCTATATGCAGAGTACATCATGAGAAACGCTGGACTGGAAGAAACACAAGCTGGAATCAAGATTGCCGGGAGAAATACCAATAACCTCAGATACGCAGATGACACCACTCTTATGGCAGAAAGTGAAGAGGAACTCAAAAGCCTCTTGATGAAAGTGAAAGTGGAGAGTGAAAATGTATACCTGAAATTAAAAAAAAAATTAAAAAATTAAAAAAAATTAAAAAAAAATAAAATTAAATTAAATTTAAAAGATAAAAAAAAAAAAAAAAAAGCTCAACATTCAGAAAATGAAGATCATGGCATCTGGTCCCATCACTTCATGGGAAATAGATGGGGAAACAGTGGAAACAGTGTCAGACTTTATTTTTCTGGGCTCCAAAATCACTGCAGATGGTGACTGCAGCCATGACATTAAAAGACACTTACTCCTTGGAAGGAAAGTTATGACCAACCTAGATAGCATATTCAAAAGCAGAGACATTACTTTGCCCACAAAGGTTCATAGTCAAGGCTATGGTTTTTCCAGTGGTCATGTATGGATGTGAGAGTTGGACTGTGAAGAAGGCTGAGTGCTGAAGAATTGATGCTTTTGAAGTGTGGTGTTGGAGAAGACTCTTGAGAGTCCCTTGGACTGCAAGGAGATCCAACCAGTCCATTCTGAAGGAGATCAGCCCTGGGATTTCTTTGGAAGGAATGATGCTAAAGCTGAAACTCCAGTACTTTAGCCACCTCATGCGAAGAGTTGACTCATTGGAAAAGACTCTGATGCTGGGAGGGATTGGGGGCAGGAGGAGAAGGGGACAACAGTGGATGAGATGGCTGGATGGCATCACTGACTCGATGGACGTGAGTCTGGGTGAACTCCAGGAGTTGGTGATGGACAGGGAGGCCTGGCGTGCTACGATTCATGGGGTCACAAAGAGTTGGACATGACTGAGCGACTGATCTGATCTGATCTGATCTGATAACAAAGGTAACAGTCCTTCACACCCTGAAGAGAGGGGAGGCATATTTAATATTCATTTAAAAAGTTTGAGTATCCTAGGCTCAGGACTCCTCTTCTGTGACACAATCCACTATGTTAATACAGATGTGCAGATAATATTTAGCCCTCCTCTTGTCACACTGTGGGAACTGGAGGAACAATGCAAAAATTGCCAATATTCTGATTGGTTTCTGATATCACTATGAATAATGAACTGTCCTTTAGAACTATGTCTTCTAATAAGATCCATAATTTTGTTGCAGATTAACTTGGTAGTTTGCAATAAGTTAAATTTTTAGACCCTTTAAAGGTTTTTATAATAGCTAATGGAGAGGTGGGAACAAGAGGTTTTTTTTTTTTTTTTTTTTTTTTTTTTTTTTTTTTTTTGCCACACTGCACAGATCTTAGTTCCTTGACCAGAGATGGAAACTGTGCCCCCTGCAATGGAAGTACAGAATCCTAACCACTGGACCATCAGGGAATTGCCAGAACAAGTGTTAGTGTTTGCTGTTTGTTGAGCATGGCAAATTCTAAAGCACATACAGGTATATTATTTGAGTCTTGCCTGAAACAAATAACTGTGACTTGGAAGAGTTTATGTTTCTTGTTTTAAAAAGAATCTTTTTGCAGAAAGGATTGCCTGTCTATTTCATAGTAATAACAATAATAATTAACATGCATTGTCTGTTTATTTCATAATAATCATAATTAACATGCATGTCCTTGGTTGATTAGGTATTACTTCCCTAGTGCATACTTCACTTTTTTTAATCCTCAGAAAAACCAGTGAAGTAGAACTCAGCAAGGCTCATAATTTTGACAACCATGCCTTCTATTTCTTCTTGTTCTTGCTTTAGGCTTTTTGGTCTTTCCACTCATCCACATAGTCACTCTAGTTCTCACCTTATCCATGTAGAAAGCTGTGGCCCTTGGTGGTCTTGGAGTAATCTAGGACTCAGGATGAAACTCTCTGAATTCCCCCCACCCGCCACCACACACACACAGCTTGTGGAGGGACACGTCTCCTCCTGTCAGCACACAGGAAGACCAGTAACTCCTGGGCAGGATATACATTATTTAACTTTGTCCTTAATGACCTCAGGCCAAAACATAAGTCCATACTATCCTAGATAAACCAGAGTCACTCTTTCTCAGGACTCACTCATTAACTTGTGGTTATAGTAGAGTGAAGTATTGTTCTGAAGCCAAGTATATTTGGGGGGGTCAGTTTTCTTGATTTTGAATATATTACTGTTAATAAGGGTTTCTAGTGTATACCAGTGGTCACAGACTGGCTTAGGTGCCACACATAATCTCAATTAGTCTTCATAATAACCAACAAAAAAACAAAACTAAGTTTCACAAAGATTAAGAAAATTTCAGTATAGGATAAAAACAGAATATAGTCATTAAAACTTTGGTTCTGGAGTCAGGTTAAGTATGGATTAAAATTCTGACTCTACTTTCTACTAGCTTTGACTCCATTGCTAAACCTTAATTTCCTATGTGTATAAGGAGAATAATAATAATATTTACTTTATAAGGATATTGTGAGGATTTATAGGAATGCTCCCACATGCTTTGAATCAAGTCTAGTGAATCATAACTGCTCCTGAAATATCTGCTCTTATTGGTATTGATTACAATTTAAGGTGAAAAGTGAATGAGTGGTAGTCCATGGCTTGAACTTGGGATAGGATTACCAGAAAAAAAAAAAAAAAATACAGGCCACACAGTTAGATCCTGAATTTCAAGTAACAAATGAATAACTATTTTAGTATAGATAAATTCCATATATTGCTTGGGACATCCTTATGCTAAAAAATTATTCACTTTTTGACACTAAAATTTAACTGAACATGTTACAGTTTTCCTAAATTTGATAATCTTATCCTTAGTTTTAATCAGTTCTAAAAAACCCACTATACAGCATTAAAGAAAAACTGGTTATTTCTATACTATCTATATCATCTCTATTTCCTGTGTTTCTTCTTATTAACAGTCACTGGAAAATAGTTGTGAAAAGGGAGACATGAATAAATTCAAGTTACATAATATTACTGTTATCACCCCTGACAGAATGTAAGAAAAGAGAAGAGGAATTAAATGATTTAAAAAGTGTCAGGTGCTAACTCTTTTGTGGGGGAAGCCTTCCCTGAGCTCTCCATGTTAGGTTATTTAGCCCCTTCCATGCTTCATACATACGTGGAGAAGAAAATGGCAACCCACTCCAGTGTTCTTGCCTGGAGAATCCCGGGGACGTGGGAGCCTGGTGGGCTGCCGTCTATGGGGTCGCACAGAATCGGACACGAGTGAGCGACTTAGCAGCAGTAGCAGCAGCATGCTTCATACATTGCCAGGAAATGCCCCTCCACCACAGAGATCCCCAGCCCCTGAGATCTGCTGCCTGAGATCTGCTGATCTAAGGTGGAGTTGATATCATAATAATAGAAACAAAGGGCACAATAAATGTAATGTGCTAGTATCATCCCCACACCGGCCTGCCCCAGTCCCTGGAAAAACTGTCTTCCATGAAACTGGTCCCTGGTGCCAACAATGTTGGGGACTGCTGCTCTACCAGAACTTTTCATACCCACCAGAGTTCTCAAATATGGTTCTCCATCAGATTCACCTGGAGGGCTCATTAAACCAGACATTGTTGGATCCCACTCTGAGATTCTGATTCAACAGATTAGGGTGGGCCTTAAGCATTTGCTTTCTAACCAGCTTTCAAGTGATGTTGATGCTATCTAGGAGCCACAGTTTGAGGACTTTGCTTCTACGGTGATCATCAGTTCACTCTTTTATCCTCTGACTAGATGGTGAGATCCTTGATAGTGAGTCTGATGTTGACTTCTCTAAAGTCAATTTTCCAAAATCAATTCACCAAAGATTATCTCACTAACTCCTTACAGACTTGTTCTTGGTATGTTTGTTTGGCCCTTGTCAGATCTAGCACTGGGCCCTGGAGAAAATCTGGCTGTGTTCTAGAAAATCACCTAGACTCTGTATTTGCCATAGAGCCTGTGGCTGGCCAAGAGCTGGGAGTACAGTGAAGGACAAAGACAACAAAAGTGGATGGGGCATATACCCACCACTAGACAGAGGCTAAAGTATCACACACACTAAAGGGAAAGCACATCCAATATCCAATCACCTAAATATGGCAGAATCAAAGTAAGTGCAGACATAAAAAAATAAAATTTGGTAAAATACTCTTTCACTGATATAGTCATTTAGTGAATTAATATCAGGAAACTTTTTTATTGCTGTCCTTGTATTGTGCTGTGCTTAGTCACCGGTCTTGTCTGACTCTTTGTGACTCCATGGACTGTAGCCTGCCAGGCTCCTCTGTCCATGGGGGTTCTCCAGGCAAGAATACTGGAGTGGGTGGCCATGCCCTCTCCCAGGGGATCTTTCCAATCCAGGGATCGAACCAGGTCTCTCACATTGCAGGTGGATTCTTTATTGTCTGATCTACCAGAGAAATCCCATTTATCAAATTAACTTTGATCTTTCTTTGGGGTAGGAATTATCTTGTTTATATATTCACAAAACATGAAATTGTATGTAGAACTTCTAAATACTTAATAATTTTTGTTTAATCCCTGATGGCTCAGTGGTAAAGAAACCTCCTGCCAATGCAGGAGACACAGGTTTGATCCCTAGGTCAGGAAGATCCCTCAGAGAAGGAAATGGCAACCCACTTCAGTATTCTTTCTTGGGAAATCCCATGGACAGAGGAGCCTGGTGGGCTACAGTCCATGGGGTCACAAAGAATCAGATACAGCTTAACAACTAAACAACAACAAAATTGAATAAACGGATTTGCACAGTTTAATTAGGCATGGTGTTCTTGAACATTATGACTGAATAAGTGAAACAGTATTTTCAAATATCAAATGGAAGGAAATTAGTTTTTCCTGTAAGATGGGCCAAAGAGTGACCATTTTTAGCTTTAATGCAATATGTCCAAATGAAAAGTGTGTCTTCTGAAAGTACTTTCTATTCTTTAAGATTATGATTTAATAAATTCCAATTTTTCTTCTGGTAACAACTTTTTTTTTTTTTACTGACTTACAATGCAAAGATTTTACAGATGTTAGAAATCTCATTGAAAAAAAGAGTCAAAATCAGCTTGTCTACATTGTTACCCTGCCTCCCGAAGCTATAGTAATGTGGATGTTTCTGTTGAGCTGGAAAACTTTTTGTTGCAGTGGAGGATGTGGTGAAGAAGTACTGATGATCATGATTCATTTCAGGGATGCTTAAGTTACACATAATTGAAAGTGTGGAAGACAGAACTACTTTCTTCCTATGTTCCACAAATTAGGAATTCCTGTTGTAGTTCAGGAGTAAAGTACTGATTATATGGTCTGGAAATCTTTCAAAAATAAACATCCTTTTTAAAGTCATCTTACATCACAGAATCTCATAATTGAAAGAGACTTGAAATACTATATGCTTAATATACACACTTTAAATGGAAATTCCTTTATGTGATCCCTGTCTATTTTTCTCTCAGGTACAGGGAGCTCACTACTGCACAGTGTATATATACAGGAGGCTTAGTTGCACTAAAATTTGATCTTCCTTTGGGCTAAAATCCAATTTTACTAATAAGGTAAATGTTAAGATAATTTATTCACTTATTTTTCTCAATATGTGAATCATAGTCATTTTCTGAGCTGTGGATAGGCACTGGGAAACAAAACAGGAAAGTTATGGTCTTTGCTCTCAAAGTCCATATAGTTTAATGGAAACATATACATGAAAGCAAATAATACAAAGATTGATTCGATGATGGTACATACAAAGTGTAGTGAGCACTTAGAAGAAGAGGTTCCTACATTAATCCTGGGGGTTAGAGAAGACGCTGTGAATTAGGAAATGTTTAATTGATATTTAAAGCATAAGTTGCATTGGAGTCAGGGAAACAGCATGTACAGAAGTAAAGATACTGAAATGATCACTCTGTGTTCTGGAGTACAGACTATGTGCCTGTTGCAGGTGGGGTAAGTGGTGTTAAAAGTGAGGAGTTGCAGGCATGGTGAAACATATAATAAGTATAGGCAGAATATTCAAGTGAGTTTATATTTCACATTGTAGGAGGCACTAGAAAGTGTTAAGCAAGGAGAAGTAACATGATCATATTTTTACGTGAAAGAAATACTTTTGGCAACACCCTATAAAATACATTAGTGTTAGATAAGAACAAATAGCAAAGTGAGAAGTTCACTGCAATTGTCCAGACCAGATTATAAACAAAAGTGAAAAGAGGAAGAGGGAGTATTTGAGCATTTATTGATAAGTTTGAGCATATTGAAGTTTGAGCATTTATTGATAAGTATTTAGAATAACCCTTTGGAATTGATAAGATTTGGTAAATAATTGTTTTTGAAGGAAAAGGGAAATAAATCAATGTCGTACGAATACAAGTTCTGTGACTTAGACCCTTATTACTCATGGACCAACCATATTGGCATAATCAGGAAACTTAAAAATGCAAATTCTTAGGCCTCTCTCCCGACCTACTCAATCAGAATTTGCATTTTAACTGGATCCCCAAGTGATGTTTTTGCCTTTTACATTTGAGAAGTACTAGCTGAAACTCCAGTACTTTGGCCACCTCATGCAAAGAGTTGACTCATTGGAAAAGACTCTGAAGCTGGGAGGGATTGGGGGCAGGAGGAGAAGGGGACGACAGAGGATGAGATGGCTGGATGGCATCACCGACTCGATGGACATGAGTTTGGGTGAACTCCAGGAGTTCGTGACGCACAGGGAGGCCTGGCGTGCTGCAATTCATGGGGTCGCAGAGTCGGACACGACTAGCTACTGAACTGAACTGAACTGAAGTAGACTGTACAAGAATGCCATGCATTGAAACACAAGACCCCAGAGGAAAACATAATGGGCTCCTTTGGCACTTGGGTGATTCAGAATAGGAGAGGAGAGGGGGTAAATTTAGTTTAGGCATATTGAAGCTTGGTTTGTCTGTGGAAGATCCAGTTTAAAGAGTCATTATCTGAAGGATTCTAGAGCTAAGAATAGATGCTATTTCAGAAACAATCAGAGAATAGGAAATCATGAAAATTATGGGATTAGAGGAGATTGCCCAAGAATGTAGGCAATTAGAAACCAATTACTTTATGATATTGATTTTAGATTCCTAATCTTTGGAAGGGGCTTCCCAGATGGCTCTGTGGTAAAGAATCTGCCTGCAATGCAGGAGACCCGGTTTGATCCCTGGGTTGGGAAGATCCCCTGCAGAAGGAAATGGCTACCCACTCAGTAGAATCCCCATGGACAGAGGAGCCTGGTGGGTTACAGTCCATGGGGTCACAAAGAGTCAGACACAACTGAGCCACTAGAAGATTTTCAAGTCAGTTTCCTTAAATTTGAATCATTTGAGAACACATCAGAAGTAGCTAGTTCCCAAAGATAGCCTGAAACAATCTTCCCCTCCTCATATGTGCATGCTTCTCCTCATATAAAAAGGTGGGGCTTATTGATCTTCTCCTTGAAATTGGATTGTCCTTGAGACTCATTCTGACAAAAAGAAGCAATCAGATGTGACATCTAAGGACTTTGTAACCCAGGCCTTAAGAGGATGAACATCTTCTACTTCCTTTCTTTCTAAGTCCAAACAACATGGAGAGGCTATGTAGAAGAGAATGGAGGTATTCCTAAAAATTATTTTAAATGAAGATTTCAGTGTTGTATCACTGACTATAGATCAATAATTCATTCACTCTTTCAACAGTGCTCCTTATCAAAGCATGATGGCTGTCCATCCTCTTAGCTGAATCTAGTTTTCCAGTATCTTCTCTCTCTGTGAACGTCTTCCTGAACCATGACTTTTTGGTTGTGTCCATACTAGACTGCTCTGTTCTCCATCTCTTTGGCATATACTTTCACTCATTTACATGGTTTCCCAGGCTTTATTGTTCTTTTTTCTTCTCACTCTATTCTCCTGCAGTAATTGTACTTATCTTTCAGAGTTTGTGTCAAATACTACCTCCTTGGGTTCAGATATGTTCTATACCACTGCTGCTGCTGCTGCTAAGTCACCTCAGTCATGTCCAACTCTGTGTGACCCCATAGATAGCAGCCCACCAGGCTGACCTGTCCCTGGGATTCTCCAGGCAAGAACACTGGAGTGGGTTGCCATTTCCTTCTCCAATGCGTGAAAGTGAAAAGTGAAAGTGAAGTCGCTCAGTCGTGTCCGACTCTTAGGGGCCCCATGGACTGCCGCCTACCAGGCTCCTCCATCCATGGGATTTTCCAAGCAAGAGTACTGGAGTGGGGTGCCATTGCCTTCTCCACTACTCCAAGCTAATGACCCACTCCCTTTGAATCTAGTGTCTTTTTAGCCATTTTCGCCAATTAAACATTTGCATGTACTGTGTTACATAGTTCAATCACTGTGTCTCTCTTTTCTAAATAGTTAAATATGTGTATTTGTTAAATCTGAGTGGTTGTTATATAACTATTACAGTATTTTCTGTATTTTTCAATTGAGATGTTTTGTAATAAAACATTAAAAATATTTATGAAACATTTTATTTAATTTTTTGTTGAAGTAGAATTGATTTACAATGTCTTAGTTTCAGGTATACAACATAGTTATTTTATATTTTTGTAGATTATATTCCTTTTAAGTTTATTATTAAATATTGCCTGTATACCCTATGCTATATATTACATCTTGTATCTTATATTATACCTAGTAGGTTGCACCTCTTAATCCCCTTGCCCTGTCTTGTAGCTCTCCTTCCTTTCCCTACTGGTAACCACTAACCATGGTTAGTTCTCCGTATCTATGAGTCTGTTTTAGTTTTGTTGTATTCGTTTATTTTCTAGATTCCACATATAAAATATACAGTATTTGTCTTTCTCTGTCTAACTTACTTCACTAAACATGATAACCTCCAGGTCCATGCATGTTATTACAAATATCAGAATTTCATTCTTTTTATTGCTAAGTGATATTATATTATTTGTGTGTGTATACATATATACATATGTGTACATATACATATATGTGCATGTGTATCTTTGGGTATGTGTATATATATATATATATATATTACACACACACAAACATATATATATATATATATATATATATACTCAGTTCAGTACAGTGGCTCAATTGTGTCCACTATTTGCGACCCCATGAACCTCAGCACACCAGGCCTCCCTGAACATCACCAACTCCTGGAGTTTACCCAAACTCATGACCATTGAGTTGGAGATGCCATTCAATCATCTCATCCCATGTCGTCCCCTTCTCCTTCTGCCCCCAATCCCTCCCAGCATCAGGGCCTTTTCCAATGAGTCAGCTCATCGCATCAGGTGGCCAAAGTATTGGAGTTTCAGCTTTAACATGAGTCCTTCCAATGAACACCCAGAACTCATCTCCTTTAGGATGGACTGATTGAATCTCCTTGCAGTCCAAGTGTCTCTCAAGAGTCTTCTTCAACACCACAGTTCAAAAGCATTAATTCTTCAGCACTCAGCTTTCTTCATAGTCCAACTCTCACATCCATACACAACTACTGGAAAAACCATAGCCTTGACTAGATGGATCTTTGTTGACAAAGTAATGTCTCTGCTTTTTACTATACTGGCTAGGTTAGTCATAACTTTCCTTCCAAGGAGTAAGCGTCTTTTAATTTTATGGCTGCAATCATCATCTGCAGTGATTTTGGAGCCCCAAATATAAAGTCAGCCACTGTTTCCACTGTTTCCCCATCTATTTCCCATGAAGTGTTGGGACCAGATGCCATGATCTTAGTTTTCTGAATGTTGAGCTTTAAGCCAACTTTTTCATTCTCCTCTTTTACTTTCATCAAGAGGCTCTTTAGTTCTTCTTCACTTTCTGCCATAAGGGTTGTATCAACTGCATATCTGAGGTTATTGATATTTCTCCTGGAAATCTTGATTCCAGCTTGTGCTTCTTCCAGCCCAGCCTTTCTCATGATGTACTCTGCATATAAGTTAAATAAGCAGGGTGACAATATACAGCCTTGACGTACTCCTTTTCCTACTTGGAACCAGTCTGTTGTTCCATGTCCAGTTCTAACTGTTGCTTCCTGACCTGCATGCAGATTTCTCAAGAAGCAGGTCAGGTGGTCTGGTATTCCCAGCTCTTTCAGAATTGTCCACAGTTTATTGTGATCCACACAGTCAAAGGCTTTGGCATAGTCAATAAAGCAGAAATAGATGTGTTTCTTGAACTCTCTTGTTTTTTCCATGATCCAGTGGATGTTGGCAATTTGATTTCTGGTTCCTCTGCCTTTTCTAAAACCAGCTTGAACATCTGGAAGTTCACGGTTCACGTATTGCTGAAGCCTGGCTTGGAGAATTTTGAGCATTACTTTACTAGCATGTGAGATGCGTGCAATTGTGCAGTAGTTTGAGCATTCTTTGGCATTGCCTTTCTTTTGGATTGGGATGAAAACTGACCTTTTCCAGTCCTGTGGCCACTGCTGAGTTTTCCAAATTTGCTGGTATATTGAGTGCAGCACTTTCACAGCATCATCTTTTAGGATTTGAAATAGCTCAATGGGCATTCCATCACTTCCACTAACTTTGTTCATAATGATACTTCCTAAGGACCACTTGACTTTACATTCCAGGATGTCTGGCTCTAGGTGAGTAATCACACCATTGTGATTATCTGAGTTGTGAAGGTCTTTTCTGTACAGTTCTTCTATGAATTGTTGCCCCCTCTTCTTAATATGTTCTGCTTCTGTTAGGTCCATCTCATTTCTGTACTTTATTGAACCCATCTTTGCATGAAGGGTTCCCTTGTTATCTCTAATTTTCTTGAAGTGATATCTCGTCTTTCCCATTCTATTGTTTTCCTCTATTTCTTTGCATTGATCGCTGAGGAAGGCTTTCTTATCTCTCCTTGATATTTTTTGGAATGTTGCATTCAAATGAGTATATCTTTCCTTTTCTCCTTTGCTTTTCACTTCTCTTCTTTTCACAGCTATTTGTAAGGCCTCCTCAGACAGACATTTTGCTTTTTTGCATTTCTTTTTCTTGGGGGTGGTCTTGATCCCTTTCTCCTGTACAATGTCACAAACCTCTGTCCGTAGTTCATCAGGCACTCTGTCTATCAGATCTAGTACCTTAAATCTATTTCTCACTTCCACTGTATAAGGGCTTTTATTTAGGCCATACCTGAATGGTCTAGTGTTTTTCCTACTTTATTCAATTTAAGTCTGAATTTGGCAGTAAGGAATTCATGATCTGAGCCACAGTCAGCTCCCAGTCCTGTTTTTGCTGACTGTTTTGCAAAGATAGAGCTTCTCCATCTTTGGCTGCAAAGAATATAATCTATCTGATTTCGGTGTTGACCATCTGGTAATGTCCATGTGTAGAGACTTCTCTTGTGTTGTTGGAAGAGGGTGTTTGCTATGACTAGTATGTTCTCTTGGCAGAACTCTATTAGCCTTTGCCCTGCTTCATTCTGTACTCCAAGGCCAAATTTGCCTGTAACTCCAGGTGTTTCTTGACTTCCTACTTTTGCATTCCAGTCCCTTATAATGAAAAGGACATCTTTTTTTGGGTGTTAGTTCTAAAAGGTCTTGTAGGTCTTCATAGAACCGTTCAACTTCAGCTTCTTCAGTGTTACTGGTTGGGGCATAGACTTGGTTTACTGTGATATTGAATGCTTTGTCTTGGAGATGAACAGAGATCATTCTGTTGTTTTTGAGATTGCACCCAAGTACTGCATTTCGGACTCTTTTGTTGACTATCATGGCTACTCCATGTTTTCTAAGGGATTCCTGCACACGGTAGTAGATGTAATGGTCATCTGAGTTAAATTCACCCATTCTGGTCCATTTTAGTTCACCGATTCCTAGAACGTTGACGTTTACTCTTGCCATCTCCTGTTTGACCACTTCCAATTTGCCTTGATTCATGGACCTAACATTCCAGGTTCCTATGCAATATTGCTCTTTACAGCATCGGACCTTGCTTCTATCACCAGTCACATCCACAATGGGGTGTCGTTTTTGCTTTGGCTCCTTCTCTTCAATCTTTCTGGAGTTATTTCTCCACTAATCTCCAGTGGCATATTGGGTACCTACCGACCTGAGGAGTTCATCTTTCAGTGTCCTGTCTTTTTACTTTTTCATACTGTTCATGGGAATCAAGGCAAGAATACTGAAGTGGTTTGCCGTTTTTTTCTCCAGTGTACCACATTCTGTCAGACCTCTCCACCGTGACCTGTCTGTCTTGGGTGGCCCCACACGGCATGGTTAGTTTCATTGAGTTAGACAAGGCTGTGGTCCATGTGATCAGATTGGCTAGTTTTCTGTCATTGTGCTTTCAGTGTGTCTGCCCTCTGATGCCCTCTCTCAGCACCTACCATCTTCCTTGGGTTTACTTGGACTTGGGGTATCTCTTCATGGCTGTTTCAGCAAAGCGCAGCTGCTGCCTCTTCCCTCAGATGTGGGGTATCTCCTCACAGCTGCCACTCCTGATCTTGGACAGGGTTATCTCCTCCAGGCCACTCCTGTACCATGCAGCCGCCGCTCCTATATACTATATCTTCTTTATTCATTCATCTGTTGATGGACACTAAGATGCTTCCATATCTTGTCTGTTGTAAACAATGCTGCTTTGAACATTGAGGTGCATGTATCTTTTTCAATTAGTGCTTTCATTTTCTTCAGATGTATACTTAGCAATGAAATTGCTGGATCATGTGATAATTCAATTTCTAACTTAAGGAATCTCTGTACTAATTTCCATAGTGGCTGTACCAACTTTTAATCTCACCATCAGTGAACTGATGTAGAACTATTCCCTACACCCTCACAAATATTTCTTATTTGTTTTATTTTTGATGATAAGCATTCTGACAGGTGTCTGATGATACTCATTGTGGTTTTGATTTGCATTTCCCTGACAATTAGTGATAATGAACATCTTTTCATTTACCTGTCAGAAAAACTTTGGAAAAATGTCTATTTAAGTCTTTTGCCCTTTTTTTAAATTGCTTTTTTTTTTTTTGATGTTGAGCTTATGAAATATTTATACATCTTGGATATTAACCCCTCACCAGACATATCATTTACAAATATCTTTTTTCCATTCAACAGATTGTCTTTTTATTTTGTTGATGCTTCCTTCACTGTGCAAAGCTTCTAAGTTTATTAGGTCCCATTTGTTTATTTTTTAAATTTTATTTATCCATGGCTGTGCTGGGTTTCTGTTGCTATGTGGGCATTTTCTCTAGTTGCAGTGAGTGGGGCTACTCTCTAGTCGTGGTGTGCAGAGTTCTCATTGCTGTGACTTCTCTTGTTGCAGAGCACAGGTTTTAGGCATGTGGACTTCAGTAGTTGGCATGTGGGTTCAGTCGTTGTGGCTCCTGGGCTCTAGAGCACAGGCTCAGTAGTTGTGATGCAGAGGCTTAGTTGCTCCATGGCATGGGGGTCTTCCCATATCAGGGATCGAACCTGTGTCTCCTGCATTCGTAGGAGGATTGTTTACTACTGAGCCACCAAGCAAGCCTTCATTTGTTTATTTTTCTATTTCCCTTGTGTGAAAAGACAGATGCAAACACATGTTGCTATAATTTATGTGAAAGAGTAGACTGCCTATGTTTTCTTCTAGGGTTTTTATGGTTTCTGGTCTTATATTTAGGCCTTGAATAAATTTTGAGTTGATATTTATATATAGTGTGAGAAAATGTTATAATTTCAGTCTTTTACACGCAGTTGTCCAGTTTTCACAGCACCACTTCTTGAATAGTCTTTTTTTTTTTTTAAACTTTACATAATTGTATTAGTTTTGCCAAATATCAAAATGAATCCACCACAGGTATACATGTGTTATCAATTGTATAGTTTTACTTCCTTTGTCATAGACTAAATGACTATATGTGCACTGGTTTATTTATGGGATTTATTTATTTATGGGTTTATTTATTTTGTTCCATTGATCTATGTGTCTGTTTTGTGTGTGTGTGTGTGCCAGTACAGTACTGTTTTGACTACTGTAGCTTTGTAGTATAGTCTGAAATAAGAAAGTGTGAAATCTCCAGCTTTTTTTTTCCCCCCTCAATATTGATGTGGCTATTTGGGGTCTTTTGTGGTTCCATATAAACTTTAGGATTATTTGTTCTAGTTCTGTAAAAAATGTCATGGATATCTTTTAAAGGATTCCATTCAATCGGTAGATTACTTGGGGTACTATAAATATTTTAACAATATTCTTCCAGTCCATGAACACAGGATATCTTTCCACTCATTTGCGTCTTCAATCTCCTTCATCAACATCTTATGGTTTTCACACTATAAGTCTTTCACCTTCTTGGTTGTTTTTTCTTAGGTATTTTATTCTTTTTATAATTGTAAATGGGATTATTTCCTCAATTTCTCATTCTGATATTTCATTATTAGTGTATAGAAAAGCAACAGATTCTTGTATGTTACTTTTATATCCTGCAACTTCAGTAAATTCATTTATTAGTTCTAATAGTTTTCTGATGAAAACTTTAATATTTTATATACATAGTATCATGTCTTCTGCAAATAGTGAGAGTTTACTTATTATCTTCTAATTTGATGCATTTAATTTCTTTTTCTTGTCTGATTGGTGTGGGTAGAGCTTCCAATACTATTTTAAATATAAATAGTGAGACTGGGTATTCTCAATTTGTTCCTTGCTCTTGATTTCAGAGGAAAAGCTTTTTAGTTTTTCATTATAAAGTATGATATCAGCTATGGGTTTGTCATAAATGGGCTTTATTATTTTAGATATTTTCTGTCTATATCAGCATTGTTGAGAGTTTTATCATGAATGGGTGATGAAAGAAAGTGAAAACTGAAAGTGAAGTCACTCAGTTGTGTCTGACTCTTTGTGACCCATGGACTGTAATCGGCCAGGCTCCTCCATCCATGGGATTTTCTAGGCAAGAGTACTGGAGTGGGTTGCCATTTCCTTCTCCAGGGGATCTTCCTGACCCAGGGATTGAATCTGGGTCTCCTGCATTACAGGCAGACTCTTTACCATCTGAGCCACCAGGGAATACCTTTTCTGCATCGTGTGATTTTTTTTCTTTCTTTTTGTTAATGTGGTGAACCACACTGATTGATTTGCTGATATTGAACCATCCTGGCATCCCTGGGACAAATCCCAGTTGGTTGTAGTGTATGATCCTTTTTATATATTGTTTCATTCATTTTGCTAACATTTTATTGAGAATTTTTGCATCTATATTCATCAGGAATGTTGATCTATAATTTTCTTTTTTTGTAGTGTCTATCTGGTTTTGGTATCATCAGAGTAATGGTGGCCTCATAGAAGGAATTTGGTGGTGTTTGCTCTTCTTCACATTTTCTGAATAGTTTGAACTCATCTTTATATGTTTGGTAGAATTCTACTGTGAAGCTCTATGGTCCTGGATTTTGAAATTTTTTGATTACTGATTCAATTTCAGTACTAGTAAGAAGTCTGTTCATATTATCTATTTATCCCTGATTAAGTTTTTGCAAGATAGTACATTTATAGGAATTGATAAATTTCTTCTAGAGTATTCAATTTGTTGAAAATGAAAGTGAAAGTTGCTCAGTTGTGTCCAACTCTTTGTGACCCCATGAACTTTACCATCCATGGAATTCTCCAGGCCAGAATACTGGAGTGGGTAGCCTTTCCCTTCTCCAGGGGATCTTCCCAACCCAGGGATAGAATCCAGGTCTCTGGCATTGCAGGTGGATTCTTTACCAGCCGAGCCACAAGGAAAGCACAAATAACTATTCATAGCATTCTCTTATGAACATTTGAACATATTTTCTGAACGTATTCTCTTATGAACATTACAGAGTATTCTCTGTAATACTGGTTGTAATTTCTCCTCTTTCATTTCTTACTTTGAGTATTTGTTTTTTCCCTTAATCAACCTGGCTCTTGGTTTAGCAAATTTATCTTTTTAAATAACCAACTCTTGATTTTACTGATCTTTTCTATTGCTTTCTGCCTGTTTTATTTATTTTCTCTCTGATTTTTGTTATTTCCTCCTTTTGCTGACTTAGGGTTTGGTTTCTTTGTTTCTTTCTAATTCCTTTAGATGATAGGTTATGTTGTTAATTTAGATTTTTCTTGTTTTGTGAAGTATGTCTGTATTGCTATTAATCTCTTTTTTTATAACTGCTTTTGCTGCATCACACAGATTTTGGGAACATGTTTTTATATTCACTGGTCTCAAGGTAGTTTATGATTTCCTCTTTGATTTCTTTAGTGACCAACTGGGTTTTTAGGTAGGATGTTTTTCTTCTCCACTGATTGGTACCTTTACTGTTTTTCTTCCTGTAATTGATTTCTAGTGTTTATTTTGTAGTTGGAAAAACTGCTTCATATAATTTGTATCTTTTAAAATTTGTTGAGATTTGTTTTGTGGCCTTGCATGTGATATATCCTAGAAAACATTCCGTGTGGCCCTGAAAAAAATGTGTATTTTGCTCCTTTTTATTGGAATGTTCTATAGATATTCATGAACTCCTACTAGTCAAATACGTCATTTAAGAACACTGTTTCCTTATTAATTTTCTGTCTGGATGATCTGTCCATGATGTAAGTGTGGTGTTAAAATCACCTATTATTATTAATATTATTGTCAATTTTTCCTTTTATGTCTGTTAACACATGGTCTATATGTTCAGTACAGTTTAGTTCAGTCACTCAGTCATGTTCAACTCTTTGCGACCCCATGAATCACAGCTCGCCAAGCCTCCCTGTCCATCACTAACTCCCAGAGTTCATTTAAACTCATGTCCATCGAGTCAGTGATGCCATCCAGCCATCTCATCCTCTGTCGTCCCCTTCTCCTCCTGCCCCTAATCCCTCCCAGCATCAGAGTCTTTTCCAATAGTCAACTCTTGGCATGAGGTGGCTAAAGTATTGGAGTTTCAGCTTTAGCATCAGTCCTTCCAATGAACACCTAGGACTGATCTCCTTTAGAATGGACCTGTTGGATCTCCTTGCAGTCCAAGGGACTCTCAAGAGTCTTCTCTAACACCATAGTTCAAAAGCATCGATTCATTGGCACTCAGCTTTCTTCACAGTCCAACTCTGCATCCATACATGACCACTGGAAAAACCATAGCCTTGACTAGACGGACTTTTTTTTGGCAAAGTAATGTCTCTGCTTTTCAATATGCTACCTAGGTTGGTCATAACTTCCTTCTAAGGAGTAAGCGTCTTTTAATTTCACGGGTGCAGTCACCATCTGCAGTGATTTTGGAGCCCCCCAAAATAAAGTCTAACACTGTTTCCATTGTTTCCCCATCTATTTGCCATGAAGTGATGGGACCAGATGCCATGATCTGAGTTTTCTGAATGTTGTTCAGGTGCTCCTATATTAGGTCAAAAATATAATGAGTGTTATATCCTCTTCTTGTATTCAATGCTTTATCAGTATATAATGTCCTTCTTTTTCTTTAATTGCATTTAATTATGTACATTGTTTCAATGTCTACTTTTTTTCTGATGTAAGTATGGGTCACTAGCTTCTTTTCCTTTCCATCTGCATAAAATATCTTTTATTTATCTCCCCATTTTCTGTCTCTGTGTGTCTTCAGCTGTGAACTGAGTTTCTATTGTAGGGAACATATAGATGGGTCTTTTTAAAAAATCTAATCAACTACCCTATGTCTTTTGACTAGAGCATTTAGTCCATTGACATTTAAAGTGAGTATCAGTAGGCCAGTGTTCTTGCCTGGAGACTCCCAGGGATGGGGAAGCCTGGTGGCCTGCCGTCTATGGGGTCGCACAGGGTCAGACACGACTGAAGTGACTTAGCAGCAGCAGCAGCAGCAGCAGGCCAGTACTTGTCATTTTGTTAATTGTTTTATTTATTTTTTTGTCATTCTTTGTTTTCTTTTTTAGTTTATTTCATTTGGTTTGATGATATTCTTTACTATTATGTTTGTGTTCCTTTCTCTATAGTTTTTATAGATCTATTGCAGGTTTTTCAATTTGTGGTTACTACGGAGTTCATATTTGCTGACCTATAACTATATCTACTGAATGAAACTGATAGTTATTTAAGTTCAAATACGTTCTAAAAATTCTATACCTTTTATTCCCTCCCATCCTGTTTTACTTTTTTGATATTATATTTTACATCTTCATGTATCTGTTTATTATAGTTGTAATTGATTTTATAATTTTTGTCTTTTAACCTACGTACTAACTTATTTAGATTTTGACCCCCCTCACAGCCTTTACTATTTATTTGTCTTTGCCAGTGGGATTTTCCCCTTCGTATAATTTCTTATTATAATCTTTTCATTTAAAGAAGACCCTTAACATTTCTTGTTAGGTCAGTTTAGTACTGATAAAGTTAGTGTTTGTCTGAGATGTCTCTCTCTCTCTTTCAATGTGAATGTTAACTTTTCTGGGTTACTTTGGCCACCTGATTTTAAAAACTGAAAAGACCCTAATTCTGGGAAAGATTGAGGGCAGGAAGAGAAGGGGAGGACTAAGGATGAGTTGGTTGGGTAGCATCAGTGACTCGATGGACATGAGTTTGAGCAAGTTCCAGGAGCTGGTGATGGATAGGAAAGCCTGGCGTGCTGCAGTCCATGGGGTCATGAAGAGTTGGACACAACTGAGTGACTGAACTGAACCAAACTTTGCTGGGTAGAGTATAATAGTTCAGATGATAGCCTAATGGAGCTTCCCTTCATGTGACTGTTTTTCTCTTGTGGATTTTAAAATTCTTTACCTTTTGTCATTTTTATTATGATATGTCTCAGTGTGTATCTCTTTGGGTTCATCTTCTGTGGGACTCTGTTTGCTTATTGCACCTGGATATCTGTTTCCTTCTTCAGATTTGGGAAGTTTTAAGCCATAATTTCATCAATATATTTTGTACCATTTTCTCTCTCTCTTCTCATTCTGAGACCTCTCTAATGTGAATGTTAGCATGCTTGGTGCTGTTTCAGAGGTCCCTTAGACTATTATTTTGTAAAATTTGTTTTTCTTTCTGCTATTCTGATTTGGTGATTTCCATTATCCTTTCTTCCAGATCACTTACATTTTGTTTTGTCTCACCTGCTGCTGCTTATGCTGCTAAGTCGCTTCAGTCATGTCTGACTCTGTGCGACCCCATAGACAGCAGCCCACCAGGCTCCCGCGTCCCTGGGATTCTCCAGACAAGAACACTGGAGTGGGTTGCCATTTCCTTCTCCCATGCATGAAAGTGAAAAGTGAAAGTGAAGTCACTCAGTTGTTTCCGACTCTTAGCGACCCGATGGACTGCAGCCTACCAGGCTCCTCCGTCCATGGGATTTGTCTCACCTAACTTGCTGTTAATTTCTCTAGTGTATTTTTTCATTTCAATTATCATATTTTTAGCTGTGACTGGTTCTTTTTGTATTTTCTGTGCTTAGTGACTCAGTCATGTCCGACTTTTTGTGACCCCATGGACTATAGCCTGCTAGGCTCCACTGTCAATGCGGATTCTCCAGGCAAGAATACCGGAATGGGTTGGCATGCCTTCCTCCAGGGGATCTTCCCAACCCAGCGACTCTGTGTGAACTTTCTTTATAGCCTTGCTATAGAAGAGCTGTTCTTTTCGCCCCCAGGTTGATTTCAGTGAGAGTTACTGTACATGTAGTTGTAATTTTACTGTGTTCATGAGGGGAGGGGAGCCCAGTGTCCTTATACTCTGCCACCTCTCTTCACACACAGTGTGCCTCTAATCCACAAAACAAACAACCACCAACAAAACACAAAACCTAGAGGCAGTGTTACTATTTCCATTTCGTAGATGAAAAAAATGAGACCCAGGGGATTATGTAACTTTCCTGATTTTAAGGATAGAATAGGAAATGGCAACCCACTCCAGTAGTCTTGCCTGGAAAATTCCATGGACAGAGGGGCCTGGTAGGTTACAGACCATGGGGTCACAAAGAGTCAGACATGACTGAGCCACTGAGCACACACAAGATGATGGGACTGTTAAATTGCAGAGCTAGAATTCTAGTCCAGGCTAATCTGACTCTACTGGCTAAAACACCACATTACCTTGTCTTTGTCTATGGGGCATAGTTTACTCTTATTTGTAGCTTTATTAGGCATTAAAAATCTGTCTCCCAATACATTTTAAGCTGACAGAGAGTGCACAAGCACTCCCACAATCCCTGAGAACCTTTAGCAAGGTTCTCACTTCCTTGCTAAGTGATTTGCTAAATTGATATAGTTTAACTCAGGTTAGTGAGGTATACCATTTTTAAGAACTTTCTATATGGATACTTTAAGGTGCCAAAGGCGAGAGAAGAATTACATCCTAGTATTCCCTGCCGTAAAACTTAAAATAATCTGGAAAGGGAAGATAGATGTTACCACCACTCTGCTAGCATAAATGGAGTTTTTAAAAAAGTGCTCAAAGCTCCTTTTTCCAGCTAATCACTTCCTGTGCAAGCATCTATCTCATATATTTTCTATTCCTTCTGTGTTAATGGGGACCAGTGTCCCCAAAGTTGATATACATTGAGACAGCAGGTGTACCTAAGAAAGGAGGGAACAAGAGCACTTACTGCATGGTGAAGTCTAATAATAGAAAATTTATTCACCTGGCACTCACTACATTAACATTCAGGATGAGCTCATTGTTTTGGCAATCAGCATGCTGCTATTCCTAAGGAAAAATATAAATCACAGCCTCCTTCCATTTCACATCCCCATGTTCCCCATCCTCATGCATGTTCTTCCTCTATCCCAGTGTTAAGTCCTAGTGACGACAGTTTTGCTGATGTGGGGGCTACAATGTAAACTGCCAAAGGCAAGAGTGCATCTCTGAAAACAGGAATACTTCAAGGTTCTCTGTTGTTTTTACCTCATGCCCCAGGTTCTACCCACCACCCAAAAAGATGATGTAAGTTCCAGATATACTCCTTAAGGAAAATATCCACCAACAGTATTCTATATCATTCAATGGAATGGTTTATGAAACTTCAGGGGTCTAAGGACTTCCCATTTGTAATTATATTCTTAGGGGCATTAAAAAAACTTCTTTCCATGGCACAAGAGCCCCTTCCTCCTGCTCAATCTATGCCCTAATCATTTATCCTGAGTCTTTTCTGGCCATGTCTCATCCTTCACTTCATAATCTAGCAATTTCTGAGCTTCTTTATAGTTTGTGGAAGGCCTCTCATGCCTCCATGAATTTTCATATGCTGAGCTCTCCAGGGTTTGCTTGCAGTGCATACTTACCAGTTGAACCTTAAGATCTGGTTCAAGCAATAATTCCTTTGAAATTCTTTCCCACATTCTGGGCTAATCTAGGCTTTTCTTTCTGCAAGTGAAAGTGAAAGTCACTCAGTCGTGTCCTACTCTTTGTGACCCCATGGACGATACAGTCCATGGAATTCTCTAGGCCAGAATACTGGAGTGGGTAACCTTTCCCTTCTCCAGGGGATCTTCAAAACTCAGGGATTGAACCCAGGTCTCCTGCAGTGTGGGTGGATTTTTTACCAGCTGAGCCACAAGGGAAGCCCAATAATACTGGATTGGGTAGCCTATCCCTTCTCCAGCAGATCTTCCTGACCTAGGAATTGAACCCAGGGTCTCCTGCATTACAGGTAGATTCTTTACCAACTGAGCTTCTGCATATTCCCATCCAATCTCATAGAAATGACCACCACATTGGACTCTGTCTATGTCCTCACTTACTACTGCTTAAGGCCAGAAACTTTTTTGTATATTTATATACTCCTATACCCTGCTTATTTAACTTATACGCAGAGTACATCATGAGAAACATGGACTGGAAGAAACACAAGCTGGAATCAAGATTGCCGGGAGAAATATCAATAACCTCAGAGATGCAGATGACACCACTCTTATGGCAGAAAGTGAAGAGGAACTAAAAAGCCTCTTGATGAAAGTGAAAGCGGAGAGTGAAAAAGTTGGCTTAAAGCTCAACATTCAGAAAACGAAGATCATGGCATCTGGTCCCACCACTTCATGGGAAATAGATGGGGAAACAGTGTCAGACTTTATTTTTGGGGGCTCCAAAATCACTGCAGATGGTGACTGCAGCAATGAAATCAAAAGACGCTTACTCCTTGGAAGGAAAGTTATGACCAACCTAGACAGCATATTCAAAAGCAGAGACATTACTTTGCCAACAAAGGTCCATCTAATCAAGGCTATGGTTTTTCCTGTGGTCATGTATGGATGTGAGAGTTGGACCATGAAGAAGGCTGAGCGCTAAAGAATTGATGCTTTTAAAGTATGGTGTTATAGAAGACACTTGAGAGTCCCTTGGACTGCAAGGAGATCCAACCAGTCCATTCTGAAGGAGATTAGCCCTGGGATTTCTTTGGAAGGAATGATGCTAAAGCTGAAACTCCAGTACTTTGGTCACTTCATGCGAAGAGTTGACTCATTGGAAAAGACTCTGATGCTGGGAGGGATTGGGGGCAAGAGGAGAAGGGGACGACAAAGGATGAGATGGCTGGATGGCATCACTGACTCGATGGACGTGAGTCTGAGTGAACTCTGGGAGTTGGTGATGGACAGGGAGGCCTGGAGTGCTGCGATTCACGGGGTCACAAAGAGTCTGACACAACTGAGTGACTGAACTGAACTGAACTGAACTAATGGTCTAATATGTAAAGAAACTCACCAAATTTTTTTTTCCAGTGAGTGGCTGGAATGTTGCTCTTTTTTCAATAGCTTTGTGGGTTCTGCCTTTACATCACCTGGGTTGATATCCCAGCTCTACCACTAATGAGTTGTGTAATATTGGGTAGGTCACAAGTCCTTGCAGCTTCCCATGACTCTCTCTCCAACCAACTCAACATCTTTTATGTCTTACTGCAGATACAGATTCCTGGGAGAAAGCTCTGAATTGGCTGAATTTAAGTCACCTGACACGTGCTGCGTTATCTGGGAAAGGAATGGAAAATCTACTGAGAGGCAGCCATTTCTTGAAGGACCACACAACCTGAGGGATTCTGCAAAAGGGAGATAAGAATGCAAATAGGGGTAATGTCAGGACATGGGAGGGGAGAATGAGAGGTTATTGGTTAGTGGGTACAGAGTTTCCATTTTGCAAGATGGAAGAATTCTGAAGCTAGATGGTGGTGATGGTTACCCACCAATGTGAATGTAGATAATGCCTCTTAACTGTGTGCTTAAATACTTAAGATGATAGGTTTTGTGTTATATGTATTTCATTACAATTTAAAAAGTTTTTTAATATAATTAAGTAAAAAACAAACAAAAGTAAACAATTAGGAAAGAGTATATTGATGCTCAAATAACGGTAAGTGTCCCTAATAAGGCCCAAGAGGAGAAGTGCTTAAAAATCACTTTCGACTCTGGAGGTTTCAAGGGTACTTGCTGTTGTGTGGTCTTCAGAAAGTCACTTTGCCTCTCTGAGGCACAGAGTAAACTCAGATTACTCTTGGTCAACCATTGTTCTGGTTTTACTGCCTGACCCTTTGTAGCTCTTCTGGTTTCTCTCTTTTTTTTCCAGGTCTGCTCTTCCAAATTGCTCTCAATAGGGTGGTTCCTTAATAAATTTCCAGTAAATTCCTTTTCTGCTTAATATAGCTAGAGTCATTTTTTTTTTTTTTAAGTTTTTGCACGTAACCAAAACCCTGAGTAACAGACTTTTACTGAAACAAGTCTCCACTCCAAGGAGAAAGCCTGGAAGACATTCTAGAGGTAAGAAACACCCAAAATAAGATTTGAGATTCTTGTGAAGTTATTTTGACTCACATAGGCATTTCTTACATACACACTTAATTAGTCCTTGAACTATCTAAGGTTTTGTTGAAATAATGTTTGTGTAAATTGCTGTTTCAGATTCATCATCTTTTCAAAATTTCATACTCTCTTCATGCTTTCCCTGACATCTCACTCCATCCTCTTAGTAATAAACTTCTCTTCAATGCTCTGTTTACTGGTCTGTGTCCCTAACTGAGTTTCTGTGAAAAAATACTTCATATATTAAACATATGTATATCCCTAGTACCTAGGAAGTTCTTGGAATCTAGTAGGTCAGTAATAAAAGAACTAATGGATGAGGAGAAAAGTGAATGGATAAATTGCTGAATGTAGTCAGTTTGGTCTGGGGGAACTCTATTGGATTCTCTTTACCTGTCAGTTGATTTCCCTTTCCCCCTTAAGCTTTCTGGACTGTAGACATTCTTTTTGAAGTCCCATGACCACAGTCAACATTTGCACCATGGCTAATAAATTAGCATCACTTTGAAAACAAAAATGATTCCATTTTGCACTTGGAATGTGGTCTGAGAATTAGGAAGGGCAGGAGTGTTACTTGCCCTGAGGCCTGGAAAGTCTCTTGGTGTTTTATTAGGTAACAATTTCTGTTTTTACTGGATTTGCTGGTCACTAACTAGCCCCTGGGAACCTGAATAAATGCCAGGAGTGAAAAAGAAAACAGCATGCTCCCTGCTACTTAGAGACCAAATAACCTCCTAATCAAGAGGTACCTACCACTGAAATTAGAGGCATCTAACAATAATAGCAATTCTGAGCATGGACTTTTTAAAAGGAAAAGGCAAGCAGAAATAGGTCAGTGTGCATGACTTTTCTAGAAGTAGTTGGTATGAATTTCCCTTTCTGCTGGTCCTGCTCATGGGGAAGTTCTAGAAATGGGGCAAATCAAATGGTTTCTCATGATGACTTTGAGCTTAAAAGCAAGTACATTTTACAGAGGCCATTCGAAAATGGGTTCTCTTTTCAGGGATATCTGAGATTTAGGAAAGTAGTAATAATTTTTCAGAAAGTTTGGGTGTGAATTGATGCTACAGTCATGGTATTATTACTTTTAAACCCATATTGAACTCCTTCATGAATCTTATGTTGGAAACCAGAGCAGAGCTATGTCCTAGAACATGGTGGAGTGGCCTGACTACTACAAAAAGTTAGAAGATTTAGGTACAGTCCTATCTTTTCCTTTCACAGATAGGTGGCCCTAGTTGAGTCAGTTAATATCTCTGAGATTTGGTTTCCCAGTAATATCTCTGAGATTTGGTTTCCCAGTATGCTAATCAAGGATGTTTAGGGTTGTCCTTCTTGGGTCCCTACCTACATACCCAAGCTTTTTGAAGCCAGGGGATTCAAAATCTGTCAAATTTTTGGTAGGATGAAAAATCTGTCGAAGTATTTGGTAGGATGAAAGACATCATCAAAATGGAAGAGATTATAAGTGTATAATGGGATAGAGAAAAGGATATGTTCTCCAGGTGACCTCCTAACAACCTCCAGAAAATCTTTGAAACTTCACAATGAAGCTACACAAAGTGTGGAGCAGAGAAATAAGCTCAGGCCAAGCTTTGATGACAGGAAGACCTGGATTCAAATAATTACCGTGTCCAAACTTGTACTGCTTGCCACATGACAGGCCACTAAGTCTACACATGAGGAGTTGGGGCAAGGAATAGCAGCTTTATTTGGAAAGCCAGCAGACAGAGAAGGCAGTGGGCTAGTATCCTAAAGAACCATCTTATCTGAGTTAGAATTGAGACTTTTTCTTTACTAAAAGGGTAGGGGGTGTGGCTGACTGTTGCAAACTTCTTGGTGCAGGCATTCTTTTTTCTTGCAGCTGTCTAGGTACGTCTGGTAAAAAATGTTCCTATAAACCTCCAACAAGACAAGTGTCATTTTCTGTTCTACACCTTTTTAAAGATAATACCTTTAAAGAGAATGGACTATCATATATATTTCAGGCTATAGCATTCTTTCAGAAAGGTGCAGGGCCAACATGTCTAAGCACAGGCGACAGAATACAAGGGTTAAAGCTAAAGGAATAGATCAAATATGGAGTCAGATTTGTTCTTCTGTTACAAAAATCTCTCAAGGAATCTATCTTCTCTGAACCTTGATTTTACCATTGTAAAACAGAGATGCGATAGGATTCATATAGGGATTAGAAGAAATAATAGAAACTGTGCCTGAAACACGGGAGGCCCTTGGTTTTAACTCCCACTGCCCCCTCAACTTTTCAGAATTTCTAAGGAGAATGATTAAAAAAAAAAGAATCGATAAAAATTATGGAAATTCTGTTAAGTGTTATAACACAACAGAATTTCCATAATTTTTATCGACTCTTTTTTTTAATAATAGAGACCATAGATAACACTTAACAGAATTTCCATAATTTTTATCAACTCTTTTTTTTTTATCATTCTCCTTAGAAATTCTGAAAAGTTGAAGGGGCAGTGGGAGTTAAAACCAAAGGCCTCCAATGTTTCAGGCACAGTTTCTATTATTTCATCTAATCCCTATATGAATCCTATCGCATCTCTGTTTTACAATGGTAAAATCAAGGTTCAGAGAAGATAGATTCCTTGAGAGATTTTTGTAACAGAAGAACAAATCTGACTCCATATTTGATCTATTCCTTTAGCTTTAACCCTTGTATTCTGTCGCCTGTGCTTAGACATGTTGGCCCTGCACCTTTCTGAAAGAATGCTATAGCCTGAAATATATATGATAGTCCATTCTCTTTAAAGGTATTATCTTTAAAAAGGTGTAGAACAGAAAATGACACTTGTCTTGTTGGAGGTTTATAGGAACATTTTTTACCAGACGTACCTAGACAGCTGCAAGAAAAAAGAATGCCTGCACCAAGAAGTTTGCAACAGTCAGCCACACCCCCTACCCTTTTAGTAAAGAAAAAGTCTCAATTCTAACTCAGATAAGATGGTTCTTTAGGATACTAGCCCACTGCCTTCTCTGTCTGCTGGCTTTCCAAATAAAGCTGCTATTCCTTGCCCCAACTCCTCATGTGTAGACTTAGTGGCCTGTCATGTGGCAAGCAGTACAAGTTTGGATTCAGTAACTATTTGAAAGAGGAGAGTGAAAAAGTTGGCTTAAAGCTCAACATTCAGAAAACAAAGATCATGATATCTGGTCCCATCACTTCATGGGAAATATATGGGGAAACAGTGGAAACAGTGTCAGACTTTATGTTTTTGGGGCTCCAAAATCACTGCAGATGGTGACTGCAGCCATGAAATTAAAAGACATTTACTCCTTGGAAGAAAAGTTATGACCAACCTAGATAGCATATTGAAAAGCAGAGACATTACTTCGCCAACAAAGGTCCATCTAGTCAAGGCTATGGTTTTCCCAGTAGTCATTTATGGATGTGAGAGTTAGACTGAAGAAAGCTGACGGCTGAAGAATTGATGCTTTGAAGTGTGCGTTGGAGAACGCTCTTGAGAGTCCCTTGGACTGCAAGGAGATCCAACGAGTCCATTCTAAAGGAGATCAGCCCTGGGATTTCTTTGGAAGGAATGATGCTAAAGCTGAAACTCCAGTACTTTGGTCACCTCATGCGAAGAGTTGACTCATTGGAAAAGATTCTGATGCTGGGAGGGATTGAAGGCAGGAGGAAAAGGGGATGACAGAGGATGAGATGGCTGGATGGCATCACCGACTCAATGGACGTGAGTTTGAGTAAACTCTGGGAGTTGGTGATGGACAGGGAGGCCTGGTGTGCTGCGATTCATGGGGTCGCAAAGAGCTGGACACGACTAAGCGGCTGAACTGAACTGAACTGATGGTCTCTATAGAAGTTTTCCCCATTGGTGTTTGAGTTAGGGGTAATTGAGGAATACTGAGAGAGGTTTCTCTTGAGAAAGCTTAAATGTGGCCAAAAAAAAAAAATTATTCTCTAAGAGAAAAATAGTAAAATCATAAATGAATTAGAGCACAGATATATTGTGTTGGCCTAAAAGTTTGTTTGGATTTTTCCATAAGATATTACAGAAAAACTCAAAAGAACTTCTTGGTCAATCCAATACAAAGTCATTTTAAAAAGATATAACAATTCTCCAACTGAAGGCCCTGACTCTAACCTGATTAAATATATTCACATAGTTAAAGGAAGTGCCCCCAGAGTTTAATGGCTTTTGGTCAGGCAACAAAAATACAGAGGAGAAAAAGAGTTATTTTGGTGGCCAATAGTGAGGCCCCTTTTAACTTTGTGTTCTAATGAAAAGGTCTTGGTGGAGGAATTACAATCATTATGGCCCCAGTGGCCAGGTCACCTTGAGTTGGGGAGGTCTGTGTTAGTCTTATAGCAGACAGCTTAATATAGTAGCGAATAGCACTGCTGTGTTGTAACACAGACAAAGGTTTAAATCTTGGCCCTGGTATTTACTAGCAGGATAGCTTTAGCCAAGCTGTTCAACCTCTCAAATTCTCAGTTTTCTAATCTAAAAAATGGGGATAGTATTAATCCCAACTCATACTGCTGTTATGAGGCCTACATGCCATGATATATGTGAATTACTTAGTGATTGGCATCTGGAAAATCCTCAATAAATATTAGCTTTTCCTATTCACTGCAGATGGTGACTGCAGCCATGAAATTAAAAGATGCTTACTCCTTGGAAGGAAAGTTATGACCAACCTAGATAGCATATTCAAAAGCAGAGACATTACTTTGCCAACAAAGGTTCATCTAGTCAAGGCTATAGTTTTTCCAGTGGTCATGTATGGATGTGAGAGTTGGACTGTGAAGAAGGCTGAGTGCTGAAGAATTGATGCTTTTGAACTGTGGTGTTGGAGAAGACTCTTGAGAGTCCCTTGGACTGCAAGGAGATCCAACCAGTCCATTCTGAAGATCAGCCCTGGGATTTCTTTGGAAAGAATGATGCTAAAGCTGAAACTCCAGTACTTTGGCCACCTCATGCGAAGAATTGACTCATTGGAAAAGACTCTGATGCTGGGAGGGATTGGGGGCAAGAGGAGAAGGGGATGACAGAGGATGAGATGGCTGGATGGCATCACTGACTCGATGGACGTGAGTCTCAGTGAACTCCGGGAGTTGGTGATGGACAGGGAGGCCTGGTGTGCTGCGATTCATGGGGTCGCAAAGAGTCAGACACGACTGAGTGACTGATCTGATCTGATTATTATTTGAGCTTGTTTACATTAAGTTATCATTCAGTTAACTCTCCTGGGTTTGCTTGCCTAATTTTGAAGGAGTTTCTTGACTTTCCCAAGTTGGTCTGGCCATAGAGGAAATATAATGATTATTTTTATGGTCCATGTGATAGTTATACTTCTTATTATAAATTAAAAAAATACCATTCTTATTTACCTGCCATTTTCTCTGAGACTGGATAATTTCAACACATTATTGAGGTTATGCCTGCAGCCATATGAGGTTGACAAAGATCAGGATCTGAGCAGTATAAACTGTGCTTAATTCGCAATGGAAAACATCTCTTAGTAAACATTCTGTAAGTCAAAAAAAACCTGGCAGCTTCCAGATGCATCCCAATAGTACAATATATGCTATCAGTGAGCAATTCAGAGGGGGAAATTTGGTAGGATTATCATGGTCACATCTGGCTAATTCAAGAACTTCATTATTCTATTAGACCAAATTATAAAGAAAAAGTGTTTTGGGAACTTAATTATGCATCAGAATCACCTGCAGGGCTTATTGAAATTTAAGTTGCTGGGCCCCTCCACCAGAGTTTCTGATTCAGTAGGTTTTGGTGGTGGTTGTTTAGTCACTAAGTTGTGTCTGACTTTTGTGATCCCATGGACCATAGTACACAGGCTCCTCTGTCCTTGGGATTTCCCAGTCAAGAATACTGGAGTGGGTTGCCTTTTCCTTCTCCAGGGGATCTATCTTCCCAACCTAGGATTTGAACCCAGGTCTCCTGCATTGCAGGCAGACTCCTATTTTACAGGTGGCTTCTTTACTGACTGAGCTACAAGGAAAGCCCAATAGGCCTGGGGTGGGGCTCATTCCAGGTGATGATGCTGCTGCTAGCTTGGAGACCACATCTTGAGAATCACTGCTCTGAAGTGTTTCAGAATATCACTTTCAAGATAGTCATTTATTTAATGTAAAAACATTTGTTAATATCTGCCATATTCAGGCACCATGCTGGGTTTTGGATATACAATAATAAGCACCTACCAGAAGACAGATAAATAAACTAGGATGCCTATAACTAGAAAAAGTAAGTTGGTAAGCCAATCGAACTACTTCCCATTTGGTTGGTCTCTCCTCTGAAGGAGAATCTATATGGGAATTTAATCAATTTGAATAGCTTGTTTGGAAAATCTAATGTTAGGCGCAAGGATGTTGAGTAATATTAATGAGCAGGGCTGTAGTCAGCAAGGATGCCCAGCTCTATCTACTTCTCTAAACTTCAACCTGCCTCCTTTCTTGCTTGTTCCTCCAAATAGTTCTAGTCAGATTGGATATTGTGTGATTAAATTTGCATATGTATGGCTTTGTTTCCTGTTCCTACGTTTTCCTTCCACACATTTGGATGATAAGGTAAAAGAAGCCTTGCTCCTTAGAACACATCCTGCCACCTTGCTTTTTGGCTAAGAGAAGGGAAAAGTTTCCATTGCCTTTGAAGCAATAGCAGGGGTTCCAACCCAGGATACCCAGACTTTATACCAGGAAGTACTGAAAATTAGCCCAGTTCACCATTACACAGTGCCTTGTTCCCATTGCAGCACTAATTTTTTGAATTTATGTTTAATTAGAGGATAACTGCTTTACAATGTTGTATCGATTTCTGCCATACAACAATGGGAATCAGCCATGTGCTCTGTGCTAAGTTGCTTAGTCTTGTCTGACTCTTTGCGGCCCCATGGACTGTAGCCCACCTCGGTCCAAGGGGAATTTCCAGACAAGGATCCTGGAACGGGTTGCCATGCCCTCTTCCAGGGGATCTTCCCAACCCAGGGATCGAATTCAGGTCTCCTGCATTGCAGGCGGATTCTTTACCATCTGAGCCACCAGGGAAGCCCATGAAATTATCCATAAATATACATTATTTTTTAAAATTTGACTTAGTTTTTTAGAGCAGTTTTATATTTACAGAAAAATTGAGCAAGAATTTTTGATAGAGCATTCCCATATACCCGATTACCACACAGACACAGCCTCCTCTGTATCAATGTCTTGCACCAGAGTGGTACGTTTGTTACAATTGATGAACTTACATTGACACGTCATTGTTACCCACTGTCCAAGTTGACATTAGTGTTCGCTCATTGTGCTATATATTCTGTGGGTTTTGGTGAATGTATAATGACATGTATCTACCATTATAGTATAATACAGAACACTTTTACTTTTCTGAAAATCCTCTGTACTCTACCTGTTTATCCCTCCCTCATCCCCCTGCCTGGCAACTGCTCCTCTTTTTACTGTTTACATAGTTTTGCCTTTTTCAGAATGTTGTGTAGGTGGAATCATATTCATTAATTTTTAAATATTCAGGTGCTTCAAGAACACTGTAGGTGTTTTTCCAGAAATATTGCAGGCTTTTTGTATACCCTAGACAAATGATATTGCCCAGAAAATCAATTCCATAAAGAGAAAATCTGAGAAGCCACTGGGCTATATGCCAAGGCCTTGTGGAAGAAAATACACTGTCAAATTTTCACATGCATGCTCACTCAGTCATGTCCAAGTCTTTGCGACCCCATAGACTGTAGCCCACCAGTCTCCTCTGTCCATGGAATTCTCCAGGCAAGAAATACTGGAGTGAGTTACCATTTCCCCTACTCCAGGGGATCTTTCCGACCACCCCCCACCCCTTCCCAGGGATCAAACCCATGTCTCCACGTCTCCTGCATTGGCAGGCAGATTGTTTACTGCTCCAATGAGCCACCTAGGAAGACCACTATGCTGAAAATAACTCTGGATTCTGCAGAAAACCTGCCTTCCATTAGTCCATCCTTTATTTCTGTGATCAGAGAAGGAATATCAAAATGATAGTTAAAAATTGAATAAAGACCTCAGAGGAGGCCATCTATGTTCTCGAGGCCTCTTTTCCGTTCCAAGCTCTAAGCATCCACAATAGATGCTCCTTTCACTAGAGAAATGAAGCCTCTGAAGACATTCCTTAGACTTTAATGTTTGGATGATTAACAGCCTTGGTGTCCTGAACCCATTACTGATGTTATAAAGTTATGAAACCTCTCCCCAGAAGATAGCTATCCACAAAAGTATCCATAAAATGTCAGGGATTCCACTGAAACCTGAAGACCACTGACTTAATGTAAAAATAATGTAAAACAAAAACAAAACTAAAACTTTAAAAGATTAATACCCTTCTCTGAATGGATATTATCTAACTCACCTGGAACATGATTGACTATCCATCAGTTTGGCTACTGTACCCCATTAGAATAGATGGTGATTGGTTGTTCTGGTGCCATTTGAAAGTCAAATGAATTCATAAAATTTGTAAAGCATTTTCTTGGTGATTATTGAAATAACTTCAAGTTCTTGACCATTTGTGTATGAGGGTCTAATCACTGAAATTCCTAACTACGTTAGAAACTGTAACTTAATGCAAACATTTCTTCAAATACTAATTCTTAGAAATGTATGGATCATGTTACTACTTATTGCTAAACAGAAATATACTCCATAATACAGTTAGTGAATATTCATCCTTTCCTCGTTTCTGTGGTTCTAAGAAAACTGAGATGCTCTTGACATATGCATTAATATACATGAGTTTTCTCCCAGAACTTCTCAGCCATCTCTCATAGGCCCTAACTTTTGCACAGATTTTTCACTCAACACATTCATTGAGTGCCGGGGTCCTGCCCCGGCTGATCCAGGGTATTCGAAGCGGGGACGGCGTCGGCGACCTATTTATTTAAATATTTTATCAAAGATATAAAGAGTAATAGGATGAGGATAGCTCAGTAGGAAAATTCAGTGGAGAAAAGAGGCTGAGTGGCTTGGTTTACGCGGGAGACCAATAAAACTTCAAGACAAGAAGTTTGCACCACTTACGTAGGCCGCAGGCGTCCTTCCGTTCTCCCGAAGGAGAGGAGACACTGAGGCCTCCCCGGTCGGATCTTAGAAGCCCAGGCATAATTAGTAAGCATGGTGGGTTCCGCGCTCCAGATGGAGACCCAGCCAGAGTGAGAGAGAGAGCGACATGGGGAGACCAGTATTTCGAGAAACTGATCCCAATTCTTTATTTTCCGTGGTCTACTTTTATACATTGAGATGTTATGCAAAAGTCACGCGGGGTCAGCAGTCCTGACTTTTATCAAAGTCAGGTGCTTCATACAAATGTATACAGAGGTCTTAGGGGTGTTACATCATCTTCTGGCCAGGGGGGCCTGCTGACAATTTACGACCCTCTCCTTGTGACAGCGGTCAGTCAATCAGGACACTTATTTCTCCAGGGCTGATTATTCTCAAAACAGATGCCACCCAAATAAAGTTACATTCCTACAGGGTGAGGGTGTAGTGGGTTTTAGTTAAGGAAAGAATTTACTTAGCCTAAGGTCTAACGTGATTAATATCAAAGGTTAATTCTATATATTCATTAATGTGTGTAAGGGCAGGGGATATGGAGACTTAGCAACAAACATTGGCTCAACAAATGAAAAACCCTTCACCAACACAATTTCTAATTAGCCCATTATACTTATACTAATAGTTTTCTAACTTTTCTAAGGAACCTGTTTTTAGAAGGTTTAAAGCATCTTGTGCCTCTCACGGTTGGGAGGCTGTGAGCGATCACATGTGGCCGGACAAGCCTGTCAGGCAGGCCAGAGAACCTTCAGAGGAGTTTGTAGGTTAAAACACTCTTATCACGCCCAGGAATTATTATAAACTGGAGCTCTAAGTTAACTCCTTCTCCAAAAGAGGTGGTGGGGGACAGCCCCCCCGTAAAGTCAGAGGTGTAGGTAAGAGCTCAAAGTAGTAAAGTAGGCAGGCTCTGGTTATGGGGGTAGATGCTCGAGGAGTTCCAGGGGGACTCCTGAGGCTCAATCCCGCCTTTGCGTATGTCGAGCCTCCTTCCTCATGACCTTTGTCACGGGCGGAGTACCTCACTCTGGCCCCCAACAATTGAGGGCGCATTCAATGCCCCAGCACTGCACTAGACCCTTGCTGCTGCTATTGCTAAGTCGCTTCAGTCGTGTCCGACTCTGTGCGACCCATAGACGGCAGCCCCCCAGGCTTCCCGTCCCTGGGATTCTCCAGGCAAGAACACTGGAGTGGGTTGCCATTTCCTTCTCCAATGCGTGAAAGTGAAAAGTGAAAGTGAAGTTGCTCAGTCCTGTCCGACTCTAGCGACCCCACGGACTGGGCTCCTCTATCCATGGGATTTTCTAGGCAAAAGTACTGGAGTGGGGTGCCATTGCCTTCTCCGACTAGACCCTTAGGGTACACAGATAGAAGCTGAAATAGCGAAAACAGAGTGTAGTAAGGAACTAAATAAAGATACAAATCCCATTTGTGGAATTTTTTTTTTTTTTAAATCTTAGACACATTATTTAGTATCTTTGAAACCATTTCCCCATCTGAAATAGAAAGGAGTAGCAATAATTACTGAGTAGATTGATGATACATAATATATCTCACGTTGACATAACCTATTTTATTCTGCGTTTTGGGGCTCTTGCTTTCAAAGAAATATTTTTTCCTCATCTTTTCCCCACAGATTGAAAGTATCTGAATGTAGTTGCAGTGAAAATTTACTTTTCTATATTAGTTGTTGGTGTTAAGATTTCCCTCCCTTGGTTATTTTCAGCCTTTTCTCATATCCATCAAGTGTACATACTTCAGGGCAGAGTAGGATCCTTTTCCTACTACTACATGCAAAAAGTCTTTTGCCAAGAATTTAGCTGTGATGTGCTTGGCACACAGCAGAGCAACAGAAAGAGAAATGAATGGTCACTGCAATTATAAATGGGTTAACATTCCACTGTACTGCAAAAGAATAGATTTCAGGCAAGGCTGCAACAAGAGATTGAGGGGAGGGGGCATGTACAACTGACTCCATTCAAACATGGAAACAAACCCTTCTAAGAAAGATTACAGAAAGAAACACCTGCTATCCAATTCTTCACATAAAAATTTGGCCCAAATACAGGGGGCAGTTTGAAACAACTTTAATATCCCAAGTTAAAGGAACCAAATAAGAGAATTGTACAAATGAATTCCTGAGAATGGACCTTTATAATTCTGACTGCTATTTAAAACCAATAGAGTATAAGTCAGAGTTCAGAGCTCATCTTTTCCATCTTACATTTCCAGAAAATGTTTTTCTTTTGTATCAAGATTTAGTATAGCCACTTGAAAAATTACAAAATTCTGGCTGGGACCGTGACCCTTCACTGGTGTTTTCTGCTTTTCTCAGCTACTGGCAATGTAAGCCCGAAAAGCTATTGGCTCAGATTCTCTCCAGTTTCTGCGGCCATTATTTTCTTCGCCTTCGTCCTTCCCTTCTACCTCTGCCCACTCTCCCTCCTCTTCTTCCTCTGTGCCTTTTCCCTCTTCTTTTGATTGAAGTACAATTTTCATACAATAAGATGCACAGATATAAGATAAACATTTAATTAACTTTGATACATGAAATTGCCTATGTAGCCCACATATCTATTAAGATATAAAATACTCCCATCATCCTAGATAGATTTGGAATCAGCACAAGAGAGCTATCTCAATTGCCTGGAAACAACCAATGTTTTGGGTTCTTTCACCATAGATTAGCTTTTCTGGTAGTAGAAGTTTTTCTTTGTATCTAGCTTTTATTCTTTTTGGAATTCATCCATGTCACTGCACCTATTGGTAATCTGTTCTATTACTGAATCAGTTTATAATATGTAAACATACCACAATATATTTATACTTTCTCCTATTGATAAATATTTGTGTAGTTTTCAGTTCTGTGACTTTGTAAATAAAGCTACTGGAAGCATGTCCTAAATATAAATTTATTTGTTTGCAAATGGTATTTATAATTTTATTTTTTGAATAAAATTGTTGTTAGTATATGTAGACAATAAATTATCTATATTCTAAAATTTTCTTTATTTATTATAGTTATTTTGTAGATTCCTGAAGATATTCTCTGAAAATAATTATGTTGTCTGCAAGTGAAGACTGTTTCGCTTCTTTTATTTCTCAATGCAATAATGAATAGAAATGGTGAAACCCAACACCCTATTTTATTCCATCTCAGGTGAAATGATTCAGTCTCTATTAAGAGTGATCTTGTTGTGCCTTTTTATACATGCCCTTTGCCTGGTTTGGGAAGTTTCTATGCATTCTTAGTTTGTTAAGATTTTTTAATCATACATTTAGCATTGAATTTGATGAAGTGCAAGATCTGTATCCATTCAGATAATCATAAGACTTTTCTTCTTTATGTTATTTCAATATTGCAGTTTATAATGATTGCCTTTTAAGTGTTAAACTAAATTTGCATTCCTGAGATGAACATATCTTCTTTCTCATAATGTAGTAAAACTTTACTGTTTTGCTGAATTTGATTTGCTGGCACTTTGTTATAAAATTATGTACCTGGATTCATGAAGAATATTGGTGTGCAATTTTGTTCCCTGTAATGTATTTATTTGGTTTAAACATCAGGTTTATGATATGGCAAGTATTCCATTTTTCTCTTTCTATTGAAAGAGAATGTTTTATTTTAATGAGAAGATTCAGTTCAGTTCAGTTGCTCAGTCATGCCGACTCTTTGCGACCCCATGAATTGCAGCACGCCAGGCCTCCCTGTCCATCACCAACTCCCGGAGTTCACTCAAACTCATGTCCATTGAGTCAGTGATGCCATCCAGCCATCTCATCCTCTGTCATCCCCTTCTCCTCCTGCCCCCAATCCCTCCCAGCATCAGAGTCTTTCCCATTGAGTCAACTCTTCGCATGAGATGGCCAAAGTACTGGAGTTTCAGCTTTAGCATCATTCCTTCCAAAGAACACCCAAAGCTGATCTTCTTTAGGATGGACTGGTTGGATTTCTTTGCAGTCCAAGGGGCTCTCAAGAATCTTCTCCAACACCACAGTCCAAAAGCATCAATTCTTTGGTGCTCAGCTTTCTTCACAGTCCAACTCTTAATTCCATACATGACCACTGGAAAAACCATAGCCTTGACTAGATGGACCTTTGTTGGCAAGGTAATGTCTCTGTTTTTGAATATGCTATCTAGATTGGTCATAACTTTCCTTCCAAGGAGTAAGCGTCTTTTAATTTCATGGCTATAATCACCATCTGCAGTGATTTTGGAGCCCCCCAAAATAAAGTGTGACACTGTTTCCACTGTTTCCCCATCTATTTCCCATGAAGTGGTGGGACCAGATGCCATGATCTTCGTTTTCTGAATGTTGAGCTTTAAGCCAACTTTTTCACTCTCCTCTTTCACTTTCATCAAGAGGCTTTTTAGTTCCTCTTCACTTTCTGCCATAAGGGTGGTATCATCTGCATCTCTGAGGTGATTGATATTTCTTTGGGCAATCTTGATCCCAGCTTGTGCTTCTTCCAGCCCAGCGTTTCTTACAATGTAATCTGCATACAAGTTAAATAAGCAGGGTGACAATATACAGCCTTGACGTACTCCTTTTCCTATTTGGAACCAGTCTGTTGTTCCATGTTCTGTTCTAACTGTTGCTTCCTGACCTGCATATAGGTTTCTCAAAAGGCAGGTCAGGTGGTCTGGTATTCCCATCTCTTTCAGAATTTTCCGCAGTTTACTATGATCCACACAGTCAAAGTCTTTGGCATAGTCAATAAAGCTATTACTATTTCTGAAAAGTTTGTGCTACAGTGCTACAGTGCTACAGTGAGTGAAACAATCTGGTATTTTCATTGTGGAAAAATTTTGTGAATAAATTTATCTAATAGACTATTTTTATTTTCAATATTTATAAAGGTTTTATTTCTCCAAGAATTTGTACATGATTTCCAAGTTGTCAGATTTATTGGCATAAAATTGTTTATAATAATCTCATAACTTTTTTCTATCTGTGGTAATTGAATTAATGGTAAATTTTATTCATGATATTGATAATTTGCTCTCTACTTCCTAACTGATCTCTCTAACTAGGAACAAATGTAAAGATATTTTCAAGGAACTAAACTTAGGTTTTGCTAGATTGTTTTATTTATTTATTTATATCATTAATTTTTGTTCATATCTTTATTATTTCTACCTTACCACTTTAGGTTTTCTTTTTCTTAATTTCTTTAAGTGAACTTTTTAGATCACTAATTTTAGAGCTTCCTTTTTTTCTAATATGAGATTTAAAGGTGTACGTTACCCTTTAATCAATGCTTTAGCTACATGCTACAAGTTTTGATATTTTGTGATTTCATTATCATTTAGTTAAAAATATTTTCCAGGTTTATTTGGGATTTCTTCTTTGACTCATGGACAATTTAGAACAATTGGGGTATTGTCTAATATCCAAGTATTTCAGGAATTTTCAGGATGGTAAAAAAGCAAATATTTATATATTTAACAAACCAATATAGAGACTGTTCCCTGATGAAAATTAAGAAATAAGTAGCACAGATGGTTTTTCTGGGGGAATGTCTATTTGCTTTCTTAAGTACTGAACAATGAGTTTTAAAATCTTCAGCT
Organism: Bos grunniens; assembly: GCF_055505025.1. Classification (NCBI taxonomy): domain Eukaryota; kingdom Metazoa; phylum Chordata; class Mammalia; order Artiodactyla; family Bovidae; genus Bos; species Bos grunniens. The sequence goes on along the minus strand of NC_141167.1, from coordinate 36,214,191 downwards.
ATACTTGTGGATTAATTTATCTTTCCTTTTTGTTCTCTTAAGTTTTGTTTCCTATAATTTGAAACTCTGTTATTAGATGCATGAATATTTAAGATTGCTATATATTTCTGCTGGAGACATTTTTTTTATCATAGTGATATATCTCCTTTCATCTCTAATAATATTTCTTGTTCTGAAGTCTCCTTAGTCTGTGTTATTAATACAGCCAAGCTACCTGTCTTTAAATTAGTGTTTGTATGATATATATTTGTTGTACCTTTATATTATCTGTAGCTTTATATTTTCAGTTTGTTTCTTGAAGACATTATTTACTAGAGTCTTGCTTCTCATAGAGTCTAATGTTGTCAATCCTTAATTGGGGTATTAGTGAAAGCGAGGTCGCTCAGTCGTGTCCAACTCTTTGCAACCCATAGACTATAGCCTACCAGGCTCCTCTGTCCGTGGGATTTTCCAGGCAATAGTACTGGAGTGGATTGCCATTTCCTTCTCCAGGGGATCTTCCCAACCCAGGGCTCGAACCCGGGACTCCCGTATTGTAGACAGACGCTTTATCATCTGAGCCACAATTATTGATATGAATGAGTAAACTATGCTATCTTTGGTGTGTTTTCTAATGGTCCCATTTCTTTTTATTTATTTTTTATCTGCTTATCCTCTCTTCTTTCAGCATAACTGAGTGTATTTTAGTATTTTATTTTATTTTCTTCTTAATCTTTTGGCTACACCTCTTGAATTTTAGTTACTGTTTATAGGATTTCCAATATATGACTGTACATATAAAACAAGAATCTTACACTTGATCCCTTCTCAACATTTGCACTACTCTTGTCATATACTTTATTTCTATAAACTTCATATTATGTTGTTACAATTTTTGCTTTAGATGGTCACTAATCTTTTAAAATATTAAAACATAAGAATAGTATTTTTTACATGTATCCACATTTAGCATTTCCAATGTTCATTTATATAGATATGGATTTCCAACTATTATCTCAGCCTATGGAACTTCCTAGTTTTTGCTGTCCTGGCCTACCGGTGGTAGAGTCTCTTGAGTATTTGTGGCCTGAAAAATTTTAATTTCATTTTCATTTTAAAGAAGATAAACTTAATCCTAGATCTGGGGCTCTGAAGACTGTCTCTTGCTGTTCAATTTTTTCCAAGCTGTTTCAAGGACACTCTCCTAGACATGTAGAGCCATACTATAACATGATAAGAGGAGCTCACACATCCTTCAACTGAGTGAGTTCCAAGCTTACCTTTATTATAACCATTATTTGAAATAGCCTTTGTTGCTTCCTTCAGGTTGTATACTACTACCAGCCATTTGTTTCTACTATATCTCATTATTCAGTATGTATTTGCATCTGTTATCAGTAATAACTCTCCTAATATCTGAAAGACACTGAACAAATTGCCCAAGGCATTATGTTGAAAATAATCAGCATGGTAAAAACAAGTATACACCATTGGCTAGGAAGTAGATCTGGATGCTAGTTCCACATTTTTCAATAATTAGCTTCAGGTTTGTCCTGGAGCATCTTGAGTCTTGGCTAACTCATTGTTTTCTCATCTGTAAAATGGAGAAAATACATATTTCATGAAATTGCTGTGGAACTAACTAATGACATAGAAAAGTGCCAGACCTGAACTCAATCAGTCATTGCTGAACCTGAATGATTCACATGAACATGATGTGAAAATGCCAAGAGTTACTTACATAGAAATCGTCAAGATGAATTACAACATATTGACTGGACTTCTATCCAAACACAAATAACTTCTGAAAATTTAGAAAATGGATTTAGGTAAAGCAAAGTGATTTGAAAATGTTAGTTTTAAGAAGAATCCTGGAAGGATGGGGGTGTGAAATGATGATCCTGGAAAGTTTTAATAACATCTCATTCAAATCAATTTAATTCCACTCAACTCATTTTATTTGGGTTTCTTCCTAGTACCAAATTCTAATAATTAGGAAATGAAAAAAAAAATCCCTTCCATCAAGGAACCTACAACTTAATGAGAAACAGGTAACATATAGTGACGCATTGTAACATTTTGTCCAGGTGTGCAGGCTTTGGCATGAAACTACCTGATTTGGAATCCCTGCTTCCCAACTTACTAATTGTATGACTCTTGACAAACTATTTTACCTCACTATGAGTATTTGTCAAGGTAGCGCTAGATTCTGTTAAAGACAAAAATCTCTGTGGCTTGACATAACAGAAGTTTACTTATTCATCTTGTAAAATCCAAATGTTGATTGGGTTGGGTGTGGTGGGGAAGCTCTGCTCCACATCCTTGTTCAGGGCCTAGAATGGATGATGACTGCTCAAGGCACTGGCATCCAGCTAACAGACGGGGAAGAGAGAGAGTGGAGGATCACACCAGAAGTCTGTGCAGGTCAGACCTGGGAGTGGACAACATCTAATATTCTGTGGGCAAAAACATAAAAGACAGGAAAAGGAAGCCCAAGTGTGTGTCTAGACAGAAAGGGAAATGGATTCAATGAATAGATGTGTTTCAGTTTTTGCATGTGTAAAATCAAAGTAATAATAGTATCCATCACAAATAGTAATAGGAGCTCAGTGGAATAATGCACATAAAGCACTTAACCCAGTGCCTAACTCATGGTGTTTGTTGGCTGTTTTTACTGTAGGTGCTATGACAAAGGTAAAATAGTGGATTCTACAAGCATACAGAGCGGGGCATAATAAACGGACACTAGGATATCAGCTAAGACTAAACAGGGGTAATAGGGCTGTAACAGTCAGTTGTGCCGCTTCCTCAAATCATTAGGTGTAATATGCAAAATTTCATGGTGCCATTATGTGTCTTCAGGGTCAGCCACATCCCCCAGCCATCTCTTTTCTTATAAAAATTTTCTCTTATATTTTGGCTTCTTTTTCAGCCCATGATGAGGGGGAAAAAAATTACTAACACTGAGAAAACACTCCAGATAGGAAACACACTTTAATCATTGTGGACCGTCTGCTTAAGAATACTTTGAATTTACTTTTGCTGAGATCCAGCCTGTAATATTGTATAGCAGTTGCTATATTTTCAAAGTACAATCTCCAAAATGGAAAAACTTTTAATGTGCTCTATTTTTTCTATAGTTTCACTTAATTCCAATTTAAAAGCCACATTTTACCTTGTGGTTAAAAAAAAAAAAAACAAAACACGCAGTTAGTCTATTTCATGTAAATTCGGTCATTTCAGGTTTAAATTCAGTCTTCTGAGGATTTCCTCAGATATGACTAGAGTCATATCTAAATTTTGCAGATACCCTTCAGAGAATCTTAGCTCTTGTGGCTACCATGTGTTCACATGTGGCATTGACATGTATATGATCCTGCCTGGTTCTTATGTGTTTCATACCTCTACGCTGGCTTCTTCTGGAGAAGGGACCTGTTTGCCTAGGACAGTCCCAGTTACACTTATTATGTTGGTATTCTTGCCCACTTACTGTCTCCTTTCACTCTTTAATATCACCCTAATTTGGAAAATAACTCATGTGGTCATGTTGGTTGAGGTTCTGCATTGCCACATGGCCACTTTCTGTTCCAAGTCTACTTGTCTTGACTTTGATACCCACTGAAGTCCATCTGCTCCCCAGTTTTCCTCACTTCTTCAGAACATAAAAAGATATGGGTGCTTCCCCACTCCATTCCACTCTAGTCTAGGGCCAGGGAACACTACATCTCAAGGATCTTGGCTCTCTTTTCTCTGAAAACTCCATGCAGTCATCTCCTCCTCCCTGAGTCACTTTATTTTTGTCAAGCTCCTACTTCTCATGAAGGGCTTTTTAGGTGAATCCCAGATCACTTTCCAGATAAACTATAAATGGTATTTATTCTCCTAAATGTGTATTAATTGATCAACTAATGTTTGTAATCTAAATGTGTTTTGGTAAAAGGATTTAAAAAGATCTCTCTTGTGAGCAGGAAAGGCAAAATCATTGGCTTATGTAACAGTGCCCCGGTTTCTGGAGCACCCATTTCTCATGGTTAGTGCACAGTCTTGGCTTTGTACCAACAAAGCCTGACTTAAATCATGGCCTTATTACTTTAGAACTCTGAGACTTTAAAATATATAGAATAAAAATATCTCTCCTATAGATACGGTGAGATGAGATAGTTATAAATATATACAGATATAGATATATAATGGTATTTTTGCTCAGAGCTGGACCAAGTGTCTAGGAATGCTGGTTATTATAATAATTATTATTAGCTGAGAGGCAGTGGAATCTAAGTGATATAAAATGATGTAGCTTCAAATTTCTCCTGGGAAACTCACTGCACCTCTTTAATTCACATGTGTTTTATCTACAATATGACAATAAAAATGTTATTCCATGAGATGTTCAGTGTATAGTGAAAATAGTTTTTTGAGCTCCTGCTTTGGGTCAGATTCTTGTCTCCATCTTGTTTCACCTCAGCAATAATGCTAAGATAAGTGAAGCTCATTATCCACCATGACAGACTGGGTAGAAAATGGTAGAACCAGGCTTTTAAGTCATGAGATAATGCGTAAAAAATGAATAAGTAACATAAAGTGCCTCACACAGGCTTGAAAAGGAGACACTAGGAGTCATGCTATCTAGGAGAATTTTATACTGTTTCTTCTTTTATGAACAGAGGCAATAGGAAAGTCAAGGGAAGTTGATGGCTTTGCCCTTTCCTGGTGGTGTATTTGAAGGCTCATCACTTTCCTGCCACTTGGAAGTATGTGATTCATACCCCAGACCTGGGATTCAGATGTGACTTCCTAAGAGGCCAGGGATTTTGACTACCTGTTCTTCCAGCCTCATTTTCTCATATGATCCAGAGGCATTTGATTGTCTCTGTTGGTGCCCTGGCAAGAACCCATACTTTCATTTCCAGCAAGTGATCTTACTCTGTTTCTGGCCATGTCCACCGCTTTCTCTGAAGCATGGCTGGGCGTCTCTTGTCACTCCTGGCACTGCTCAGGCACCGGGCTCTGCTGCCTCCACATATTGACTGCCAGCTTCTCTTCTCCACCTCAGCTTTCCTAAGGCTAAAGGAATTGCTGAATCTGGAGATATGGAGTCCTGGCTGCCAACTTCCATTAAGAGTGTATCCTTGTCCAGGTCACTTAACTTCATTGAGTCTTGTAGTACTGTAGTACTTCACCAGTAAGTATTAATATAATTTTATTCAAAGTCACCTTCAAACAAAGTGAAGGTTGAGTTCATCTCAGCCACTCTCCTTTCCCATCAACAAAGCTTGGTATCCGCATTCCCTCTGGTACTGTGCTGAGCTGTCCGTAGCCTTCTACCTTGCAGTCTCCCAGGCCTGGCTTACCTGAGGGTGAAAACCCTGGGTTTACCATACTATCCTCTGCCCCATTTTTCTTCAACATTTATATTTGCTGCTAGTGTTTCATGATCTCAAGACTTTCTGACTTTTAAAAGCCTTTCTAAAGGGGCTTTTACTATCATATTAAATACCATTCATCTGGGAAGTTGAGTTCTCCAATTTGAACTTACCTGATCCTTTTGTCTCTTTCACCATTAGCATTCAGTCATTTATCAACTGTGTCTTCAGGATTGCATGCAGTGGAATTTAACAGAGGCCAGTCCATAGTGAATTAGTTAAATCAAGTTTCCTTTTTCTCAGAAACACATTTAAGAGTGAGTTGTCAGAGGCAAGCAACAATGTTGGCCTAAGTCAACAAGGACTTAAGTAAGCTCTTCCAAGCTTCCTATTTCATCCATAGCATGGACTTTCTTACAATCACAAAACGGGAATAAATGGGGAAGACCATCAACAAAAGACATGTATTGGCTGAGTCTGTCCCCCTTCATCAGAACATGGTAGCTTTCCCAAGAGATGTCCTCCACTGGTGGCCTGGTGCCTTTTGTATTAATATATATCTCATGGGCCAGGACTATGTCACCTGCCATTTTCCAGCTTCAAAGACTGAAAGAGGAGTTATTTAATTCCTTGCTGTCCTCCATAAAATTGAAGTTATAGTCATAAGAGAGAGAAGAAAATCAGTAGAAGGTGTATTTTGTTGTTTACTTGCTAAGTCATGTCCGACTCTTTTGTGACCGCATTGACTGTAGGCGGCCAGGTTCCTCTGTCCATGGGATCTCCTAGGCTAGAATACTGGAGTGGGTTGCTGTTTCCTTCTCCAGGGAATCTTCCCAACTCAGGGACCAAACATATGTCTCCTGCATTGGCAGGCAGATTCTTTACCACTGAGCCTCTAGGAAAGCCCCAATATAAGGTAAAAAACTTAAAATGTTTGCCATGCTCCATTGTAGCAATTTTATTTTCTAAATATTTCTTTGCTTCATGACTTCTCCTCCTTCCCTGTTCTCTTCACTGCTTGGTTGGATGGTTACAATTGCCTACTAATTGGTCACTGTGTTTCATGCTTGTTGTCGTTGCTGTTCAGATACCCAGTCATGTCTGATTCTTTGCCATCCCATGGACTGCAGCACACCATGCCTCCCTATCCCTCACCATCTCCTGAAGTTTGCCCAAGTTCATGTCCATTGCATCAGTGATTCTATCTAGCCATCTCATCCCCTGATGCCCTCTTTTCCTTCCACCCTCAATCTTTCCCATTATCAGGGACTTTTCCAATGAGTCAGCTGTTCACATCAGATGACCCAAATACTGGAGTTTCAGCTTCAGCATTAGTCCTTCTAATGAGTATTCAAGGTTGATCTCCCCTAAGATTGACTGGTTTGATCTACTTGCTGTCCAAGGAACTCTCAGGAGTCTTCTCTAGTACCACAGTTCAAAGGCTCAATTCTTCAGTGCTCTGCCTCCTTTATGGGCCATCTCTTACAACTGTACATGAACATTGGGAAGATCAAAGTAGACCAAGACAATAGTTTCACAATTATTCTTTTAAAATTATTTCCCACCCATTGCAATTTCTCTAAAATGATGGTCTAATCTGCCAGTCTCCCATCATCTCTCCAGTAGTTCCTTACCATTTACAAGATAAAATTCACTCCTGAGGATGCTGTCCAGTGCTTCCCATGTTCTGGCTCCATCTACATTTTCCTTCTCAACTCCTTTGCATTCTATTTTCTGTCCCAGACTTATCCATTTACCCAGAAATACTGGGAGTTCTTGCTGCCGTACTCTATTTCACACCTCTGTGCAAAAGTGAAAGTAGTGTCCTCTCCCTCTTTCTTAGTGTTTTCCAATCTTCAAGGGGCATCATCTTTCCCTGAGCCATTTCTGTTACCGACAGTATAGGCAAGGAGCATGTGTCATGCAGGACAGGCTCTATAATTTGTTGGACCCAGTGAAAATGAAATGAAGCCTCCGGTTCAAGAATTTCAAGACAGTAACAGTAGGACACTAAACCAAACATAGGACCCTGTGAAAGCGAAAGTGTTAGTTGCTCAGTTATGTTCCACTCTTTGACCTCATGGACTGTAGCCCCCCAGACTCCTCTGTCCATGGAATTCTCTAGGCAATAACAGTGTAGTGGGTAGCCATTCCCTTCTCCAGGAGATCTTCCCAACCCAGGGATTGAACCCGTGTCTCCTGCATTGCAGGGGGAATCTTTACCATCTGAGCCACCAGGGAAGCCCGGTGCAGCTACATAAACCCCATGCCCTTGAAGCTGTCCCTGCTCCTGGGTCCCACACATCTCAGGTTTCCTGTGTTGTTGACTATTGGCTGGCCTGTCGCTCCCACCAGACTATGAGCCTCTTGAGGATAAAGACTGGGTCACTGTCATCTCTGTGTTACAGACCATGGCACATGCATAGAGGAAACAGAGTACACTGGATTTTTCCAACAGAACATTCTCTAAGGTCAGGGCTAGTAAGCTTCCCTCCCACCACACCTCAATTAGGGGGAAGCTGATTAAAGTTCTGGATCAAGAACCAGCTCCTTGTCTGGTGGCTCCTGCCTGCGGGATGTGTTTTGCATCAGTCCTGAACTCAAGTTTAGCAGCATGTGGGGAAATTTCCACACATTCTTTAGGCTTAGTTTTGTGAGACACAGTATAGCTGTTGAGCAAGGATTTCTAGGAAATTAGAAGATTGTCAAAGCAGTGCACATTGCAGGAATTAAATATACTGGTAACAGCAGGGCTGTAACAATGAGAAAGGAAGAAAATTGCTGGAAAGTGAGTCCTGCCGAGCTGTGTGCATGAGCTCCGTGCAGCTGCAAGCTAGGCACTTGTTTAGGGTTTTTCTTTGCGTGACTTGATGGAAAGGAACCCTGACCCAGCATCTCAGCCTATGTTTGTATCCTAGATCTACCACTCACTAGCGAGCTGTTCCTGGGAAAATTACTAAGCTTTCTCAGTTTCCTAGATTCCTCAAGTATAAAATCAAGGCATTACTACTGTAATCAAAATGATTAAATTAATAAAATAAGCTAAACTGCATAGCATTACCCAGAATATAGAAAGCACATAATAAGTATTTCCCATACTAGATGTATTTTAGTTACACATTCAGACTACACATTATTTGAATTCAAACAACAACCTTCTATGTATTTTTCAACTCTCATTTGCCAGGAATTCTAACTGTGGATTTTCCTTTAATATGGTCTGTTTGTGTTTGTTCCTGTCCAGATCTGCATCCACCTTGTGCTCACATGAATGAGGAAGGTCAGTAAGAGTGTACAGAGGCTTAAAGACAGACCGACTTGGTTCTACTATTTACAACTATGTGCTTTGGGGCAAGCAGTCACCGACCCTCAGCTTTCTCATATTTTTGCACAGATTGATTTAGAGTTATGGAGATTTTATAAAATGATGCTTTTAAAACCCAAATACACTGGAGTACCTTGCCCATGGTAGATGCTTCATGACAGCTAGTTTTATTGTCACTCCAGCAGCAGTTGACCCTATACTAGAGTCAGCTGCTAGAAGGAGTGTATTCTAATGCCTACTGCTTAAACTATATCTGTGCATTCACCTATATTATGGGCAAGTTGATCAACATATCCAGGTTTGTGAGAGGAATGAGATCATCTATAAAACATTTCTCCACAGCAGTCCCTATACACTAGCTAACATCTATTGAGATAACCACACAATTTAGGTATTAGTATGATCTCTGTTTCACAGATGAGGAAAATGGGCTTAGGGAGACAAAATAAGACCCATAGAGTAAGAAAATGATGAAGCTGGGTTCCCACCCAAGCCACCTGCCTCTCCAGACTTCTGCTTAAACTACATGTCTTGAGACCCATGAAGTCCCTCTAGGAAAGGGTCCTTGGGTCTGCAACTCTTCACTTCTCTTTCTTAGATTTGGAACACCTATCTGAGGCAGAGCTTCTAAAACCTCCAAATGATTCCCTGGACACTCAGCAAACATAAAATTCACTCTTGTTTCTACAAGAATAAAAAGGAGAGTAGGTATCGCTGTGGAAGAACAAGCTGGTCCTCATGCCTGGGAATGAAATCTACTTCTGCTCTCTTTCTAAAGCTCCTGAGTTTGGCTGTGTGGCACTTTGGTGCTGCCAGAAGCCTTTTCCCACCACAGCAGTGAAGATGAAGGCACTGGTGTCTGGTGTTCCCACCTAGAAGGGAGTCCAGACAGCCGACTACCTATCATTATAAAGGAGTTGGGAAGGGTGTCTGTGGTTTTTGCCCACTCGGCATCCATTCCAATCTGGTCAAAATGCCCTGATTTATTTTTGGAGAAACACTCCACTCTTAGTCCTTGTGATTCAATCAGTACTGGCTCTGGAACTTGGTCACACCTATCAGAGTCATCCAGTCCATTACTATTTTTGATGAAAATTATTGGAGAATAAGTCTCTCTTTACTCAAGAGAGAAACTTTTCTCATTTCTGTGGGGTCCTTAACTGTTAGAATATATACCTGATGGCCATCTTGCCTGCCTACCTGCCCAAGAATGAAGAAAACTCAGAGGAAAGCAGAGTGAAGGGTAAAAATGGCAAACATTCCTGATGTTGTCTGAGTACACAGACCTGACTGTGCCTGAAGCCAGCACTTCTATGGTGGTACAAATCTTAATGAGTACAAAGCTTAAGATGTGTAAGGAAGGACATCTAATTCTCTTCTTCAAAATGCTTTTCTAACCATGTGATTCCATTGAATCCAGCTATTACTCTCTCCCAATGTATAGTGGGCAGTACTATACATTGTATATATGTATAGTATGTAAGGTGAGGGTGTCACCTTACATGGCCAAAGAGACTTTGCAGATTTGATTATTAGAGAATCTTAAGATGAGAGACTCTCCTGGATTATTCTGGTGGACCAAATATAATCATTAGAGTCTATAAGAGGATGCAGGACAATCAGAGTCGGAGTAGGAGATATGATAGCTGGAGCAGGAGTTAGAATGATGAGATTGCTGGCTATGGATATAGAGAAAGAAATCTAAACAGCCTTTAGAAGCCAGAAAGGGCAAGAGGATGGCTTCTCCCTTAGAGCCTCTAGAAAGAAGTATAGCCCTGCTGACACTTTGGTTTTAGCCTAGTGAAATTCATCTTGGACTTCTGAGCTACAGAACTGTAAGATAATAACTCTGCTTTTTTTTTTTTTTTAAGCCACTGAGTTTGTGGTAATTAGTTACAGCAGCACTTGGAATCTAATATAAATAAATATAAATCTCATATACCTTATGCTTATCTTTCATGAGATATCACTAATGACTACCATGGAGAACTGAACATGTGCCCAGAAATGTTTAGGCTTTTATTTTTTATTTTTGCATGGTTTAATCTTATATTCTCATAACAGCTCTGAGAAAGATAAGGGTAGACCATTAAGAGCATCTGCTCCACCTAGTCAGCCTGTGACACCCTGACAGGCTCACATTTTCAGTGTGTTCATTGCATGGTTTTGGTCTGCAAGTAATAGGGAAAAATAAACTTGACTTAATGAGAGAATTTATCTTATGTAATAATTTTGAATTTAGTGAGTTTCTAGGGTTTATTAAACTCAATGATCTCATCAAAGATGCACTGTGGTTTCTGTCCTTAGCTATCTCTCCATGATTACAAGTCTACTGCAGGTTCAAATATTAGCAAGTCCCTCAGCAGCCAGAGGCACATATGGGAAGCTTCTCTTCATCCACACATTTTAATTTCAAGAGCAAATAATCCTACCCTGAAGTTCTTCCTCCTAAATTTACCTTTAAAAAAAAAAAAAAAAACTTTTACCCTACATTGTTTTTTCTAGAAAATGCAGTTCTCTTTTACATTGAAAAAAAAAAAAATCTTTTGGTTTTCCAGAAATGTACTGAGATTTTATCACAATTTTTGTAAAACACTGTCATTAATGACAACAGCATTTAAGGAATTTAGTTACCAATATAACATATGTGTATTAGTGTACACTTATACCTGTTTCATTTAGTGTGAAACTATGCATCAGTTCAGTTCGGTTCACTTCAGTCACTCAGTCGTGTCCAACTCTTTGTGACCCCATGAATCACAGCACACCAGGCCTCCCTGTCCATCACCAACTCCTGGAGTTCACTCAAACTCATGTCCATTGAGTCGGTGATGCCATCCAGCCATCTCATCCTCTGTCATCCCCTCCTCCTCCTGCCCTCAATCCTTCCCAGCATCAGGGTCTTTTCCAATGAGTCAACTCTTTGCATCAGGTGGCCAAAGTATTGGAGTTTAAGCTTCAGCATCAGTCATTCCAATGAACACCCAGGACTGATCTCCTTTAGAATGGACTGGTTGGATCTCCTTGCAGTCCAAGGGCCTCTCAAGAGTCTTCTCCAACACCACAGTCCAAAAGCATCAATTCTTTGGCGCTCAGCTTTCTTCACAGTCCAACTCTCACATCCATACATGACCACTGGAAAAACCATAGCCTTGACTAGATGGACCTTTGTTGGCAAAGTAATGTCTCTGCTTTTGAATATGCTATCTAGGTTGGTCATAACTTTCCTTCCAAGGAGTAAGCGTCTTTTAATTTCATGGCTGCAATCACCATCTGCAGTGATTTTGGAGCCCCCAAAATTAAAGACAGCCACTGTTTCCACTGTTTCGCCATCTATTTGCCATGAAGTGATGGGACCAGATGCCATGATCTTCATTTTCTGAATGTTGAGCTTTAAGCCAACTTTTTCACTCTCCTCTTTCACTTTTATCAAGAGGCTTTTTAGCTCCTCTTCACTTTCTGCCATAAGGGTGGTGTGTCATCTGCATATCTGAGGTTATTGATATTTCTCCCGGCAATCTCTATTCCAGCTTGTGCTTCTTCCAGTTCAGTGTTTCTCATGATGTACTCTGCATAGAAGTTAAATAAGCAGGGTGACAATGTACAGCCTTGACGAACTCCTTTTCCTATTTGGAACCAGTCTGTTGTCCCATGTCCAGTTTTAACTGTTGCTTCCTGACCTGCATATAGGTTTCTCAAGAGGCAGGTCAGGTGGTCTGGTATTCCCATCTCTTTCAGAATTTTCCACAGTTTATTGTGATCCACACTGTCAAAGGCTTTGGCATAGTCAATAAAGCAGAAGTAGATGTTTTTCTGGAACTCTCTTGCTTTTTCCATGATCCAGTGGATGTTGGCAATTTGATCTCTGGTTCCTCTGCCTTTTCTAAAACCAGCTTGAACATCAGGAATTTCATGGTTCACATATTGCTGAAGCCTGGCTTGGAGATTTTGAGCATTACCTTACTAGCATGTGAGATGAGTGCAATTGTGCGGTAGTTTGAGCATTCTTTGGCATTGCCTTTCTTTGGGATTGGAATGAAAACTGATCTTTTCCAGTCCTGTGGCCACTGCTGAGTTTTCCAAATTTGCTGGCATATTGAGTACAGCACTTTCACAGCATCATTTTCAGGATTTGAAATAGCTCAACTGGAATTCTATCACCTCCACTAGCTTTGTTCATAGTGATGCTTTCTAAGACCCACTTGACTTCACATTCCAGGATGTCTCGCTCTAGGTGAGTGATCACACCATCGTGATTATCTGGGTCGTGAAACTATGCATAGATATAAGCAAATGGCTATTAGATATTCAGATGTGGTCATACCTGAGAACAAATTCTATATTGAAATACATATTATTTTATTATAAATTTATTTTATCATTCTCATATTATGATCAATACTCTATTTGTAAATATGAATAAACAATTTACATGTGATAAAGAATATAAATATAATAGCTAAATGTATATGAATAAATATATGTATACATGTGAGGTAGGTTGTAAGAATTATATGTTTTTTCAGAGTAATAAAAGAGGCATTATATAATTATACATTAGAAAAGAAAAGCTTTGAAAGGATTAAAAATGCTATAACTCTTCATATGATTTACCATGTCAAGAATATATTACATTTCTTCAGGTCTCTGAGGCCTTACAGAAATGTTCCTTCTGTCTAGAAAAATCATTTTCTGGTTATCTGGATGATATACTTCTTCTTGTCGTCTACTGAGAATACTATGAGTCCTTCCTTGATTGCGCAATGTTTTCTGACATAACTGTGTATCTACTTATATCATAGGACTAATCATATAGCATCAGAAAATGTGTTAATATTCACCTCTGTAATAATTTCCCATGGCCGCTATAACAAATGACCAAAACCTTAGTGGCTTAAAAGCCATACATATTTATTATCTCATAATTCTGTGGTTGAGAAGTCTGAAACAAATCTCACTAGGCTAAAATTGAGGCATAATTAGTGCTGTGTCCTTACTGGAGGCTTTAGGTTAGAAGCATCCATTTCCTCTACTTGTTTCCAAGTGGAAACTTCCAGAAAACACTAGAACATGAACTCTATTTAGCCAAGTTCTTTGCCAATTCATAATAAGAGTCACCTTTTATTTAGTTTCTAATAACGTGTTCCTCATTTCTGTCAGAGACTTCTGCAGAACAGTCATCTTTAAAAATAAAAAGATTATTTTATTTATTATTTTTTTTTTTGGTGAGTGTTTGTTGTTGCACGCAGGCTTTCTCTAGTTACAGTGAGTAGGGGCTACTCTTCATTATGGTGCGCAGGCTCTCATTGTGCTGGCTTCTCTTGTTGCAGAGCACAGGCTCTAGGTACATGGGCTTCAGCAGTTGCAGGGCGTGGGCTCAGTAGTTTCTCAGGAGTTGTGGGCTCTAGAGTGCTGTCTCAGTAGTTGTGGCACACAGGCTTAGTTGCTTCACAACATGTGGTGTCTTACCCGACCAGGGATTGAACCTGTGTCCCTTGCATTGTAAGATGGATTCTTAACCACTGGACCACCAGGAAAGCCTCAGAGTGGCCTATTAATGCCCATATTTTACCAATATTCTGCTCATGATTATTCATACTTTCTCTGAGAAGCTGCAAGCTTTCTTTCTAGTTCTCTTTTCTTTCTGAACTCTTACCAGAATCACCTTAATATCCATATTTTTAACATGTACTTCAAAACTGCTCCGGCATTTACTGGTTACTCATTTCCAAAGCTGCTTCCATATTTTAGGTATTTGTTACTGCAGCATCCTACTTCTTGATACCCAACTCTGTCTTTGCTCAGGTTACCATAATGAAATACTACAGACTATGTAGCTTAAACAACAGATATTTCTTTTCTCACAGTTCTAGAGACCAAAAGTCCATAATCAGGTACCAGTAAATTCAGTTTCTGATCACAGCTCTCTTACCTAATTTGCAGACAGCCACCTTGTTACTATCTGTGTTTGGAGGGTTAGGGCATTCGTTGGCTCTTTCTGTTCCCAAAAGGCCACTAATCCCATCAGATGGGTCCATGCTCATGGCCTACTTTAATCCTAATTACATCCCAAAGGCCCCATCTCCAGATAACATCACACTGGAGGTTACTTAAACATGGTATAATTTTTTAGGGAACACACTCAGTCCAGAACAGGTAATACATGAGAAAGCAAGTATAGGAAAATGTTGATTGTAGAATTTAAGTGGAAGAAATATTGGTGTTCACAGTAAATTTTGTTAACTTTAGTGTGTGTATAAAATTTTAATAGGATGTTTGGAGAAAATGTTAATGCAGGCCTCAGAATAACAAATTACCTCTATACATAGTTGTTGAGAGATGGGTAAATTTAGTGGAAATGTGTTTGCCAATTAGTTCTGAGGTTAAGATGGAGATTAGGACAACTTGTCCTTTTCATATTTCTGATACACTGATTCTTTTCTGCAAAGCATTAAGCAATATGATCAACACTCCATTTGGAGATGCTTATGTGATGTATGTGCAGTTGCTGCAACAAGCTTGGTGATTAGATGCCCATGTAGCTGGTCCCAGAAATCTGGGCTATTGTTGAATGTAGGCTGTAAAGCAGCAGGTGTCTTGTTGTCTGAAGAAGTCTTTTGGGAGCCCTAAGGTTACTGTGCATTACAGAGGATGGATTTTATCCAGTTATGTATACAATACTCACATGGAAAGAGAATGAGTGGGAGGTTGGTTCAGTGATTTTCAAGTCCAATTAAAAACATTAAATTATATGGTTTGTTTATGACCATATTTAAGAAAATAAATAAACTTTTGGCAGGGAATAAGCCAGTAATCACTTCATTTAGTCATTTAACAAGCATTGTCTGAATACCTACTATGGGCCAGGCCCTGGGTTAGTTGCTGTGATATATGTAGAGATAAATCAGTGATAGAGATAAATGGGCCTTGGTGTGGGTCACCCACTCTAACATCTAGGGTGATCTCCAAGCCAACAGCTGTCATCTGCTCCCCACTACCACTGGCCACCATCACTCCCTTATGTAGAGGAGCTGTTCTGTTTCAAGAACAAAACAGATATTTAAGGGTTGAACAATGAAATCACCATAGGCAGTAGTGCACTGTCCAGCAGACCTGGATTTAAAGTTGGCTCTACTTTCTCAGAGTCTTGGTAAGATGAGTCCTACCAGTGGAATCCTGGGAACTGCCTTTGACCTCGGATGGACAAATATAACAAGGGGACTCCCAGACAAGCGAATGCCCAGAGTGGATATTTAGATTAGTTCTGTTCTAGGTAACAGAGGGACAAGATATAAAAAGGAACAAAAAGGGCTTCAGTTATTTAGCCATATGTGCCCAGAAGAAAAACCACCCAGTGATTTAGGCTGAGAACAGTGATAATGATAAAAAGGGACATTCTTTTTTTTAATGGAGTATCCATTTTTGTAGGTACATATTCCTGAGAGACTAAACTAGAGTCTCTGTAGAGATAAACATCTCATCAAGACTCAGATCTCTACCCATGCCTTTTCAGGAGAAATGGCTTACACTTAGCTCAGGTAGCTTAAGTTTTAAAAAGGAAAAAAACAAAAGATATTCACACTCATAATAACTGATCGTGTTAATTAAACTTCACTGTAATCATAGCAAATACTGTTTTACATCCTTGTTTCCCTTACCCGTTTTTGAACCGTTAATATCAGGAACAGTTGTTTATTCATCATTCTATTCCCAGCATGCAGTACAGTGACATATCGTGGCTTCTTGCTGTTGTTCAGTTGCTTGGTCGTGTCCGACTCTTTGTGACCACGTGGGCTGCAGCATGCCAGGCCTGCCTGTCCTTCACTATCTCCTGGAGTTTGCTCAAACTCATGTCCACTGAGTCACTGATGCCATCCAACCATCTCATCCTCTGTCGTCCCCTTCTCTTCCTGCCCTCCATCTTTTCCAGCATCAGGGTCTTTTCCAGTGAGTCAGCTGTTCGTATCAGGTGGCCAGAGTATTGGAGTTTCAGCTTCAGCATCAGTCCTTCCGATGAATATTAAGGACTGATTTCTTTAGAATTGACTGGTTTGATCTCCTTACTGTCCAAGGGATTCTCAAGAGTCTTCTCCAGCACCACAATTCAAAAGCATCATTTCCTCAGTGCTCAGCCTTTTTTATGGACCAACTCTCACATCCATACATGAATACTAGAAAAACCAAAGCTTTGACTATGTGGACCTTTGTCAGCAAAGTGATGTCTCTGCTATTTTTTTTTTTATAGAAGACAAATTTATTTCTAGCAAGGTAGGGAGAGGATAAATTAGCAATATGAGATTAACAGATAAAAACGACTATACATAAAATAGGCAGCAAAGATTTACTGTACAGCACAGGGAACTCTATCCAATGCCGTATAATAAACCTATAGTAACAGTGTTAGTCTTAGCAACTCTTAGCGACTCTTAGCAACCCCACAGACTGTATCCCACCAGGCTCCTCTGTCCTTGGGATTCTCCAGGTCAGAGTAGTGGAGTGGGTTGCCATTCCCTCCTCCAGAGTATCTCTGCATTTTAATATGCTGCCTAGGTTTGTCATCAGTTCAGTTCAGTTCAGTCACTCAGTCGTGTCCGACTCTTTGCGACCCCATGAATCGCAGCTTGCCAGGCCTCCCTGCAATCACAGTCTGCAGTGATTTTGAAACCCAAGAAAATAAAATCTGTCATTGTTTCCACTTTTTCTCCACTTATTATCCATGATGTGATGGGACTAGATGTCATGATCTTACTTACTTTGAATGGTGAGTATTTTTTAATGAGTTAATAATAATAACCAGTAGGTACTCTGGGTAAACTCTGGGAATTGGTGATGGACAGGGACGCCTGGCATGCTGCAGTCCATGGGGTCACAAAGAGTTGGACACAACTGAGAGACTGAATTGAACTGAACCAAATTTGTGGATTGAATGTTTGTGTCCTCCCAACATTCATATGTTGAAGTCTTAATCCCCAGTGTGGCTGAAATTGGAGATTTAATAGTAGTACCTTAACTCTAAGGTAGTAATTAAGGTTAAATGAGGTCATAAGGGGCTCTGAGCTAATGGGATTAATGTCTGTCTGTGTATATATATATATATATATATATATATATATATAGCAAGGGAGAGAGAGAGACAGCTTGCTATCTCTTTGCACATACCTATAGAGGAAATGGTCTTGGGAAGAGATGGTGAGAAGGCTGCTGTCTGCAAACCAGGAAGAGAGTGCTCAAGAAAAACTGAATCAGCCAGAATGCTGATCTTTGACTTCTTCTCTCCACAATTCTGAGAACAAAATTTCTGTTGTTTACGACATCCAATGTATTCTATTTTATTATGGCAGCCTCAGTAGTCCTACTAAAGTGAAAAACAAATGCTATAACATTTAAAAGGATAAAGACATCAGTTCTAGCTGAGGGAAGGTGGATCATGTCACTGAGGAAGTAGCATCAGAGAGCCTTGAAACAGAACAGATGCTTTTTCCTACAAGGGGGAACATGATGAACAAAGCAGATAAAGGAGAAATAGTAGGAAATGAGATGACAAAAAAGAGATGGCTTGTCTGAAAATGGGGTTTAAGAATGTCAATACTGTGGCGGGGGTGGTGGTAATTTTATGTCCACTTAGGGTTTTTGAATTTATTTTCATAACTATCAGAGATTGTTTAAATTTTGGGCAGAGATACTAACATGGTCAGAGCAATGCTTAGAGAGTAATTGCTTCCATGTTCAGGTTTCCTGTCTGAGGGCAAATGACATTAGGCATGACTTCACCATAGATGGTCCCAACAGGATAATCCTATCTTCTATTTAGTACATCAGCTCCCAGACTCATATGTGATAATCACATAGTTGCAGGGGATTCATTGCTTACATCACTGATAATACAAAGGTTAGTTTGGGGCCAGCTCTTATCCAAGCAACTTATCCACCCAGGGTCACAAGGAATCCATTGTAGGAGAAAACAGTAGCTCAGGAACCTCCTTAAATTTACCACTGGATTTATTTCCAACTCCTTTGTAATCTCTTCCTTAGAGCAGTAAATTCTGAGCTCACAGGGCTTTACATTTAATTCCAGTATTTGGATTGTGAGAGCTTTTAATACCTGTGGACTTGGCAGTTGCAGAGAGTAAAATGCATCCCCATTAATCAGAACTGGACTGAGTCATGTTACACAAACCATAGATTTCTACAAGAAAATTAAAAGGCAATATCATTTCACTTCTGCTAAATGTTTTCTTATGATTCAGAGGAAGAAATGGGACACACTATATTGTGTCCAATGATGCTGCCAAAAATATATCAGCAAGAGACACGACAAATGAATGTATAAATAGGAATTGCTCAGAAGGGGTTAGTCATAAATCATTGTATGAGCCAGAACCCATGCTTCTTTTTTTGTGTTGCTCAAAATGTGAAACGTTACTGGTGACTTCTAGAAAAACAATCTGATTTTTGTACAGTGGCATTAGAAGGTTGTGGGAAACAGGGAAGTATAATTTCCCTAGGTGAAATCAAAGGCAAGGTACACATTTTATGGAGACTCTAGGAATGTACAAGCTATTTTGAAAAATGAAATTGGGTTTGTTGAATAACAGCAATGGTGCGGTTTATACAATCATCAGTTTTCATCAAGAACATTTAAAAATCTGGGATATGGTGATGGGCTGACTTTGGGTCAAAAATAGACTATAATAAATTGGATTGAGGAAGCAGCAACAATTATGGGACTTTTTTGTTGGGGTCCTATTATTCTTCTTCTTTAATACTTACTCCTAGAAAACTTATCTCCATATTTTAAAAGAAACTGCTTTCTGATGTCCTGAATTATAGTTCAAATAATTATTTTTTTCTTAGGAGAAAAAATGAAACCAAGTTTCTATTTGTAATTAAAGTGGAAGCTGGGACACTATGGCTAAAAGACACTAAGAACTTCACAGAAATGTTAAGCATTTTCTTAAAACTGCAGATGTTGTTCATGCTAAAAAAAATTTTCTTACATTTAAAATTCTTATGATGCTTGTTATCTTTTTGGTTAAAAGAAGTAAATTTCCTTTTGATTAGGAGCATAGTGTTTGATAATGCTACTTTTGTTTTCACAAAATATAACTCTTTTATAAGAGGCTGTGTGTGTGTGTGTGTGTGTGTGTGTGTATGTTAGTCACTCAGTTTTGTCTAACTCTCTGTGACCCCATGGACTGTAGCCCACCAGGCTCCTCTGTACCTTGCTTAGGGGATGGTTAATTTGTTCAGTCATCAAGCTCAATACATAATCTCTTAGAATACAGTCAGGTTTTATAAATGGCATAAAGCATCAGATATGGTTCCCAAAGTGCTACAACTTCCTAATGGCCCAATTTTGAGTTGGTTTTCCCTGTGTAACAAGCTACTCTGAAACTTGGTGGTTTAAAACATTCACCATTTATTAACCCACAGTTCTGTGGGGTTAGCAATTTGGTCTGGGCTCAGCTGAGTGGTTCTTCTGCAGTTTCTAGGTTCACTTATGTGGTCATGGTCAGTTAGAGAGCTGGCTGTAGTCAGCGTGTTGGTCCCAGATGGCCTCACTCACATTTCTGGAGTTTGGCTGGGGTAAAAGGGGCAACTGGACTGCTCGTTTCTAATATCTGCTAAGGTAGCCCTGGCTTCTTTGTTTCGTGACTGGTTTCCAAAAGAACCAAGAAGGTAAATTTCAATGTGCAAGGACTTTTCAAGCTTTGCTTTTATCATGTTTGCTAGTATCCCATTGGTCAGATCAAGTCACATGGCTAAGTTCAGATTCAAGGGGTAGCAAAATAGACTCCAACCCCAGTGTGGTTTGACTTTTCCTCTTTATAGGCTTACTGAAAATAATGTTAGCAATCTCAGCTCCTGGGCTCTTGAAGAAAGGGCTTGCAACATATTGTAGGGTGTGTTTGTGTGTATTTATGTATGTATATATATGTGTATTGGTCAGTTTATCTTATCTACTTTTTCTTTAATAATATGATCCCAGTGGTGGAAAGCTATCCTAGTTCTTTTTTTTTTTTTTTTATTCCTTTATTTCTCACGTGTTCCCCATCCTGAACCCTCCTCCCTCCTCCCTCCCCATACCATCCCTCTGGGTCGTCCCAGTGCACCAGCCCCAAGCATCCAGCATCGTGCATTGAACCTGGACTGGCATCTCGTTTCATACATGACATTTCACATGTTTCAATGCCATTCTCCCAAATCTTCCCACCCTCTCCCTCTCCCACAGAGTCCATAAGCCTGTTCTATAGATCAGTGTCTCTTTTGCTGTCTCGTATACAGGGTTATCGTTACCATCTTTCTAAATTCCATATATATGCGTTAGTATACTGTATTGGTGTTTTTCCTTCTGGCTTACTTCACTCTGTATAATAGGCTCCAGTTTCATCCACCTCATTAGAACTGATTCAAATGTATTCTTTTTAATGGCTGAGTAATACTCCATTGTGTATATGTACCACAGCTTTCTTATCCATTCATCTGCAGATGGACATCTAGGTTGCTTCCATGTCCTGGCTATTATAAACAGTGCTGCGATGAACATTGGGGCACACGTGTCTCTTTCCCTTCTGGTTTCCTCAGTGTGTATGCCCAGCAGTGGGATTGCTGGATCATAAGGCAGTTCTATTTCCAGTTTTTTAAGGAATCTCCACACTGTTCTCCATAGTGGCTGTACTAGTTTGCATTCCCACCAACAGTGTAAGAGGGTTCCCTTTTTTCCGCACCCTCTCCAGCATTTATTATTTGTAGACTTTTGGATCACAGCCATTCTGACTGGTGTGAAATGGTACCTCATAGTGGTTTTGATTTGCATTTCTCTGATAATGAGTGATGTTGAGCATCTTTTCATGTGTTTGTTAGCCATCTGTATGTCTTCTTTGGAGAAATGTCTATTTAGATCTTTGGCCCATTTTTTGATTGGGTCATTTATTTTTCTGGAGTTGAGCTGTAGGAGTTGCTTGTATATTTTCGAGATTAGTTGTTTGTCAGTTGCTTCATTTGCTATTATTTTCTCCCACTCTGAAGGCTGTCTTTTCACCTTGCTAATAGTTTCCTTTGATGTGCAGAAGCTTTTAAGTTTAATTAGGTCCCATTTGTTTATTTTTGCTTTTATTTCCAATATTCTGGGAGGTGGGTCATAGAGGATCCTGCTGTGATGTATGTCAGAGAGTGTTTTGCCTATGTTCTCCTCTAGGAGTTTTATAGTTTCTGGTCTTATGTTGAGATCTTTAATCCATTTTGAGTTTATTTTTGTATATGGTGTTAGAAAGTGTTCTAGTTTCATTCTTTTACAGGTGGTTGACCAGATTTCCCAGCACCACTTGTTAAAGAGATTGTCTTTAATCCATTGTATATTCTTGCCTCCTTTGTCAAAGATAAGGTGTCCATATGTGCGTGGGTTTATCTCTGGGCTTTCTATTTTGTTCCATTGATCTATATTTCTGTCTTTGTGCCAGTACCATACTGTCTTGATAACTGTGGCTTTGTAGTAGAGCCTGAAGTCAGGTAGGTTGATTCCTCCAGTTCCATTTTTCTTTCTTAAGATCGCTTTGGCTATTCGAGGTTTTTTTGTATTTCCATACAAATTGTGAAATTATTTGTTCTAGCTCTGTGAAGCTAGAACACTACTGTTGGTAGCTTGATAGGGATTGCATTGAATCTATAAATTGCTTTGGGTAGTATACTCATTTTCACTATATTGATTCTTCCAATCCATGAACATGGTATATTTCTCCATCTATTAGTGTCCAATTTGATTTCTTTCACCAGTGTTTTATAGTTTTCTATATATAGGTCTTTAGTTTCTTTAGGTAGATATATTCCTAAGTATTTTATTCTTTTCGTTGCAATGGTGAATGGAATTGTTTCCTTAATTTCTCTTTCAGTTTTCTCATTATTAGTGTATAGGAATGCAAGGGATTTCTGTGTGTTGATTTTATATCCTGCAACTTTACTATAATCATTGATTAGTTCTAGTAATTTTCTGGTGGAGTCTTTAGGGTTTTCTATGTAGAGGATCATGTCATCTGCAAATAGTGAGAGTTTTACTTCTTCTTTTCCAATTTGGATTCCTTTTATTTCTTTTTCTGCTCTGATTGCTGTGGCCAAAACTTCCAAAACTATGTTGAATAGTAATGGTGAAAGTGGGCACCCTTGTCTTGTTCCTGACTTTAGAGGGAATGCTTTCAATTTTTCACCATTGAGGATAATGTTTGCTGTGGGTTTGTCATATATAGCTTTTATTATGTTGAGGTATGTTCCTTCTATTCCTGCTTTCTGGAGAGTTTTTATCATAAATGGGTGTTGAATTTTGTCAAAGGCTTTCTCTGCATCTATTGAGATAATCATATGGTTTTTATTTTTCAATTTGTTAATGTGGTGTATTACATTGATTGATTTGCGGATATTGAAGAATCCTTGCATCCCTGGGATAAAGCCCACTTGGTCATGGTGTATGATCTTTTTAATGTGTTGTTGGATTCTGATTGCTAGAATTTTGTTTAGGATTTTTGCATCTATATTCATCAGTGATATTGGCCTGTAGTTTTCTTTTTTTGTGGGATCTTTGTGAGGTTTTGGTATTAGGGTGATGGTGGCCTCATAGAATGAGTTTGGAAGTTTATAACCTACAGCCCAGATTATTGTACCCAGCAAGGATTTCATTCAAGTATGAAGGAGAAATCAAAAGCTTCTCAGACAAGCAAAAGCTGAGAGAATTCTGCACCACCAAACCAGCTCTCCAACAAATACTAAAGGATATTCTCTAGACAGGAAACACAAAAATGGTGTATAAATTCGAACCCCAAACAATAAAGTAAATGGCAATGGGATCATACTTATCAGTAATTACCTTAAACGTAAATGGGTTGAATGCCCCAACCAAAAGACAAAGACTGGCTGAATGGATACCAAAACAAGACCCCTACATATGTTGCCTACAAGAGACCCACCTCAAAACAGGGGACACATACAGACTGAAAGTGAAGGGCTGGAAAAAGATTTTCCATGCAAATAGGGACCAAAAGAAAGCAGGAGTAGCAATACTCATATCAGATAAAATAGACTTTAAAACAAAGGCTGTGAAAAGAGACAAAGAAGGTCACTACATAATGATCAAAGGATCAATCCAAGAAGAAGATATAACAATTATAAATATATATGCACCCAACACGGGAGCACCACAGTATGTAAGACAAATGCTAACAAGTATGAAAGGAGAAATTAACAATAACACAATAATAGTGGGAGACTTTAATACCCCACTCACACCTATGGATAGATCAACTAAACAGAAAATTAACAAGGAAACACAAACTTTAAACGATACAATAGACCAGTTAGACCTAATTGATATCTATAGGACATTTCATCCCAAAACAATGAATTTCACCTTTTTCTCAAGCGCACATGGAACCTTCTCCAGGATAGATCACATCCTGGGCCATAAAGTTAGCCTTGGTAAATTCAAAAAAATAGAAATCATTCCAAGCATCTTTTCTGACCACAATGCAGTAAGATTAGATCTCAATTACAGGAGAAAAACTATTAAAAATTCCAACATATGGAGGATGAACAACACCCTGCTGAATAACCAACAAATCACAGAAGAAATCAAAAAAGAAATCAAAATTTGCATAGAAACGAATGAAAATGAAAACACAACAACCCAAAACCTGTGGGACACGGTAAAAGCAGTCCTAAGGGGAAAGTTCATAGCAATACAGGCACACCTCAAGAAACAAGAAAAAAGTCAAATAAATAACCTAACTCTACACCTAAAGCAACTAGAAAAGGAAGAAATGAAGAACCCCAGGGTTAGTAGAAGGAAAGAAATCTTAAAAATTAGAGCAGAAATAAATGCAAAAGAAACAAAAGAGACCATAGCAAAAATCAACAAAGCCAAAAGCTGGTTCTTTGAAAGGATAAATAAAATTGATAAACCATTAGCCAGACTCATCAAGAAACCAAGGGAGAAAAATCGTATCAATAAAATTAGAAACGAAAATGGAGAGATCACAACAGACAACACAGAAATACAAAGGATCATAAGAGACTATTATCAACAATTATATGCCAATAAAATGGACAACGAGGAAGAAATGGACAAATTCTTAGAAAAGTACAACTTTCCAAAACTCGACCAGGAAGAAATAGAAAACCTTAACAGACCCATCACAAGCACGGAAATTGAAACTGTAATCAAAAATCTTCCAGCAAACAAAAGCCCAGGTCCAGACGGCTTCACAGCTGAATTCTACCAAAAATTTAGAGAAGAGCTAACACCTATCCTGCTCAAACTCTTCCAGAAATTTGCAGAGCAAGGTATCCTAGTTCTATTACGTATTAGCTGTAAGACTTTGGAAAGCGTCCTTAGCCTCTTCATCCCCCAGTTTTTTCATTGCCTCATGGGATTAAGAATAGTATGTTATCTCATAGGTTTAAGAATTGAATGAGTTAACAATTGTAAGGCTTGGAAAAATGCCTGGAATACAGTGTATACTCAGTAAATATTGGACTTCCCTGATGGCTCAGACAGTAAAGTGCCTGTCTACAAAGCGGGAGACCTGGCTTTGAGCCCTGGGATGGGAAGATCCCCTGGAGAAGGAAATGGCAACCCACTCTAGTACTATTGCCTGGAAAATCCCATGGACAGAGGAGCCTGGAAGGCTACTGTCTATGGGGTCGCAAAGAGTCGGTATTAGTTATTATCAATTTTTGTCCTGTATCTCTGTATTAGTTTTTTATTGCTGATGTAACAAATTGCTACTGATTTAGTGGCTTAAGCTTCCCTTGTGGCTCAGCTGGTCAAGAATCTGCCTGCAATGCAGGAGACCTGGGTTCGATCCCTGGGTTGGGAATATTGCCTGGAGAAGGAAATGGCAACCCACTCCAGTACTCTTGCCTGAAGAATTCCACGGACAGGGGAGTGGGACAGGCTGCAGTCCATGGAGTCTCAAAGAGTTGGACACAACGACTGTGTGACTAACTTTCACTTATTGACTTAAAATAATACAAATTTATTAACTTACAGTTTTTGAGGTCACCACATGACATCTGGATTTCACTGGGCTAAAATCAACATGTTAGCAGGACTGTGTTAACATGTTTTCCTGCCTTTTTCAGCTCTAAAGATGGCATACATTCTTTGGCTCATGGATTCTTCTTTGAAAGTCCTTATTGGCTGGTTGAGTATCAAATCATTACTTTGACCTCTGCTTCTGTCCTCACATATTCTCAAACTCTCCTCTGCCCTCTTTCACTTACACAGACTCTTAGATGGGGCTCATCTCAGGATAATCGTCCTAACTCAAGATTCTTAATTTAATCACACCTTCAAAGTCCCCTTTTACAAGTAAGATAACATATGCACAGGCTACAGCTAGGATGTGGACATCATTAACAGACATTTATTCTGTCTGTCCCAATATTCTTCATCTAAAAACATGGATCATTTGTCCATTAAAAAAAGATGCTGAGAAAGCTTTGCTCAGTCATGCTATTTAGGAAATTGTTCTAGTATCAGTGAAGAAATGCTGTCCTTATAATGTTGAGAGTATCTTTATCTACTGCAAACTGCCAGGAGGGAGAATGGATATTTTGAGTGATGATACAAAAATGGTTATCCACCACATGTCAGTGAGAAGGGTGTGATGGAGAAGATGTCCTATATTCAAAAACCCTATTTATTTTTCCCCTGACATTAAATTTTATTATAATTCCATCCCTGTTGCCTCTACGTGTGGTCATGAGGCAAATTCTCACCAATGAAATTAAAATATCTGTGATCATCACTACATCTGAGATGAGACAATTAAGAAAAGCTGTGCCTTCTCATGATAACTTCCTTCTTGGGTGCCTGCACATAGAGGGTTCATCGGAGGACTCTGGAACTCTTAACAGTCAGGATACAAGGATCCTGGGTTCTCTGAGTGACAATATGGCTCAAAGTCCCACCTGGTAAGTTACTGAGGGTTGAGGAATGCTTCCTTCAGCCTACCAGGACTAATGCAAGCAGTTATCCACACACTGGTCTGCAGAAAGACCTTCATTCTCATCCCTGAAGCCTTAGTGGATAGGAACACTGTTTGTGCTTCATCTTGATCTCATTTCTTTCCTTCTCACTCCTGGACTTCAAGCAGAAACTTTAGGTATATCAATATTATAATACAATTTGAATTAAAAAAATACTTAAAAGGTACTCATCTTATCATGTTTGTGGCCACAGTGATCTTCACAGCATTGCAGAATTTAAAAAGCCAGAAAGTCTGTTAGTAATCATCTTGTCTCCTTACTGAATAGATGAGGAAACCTAGGCCCTTAAAGTTTCAGTGATTTTCTAAAATTTTCTAGTTAAACTCAGCAATTGAATTGGGACTTGAATCAAATATAGCACTGAGCTCAGCCCTTAGGTTAGTGCCTGGTGTACAAGATTTGTGAGAAGTTGTCAAATGAGTGGATGAATGATGCACTCATCCTTCAAAGTCCAACTCAATGACACCTTCTTCATGGAGCCTTTCTTAAAAGCCACAATTTCCAATTAACCTCCCCCATCCTCTCTCTTCCTGAAAGATGGTATTGATCCCCTGCATAGCATTTAATAAAATCTGCTGACATGTTAATTTGAATGCATTTCTCCAACCCTAGGTGATAAATAGATTTTATTTCATGTGACAAGTTAGACTGATTGGTGGTAGCTCCTGGATCACAATATTGAAATGGAGAATGAGATCATTGTCCAACTCTGCACTATAACTTATTAGTAATGTCTGCCATGGGAAAAAGATTAGAAAATAATGGCACATCTGCCTTGTGTTTACCAATTCTAGTCTATTGTTTCATTAGAATTAAAACTCCTTTAGGACAGGCACATTCCTTTTTTCCCCTTTGTATCCTGTATGGTACTAAGAAGAGTATGTTGTATGTAATAAATAGGTGTATAATATTTGTTGAGTTAAACTCATAATACTGGATCTATAAGTGTCTGTAAACTTAAACTTTCCATATATCCCTCTCCTGCTTTTCTTCTTTCTACACATTCTAATGTTTTTGAGGGGTTATCTGAGCCTCAAAACCAAAAAACAAAATCTGGGGAACTAGCCACACACACTATCTGATGTATTTTTAAAAAATCAGAATGCATGAGTTTATGCTCTAGTGTCCAATTTACATGCTTTCCTAGGGAAAATGCAAATCATTGGTTAGGGTGTGCTCTCTAAATAATTACTTTACAAAGAAAGAAACTGACTTGGAGGCCCAGAGCTGTGTGAGAAATATGCTGTAATGATGTAAAGTATATACTGACTCTTCACTTAAAAGCAAGAGTAGAAGAAAGCTGGAATGCATTATCCAGGGTGTTCAGGAATTTTAAATGGTGAGATTTTATTCTTCTACCTGCCTTTGAAGGTTAGATCCACATGCCCATTTTTGTCATCCGAATGTAGTGCTCAGGGCATTTAAGAACATGACAGCGTGGCTTCGGTCCTCCATTTGCTAGAGCCTATTCAAGTATTCCCCCGAGATGCCCCATGGGATTTCAAACTGTCCCTGCATAGCACAGAGCTCATTCCTACCAGGAAATCCGTGCCCCCACTTCCACTAAAGGGGCGACCAAGCTCTCAGTTATCTAGGGACAACTAGACTCACCTTTGCGTCTTTCTTCTCGTCTTTTTTAAAAGAAAAAAATGTTAAAATTATAAATTAGTACTCTATTATACATAAGTATGTATTTTCAACTGTTTTGAGGTAAAATTGACCAATTTTAAATTATTTAAGGTATGTATTTTATATTTTGGAGGAGGAAATGGCAACCCATTCCAGTATTCTTGCCTGAAAAATCCCATGGACAGAGGACTTTGGAGGGCTAAAGTCCATGAGATCCAAAGAGGTGGACACAACTGAGAGACTGAGCATGCATTTTATATCTTCTTTCTTTCTCACATGTCACACCCTCTTTGAAGCTCAGTAAGTCTTGTACATTCTGCCTCCAAAGTATGAGACTAAGATCTCTCGAGACAGTCAAATTCAAGACCCATTTCTGCCACTTAAAAAGTGTAACCTTGTGTAAGACACTCACTGTTCTATGCCTTCACTTATAAATTTATAAAATGTAAGGAGTACCTCATAAATTGGTTATCCAGGTTTCAATGATTTAATTAATATAAAGCACTGACCCTATGCGTTTTACAAGTATCAATAAAACACAAGTATGACTGATAATTGCTTCCATTATTTAAACTTCTTTTATTCACCCAGCCACCACCATTCTTCCTGTCCCATCTTTCTGCAGTCATTCCCTGCAGTCAGGACCTCAGAACTTCTCACCTAGTATCTCACACCTCCTTCCTCTCTGGTCCCTCACCTCAAGGCTGATGCTCCAGTGCATTATTCATACTGGTTTCATTCCTGTCTTGCTGGTGCTTAGCTCTGGCCATCTCACCTGCCATTCAAACACCTTCTATGCCTCCTCTCTCAAGTCTCCTGTTTCTCAGCTTATAGGGTCCCCCAGAGTAGGAAAGGACATTCCACAGAAAACTGCACTTCTTGACTCTTGGAACTGCCTCAGCAAGAGTACTGCCTCAGGTAATCACTCCTGCTTAGAGTGACCTCAAATACTTGGGGAAATAAAACTCAGGGTTATAATCCAGGTCAAATCTCGGTCCCTTGAATGGAATAGAGACAAGGGTCAGAGTCCAAATATAAACAGATGCACTTCACTAGAAGTAGAAGTGTGTGTGTGTGTGTGTGTGTGTGTGTGTGTATGTGTTTGGGAGTGGTAATAATAAATTACCCATAAAAAACTGTTTCTTGATTTGGCATCTACTTATTGTTCATAGCCCTCCATGATATCCCAAAGTTCATGGCAGAAGAAATGGATTAAGCTCATGCAAGAGCCAAAAATGTCTTCAAAACTCAAAACTTCAGCCTAAGTCACAAGAGCAGGGTTTGTAGGACAAAGCCTAATGGTAGTAATTCAAATTTCACTAGGGTGTTCTAGGCCTATTACATGTCTTTTAGGGACTTTGGTGCTGGTAGCAACTAGTAGGGGATTCATAGTTTTAGAGTCCTAGTCAAGGGGCTTTCTAATTCATCACAAGCAACACAAGCACTTTCTTAATTCAATTCGGAGAACAGTCCTGGAGCACTTCCTTTCTCACAGCCACAGCACAAGGCCTGGGATATAAAGATAAGTAAGGGTCAATCTTTGTCCTTGAAGCATTAAAACTTATAGGAGAGGCAGACACATAAATAATAAAGATACGACATGAAATGTGCTATAAGAAGAACATATAAATTTCTGTGGAAACATAAATGAGAAAGCAATTAATTCTATGAAGAAGGTTATACTTTCCAGGAAAATTAATCAGAATGCATGAAGACAGAGAAGTGAAAATGCAGAGTGTCTAAGAACATTAAGTTAGCCTGCATATGGGGATGGGATACTTGAGGCCAGGCAGTAAGGGGAGAGATTGTGACAAAAACTTAAAAGAGGAATGATGAGTTAACTAGACCAGACTAGTATGGATTGTATGTGAGTTTCTGCTTTATTCTGCAGATCTGTCTAGGCTACCCAGCCCTAGAGAACTCTGCCACTAATTATGGGAGTCTTAGATATTTTTTATGTAGGAAGTGATGTGGTCAGGTCTACATCTGAGAAAGATAACACTGGTGGCAGGGTGACCATGAGCTGAGATCACACAGTGGAATCTTATACTAACTGAAAAGTTGATGAAAGCCAAGGGAAGGCATGTAATAGTGAGTAGGAAGAAGAGAAATAATGTGAGAGAAGTTTCAGCAGTATCAGTGCAAACACTTGGTAGTTGATTGGTTGGGAGAAATATATCAAGGACAACTGAAATTTTTAATGTTGACAGTTGGGTTGGGGAGATGAAGGTGATATAAACTATATAAAAAAGGTGGACAGCAAAGTTTAGGAAGGAAGATGCTGGTTTTGTACATATTGATTTTGAGATTTTGTGTACCTTCCTATCAGAAACATCAGTTGGGCAGCTGGAAATGGGAAATGTGGAAATGGGTTAGGTCTTGAAATGCGCATTTAACATAAAGGTTTAGCTTTTGAAAAGACAGAGTGATTAAAGGTGAGTTGAAAGAAAGAGTAGGTAGAGGAAGAAGAGAAACAAATTTGGGGCAGAATTCTGAGAAGTTCAGCTTTTCAAAGATGGGCATTCTTTCTCTGCTTCTTTAATCATTTCTTCCCTTGACTGAGAACTTCACCCATGGATTCCTGCATCTCTTTATTGACTTGGCATACATCTTGAATTTCATGCAATATTTTATTTCAAAACATGTTAGAGCTATTTTGTGAAAAGTCTGTAAAAAGCCTATTTCCCAGTCGTCTATGAAAAGGCTGGTAAAACCTTAGGTGGTAGATTTGGAACAAGACATGAATTGAGCCAGGATTCCCAGACAAATGGGCCAAATCCACAGGCATCACTGTTAAATATACACAAACGGTGCCAGGTACGTGGTGTGAACACACAAACAGTGATTCTTTGACTTGGTGCACATGAAATACCATCATCAGGCACCACTGCCATCTGCTCAGAGGTCACTTGTCCACAAACCTGCCCAGCACTGGAGAACAGTGGAAGTGGAGGAGGTTGCTGGGCTGGTTTTTCCTTGGACAAAAGACTGATTCTTAGAACTGTGAAGGGAGAGACTGCCCTTCAGCAAAAGCCTGATGCCTAAACTAGCCACTTTACTAGTACTCAGGAAATCCCCAAAGCCTGCAGGGACTTTGAAGAGAAGGGAATATTCATAATTGAGATGAGGAAGCATCTTTAGAGGGGAAAGAATCTGAGAATTTCACACCAGTAAAGAGAAAGCACAGTTAATACCCATAATAACTCAAAATTTTGTTACAAGAGAATAAAATATCCCATTTCCCTGTGCATGCCTGCTCAGTTGTATCAAACTCTTTGCGACCCCCTGGACTGTAGCCCACCAATCTTCTCTGTCCATGGGATTCTCCAGGCAAGAATACTGGAGTGGGTTCAGTTCAGTTTAGTTCAGTCGCTCAGTCGTGTCCGACTCTGCGACCCCATGAACTGCAGCACTCCAGGCCTCCCTGTCCATCACCAACTCCCGGAGTTCACTCAGACTCACATCCATCGAGTCAGTGATGCCATCCAGCCATCTCATCCTCTGTCGTCCCCTTCTCCTCTTGCCCCCAATCCCTCCCAGCATCAGAGTCTTTTCCAATGAGTCAACTCTCCGCATTAGTTGGCCAAAGTACTGCAGTTTCAGCCTTAGCATTATTTCTTTGAAAGAAATCCCAGGGCTGATCTCCTTCAGAATGGACTGGTTGGATCTCCTTGCAGTCCAAGGGACTCTCGAGAGTCTTCTCCAACACCACACTTCAAAAGCATCAATTCGTCGGCGCTCAGCCTTCTTCACAGTCCAACTCTCACATCCATACATGACCACAGGAAAAACCATAGCTTTGACTAGATGGACCTTTGTTGGCAAAGTAATGTCTCTGCTTTTGAATATGCTATCTAGGTTGGTCCTAACTTTTCTTCCAAGAAGTAAGCATCTTTTAATTTCATGGCTGCAGTCACCATCTGCAGTGATTTTGGATCCCCAAAAAATAAAGTCTGACACTGTTTCCACTGTTTCCCCATCTATTTCCCATGAAGTGATGGGACCGGATGCCATGATCTTCGTTTTCTGAATGTTGAGCTTTAAGCCAACTTTTTCACTCTCCACTTTCACTTTCATCAAGAGGCTTTTTAGTTCCTCTTATCACTCCCTTTTCCAGGGGATCTTCCTGACCCAAGGATCCAACCTGTCTCCTACATTGGCAGGCAGATTCTTTACCACTGAGCCACCGAGGAAGTCCATCTCCCTGTGGCCTGGACCTCAACCCTGCATTCTGAAATGTCTTACGTTTTGGGGCTCTGAAAGAGGCTGGTGTTCATTCGCAAGTTAGATACAATATTTTGAAAAACAGCCAAATAGTGAATCCAAAGCAAGCAAACATCAACCTTTTCCTAATGGTGCTGGATGGGGGCACAGAGGTGTGAGCACCCTCAATGATATTTCATGTGCCTCCTGCCAAAAGCCACAGGCTTTTCTTTCTCATTTATTTTAAATCATCCTCTACAAACTCACCTCATAGTTCAGACTCTTAAGTTCCAGCAGTCTGCTTTCCTTTTCTCACACCCTTCTAAAACATATTGTGGTGTCTGATCTAATGCCAAGACTGACCACTGGGGAAATTTAGAAATAGAGCCACTCCGTATTTTGTAACCAGAAGGGAAGAGGGGGAATATATAATTTCAACAGTGCTGCCTACCCAGACCATTTCATCTGGTTATTGTGGATTCTCTGTACTTCCAGAGAAATACATGAAAGTAGAAAGGAAGAGGAAGAAAGCATCCAAAAATCCCATCCATAATCCTATAATCCTGAAGCAACTATTGTTGTTGGTATCTTGTCATGATTCCTTCCAGTCATTTTAATTTATATTTCTAATGTGGTTCAAATTTGCTGGTTTTCATTGGTAGACACACACTTTCCTAAAGATTTAACCTAATCATTTGCATTTTCTTCTCCTAACAGTTAGATATCCTTGGATTTTAGATGGTTTCATAGATGGGATCCAAAGAAGTTAGAAAAGTCACACATAATAGATAGTCTGGCTAGAATATGAACCCAGTTTCTCTCGCTTCATATCTCCAATCTTTTTCCCTATTAACATAGCTACAAAATCATGTTGCTGGATTTATTCAGAAGGTTAAATTGCCTAAATTTCAACTAGTGTGTTAGTGAATAATGCAGCCTGAACAGATTAGTATCCACAGGTGCTGAGCTTCAATAATAAAATTCTGGCTTCCTTGATCCCTGAAAACTTTGTTCCAGGATAGTATTCTAAGATTTCTTAAAATAATTAATCTACCTTGCTCAAATATCCAATTTTCTACCAATGAGTTGCTGGAATGCTTTCATTGTATTCTGATAAAACGTGAATAATAGATGACTTTTTATCTTGAAAATAGGTGGAAAATAGATAGCTGGTGGGCTTTACGAAGAGAAGTGTGTTTCCCTTGCCTTATGAGCTCTTATACGATCTTAGTTTTAGACCCTGTTGTTTATTTTTTCAATCTACTAGTATGGTTGACCTGTGTTTGACACCTTGATCTTTGATGCTGTCTCTCTGTTTGCTGAGCAATGTTTTCTTGGAATTAATGCAAAATTAAAAATGGATTTCAAAGTCATAAATAAAATTTACTGATTTATTTTTCAGAAGTAAAAAAATACTTCCAGACAAGACAAGATGTCCTGTTCCAAATTCTAGTCTAGTCCACATTTTTGTAATTGAGTTATGACTCTACAAGAGCTGAATTTTGTGATGGGAAATTCAGAAACCACTTTTCCATAACATATATCTCACATATGTTGTTCAGAAAAAAAGTTAATTACCTAGTTCCTCCCTGGAATGTCATAGAGGTACTCATCATCACTCATTAGAATTGTTGAAAACCACTGATGAGACCATAAGCACTTCCAAACCCTTTTCCTGTTCTGACTCAAAGTTTCTGCATTGAAGTTCTCAGTTGCAGCTAAAAATGTGCCTTCCATCATTCATCACCTAATTTGTGTCTACCAGAAAAGATTGTATCTCTTGACAACAAAGTCTCTTTTGGACAGGATATACTGAAAAAGGGATCTTGAAGTACTTTACCTTTTTATTTTCCTTTCATTATGAATCCATAAACTAGGTTAGAAATTATCCCAGAATCATTAGTTCATTCAAATTCTGCTCCAGATAAAACAAATCAAACTTGTACCTATGGCTTGTAACCATTGTGTCTCAATTTTTAAACCTGACTCAGCTTAGCTCTATGATCAAAATATTGCACATAAATTTGTACATAAGAAATTACATATATACATTTAAAACGAAGTGTAATTTTCTCTGCTGCTGCTACTGCTGCTAAGTCGCTTCAGTAGTGTCTGACTCTCTGCGACCCCATGGACTGTAGCCCACCAGGCTCCTCTGTCCATAGAATTCTCCAGGCAAGAATACTAGAGTGGGTTGGCATTCCTTTCTCCAGGGGATCTTCCTGACCCAGGGATCTAACCCAAGTCTCCTGCATTGCAGGAAGATTCTTTACCACTGAGCCATCAGGGAAGCCCTCTAATTTTGTCTAAGTATGAAAATAATAAGTTTAACTACAAAATAGTTGACAA
This sequence comes from Bos grunniens, assembly GCF_055505025.1. NCBI lineage: Eukaryota > Metazoa > Chordata > Mammalia > Artiodactyla > Bovidae > Bos > Bos grunniens. The sequence goes on along the minus strand of NC_141167.1, from coordinate 36,179,307 downwards.
ATATAGAATACATTAAAAAAAAACAATAATCCTAGCATCTATAAAAGACCTGCTAATATTTTATATGCTTCTAGCTTTTGTTATGTGTTTATGCATATGTGTGCATATATAAAATATCATACTGAATGCACGTTTTCAGATAGTATCGCATAAGCATTTTTATGTCTTTAAAATGTTATAGACAATTGTTGATGGCTTAATCAAGTACATGATTTACTTAGGTATTTTCTTCTTTTGCTGGCTACTTAAGTTGGTTTTGCACATTTAGCTATAATTGAGATTTTGTTAATTTAGAACTAAATATAGAAATTGTTAGATGTTTATGATCAGATTTATCTATATCAATGAAAAGTATAATATTCAATTGTTCAATAGTAAGAAACATTGAAAAGAGAGAATCATTTTGTTTCGTGTTGTTTGGGTTATTGTCCTTCTCAATAGACAATGGCTTATAAATGGATTTGAAGTCAAACCTGTCTTGAATTCTGATCTTGATTCAGATGTTGATCCTCAATAAATTAGCTATGTGACTTTAAATAGGTTTTTATAGTTCTACAATTTCTGAACCCTTTTTATGAAATGGAGTTAATAATACCTATTTGATAGGAGAGTTGTGACAATTCAGGAGACAAGCTTGTAATGGGGCTTAGTGTTAGGAGTGGTGAGCAAGACAGATATAGAAGCAATGTAAAGCAGCAGCATCAGTGGTCAGGTAGAATGAGTACTGGCTCTGACAGGGCTACCTAAGAGAAGCACCTAAATCAGACAAGAAGGATGGGGCAGGGATCAGATCAGGAAAGACTACTTCGTGGCTAAAACCAGGAGTAATAATGGAATTTTTTGTTTTCCAAAGGGCCAAACAATTTTATAAGGAAAGGACTTAGGAAAAGATAAGACTAATAATCAGGCTGCAAAGTTTGGGGCCTGGCTTGAGTCAGGAGTGCCACCCACAGGATACAATAATCTCTAGGAATCAAGGCTCCAGATGAAGGGGTTAATAGACACTAATCCTACTTGTTGGACCATCTCTTCTTGTGCCTCCTGTAGAAAAATAGAAGAAAATTCGGACATATAGTCCTAAGACCTGAATATAAGTACTTTCATATTTTTATATTTGAAAATATAGGGGAAATTTTTCCTATGCATGATTGCTTTGATATGATATGGTCATCCTGTGTCTATAATTTAGTCTTTTTATTCACAACTTCATGTTATCCTGGAAACATCTTCCCATATTCTTATCAACTCTGTAGGAACATAATTTTTACATAATAGTAAAACATATTTAATGTACTTAATCTTCTCCTGTTTAGCTTCTAAGTCTAATAAAATTGTTTTCTAGTCATAGTGGTAAGGCAAGCATCTTTATCATCTTTATTCCTATTTTACCATAAATCCTTTGGACAGATACTATGGACCCAAATTACTGTGTTAATGGGAAATAAGATTATACTCAGTTCCTTTAGGGTCCTGCCTCACACACTCTTTGCCAGATCTCTCACTATATCTGTGGCTGAGATGGCCCAGCTCATTTTCTGCTGAAAATATTTCACCATAAAGGTACCGCGCACCTTTGCCTTTCTCCCTTCAATAACAGACAACTGCATTTGACCTGTCCACATGTGAAGCTCCTCAGTGTCGGGGAGAGAGTAACCCCCGTGGCAACTCTCGATTGACTAAATTTGCTGTAGGGTGATATTATGATAAATGTACCCATGACTTTTGGATGACAATTTAGGGTAGCATTTTGTATGCTTTTCAGAAATTTCCAACAGAACTGATGCCATTTCCCACTAACCGTGCTGCTGCTTCTAGAGCCTGGCTTTTCCTATTTCTCTCACTCTGCATACTCTTTTATTTTTATTCCTTGGAATCACTTTTCTGCACCTGAATTCTTATCAAGCTCTGCTTTGGGGGAAACCTAAGCTAAGGCATAACTTTTTAAGGATCATAATGCATGCATGCTGAAGAACTGCTTTCCAAAATGCTCATCATTCCTTATAGCTTTACTCTAGTAAAATCTGATTAGCTTCCTCTGAGGGTGAAGCTCCTAAACTAAAGCTGTACTTTGAGTAAGAACTGAACAATAATGCCTTTCTAACGCCATCCAACTACCAACAGTAGTGATTTGTTCTTTTCAAGTTGAGTTGCTCTAAAAACAATGTGAGCCACGACAAGTAATACATTAGGAGCTCTTTCTCCACCAGAAGACTGTCAGCAGAGAGTTTGTTGCCATATGCCCAGAGCCTAATGCCTGGAGGAAACAAAGCAGAGTGCCTTTGCAAGCATGGGGTTTCAACATCCTGACCTGCCATCTGCTTTGAATTTTTGAATGGTACATTTCACCCTGGCCCTGCTTTAGTCCTGAAGGCCAACATCCCACAGAAGACCAAATACAGATCCCAGGGTTTTGTTCCTTTTACACATGGTCCAGATGGTTCTGGGGACTCTCTCTGGCAGTATTCTGCTTTGGGGATTCCCAGTGTTATTTCATCCACATTTTCCTAATCCAGGATTTCTGCTCACTCCTAACTCAGCACACCTTCTGTTATTGACATCAGTTTGATTAGAATTGTAGTCGTCTATATGAACAGTAACTAAGCCCTAAGCTAGAAGACTACTTAAAAAGATGTCTAGAGGATGTTAAACAGACAATGATGGAACAGAGATATGGATCTGGGTAAAAAATTAAGTCATGGGGAGGCTAGGGTTGAGAATTATAGGATCCCAGGTGTGGAGTCCCTTTGATGTTCTCTTCATCGGTTAGATGTCAGGCTTTGTTCACCGAAGCCCATTTAGGTTTGAGGGTAAGAAGCACAAGCCCTGTATTTCTAGAGGTGTCTAAAATGCTGTGGAAGATAGCTAAAAATTACATGTGATACGCTTTACATTTTACTGGGTAAAAGGCTCTACTTAATTCACATTTCACTGTACTCACCAAGATGAAAAATCTGAATTCTTTCACTCTTGCTTCATTCATTCACTCATTCATTTAATGACTATTCAGGAAAGTATAAAGAGACCACATTCTTTATAGAGATATCTCTCATCCAATAACACTATAGCTGCAGGCATGTGGCCTTGCTGGGACCCGATGACGCTGAAGTATTTTTCATCAGAACTTAAAACTGTTTCTTTATCTAGAAATCCAACTCTTGTCTTGCACAAAATGCACTTCCACACAATCCGCTTATGTAGTTTAGAGATAACAATGTTACTTATTCTTCCAGTGTTACCTAGAGTCCATACCGTTCATCGTAGCTTGCAAATATATGTAGTTTTTTTTCTAATGACTTTCATCTAATTTTTTCAAGCTCCTTTTCATCCAGTGAGTAATGAACTAGAAAGAGATGGTTTCAGTTGTCATTCTGTATTAGGTAATCTCTAATCTAGGGTGTTCTCTGCTGCCAGTGGCATTCATACTATCATTAACTCATTTACAACAAATAGCAAGTATTAACTGAATGTTTTGCTAGACAGAATACAACAGTGAAGAAAATAAATGTGGTCCCTGTTCTCATAGAATTTATGATCAGTTTTAGATATACCTAACTTTGGGGTTAGGAGGGACTGAGTAGAGTTGGGAGGGAAAATTAGAATTAACATTTAACCTTGGGAACCCAATAGGGAATGCTCATTCTCCTAAACCCATGGACAAATTGTCAAGAGACTGACAACTCCAATGAGTTCCAGAAAGAATATGATGGTTTCTAGTCATGTAGGGGAGAAAGAATAGTTTTTTCCCAATCTCTATGACCTTGGCCAATCACTTCATCACTATGAATCTCACTTTGTCTCAAGCATAAAATGAGGAAGATACTAATTCTTATTTCATAGAGTTGTGAATATTAAATGATTAAATACATGTCAAGCACTGGAACAGTTAATGGCATTTAATAGGCACTGAGAAATATTAGCTATTGCTATTGTTGATGATGTAGCCTTGAGAGGTCAACACTTTGGAGTCAGGTATGCAATTATCATTCATGAACTTTGTTTAGAGGTAATATGCTATTGGCTCTTTAGTTCAGCTAACTGATAAACAGAATACTAATGAGAGAGGATAGGACCCTGAATAGAAGCAGTTCTGGGCACTGGGGAAGGTAAGTGATAGAAGGTCTTGTGAGAAAAAAGCAACTATCCCAAAGTCGTTAAGTAAAACCTCATAGAAGAGGTGACATATAAATTGATCTGAGAGAATAAGGAAGATTTAGCCATGAAGAAAGGGGGATTATAACCGTTAGGAAGAAGAGTAAATTGTTTGAGGAACAGCAAATAATTTATTCACCTTGGGGTATAAATGAGTAAGGTGAAAGAGGATACTAGAGAGGAAAACAGGGCCACATTTGTAGAACCTTTTTTGAAAATGACTAGTTAGGGAAGGCAACTAATAACAACAATCCCATAATGTTAATGGGTTAATCTAATGGAAATTTACTTCTTGATGAGTTAACTGTTTAATGCAGATATTTCATGTGAGATCCTCCAGGGTTTCAGGGAGCTGTAATTCCTCAATTTTGTTGCTTCATCATCTTAGATATCTCAAGTATTGGAGTCTTCTGCTGAATCCTTGCATCTGGTCTAAAGACACAGGGGCCAGAGAGAAGGTCATGTTTTTATTCCTAGGCCTGTAAGTGGTGATGATCACATGAAGTGGCATTCCATTAGCAAGACTTGGTCACATGGTCACATCTGATTTGGTGGGAGGCTGAGAATGTAGTCATTTCATGTGTCCAGGATGACAACAGATAGGTTTTGAGGAGTAGTCTCAATCACAACAGTGTATTTTTTTTTTTAATTGGAAAATTACAGCAGAGATTGAAAATGCATTAGTTAGGAGTATGGACTTCAGAATCAGACAGAACTAGTCTTAAATCCTGCATCTCCCATTTACCAAACCTCAAGTAAATTACTTAGTTTCTCTGGCTTTCAGTTTTTCCACTATAAAGTTGAAATAGCAGTAGTACACATCTCATAAATGTATAGAATAAAAATAACCTAATGTAACTACCAGTTTATTGAATGTTTTCCATATTCCATGCTCCAAGATGTCCCACAGGGATACGTTTTTTCACTTGTTCTGTTCAAAAACCCATAGAATCAATAGCTCTGTGGACTCAAAGATGGAGCAATAGTGTATTTCCGGAAGACTGATAGAAAGGAAAGAGAGATTTATTTATACAGAGATTTCTTTGGTTCATGCAAGAGTAATGATCAGTCCTGCAGGGGCAATAGAGTCCTCCAGGTAGAAGGAAAGGCACATACACATTCATTGGTTTATTAACTCAATCATCAAGTATTAATTGAATACCAACCATATGTCAGGCATGATTCTAGAAACTGACAATTCAGCAGTAAACGAAATACACACGTGCCAATATCATGAATCTCACAGCCTAATGGGGGAGATAAAACACAAGCAAATAAATATATAATATCAACTACCAATAAGTGTTAAGGAAAAAAGAGAATATTTTGAACTTATCTGAATAAATATAGAGGAATGTTCATGGTAGCTTTGAAGGAAAAATCAAGTTACAGAGTAAAATAAAATGGTCCTATTTTAAAATAAAAATCTATAACTAAAGATTATGTATCTGTTTGTATGAGTATGGAAGAAATTGTTGAGGAAAACACACCAACTTGTTAAAATTAGTTGTTTCAGGGTGCTGAAGCTGGTGCAGGGGAGAGTTGTAGAGTATTCAGTTTCTCAAGTATATTGTCAAGTAATCTGAGTGGTTGGTAAATTAAATCCAATCATTAAAAATTATGCCCCTGACATTGATTTCTTACTTACTTCAGTCACTCAGTTGTGTCAGACTCTTTGATACCCCATAGAATGAAGCATGGAGAAGGCGATGGCAGCCCACTCCAGTACTCTTGCCTGGAAAATCCCATGGACGGAGGAGCCTGATAGGCTGCAGTCCATGAGGTCGCAAAGAGTCAGACACGACTGAGTGACTTCACTTTCACTTTTCACTTTCATGCATTGGAGAAGGAAATGGCAACCCACTCCAGTGTTCTTGCCTGGAGAATCCCAGGGACGGCGGAGCCTGGTGGGGTGTCATCTCTGGGGTCACACAGAGTCGGACATGACTGAAGTGACTTAGCAGCAACTTAGCAGCAGAATGAAGCATGCTGAGCTTCCATGTCCTTCATTCACTATCTCCTGGAGCTTGCTCAAACTCTTGTCCGTTGATTCGGTGATGCCATCCAACCATCTCATCCTCTTGTCCCCTTCTCCTCCTGCCTTCAATCTTTCTCAGCATCAGGATCTTTTCTAAATGAGTTGGCTCTTCGCATCAGGTGGCCAAAGTACTGGAGCTTCAGCTTCAGCATCAGTCCTTCCAATGAATATTCAGGATTGATTTGCTTTAGGATTGACTGGTTTGATCTTCCTGCAGTCCAAGGGACTCTCAAGAGTCTTCTCCAACATCACAGTTCAAAAGCACTAATTAGGTGATATTGATGGTCCATCTAAAACAAAATTATGCCACCAATTGTCTTACAAGCAGACAAGGACAGAAGATAAGGACAATTAGGATTTATGCCAGGGTTCTGGATGCACCCCGGCACCATATCTATCAGCAGTTACATTGATCTGAGTAAGACCACTTGGACTACTGGAGTAAGCTCTTTCAGAAGGTGAAAGTGAATGGTTGGTGTCACTAAGTTCATCCTTCCCACTGTCCTCAATACGTCTACCTGTTTCATTATCTCATGAGCATGAAAACAGGAATGTAAAATGTAAATGTTTCTTGTGACTTCATTCAGACTTGAATCTCTGCCCTTGATTTCAGAAAGATTACAGGATGTATAATAATTAAAAATCAAAGGCTCTGATTTCATTTAGACTAATATAATAGAAATCTCAGATTTGGGGCTTAATCCATGGCAGTTAGCAACTTCAAGAACTTTAATGCAGGGGTCCCCAAGCTCTGGAGCCTGATGGCTGATGATTTGAGATGGTGCTGATGTAATTATAATAGAAATAAAGTACGCAATAAATGTAAAGTGTTTGAGTCATCCCCAAACTCCCCCCACCCACCCATTCCTGACCCATGGAAAATTGTCCTCCATGAAACCATTCCCTGGTGCTAAAAGGTTGGGGGCTGTTGCTTTAAAGTACAAATCACAAAATGTAGTTATGAGAGTAAAATGAGATATGTAGGGTCAGGTGAGCATATAGTGCATACTAACGACTGCAGACATTTATTGAATGTTTACCACATGCCAGATCATATGCTAAGTGCTTGACATGAGCCAGGTGTGCTTATTAAATAAGGCACAATTCCACTAAGTAACTAGGTTTCTAACTTATATAAGTGGTCAGACTATATATACTACACTATACTGACTCAGATAATTAGTAAGTCACTACATACTTTTTTGTTGTTTTATTTTGTTGTTACTGTTATTGCAGGATTAGTCTAAATCTAACACATCTATTCTGATTTGATCATGTAGATTTTTGTCTCTGTGGGGATTTTACTTGTTCCATCAACTATTCCTTCCTTTCCGCTGTCACAGTGCACCCAATAATAGAGACAGCAAGCCTTGGAGCAGGGCTCCAAATGTTCTCTCTTAACCAGCATTACAACCTTATAAAATAGGAAATGTTTCTCCACTTCTTAAATAGAGAACTGTGGCTTAGAGAGTCACATGGCCAGTATCACAATGCCAATAATTACATCTCATTTGAATCCACATTAGCTTTACACTTCTTCATAGATATCTGGGTTTAGAATGCCATTCCTAGAATTAAATACATTAAGCCTGCATTTCCTAAAATGTGGGCCGAGGCACCACAGTGTGCTGCAACTAACTCACAGAAGCTTTTCTTTTTTTTTTAATTTTCAAGAAGAGCTCAGTGATATTCAACATCTTTCAGACATCACGTGAATTACTAGCTCTGGATAGTTCAGAGTTTCAACATAGGATCATACTACATTCCTTCCAATGATGTCACACCTCTGCAAAACTAGGATTTTTATTTAAAAATAAGCACCAGGTACGTGGGAGGAGGAGCTATATAGGAACTCTATTTCCCACCCAATATTACCATGATGATGGCAGTCTAACAAACCTTCATGTTACAAGCTAATCCAGAGAATTCAGAAGGACCCAAGGAAGTATTTAAAGGCAATAAACTCTATCTGGAAGAAGTATTTCTTGTGAGATTTTCTATTTTGAAAAGTATCATAGCACCTCCAAAAAATATAACAAGATATTGGGATATTTTAAGTGCAACAAGGCCAGGCAAGGGGTGTCAGTCAAGTCAATGCATCTCATATATGGTTCAGGGCCTAACACATAGTATCCACTCGACAGATGTTTGTATAATTGAAAGTATATCCATAACATTCAGTAATGATCATCTATCCAAGGAAAGGAGACCCCTTTAATAGAGAGCATAGCATATTTTCCTAAGATAGATTGAAAGAGGCACATTACCCATTTGAGTTTCTAACTCACTCTCTGGGTTCCAAATATGTTATTGAAATCTTTTTTGCCATTATTGTTTAATTACTATGGAACCTCTAATCCAGGCCAGAAATTCCCCACTGCCCACATTTCTTTCTACTTCAGAATGCATATATAATAGCAACCAATTACTTTTCCTATTTTCTCACTTGGAATCTGGGGAGTTGGGAATTGCTATCTAGCAAAATCGGGAACATCTGTGATGAAGGGTAACCTAGTGGTGAGAGTTAGCAGGCTAGACTGATTTCTTGCAAAGTGCAGATCATTTTTTTACTACAAAGACTGCTCTGTAGCAGTTACTCATGAGGCGTCCTCTGATTTTTCAAATGTCTTTCTGTCTCTTCCTTCCCGCCTTTTTTCTCTAAGTGGGAAAAGGGAGTTTGTGTTTAAGAGGTCAACTGACTTAGAGGAACCATTCCAGCCTTCTGAAAAGTTTCCGTTTCAAACACATAAAAAATAATTCCAAAGGAACAACCCCAACTCTGCTTTGCTTCCAGGTATGGCTTTGATTTTCATGTTGGCATGCAGTGAACACTTACTATTTTAACTGGTCTTCCAAGAAGCTGGGCCCAGTGCCTGAACACTGGGACTTTTTCACATTTGGCCATAACAAAGCTGATTCTGGAGCTTCAGGAGATTAGAAACCACATTCATACTTACACTCATCCCTAAGCTATATGGCTATCAGTCTTCCATCACATTCAGAAACACAATTTCGTACTTGGAAAACATAGCTGAGATGGAATGGTGCTGGATGACTCTAGGGAAGGCAAATGATCCTTTAAAATGTATTAAATACTTGGTTTTGGATTGTTTTCCCTTATGTTTTTTGAATAAAAGTCTATGCTGTGTTCTTTGGCTCAACTGGTACCTTGATACATCTGCATTTTTCAGAAAAGGCAAGTTCAAGGGTGAGAAAGGTGGTTTTAAGGGAAAGCACTAATTTGTTGCTGTTGAACAGCTTCTCTGCTCTTTGAGCAAACAACAAAAGTGTTGTGATTTGGTTAGGGAACTGGTGATGGATTATTTATACCACTAGTGATGACTCTGAATCTTCCTGTGGAATGCTGTGACTTCATTTTCTTATTTGTAAAAGATGAAACCACTTCTGTAGACATGGCTGACCCACCTGCATGCTTGAGGCAATCAGCTGTGATGTTTTCCTGACACAGATCCGTTTCCTCCCATTCTCCAGGCTATAGTTTTAAAACAGAAACCTCAGGATAGTTCACCTTCTTTTGTATGGTAGACATAATTTCTGAAATGAATTCACCAACTTGAGGGAGAGGAAAGTCCCCCAGAAGCTCCTTATGATCAAGGACCTGACACCCTGGATCGCATTAATATCTAAATTGCCAGCTGCAGGTACATAAACTTTTGAAACAGCACACATTTTGGAAGCTTAGGCAATATTAATTAGGAAACTAAGCTAAAGAGGCAAAACTCTGTGAAACAGTCTTACTGAGAATTTACTCTATGCTAAGTACTTGGTATATATTATCTTATTTAACTCAGCCTTATTTTGCTAATGAGGAAACTGAGTCTTAAATAGGCTAAATAATTATTTTCAGTGACACTTCGGTATTCAGTGGTAAAACTGAATGGGGAATCAGGAATATTACTCCAAACCCCATGCTATTAACCATACATCTGTTTCTTAAGTCCTATTACATAGCAAGTAGGATGTTAAGTGTTGGGAGTATAAAGGCAAATAAGTCATTGCTTCTGCCCTTGGGTGTTTTACATTTTTGACTTATATCTTTTGATTGTATTATTTGTTCACTGAAAGAACATGAACTGAGTGTCCATTAGTAAGCTGTACCAGCTTCTATGTGGTGCAATGACTATGTTGTCAGATAAAATCTGGGGCATGCCATCAACATGGAACCTGAATACTGAATTGGGATATAATGGGATGGAATATTTGAGTTTGGATATTTCAACTCTGTGAACAGGAAGAGAGAAAAGGGAGGAAGAGAGGAAAGGGGGCAGCCAGCCATCAAGGAAGGAGAAGCTTCTCTAAGTTGTGAGTCTTTTCTGTTTTGTAAATATGTCCATTTTAGAGAATGAACTTGTGGTTATCAGGGGGGTGGGACAGAGGGAGGGAGTTACAGTTCATGAGTTTGGGACCGACATGTACACACTGCTATATTTAAAATGGATAACCAACAAGGACCTACTATATAGCACAAGGAATTCTGCTTAATGCTATGTAACAACCTAACTGGGAAAAGAATTTGAAGAAGAATAGATACATATATCAGAGAAGGCAATGGCACCTCACTCCAGTACTCTTGCCTGGAAAATCCCATGGATGGAGGAGCCTGGTGGGCTGCAGTCCATGGGGTCGCTAAGAGTTGGACACGACTGAGCGACTTCACTTTCACTTTTCACTTTCATGCATTGGAGAAGGAAATGGCAACCCGCTCCAGTGTTCTTGCCTGGAGAATCCCAGGGACGGGGAAGCCTTCTGGGCTGCTGTCTATGGGGTCGCACAGAGTCGGACATGACTGAAACGACTTAGCAGTAGCAGCAGCAGCAGATACATATATATGTATAATTGAATATATTTTTTGTACAATAAAAACTAACACAACATTGCTAGTCAGCTATACTCCAATATAAAATAAAAAGTTAGAAAAGAGAGGCTTCTGAAATTGAAGGAATGATTGCCTTTATGGTTTCCGTTCTGAAGAAAAGTAGGCCATGTCCCAGCAAGATAGTTTTTGTCAATTTCTGGCAGCATCATGGAGAAAAGAAGATCTTCCTTTGGACTTAAGATTGGCGAGTAGAGAAGCTGGAGGACAGTAGAAGTCAAAGCTCTGCCAATGACTTTCACTGCTAGAAATCTGGCAGTTAGTGATCACAGAACTAAGGAGGAAACAAGCACAGGGACTTCCTTGTCCTCTGCCTGGAGCATCTGTGGGGTGGGCTACCCCAGGAGGGAAGCAGGGAGAGTGCGACGTTAAGACTTAAGACAACCACCTATACTCATTACCATGTCTAGCGGCAAGAGATGGCAATATCTGTGCCATTCTGGCATTGCTTGTGATATTTTTAACAGGCAATATTTTTGTAGAGAAACTGTTACTCATGCAAATCCCTTTGCATAAGTAGGAATTGCTTCTGCCATTTAATAGTAGGAAATGTCACTTTCCTTCATTGTTAAGAATAAATTCTAAGTTCTAACTTTTGATTCTGATTCCTAGAGGGCTTTTCTTGGAAGACGGGACCAAAGCTCTTCTTCAATGAAAGGTCTTCTCCTTGTAGTCTCTTCTGCCCAGTGTGTCATTAGGCAAACTACTTTTTGCAATAGCATGTAGAAAATTAGGAAGGAAATATTTCCCTCATTTCCCAAGGAAGGCAGAGAAGATAGAGATAAAAATTAGAAGCATTTGTCTAATACGTCACAAGAGGCAATTGGATGGGAGACAAATTTGCTTCAACTCAAATACAGGCATATTCAGCCTGAGGTCTTCCTGGTGAGGCTAGGTCTTTGCAAGAAAATTTAGCTCAGCTTAAGACTTTGATCACTTGCTGTGTACCTGATCCTGTGCAAGTTAACATGGGTGTCAACCAGGGTAGAATAGGTTATGTGCAATAAGAAATAATCCTCAAATCTCAGTGCATTAGAACCAAATGCTTATTCATACTCAAAGTATAGAGGTTGACAGCAGAACCTGGCTCCTCGTAATCATTTAGGGATCCATCTTGACACAAACTGCCATAATCATTACCACAGGAAAAGGAGACGTGGTGAGTTATAACACTGGATTTAAAAGGGTCTGTCCACAAATGACACACATCATTTCTCCCATTGCCTGGAGAAAGGAAGCAACCTGTAACTTCCAGGAGGTAGGGAAGTGCTTGGAAGGAGAACCAGAAGTATTCAGTGAAAACTCTAAAGATCATCACAAAACGTGAAACTGAAGATGTACCCTAGCCTCTTCCAATATAAAAATCAGATTAGCCAGAGGATAAAGAAAGGGGAGGTATGCTTTGCTCCAGTTCACTTGCAAGAGAAGAAAACTGAAGCTGGAAAGGGAGGAATGTGTGTAAAAAGTTGATGAATTGATTTTATTTTTCATTAACTTTAGGAGAGCGCTAATGAAATCCTCAATTTATTAACCTATTCCTCATTTAGCTATCATGTATCATAACAGTTACAGTGTAGATAAGAACTATCCTAGAGGATTCACATGTATCTGTGTTGTGTGTGTTAGTCACTCAGTCATATCCGACTCTTTGCGATCCCATGAACTGTATGTAGCCTGCTAGGCTCCTCTGTCCTTGGAATTCTTCAGGCAAGAATGCTGAAGTGGGTTACCATTCCCTTTTCCAGGAAATCTTCCCAATCCAGGGACTGAACCCGGATCTCCTTCATTGCAGGTGCATTCTTTATCATTTGAGCCACCAGGGAAGCCCTCTTATTTCATTTAAAATCTTTATGTACAATGTACTATTTATATTTGTATGTCTTAATGTCACTATAGACTAATGGAGTCCTTTTTCACTCAGTTATTCATTTTTTGATGAGCCAATTATCTCAGATTATATCACATAATTCATACTATGTATTTTTTTCAGTCAACTTCATTGAGATATAATTTACATACAATAACATGTAACTATTTTAAGTAATCCTAAGGTCATTTAAGCAAATAATAACCTGGTATTAGAATTTAATAACATGGAAGAGATTTTAATCCTTATTTTCAAGCATGTCTAGCAACTTCAGCTATAGCATATGCAAAATATTGTAACAGGTTTCAAGTATCTAGTCAGAAACTTTTTTCAAGGATAGAAGAAAACTTGAAATGTTCAGATTCTTTGGTTCTAGCAAAACAAATTTCTTGTGATACAATTCTAAGCAGTCTTCTCTAGTTAATCATCTTCTGTCTGGTTTTACCCTATGAGCCAACTCCTCTGTACACCTTCATACCTCTGTGTCTTTGGACATACTATACCTTCTACTGTGATGCTCAATTTGCTTGTCTTCCTGGAGAAGTCCACCTTTTTCTTTAAGACTTGGTTCAACCATCACTTTAGGAAGCTTTCCCTGAACATTTTTTTCTCATATGCTGCCTTCACATATTTCGACCAGGGCAATAACTATGCTGTGCCAAAATTCTTAGTCTCTGAACTCTTACCAGGAAAGGTTGTATTTTAAATCTATGTTATCTTCAGTATATTACACATGTTCAGATTTTTAATATTTCTTGAATGAATAAATTGAATGAATGCTTATGCTGATGTTATTATAGTACATTATCCCTTTGTTTGGAGGGGGATCTCCGTAAATACATGCTTTCAAGTCTAAAAATTCTTCAATCAAAAAGAACATTTAGCCAAGACTAAAGCAGATAAGTTCAAGGTGTCTATACAAATGTAAACGCTCAGTCAGGCAACAGAATATGGATTCTCTAGTCAGAAGAATGTCTTAGAAACCTAGTCCTAAAAGGGAATGTGTTATCTTGGTTTAACTTCCTAATATTTTGAGCCTTAGTCTTTCCTGTTAAAATGGAGATGATATGGCAGATATTTTTGTGAGGAAGAAAAGTGATATATATTGGAGAAGGAAATGGCAACCCACTCCAGTATTTTTGCCTGGAGGGACAAAGGAGCCTGGTGGGCTACTGTTCATGGAGTCACAAAGAGTCAGACAAGACTGAGTGACTAAGCATGAAGTAATATATGTGAATATCTGAGGTCTCATGGGAGGTCCCTTTGCACTTTTAGCTTTCTTATTTGTATTTCCTATTATCTTGCATCAGTTCTACCCAAAGAAGCTGGCAACTCTTTCCATCTGTGTGGACATTGTATGAAATGCCTTAAAGAATGGCTTTTTATGCTTAGTTACACTGATAACCACCACACAAGTGGGTAGAACATATGCATATAAAGGGTGTGTGCATTTTCCCATTTGGTTGGGCAGAAGGCATATCTCCCTACCCTTTCCAGCTTTATAGAATGGATGATGGATTCAGCACCAATAAGGCTTCATTTCTTCCCACCAAGCCTGACAAGGAATATGCTTGCCTTCATTGCTTTCAGAAATAATTAGGTGTTGAAAGCTCTGACTAGGAGAATTAGAAATATGAATAACAACTTGACAGATCAAATCAAATACATTCTGACTTGATTACATTACTAAGTCAATTATTATTTCTTGTCATATTAATTATGGCAAGAGTTATAAAATGTTGTGTTCCAATAATTCCCTAACTAAATCATAATGGCCATAGCCTTGTAGTGAGTCTATGTAACATCAAGGGTACCTATTTGTCTAACAGTGGAGGAGGAACTGGAAGGAGGGAAGGATTTTTATATTAATTAATTTACTAAATATTTATTTTAAGCACCAACTCTGTATTAGGCACTGGACTTATTATAAATATTGGGGATACAAAAATAAAAAGATTCAGCCCATGTTACTCTGAGGGTGAAACAGCCTACAAACAGATAAATCCATTCTGAGATGCAGAAGAAAAATAAAAGTCTCAGTAAGTGGGTGGAAGAAATTTAATTATGATGATACATTTAGAGAGGTCTTCACAGAGGATTTCCTGTTTTGATCTCCTATTATCTTGCACCAACTCTATCCAGAAACTGGCTAGAAGATAATTTTACTGAACAAGATTATTGCTAGTAGAACAAATGACCCAGAAACATATTGAAAAGGTGCACCAAGGCCTAGAGCACAGTTGCATTTTCACTCCGCCCCCAACAAGACATATGCCCAAAGTTTTAAAGTGAGACCAAGGGGTACTTAATGTTAAGATATGAAGCATTACTTTGGTAAGTGATACGCACTTAGATGTACATTTTAACTTGAGGGTTCCTCCCATGAGCCAAGTACCAGGCTGAGCACATCCTATTACCTGAGATCACTTAACCCTCCTATACTCCTAGTATTCTCAAGGATTTGTAGATTGGAAAATGAGAATTAGAAGGGCTGACTACCATGGTCACACAGTTAGTTTGTGCCTGCACTAAGATTCAGACTTGGTTATCATTGATATAAAAGAGTGTTTCAATGTGATTATGGAACAAGGTAAAGTATAAATAGTATTTTCCCCAAGATGTGTCAGAACAAGTAAGAGATTGCTCTAGATCGTAACACGACCTAGTGTCAGAGCTGGAATTTGGATTCCAAATACACAGCCTCCTCCAAAGAACTTTTTTCTCTTTTAAAATAATAAATTAAATCACAGTATGTATTCCTGGGCATCTTGGAATGCACATATAGAAAGTGATGCAGAACAGACCCAAAGGAAACCAATTTTCTCTATCTAGAAGTTTTATAAGAACTTAGCGTGTCAAATTCTAAACACTAACTTTACATTTTTGCTTAATACAAGTAGGAGAGAAAGGGAATCAAGTAAGCATTCTGCTAAAAATAATAAATATAATTATTTATATTATATTCTGCTAAAAATAATAATAATTACATTTACAATAACAGTTGCTAGGTATCTGGCATATATTGTACAGCATTATGAAGATTTACATGTATCAGTGTGTTTAAGCTTTATAGTAACTCTAAGAAGTAGGTTCCATTATGATTTTCATTCTATGAAAGTAGAAACTGAGGAGAGAAAAATTGAATCTCTGCCCTGGGTCTCAAAACTAAAAAGTGGCCTAGTCATCAATCTGATCCTCATGTTAATGCTTTGCAAATGGTTTCTCACTTAACAGTAGATGTATTCACATTAGTTCTTTTCATTGCTGTTTTCCAGTGGAGGAAACTGAGGCTCAGAGAAGGGAGAATGAAGTTCCCAAGGAGTCATCAACAGCATGTGATATAAAGATAGAATTTTAAACTTATGACTCTGTGTTTGCTTTGGGCACTAGTAACATGCCAGACCACAAGTACGTAGAAAAGTACACTTGGATATCAACAAGATCTTCATGAGATCCATATGGTGTGATGGAGACAGAAAGAGTGGATACTCTTGACTCTATTAGGCACAAATGAAGTGAATCTTTTTGTAAGCTTCCTATTGTCCCCAGCTCCTTACAATTATGGGCCGATGATTTCAATCATGGAGTAAGCCCCTCTGTTATCTGTATTATCCTTAACCCAAACTGACCATGTTACAGCAGGCTCACTCTCATCAGCAGGTTAGAACTACAATTTACCTTACTCATTTTAAGAGGTGGCTGTAGCATTAACAGTGCATACAGGAACCTATTAAGGAGGACCGCTATGGCTAACTATATGAGTTCAAATCTTAGTTTAACTAATTTCTATCTGTGTGACCTTTGGCAAACGATTGATCTTCTCTGGGATGTACTCCTTTCTGGTCCCATTATACTTAAGGGGATATTTCTACCTCCAGCCAAGGCCTCAGACCCTGATATGATCTCCAGGCCACTCAAGGAATTGTCACACACTGCCTAACCCTTTCTAACACCCTCCCAACATTGCTTTCTATTGCCTATGACACTAGCTAGGACAGTGTCATAAATTTTCCTATCTGAGATTATGGTGGGACCATTCTTGTGACTTTAGGATTCTGCTCAGATTCTTGATTTCCATGGATATCACAATGAGAGAAGACAAAGCTGAGTTTTTACACTTAACTGACCATATGACACTGACTCTTAGTTCAGTTCAGTTCAGTTCAGTCACTCGGTCATGTCTGACTCTTTGCAACCCCATGAATCACAGCACGCCAGGCCTCCCTGTCCATCACCAAGTCCTGGAGTTCACCCAAACCCATGTCCATCGAGTCAGTGATGCCATCCAACCATCTCATCCTCTGTCGTCCCCTTTTCCTCCTGCCCTCAATCTTTCCCAGCATCAGGGTCTTTTCCAATGAATCAGCTCTTCGCATCAGGTGGCTAAAGTATTGGAGTTTCAGCTTCAGCATCAGTCCTTCCAATGAACACCCAGGACTGATCTCCTTTAGGATGGTCTGGTTGGATCTCCTTACTGTCCAAGAGACTCTCAAGAGTCTTCTCCAACACCAGAGTTCAAAAGCATCAATTCTTCAGCACTCAGCTTTCTTTATAGTCCAACTCTCACATCCATACACGACCACTGGAAAAACCATAGCCTTGACTAGATGGACCTTTGTGGGCAAAGTAATGTCTCTGCTTTTTAATATGCTGTCTAGGTTGGTCATAACTTTCCTTCCAAGGAGTAAGCACCTTTTAATTTCATGGCTGCAATCACCATCTGCAGTGATTTTGGAGCCCAGAAAAATAAAGTCATCCACTCTTTCCACTGTTTCCCTATCTCTTTGCCATGAAGTGATGGGACCAGATGCCATGATCTTCATTTTCTGAATGTTGAGCTTTAAGCCAACTTTCTCACTCTCCTCTTTTACTTTCATCAAGAGGCTCTTTAGTTCTTCTTCACTTTCTGCCATAATGGTGGTGTCATCTGCATATCTGAAGATATTGATATTTCTCCCGGCAATCTTGATTCCAGCTTGTGCTTCCACCAGTCCAGCATTTCTCATGATGCACTCTGCATATAAGTTAAATAAGCAGGGTGACAATACATAGCCTTGACATACTCCTTTTCCTATTTGGAACCAGTCTGTTGTTCCATGTCCAGTTCTAACTGTTGCTTCCTGACCTGCATACAAATTTCTCAAGAGGCAGATCAGGTGGTTTTATTCCCATCTCTTTCAAAATTTTTCACAGTTTATTGTGATCCACACAGTAAAAGGCTTTGGCATAGTCAATAAAGCAGAAATAGATGTTTTTCTGGAACTCTCTTGCTTTTTCCATGATCCAGCGGATGTTGGCAATTTGATCTCTGGTTCCTCTGACTTTTCTAAAACCAGCTTGAACATCTGGAATTTCATGGTTCACGTGTTGCTGAAGCCTGGCTTGGAGAATTTTAAGCATCACTTTACTAGCGTGTGAGATGAGTGCAATTGTGAGGTAGTTTGAGCATTCTTTGGCACTGCCTTTCTTTGGGATTGGAATGAAAACTGACCTTTTCCAGTCCTGCGGCCATGGCTGAGTTTTCCAAATTTGCTGGCATACTGAGTGCAGCTTTCACAGCATCATCTTTCAGGATTTGAAATAGCTCAACTGGAATTCCATCACCTCCACTAGCTTTGTTCATAGTGATGCTTTCTAAGGCCCACTTGACTTCACATTCCAGGATCTCTGGCTCTAGGTGAGTGATCACACCATCGTGATTATCTGGGTCATGAAGATCTTTTTTTGTACAGTTCTTTTGCGTATGTATTCTTGCCACCTCTTCTTAATATCTTCTGCTTCTTTTAGGTCCCTACCATTTCTGTCCTTTATTGTGCCAATCTTTGCATGAAATGTTCCCTTGGTATCTCTAATTTTCTTGAAGAGATCTCTAGTCTTTCCCATTGCCAGAGGAACTACCCTATGCCTGAGGGCAGGGGCGGTGGCCCAGATAAGCTGCCTCACATCAGAGGTAAGGAACAGGGGCTATCCTTTGCTAGAGTAGCCGTGAAGAGAGACCCCATGTCCAAGGGAAGAGAAACCCAAGTAAGATGGTAGACACTGAGAAAGTGATCAGAGGGCAGACAGACTAAAACCGCAATCATAGACAACTAGCCAATCTGATCACACAGACCACAGTCTTGTCTAATTCAGTAAAACTAAGCCATGTCGTATGGGGCCACCCAAGACAGCTGGGTCATGGTGACTCTTTTGAATCAACTCAAACATGACTCCTGCCCTGTGTAGGACTATCACAGTACATGACTTGATAGTGAATGTGTATGACTTACCTATCATTTCAAGTACATTGATAATCATCCAAAGATAGTCCAGAGAAAGTTTTCTAGTATTCTACCCTTGAACTTCTTTCTTTTTTTTTAATTTTATTTTTAAACTTTACATAATTGTATTAGTTTTGCCAAATATCAAAATGAATCTGCCACAGGTATACATGTGTTCCCCATCCTGAACCCTCCTCCCTCCTCCCTCCCCATACCATCTCTCTGGGTCATCCCAGTGCACCAGCCCCAAGCATCCAGTATCGTGCATCGAACCTGGACTGGCATCTCGTTTCATACATGATATTTTACATGTTTCAATGCCATTCTCCCAAATCTTCCCACCCTCTCCATCTCCCATAGAGTCCATACGACTGTTCTATACATCAGTGTCTCTTTTGCTGTCTCGTACACAGGGTTATTGTTACCATCTTTCTAAATTCCACATATATGCATTAGTATACTGTATTGGTGTTTTTCCTTCTAGCTTACTTCACTCGTATAATAGGCTCCAGTTTCATCCACCTCATTAGAACTGATTCAAATGTATTCTTTTTAATGGCTGAGTAATACTCCATTGTGTATATGTACCACTGCTTTCTTATCCATTCATCTGCTGATGGACATCTAGGTTGCTTCCATGTCCTGGCTATTATAAACAGTGCTGCAATGAACATTGGGGTACACGTGTCTCTTTCCCTTCTGGTTTCCTCAGTGTGTATGCCCAGCAGTGGGGTTGCTGGATCATAAGGCAGTTCTATTTCCAGTTTTTTAAGGAATCTCCACACTGTTCTCCATAGTGGCTGTACTAGTTTGCATTCCCACCAACAGTGTAAGAGGGTTCCCTTTTCTCCACACCCTCTCCAGCATTTATTATTTGTAGACTTTTGGATCACAGCCATTCTGACTGGCGTGAAATGGTACCTCATTGTGGTTTTGATTTGCGTTTCTCTGATAATGAGTGATGTTGATCATCTTTTCATGTGTTTGTTAGCCCTCTGTATGTCTTCTTTGGAGAAATGTCTATTTAGTTCTTTGGCCCATTTTTTGATTGGGTCATTTATTTTTCTGGAGTTGAGCTGTA
This sequence comes from Bos grunniens, assembly GCF_055505025.1. Lineage (NCBI taxonomy): Eukaryota > Metazoa > Chordata > Mammalia > Artiodactyla > Bovidae > Bos > Bos grunniens. Next base: position 36,159,018 of record NC_141167.1, on the reverse strand, counting down.
GGAGTTGCTTGTATATTTTTGAGATTAGTTGTTTGTCAGTTGCTTCATTTGCTATTATTTTCTCCCACTCTGAAGGCTGTCTTTTCACCTTGCTAATAGTTTCCTTTGATGTGCAGAAGCTTTTAAGGTTAATTAGGTCCCATTTGTTTATTTTTGCTTTTATTTCCAATATTCTGGGAGGTGGGTCATTAATCAGTATTTTGGATGAAACATTTCTGTCTCTTGGTAAGACTATAAAACAAATGAACCTAAGATTCTAGATGTTTGAAGGTAAATTAATATACTGGATAAAGATGGAATCTGTATGGGAACTAAGATATCTCTCCATTTTAAACCTCATCCTCTGTGATTCTTAGTGGGGTTTTCTGGGAACAAGTTAATTCATTCATAAAACAGAATTATAAAACCTTTGTTTGAAGTTAGGAGATCAGTAAAAACAACATCTCGGGACTTCATCCAGTTCTAGGATGTACTATTAGGGGACTGAGAGTTTTAGTTTTGTGGTTTTTAATGACTGTTGTTGGCCCCACCTACTCTGGACTCTAAGATTTTGCAGCTAATGCTCACTCACTTTTTAGTATTTACATAATTGGTCCCTAACAGAGTTAACTTTTTTCTAATTTGCCAGATTTTATACACTAATTATGTATTTTGCCAAGAGTTGAAGATTTTTCCAATAATCTGTACTCAGGAGGGAGGCAGACCTTCTTATATGTAGTGGCTGAAACAATTTGGCCCAAATGGTCGATGCCACAGGCAAAATATCCAAAGCTTGTTCACTTGAAAATTATGACTCTTTTTCAGGATTTTACATTGCATTATTTGTTTTATGGACTATTCAGTATGCATTGCACCAACACTAATTACAGTGCTAATAAGTCAGTGTGTTACCAAGATGTTTTGCCATTATAATTACAGCCACATGTTGTCATCCTTCTCAAACAGTCCAGGCTTAATTGCATCATTTTTCAGGAGAATTTATGTGGTGCAGCTTAATTCAAAATTAGTACATGAATAAATGAAGTGCAAACTATTTTCTGCACTGACTCACATGCAAAATAAATGTTCTAGAGAGAGTAGCCAAACTTTCATGTTCCCAATTGCCAGTGCAATTTCTGTGATAAACCTTCAGTGGCAATTTATAGAATGGTGGGGTCATGAAATGGCAGAAGAATCTAGGTGAATATAAGAAAGAACATTGTGCAAAGTACTAGGAGCATGGGTTCCTGTCCCTCCTATTCATTTTTCATATGTCTCTTGGGGTTATTTTTCTTTTCTCAGACCTCATTTTCCTCATTTGAAAATTTAGCAAGTTCTTCAAATTAGCTCTGGTTCTCTCTAGCTATCTCCTTTAATAATGTTTTACTTCTCTGAGTGTAGTTCTGTGAACATAATATTAAAAGTCTGCCTGCCCTTTAAAGAATGACTGTTCCAATGCTAGAAATGGGAACCGTGATGCCTAAGGTGGAAATAACCTAGGTCATTTGAATTCTACATTCTATAAGTCATGTCTTCCCAACATTAGCCTATATAACTGTTTTCCTTAGGCTCTCATTACTTTGTTTTTCTCCTTCCATCTCTTCCTTTTTCCATCTCTTCCTGTTCATAACCTGGTGTTCATGGATATGTACATAGTTCTCTCCTGGTCTTTGGAAGTTAGCTCCTACTACTGATAGTTTTCTACATTTGTGTGGAAGAAAGGTCATCTTGTGCCCCTGACTCTGCCCACTCAGACTGTTCTTTAGTTCGTGATGTTAAGTTCTAATACTTTAAATTCTGCTGGCTTTCAGATGGTATAAAACTTGACTCAGAAGGCAAGCTTTTCTGCTTTCTTACATAGAACACTTGAGCAGAACAAGAAGCAGTGGTTGGAGGAGACAAAGAATATCAGTCCTTGCCCAGAGCTCCTGTTAATCACTCATGTTTTATTTCCACAAAGAACCTGAGTTTAAGAGAGATTTTTTTTTTTTCTTTCTTTCTCATAAGACTGAGTAGAAAGACTGGAAGGATAAGAAAATAGAAATAATTACCAACGACACCTGCTGTTGAGGGCCTCAAATTGCATCCTGTTTCTGCCCCATTTGGGCAAATCTCTGAAACTTGGTTCACTTATCTGTAAATTGGAGATAACCCTACTCATATGATTAAATAAAAAATATATAAATCATGTGTCCCACAAAACTCCTAAAATGTAATGATTTCCTATGTCTTTAAAGGTAACCCAATAAATATAAGCAGTTGGTGATAAAAGCATTCTAAGTGTTAGTTGCTTAGTTGTGTCCAACTCTTTGCAACCCCATCAACTATATAGCCCATGGAATTCTCCAGGCCAGAATACTGGAGTGGGTAGCCTTTCCCTTCTTCAGGGGATCTTACCAACCCAGGGATCGAACCCAGGTCTCCTGCACTGTGGGTGGATTCTTTACCAGCTGAGCCAAAAAGGAAGCCCAAGAATAAAGCATTCTAGGTGGTTATAAATGGGTCAACAGAAAGGTAGAGGTGGAAAAACAAGGTGTGCTTGGGGGTCCCCAAAGTGAAAGTGAAGCTTCAAGAAAGAGAGAGGTAAAACACATAAAATGATAGGTGGGGGCCAGATTTCAGAGAGCTCTGCATAGCCAAGTGTAGAACTGAACTTTATGCTGGTTCTGGGAGGGAGGATTAAATCGTGGAATCTTGAATTCACAGTGAGGAATTCATATGATCTCCACCAGCCCATAGGCTGGTGGAAAAAAAAATCACACCTTCCTCAAGATACTTTTTCCATCAGTTAGAACTTTATGGTAAATATACAACTCTAAGGTGTTTAAGATGTGAGCTGTGCCCTCCTGAGAGAGGATGTCTTGTTCTATACACCTGAACAGTTGAAGGAGACACTGAGTGCCTTGCCCTGTGGAATTCTTTAATACACAATGGTGGTGTGGAGCAAGAAGTGATGGATTCATTCATTTCTTTCTTTCAAAAATACATTCCAGGGGTCTCTTAGTGCCTTTCTGGATGCTAGGCATTGAAGGTACAGCAATAAAAATATGCAGTCCCTGATCTCAATTAAAGAGAGGCTAGAATAAGATAGGATAAACTATCTTGACTGGTCACAAGTTTGCCCCAAAATCTCAAGAAAGATGACATGCATGGTGAAAAGCTGACCTTGTTGATTTAAAGCAGTGGCTTTCAATCAAGGGTGATTTTCCCCCTCTGGGGATATTTGGCAGTGTCTGGAAACAATTTTGGTTGTCACCACAGGGTGGTAGTGGTGGGGTGGGGAGTGTTATTTGCATCTAGTGGATAAAGCTAGGGATATTGATAAACATCTCACAAGGCACAGGGCAGCCCTCCCCTACCCCTCCACAATTATTCAGCCTAAAATGTCGATAGTTCTAAGTCTGAGGAAAATCTTAGTCTAAATAAATGTTATACATTATGTTACTGTAAGAGTTTAGATTTGAGATGATAGAGCATGAGATAAAGTTGCAGCAACAGCACTATGTAAGAATGAACACAGAAAATGAGATAATAAAGAATAAGGAGAAAGTTACTTAACTGATTGGAAATGGAAGTGAAGCATGGGAGGAGAGTCAAGGATGGATCTGAGAATTATAGGCTAATGACAAGAAGGATAGTGATAACCTTGTTTCATATATATTGGTTGCAGGGAAGGAGAAATGATGGGTTTGATTTTTTGATATGTTGAGTTGATAGGGCAGTCAGATGGACATGTCTAGGAAGAGTCAGTGTGAGGGTGGGGACAGTTTAGGACACTGGAAACCTCAGGGCGTGGGAGGCATAGGAAGCATACTTGAAGATGTGAGGGTGAAGTGGATCTTCAGACAGCCTCTCTGCATATGACACATTCAATGACAAGAAATGCCCCGTAGGCTGTGGTTTTGGTGGCTAAAAATCTTGGACGTTTCCCATCCCCCTCCCTCTGCCCTCGAAGAAAGACAACATCTTAAGCCTTTCTACACCCACATTTGCTTCCTTCCAGGCTAAATTCCTTTGAAGTTAATGGGTACACTGGATGGCGAGATGTGGGGAAGGAGTGGAATCTGTCCCACACTTCTTCAATTTCCATTAAATTACATGGGTCTTGAAAGATAAAAGGAAAAGGTCTGGGGGCAAAACACATTTTAGGTTTCATTGAACCACATTTTGGGTTTCCTAATCCAGGGTTTGGGCATTGCATTCATTCAGCCAGACTGTGAAGCAAACCATTTCAGGCCTGGAATCAGTCAAGTGGAATCTGGGACCCACAAGACCAAAGTCGGGAGTTGTGAGTCCCCCTTCATCATGGAGGAATGTGGCGGTTTGATTTTATGAGTGTTTCCATTTTTATGAGATTAGAAATTTACTATTGATGAGATAGGAAGAGAATGAAACCTGTCTGCCTGTCTTATTTTCTTCCCTCCCTCATTCCTTGCTTTTCTTTTCCTTCTTCTTCTTCTTCTTCTTTTTTTAAATGTTTTGATTGTGCTGTGTCTTTATTGCTGTGTGTGGGCTGATTCTCTAGTTGCAGTGAGGTGGGGCTACTCTTCATTGTGGTGCATGGGCTTCTCATTGCGGTGGCATCTCTTGTTGAGGAGCACAGGCTCCAGGGCATGCGGTCTCAGTAGCTGTGGCATGTAAGCTCCGTAGTTATGGTGCACAGGCTTAGTTGCTCCATGGCATGTGGACTCTTCCCTGACAAGAGATCAAACCCATGTCCCCCGCTGTGGCAGGTGGATTCCTATCCACTGTACCACCCTCTCTTTTCCTTCTTTTAACAAATGTTTATTAAATAGTGATGACAGCACATTGTTTTAGGCTCAAAGAAGAAAGATGGTAGTAGTCAAAGCAATTTTGCATTTTATTATTATCTGTTCGTCACAACTACTCTCCATGAGGCCATCTGGGTATCACTAGCTTCTCTTTCAGACAGGAAATATGGACTCAGAATAGTTGTATCTTGCTTAAAACTATATAGCCAGTTAGTTATATACTCGAGACTAGAAGCCAAGTCTGCTGATTTACTCATCTGAATGAGAATAGCAAAGGGAACTTTACAAAATGATCAGTATGCTTTGGGAAAACCTACTACAAAGCCTAAGCATGTACTGAAGCAGAAATTGCAGGCAAATAAGTCTTTTAACTGGATTGACTAGCTTTGTGAGATTTCTCTGAGTTTGGTTTTCTCACCTGTAAAATAGGATTGCAAGATGAAATAAGTGGCTTTCGAGCTGTTTTTAGCAGCTAAAACATATTTTCAAATGAATACTCTTCAGAACCTTTCCATGTAAAACAGATTAAAGTGGATCTGCTTTTATTGAAATGGCAGCAAGGACCCTGGAAGAGCCCTTCTTGGTTCCTTGCCATATGACCCTTGTCTTACCACCAGTGGTCACTCAGGCACCTGTATATCTCAGGATTCTGCAGAACACAGTATTAAATCCCCTGGGCCACATCTTCCCGACCCAGCATTTTGTGTTTCTAGTTATGATCACCCCTTGTCTAGTATGCTCGCTGCTTTCAGATCCACCATTTCATGTTATAATTGAGGAAACTGAGGCCATGAACAGTAAAGAAACTTTTCCAAGATGATTCAACTAATGTAACACAGCTCCAACACCTAGGTTCCCTGTACTTCTTGGGGCTACCTCCAATGGTTATGAAATTTTCTGCTACAGAAAGGAACTCCTGTAAAGTATCTGTTCTTTATGGGACCTAGGCCCTTAGGGAGTTGGTCAGCTTACCATTCCTGCTCTGTGAAGGAAAAGGCTCTCTGTGTCCCAAAAGCTATTTTAAGAGTTATATATGTCAACAGAAAAAAATGGTTTGTACCCTTTGATCAGCTTGAATAGTATGGTTAGGACAGAGTAGAGAAGAAGGGATGGGGGATTCATTCACTGTTTCATTCCCTCACTTGTTCATTCAACATTGTACTATGTATTGATAAGTAACAGAAATATGGAAGTAAGCACAAGAAATACAGTGCCTGCTTTAAGCTTACAGTCCAGTGGTAGAAATAAAGCATGAATCAAATTATTATTTGTCAAAGAACACATAAGTAAGTTATAAGAAGGAAAGATACTGTTTCTATGAGAGTATAAAACACCTAAACAAATTTGAGAGATCAGAAAAAGCCTCCCCGAGGAGGTGGGATTTGAGAAGGGATGCTAAGGAAGAGGGTGAATTAAGGATGGAGATAGAAAGTGGCAAAAGGAGAGCAAATAGCAGGTGTATGGAAGGAGCTGAGCATGGCTGGACTAGGCAGAACAAGATGCTGATGGCGTGAGATGGGTTTGAGAGACCTCAGGGTCCAGGCCATTGGGTACCTAGCAGATAGTGTGTAGGATCTGGATTTTATTCTGAATGCAGTGGGGAACCACCAAAAGGTTACAAACAAGGTTGACAGGATCAGATTATGGTTTTAAAAATTTCACTCCAATTGCTGCTTGAAGAATAGGGCACATACTTGAAATATTCTGGATCCTTCCTGCCTGAAAAATTATCAAAAGCCACCAGGCAGAGTTTTGAAAACAGTCAAATAGGATCTAACCTAAGATTTGATAAATGCATAATGAAAGCAAACTTTTTGTGCTTTGGAAGCTAATGTGTATACAGTTAGAAAAAATAATCCTGATTTATATAAAATCTGGATTCACTATCTGTGGGTTATCAGACTAATTATTTCACTTCTGTGTGCCTTAGTTTCTTCATTTGCCAAAAAGAGGCAAAATATCTACTTTGCCAAAGTGTTGTAATATAAAAACAATGTTTAAAAAAGGCAAGACACCCCACACTGAATATTTTATCCAATACATGTTAGTGACTTATATACAAGTTTTAGGTTGTAAACTAATGATTTCTTAGTTTATGAATGAATTAAAGAGCTGTCTGACACCCACATGTTTCCATAAGAAAACTAAGCAGATGATTAAAAATTGCTTATTGACTTGAACAATGACAGTTGATGTTATATATGTTAACAGGTGCTTAATTGCCATTTCCTGCCTGAGGAACACATTCCTAGGAGCAGTCTGCTCCAATGGGCTCCTGAGGCTGTACAGGTGGAGACTTCCTTGAATGCCTCACTTAGAAGTGCCAAGTGTATGTTTTGGCAATCTGAGCTCAAAATGCCCCTACATTTTCAGCAAGATTCAGAGCCAGAGACTCTTTTGCAAAAACAACGAATTTAGTTTAAAGCTAGAGGCTGTGCTGACCCAGAGGAAAGACTGCCAACACTCATTTGGCAGCTGGAGTATATACCCAGTCAAAGCCAAAAGATATAGCCCCATCCACAAAGAGGTATAACCATTGCATCCTAGTCCTTCCAGGAAGGATGCTCTTGGTATCTTTACGAGGCCAACACAACCATCCGTTGGTTCTGTGACTACTGTTTGCTAACAGCACAGAGATGTCCCTTTCCCTGGAGTAATGCCCTTGAATCCTAGGACATCAGGCCCCCTCATAATCTGGAGGAAGACTGTAGAAAATAAATGGTTGACATGGGCCTGCAGAAGGTTGGTCCTTGCCTGAAGGTGAGGCTAACTCTGTGGTGTAATTCGTGCTTCAGAGCTCACCGTAGCATCAGGCTGAAGCTAGTTTTCAGCTGAGAAACACATCCTTAGCTTTCCCCCCACTCCCATGCTTATCCTTCTCAAGTTCCCTTTTTCTTGAGACTAAGCCTTTGCACAAGAATCCCCTTATCAGACCATTTCTAGGGAAACCAATCATGTTTAAAGCATTGAATTGTTTCCTGGGAGCCTATCAAGGAGTCACAGTTAAAAACAAGAGCTACTGAGTCAGGTCTGAGTCTAGATACAAACTCCATCACTGACTGACTGACTGATCTTGAGAACGTTTCCTTTGCTCTCTAAGAATCTATTTGCATGTGGGAAAACATAAGACAAGTTGCTCTACCTCAAAGAACTCTTGTAAGAGTAACAGTTTGAAGAGTGCTTGGCTTTTGAAATTCTCTATCAGATTGTCTTTTATACAACACAACTGTTCATTAAATATTTGTTCATTTATTTGATAAAGCCTTGCTTATCATTTGTTTTACACCATGAGCTGTGTTTGGACTGGAAGTAGAGACCAAGTCTGAGCAGTTTTCATAACAAAAGTTATGAGAGTGTGAGGCAACACTGAGGAATGGTGACCAACTATGTTTGGGGGGAACACGAGAATGACAGCTAAGAGGAAATCAGGCAAATATTTTTGTTTCTGGCATGTTCATATACTTTCTGAACAAAAATTACTTGCAACCTTGGTTAGAGGATGACTAATTAGCATCCCTAAGATAGTGAGATACTTCAGAGAGAGTTAGAGGTTTATCACAACTGGATCTAGGTGTTGGTTTCAAAGGAGGATAAAACCAGCAGCCATTTGGGTACATTCTAAAGGATTATAATAACTTTGAGACCTTTTTTCAGAGAGTTATTTGTTTATACTAATTAAGAAAGCTTTCCCTCCCTCTCTCAACAAGGAAGTGGAACAGCTGGGCAGCAGTTCCTATATGAGTTCCCAGGTTCATAATTTGGGGTTTTCTCTCTCTCTCTGCTTTGCTGTGACCTTTGCTGTCATCACTTTACCCTAAGAGGCAGAATGGGCATAAGTAAACAATACAGTTATTGCTGTAAATAATAATAAGCCTAGTTGGGAAGATCTCCTGGAGTAGGAAATGGCAACCCACTCCAGGATTCTTGCCTAGGAAATCAAGGGCCTGGTGGGCTGCAGTCCACAGGGTCTCAATGGATCGGACATGACTGAGCACACGAGCACAATATTTGATACACAAATCTAATGCTTGCTTTCAGAATAAAACAAATATGCATACTTAAAATGTATCATCAGTATAAGTTACTAGATTAAAAATCACAAGTGGATCATCGATATAATTCATAAAGAATGAACAGGTGAAAGTGAAGGAAGATATTCCAGGCAAGGAAACAAATGGGCTAAAAGATGGATACATGGCAACAATATGTAAGCATTTCAACTGCTTATTATTTAGGATCTGTGTTTATCCCTCATTATGCATGACGCATCTCTTTTTTAAAGTAATAGTTTTTCGCTATCGTTGATGTCTCAGTTGTATCCTGTTTCAGAGAGAAACTCAGAGAGAAAAATATTAAGCAAATATCAACATTATGTCTTGAGGTTATATGTTACAGAGGGCAGAATACTTTTTCTTAAGTTTCAAAAGCAGTGTGAATTGAAATAGAGAAGCTTTGCTTGATCAGGGGTTAGTAAAAGCCAGCAAGGTGCTAACCTGTGCACATGTGTGGACTGGAGTGAGTTGGTCTACATAGCTCCAACAGAGGGAGATTACCATCTGTAGAAACAAAGAAAGTGATTCAGAGGAGGAGATTCAGAGAGCATGCAGAACACAAGGACTGAAGAAACCCCACTTCTGTCTGGTGTCATTTTTCTCCATTCCAGTCCTAATTGCAGATGCCCAGGGCTGGTGCTTTCTCAGGGGATGTTTTTGTGGTTAAGAGGCTTGATATTATTTAATAACATATTTGGAAAGCTTTCTAAAATTGATTTTAAATTAAAAACATTAACTTAGTGATATAAGAAGGCAGACTTTACTCTTCAAGTAATATCATTTTTGGAAGTATGCAAAATACATACAAAGTTATAATGTTGGCAGGCACAGTGAGAGATGCCAGAACAAAGTCTGTTAGCTGAATAATAATAATACCTTTCAACTAAGTAGCACTTGCAGTGTGAAAATATTGCCACAAACACAGTTTCATTGGTTTCTCCCACAGTCTTTTGAAGAAGGCAACCTGAAATTGCAAGAGAAAAAGGAGTTTTGGAATGAGACAGACCTGGGTTCAAATCTATGCTCTTCTCCTGCTATGTTGACCTCAGCAAATTTTTCTAACATCTCTGAGGCTCAATTATTCATAAAGATAGGAAAACAAATACCTTGCAATCAGTTGAAAGATTGGACCATAAATGCAGGTATCACCCAACATAGGCCAGCAAAACAGATTATTAATAACCTGACTTTTTGTTAGGTGCAGGTAGATTATAATAGCCTTTCTAATTTTTTTTTGAGAGAAAATTAACACTTAAAAGTCATAAATGATAATACCAAGGTCTTCAAACAGAAAACAAATGAGTTTAAAACCAATCTATTACATCTTCAAGGAAATTCCTACCCATGACATTGTGCTGCTAAACAAAAATACTCTAGAGATTCCTGAGATAAACTTGCATCACAGAGGGAGATTTTTACTCACTCCAAAGAAATGTTTTAAGATATTTCTTTTTCAAGCTTCAATGGGAGCACCTAAACAGGTGTAACTTCAAAAATACTGAAGTGATTGTTAGAAAATAGATTCATAGGATCTCACAGTTGGAGTGAACTTTAAAGGATACTGGGTATAATGATATTGTGAATGCCTATATCCTTTGTTAGACATTACTGATAACAGAGTTAAAAAGACTTCTCATTTGTGTAGCATTTTAGAATATCTACTGCTCTTTACTAACACTAGATTGAATCTCACAACAACCCTTTGAAATAGATTGGATTCTTACCAGTGACTTGTTTTTAAAAAATTATTGGGTAATATTAAGCCCATAAAGCCAAACATAAAAATGAAAAAATATATATATTGGAGTACAGTTGATTTACAGTGTTATGTTTCAGGGGTACAGGAAAGTGAATCTGTTACACATATACGTATATCCATGCTTTCCTAGATTCTTTTCCCATATAGGCCATTACGGAGTGTTGAGTAGAGTTCCCTGTTTGTGTCATACAGTGGGCTTCCCTGATGGCTCGAATGGTGAAAAATCTGCCTGCAATGCAGGAGACATGGGTTTGATCCCTGAGTTGGCAAGATCCCCTTGAGAAGGGAATGGCTACCCACTCCAGTATTCTTGCCTAGAGAATTCCATGGACACAGTAGGTTCAGATTAGTTTTCTGTTTTATATGTAGTAGTGTATATATCAATGGCCTCTTTTTAAAAGAATACGCAATGTAGAGAAGATAAAGCTTCTGCTGATTTTACACAATTGGTTGAGGTCATTTCAGGCCATTTTGGGGTAAATCCATTTGAGGCCTGATTTAACTGTGTTTCTTGGAAGCTTAGGGTTCTAAATGAGAGCTGGGTACCGTGCTGGGGCTGCGAATTAATGCTAAGAAAATCAAGCATAGTCCTTGCCATCATGAAATTCACAGTCCAGGGGACAAGACAGATAAGCAAATACAATACCATGAGGTGATCGCAGGTGAATGAACCCAGCACATACCCTGTGGAATAGAAGGGCAGGAAAGCCTTGACTACTGAAATTTTGGCTCCAAGTCCAGGTTTTGTTTCTTATACTATGTGGCCTCTTCTGGATGGTAATTAACTTACCAAAGTATCCAGGACTGACTTACCTGTGAACTTCATTGACTTGATTTCCCCTTCTTCCTGAGAGTCTGTATGAAAGAAAAAGTGAAAGGAAGTGACCTGTAGCCTACCAGGCTCCTCCATCCATGGGATCTTCCAAGCAAGAGTACTTGAGTGGGTTGCCATTCCCTTCTCCAGGGAGTCTGTATAATGAAAGCTAAGTGGATGGCAGAAGCAGGCATGGCCAAGGCTACTTTTGCCCCAATTCAAAAGTCATTCTAAAAACTTGTACTGAAGACAAGGATACTGAAGCTATTTAGAGATCTCTAGGAAAAATGACTTCCTTGTAACTTACATTTCTTAAAATAACCACTTTAGAGAAACTCAACTTCATTCCTGGTATAGGTAAAGGGTCTTTTTTGGGTCTTTTCCAGTGAGTTTGTTGGTAGCATCAGATGGCCAAAGGATTGGAGGCTCAGCATCAGTCCTTCCAGTGAATATTCAGGGTTGATTTCCTTTAGGATTGATTGGTTTGATCTCCTTGCTGTCCTAGGGACTCTCAAGACTCTTCTCCAGCAGTTTGAAGGCATAAATTCTTCAGTGCTCAGCCTTTTTTCTTGTCCAACTCTCACATTCATACATGACTACTGGAAAAACTACAGCTTTGAATATACAGACCTTTGTAGGCAAAGTAATGTCTGTGCTTTTTAATAAGCTATCTAGGTTTGTCATTGCTTTTCTTCCAAGGAGTCTTTTAATTTAATGGCTGCAGTCACTGTCCACAGTAATTTTGGAGCCCAAGAAAATAAAGTCTGTCACTGTTACCATTGTTTCCCCACCTATTTGCATGAAGTGATGGGCCATGAAGTGTCATGATCTTCATTTTTTGAATGTTGAGTTTTAAGCCAGGTTTTTCACTCTCCTTTCACTTTCATCAAGAGGCTCTTTAAATTCTCTTCATTTTCTTCCATAAGGGTGGTGTCATCTGCATATCTGAAGTTAATGGTATTTCTCTCCACAGTCTTGATTCTAGCTTGTGCTTTATCCAGCCTGGCACTTCACATGATGTATTCTGCATATAAGTTAAATAAGCAGGGTGACAATATACAGTTTTGACATACTCCTTTTCCAATTTGGAACCAGTCCATTGTTCCATGTTCGGTTCTAACTGTTGCTTCTTGACCTGCACTCAGGTTTTACAGGAGGGAGGGAAAGTACTTTGGTATTCTCATCTCTTCAAGAATTTTCCACAGTTTTTTGTGATCCACACAGTCAAAAGCTTTTGCATAGACGATGAAGTAGAAATAGATGTTTTTCTGGAATTCTCTTACTTTTTCAATGATCCAGTGGATGTTGGCAATTTTGTCTCTGGTTCTGCTGTCTTTTGCAAATCCAGCTTGTACATATGGAAGTTCTCAGTTCATGTTGGCTTCATGTTCACTATTGAAGCATAGCTTGGAGAATTTTTATTGCAAGCATGTAAAATGAGTGCAATTGTGGGGTAGTTTGAACATTCTTTGGCATTGCCCTTCTTTGGGATTGGAATGAAAACTGACCTTTTCCAGCCCTGTGTCCACTGCTGAATTTTCTAAATTTTCTGGCATATTTATTGCAGCACTTTCACAGCATTATCTTTTAGGATTTAAAATTTGGAATTCCATCACCTCCACTAGTTTTGTTCATAGTGATGCTTCCTAAGGCCCACTTGACTTCACACTCCAGGATACCTGGCTCTATCTAGGTGACTGATCACACTATCATGGTTATCTGGGTCATTAAGATCTTTTTTATATGGTTCTTCTGTGTATTCTTTCCACCTCTTTTTAATATCTTCTGCTTTTGTTAGGCATACTGTTTCTGTCCTTCACTGTGAGTATCTTTGCAAGAAATGTTCCCTTGGTATTTCTAATTTTCTTGAAAAGATCTTTAGTCTTTCCCATTCTATTGTTTTTCTCTATTTCTTTGCATTGTTCACTTAAGAAGGCTTTCTTATCTCTTGCTATTCTCTGGAACTCTGCATTCAGATGGGTATACCATTCCTTTTTCCTTTGCCTTTCAGTTTTCTTGTCTCAGCTACTCAAAAGGCCTCCTCGGACAACCATTTTGCCTTTTTGAATTTCTTTTTCTCAGGGATGGTTTTGATCACTGCCTCCTATACAATGTCATGAACCTCCATCCATAGTTCTTCAGGCACTCTATCAGATCTAATCCCTTAAATCTATTTGTCACTTCTACTGTATAATAATAAGGGAATTGATTTAGGTCATATCTGAATGGCCTAGTGGTTTTCCCTACTTTCTTCAATTTAAGTCTGAATTTTACAATAAGAAGTTCATGATCTGAGTCACAGTCAGCTTCTGGTCTTGTTTTTGCTGACTGTATAGAGCTTCTCCATCTTCGGCTACAAAGAATATAATCGCCCTGATTTTGGTATTGACAATCTGGTTATATTCATGTGTAGAGACATCTCTTGTGCTGTTGGAAAAGTTTTTGCTGATCAGCACATTCTCTTGGCAAAACTCTGTTATCTTTTGTCCAGCGTCATTTTGTACCCCAAGGCCAAATTTGCCTGTTACTCCAGATATCTCTTTACTTCCTACCTTTGCATTCCAGTCCCCTATGACGAAAAGGACATCTTTTTTTTTTTTTTTTTGGTGTTAGTTCTAGAAGGTCTTGTAGAAACCCTGTTGCTGGGAAATACTGAAGGCAGTAGGAGAAGGGGATGACAGAGGATGAGATGGTTGGATGACATCACTCACTCAATAGACATGAGTTTGAGCAAACTCTGGGAGATTGTGAAGGACAGGGAAGACTGGCAAGCTGAAGTTCATGGGATCGCAAAGAGTCAGACATGACTGATGACTGAACAACAACAAATAGTTAAAGGAAGGAGTAAGACTATAAGAGAATCTAGTTTCTATTCTGATGAATCACAAGTTTATGTGAAATTGTACTATGTCAAAGAGATTAGGGAAGTGATTAATTTCATCAAGTTTGGGCCAGAATTATTATTACATCAATTGGAATTAGAAGCAAACTATAAATCACAGTGTTTCTTGAGTATATTTAAGAACCTGGAAGAGTACTTCATTCTTTTGTAAGTGTGTGGGTGTGTCTATATATGTATGGTAGGGGAGGAAAGAGAGACAGAGAAAATCAATCAACCTTTTTCCTTCACTGTAGAAAATATGACTTTTTCCAGTGACATACTTTGCCATACAGGCTTAGAGAAAATGTTTTTCAGGAGCTTCATTCTGAAGGTTATTTTGGAATTTGGGACTTATATATCAACATCCCAATCCTACTTCCCCACCTTCATAATTAATGATGGTACCTTTCCAAAGCTAAGGAGCAAAAAGGACAGATTTTAGTTCCAGGCCTCAGTTCATTTTGACTTGAAGACTGCTTTAGGAGATGAAAAGAAGGAAAGAGAGAGTAAATGTAGGTAGCTGATTTGAATACATGAAATTGTATGCTGATATGGTTGTCTCTGAGATCATCTCTGGTATTTAATCACCAAACCTGTGGGCTCTTCCTAAAACCTCCATTTTTTACAACCATTCTTCTTTATATTTCTTCTTTAGTTTCTCTAAATCCCCTCCTGTCAAACTGTTTGCTCTTTCTTTGTCTTTTTTGCTAGTTCTTCTTTCTGTTCTTCCTCCTCACATCTAGTCTTTGGCCCTTAGATAATTTTTTCTCTGCTTGTCCCTTAAAAATATTACATGCATTAGTATACTGTATTGCTGTTTTTTTTGTAGAAACCAAAAAAAAAAAAAAACATATTACATGCAAAATGCTTTAAAAGTATAGATAAGAAACTAGAGTCTAGACTCTGACCATCCAAATATTGATTCTATTACTTATCAACTGTGAACAGTTGAGACAGTTACTAATTTTTCAGTCTTCCAATTTCCCCATCTGCAAAGTGGAGCACACAATGCCCCTTATAGCTTTAATGTGAAGATTAAAGGAGATAGTACACGAGTCATTTAGCAGAGTAATTGCAAATAGAAAGAACAAAATAAATATTTACCATCCTCATCAGTGCCATCAACATCACCATCGATACCATCATCTTCCATTCCCTCTCTGGAATATTGCCCTGACCTACATAACTCTAGTCTTGGGCACCATCCTCTTGTTTTTCCATTTGTCAGTGAAAGTCCACTTGAATTTCCACTGATGTCTTCAAATGCACATAATTAATTCCAAACTCATTTCTCCCTTCTGAAATTCTAATTGGATCTAAATTCCCAAGAACCTAGTAATAGTTGAGAACTTGGTTCTCAGAGTATTTGCATAAATAGGACTATGGATAGGAAATGAGGGAGTATAGATTTGTCAGGGGAAGAAGGATTTGATAATCACAAGGAATGTGGATGGCTAGAAGATACAGTAGTGTGTTGCAAGATATTTGACTGCTAGCATTTCATTTCTCTATATGAAGTTCCCCCAGTGCATTTATTATCTGAATTTAGACCACAAGGCAAGGCACAGTACAGACTAACAATCAATTTTCTTACAGGTAATTCTCTCTCTTCCATGGCTTAGTGTGGTTTACCTCATTTGGAGCCACAATCCTCGGATAGTTGTTGAGATGTTTCTGATTTCTATTTAATGAACTTGGCAAACCTTCTCGGCTCCCAGCATTAGGCAGTAAGCTCAGTACTAGCTCTGATCCATCTAGGACACTAATACCCTAACCGTTTCTTTATTGATTTATTTTTATCTTTTATTTGCTTTTATTGGCCCAAATGCTTTAAAATGATAAATTTGAATGCTTTTTACATATCTATTATTATCTGTCTGTACACAGTGAAAACTATGAATTCACATTGATAAATTCAATCCCAATTCAACAACAAATGGCCCATTCTCTTTTATTACTGTCTATGCTTGGAACTCTCCACTCTCCATACAAGGCTGATTCTCTGAAGAAACACCCTCCTCATCATGCTTGGGCTCTGACATCACACCCCAGGCTGTACTCTTGTGTGCATAGACATCTTCTTCACCACACTTGTATTCCAGCTCCGTATTCTGTGTCCCCTCCCATGGATATGTCCTTCCTAGACTACTTTGGCTTGAACACCCTATAAAAGCCTATCTCCACTCCCAGTTGAGATGACTTCCTTATACTTCTTAGCTTCTGACCCTCTACACAGGCTGTTTCCACATG
Source organism: Bos grunniens (assembly GCF_055505025.1). Lineage (NCBI taxonomy): Eukaryota > Metazoa > Chordata > Mammalia > Artiodactyla > Bovidae > Bos > Bos grunniens. Next base: position 36,142,511 of record NC_141167.1, on the reverse strand, counting down.
CAGACTCCATCCTCACCTGTCTCATGCTCTGAACCCCTCTGCAGAGTCAGCCTTCTCACACGACACTCTCTTCATCCTCTCAGGATTCAATAGCTATCATTAAACACACCCCTCACTCTGCTTGGGCTCAGATCCCCCTCTCTGGTTACCATATCAATCTCTTCTTTACCAGTCGAACATATTTACCTTACCTGTTTGGTTTCCATCTCATAGATACAAGAGCAAACTGTTCAGAAAGGGAAGGAGAGAGAAAGAGGAAGAGAAGGAAGGGAAGCAAATTCAGCCCTTCACATGAATATGGAGTCCTGATCCACCCATGAGCTGTTGAGCTTTAACTCAAACTTATGGCCATGGCTTGTGTGAGACTCCTCCTCATTACTTACAATTAGAAAAGTACAATCTTAAGCATGCATTATTAAAAGAATTGTTGTACTTTATCTACCACCTTTTGTGTGTTTTGAATAGAAGCAAAGCTTTCTTTGATCAAAATGATCTCTTGCATTGAATAGAAGATGATAATATGTGAGCTGAAATCAAAAGAATGGGTGAGGAGTTAAGTAGATGAAGTAGGGAAGGAAGACTGTTACAGGCAAATCTGAGAGTAGAAAGAAGTAAAAAGTGGGAACATTATGGTTGAAATAGAGAGGGGAGAGGAGAGTATGGTTCAAGATGAAGCTGGAGAGACAGGAAGGATCAGGCCACACAGAACCTAAAAACAAAGGGAGAAAAGATCTGATGTTTTGAAGACTTCCTACTAGTCACCTTATAAAAGCAATGGGTTATCTCTAGCAACAAAGTTTTGCCTTGTTCTACCACATAAATAGGCCAATGAAATCTGGCTAAGGCAGTGGCAAATGCCTAAAGGAAACTCAGGAGGTAATTTTTGTGTGTGCCAGATCCTCAGATTTTTGTCTTCAATTCTCACTTACTCCTGGATACTGACTCCGCCTTGCTTCTGGAGCTCAGCAGATTTATGACTTACCAGTACATTCTCAAATGAACTCCCAGGGCTGATTTGACTGTCTGCCCCAATGTTGTGTCTGAAATCTCAGACAAAACCTGTTTCCCAAACCCACATTCCCACTTTAACTTTGGGCTCCAACCAAGTCCCATTATGCTTAGATGAAATTTCACTCAACAAATTTCAGCTGGCAAGATGGCCCTATGAAGCAAATGGCATTTTATGTCAAATCAAAAAGGTTTTGTCATCATTAATAAATGCTTTTAGTATCCTATGAGGTTTACCCCCATCAAGATTCTCTATGATGGCATTTATACTGTGTTCATTTGGCTTTTTATGCTAATTGGAACTTCAAGTCGTTGATGGTGCCTTTCCAAAAAAACCCTTCTATCTTCTATTTTTTTTTTTTCAAAAAGAAAGTCTTAAAACAGAACTCTCAAGGAAGTGTGGATCATGAGTGCATTAAATTTCATTTGAGGACAATTTTAATTAACGAACATCTATAAATACTCAGTTATGGCTAAAATGCTTGCAGGCTGTGCCATGGTGCATGAATACAATTAATTACAGAAGTGGATTTTTTAAAGACATGAAACTGGAGAATAGAGGGATGACCAAATGTATAACACCTGTCCTTAGACTGAGGTCTTCAGTGGAAAATTCAGATAAAGCTTTCAATGTGAGATGAAACTCTTAAAGTGGCTTGAAAAACTTTCAGAATCATCCGTAGGGTGATCCCTTCTGTGGAGGAAGAAAAGGCAATGGAAACAATGCCAACTGTGAAGTCTAAGAGTTTCGTTTTCTGATTCTGGTTGTTGGCTTTTAGGATAAAAGGTAAACTGCTGCTTCTAAGTCACTTCAGTCGTGTCCGACTCTGTGCGACCCCATGGACGGCAGCCCACCAGGCTCCCCCATCCCTGGGATTCTCCAGGCAAGAACACTGGAGTGAGTTGCCATTTCCTTCTCCAATGCATGAAAGTGAAAAGTGAAAGTGAAGTCGCTCAGTCATGTCCGACTCCTAGCCACCCCATGGACTGCAGCCCACCAGGCTCCTCCATCCATGGGATTTTCCAGGCAAGAGTACTGGAGTGGGGTGCCATTGCCTTCTCCAAAAGGTAAACTACTTTCAGGTAAATTACTTAATTGCTCCAAATCAAGTAACATATATGTAAAATGTGGAAGAACATGCTAAATGATTTAAAAAACGCCAAGAAGTAGGCACCTAGTGAAAATCCTCAGCATTGTCTCCTCTGTGTGGGCCACAGCTAAATACTCACTTCATCATAAAGTTTAAAGTGGGTCTTGCAGCTGTCCTTTGAGAATAGATAAACACTGATTTTGCCTAATTTAATAAAAGGGGACACACTCCTTCAGTTGTCAGTGACTTTCCCAGTTTTGGAAAACTCTTTTTGTCTATATATATATATATATATGACATATATTAAGCAATGGAATCTTTACTTCTCCAAACTATTTGCCTCATTGTCCCCCCAATGAAGACTCAGATGAACTGAAATACAGTCATGAAATTAGAAGACAGGGTGTGACTGCCCTTGTCATTCCTACTGGGCACAGTATAAGCCACAGGGCATAATGGTTTCTTTTCCTCCAACTGTACAAATTTATGAGAATTTTTTTTTTTTTTGAGAGCACGATCTCATAATGTATTTGTTCATTCAATATTGTTCAAAATCTTTGTTGTTTTGGATTATAAAAATAACATTTACCCACTTTAGAAAACTTGAAGAACTTAGTTCAGTTCAGTCGCTCAATTGTGTCCTATCTTTGCGACCCCATGAATCGCAGCACGCCAGGCCTCCCTGTCCATCACCAACTCCCGGAGTTCACTCAGACCCACGTCCATCGAGTCAGTGACGTCATCCAGCCATCTCATCCTCTGTCGTCCGCTTCTCCTCCTGCCCCCAATCCCTCCCATAATCAGAGTCTTATCCAGTGAGTCAACTCTTCGCATAAGGTGGCCAAAGTACTGGAGTTTCAGCTTTAGCATCATTCTTTCCAAAGAAATCCCAGGGCTGATCGCTTTTAGAATGGACTGGTTGGATCTCCTTGCAGTCCAAGGGACTCTCAAGAGTCTTCTCCGACACCACAGTTCAAAAGCATCAATTCTTCAGTGCTCAGCTTTCATCACAGTCCAATGCTCACGTCCATACACGACCACTGGAAAAACCATAGCCTTGACTAGACGGACCTTTGTTGGCAAAGTAATGTCTCTGCTTTTGAATATGCTGTCTAGGTTGGTCATAACTTTTCTTCCAAGGAGTAAGCGTCTTTTAATTTCATGGCTGCAGTCACCATCTGCAGTGATTTTGGAGCCCAGAAAAATAAAGTCTGACACTGTTTCCACTGTTTCTCCATCTATTTCCCATGAAGTGATGGGACCAGATGCCATGATCTTCATTTTCTGAATGTTGAGTTTTAAGCCAACTTTTTCACTCTCCTCTTTCACCTTCATCAAGAGGCTTTTAGTTCCTCTTCACTTTCTGCCATAAGGGTGGTGTCATCTGCATATCTGAGGATATTGATATTTCTCCTGGAAATCTTGATTCCAGCTTGTGCTTCTTCCAGCCCAGCATTTCTCATGATGTACTCTGCATATAAGTTAAATAAGCAGGGTGACAATATACAGCCTTGACGTACTCCATTTCCCATTTGGAACCAGTCTGTTGTTCCACATCCAGTTCTAACTGTTGCTTCCTGACCTGCATACAAATTTCTCAAGAGGCAGGTCAGGTGGTCTGGTATTCCCATCTATTTCAGAATTTCCCACAGTTGATTGTGATTGATCCACACAGTCAAAGGCTTTGGCATAGTCAATAAAGCAGAAATAGATGTTTCTCTGGAACTCTCTTGCTTTTTCCATGATCCAGCGGATGTTGGCAATTTGATCTCTGGTTCTTCTGCCTTTTCCAAAACCAGCTTGGACATCTGGAAGTTCATGGTTCATGTATTGCTGAAGGCTGGCTTGGAGAATTTTAAGCATCACTTTACTAGCGTGTGAGATGAGTGCAATTGTGAGGTAGTTTGAGCATTCTTTGGCACTGCCTTTCTTTGGGATTGGAATAAAAATTGACCTTTTCCCATACTGTGGCCACTGCTGTGTTTTCCAAATTTGCTGGCATATTGAGTGCAGCACCTTCACAGCGTCATCTTTCAGGATTTGAAATAGCTCAACTGGAATTCCATCACCTCCACTAGCTTTATTCGTAGTGATGCTTTCTAAGGCCCACTTGACTTCACATTCCAGGATGTCTGGCTCTAGGTCAGTGATCACACCATTGTGATTATCTGGGTCGTAAAGATCTTTTTTTGTACAGTTCTTCTGTGTATTCTTGCCACCTCTTCTTAATATCTTCTGCTTCTGTTAGGTCCATACCATTTCTGTCCTTTATCGAGCCCATCTTTGCATGAAATGTTCCCTTGGTATCTCTAATTTTCTTGAAGAGATCTCTAGTCTTTCCCATTCTGTTGTTTTCCTCTATGTCTTTGCACTGATCACTGAAGAAGGCTTTCTCATCTCTTCTTGCTATTCTTTGGAACTCTGCATTCAGATGCTTATATCTTTCCTTTTCTCCTTTGCTTTTCACCTCTCTTCTTTTCAAAGCTATTTGTAAGGCCTCCCCAGACAGCCATTTTGCTTTTTTGCATTTCTTTTCTATGGGGAGGGTCTTGATCCCTGTCTCCTTTACAATGTCACGAACCTCAGTCCATAGTTCATCCGGCACTCTATCTATCAGATCTAGTCCCTTAAATCTATTTCTCACTTCCACTGTATAATCATAAGGGATTTGATTTAGGTCATACCTGAATGGTCTAATGGTTTTCCCTACTTTCTTCAATTTCAGTCTGAATTTGGCAATAAGGAGTTCATGATCTGAGCCACAGTAAGCTCCTGGTCTTGTTTTTGTTGACTGTAGAGAGCTTCTCCATCTTTGGCTGCAAAGAATATAGTCAATCTGATTTTGGTGTTGACCATCTGGTGATGTCCATGTGTAGAGTCTTCTCTTGTGTTGTTGGAAGAGGGTGTTTGCTATGACCAGTGCATTTTCTTGGCAAAACTCTATTAGTCTTTACCCTGCTTCATTCCATATTCCAAGGCCAAGTTTGCCTGTTACTCTAGGTGTTTCTTGACTTCCTACTTTTGCATTCCAGTCCCCTATAATGAAAAGGACAAAATGTGGTCCACTGGAGAAGGGAATGGCAAACCACTTCAGTATTCTTGCCTTGAGAACCCCATGAACAGTATGAAAAGGCAAAATGATAGGATACTGAAAGAGAAACTCCCCAGGTCAGTAGGTGCCCAATATGCTACTGGAGATCAGTGGAGAAATAACTCCAGAAAGAATGAAGGGATGGAGTGAAAGCAAAAACAATACCCAGCTGTAGATGTAACTGGTGATAGAAGCAAGGTCCAATGCTGTAAAGAGCAATATTGCTTAGGAACCTGGAATGTCAGGTTCATGAATCAAGGCAAATTGGAAGTGGTCAAACAAGGGATGGCAAGAGTGAATGTCGACATTCTAGAAATCAGCAAACTGAAATGGACTGGAATGGGTGAATTTAACTCAGATGACCATTATATCTTCTACTGCGGGCAGGAATCCCTCAGAAGAAATGAAGTAGCCATCATGGTCAACAAAAGAGTTTGAAATGCAGTACTTGGATGCAATCTCAAAAACGACAGAATGATCTCTGTTCATTTCCAAGGCAAACCATTCAATATCACAGTAATCCAAGTCTATGCCCCAACCAGTAATGCTGAAGAAGCTGAAGTTGAAGAACATAGAATATCCTCCAAAAGAATGTAATTAACTAAAATACTATCAGACAAAAAACTTTTTCTTGCAAAAGTATTCACTGAATGTCTACTTTGTACTGATAATTTGCTAGGCACTGGGTATCAGCAATAAATTATAGGTAAAGTTGCTTTCAGGAATTTGTTCCAGCAGAGAGAAACTGTGTAAATAAAGAAAAGAGTCAATTGTCAATTGTGATAAAAAGTGTGACGACAATAAATAAGCTGGTGTTTAGGAAAGTAATAGTGCATCAGGTAAGGTGCACAGGATGATGTTCTAAGGTGACTTCAGTCAGAGTGGTAGATGAAGATGAGAGTGAGACAGCCATAAAAAGAGTCATGGATAGAGCTTCCTGGCTCTGTTGCATGTTAGGAGGCAGAAAGAAGCTTGGTGAGAAAGAGAAAGGAGGTCCAATGGTTCCACTGAATGCGATCTATTAAAGGACCACTTGCAGAGATGTGGGCATGGTTATAGAAACAAACAAGGGGTATAAGGGACCCAGAGAATAGCAACATCAAGAAACCATTATCACCTCCAGGGCTGAAGGAATAAGAGGAGAAAATGGAAATACTGATCCCAGTGACAGCTGGAATCATGGGGAGACACCACTTCTGCCTGAGAGGTGGCACTGAGACAAGGTGGAAACAGAGAAGAAGTACTTTGTCTTAGGTTGGTTTTCTTAGAAGCAGAACCCAATATAGTGATTTGGATACTCTTGGTAGATTGAAGGCTTTCTCTCAGGAGAAAGAGAATTCGGGGAGCAGGATGAGGCTGGAGAGGAGTTGAAGGATCTGGTGGCCTCTAACTTCACTCTAATCTGGAACATGAGAGTTGATTCCACCTTGAGACTCAGGCTGCCATATTAGCAAGCTAGCAGATGTTGGGTAACCACTAGGTGGGGTGGAAGCTCTTATACTAGATGACTTTTCATTCAGCCAAGAATGAGGCTCTGGAGAAAGGAGCAACAGTGAATCATGAGAAGCTAATCCTTACAGATGGTCAGTGGGAGCCCTGTGCATGAACAAGATCTGGATGGGGCACCCACAGAGTCCTTCTACACTCTGATTTCCCTCCAGCCATTTTCATTGGCTGAACTCAACTGAGGCCAACCAAACATACAGCTGGAATTTGCCATCCTGCCATACAAATTCTAGCACAAAACATATCTTAAATATATAGAATTTGAGCTCGGGACAAACTTTGTGTTCAGCCTTGAAATTTCACACTTTCAGAGGGATGTTGATATTAATCAGACTGTACTCATAAAAAAGAAAAAAAGATAATTTCCTAACAATGTCCTCTAAAGTGTGTTTGAAGGACCTAGTGATGTTTATCTGGAAGAAGTGAATATTTAAGGGGACAGAAAAGAGCTTTTCTTTCTATACTTCATGCCCAAGGCTGTCATTTGAGAGTGTTCTTATTCAATATGGCCTTGCAAGTAAAAGAACTGAGACCAATGGAGAGAAAAAAAATAACTACAGATGTCTGATCAATCTTGGGAAGCACTTTCTCACAGTAATAGAAATCTTACAGTGGATAAGGGTACCAGATGAATAAATAGGTGTTGCAAGCCTGAAGATAGGCAAATCAAGCTTGGGAAATTACAGTTCAGTTCAGTTCAGTTCAGTCACTCCGTCATGTCCGACTCTTTGCGATCCCATGAACCACAGCACGTAAGGCCGCCTTGTCCATCACCAACTCCCAGAGTTTACCCAAACTCATGTCCATTGAGTCGGTGATGCCATCCAACCATCTCATCCTCTGTCGTCCACTTCTCCTCCTGCCCTCAGTCCTTCCCAGCATCAGGGTCTTTTCAGATGAGCCAGCTCTTCTGTGGACTGGGAGGTTACAGGGATGACCAAAGATGAAATACATGATGTGAGTAGACCAGACTCCTGTGTGCTTTCAGGTATGAGGCTATTATTTCTAGTACGGAATCCAATCCATATCAGTCTAATATGCAGATAGTAATTAGCATACATGTGTATATGTGTGCAGAAGCCAGAGTTACTTGGGTTCAGGAAGGAAGGATGTCAGGAATTAGCTTTGCTTTGCCAGGAAGCAAAAGGAAGGAGTTAAAACACAGCACTAGTATTTTTAAAAAGGGATTTTGGTGAGAACGTCAAGTGGAGGCAAGGGGAGGAAAGAAATTTAACTGACCTGGGAAATCCTACTGCTCTCACATTAAAAGGATCCTCTGTAGGAACTCACAGCTTACTTATATAAAATCTTTGTCAATATATGAATATAAAAACTAGCTGTTTTAAAATTATGACATATGGGTTATCCTATTTCTTAAAAATGTATACTTGTTTCTGGGAACTCTAAATTATAAAAACTTGCAAATTTTATTTATATTGACAATGGAAGAATGATAACCTAGAGTTGGAAGCCGTAATTTGGTCCAAACTCTTGTATTAATTAATGTATTTCCTCTGCAAACAGTAGCCCAACCTCCTGGTCAACACTTACATGATAGAGAGATACATACTGTCTGAGGCAGATCACTCCAGTTTACAACAAGAGTGATTTTTCTTCTAGCTTGGGCTTTCCTGGTAGCTCAGGAAAATAATTCTTTAAGAATTCCTGGTAGCAGGTAAAGAATCTGCCTGCAATGCAGGAGATCCAGGTGATCCCTGGGTCAGGAAGATTCTCTCATGAAGGGAATGGCAACCCACTCCAAGTATTCTTGCCTGGATAATTCCATGGACAGAGGAAACTGGTGGGCCACAGCCCATGGGGTCACAAAGAGTCAGATATGACTGAGCGACTAACACTTTCGCTTTCCTTCTAGCCTAATTTATCATTCCAGATTCCAACATCTACTTGAGAATAGCCTGTGTTTCAGTCAGGATATTTTAGGCTGCAAGTAACAGGTAGCTCTTCTCAACATAGCTCAAACAAAGGACAGTTGGTATTCCCTTATGAGAAGTCTTGAGGTAGGAAAGAATCTCCTGGTTATTTTAGTGATTCAAGAATGTCATCAAGGTTCAGATTCTTTCCATCTCTTGGCTCTACCATCCTCAGGGCTGTTTCATTCTCACGCTGGTAGCGAGAGGTTTACCACAATCCCAGGCATCACATCCACATATAACTATATACAGAGGAAAAGAATGACATTTATAGAGAGAGCAGAATCCTCTCTCAGGAGCAACCCCAACAGACTTCCTCTTACATTTTATTTGTCAGAATCAGAATTGCATGACTACCTTAGACCAATCATTCTGGGGAAGAAGGGACACAGAGAAATCAAACCAGTGGGTCTTGTTTACATCTCTTCTATTTCTTCTGTATCCCTCATTGTACATAGATGGGTTTAGGAAAGAAAACTGTGTATGGAAGGAAATAAAAGGAAGGTATTAATGTAGGATCTCTTTATTCAAGCATCAGGGTCACTTCCTCACCTGAGTATTTGGCCCATACTAGGTATAGTGTGGTATGGGCTTGGGCTAATGGAGTCCCACCGTTAAAGTTTGATTCAGTTCTTTTCACTCGCTGGATGACGTTGGTTAAGTCATTTAACCTCTCTGTGCTCTCTCCTCATCTGAGAAGTAAAAATAATAACTATCAGTTCAGTTCATTCGCTCAGTCGTGTCCAACTCTTTGCAACCCCATGGACTGCAGCATGCAAGGCTTTCCTGTCCATCACCAACTCCTGAAGCTTGCTCAAACTCATGTCCATCAAGTCAGTGATGCCATCCAACCATCTCATCCTCGGTCATACCTTTCTCCTCTTGCCTTCAACCTTTCCCAGCATCAGGGTCTTTTCCAATGAGTCAGTTCATCGTATCAGGTGGCCAAAGTATTAGAGTTTCAGCTTCAGCCATCAGTCCTTCCAATGAATATTCAGGACTGATTTCCTTTAGGACTGACAAGTTCAATCTCCTTGCAGTCCGAGGGACCATACCTATCTAAAAAAATTGTTCTGGGGATGAATATGTAAATGCATGCTAAGGCACTTAGACTATCATCTGCCATGTTGTAAATCTTTAATAACTGTGTCCTTATTAAATAATTGTCTTTGCCTCCACAGAAAACTAGCTTTTAAAAATAACTCCTCTCATCCTCATTATCTAACAAATAAGGATACTATTATAAGTATATTTCCTTCAGAATGGTTATAAGAATTAATTGTATGTAATAACCAGTAATATGTTCAATACATTGAGTTGATAGCATGATACAGTGGGACAAATGTGAACTTTTATGGGTTAAAAAAGAGTTCAAGTCCCAGCTCAGCATCTTACTGGGGCAAGGCACTCCTCTCTGAGTCCAGTTTCCTCATCTATGAATTGGAGAATGTGGTTTCTCTCTGTCAGGCATATTCTGATGTCAAGTGAAATCATACATCTAAAGCAACCCTGGTGGCAGACAGTGAAAGTGAAAGTGAAGTCGCTCAGTTGTGTCTGACTCTTTGCAACCCCTGTAGACTGTAGCCTACCAGGATCCTCCGTCCATGGGATTCTCCAGGCAAGGATACTGGAGTGGGTTGCCATTTCCTTCTCCAGGGATCTTCCCGACCCAGGGATCGAACCCAGGTCTCCCGCATTGTGGGCAGATGCTTTACTGTCTGAGCCACCAGGGAAGTTTGGCAGGCAGTAGGGATTATCAAATATGCCAGGTGATTGTGCATGATCATTCATGCTTATGTAGGTGTACTATCAACTCTTGCTCAGTGCCTGACTTGATCCAAAGGCTTTCCTAGCCTCTGTGGGGGAACCCAAGAAGCAGAAATGAGCTTGCTGAGAGCTTAGTGCTAAACTGTGGTGTCAGTTGCTTTGCAGATTCTCTGATTGAATATTCCCAAGGAACCCCCAAATCCTATCTGCAAACACCTTTCCATATATTTTATGTATTTATTTTTTGTGTATATTTTAAGTATTCTTTATCATGTGTGGGTAAGAGTGAACATCAAAAAAAATATTTCTACTTCTCTATATTTCTACTACTTCTCTTTTAACATAGCCTCCAGTGTTCTCTCAAATCACAGACTGAAATGAAATTTAACCCAGTTTCTACAGGGTTAGTAACTTTACGGACACGTGATCTTCCAAAGGGACACCATTTTCTATCCTCTTTTGAACACTTCTGTGGCAGATTATTTGGGAAGACCTGCGCAGTCTTATAACTGTGGCTCTTCCTGCCCACACAGAGACAGGTCCTGGAAGGAGCCCACTTGGGATCCACACAGCTGTCTACTCCTGTTTTAGGCTGTACACACTCTAGTTTTCTCATCACCACATCTTAATAGCAAAAGAAATACAATGCAGAGTGCTCAGCTCTTCTGCCTCAAGTCAATCACTGAAGATGGTAAAATGGGAAAGATGCAGAGCCAGAAAAAGAAGCCGCCTTGCCTCTGCCAAGCACGTGCTCCTGCTGCCAATTGCAACTCCCTGTGTGTAGACAGTCTGTGCGGCAGATTAGGACATGTTTCAAGCACTGCATCTGCCCGGGGCTCTTTCCCAGTATAGTTTACTGCTCTCCATCCCACCCCTGAGGATCTCACCTCCCCATTCCCTAGCAGCCCTCCGTGACAGCTTCTTGTCAATTGACTCTCCCCCACAAGTCTTTTTTGACAAATCTCAGAGATGCAACAGCTGGTCACCCTTCAAGACTTCCACATGTCTCTGTTGCCACTTATGTAGATTTCTTTCTTCCTCATTGATTTTTTTCCCCATTTCTCCTCTGCTGTTCTGTGGATATCAACTAACAGTTTACATTCTCTTGTATTGCTCAGTTCTCTCTATTTAAAGTCTCTACCTTGTGGCAACTTCTGCACATATGGACCTTCCAATTATAAAAATTATAGGAAACAATAATAGATACCAACTTGTCTCTATTCGCATTCTATTCTACTGATCAAAAAGTTTTACACAAGTGATTATATTACAACTTATCTCTGAGGCAAGCTACTGATACAGGGATTTATCTTTAATTTCTTATAAAGATTGAAAGTGAAAGTGAAGTCGCTCAGTCGGGTCCGACTCTTTGCAACCCACGGACTGTGGCCTACCAGGCTCCTCTATCCATGGGATTCTCCAGGCAAGAATACTGGAGTGGGTTGCCATTTCCTTCTCCAGGGGATCTTCCCAACCCAGGGATGGAACCTGGGTCTCCAGCATTGGAGGCAGATGCTTTAACCTCTAAGCCACCAGGAAAGCCTTATAAAGATTGAGTAGTGGCAAACTAATAATAATGACATAATTAAAACAACAACAACAACAAGCATCCATGCATACATTATTATCAAACTTACAAGATGGAATATTATCAGCATGTTTGAGTCCCCCAGAGTCAGTCCTCCATCTCAGCCCCTCCAAACCAGACATCAGAATCACCTGGATCTTGGAGTTATCACACCATCACTTTTCTTTGTAGTGATGTAGATATGACCTCATATCATATATCCCTAAATAATATAAAATTTAGTTTTGTTTACTTTGAATGATGGAATATAAATAGAATTTACTGTTTTCAACTTCTCAAACTGGGCTGCTCAATATGATGGCTTAATAGCCACATGTGATTACTAGCACTTTAAAAGTGGCTCATCCAAGTTGAGATGCCCTATAAATATACACACCAGATTTTGAGGATTCAGGATCAAAAATGTCATGTATCAGTAATTTATATTATTGACTACATGTTGGAATAATAACTGTAGATACATCAGGTTGAAATACATGGCTAAAATTAATTTTATCAGTTTCTTGTTTCTAAAATGGTTACTATAAATTTTTAAATTAAATGTGTCTCACATATTCCTGATAGACAGAACTACTCTAAAACCTGTATTTTTGCTAGCTGCCTTTTTTGTGAGAGTCACCTATGTTGGTGTCAATAGCAGCATTCTCTGTGTGTTGTATTCCAGTTTATTGTTTCCATTCTGTGCTTGGTGGACATTTGAATTTGTTCCATTTTTTTCCCCTGAGTTGTACACAGTGTTGTTCAAGTAGGCAAGTGTTTCTCTAGGGTACTACTATGTCGCTTGGGTTTGCAACTGTTCATCTTGTTAGATACATAAAATTGCTTACCAAAGTGGTTGTGTCATTTTCACTCTTACCAGCAGTACAAGGAAACTATATTCTTATGTTCCATATCAGGGGTCAGCAATCTTTTTCTGTAAAGAGCCACATAATACATATGTTAGGCTTTAGCACCAAGTGGCAAAATTGAGCAACTATTCTCCACGAAAGTCTAATAGCCTTTTTATACTTTTCATTAAAATATGTAAAAACCAACTTGACTTATGGGTTGTACAAAGGCAGGTGGCAGTCCAGATTTGGACTATGAGCTGGAATTTGCCAATCCTGCTCTGCATCACTGTCAGTACTTGATATTATTAGATGTTTAACTTTAGCTAACCTCAGGGGGTTGCAAAGAGTTGGACACGACTGAGCGGCTGAACTGAACTGAACCTCAGGGGTACAGGGTGATGGCTCAGCATGGTTTTAATTTGCATTATCCTGATTACTAATGAAGATGAACTACTTTCATTGGCTTATTGGTTTATCATGTTTCCTTTTCTGTGAAATGCTGGTTGAAATCTATTGCTCATTTTTATTGACATGGTAGATGTTTAACAAGTACTTCCTGAATGGAGGAATGATCTGTTTTGCCAGTGAGTGAATGGGTGACTTCTACATGCCAGGAATTATTGGGTCCATTTATACGCAAAGCTAACACAAAAACATTCAAATATAGTCATTTGCACTATAAATTGATTCACTCAAGTAGAAGACATAACTTAAGACATGTGGGTTGCGTGAAGCCAAGGAAAAGAGACAAAGAATAAAAATATGTCCCTCCATCCTTCCAGTAGCTCTCATGGGTGTGGGAAATATTATTAAAAGAGACATAAATGAGACAGCAATCTTAGAATTTGAATATTTCTTTGATTGAAAAATAATATACTTGAGCAGTATTTCTGAGGCTTAACAGTCATACTTTAAGGAATAAATGTGTCTTTTGTAGATGACTAACCATGAGGCTTGATCCATATTAATGTAATATTTATATGAATATAATAAAATATAAATAAAATAAAATATAAATATACAGTGTCAGACTTTATTTTTGGGGGCTCCAAAATCACTACAGATGGTGACTGCAGCCATGAAATTAAAAGACACTCCTTGGAAGAGAAGTTATAACCAACCTAGATAGCATATTGAAAAGCAGAGACATTACTTTGCCAACAAAGGTCTGTCTAGTCAAGGCTATGGTTTTTCCAGTGGTCATGTATGGATGTGAGAGTTGGACTGTGAAGAAAGCTGAGCACCGAAGAATTGATGCTTTTGAACTGTGGTGTTGGAGAAGACTCTTGAGAGTCCCTTGGACTGCAAGGAGATCCAACCAGTCCATTCTGAAGGAGATCAGCCCTGGGATTTCTTTGGAAGGACTGATTTCTTTGGAAGGACTGATGCTAAAGCTGAAACTCCAGTACTTTGGCCACCTCATGCGAAGAGTTGACTCATTGGAAAAGACTTTGATGCTGGGAGGGATTAGGGGCAGGAGGAGAAGGGGACAACAGAGGATGAGATGGCTGGATGGCATCACTGACTCAATGGACTTGAGACTGAGTGAACTCCGGGAGTTGGTGATGGACAGGAAGGCCTGGTGTGCTGTGATTCATGGGGTCGCAAAGAGTCAGACACGACTGAGTGACTGAACTGAACTGATTTATATATTTATATATTTATGTTGGGTTGGTCAAAAGGTTCATTTGAAATTCTCTGCATGATGTTATGGAAAAACCCAAATGAACATTTTGGCCAACCCAATACTTAGAAAAATCAAACATTTGATTTGATTTCACATTGAAAGTTCTGGTAAATTCAGAAAGAGTAACGTTTTCAAAATGTCTTAACCATGACTCTTTGTGACCTTTTTCACCGTTCGTGACCCTTTAGCCAGCCAGGTTCCTCTGTCCATGGGATTTTTCAGGCAAGAATATTAGAATACTGGAGTGGGTTGCATTTCCTCTTTCAGGGGCTCTTCCTAACTGAAGGACTGAACCAGTGTCTCCTTTGTCTCCTGTTGCAGGCAGATTCTTTACCACTGAACCATCAGGGAAGTCATTTTAGAGTAGGGAAAATTAATTATGACATTCCAATTTTTAAAGAGGAAGGATGACTCTGACTCTATGTAAGTAAAAAAGAAATTGTGTATATAAATAGGTATCATAAATTAAAAAACAATTGTTAACTGAGGAATTTTTTCAAACATGTGAGACAAAGCACTTATTACTCTATAATATCCAGTTATAAACAAAAACAAAACAGTTGGTTTTATTTTAACGATTAAATGACATAATTCTAAAGTTCCTAGAGTTAAAAACAAAAGCTAAATGGCCTTTAAAATATATGAGCAGAAAAAATTTTGAACATGTTTGTTATATCTAAGGATGAGGGACATGCTAAATAAAGCACAATAACTCTCTTTACCTACTAAAATAACAAAAAATGAAAAGTCCAAGAAAACCAGTGTCAGCTAAAGAGTAGGGAGACAGTCAGCAATGTAGAAGTAAAATCAGCATGACCATAGTTGAGAGTAACTTTGCAATCCTTGTTAAATTTTAAAATGTGTGCATACCTTTTGATTCAATTTTATTTTTAGAAGTTTTAACTATAGATATAACAGATATGTTCATATATGTGTGACATATGTAAAAGATAGATTTTACATATGAAACAGTTCTGTATGAAATAGATGATAATAATGTAAATGTCCATGAGTAAAATAAATCATGGTACAACTGTATTATGGAATATTACATTACTGTTAAATTGAGATTTAAAAAAAAACAAGATACATTTATTATTCTTACTATATGTCATTCAATCTTTATAACAATTTTATGAAGTGTGTACTATTATTCTCTGAATGGATAAGAAAAATGAGGTATAGATACACTAAATAATGTGCTAATTTTGCAAAAGTTATTATGTATTTAAGCCAGAATTCAGTTCAGTCAACCTGGCTCTAGAATCTGGCTACTACCATAAAATATACTGTCTATGAAAGTAATATGCTCATTAATACTTTTTCATAACAGTGTGCAGAATATGGTTATCATGAGCCCATTTGTATTAAATATACACACATACCTTTACCCTGCTAAATTGATAGACATTTCTGCAAAGACACACAAACAACTCTTAACAGCAGGTATCTCTAAGTACTATAATAGTAATATTTGTGTTTATTATCATAGCAAAATATTGGAAAGAATCCAACTTTCTGAAAATATTTAGGTTATAATATTCTCCAGTATTTTAGCTATTAAAATTTTTATTCATAAAGTTCATAATTGTGTGGAAATATATTTCTATTATCATGTTAACACAAAAATAGCATATATATCAATGAATATATTATATTGAAAAAGTATACATAAAATCATTACAGTAATGAATGCACAAAAATGTTTACCAATAATCATTTGAGGATAGTCCAAAAGGGTTTTCCGTCTTCCTACTTTTGCATATTTCTGAATGTTTTATATATGTATTTACAATGGAATATATTTTATTTTACAAATCAGACTTAAAAGCTGAGGGTTAGCTTTAGGACCATAGTGATCTCATTAAGATCTGTTAAAGATGGTATTTGACCAAGGGATTTCAGTTATACCTGGCTCCCTCAATCCTGCAAAAAGAGACCCTCCCACCGCAAAGTCTTGGGTAGAGGAAGGGAATCTACATACAAGGAACTATGGATATTGCTCTAAAACCCCTAGTTAAAATTCATTAAAGAGAGGAAGGAAACCCAAAGCTAACATAAAACATCACAGAATTCACACTTAATCGGGACAACATGTGTTGGACTAGACTGGTGTAGAAGATCACTAGAACAAATGAAATGCCGATGAAAAATAAGGTTGAAGAACATTCTCCATGGTCCCTTTCAAAAGTTCTAGGGTGGGTTCTGGCATTAATTGTGCTTTCTTTGTTATGCTGCTTATTGGTGCAGCATATGGTTGTTTTGTTAAAGCCACATAGACACATGTCTGCTCAAATAAATTAATGTTCCCATCTCAACTGGATGATTTGGCAGGAATAATACACTTACCAGCCAATGTGTAGACTGACCCACATGACTCCTTCACTGAAAGATCTAAAGTGGAACACTGTGTATTTTGCTAATAAGCAGTTAGATACAGTGCAATTTTCTTTTAAATATTTTCTGTAGTAACATCTATTGACCTTAACCTAGCATCCTATATAATCCACATGTGTCAGATTTTGAAAGTGCAGAAGAGAAGCTGGGGAATGATATGCAAATTGGGAAAGTGCTCAAGAGGCATTTTTCAAATTAACAGGATGAAAACACTGACTTGTCAATACTTAACAACCAAAAAAGAAACTCTGCTTAAAAGATGGGCTGCATGTGCACAAACACATACCCAAGCAGACATTTATACATGACATTTTCTGACTACCAGATTATCTGAAAAGTTTGGAAAATTTTAGGTCTATATAATTCTAAAACTAACAAAAATATTTTGTATTACGACTATTTTTATTTTGTTTGACCCTACTCCAATTCCTTCTACATATTATTGCAAGACTTAGCATATAAATTAAAGCATCCTTCGTTCCCTTAGCCAAGGCAGTATCAAGGTATTCCCTAGTCACGGTATTTTCAGTTTATCTATTCTATTATATTGCCAAAAAAATGAAACACCTCTTTCCATTCTATATGGGATGCACTATGCTATGCTATGCTAAGTCACTTCAGTCGTGTCTGACTCTGTGTGACCCCAGAGATGGCAGCACACCAGGCTCCCCTGTCCCTGGGATTCTCCAGGCAAGAACACTGGAGTGGGTTGCCATTTCCTTCTCCAATGCATGAAAGTGAAAAGTGAAAGTGAAGTCGTTCAGTCGTGTCCCACTCCTAGCGACCCCATGGACTGCAGCCCACCAGGCTCCTCCATCCATGGGATTTTCCAGGCAAGAGTACTGGAGTGGGGTGCCATTGCCTATAGCTATAATTAAATACAATTAACCTGTATAGATTATGACCTGAGAGGCATAGTTATATTTAGAAAAAGCAGAAGTATTATCATCAAATCTCAACTATTATAGCCCACTACAGGGTACCAAAGTGGTTAAAAGAGTGGGCTTTCGATTCATTCTAACTCTGGGTTTAAATTCTCACTCTTTTTCTTATCAGCCGTGTGGTCTTGGGCAGTCAGATTATTTTCTGAACCTATTTCCTCATAGGTAAAAGAGGATATTCAGACTTGTCCTAGAGGATCATGAGTAAATACAGTAACATATAAAGGCTTTTATCAAAATGGCTCACACATGATAATTCAGAGCCAGCTGGAGGCCTGATGGCGATCACAGTACATTTGAAGAGTAGGGATAGTGATGGGCATGTGAGCCTGGAAAGTCAGTGGATGTTCAGGATTCTCAGCTTGAAGGATTTTACTGTCCTTCAGCTTGGTTAATAAGCATGTTGGGATTTTGAATTCGATCTTTATGGTATAAAGAAGCAGTTAACATATAGCTATATTCTTATAAAAGCTTTTTGCAGGTAATATGAAAACATATCTAATATGTGATAACACTTTTCTAGGCACTCTGGACTTCAAGAAAAGCAGTCAGCCAGGAAATCTAAGTTGTCTGAAATTCAGGTTTGCTTAAATTTCCAGTTCCACAACTTATTAACCATCTGAATATCAACTCGGCCATCATTTATTGCTAAGTTCAGATTCAAGTTTTAAAACCAGTTTTCATTTTGTTTTATTATAAAAATAAAACACCTGTCTGTCTTTGTCCATCTCTCAGTCCCCTCCTTCCTCCTTTTCATGGGCTACGTCAGTTTCCTGTCCTCCGTGTGATAAAACCAAATATCTGCCTTGGCCTCTAGCCACTGATAGTCATGTGGTTCTGAAATGTACTATGTTCCTAGCTCTGTCAATGTAATTTTGCTTGAGATAACTGTTATATGACTGAGGATTTGCATGAGGGATTTAAAAAATTCTTAGATGTTCTTCTGGTGCTTAAACAATCTTTATTAATGCTTTAGATTCTGAAAGGTGAGGCTTGTTATAAACTTAGATTGTTAATACCAGCTTTGGAAATTGCAGCTACTAAAGAAATGATTCTATCCCAGAGGACCGAGACTGAACAGAAAAAAAAAAAAAAAGTTAGGAAAGGAATTCTTTTGGACTTGAATTCTTTTGATATTTAATGAAAATGGCAATTTAGTTTTTGGAATTCTTTTTCACTCTGTGAATTTATTCATATTGTCCAAATTGGGGAGCTTTTTGTTTTACAGGCCGTGCATTAATTTATATATTTTTATGCTGTTGCTTGGATTCATTACATAATCTCTGGGGCATTACTTTGGACAATGTGCATGTACATAATTTGAAATGGAACTCAGAACAGGGAATGTAGTTCTAAACCAGGGTACAGTGTGGCCTTTAGTCAATGAAGCTGATGAATTATACTGATCCATATCCATGAGCCTTCTGGTTGGAATGCTGTTGTGTGGGGTGCAGAGATTGTGGGTGGGAGCCCAGTTCACATAGATGAGAACAACCACAATCGTCAGCCTTGCTTCTGGGGATAAATCGGAATTGCCCGCCATCCCAGGAGCAGAGTTTGCCACTGATGAGGGAACTACTATAAGAGCATTATTATCTTGCTGAATGGAAGGGAGCCCATCTACTGGGCACTGACTTGGGCATGAGTATTAAGATCAATGAGCTGAGGAAACAAAAATGCAGCAGTTACATGAAGCAATATTCTTCTTTCTCTTTTTTCCTGCTTCTGCCCCTAAAATAAGAAGCCCCCTTCCCTCTCATAAACTTTGAGAAGTGGTCTTGTCCCTTCGCCCCATTTCCATTTTTCTCTTAGGTTTAAACCATTTTCTCAATTATAGCTTTATCTATAGTAAGACTAACATTTTGTTCATTAAAAAGTCATGCATACTCAGAAGGATATATGTATAATTTAAAAAGTCTAAACTCAGTTCTGCTCCAAGAAAAAAAATTCCCAGGCACACTCCTAGAACATTTCTATGTGTATGGAAGTACTTTCATACATGTAAAACCAACATACCTTACACATATAAGAATATGAGAATCCTCAATCCTCAAACCTTCATCACATATCATCTGGTTAGGATGATAATAAGCTGTTCTAAAAGAAGAGTTCATTTCTGAGATGATATGCTGTATGCACTATAAATTATTTAGGCCATATGGAAAAAAAAATTGAGGTGCTATTACTATTCCCACTCTAAAGATTGAAAAAACAAGGATCAAGGGGATTAAGTGACTTAGTCAAGTTTCATATGGCTGGTAAGTAACTAGTACCCATGATGACTTCTAAAGTTAAAAAAATTTTCAGCTTTATCACATTGCTTCTACCATCTCTGCCCCCTTTCCTTGAACTCTTGGAACAATCTGGGAACAAAAGATAGGATTCTGATGTTATACTTCATATTTGGCTAAATTTGTCTCCATATACTTCAGTCAGGTCTAACTTGAGGCAGAGCTGAGTAATAAAGTATGTGTGAAGCTATTTGCTGTTTTGCATAATTCAAGTAGAGGGGTCTTCTGGCACAACCTTTCCAGCATATCATTAAAGGCCTGGGATATTTATGAGAAGCTGTTACTTCTTCTAAAGGAAGAGTTGCTTTTTGAGAGCTCACCAGCAAACAGCATTTTAGGTGCATGTCTCCTCACCAAAATGGTTCACGCTACAGCACCTGTTGGTGATGAAGCAGGAAACAGTTGGCAGTGAACTGCAAGTGTAAGAATTTGAAGGTAACTGGGTCTTATTACCGTATGCCTGTATAAAAATATTATTTCCCTTCTGTGGATGGAGGAACAGAAGCCTGGTGTCTGCAAAGATATGAACATTTGCTTGGGAAATTTATGTTGATATATAACAGCATATGGTCTATTTCATCATGGATTTATGTACAGGAGGCAGACTTCATGTTCACAGTTAGAAGCATTAAAGATGGAGCCACATGAGTGACCTAGTAAGTGACTGCCTTGGCATCTGTGATGAGATGCACAATACTTGGCACACATACATTATCACAGAGGAAAAGGCCAACACTACCAGTAAAAATGTTGATCTTTGAACTTATCAAAGGGACATTGATACCACCCTCAGCTATGGGCTCCAGTGAGGACCACAAATCCCTACTGCAGTGGAGCTGCCTGTTTCAGAGAATCCTCAAGCCTTGGTACCCACTGCCCGCCCCCCCGCCAAAAAAAAACTTATGAAAGCAGGAGGAGCAAGAATACAATACTAGATCTTGCTAATGATTAGAAAATACCCTTTCCACCTGCTTTTGAAAATAAAAAGTGGAACCTGTAAGACCTCTGACAATAATATTGCCTGTTCTTGGGATTAGTAAACTCTAGGTTTTTAATTGGGTTTCTATGATAGCACTTACGTTTTATCCACCTATCTATCTAGATTCAGTTTACTGGTAAATTGAATATCTATTCCCATTTTGTTTTTCATATTTATGCAGTTTAGTCTACAAATATCTGCAGTGCTGAGATAGTTGGGTTATGTTTAAAGGACACTAGGCTTGAAATTGTTCTAGTTCAGATATTTCCAGTAGTATCTGAGTAATTTATGAGTTCAAGACTCAGTTGCATATCCAGGTAGTGAGGTTACTATGCATGAAAGTTTTTCTTAAACCTAGGGAGACAGAGTATATGGTTTGAATATAAGGGTATACTTTCGTCAGTTTGTTACTCAGGCTGCCGTAACAAAATACCAAAGACTGGATGGTTTAAACAACAAACATTTATTTTCTCACAGTTCTGGAGGCTTAAAGGTGCCACCATGGTTGGCATCTACCAGGCTTCTCTCCTTGACTTGTAGATAACCATTTTTCTCACTATGTCCTCAAACTGTCTTTCCTGTATACACATGCATTCCTGGGGTTCAGAATGATTCAAGTGCATTACATATCAGAGAAGGCGATGACACCCCACTCCAGTACTCCTGCCTGGAAAATCCCGTGGATGGAGGAGCCTGGTGGGCTACAGTCCATGGGGTCACTAAGAGTCGGACACAACTGAGCTACTTCACTGTCACTTTTCACTTTCATGCATTGAAGAAGGAAATGGCAACCCACTCCAGTGTTCTTGCCTGGAGAATCCCAGGGACGGGGGAGACTGGTGGGCTGCCATCTCTGGGGTCGCACAGAGTCAGACACGACTGAAGTGACATAGCAGCAGCAGCAGCATTACATATATTATGCACTCTATATTATTATTATTACATCAACTGTACCTCAGATTATCAGGCATTAGATCCCGGCGGTCAGGGACCCCTGGTTTAAAGCATCTTGGAACCAAACTTCTGCCATTTTTGCCAGTGTGTGATCTTGCGTAAGTTACTTAGCCTGTATGTTATCTCTAAAATGGAGATAATGAAATACTTATCTCAAAGAATTCCATGAGGTAATCTATTTAAGCATATAGAACACTGTCTGGTGCACAGAAAACTTCAGAAAGGGTTAGAAATTATTATTGTTATTAGCAGTTAAATGACTGGATGATGGTTAGCTGAATGAAAGAATGAATGGGTGAATGAGATTTCAGCTGACATTTGGCAATAAGTTGCCAAGTTAGTATCACTAGTCAAGTTTGAGGCTTTTTTTTTTTTTTTCAATTTAAATATACGCTAGACATTTAAGATGCCTTTTAAACATGGTTCATTTTTTGCTTTACTATCAAATTTGTCAACAATGATAATGTGGGCTCCATCAGAATCAATATTCTGGCATGAATTTTTGAGAGGGAATAGGCTAAGATACAGTTTTTGCATAGTGTCTCTGACAGCATCTGGGAATATATTCACATTAGAAAATTCTCTTTTATCATATGCTGACTTTTCTTTTTTTAAAAACTGTCTTTCCCCTCCAGTGCTGGCACACAGTAAGGCACTCGATATTTGTTGAATGAGTGAATGAATGGCATAGGGCAAAAATTTGATGAATTACCATTCCTCATCAAGTTCACTGCTAGAAAAATACTGGAAAATTGCAACTGGAAAATAACTGGAGACTATAAACTCTTTATGGTGAGAGTCTTAATGTTGTTTTCATCTCTCTTCTTGTCTTACATTATAAGACAAACATCTATTGTGATATAGTAGAAAGTTGGACCCTAAACAAACTCTTTTTGGATGTATGAGGTATGGAAGTCATTCAGGTTCTATAAGCTTCAGTATCTCATCAGTAAAATAAGCATAATTATATTCATCTACAATACTATGTGGATTAAATGATATAGTAACTATGAAATACTTATGCATTGTGGTGTCTGTAAAGGTTTTCATTTCCTTTCTTCTGGTCAGTCATCAGCCAAACGGTGACATATTTTTCAGGTTTTCATTGTCACAAGGAAATAGAGATGATTAATGGACACTGTCATTATAAGCAACTTGATGGGAAATGCTCTTTGCTATTTTTGTAGATTGATTCAAAAAATTCAAGTTAAAAAATGTCAACTTTATGATGGAAAATTTATGCTAAGTTCAGAAAGCATTTTCCAGAGTAGTAGAACTATGGACAAACAGTTGGAAATTTAGCCCTCAACTAGTTCTATAGGCCAAAGTGTATCTGCAAACTTGATTAAACCTTGAGGTCTGCAACTCAAAACAAAGTGTTGAAAGATCATTATAGCTATAGACATTTCTACCAATCTTATAGGGTAAGAAGTAAAAATGGAATTCATTGAATTTGAAATTAAATCTACATTTTGACCTATTTCTTCTTTAATTCTTACAAAAGACTGACATTTAGTTAGATAGTTGTGCATTTATCAGTTTATGATGGCTTTGTTGTATATTAGAGAGAGAACACCTTTTTGGAAGGATAGAAATGGGTCCTATTCTTTAGACTATTATGATTAGCCATACACCTTTGTGAAGTCACAACATTCACCTAATGCCCAGCTTGAATCCAGGACAGCCTCTCTCCTCAAAGCTGGGAGATTTTGTATAACAAATACCCATCCTCACTAACATATTCCAGAAGAAACAAATGCTATGAAAGAAGTGGTAATTTTAACAGCAACTATTTTGGCTCCTTTGATAATAAATGATCAAGGAAGGAACTATATCAGTCAACTATTAATCTGATTCTGAATTTTGTTGTTGAACTCTTTTTTCTTTAAAAAAAATTTTTTTTTGAGGCAGTGTGGTGAAATGGAAAAGGCATTAAACTAGAAATCAGAAGACACATTTCCTTGTTAGACTTGGGTTTATAATTTCCTGAATATGTTTCTTTGTGCAAGTCATTTAAGATCTGACTTTTTTTTAATAAATGAGAATAAATTTTCAGTCCTAGTTAATGTCATTTGTGATAACCCAATTTAATTGAACTTAAATTCTTGTGTGCTGCTTCTGGGTTCCTTTCTGTGTTTCTTAACTTACATTCAACAAATTGTTCTTGAACATCTACCATTTCTAGATGCTGTACTGGGGTCTAGCCTACTATCTTAGAAGCTATTCTTCTCGTGGGGGATAATGCATGAAATCTGTTGAGGTGTTCAATACTATGCTAGGCATATGACCATATTGTGCTGTGTGTGCTGTGCTTAGTCGTTCAGTCATGTCCGACTCTTTGCAGCCCCATGGACTGCAGCCCACCAGGCTCCTCTGTCCGTAGGATTCTCCAGGCAAGAGTAATGGAATGGTTAGACATGCGCTCCTCCAGAGGATCTTCCCAATGCGGGTTGAACCCAAATCTCCTGCATTGAAGGTGGATTCTTTACCGTCTGAGCCACCAGGGAAGTTGTGACCATATTACTAGATGAAAACCGAGAAGGGGATGATTAACTCTGCCTAGGGTAGTGATAAGGTCACCAAAAGTCTGAGAGAGGGAGTGAATGACACATGAGTCCAGCGTTGAAGCATAATCAGGGTTTCTCTGGGTAGAGAAAGAAAGTGAAAGTGAAGTCGCTCAGTCATGCCCGACTCTTTGAGACCCCATGGATAGTAGCCTGCACCAAGCTCCTCCGTCCATGGGATTTTCAAGGCAAGAGTACTGAAGTGGGTTGCCATTTCCTTCTCCAGGGAATCTTCCCATCCCAGGGATCAAACCCAGGTCTCTCACATTTTAGACAGATGCTTTACCATCTGAGCCACCAGGGAAGTCCCTGGGTAGAGAAAGGATTAGCAAAACAGAATAGTAAATGGAAATACTCGGCCAAATGTGAAACTATGACAGATTTCTGCTACTATTTGTAACACCCCTATAGTGTGCTGCTGCAGATGTTGCAAATGGCAGTGACCGTAAGTCTGTCTTAATCAATCAATTGGTCAGAAACACAAAGCAGAAAAGCCAACTCCTGTGGCCCTTCTTTTTTCTTTTAAGTGCTTCATGCATGATCACTATTTTGGAATTGGTTGCATGAATTGCTTCACCTCTATCATACCAATGGGTTACACCACTGCTTCCTTAACATTTTGAAATACCTGCTATATATATTCCATCACCTCTACTAGCTTTGTTCATAGTGATGCTTTCTAAAGCCCACTTGACTTCACATTCCAGGATGTCTGGCTCTAGGTGAGTGATCACACCATTGTGATTATCTGGGTCATGAAGCTGTTTTTTTTGTACGAACAAAGCTAGTGGGGGTGATAGAATTCCAGTTGAGCTATTTCAAATCCTGAAAGATGATGCTGTGAAAGTTCTGCCATTAATATGCCAGCAAATTTGGAAAACTCAGCCATGGCCACAGGACTGGAAAAGGTTAGTTTTCATTCCAATCCCAAAGAAAGGAATTGCCAAAGAATGCTCAAACTACCGCACAATTGCACTCATCTCACGTGCTAGTAAAGTAATGCTTAAAATTCTCCAAGCCAGGATTCAGCAATACGTGAACTGTGAACTTCCAGATGTTCAAGCTGGTTTTAGAAAAGGCAGGGGAACCAGAGATCAAATTGCCAAAATTCGCTGGATCATTGAACAAGAGAGTTCCAGAAAAACATCTATTTCTGCTTTATTGACTATGCCAAGGCCTTTGACTGTGTGGATCACAATAAACTGTGGAAAATCATGAAAGAGATGGGAATATCAGACCACCTGACTGCCTCTGGAGAAACCTGTATGCAGGTCAGGAATCAACAGTTAGAACTGGACATGGAACAACAGACTGGTTCCAAATAGGAAAAGGAGTATGTCAAGGCTGTATATTGTCACCCTGCTTATTTACCTTATATGCAGAGTACATCATGAGAAACGCTGGGCTGGAAGAAGCACAAGCTGGAATCAAGATTGCCGGGAGAAATATCAATATCCTCAGATATGCAGATGACACCACCCTTATGGCAGAGAGTGAAGAGGAATTAAAAAGCCTCTTAATGAAAGTGAAAGAGGAGAGTGAAAAAAGTTGGCTTAAAGCTCAACATTCAGAAAACTAAGATCATGGCATCCGGTCCCATCACTTCATGGGAAATAGATGAGGAAACAGTGGAAACAGTGTCAGACTTTATTTTTTTGGGCTCCAAAATCACTGCAGATGGTGATTGCAGCCATGAAATTAAAAGATGCATACTCCTTGGAAGGAAAGTTATGACCAACCTAGACAGCATATTAAAAAGCAGAGACATTACTTTGCCCACAAAGGTCCATCTAGTCAAGGCTATGGTTTTTCCAGTGGTCGTGTATGGATGTGAGAGTTGGACTATAAAGAAAGCTGAGTGCTGAAGAATTGATGCTTTTGAAGTGTGGTGTTGGAGAAGACTCTTGAGAGTCCCTTGGACTGCAAGGAGATCCAACCAGTCCATTCTAAAGGAGATCAGTCCTGGGTGTTCATTGGAAGGACTGATGCTAAAGCTGAAACTCCAATATTTTGGGCACCTCATGCGAAGACTTGACTCATTGGAAAAGACCCTGATGCTGGGAGGTATTAGGGGCAGGAGGAGAAGGGGATGACAGAAGATGAAATGGCTGGATGAGATCACTGACTGGATGGACATGAGTTTGAGTAAATTCCGGGAGTTGGTGATGGACAGGGAGGCCTGGCGTGCTGCAGTTCATGGGGCTGCAAAGAGTTGAACACGACTGAGCGACTGAACTGAACTGAACTGAACTATATGTATAGTCTATACGCATAGGCTCTGTGCTAAGTGCTTTGCATCTTTTTACTTACCCAATGATAACTGAGCTCTTTGTAAATTCTGGAACATTACCCCTCATCAGTCACATCATTTGTAAATATTTTCCCCCATTCTGTGGGTTGTCATTTCATTGTGCTAATGGTTTCCTTTCTTGTGTAAAATATTTTGGATTTAGTTATGTCCTATTTATTTTTGTTTATATTTCCATTACTCTAGGAGATAGATCAAAAAGGTTTTGCTTTAATTTTAAATTAATTTTTATTGGAATATAGTTGCTTTACAATGTTGTATTAGTTTCTACTATATAACCTTTTGGACTTTCTTCCCACTGAGGTACCACAATGCATTACGTAGGGTTCCCTGGCTACACAGTGCGTTTTCATTAGTTATCTATTTTATACATAGTAGCGATAGTGTATATGCATAAATCCGAATCTCCCAATTCCTCCTATTCTCCCTTCCTCCTTTGATACCCATATATTTATTCTCTATGTCTGTGTCTCTGTTTCTACTTTGCAAATAAAATCATTTATAGCATTTTTCTAGATTCCACATATATATGTTAATATATGATATTTGTTTTTCTCTTTTGGGGACTTACTTCACTCTGTATGACACTCTCTAGGTCTATTCATGTCTCTATAAATGAATCAGTTTCATACCTTTTTATAGCTGAGTGCATTGGCTATATGTGTGTTTATTTCTGTTGATGGACATTTGGAACATTAGGTTATGAACAGAGTGAGAAGTTAGAAGTTTTTAACAAAGAAGTAGAAAATAAAAAGTAACCACCAAACAGATTAAGAATACAATAACTGAAATGAAAAATCAATAGAAGGAATGAATAGATTATAGAACACCAAGGAATGGATCACTGAGCTGGAAGACAGAATAGTGGAAGTCACTGAAGCTGAAAAGAAAAGAAATGAGGACAGTTTAAGAGACCTGTGGGATAATATAAAGCATATTAACATTCACGTTATAGGGGTTCCTAAAGAAGAGAGAAAGAAAGTGGCAGATAACATACTTGAATACATAATAGCTGAAAACTCCCCTAACATGGGAAAGGAAAGAGATATTCAAGATCAGGAAGCAGAGTCCCAAAGAGGATCACACCAAGACACATTGTAATTAAAATAACAAAAATTAAAGATAAAAGAGAATATTAAAAGCAACAGGTTACATACAAAGGAACTCCCATTAGGCTATTGGCTGACTTTTCAGCAGAAACTATACAGGCCAGAAGGGAGTGGTACAAGGTATTTAAAGTGACGAAGGGAGAAAGCCTACAGCCAACAATATTCTACCTGACAAAACTTCCATTCAGATTTAATGGAAGGATGAAAATTTTTGCAGAGAAGCAAGTTAAAGGAGCTTAGCATCACCAAAAGAAGTTTAAAGAAATGTTAAAGGGATTTCTCTAAGTGACATAGGAAAGACCACAACTAGAAACACGAAAATTACAAAGGGAAAAAAATCATTAGCAAAGTAGTAAACCACCCAGGTACAAAGCTAGTAGAAAGGTTAAAGAAAGGAATTAAATAATTTGTACCTGAAATGTGTAGTTAAGGGACTTGTTAAGTCACTTGGTTGTGTCTGACTCTTTGAGACCCATGGACCACAGGAGGCCAGGCTTCCCCGTCCTTCACCATCTCCTGGAGCATACTCAAACTCATGTCCATCAAGTCAGTGATGCCATTCAACCATCTCATCCTCTGTCATCCCCTTCACCTCCTGCCTTCAATCTTTCCCAGCATCAGGGTATTTTCCAATAAGTCAGCTGTCTGCATCAGGTAGTCAAAGTATTGGAGCTTCAGTTTCAGCATCAGTCCTTCCAATGAATATTCAGGACTGATTTCTTTAAAGATTGACTGGTTTGCTCTCCCTGCTATCCAAGGTACTCTCAAGAGTCTTCTCCAACACCACAGTTGAAAAGAATCAGTCCTTTGGGACTCAGCCTTCTTTATGGCCAAACTCTCTCATCCATACATGACTACTGGAAAAAACATAGCTTTGACTACATGGATGTTTGTTGACAAAGTAATGTCTCTGTTTTTTAATATAGTTTGTCATAGCTTTCTTTCCAAGGAGCAAACGTCTTTTAATTTTATGACTGCAGTCACCACCTGTAGTGATTTTGGAGCCCAAGAAAATAGTCTATCACTGTTTCCCCATCTATTTGCCATGAAGTGATGGGACTAGATGCCCTGATCTTAGTGTTTTGAACGTTGAATTTTAAGCCAGCTTTTTCACTCTCCTCTTTCACCTTCATCAAGAGGTTAGTTCCTCTTCACTTTCTGTCATTAAGGTGGTGTCATCTGCATATCTGAGGTTATTGATATTTCTCTGGGCAATCTTGACTTCAGCTTGTGCTTCATCCATCTTGGCATTTCACATGATGTACTCTGCATATAAGTTAAATAAGCAGGGTGACAATATACAGTCTTGACATACTGCTTTCCCAATTTAGAAGCAGTCTGTTGTTCCATGTCCAGTTCTAACTGTTGCTTCTTTATCTGCATACAGATTTCTCAGGAGTCAGGTAGGGTGGTCTGGTATTCCTATCTCTTGAAGAATTTTCCAATTTGTTATGATCCACACAGTTAAAAGCTAAAGCATAGTCAATGATGCAGAAATAGACTTTTTCTGAAATTCTCTTGCTTTTTGTATGATTCAAAGGATTTTGGCAATTTAATGTCTAGTTCCTCTGCCTTTTCTAAATCTAGCTTGAACATCTGGTAGTTCTTAGTTCATGTACTGTTGAAGACTAGCTTGTAGGATTTTGATCATGACCTTGCAAGCATGTGAAATGAGTGCAATAGTGTGGTATTTTGAACATTCTTTAAATTGCCCTTCTTTGGGATAAGGATGAAACTGAGCTTTTCTAGTCCTGTGGCCACTGCTGAGTTTTTCAAATTTGCTGGCATATTCAGTACCGCACTTTTATAGCATCATCTTCCAGGATTTGAAATAGTTCAACTGGTATTCCATCACCTCCACTAGATTTGTTCATAGTGACGCTTCCTAAGGCCCACTTGACTTTGCATTCCATGGTGTCTGTCTTTAGGTGAGTGATCACACCGTTATGGTCATCTGGGTCATGAAGATCTTTTTTGTACAGTTCTTCTGTGTATTCTTGCCACCTCTTAATATCTGCTGCTTCCAAAAGGGCCATACCTTTTCTGTCCTTCATTGTGCCCATCTTTGCAAGAAATTTTCCCTTGGTATCTCTAATTTTTTTGAAGAGAGCTCTAGTCTTTTTGATTCTATTGTTTTCCTCTATTTCTTTTCATTGATCATGTAGGAAGACTTTCTTATCTCTCCTTGCTCTTCTTTGTAACTCTGCATTCAGATGGATATCTTCATTTTTCTCCTTTGCCTTTGCTTCTCTTCTTTTCTCAGCTATTTGTAAGGCCTTTTAAGACAACCATTTTGCCCTTTTGCATTTCTTTTTCTTGGGGATGGTTTTGATCACCACCTTCTGTATAATGTCTTGAACCTCCCTCCACAGATCTTCAGGCTCTCGGTCTATCACATCTAATGCCTTGAATCTATTTGTCACTTCCACTGTATAATCATAATGGATTTGATTTAGGTCATACATGAATGGCATAGTGATTTTCCTTACTTTCTTCAATTTAAGTCTCATTTTTGCAATAAGCAGTTCATGGTCTGTACTACAATCTGCTCCCGGTCTTGTTTTTGCTAACTATATAGAGCTTCTCCATCTTAGGCTGCAAAGAATATGATCAATCTGATTTCAGTATTGACCATCTGGTTATGTCCATGTGTAGAATCCTGTCCTGTGTTGTTGGAAGAGAGTGTTTGCTATGACCAATGTGTTCTCTTGGCAAAACTCTATTAGCCTTTGCCCTGCTTCATTTTGTACTCCAAGGCCAAACTTGCCTGTTACTCCAGCTATCTCTTCACTTTCTACTTTTGCATTCCAGTTCCCTATGATGAAAAGGACTTTTTTTTTTTTTTTTTTTGATGTTAGTTCTAGAAGATTTTGTAGGCCTTCATAGGACCATTCAACTTCAACTTTTTCGGCATTAGTGGTTGGTGCAGACTTGGATTACTGTGATATTAAATAGTTTGCCTTGGAAATAAACAAAGATCATTCTGTCATTTTTGAGTTTGTGCCCAAGTACTGCATTTTGGACTCTTTTGTTGCCTATGGGGGCTACTCCATTTCTTCTAAGGGATTCTTGCCCATAGTAGTAGGTAAGTGAAGTGAAGTGAAGTTGCTCAGTCATGTCCGACTCTGCGACCCCATGGACTGTAGCCCACCAGGCTCCTACATCCATGGAATTTTCTAGGCAAGAATATTGGAGTGGGTTGCCATTCAGTTCTCCAGGGGATCTTCCCAACCCAGGGATCGAACCTTGGTCTCCTGCATTGTGGTCAGACGCCTTACTGTCTGAGCCACTAGGGAATCCCATAGTAGGTAAATGGTCATATGAATCAAATTCACCCATTCTCATTCATTTTATTTCACTAATTCCTAAAATGTCGATGTTCACTCTTGCCATCTCCTGTTTGACCACTTCCAATTTACCTTGATTCATGGGCCTAATATTCCGGGCTCTTATGCAACATTGTTCTTTACAGCATTGGACTTTACATCCATCACCAGTTACATCCACCACTGGGCATTATTTTTGCTTTGGCTCAGCCTCTTCATTCCTTCTTGAGCTATTTTTCCACTTTTTTCCAGTAGCATATTGAGCACCTACTGACCTGGTGTACTCATCTTTCAGTGTCATATCTTTTTGCCTTTCATACTGTTCATGGGGGTCTCAAAGCATGGATACTGAAATGGTTTGCCATTCCCTTCTCCAATGGACCACATTTTGTCTGAACTCTCCACCATGACCCATTCATCTTGGGTGGTCCTACACAACATGGCTCATAGTTTCATTGAGTTAGGCAAGGTTGTGGTCCATGTGATCAGTTTGGTTAGTTTTCTGTGATTGTGGTTTTTATTCTGTCTGCCCTCTGATGGATAAGGATAAGAGCCTTGTGGAAGCCTCCTGATGGGAGGTCCCACAGGCTGTGGGGGAATCTGGGTCTTGTTCTGATGGGTGGGGCCATGCTCAGTAAACATTTTACCCAATTTTCTGTTGATGGGTGGGGCTGTGTTCCCTCCCTATTGTTTGGCCTGAGGCCGAGATATGGTAGGGGTAATGGTGACCTCCTTCAAAAGGACTTATGTCAGAACACCCCGCAGCTCCCAGGACCGTTGTATTCAGTGCTCCAGACCCCGCAGCAGGCCATTGTCAACCTACACCTTCTCAGGAGACTCCTGGATACTCACACATGTCTGACTCACTCATTCTCTTGTGGGGTCACTGTTCCTTTCTCCTGGGTTCTTGTGTACACAAGGTTTTGTTTGTGCCCGCCAAGAGTCTGTTTCCTCACTCCTGTGGAGTACTATTCTGTCATAAAAATATTTCCATTTGTGACAATATGTATGGACCTAAAGAATATTATACTTAGAAAAATAATTCAGAAAAAAAGAGAAAACACTGTATGTTATTACATATATGTGGAATATAAAAACAATTTTTTTTTTAAAAAAATGAATGACCATAACAAACAAAAACAAACTCAAAGAAAACAAACTAGTGGTTACCAGTGAGAGAAAGAAGGGGGATTCTCTAATATTGGAGTAGGGGATTAAGAGGTATAAACTCTGATGTATAAAAATAAGCTACAAGGATATATTGGACATCATGGGGGATATAGCCTGTGTTTTATAATAACTTAAATGGAGTATAATTTATAAAATTTTTGATTCACTATGCTGTACACCCAAATTTAATATAATATTGTAAGTCAACTCTACTTCCATTTTAAAGAAGAGTATAACGATTGTCTCAGAAGTGGGGTTTTGTAGAAAGAGTGAGACTTTAGAGCCACTGAAATTTATATTCGATTCCTACCTTCAACCTTTCTGAGATTCATTTCCCTCATCTGTAAAACAGGAAATCTAATGCCAATTTCATAGGGCTAAAGAGGATTTTAAGTCAGTTATATATGGCGTCGAGTAATCTAGTAAATTCCCAGTAAAAGGTAAAAGGTATGATTATTGTCCCAAGAAATCCCATCTAATTTACTAACTCAGATACCTTATGACCTCACGAGTGACAAGCATTTCCATGTTACTTGGCTCCTCTCCCTCTTCCACATTCATGGAGGGCTGTCTGACCAAGTCTAACTCCAGTACATGGATGTGTCCACATGTCTGCCCATGATTGCACATGCATGTACAAATATGCACACATACACACACATACATACACAGAGGGCAAACACAGCGAAACCATACTCACAGAAAACTAGTCAATCTAATCACACTAGGACCACAGCCTTGTCTAACTCAATGAAACTAAGCCATGCCCGTGGGGCAACCCAAGATGGGTGAGTCATGGTGGAGAGATCTGACAGAATGTGGTCCACTGGAGAAGGGAATGGCAAACCACTTCAGTATTCTTGCCTTGAGAACCCCATGAACAGTATGAAAAGGCAAAATAATAGGATACTGAAAGAGAAACTCCCCAGGTCAGTAGGTGCTCAATATGCTACTGGAGATCAGTGGAAAATCACTCCAGAAAGAATGAAGGGATGGAGCCAAAGCAAAAAGAATACCCAGCTGTGGATGTGACTGGTGATAGAAGCAAGGTCCAATACTGTCAAGAGCAATATTGCATAGGAACCTGGAATGTCAGGTTCATGAATCAAGGCAAATTGGAAGTGGTCAAACAAGAGATGGCAAGAATGAATGTCAACATTCTAGGAATCAGTGAACTGAAATGGACTGGAATGGGTGAATTTAACTCAGATGACCATTATATCTTCTCCTGCGGGCAGGAATCCCTCAGAAGAAATGGAGTAGCCATCATGGTCAATAAAAGAGTCTGAAATGCAGTACTCGGATGTAGTCTCCAAAACGACAGAATGATCTCTGTTCGTTTCCAAGGCAAACCATTCAATATCACAGTAATCCAAGTCTATGCCCCACCCAGTAGTGCTGAAGAAGGTGAAGTTGAACGGTTCTATGAAGACCTACAAGGCCGTTTAGAACTAACACCCAAAAAAGATGTACTTTTCATTATAGGGGACTGGAATGCAAAAGTAGGAAGTCAAGAAACACCTGGAGTAACAGGCAAATTTGGCCTTGGAATAGGAATGAAACAGGGCAAAGACTAATAGAATTTTGCCAAGAAAATGCACTGGTCATAGCAAACATTCTCTTCCAACAACACAAGAGAAGACGCTATACATGGACATCACCAGATGGTCAACACTGAAATCAGATTGATTATATTCTTTGCAGCCAGAGATGGAGAAGCTCTATACAGTCAGCAAAAACAAGACCAGGAGCTGACTGTGGCTCAGACCATGAACTCCTTATTGCCAAATTCAGACTTAAATTGAAGAAAGTAGGGAAAACCACTAGACCATTCAGGTATGACCTAAATCAAATCCCTTATGATTATTCAGTGGAAGTTAGAAATAGATTTAAGGGCCTAGATCTGATAGATAGAGTGCCTGATGAATTATGGAATAAGGTTCGTGATATTGTACAGGAGACAGGGATCAACACCCTCCCCATGGAAAAGAAATGCAAAAAAGCAAAATGGCTGTCTGGGGAGGCCTTACAAATAGCTGTGAAAAGAAGAGAAGCAAAAAGCAAAGGAGAAAAGGAAAGATATAAACATCTGAATGCAGAGTTCCAAAGAATAGAAAGAAGAGATAAGAAAGCCTACTTCAGTGATCAATGCAAAGAAATAGAGGAAAATAAAAGAATGGGAAAGACTAGCGATCTCTTCAAGAAAATCAGAGATACCAAAGGAATATTTCATGCAAAGATGGGCTCGATAAAGGACAAAACTGGTATGGACCTAAGAGAAGCAGAAGATATTAAGAAGAGATGGCAAGAATACACAGAAGAACTGTACAAAAAAGATCTTCACGACCCAGATAATCACGATGGTGTGATCACTGACCTAGAGCCAGACATCCTGGAATGTGAAGTCAAGTGGGCCTTAGAAAGCATCACTACGAACAAAGCTAGTGGTGGTGATGGAATTCCAGTTGAGCTATTCCAAATCCTGAAAGATGATGCTGTGAAAGTGCTGCACTCAATATGCCAGCAAATTTGGAAAATTCAGCAGTGGCCACAGGACTGGAAAAGGTCAGTTTTCATTCCAATCCCAAAGAAAGGCAATGCCAAAGAATGCTCAAACTACCTCACAATTGCACTTATCTCACACGCTGGTAAAGTAATGCTCAAAATTCTCCAAGCCAGGATTCAGCAATATGTGAACCGTCAACTTCCTGATATTCAAACTGGTTTTAGAAAAGGCAGAGGAACCAGAGATCAAATTGCCAACATCTGCTGGATCATGGAAAAAGCAAGAGAGTTGCAGAAAAACATCTATTTCTGCTTTATTGACTATGCCAAAGCCTTTGACTGTGTGGATCACAATAAACTGTGGAAAATTCTGAAAGAGATGGGAATACCAGACCACCTGATCTGCCTCTTGAGAAATTTGTATGCAGGTCAGGAAGCAACAGTTACAACTGGACATGGAACAACAGACTGGTTCCAAATAGGAAAAGGAGTTCGTTA
The DNA here is from genome assembly GCF_055505025.1 of Bos grunniens. Classification (NCBI taxonomy): domain Eukaryota; kingdom Metazoa; phylum Chordata; class Mammalia; order Artiodactyla; family Bovidae; genus Bos; species Bos grunniens. The sequence goes on along the minus strand of NC_141167.1, from coordinate 36,106,970 downwards.
AGGCTGTATATTATCACTCTGTTTATTTAACTTATATGCAGAGTACATCATGAGAAATGCTGGACTGGAAAAAACACAAGCTGGAATCAAGATTGCCGGGAGAAATATCAATATCCTCAGATATGCAGATGACACCACCCTTATGGCAGAAAGTGAAGAGGAACTCAAAAGCCTCTTGATGAAAGTGAAAGTGGAGAGTGAAAAGTTGGCTTAAAGCTCAACATTCAGAAAACAAAGATCATGGCATCCCGTCCCATCACTTCATGGGAAATAGATTGGGAAACAGTGGAAACAGTGTCAGAGTATTTTTCTGGGCTCCAAAAATCACTACAGATGGTGACTGCAGCCATGAAATTAAAAGATGCATACTCCTTGGAAGGAAAGTTATGACCAACCTAGATAGCATATTCAAAAGCAGAGACATTACTTTGCCAACAAAGGTTCGTCTAGTCAAGGCTATGGTTTTTCCTTTGGTCATGTATGGATGTGAGAGTTGGACTGTGAAGAAGGCTGAGCACTGAAGAATTGATGCTTTTGAAGTGTCGTGTTGGAGAAGACTCTTGAGAGTCCCTTGGACTGCAAGGAGATCCAACCAGTCCATTCTGAAGGAGATCAGCCCTGGGATTTCTTTGGAAGAAATGATGCTAAAGCTGAAACTCCAGTACTTTGGCCGTCTCATGTGAAGAGTTGACTCATTGGAAAAGACTCTGATGCTGGGAGAGATTGGGGGCAAGAGGAGAAGGGGACGACAGAGGATGAGATGGCTGGATGGCATCACTGACTCGATGGACGTGAGTCTGAGTGAACTCTGGGAGTTGGTGATGGACAGGGAGGCCTGGTGTGCTGCGATTCATGGTGTTGCAAAGAGTTGGACATGACTGAGCGACTGAACTGAACTGACACACACATGTACATATACATAAACACATATACTCTCATACGTTTTTCTTCTGTCTGAAGATTCATGATGAAGGACAGCTCAGTTTCCTCAATCCAAAGGTTCTAAAGATTCTGCTACCTCTGCCTATATTAAAAAGTTTACTCAGCTTCCTGAATGAAATTTGTTCATTTGTTTGCTACTGCACATTTTAGGTTGTTTATTATTGTTGTTTACCTCTTCAGAGAAGCAAAAACTCGGTGCATCTCACCCAGAAACAAAGGTCCAGACTTTTAAAAAAGTAATTTTGAGCAATAATCTATAAATAAGCTACATTAGAATTATATAAAAATCATCTGACATTTCTGATAATTTTTAAAGCCTTAGTACAAATTTCATGTGTTCAGGTTTTCTAAAAATAGGTGGGTTGGTGAAGTGCTTAATAACCTTTGACCTTTCATCTGAAAATTCTATTTGTCTGGGTTGTCCTCAGCTCTCTGTGTTCATGTTACTGAAAGAGAAAACCAAATGTGGAGTAGATTTAGTGGAAAGTTTATTTTTACACAACCCCTAGCTGGGAAAGACAGGTTGAAGGCAAAAAATGGAGGAAGTACTAATTTCCTCTCTTCCCTAACTGCTTCTGTACTTGAGCATAGCCTGAGTCTGATGCTACTTTCAGATTTAGGAAGGGTTAATAATTCAGTCCCTAAATGTGAAGGAAAGAAACCACCCTCTCTTTTCTGGTGTCTGCCTCTACAAAAAAGGGCCATCAAGAAAATCAGTTTCAGGGGAGTGAAAAATCATTGCCCTAATGGCAGGGGTAGCATTTCCTAAGTAAGCATCAGTAAAGTTTGAGCATCCCATTTAACTCACAGTATCCTCAACAATGCTCTAAGGTAGGTATTAATATTATCCATATTCCTGAGTAAGGAAATATAGACAGACTAAATACACTGTCAAGTAGCAGAGGCAAGGCTTGAACCCAGGGAGTTGGATTTTTGACATTTTGACTCTATTGGCCCTCAAAGCATGTACCCAGAATTTCTGTGGAATTATTACTGAGAAGCTGTGTAATCCTGGTTAAATTCACAGATTATGGTGTTAGATATCCATGAAGTGTGATCCTAGGTCTGCCATATATGAACTGTGTGTGACCTTGAGCAAACTAACCAATCTTAAAGCTTCTTACTACTATCAAGGGATAGATAGGATTCTTTAGATGGTTAATGGAGTTCAGAATGCTGAGCAGTCAATAACTGTAAACTATTTGGATTATTTCCTTCCCACAAGCTTGGGTCATTACTGGATTGCTCATTGCCCAGTGCCATGGTTGGCAGTTCAATAGAGGTGGAATGGTTGAAAAGAACACTTCTGTTTTGCAGGGTATTCACTGGTTATTGAATGTGTGCTTCATACCCCAAAGGATCTTCTGCATTTGTCTCTGAGAATAAGGCCACTAGAATGTTGAAGTTATAGGGCCCTTCAGGCAAAAATAGACCCTTTGCATAAATAGTTGAGGTTATTTTCCCTCCAGGAAGCCTTACACACTGACACAAAATTCCCCTAGGCCAGATTTCATGAAAAGTGATGTGCTGGTTGGCAGCAGAGTCTTATCCAGACAAAAATATACAAGGCCTCTAGGCCATGTATTCATTGAACAATCATTCATGGAATAAATTCTGTATGCCCAGCTCTATTGTTCATATCTAGGGATGACATTAGGCTAAATGAAATCAAAGGACATCACTTATCTCTCCTCAACAAGCCTATAATCTGAGTTAAGTAGAAGCAAATAGAAGCAAATTCTTGTTATCTTCTTGCCTCTATACCTGGGCCAAGCAGTCACTAGAATAAAGCTACTTAGCAGCAGACTCTCAAGTTTGTTCACTGTGTCATTTCCAGGGTGTGGTCATCAAAGGTGTTCACTATATACTTGTCAAATGAAGGAATTAAACATAATTGGCACCAAGGGTGAAATCTGTTAGAAGTCTGACTCTAGGAGAGTTGCAATTCTGATTCTAGGAATCATCAGCTTAGCCAAGGAAAACTGGTCTTACCATTCGGACTTGTAATCAATAAACCCTGCCAATGAAGAATTTTACATACTTAATTTAGGAAGGGCAGATCCCATTTCCCTCTGTATATGCTCCTATGAATGTATCTGTTATATATTTCCCCATAGACAGAGGAGTCTGGTGGGCAGTTCATGGGGTTGCAAAAAGTCAGACATGACTGAACACCAAACGCTACAGTCACTAAGGGTCATCAAAGTGGCAGAGATTCTAGACCAGGCTAAGTAGGCAATGACCCATAACTAGACTATTGCAAAGTAGAGTGATTGTGAGAAAGTGGAAAAGAGAAGAGACTTTAGAGTCATACAGACAAAGCTTTGCTTCTAAATGTTGCTATGTGGTCTTAAGCAAAATACTGAGATGTTCTAGGCTTTGATTTCTTAAAATGAAATATAATCATATGATCAAGTAATCCATAAGCAATATACATCTGAGTATATATCCACAGGAAATGAAATTGATATCTTGAAGAGATATCTGCACTCCCATATTCATATTCATTGAAGTATTATTCACAATTGGCAAGACATGAAAACAACTTAAGTATTCATCACATGAATGGATAGAGAAAATTATATACATACACGTGCTACATACACATGCACATGCCTATAAAAACACAGGAATATTATTCAGCCATAAAAAGAAGAAAATCCAGCTACTTATGACAGCAGGTACAAATCTGGAAAACATTAAGCTAAATGTAATAAGTCAGACACAGAAAGACAAATGCTGTATGATCTCACTTATATGTGGAATCTAAAAAAAAAAAACATCCACAGAAGCAAAGAGTAGAATGACCATTGTCAGGCAATGGGGATGTGGGAAACAGGGAGATGTTGATATCTCTAATAATAGGAAGCATGACATAAAATATGACAACTGAATCAAAACTAAAAAAAAAAAAAAAGAAAATTCATAAAAAAAAAAAAAACTTCCACTGTAGCTGACATCGTACTATACATGGAAAATCCTAAAAATGCTACCAGAAAACTTTATCAATGAATTTGATAAAGTAGCAGAATACAAAATTTAATATAGGAATCTACTGTATCCTATATACTAACAACAAAAGATCAGAAACAGAAATTAAAGAAATAATCCCATTTACCATTGCTTCAGAAAGAATAAAATAAATAATAAATAATAATAAATAAAATATCTAGAAATAAACCCGTATAAGCAAACAAAAGGCCTATACTCAGAAAACTGTAAGACACCAATGAAAGAAATCAAAGATGACACAAACAGATGGAGAGACATACTATGTTCTTGGACTGAAAGAATCAATATCGTGAAAATGACTATATTACCCAAAGTAATCTACAGAGTCAATGCAATCCCTGTTAAATTACCAATAGCATTTTTCACAGAACAAAAATTTGTGTATTATAGGCAGATTCCTTACCTTCTGAGCTACCAGGGAAGCCTTTTCACATATGGAAACACAAAAGACCCCAAATAGCTAAAGCCACCTTGAGAAAGAAAAATAGAGCTAGAAGAATCAGGCTTCCCAACCTTGGACTATACTTCAAAGCTGTAGTAATGAAGACAGTGTGGTACTGGCACGAAACAGAAATATACATCAGTAGAACTGAATAGAAAGCCCAGAGATAAACCTATGCATATATAGCCACCTCATCTGTGACAAAAAAAACAATGTACAATGGAGAGACAATATACAATAGAGAAAAGACAGTCTCTTCAATAAGTGGTGTTGGGAAAACTGGACAGCTACATGTAAAAGAATGAAATTAGAACATTCCCTAACACCATACAGAAAGATAAACTCAAAATGGATTAAAGACCTAAATTTAAGACCAGATATTCTAAAACTCTTAGAGGAAAACATAGGTAGAATACTCTTTGACATGAAAAATTGCAGCAAAATCTTTTTTGATCCACCTCCTAGAGTATTGAAAATAAAAACAATCAAATGGGACCTAATTAAACTTAATGGCTTTTGTATAGAAAAGGAAACCATAAACCAAATGAAAAGAGAACCCACAGAACAGGAGAAAATATATGCAAACGAAGAGACTGACAAGTGGTTAATCCCCAACTATACAAATTCATGCAGCTCAATTTAAAAAAAAAAAAAAAAAGACATGGAAAGAAGATCCAAATAGACATTGTTCCAAAGAAGACATATAGGTGGCCAAAAGGCACATTAAAATGTGCTCAACATCACTAATTAAAGAGAAATGTAAATCAAAACTACAATGATACATCACCTCACATTGGTAAGAATGGCTATCATCAAAAAGTTGGCAAACAATAAATGCTAGAGTGAGTGGGAAAAAAGGGAATATATACTATTGATGGGGATATAAATTGGTACAACCACTATGAAGAACAGTGTGGAAATTCCTTAAGAAATTAAAAATAGACTTACCATATTATTCAGCAACCCCACTCCTAGGCATATATACAAGGAAAAATATGTATTCACAGATGTGAAAACAAACTTATGGTTACCATGGGGGAAGAGGGAGCATAGGATAAATTGGGAGATTGGGACTGACATACACACACTACTATATAAAAAAATAGTCTTCCCTGTAGCTCAGTAAAGAATCTGCCAGCAATGTAGGAGACCTGGGTTGATCCTTGGGTTGGGAAGACCGCCTGAAGAAGGGAATGGCAACCCACTCCAGTATTCTTGCCTGGCGAATCCCATGGACAGAGGAGTCTGGCAGGCTACAGTCTGAGGGATTGCAAAGAGTTAGACATGACTGAATGACTAACACTACTACTGCTGCTGCTGCTGCTGCTAAGTCGCTTCAGTCGTGTTCAACTCTGTGCAACCCCATAGACAGCAGCCCACCAGGCTCCCCCATCCCTGGGATTCTCCAGGCAAGAACACTGGAGTGGGTTGCCATCTCCTTCTCCAATGCATCAAAGTGAAAAGTGAAAGTGAAGTCGCTCAGTCATGTCCGACCCTCAGCGACCCCATGGACTGCAGCCTTCCAGGCTCCTCTGCCCATGGGATTTTCCAGGCAAGAGTACTGGAGTGGGGTGCCATTGCCTTCTCCGAACTACTATATATAAAATAGGTAACTAAAAAGAGCCTATTGTATAGCACAGGGAACTCTACTCAATACTATGTAATGACCTTTATGGGAATAGAATCTTAGAAAAGTGTAGAAATATGTATACAAATAACTGATTCATTTTGCTGTATATCAAATGCAGAAACAAATGCAACATTGTAAATCAACTATACTTCAATAAAATTGTTTCTAAACAAAACAGAGGAAAATAATGACAAAACTTCAGAGTGTCCCAGGAGAAGCCTTTTTCTTACAAAATTTGTATCTGTCAGAAATTCTCTGTAGTTGAATATTTTAAAATTAAAACATGTTTCATTAGATTATAAAAATAAAATGAAATACAAAAATCAATAAAAATAACACTATTTGTAACACTAATAACACTATTGTATTTGTTAACAGAGTAGGGATTAAGTGTTCTAACCATAAATATGCAAAATGGTAACTATGTAAGGTAGTGCAAGTGTTAGTTTGAATGTGTAAATTATTTCATGCTGCATATAAAATCATTACATTGTATGCAATAAATATACACAATTTTGTCGTTACACCCCAATAAAATTAGTAGAAATGAAAAATAAATAAAAGCCAAAAATAAAGAATGATTAATACAACATACTTCATAAAATTCTTCTAATAATTATATGCGATCATGAAAACTGAAAGCCTAGTTGATGGAAAAGCTAAATCATTAGTAATTTCTAATCATAGCTATTGTTTGCTTGATTTATCTTTTACATCACAGTGCAGCCAGTAGAGAACAATGTACTCAATGTATGTACAACTTTTCCAATTGTCTGCTGTATGTGATGCCAATTACATGAGTTTCAATTATACTGCAACTGAATTACAAGCTGGTTGGACAATTAAATTCTAATCAGTGGAGAGGTGGTCCTAAGATGATGAAGGAATAGGATGGGGAGACCACTTTCTCCTGCACAAATTCATCGAAAGATGGTTTGAACACTGAGCAAATTCCACAAAACAACTTCTGAATGCTGGCAGAGGACACCAGGCACCCAGAAAGGCAGCCCATTCTCTTTGAAAGTAGGTAGGACAAAATATGGGCTTCCCTGGTGGCTCAGAGGTTAAAGCGTCTGCCTGGAATGAGGGAGACCCAGGTTCGATCCCTGGGTCGGGAAGATCCCCTGAAGAAGGAAATGGCAACCCACTCCAGTACTCTTGCCTGGAGAATCCCATGGAGGGAGGAACCTGGTAGGCTACAGTCCATGGGGTCGCAAAGAGTCGGACATGACTGAGGACAAAATATAAAAGATAAAAAGAGAAACAAAAGAGTTAGGAACGGAGACCCATTCCAGGGAAGGAGTCATGAAGGAGGAGAAGTCTCCAAACACCAGGAAACACTCTCACCAGTGGGTCTGTGAGGAATTTTGGAATATCAGAAGGCAACAAACCCGGGAGGAAAAAAAAAAAGCCTACAGACTACGCACCTACCACAACTCCCAGCGGAGAAGTAGCCCAGATGCTCGCATCTGTCAGCAGCAAGTGGGGGCTGAATAGGGAGGCCTGGGCTGCATCCTTAGAGTAAGGACTGGGCGTCAATGCCCTGAGGACAATCTGAGGGAGCTAATGTGAGATAGCAACCCAGAGAGATTAAAAAAAAAAAAGAGAGAGAGAGAGAGAACTTTCCTGCGAAAAGTTCTAGGCACAGCCTGGCCCACTCACAGAACAAAGGACTGAGCCAATACCAGAGGAGAGCGAGCCAGCTGTGGATAGGCCCCTCCCCCTGCTGGAGGCAGAGAGGCAGGCAGGCACCAGCCAGAGCCAGAAGGCGAGGGGCAATCTTGGCATCAGAGATGGCATCCTCTACCAAACTGTGAGCAGGCTCCTAGTTGCTAACCAAGTCTTTCTGGGATCCTGGGTGACTGACATCCACCAGGAGGGTCACAGTCAGAGATCAGCTCCCCAGAGGAGACACATGGCACACCTGAGACAGTGCTTCCACTGCACACCCAGAACTGAGCAGCTGGGACTGTGGAGGTGATAAGACACACCGCCCACCTGGGACAGCGTGCTCACCAAGCACAGCATACAGGCCAAATCAAGTCTGTGCCTTTGTGGGGTACCCAAGAACCTGAAACAGAGCGGCTTAGTCCTGGGAAGTGCATGCAACCCAGGGCCCACTTTAGACAGTTCCCCTGCAGAGCAACCTAGAGCCTGAGCAGTGTAGACTGGGAAAACACACACACTGTGAGCGGGGGCAAACCCAGTGTGGCCCAGACACAGCGAGCACTCCCCACACACACCAGTGATATTTGTTTGCAGTGTTCCCCCAACTCCCCCAGCACAACTGAACAAATGAGCCTAAATAAGTGACCACCCTCACCCCCTTGTGTCAGGGCTGAAATTAGACACTGAAGAGACTTGCAAACAGAGGAAAACAAAATAAACAAAGAGGGCACCACTTTGGAAGTGGCAGGTGCAACAGATTAAAATCCTGTAGTTAGCACTGACTGTGTTGGAAGGGGCCTATAGACCTTGAGAAGAAGTATAAGCTGGAACAAGGAACTATCTGAAACTGAACTGATCCCACACTGCCCTCAACAGCTCCAGAGAAATTCCTAGATATATTTTACTATTATAATTTTTTAATTTTTTTTTAATTTTTAAGTTCTTTATTATGCTTTTAATTTTCATAACCTTACCATTACCTTGCTAAAAAAAAGATCCTATTTTTAAAGCAAATTTCATATATATATATATATATTTTATAATTTTTGTGATTTTTTTTAATATTGTATTTTTGAGAGTCTAACCTCTACTCTAGATTTTTAATCTTTGCTTTTTGGTATTTGTTATCAATTTTGTACCTTTAAGAATCCAATCTCAGTACCCATTTTTACTTAGGAGTGTGATTACTGGCTTGATTGGTCTTTCCCCCTTTTGACTCTCCCTTTTCTCCCCCAGGTCACCTCTATCTTCTCCCTCCCCCTTCTCTTCTCTACTCAACTCTGCGAATCTCTGGGTGTTCCAGGCTGTGGAGAACACTTAGGGAACTGATTACTGGCTAGATCTGTCTCTCTCCTTTTGACTCGCCCTCTTCTCCTCCTGGACACCTCTATCTCCTTCCTCCCTCTTCTCCATGTAACTCTGTGAACCTCTCTGGGTGTCCCTCACTGTGGGACATTCACCATTAACCTAGATGTTTTATCATCAGTGCTGTATGGGTGGAGAATTCTTGAGGCTACTGTAAGAATAAGACTGAAAGCCAGAGGCAGGAGGCTTAAATCAAAAACTTGAGAACACTAGAGAACTCCTGATTCCAGGGAACATTAATCAACAAGAGCTCATCCAAAAGCCTCCATACCTATACTGAAACCAAGTTCCACCCAAGACCCAACAAGTTTCAGAGCAAGACATACCAAGCTAATTCTCCAACAATGCAGGGACATAACCCTGAGCATTAAAATACAGGTGGCCCAAAGTCACACCAAACCCACAGACACCTCAAAACTGACTATTGGACACGTCATTGCACTCCAGAGAAAAGAGATTCAACTCCACCTACCAGAACACTGACACAAGCCTCCCTAACCAGGAAATGTTGACAACCCACTCATCCAACCCCACCCATAGGGAAGAACCTCCACAATAAAGAGGAACCACAAACTTTCAGCGTATAGAAAGGCCACCCCAAACACAGCAATCTAAACAAGATGAAAAGGAAGAGAAATATTCAGCAGGTAAAGGAACTTGATAAATGCCCACCAAACCAAACAAAAGAGGAGGAGATAGGGAGTCTACCTGAAAAAGAATTCAGAGTAATAATAGTAAAAATGACCCAAAATCTTGAAAACAAAATGGAGTTACAGATAAATAGTCTGGAGACAAGGATTGAGAAGATGCAAGAAATGTTTAACAAGGACCTAGAAGAAATAAATTAAGAGTCAATCAATAAAAATAATGCAATAACTGAGGTAAAAAACACTCTGGAGGAGACCAACAGTAGAATAACTGAGGCAGAAGATAGGATAAGTGAGGCAGAAGATAGAATGCTGGAATAAATGAAGCAGAGAGGAAAAAAGAAAAAAGAATTAAAAGAAATGAGGACAACCTCAGAGACCTCTAGGACAATGTCAAACATCCCAACATTCAAATCATAGGAGTCCCAGAAGAAGAAGACAAAAAGAAAGGCCATGAGAAAATACTTGAGGACATAACAGTTGAAAACTTCCCTAAAATGGGGAAGGAAATAGCTACCCAAGTCCAAGAAACCCAGAGAATCCCAGACAGGATAAACCCAAGGTGAAACACCCCAAGACACATATTAATCAAATTAACAAAGACCAAACACAAAGAGCAAATATTAAAAGAAGCAAGGGAAAAACAACAAATCACACACAAGGGGATTCCCATAAGGATAACAGCTGATCTTTCAATAGAAACTCTTCAGGCCAGAAGGGAATGGCAGGACATACTTAAAGTGATTAAAGAGAAAAACCTACAACCCGGATTACTGTACCCAACAAGGATCTCATTCAAATATGAAGGCAAAATCAAAAGCTTTACAGACAAGCAAAAGCTGAGAGAATTCAGCACCACCAAACCAGCTCTTAAACAATACTAAAGGATCTTCTCTAGACAGGAAACACAGAAAAGGTGTATAAGCGTGAACCCAAAACAACAAAGTAAATGGCAATGGGATCATACTTATCAATAATTACTTTAAACATAAATGGGTTGAATGCCCCAACCAAAAGACAAAGACTGGCTGAATAGATACAAAAACAAGACCCCTATATATGCTGTCTACAAGAGACCCCACCTCAGAACAAGGGACACATACAGACTGAAAGGGAAAGGCTGGAAAAAGATATTTCAAGCAAATGGAGATGAAAAAAAGCAGGAGTAGCAATACCTGTATCAGATAAAATAGACTTTCAAATAAAGGCCATGAAAAGAGACAAAGAAGGACACTACATAATGATTAAATGATCAATCCAAGAAGAAGTTATAACAATTATAAATATATATGCACCCAACATAGGAGCACTGCAATATGCAAGGCAAATGCTAACAAGTATGAAAGGGGAAATTAAAAGTAACACAATAATAGGGGGAGACTTTAATACCCCACTCACACCTATGGATAGATCAACTAAACGGAAAATTAGCAAGGAAACACAAACTTTAAATGATACAATGGACCAGTTATACCTAATTTACATAGGACATTTCACCCCAAAACAATGAATTTCACCTTTTTCTCAAGTGCACATGGAACCTTATCCAGGATAGATCACATCCTGGGCCATAAATCTAGCCTTGGTAAATTCAAAAACATTGAAATCATTCCAAACATCTTTCTGATCACAATGCAGTAAGATTAGATGTCAACTATTGGGGAAAAAAATTTAAAAATACAAACATATGGAGGCTAAACAACACACTTTTGAATAACCAACAAATCACAGAAGAAATCAAAAAAGAAATCAAAATATGCATAGAAAAGAATGAAAATGAAAACACAACAACTCAAAACCTATGGGATTCAATAAAAGCAGTGCTAAGGGGAAGGTTCATAGCAATACAAGCTTACCTCAAGAAACAAGAGAAAAATCAAATAAGTAACCTAACTCTACACTTAAAGCAACTATAAACAGAAGAAATGAAGAACCCCAGGGTTAGTAGAAGAAAAGAAATCATAAAAATTAGGGCAGAAATAAGTGAAAAAGAAACAAAGGAGACCATAGCAAAAATCAACAAAGCTAAAAGATGGTCCTTTGAGAAGATAAATAAAATAGGCAAACCATTAGCCAGACTCATCAAGAAAAAAAGGGAGAAGAATCAAATCAAAAAAATTAGAAATTAAAATGGAGAAATCATAACAGACAACACAGAAATACAAAAGACCATAAGAGGCTACTATCAGCAACTATATTCCAATGAAATGGACAACTTGGAAGAAATGGACAAATGCTTAGAAAAGTTAACTTTCCTAAATTGAACCAGGAAGAAATAGAAAAACTTAACAGACCTATCACAAGCACAGAAATTGAAACTGTAATCAGAAATCTTCCAGCAAACAAAAGCCCAGGACCAGACAGCTTCACAGCTGAATTCTACCAAAAATTTAGAGAAGAGCTAACACCTACCCTACTCAAACTCTTCCAGAAAATTGCAGAGGAAGGTAAACTTCCAAACTCATTCTATGAGGCCACCATCACCGTAATACCAAAACCAGACAAAGATGCCAGAAAAAAAGAAAACTGCAGGCCAATATCACTGATGAACATAGATGCAAAAATCCTTAACAAAATTCTAACAAACAGAATCCAACAATATATTACAAAGATCATACATCGTGACCAAGTGGGCTTTATCCCAGAGTTGCAAAGATTCTTCAATATTAGCAAATCAATCAATGTGATACACCGTATTAACAAATTTAAAGAAAAAACTACATGATTATCTCAATAGATGCAGAGAAAGCCTTTAACAAAATTCAACATCCATTTATGATAAAAACCCTCCAAAAAGCAGGCATAGAAGGAATATACCTCAACATAATAAAAGCCATATATGATAAACCCACATCAAATTATCCTCAATGGTGAAAAATTGAAAGCATTTCCCCCAAAGTCAGGAACAAGACAAGGGTGCCCACTCTCACCACTACTATTCAACATAGTTTTGTAAGTTTTAGCCACAGCAATCAGAGAAGAAAAAGAAATAAAAGGATTCCAGATTGGAAAAGAAGAAGTAAAACTCTCACTGTTTACAGATGATATGATCCTCTACATCAGATCAGATCAGATCAGATCAGTCGCTCAGTCGTGTCCGACTCTTTGCAACCCCATGAATCACAGCACTTCAGGCCTCCCTGTCCATCACCAACTCCCGGAGTTCACTCAGACTCACGTCCATCGAGTCAGTGATGCCATCCAGCCATCTCATCCTCTGTCGTCCCCTTCTCCTCTTGCCCCCAATCCCTCCCAGCAGCAGAGTCTTTTCCAATGAGTCAACTCTTCCAATGAGGTGGCCAAAGTACTGGAGTTTCAGCTTTAGCATCATTCCTTCCAAAGAAATCCCAGGGCTGATCTCCTTCAGAATGGACCGGCTGGATCTCCTTGCAGTCCAAGGGACTCTCAAGACTCTTCTCCAACACCACACTTCAAAAGCATCAATTCTTCGACGCTCAGCTTTCTTCACAGTCCAACTCTCACATCCATACATGACCACTGGAAAAACCATAGCCTTGACTAGACGGACCTTTGTTGGCAAAGTAATGTCTCTGCTTTTGAATATGCTATCTAGGTTGGTCATAACTTTCCTTCCAAGGGGTAAGCATCTTTTAATTTCATGGCTGCAGTCACCATCTGCAGTGATTTTGGAGCCCAGAAAAATAAAGTCTGACACTGTTTCCACTGTTTCCCCATCTATTTCCCATGAAGTGATGGGACCAGATGCCATGATCTTCCTTTTCTGAATGTTGAGCTTTAAGCCAACTTTTTCACTCTCCTTTTTCACTTTCATCAAGAGGCTTTTTAGTTCCTCTTCACTTTCTGCCATAAGGGTGGTGTCATCTGCATATCTGAGGATATTGATATTTCTCCCGGCAATCTTGATTCCAGCTTGTGTTTCTTCCAGCCCAGCATTTCTCATGATGTACTCCGCATATAAGTTAAATAAGCAGGGTGACAATATACAGCCTTGACGAACTCCTTTTTGTATTTGGAACCAGTCTGTTGTTCCATGTCCAGTTCTAAATGTTGCTTCCTGACCTGCATACAAATTTCTCAAGAGGCAGATCAGGTGGTTTTATTCCCATCTCTTTCAGAATTTTCCACAGTTTATTGTGATCCACACAGTCAAAGGCTTTGGCATAGTCAATAAAGCAGAAATAGATGTTTTTCTGGAACTCTCTTGCTTTTTCTGTGATCCAGCAGATGTTGGTAATTTGATCTCTGGTTCCTCTGCCTTTTCTAAAACCAGCTTGAACATCAGGAAGTTCACAGTTCATGTATTGCTGAAGCCTGGCTTGGAGAATTTTGAACATTACTTTACTAGCGTGTGAGATGAGTGCAATTGTGTGGTAGTTTGAGCATTCTTTTGCATTGCCTTTCTTTGGGATTGGAATGAAAACTGACCTTTTCCAGTGCTGTGGCCATTGCTGAGTTTTACAAATTTGCTGGCATATTGAGTGCAGCACTTTCACACCTAAAGACTCCACCAGAAAATTACCAGAGCTAATCAATGAATATAGTAAACTTTCAGGATATAAATAAACACACAGAAATCCCTTGCATTCCTATACACTAATAATGAGAAAACAGAGAAATTAAGGAAACAACTCCATTCACCAATGCAACAAAACGAATAAAATACTTAGGAATAAATCTACCTAAAGAAACAAAAGACCTATATATAGAAAACTATAAAACACCGATGAAAAAAAATCAAAGATGACACAAAAGATGGAGAAGTATACCATGTTCATGGATCGGAAGAATCAATATAGTGATAATGAGTATACTACCCAAAGCAATCTATAGATTCAATGCAATCCGGATCAAGCTACCAACAGTAGTTTTTAGAGAATAATAATAACAAATAATTTTACAATTTGTATGGAAATACAAAAAACCTCAAAAGCCAAAGCAATCTTGAGAAAGAAGAATGGAACTGGAGAATCAACCTGCTTGACTTCTGACTCTGCTACAAAGCTACAATAGTCAAAACAGTATGGTACTGGCACAAAGACAGAAACATAGATCAATGGAACAAAATAGAATGCCCAGAGATAAATCCATGCATCTATGGACACCTTGTCTTTGACAAAGGGGGCAAGAATATACAGTGGATAAAAGACAATCTCTCTAAGAAGTGGTGCTGGGAAAACTGGTCAACCACTTGTAAAAGAATGAAACTAGAACACTTTCTAACACCATACAGAAAAATAAACTCAAAATGGATGAACGATCTAAATGTAAGACCAGAAACTATAAAACCCCTAGAAGAAAACATAGGCAAAACTCTCTCTGACATAAATCACAGCAGGATCCTCTATGACCCACCTCCCAGAGTAATGGAAATAAAAACAAAAATAAACAAATGGGACCTAATTAAACTTAAAAGGTTTTGCACAATGAAGGAAGCTATAAGCAAGGTGAAAAGACAGCCTTCAAAATGGGAGAAAATAATAGCAAATGAAACAACTGACAAAGAATTAATCTCAAAAATATACAAGCAGCTCCTGCAGCTCAATTCCAGAAAAATAAAAGACCCAATCAAAAAATGCGTCAAAGAACTAAATAGACATTTCTCCAAAGAAGACATACAGATGGCTAACAAACACATGAAAAGATGCTCAACATCACTCATTATCAGAAATGCAAAGCAAAACCACAATGAGGTACCATCTCATGCTGGTCATAATGGCTGCTATCAAAAAATCTACAAACAATAAATGCTGGAGAGGGTGCAGAGAAAAGGGAACCCTCTTACACTGTTGGTAGGAATCCAAATTGGTACAGGCACTATGGAGAACAGTGGGGAGATTCCTTAAAAAACTGGAATAGAACTGCCATATGCCCCAGCAATCCCACTGCTGGGTATACACACTGAGGAAACCAGAATTGAAAGAGACACGTGTAGTCCAGTGTTCATTGCAGCACTGTTTACAGTAGCCAGGACATGGAAGCAACCTAGATATCCATCAGCAGACGAATAGATAAGAAAACTGTGGTACATATACACAATGGAATATTACTCAGCTATTTAAAAAGAATGCATTTGAATCAGTTCTAATGAGGTGGATGAAACTGAGCCTATTATACAGAGTGAAGTAAGTCAGAAAGAAAAACACCAATACAGTATATTAACACACATATATGAAATTTAGAAAGATGGTAATGATGGCCGTATATACAAGACAGCAAAAGAGACACAGGTGTAAAGAACAGACTTTTGGACTCTGCGGGAGAAGGTGAGGGTGGGATGATTTGAGATAATAGCATTGAAAGGGCCACCTCATGCGAAGAGTTAACTCGTTGGAAAAGACTCTGATGCTGGGAGGGATTGAGGGCAGGAGGAGAAGGGGATGACAGAGGATGAGATGGCTGGATGGCATCACTGACTTGATGGACGTGAGTCTGAGTGAACTCCGGGAGTTGGTGATAGACAGGGAGGCCTGGCGCCCTGCGATTCATGGGGTCGCAAAGAGTCGGACACGACTGAGTGACTGAACTGAACTGAACTGATGTATATTATCATATGTGAAATAGATCACCAGTCCAGGTTTGATGCATGAGTCAGGGTGTTCAGAGCTGGTGCACTGGGATGACCCTGAGGAACGGGATGGGAAGGAGGCGGGGGAGGATGTTCAGGATGGGAAACACATGTACACTCATGGCTCATTCATGTCAATGTATGGCAAAAACCTCTATAATATTGTAAAGTAATTAGCCTCCAATTAAAATAAGCAAATTAATTTAAAAATTCTAATCAGCAAAAGTGTCTAGTTCCAACCAGTGTGTATGTATGTCCTGGTTTTACCTGTGCTTATTATCTTAGGAGCTTTAACTAGTCAGTTTATTTCCCCTGCTTCCAACCTTAGGCTAAGACTTAGCCATCTTAACATTCCTACAGCAACGGGGTAAAGTTAAGTACATCATAGTCATCATAGTATAATAAAAAGTGTGGATTTTGAATGAAAAGTATCTGGTTTCAAATTATGCCTCTGTTACCAGCTGGACTGACTTGGAGAAGTCATATAACCTCTCTTAGCAACAGTTTCTCACCACAAATGTTTGGCAATATAATGATGACTCAAGAAGGGTTCCTTGACTTCAGACTTTGTTCAGTCCTAAATCATGTCTGCCTTTGCGACCCCATGGACTGCATGCGGCATGCCCGGTTTCCCTGTCCTTCACTATCTCCTGGAGTTTGCTCTGATTCATTATCCCTTCACATTTGTATTCTAGTCTGTTCTTGGAGTGATCTTTCTAAAGTATAAACCAGACCATGTTACTTCCTTACTTAAACTCCTCTAAAACTGGCTATATCAGAATTAGTTGTTGGTAGTAGCTGTGAGGGGATACTATTGAAAATACAGGTTTTCTGCTTCCTCTACCACCCAGATTTAGTAATTCAGTCTCCTAGCATGAAGCCAGTTATCTATAATTTCATGTGGTTCCCTTGTGAACTGCAGGGTTTACATTCATTAGCTTAACCTTTGTTCCTTGATCCAACCCGGGCCTTTGCTCAGCATTATCTCACAACCCCCATGTCACAGGCTATCTGTAGCAGTACCAACTTCTGACAGCTTTCCTAACATGTTCTCTGTCTCCCCTTGTTCTCCTAATTCTTTTGCTGGAATTATTTTCATATCTGGTTTTTCTTCTAGATAACCCCACACATGTTTTACAACACTCAGAAAACCCTATCTCTGTAAGGTTTTTCCTGTCCCACTTCTAGAAAGAAATAAGTATTCTTTTTAGGCCTCTTAATATACAACCCAGACTTGAAAATCAAATCTGACTCTCTAATACAAAGTGTCATCTTCTTACCTGTAAAGCGTCTAAATGGCTGGATATGATTTGATATTATTTGTTCTTGTATCATTAGCACCTGCATGTATTACCTGGCCAACAAAGTTTTGATGGGAAAATGAAGCCCATCTTTTGAAATTATGAACTCTGGTACAGAGATGTGTAGCTTTGAGGAATGAGAGCACAGAACTACAAGTTGTAAATGATCTCTTTGCCTTTGATACAGTAAGAAACAAATCAGTGTCTCTCTTGGGATTATTAAACTTGGACCATTTCATCTGGGGCTTTGGAGAAGCTATTTCTATTGAAAGCTGACTTCTATTTTTTAGGGCAGCCAGTGGTTTCAGACACTGGTCTGCAGCTGTGGCATTAAAACACATGCTGACATGACAGTATACCCAAGAAGCAAAGCTTTTTTGGGTGAGAAGATTACCAAAGCTTTTCATTTCAGTCCAACCCAGATATTCAGGGATGATATAAACAGCACGCTATTTTATCTATCTGTGATTGCCTGGGGAAGCGTGTTGTATTTTATGGCAACCTGGTGGCAGGAGATATATTGTCCAGTGGTTTTTCTATCTGCTGTTGATTTATGATTGAAGGTCAGATATATTATGGCTCACCTGACAATGCTAACTACCTTTCACAAAATTATGGTCCTACTGAATGGATCAATGTCCCTTAGTACACACTTTCCATCAGAGCTTCGTAGGTAACAGTTACTGATGCATGTTGGTTCTTGGCAATAGCATTAAACTTCAAGCTATAGGCAGTGAGGACCCTTGGACCTTCTGATGTGTGGCTCAGCCCTTAAGATCTTTACAGGGAATACAAATAGTGATGCTAAATCAGACTGATCTTTCTCCTCTCCTTAAGCTTCTTTTCCTCTCTAGTGTCACATTCTGCTGGTGTAAAGAAGTTAAGGGTCTGTCAACAGATATTTATTCTTTGCTGAGTCAGGAACTCACTCTATAGCTGTGTATTTTTCATCCCTTTCCCGTCTAGGAGCAGTGATTTGGGGCTCCAGTTAGGTGATGGATTCTGTTGAGAAATTCTTATATGAAGAGGGTTTTAAGGGTAGAAATCCTTACACATCTGCATTACATTCTAAAGTACTCAGTTGATGACTACCCAGAAAATGAGGTATGTAAGTGTACGCCTTAACAACTCATATTCCTATAGTTCGTGACATTCTATAAAGTGCTCCCTCTTGCGGTCTCAAAGTGGTACAGTAGAAGTTGAGAGAATGTATTCTAAAGCTAGAAAGGACTGGGTTTGATCCCTGCTGGTCATTGTAAATGATTGGCCTTGAGTGTCTCTCTGTGCTCCTGGGATAATGGTGACAAAGCACCACATGCAACATATAATAAGCATTCAATAAATATTAGTTATTTTTATAGTTTATTAGCATTTAGCTAGTGACTTTATTAATGTCCACCTTCTCTAAATGTTCTTTAATAATAATATTATCAGTGGGTGCCTCAGCTTTAGCATTTTAACAAGGCAAGAGTTCTCTAAAGGCCATCCCATCTATAGTTCTCCAAAAACACTAATAGTGAAAGTGAAAGTCTTAGTAGCTCAGTCATGTCCAACTCTTTGCGGCCCCATGAACTGTAGCCTGCCAGGCTTCTCTGTCCATGAAATTCACCATACAAGAACACTGGAGTAGGTTGCCATTTCCTTCTCCAGGGGATCTTCCTGACCCATGGATCAAATCCAAGTCTCCTTCATTGCAGGCATATTCTTTTCTGTATGAGCCACAAGGAGATGTTAGCAAAAATATTTATCATTCTATATTATAATTTTGATATTTTAGTGTTTTTTCTAGAAATGGTTTCTCTGAACATGTTATCTGAAAAACCGTCACCTTGATAATTTCCAACTAAGAAGGATGTGTACTAAGATGATTAGGATAGAGTAGAGATTGAAATCATGAGTTTAGGATAATACAGAACATGGAACAAAACTATGCTTTAGCTCCTTTAATTACATGTTACACGAATTTGGATCAGTTATCCTTTCCTAGTAGCACGTGTTTTTTAATAAAATGAGAACAAC
This sequence comes from Bos grunniens, assembly GCF_055505025.1. NCBI lineage: Eukaryota > Metazoa > Chordata > Mammalia > Artiodactyla > Bovidae > Bos > Bos grunniens. The sequence goes on along the minus strand of NC_141167.1, from coordinate 36,087,397 downwards.
AAATATGAGTAACAAAGTTCACAGGAATTTTATGACAATGGATTAAAAACACAATGGGCTTCCCTTGTGGCTCAGCTGGTAAAGAATCTGCCTGCAATACGGGAGACCTGGGTTCGATCCCTGGGTCAGAATGATCCCCAGGATAACAGTGTCTGGCTGATAGTTAGCACTTCTGAATGCAAACTCCTATCCCAACAGAAGACTTGACCTGAAAATATCCAAAATCTAGTACCCAGAGAGACAGACAAAATAGGAACAAGAAACATTGTTAGCAACAAGTAGGGTTCTAAGAGAAGTAGTCACTGCTAATTTCTAGTCTAATTTCAAAGAACTTCTATTCACTAAAGACTGTTATGGGGAAATACCATTTGGAAGATGTCTAGAAAACTGCAGGCATAATACCATTTATGATCTCTTTGAAATATTTTTCATTCATAGCCTCCCTAATAGTGACACCCAGGGGGAAAGTGAGGCAGCACTACTGAGTACTGCAGTCATCTGAGCTCCATGGTCTTTGTTAACTGAAAAAAAGTAAAATCTGAATTGTGGTAATTAACAGAAGATATGTCCAAAGCATATGTGGCAGGGGGTTGGGGGGGGTGGTGGCGCAGTTTCCTAATTGAGGCTCTTTGGCATAATCAAGTAGCAATATTGAGATTGAGTAGTCCATCTTCTGGGGGCTTCCCCAGTGACTCAGCAGTAAAGAATCCACCTGCAATGCAGGACATGCAGGAGATGTGGGTTCGATCTCTGGGTGGGGAAGATCCCCGAGAGGAGGGCATGGCAACCCACTCCAGCATTCTTGTTGGGAAAATCCCATGGACAGAGAAGCCCAGAGGGTTACAGCCCACAGGGTCACAAAGAGTCAGACATGAGTGAAGAGACTGAACACAAGCACGAGTTCATGTTTTTAATTTACTAAGACTAATGACTGAGTCCTTTGAGTACATAGGCAATCTCTGGATTAGCAGAGTATAACACTAGGCTCAAAGTCTTAAAAATTGCTCTTGGATCAATAGATGCGTGAATGAATAAAGTTTTGAGATATTCAATAAAAGTTGCTTTCGTGGTGTGCCTTGCATAAGATAGGAGCCCAAGAAATGGTTGGTTAGTTAATTAATTAATTGGGACACAATTAGGGAGTAGGTGACTCATGAGCCCCAGTGACTCAGGCATAATTCTAATTTTTGTTCAATGTTTCATAGCATTTCAAATACCTTTTACTTCTAATGAATGATTTTGAGATTTTTCCAAATACTCACTAGCCAAGAACAGTCAGCATATTTTCTACAACTTGGCTAAAATTATAATGTGTGGAGAGAAGAGGAGTCTAATTTTTTAAATGGAGTGTGAGAGGTTCACTGTGGGGAATCAGATTGCCTCAAGAGTTCTTAACTCTTTGTGAATGGTATTAAAAAACAAAAAACAAAAAACATTGATTTTGAAAATAAAGACATTTTTTGGTTCTCACTCTAGCCACTGGCCACAGCAATATGCCTAATTCTCTGTTACTCACAGACCCCTAAGGAAAGTTTCCTTATAACAGTAGACAACAATGTGTTGCCTCATTAATCTTCCCCTTTTTAGCTTTCAGTTGTTCTGAAGATTGGAGCTTTGTGGTGTAGGCCAACTTTAAGACATGGTATTCTTTCAGCTATTAGAAATAATCATGAGCCTTTTAAGTAAATTTTATGCATCTGTGGGAATATGGATTATTACATCCCCAAAGTGTCATCTGTCTCATCAATGTTTTGAAAATGATTAAAGAAACACAACATAGGACTACAATATGGGACACTCCCTAGGAACTGACTGCCCAAGAAGTACATGTTCTTTTATCCCAATCATTTGTAATCATAAAGCTATCTGGGTCTAGTTGTTTTCCATACAATAGATAGGCATAGTCTTCTAAGAGATTAATCCATTACTAAAGTCAGTCAAAACTTTGGATTGGTTTCTGTTATTGGATTTTGATATATATATTCTTGATTCAATTAGGTTTTTCCACCCTTATTCAGAAAATATTAGCCAACTTTTTAATAATAAAATGTTACTTATGCTACATCATATGAAAGTGAAAGGGTTAGTCTCTCAGTCATGTCTGACTCTGCGACCCCATGGACTGTAGCTGGCCAGGCTTTCCTGTTCATGGATTCTCCAGGCAAGAATACTGGAGTGGGTAGCCATTCCCTTCTCCAGAGATCAAATCAGGGATCAAACCCAGATCTCCTGCACTGTAGGCAGATTCTTTACCATCTGAGCCACCAGGGAAGCCCTATGCTACATCATAAAGCCTTAATGCATTTTAAGAGATACCAAAAACACAAAAGTGCTATGGTTGTTTCATCACTGTAGAGTCCATAGCTGCACTATCCAAATTGGCTATTTAATTTTAAAATTTAATTTAGTTAAAACTGTTAAAGAGAAAAAAACACAGACTCCAAATAGTGTCACTTGGGCTAAAGCCCATGATATCAAACCTAGATATAATATTTAACCTAATTGCAGTGTTGAGCTTGTTTCTGCCCAATTCATGAATAGTCTAATAAAGCCAGTTAGATCTTCACATTTTCTCAGCTGAATATTTTTTCTAACAAAATTAAAAATTCAGCATCACAATAGTCATGCTGTAAGTACTCTATAATTGCACATGGCTAGTTTAATGGACAGCATATATATGGGGCATTCAATCATTGCTGAATGTTCTACTGGACAGTACTGGTCTAGAGTGACCAACAAAGGTATCTCAATTACAAGAGACTTAATTGGTGTCTGCAGGGTAAGCCACTTGGTGTTATACTCATCTCCATCAGCTCAGCAAGTTAGAAGGAAATGTGTTTATCCTGGATGACATATGAAGTCCTCCATAGTCAATTACTTCAAGTTTCAGGATTCTGAAATTCCATGTCACTCTTTTTTTGCCTCCTGCTTCTACTCCCATTTCCCCAGTTAACTCTTCATTTCTCAAGTGTTCTTTAAGAATGGCGGCATGCTGTCTGGCTGGGGTTAAGGAGAGTAAGGAAAAAGGATTAGAGGGCACACTGATGTATAAGCAATAAAACCCTGGTGTTCTGGGTTTAGAAGTTCTCACATTGTAAGAGGTTCTAAAGTTTCACTTTAGAAAAAGAAGGAGCCTTTAAAATGTTGATTTCTGCTTTTTCTGGCAAACCTTAACTTCCTGGTTCAAAGAAAAGACATGTATAAATGAGGCCCACAAGACTTCCTTGACATCAAATCGCTCTTACAGCACAACATTTTGATGAGTTAAGTGTAAATGAACCAGAAACATATGGATTAAATTTCCCCCATGATAGTAAGAGGTTAGAAAAATTGAGGGTGAAACATGCCTGGGAAAATGCTGGGCTCTCAGTGCTTACAACTCAGAGCATACCATTTTGCTCCCAGCAAAATGTAAAGTGGAATCAGTCACCTCAGTTCTGTGTCTTATTCGAAGCTTCCGGGGGAAACTGGTAATGACATTTGGGTTTCCCATTTAGCTGACAGATCTATAATCTAGGTTGAGAAAGTTCCCTGTGTACTTGGCACAATGGTTAGAAAAGGGGAGGGTGAGTGGAGCGGGGAGGGTGAGTGGAGCGGGGAGGGTGTTCCTTTCCCTGTATCAGTGAGTAGAGTCCGCTTTGATAAGATGGGGTTGCCTGGCCCATCAAGACCTCTTAGAAAAAGTGGCATTTTCTGAAAGACAAGCCCCTTTGTATCTGAAAACACCAATAGTCTAGCCTGCCTTTTGGGAGCCACCGAAAGATTTGAAGTGGATCGGATTTGAAGTGAATCAGATCATCAGGCAGCTCTGAGGAGGGTGGATACAAAGGAGGAAAGATGTGAGTGAAAGAAAAAAAGTCAGGGAGTGTAGACAGGAGGTGGGGAGGCCCAGAATTCAGGGGCAAATGTAAATATTTAGGGAAAATGTTAGGGCTTTATGATTCATTTGATATAGAAGATAAAGTAAGGCAGTGAGGTAGGAATTAAGTCATTTGTTCAAAGTCATAACTTTTTTCACTTCAAGGTCTTTTTCACCCCAATGTTTCTGACTTACATAAATCAGGTAACTTGGATAGTCATTCATTTATTCAATCATTGATAAGTATTTACTGAGTATATATTGTGAGTAAGACATTGTATTAGGTATTTGAAAAATGATGCTGAGCTTGGGGAGAGCTATTGCTGTAGCAGGGGAAAATAGGTCACTAGTATCTTATGACTGGAGAAGGCAATGGCACCCCACTCCAACACTCTAGCCTGGAAAATCCCATGGACGGAGGAGCCTGGTGGGCCGCAGTCCATGGGGTTGCTAAGAGTCAGACAAGACTCAATGACTTCACTTTCACTTTTCGCTTTCATGCATTGGAGAAAGAAATGGCAACCCACTCCAGTGTTCTTGCCTGGAGAATCCCAGGGATGGGGAAGCCTCGTGGGCTGCCGTCTATGGGGTCACACAGAGTCGGACACGACTGAAGCAACTTAGCAGCAGCAGTAGCAGCAGTATCTTATGATATTGTTCTCCAAAATCATTCCTGTAGACAGACTAGATAATCAGAGAAACCTAAATCACTCCTAATCCAACTAAACACTTTCAAAACCTTTGTTGTCATACTTTGGCTTGAAGGTTTTGAAATAAGCTTGAGCTGAGGGAGAGCTATTTCTTTTCTCTAAATCAGTTTGTCTGTGATGAGCCATTGGCCAGTGTCACTTGGCAGGCAGCAATATGCTGCATTAAAGGAAATTGCCACTATTAATACTTGTAGGCCCTTATAAATCACTACCTCCATGCAGAGTCTTAGATCAAAATACATGTGGTCAGGCCATTGCCCCACAGAAGCAACTGATTCTTTCAAAAGGGCTGTATGTCACCTTGTTTTGTGGATAGAAGTAATAGCCTTTCTGTTCATGGCTGGCCTTGGCCAAGAAAGAAAAATCCCTGTTATTCTTTTAATTCAAGATCATATGGTTTGATGAGTTCTCACATGATGAATTCTTGTTTAACATAAGCACTGGAGGGATGAAAGGGAGAAATGGTAGGATCACCTCCCAGAAATTATTACACTGACCCATATTCTCACTCAGTGAAAAACACATAGAGCTGAGATTTAAACTGAAGTCTATCTACCTCCCCAATCCATATTCTCTTCACACTACCATGAGTTGAGGGTAAGTCAACCTAATTATTTAAGTTAATCATCTCTCTCTTCCAAATTTCCTCTACCAATAGTTGCCAAAGAGAGAGAGGATGGGGGAAAAGTTAGTCCACGAGTCAAGGAATAAAGAGTAGATCTTTATACTCTACTATAGAATTTCTAACACAGATTAAGCTTAAATGTAAAAGACATGATGGCCTCCTCTACTAGCTGAGAAACTCATGATGATTTGGGAATGCATATATACATCGTCCGGTAGCTCATATGGTGAAGAATCCGCCTGCAATGCAGGAGACCTCAGTTGATTCCTGGGTCAGGAAGATCCCCTGAAGAAAGAAATGGCAACCCACTCCAGTATTTTCACCTGGAAAATCCCATGCACAGAGGAGCCAGGTGGGCTACAGTCCATGGGGTCACAAAGAGTCATGACTGAGCAACTAAGCATGAAGCACATACATCATCGACTGGAACTTCCTATGTTTGCTATGTTTTGTGAAAGATTATAACTTTTGTGTTATTGTCATAATGGGTCTAAGTCTAGGTTTTTCAAGTTCCCTGCTGTGTCAGGCAGTTCAATTCAGTTGCTCAGTCATGTCCGACTCTGGGACCCCATGGGCTGCAGCACACCAGGCTTCCCTGTCCATCACCAACTTCCAGAGCTTGCTCAAACTCATGTCCATTGAGTCGGTGATGCCATCCAACCACCTCATTCTCTGCCATCCCCTTCTCCTCCTGCCTTCAATCTTTCCCAGCATCAGGGTCTTTTCAAATGAGTCAGTACTTCACATCAGGTGGCCAAAGTATTGGAGCTTCAGCTTCAGCATCAGTCCTTCCAATAAATATTCAGGACTGATTTCCTTTAGGACTCCTTGCTGTGTAAACTTGGTCAAGTCACAATTTTTCTGCATCTCAATCTCTTCATCCAGATAATGGGAAAACAATCTCCTAAGATTGTTTGAAAATTAAATGATTTATTATATTTAAGGTCTTAGAACAGTGCCTGACATATTGTTAATATTTAATAAATGTCACCTATTATCTTTTCTCCTATATGAACTTCACGCTAACTTGCCTAGTATTTTGACTACCATTTATTGGGGATTTATTATATATCAGGCATGTGCTTCATATATATTATTTACATTGTCTTATAAAAACCTTAAGAGCTATGTACTATTCATTCATTTAATTCATATTTATTCAGGGCTTTCTTTGTACATGTCAATTTTCGAGACACTGAGAATATAGTAGTGAATAAAACAAAGCATCTTTCAATTGAAATGAAGAAATAAAAGCAGTATATTCTGTGGACAATATAATGTAAATAAAATAAAATCTGAAATTGCTCCATGAGGCAACCAGTACAAGAATGTCAAACTTTGGGGGACGCAGAGCTGAGAATTTTAGAGAAAAGATTGGAGTCTCAACAACATATGAACCTCTGGTTCAAACTATGCCTAAAGCTGCCATATTTCTGAAGTTGTAAAATTCACAAGGCAATACATTCTCTATTTGTAACTAGTTCGATTTTCGTCATCAGTGTTTTTACTGATGTCTTTGTTTTGCTTCGTAACTGAAAGCATCTTAAACAATAGACAAAGCAAAGGTCAAAGCCAGGCTTCCTCCTTGCCTAGATTCATTACCTTCATCTCTCTATCATCTCTTCTTTATTTGTGCTTCTTTTACTCTTCTTCTTTATCTCCTCTCTTCCCTACTTTCCAGCTCTTTCACTCTTCAAAACTCATATGGCTCCTATCAACACCACTGGTAGAAACATTAACAGACATAATAATGCGCTCCCGAAATATTTATTTCATAGAAAAATATGCTAGGGCTGGAAGGGACTTTGAGAGATAATGGGTTCCAGCCCCTTCCTTCAGGCAGATAAGCTATTATTATTCTCAAGAGGCAAATGAAGTCCAGAAATACTACATGACTTGTTCAAGCTAGTTAATGTCAGACTGGGGAATAAACACCAAATCAAAGGGTCAGAGAATCACAGCACTCAGAAGCTATGAGGATTTCAGAGACTGCCTGGTTCTAACCCACTCATTTGATATCTGGGGAAATAGTATTGCTGATGGTTAATGACATGTCCAAGGCCATACTGCTAGTCTACGGCAGACCTAGGATGAACACAAACTTTCTGAATCCCTTTTTAGTACTATTTCCACCAGGCTAAACTGCTTCTGCCTTTCTAATGCATTTTTTAAAGTGGTGGGCAATTATTGAAATTAGTGTGCCAATACTTGAAGTTCAATGCTCTGTCAAAAGGGCTTTAAATCCTCTATAATGCCTTGATCTCTGTGGGAACTGTATCTATACATAACACAGGATTCAGAAATAACTTTAACTATAAATCCATAAATAATTTCTTTGTTGAAATCAGTTGCTTTATTCCTCAATTATCCCTAATTAGTTTTAATAAATGTTTTCTTACTCTCAAAGTTAATTCTCTAGCATTTGTGGTGGGAAGGGGATTGGGCACTAAAAGCTTATTTCTTCACCCCTGCACTTATTTGGAGCAGTCTGCACTTTTATTATAAGAATCATTTTTTTACCAACAACTACTAGGATGGGGTTGCTCTGGACACTGAAGCTAAAAGAAACTGAGGTGGGGTGTCAATATCTATGAGAGCAGATTTCCCATGTCATTCACTCCTACAAGTACTTTTTCAGCCCCTGTGGAATAAGGCTGGTGCCACAAACACGCTGAAAGTTCTTTTTTTAATGTTTATATTTCTCTTAAGTTCAAACTTCATGGCTCTTTTCTCCACTCTCTTTTCATCTGAGACTTAACACAGCCATAGGTCAAAGGGTTTTACCCAGTCTTCCTTCTAAGTCCTGGATTCTCATAGTAAGGCTTCTCCCATCACTACCCTTCCTAAGTACTTTTCACACCTGACAATGTTCCCTAAGGAAACAAAGTTCGATATCCATAACCAGGATTTTTATGTTACATTTCCATGCCAAGAAAACTCCAAACTCTCAGTTGGATAAAATGAGATTTTGGGTATCCTTTCCCCACCCCTATTCAGGCTGCATGTGCAGTGTGGTTCAGTTAGAGATTTCCCTCTGCGTTGTCATTGTACTTACTTACTGCCCAGGCTGAATGGGAAACTTAATGTTGCTATGGCAGAAAGAAAAGAGTTCTAGAGGTTTTAGGATTAGCAAATAAATTCTCTTAGCTCGAAAATGATGTATACAAAACTTATGTTTGAATCCATTAGTCAAAGAAAGTCACATGGTTACATCTAATTACAAGTGCAGCAAAAGAGAAAGTCACAATAGGCATGCATGTTCCTAAAGACCACCATGCTGCTAAGTCACTTCAGTCGTGTCCGACTCTGTGCGACCCCATAGATGGCAGCCCACCAGGCTCCGCCATCCCTGGGATTCTCCAGGCAGTAACACTGGAGTGGGTTGCCATTTCCTTCTCCAATGCATGAAAGTGAAAAGTGAAAGTGAAGTCACTCAGTCGTGTCCGACTCTTAGCGACCCCTACTAGGCTCCTCCATCCATGGGATTTTCCAGGCAAGAATACTGGAGTGGGGTGCCATCGCCTTCTCTGAAAGACCACCATGCAACATTTAAATAAGCTATTTCTCAAAGAGAGTGGATTGACTGAAGGAGGAGGAGGAGGATGAGGAGGAAAGGCATGAGGGCTAGTGAACTTTGGGAATTTATTTACGGTGTTTAAATTTTGGTGTTTTCTCTACTGTCTAGACCCTTCAATGGTAGCCACATAACATAGAAAGAGGCAGAGCCAAATATCTATTCTGCTACTAGAATGTAGACATATTTTGTTCGAGACGGAGAGAGTGAGTTTCAAACATCTTTAAGTAACCAATAAGGGTCTTTATTTCTCTGCTCAATGATACATTTTACTCAAATCAAAGTCTCAATAACCATTTTACTTAATATATATAGTTAATTTTTTATTCAGCAACTGAATGATTACATTAAAATTAGTCCAAAACAACTACAACTCAAATTATTCTTCCTAATCAAATGTTTATTGCATAAAGCTACAATCAATAGAGCACTTTAGACCTCCCTAGATTGAAAATAATCCATCAGACATTTTAAGATATTATTTTGAATTACAAGAAAACACCAAAGTTTATAGATTAAACCCAATACTTTTCTATCTCCAATAAAGGTAACAACCTAAAAGAAGTTTCTCTGGAAATTTGTTGGCCCTAATGTAGATTCTTTTAATCTTTCAAGATCTGTTAAAAATTTAAAATAGCTTAAAAAAAAAAATTTAAAATAGCTGTGCAAATAATAGAGACAAATGTTTTTATCCCAGTGAGACATTTTCTTTAGGTGGTACTTGGTTTTCCATCTATGAGTTACTGTTGATGTCCACTTATTCTGGTGAAACTACTGCTTTTATTTTACCTGATAGCTTTAAAATAGAACGTCTCTTTCTCAGGTCAATTCTTAGTTTTAAAAACTAAAATCCATTTGATACAGAGTCATGGACTGGAAGCAACCTCGTCACTTATCTCTTTCAAATTCTCAGTCATGCAGAAACAACCTCTCCAGTATGAAAAAGAAATAGACACCCAGCCACTTTTAAACCCTTCTAGTAATCTAGATCTTACTAGCTAGTCCATTTTTTTGGTCAGGTTTGGTAGTGACAGGGGCAAATTGAGGTGGGTCATAATGTTGAAATGGGTTGAAAGGTCACAATAATTATATTTAAATAGAATCCATCTTCATGTGTCTCCACGCATTGATCTTATTTCTTCTCTTCTTACACATATAAAACAAGCCTGAGGCTCCATTTTTATACTTAGTCTTTATATATTTGTAGTTAGCTACCCTGGCTCCTACGCCTTTTATTTTCTTAAGCTTATCACGTCAACAGCCTTCAGATGTTCTTTATATGAGATGGATCACAGTTTTTATTGTTCTTCTTTGGGTACAGTCATTTGTCACTGTCACTCCTTAGGGCATAGTGCTGTGTGTGGGAATCTTCTCTTACTGGAATTTCACAAGATGCTTCATGATGAGTTACTGCCCATCATGCTTGGAGTAAATGTGCCTAAGACAAACTGAGTGTGAATGTGCCTTAGATAAATTTTTGTGGTCAAATAATAAATAGACTCATTTGTTTCAAAATATGGTATGAATGCAGATACATTTTGTAAGTATATAAATGGACTATAGATAATAGGAATATCAATCAAATGTCTGATCCTCATGAAGATGGGGCTATATTTAAGACAGAATAATAACTGCAGTAATCAGATGACACATTTAGTAGCTCAAGGGACCTCTTCAGTAGTTCTTTTCCCTTTAAAAGCAGGCATCGATTAACTCTTATGATGGGGCTCCCTGCTATCAATATGACTCAGTTCTTTTCCTGAGTCTGTTTTTCGTGATATAGTCCCTTTTTCTTTTCTCCCAGAATCAACTAAACAACCATCCCCTCACATCTATAACTCAGATTTCCAAAGGAATCTATTTGGTCCATGAAGTCATCATTATCAGACAGAGCTGTTGCACCAGTTGTATATATGGTGAACCTATCAATTTTCTTTCTTTGGGTTAGATGGCCACCCCTGGACCAATCATTCCTGATCAAGGGAAAGTCAGGCCACAGGATACAAAACATGGCTCCCTTTTAATAAGGAAATGCTTATGGTTGCCACCTTCTCTGGAGTGCCAGTCATTTTGACATCAAGAGTCTAACGGATTCCTCTTTGGGATCAAAGGGAAAGGAGTAGAGTAGATAACCCAGGTTATACACCTGAATAAATTTGTTAACTTTATGAGGAAGTAAGACGATTATTTAGGGTCTTTTCTGAGGACAACCTCTTAGGTCTTGTAATTTGGGAACGACTGTGAATAATGGGTTGCTGACTAGAAAAGCACCAGAGAAGGGAGAGCAAGTGGCGCTGCTGCCTGGTACATGAAAAGCTTCATGAAGGCAGGGACAATGAGGCACATTACTCTAAAAACTAAGTCCAATATTTGAGCACATAGTAGATCTCCATAGACATAGGTTGGTTTTTTAAAAAAAATACTCTTAAATGAACAACTGAAAGAGACCTTAGGATCACTTTAAATAGAGGTCTCTGAAAACAGGAAAACAGATTTCTTTTCCACAGAAACTATAGACACTGGCCAATGAGGAAGCAGGAGATAAGACTCTGACTTCTGATAACTTAATTAACATAGGGTTATTTTGACTAAATATTTTCTATTTTTTCCCAAAGAAAAGTCATATCATTCAGTTACCTCTGGGCTTATTCATGTGGATATTATTTAATCTTAAAGATTAAGTTTGGGCTTCCCAGGTGGCACTAGTGGGAAAGAATCTGCCTGCCAATGCAAGAGATGCAAGAGAATGGGTTTGATCCATGGGGTGGGAAGATCCCGTGGAGAAGGAAATGTCCATCTGGCATGCATATTGTAAAATAAGTACCACCATCAAATGCCTTTTTAGGCTCTTTGTATGCTTCAGTAATTCATTTTCTTCTATCTTCACATGGCTTGTGTCTATACCAGTGATGGCAAATACCGACCCAAGTACTATCAGTCTGTAGTATGCCCATGCAGACATCATTAATCAATTATAGCACTTGCCTGTAGGGCGAAGTTAACACTGCAGGTGTAGCTTCTTTGATGATGACCTCAGGCTTAGCTCCTACCTGATTCTGTAGACTCGTCCTGATGTCAGCATTTGCCAACATGGCCACACATTATTTGCCAGGTTTCTATGGCTTCAGATAACTCTATTTACAGCTTTTCCTGGGTATGGAGCAAACTAACGTTTGCATGAAGTCATTAGTCTTGGTCAGTTTCCAGTTCAGTTATTTTACTTTCCAACCTGTTATTCCTCATCTATCTGGGGTAGATATCTTTTTTTTTTTTTTTCCTTTCAGGACTAACTTAGAGCATTCCTGAGGTCAATTAAAACTCATGACCAAACCTCTGGAACTCAGACTTATTCCCCAGATTGTATAATTTTTTTGTAGAGCAGAAATTTAATGCTGTACAGTTGAAGATCTCATTTAGCCCAAGCACCAAAGAAGTGTTTCTGATCAGAAATGAATCTAGTAAAAAAAGATAAATTGACCAACCAGAAAATGCATTTAATGGATAATCAAGAGATCTACCTGTGTAAGAGATATCTAATCATCATACAGAATCTCAGTCATTTCTGACCAGGTTCTCCTTGATTATACACATAAACACTCGATATTTATCTGTCTGTATGTTTCATTGAAATTTGCAAACCAACACATCCAATGTAGAGTTCTGCATCTTCCCTCTAATCATTTAATTACCCTTTATTTTCTGTTATACACTGATTCAACAAATATTTCTTGAGCATCCACATGTGTTAGGAACTATACAAAATGGTCTTAATATGTCAAGGGATAAATGGATCTAGTTCTTGCTGTCATGAAGTTTATGGTGTAATAGAATGAACAGAAATAGAAAAAGCAATTACACAAGTGATTGGTCACTAAATATAGAAGATGAGAGCCATGCATACTTCTGTCTTGTTCTCACTAAATCCCTCAAGATTTCCTTGTCTAAATCTTTTTTGAATCCTAATCTTTCTATACATTCCTACTTCCACTGCCAAAGTTCACTCTTATCATCTCTCTTCTGTACCAAAATAATAACCATTATTTTATTCTCCCTCAAATGCGGTTCTCATATATCCATCACCAAAATGTTCTAAAATGCAAAATCAGCTTCAAAATCTCTGACTATTCCTAAAGTATAGTTTCCAAGGTCCTTCACCTAGTCTATAAACCCTCCAAGATTGTCTATTGTGCTCACTTCTATACCTATCACTTTTTACCTACACTCACTTCTATACCACTCACTCTATACCTATCTTTCTTGTGCACACAACAATGAAGGTTTTCCATATTTGGAAAATATGGGAAATATTTTTACATTTATTTCTAAAGATACTTCCGTATTTCCACACATTTTACATGCCACTATGATTCTGCTCATGGTATGCCCTCTACCTAGAATGATTTCTCTCTCTGTTTGGCTTTCCTAACTTTGAACTATCCTCAAATACTAAAGATTCAGTTCTGAGATCTCCAACTCTCCAAGGATGAATCAGGAATTTTGTTGTACTTTCCAAACACCTGGATATGTCTCAAACATTGTACTCACTTCTTTGTACTGTAATTGTCTGCTTATAAACTTTACACTATGGCATGTTGGGATCCTTCAGAGCAAGGATTCTATTTTCATCATCTTTGGGAACTCAGAGCTCATTTTAGAGTTTGACACATAGCAAGAACCCTAGAAATATATTTAATGTATGGATGAATGAATGGCCTACAAACAAGACATCCACATTTGGGGGATAAAGTATTTGTTGGTCAAAATCCTACCCATTTATTTTTCACAACATCTGCCTGTCTGTCCCAGAGAAGGCAATGGCAACCCACTCTAGTACTCTTGCCTGAAAAATCCCATGGACAGAGGAGCCTGGTAGGCTGCATGCAGTCCATGGGGTGGCTGAGTCAGACAAGACTGAACAACTTCACTTTCACTTTTCACTTCATGCATTGGAGAGGGAAATGGCAACCCACTCCAGTGTTCTTGCCTGGAAAATCCCAGGGATGGGGGAGCCTGATGGGCTGCCATATCTGGGGTCGCACAGAGTCTGACACAACTGAAGCAACTTAGTAGCAGCAGCAGCAGCCTGTCTGTCCTGCAAAGCCATTTAACTTACATACATAATAAATCAAGACTTGATGGCTAGATTGTATCTAATCCAATTAATAGTAGATATGCAGGCAGGGCAGCTTTTTGGTTAATGCAAACACTTTGCCTGGCTAAACAATTCCAGTTGATGTTTTTTTTCTTTCTTTCTTTTTTTTTTTAAGAATGCACTTTAACAGCTGTTTTAAGTCACCATTCAAAGCTCCAGGCTATCCCATATGTTTCAGTGGTTGACTTGATCCATCCCCACACACTGCTTTAAGTCAAAACTGCATTGTGGTATGAATCCCTTCACCAACTCAAGCAAGCTGCCCTCCACTCCTGAGTTGGTCTGTGTATCTATTTTTTCATTCAAGCATGTACTATTTTGTATATATTTATACATGTCTCATGGGAAAACAAAGTAAGGAGGTCAGAGATAGCTGTTATGGTCTGCTTTATTCCAGGTTTTTAACATGTACTATTTCCAGTTTTGAAACTGCTCAATCATGTCTGACTCTTTGGAACCCCATGGATAGTCTATGGAATTCTCCAGGCCAGAATACTGGAATGGGTAGTCTTTCCCTTCTCCAAGGGACCTTCCTGACCTAGGAATTGAACTGGGGTCTCCTGCATTGTAGGCAGATTCTTCACCAACTGACCTATCAGGGAAGCCAATTTCACCAACAACACAAGAACGTAAGTTCACATAAATCATTTTAAGGATAATGAAACTGAGATTTAGTCATATGACATAGTTTTCTTAGGAATCTACAGCTGGTGGTGGTGATGCTAGTGAGAGGGTAACAGGCAGGAAGGCCAGGGGTCTCCAAATGGAGGAAATAGCCTGCAAGTGTCAGACATTTTTATCTCTCTTAAGAGGCAGGAGGAAACAAACTAGCAATATTTGTTTCTTCTCTATACAAATTTAAAAGGAGTTTTCTCTTAAAACACCGGGTTGTCATAATGACACCTGGTTTCACCTGAATTTAACTATTCTCAAACCTTGAGTTAACCAATGGATTTTTCTTATGGAAATGTCTGTCTTAAGCTATGTTAATGTACTATGCATTTACCCCAAACAAAGTCAGTTCGCCTAATGGCTCAGAACCTACTTGACAAACCAGTATGTTATACTCAGATATTGTTTCCATAATCTATGTAAACAAAACTATTTTTATGGTAATCTGTCCTTCTACAAGATTCAAGTTAATCATTTTATGGCCCAGGGTGAGTTGTCTGGTGCCAAGATTATCCCAAAATGCCTCTTATGGGTGAGGGACCTGGTGCCATTCTGAGTTTTAAGACATTCCTTTCTTTCATTAACAGACTGTTAGTGACTATATAACATCCAGTTGAAGACTAGCAGGGGGGTACTCTTTCTGCCCCCTTCTGATGCCTATGTCAGAAGCTTTCTCTATCTCCTTTATACTTTAATAAAACTTTATTACACAAAAACCCTGAGCAATCAAACCTTGTCTCTGGCTCTGGATTGAATTCTTCTCCTCTGGAGGCCAAGAATCCTGGCATCTTTTAGTTCAGCAACAACTTTTCACTAGGATTTGGAGCACAAATACATCTGACTGCTAAGTTCCCCATCTTTGCAAGTTTCATTGTTTGTATGTAGTTTACTTTCCTCTTTATAATGCATTGATATGCAGTAGAGGTATTGGGACCAAGTAATGAGACTGAGCTACTATGAGCCAGATTATTGGATTATAAAGGGAAATTTTATAGTTGTGGAAGGAGGGGAGGGAAGAGATCATGAAGATTAATCTGAGAAATGAAAGGGACTAACATCAAGGGAACAACCATTAAGTGCAGGAGATGATGAATATTCAGTATTTATTTAATATATTGACTCTTTGTGAAATTCAACTGTGTTGTTATTTCCATTTTGTAGATAAGGAAATGAACAAAAGGCATTAAGTATCTTGCCTGAAAGCAAACAGATAATAAGAAACTTGGATTTGTACCCAAGTTACTATGACCCCAAATTCTGTTTTTCATCACCCTGGATTCCCAGTAAACACACTATACAAATAGCCATGAACATTGTGATTGATAAAATGTCCACAAAAAACCATGGTAGTTTTCACTCATCTCTGCTTCTGAGAGCCACTGTGTGGCCCACCTACTTGCCTTCAGGTCTCTCCACCCAATTATGCCTTTTGATGAATGAGCTTAAAAGATGCTTGTTCCTTAGAGGAAAAGCCATGACAAACCTAGACAGCATATTAAAAAGCAGAAACATCACTTTGCTGACAAAGGTCCATATAGTCAAAGCTATGGTTTTTCCAGTAGTCATGCATGGAAGTGAGAGTTGGATCATAAAGAAGGCTGAGCGCCAAAGAATTGATGCTTTCAAACTGTGGTGCTAGAGAAGACTCTTGAGAGTTCCCTGGACAGCAAGGAGATCAAACCAGTCAACCCCAAAGGAAATCAACCTTGAATATTCATTGGAAGGATTGTTGCTGAAGCTCCAACATTTTGGCCACCTGATACAAAGAGCTGACTCATTAGAAAAGCCCCTGATGCTGGGAAAGATTGAGAGCAGGAGGAGAAAGGGGCAACAGAAGATGAGATGGTTGGATGGCATCACTGACTCAAAGGACATGAGTTTGAGCAAATTACAGGAGATAGTGGAGGACAGTGAAGCCTGATGTGCTGCAGTCCATGGAGTTGCAAAGAGTCAGACATGACTGAGCAACTGAACAACAACAAATGATTGAGCTGCTAGGCCAATAGGTCACCGTTTGGAAGACAAAGTTAAAAAGATGGCTACAGAAGTTAACAGAATGCCCATTCACATTTAACTCTGCAATGTAAATATATGTTTCTTTTAATTTATACATTTTTCCCCCAAGTAGACATCAAAATAACTGAAGTGATTGGAAACCAATCTATTTTCTGAAAGAGAACAGCAGTTGCCATTTCTCTTTTTTCTTTCTTTTGTTCAATTTTAGTTAGCACTGTGTTCAGAATTTCTCATAGATTATCTAATTAAATCATAAAAGGAACATGTGTTCTGTAACATTTATTTACCCACTTTATAAGACAGAGAACTGAGCCTTAGAAAGATTAATATACATAGATACATAGCTGATAATTCAGATGCTTTGTCAAATGAGAAATTACACAGGACTAGCCCCATTAAGTACAAGCAAAAAAAAAAAAACAAAACAGACATTAATTCATCAACTACTTGTTAAATCCATATTCTTTTATCAGGATAATATCTCACATGTAAAAGAAATCAGAGGCATAGATTAAGGAAAATCTACAGTAATTGATGGAAAATATCATTTGATGCAGGAGAATAAATGGATTATTACAACCCAATTTTAACAAAACATTTCAGTCAATAAGTTCATTATAGCTATTAAGACTTCCCAAGTTGGTGAGGCAAGGATATCTATCCCAGAGAAAATCAAATGAGATTTAATGTTAAAGCATTTTGTAACATCTTGAGCCCAAATACAAATTTAGAAAATTATTATTTGATTTATATGTTAGCTACAGTTGATTTGAGATGTTGAACTTTCCTTTTCTGAAATATTATATTCATAAAAAGTTACTAAACATTTGGGAAAGAATACAAATTGTAGTTGATATAAAGTAGTATATTAAGTAATTGATTCCAGTAGGAATTTATGAAGAGTTTGGCAGGGAGCAGAGAGCAAAATTACCTAATGAACTCTGATTTTATTTTATCTGCCAAGAAAATCATTGAATATATACATTTATTTACATATATTTTCATTTCTCTATTATACATAAATCTGTCATCTATTGATACTTTCATGATATTATGGTAGTTGTCTAACAGTGTTAATAACAGAGAGAAGTTTCATATTTGTATTTAATACTTTTGTTATTGTTGGAAAAATTTGTCAGCAGAATTTTATAAATTATGACCTTAAATGCAATTTCCTTTTGAGTAGTAACAGGTTTATCATCCTTTTTCAATCCATGTAATATGATACCCAATCCAGGTAAGGAAGATGTAGAAACAAGACGGGTTCTAAAGAGAGTCAAAGCTAGATTGAGAGAAATGTCAGAAACTATGGTCCTGAATCAGAGACTTTCTTTAGCATCAGATTTGCAATTGCTGAGATTTTCTTTTCTTCACACTTCCCCCAGGTTTATTGAGATATATTGACATGTAACATTAAGTTTAGAGAAACAGATCAGGATGGCAGAGTAGGAGGACACAAAAATTACTTCCTCCCATGAACATATCTAAAAGATATATAAGCATGGAAAAATCCTCACTGGAAACTAACTGGAGACTGGCAGGAAGACTACTATACAACCAAGGCTGTAAGAAAGATCCATGGGAAGTCTGGTAGGAAGGGAAGAGAAAAGATCATGTCAGGACCTGTACCATTGGAAGGTGGACTCAGAAGCAGAGGGGGTTTACAAAGGTAGAGACCCTCTCTGGGGAGTAAGCAATTTGAGCGGCACATTGGGTCCCAGTCCTGGGATCTGATTTCCTCTTGGTTGGATGGAGGGGCACTGGGATTAACATAAGGGCTGTGGGAAGTTTGGAATCTGCTCATCAGGAGCATGCACATGCTTGCTTACTCCTACAACAGGGCAGAGATGGTGAACTGAAATAGCACAGGAAGCTGGCTGATCTTCTGTGACTTTCCGAGCATGTGCCCCAGCCTGAGCCAAGTGACTGCTCATGGTCTACTTGCTTCACAATGCAGCTCTACATTTGGGCAAGGGCAGTGGCAGTCTGGGGAGAGCTCATCCATGTGGCACAGAAGTGACTGAGACTGAGAGCAACCTCTGACCAGGGCAGGGGCAGTCATTATGGCATTTACACAAGCAGTGCATCAGAAGCAGTCTAGGTCTCTAACTATGACTGAACCAACATATGACTGAACCACCACGGACCTATGCCAAGTGTCAGGACTGGCCTTTTCTGCTCTGTGGCTTAGCTGTACACCAGAGCAACGGTATCAGTAGACAAAGGGAGAACTCAGCTTGAGGGGAAAGAGGCAGCTCAGACTCAGAGCAATGTTTGATCAAGACAGCACAGTCTCTATGGGTGCTTACTCAGACAGTAGGTTAGGCCACTGACTGCAGCCAGAAGTAATCTGGTTACTGACTGCAGCCCTGGGCCATGCCTACACCCATGCCTAGCATCCATACCAGCCTCTCCTGGGCTAGCACTGCTCTACTCTGGGGCAAGGATGCTAGTGCAACCTGATAAAAGCTATGGCCCTTCTTCCCAGAAATATACAGGCATAAGTTCATAATCAACGAAACTGCACAAAGTTAGGGGTTCACTGATGATCTGAGGTTAGGCATCCCTCCTCTAGGTTATATGGTCTCTAAAACAACTAAAGTTGGTTGTCTTTTTAAATTATTGGTTAAGTGGTGTGATCCCTCTGATACAATGGTAATCACCTTGTACTAGAGACACCTGGAAGGGAAAAACATATGAAGCCTTTCTGAAACTCCTGGTCTGGATCAATCTTCTTTTACACTCTGATAATACAGTGTTTATATTCTAGTCAGTATGCATTTCCTTCTGCTCTGTACAAGTGTGCCTCCCCATGAGAACGGATGTCCCTTGGTGGAATGGAAATATCTAATACAAGTGACTAGAACAACTTTGACCACTACCACTACCATTAACTGAATACCAATTATAGCTTGGCAACCATCACTGTACCCCAGACACTATTTGAATTTATTTAATTTTCTCAACAAGCTAATGGTGTTGTTGTTTAGTTGCTAAGTCATGTCTGTCTCTTTGCAGGCCCACAGACTACATCCTGGCAGGCTTCTTAGTTGATGGGATCTCCTAGGCAATAATACTGGAGTGGGTTGCTATTTCCTTCTCCAGGGGATCTTCCAAAGTTAATGGGAAGAAAGCCAGCATGGACACAACCCTCAGGACTTCTACTCAAGCAACCTGGGACCTAATCTCTGCATGATAAGGCAGTACAGTAACAGCCATTGAGCTGAAAAGAAGCTCCAGTTCATGCATGGATCTAGTCCTTGTCCCTTCATTTCTGGCATTCTACCGTATTCTACCAAGGTAATAACTATCTACACAGTCTTGGGAAAGATATAACTTGTGTTCATATCATATCCAGCTTGCCCATCAAAGCCAGTTAGCAAATGCAGTCTGGATAGAAAAGCTCCAAAAGAAGAACACTGTTATGAGACTCTAATAGGCAACTATTTCGCCTAATTTCATAGAGGCCAAGAAAGGTTAAGCAAGATGAGAAGACAGAAGAATTTGTTTCAAGTGAAAGAACAACAATAACAACAACAAAACCCGGGGGGGGGGGGGAGTGGGTGGGGGGAGGAGATGAAATAGAAATAAACTATTTATCAGAAAAATAGTTCAAGACATTAGAAGGAGAAGAGAAGAGAAAAGGGGTCAAAAACATATGACTGAAAACTACCCAAACCTAAAGAAGGAAATAAATATCCAGGTAGAGGAAGTACAGAAGATCCCAAGAAAGATGAACCCAAATAGACCTACAATAAGACAAGTATAATTAAAATAGCAAAAGTTAAAGAGAGAATTCTAAAGGCAGCAAGGGAAATACAAAAGTGTATATTAATACAAGGTAACTCCCACTAAGCTATCAGCTGATTCTTTTGGATAAATGTTGTAATCTATAGAAGGGAGTGGTGGCACGATATACTCAAAGTTCTGAAAGGGAAGAACCTACAACCTAGGATAATCTACCCTGAAAAATTATCATTTAGACTTGAAGGAGAAACAAAGACGAACAAAACTGAAAGAGTTCAATACAAAATCTACTTTAAAATAAATATTAGAGTCTTCTATTAGCAGGAAAAAAAAGGCCATAACATGAAGTAAATATATATAGGAAAGGGAAAAATCCCATTAGTAAAGTGAAATATTGTATATAATAAGTGCTGAGGATCAACTACTTAATAAGCTAATATGAAGATTAAAAGACATGAAATTGTAAAATCAACAATAACTATAATAACCAGTAAAGAGATAAAGATGAAAGTGTAAAATAGGACATCAAAAACATAAAATGTGGAGGAGGGGAATAAAAATGTAGATCTTTTAGAATGTACCTGAACTTAAATTACTATCTGTTTAAAACAAGTATATGTAGTTGTAGGTCAGCATATATGTACCTCATGGTAATCACAAATCAAATCCTACAATAAAACACATAAACTAGAGAGAAAGGAACATAAATATAATACTGAAGAAAATAATTAAAACACAAGGAAAGAAACTGAAAAACAAAGAAAATAGCAAAACTACAAAACAACCAGGATACAAGTAACAAAATGGCATTATAGACGTACTTATCAATAATCACTTTCCATGTAAATGGATTAAATGTTCCAATCAAAAAGATACAGAGTGCATTTTTACATGAAAAAAATCTATATGCTGCTTACAAGAGACTTACTTCAGAGCTAAAGACACACACAGACTGAAAGTTAGGGGATGAAAAAAGACATTTCATGCTAATGGAAATAAAATAGTAGGGTGGCAATACTCATTGCAGGCAAAAATAGACTTTTAAAACAAAGTCTATTAAAAAAAGATGAAGAAGGGCATTATATAATAATAAAGGGATCAATATAAGAAGAGAATATAACATTTGTTAACATATATGCACCTAATACAGGAGCACCTAAGTAAAGCAAATATTACCAGCTGCTGCTGCTGCTGCTGCTAAGTTGCATCAGTCGTGTCTGACTCTGTGTAACTCCACAGATGGCAGCCCACCAGGCTCCCCCGTCCCTGGGATTCTCCAGGCAAGAACACTGGAGTGAGTTGCCATTTCCTTCTCCAATGCATGAAAGTGAAAAGTGAAAGTGAAGTCGTTCAGTCATGTCCAACTCTGAGTGACCCCATGGACTGCAGCCCCCCAGGCTCCTCCGTCCATGGGATTTTCCAGGCAAGAGTACTGGAGTGGGGTGCCAGACAAAGGGAGAGGTTGACAGTGATACAATAACAGTAAGAAACTTCCAAAGATTTACAATATAGCTCAGGAGGCTTAAACATAAAGAGACACGATACCAAACATTCCATGCTCAAATTAGAACTATATAGTGGAGAGGGCATGCAAGATAGAAAAACTAGTTGAGTTTGAAAATGGATTGTGTTCAAAAAAATATTTTCCAGGCAAGAGGACAAGTCCTCCTAAACACTGGGAAGTGAGAGCACCTAAAACATTTCTAAATATTAAGTTCTTCAGTAAAGCTGATAGGAAAGAATGTTTGTAAGGAAATGTGGTCAAAAATAGGACTAGAGAGAAAACCAAGATAAGATGACATTGATATCTATTCGGGATCTAAGAATCCATGCTTTATTCTAAATGAGGCAGAGAAACCAAAATGTGAGTAAGAGAACGACAGAATAAGACATGTTTTAGAATGTTCTCTTTTGCATTAGAGTGGACATGGAACAACAGACTGGTTCCAAATAGGAAAAGGAGTACGTCAAGGCTGTAAATTGTCACCCTGCTTGTTTAACTTATATGCAGAGTATATCATGAGAAACGCTGGACTGGGAGAATCACAAGCTGGAATCAAGACTGCCGGGAGAAATATCAATAACCTCAGATATGCAGATGATACCACCCTTATGGCAGAAAGTGAAGAGGAACTAAAAAGCCTCTTGATGAAGTTGAAAGAGGAGAGTGAAAAAGTTGGCTTAAAACTCAACATTCAGAAAACGAAGATCATGGCATCCGGTCCCATCACTTCATGGGAAATAGATGGGGAAACAGTGGAAACAGTGTCAGACTTTATTTTTCTGGGCTCCAAAATCACTGCAGATGGTGACTGCAGCCATGAAATTAAAAGACGCTTACTCCTTGGAAGGAAAGTTATGACCAACCTAGATAGCATATTGAAAAGCAGAGACATTGCTTTGCCAACAAAGTTTCGTCTAGTCAAGGCTATGGTTTTTCCAGTGGTCATGTATGGATGTGAGAGTTGGACTGTGAAGAAAGCTGAGCGCCGAAGAATTGATGCTTTTGAAGTGTGGTGTTGGTGAAGACTCTTGAGAGTCCCTTGGACTGCAAGGAGATCCAACCAGTCCATTCTGAAGGAGATCAGCCCTGGGATTTCTTTGGAAGGAATGATGCTGAAGCTGAAACTCCAGTACTTTGGCCACCTCATGTAAAGAGTTGACTCATTGGAAAAGACTCTGCTGCTGGGAGGGATTGGGGGCATGAGGATAAGGGGATGACAGAGGATGAGATGGTTGGATGGCATCACTGACTCGATGGATGTGAGTCTGAGTGAACTCCGGGAGTTGGTGATGGACAGGGAGACCTGGTGTGCTGTGATTCATGGGGTCGCAAAGAGTCGGACATGACTGAGCAACTGAACTGAACTGAACTGAAGGTTGTATAGAAGGGGTCAAGAAAGAGTCAGGAAGATCACATAAGAGTCTCTGGAAATGCTCCATGAAAGATATAAAGATTGTGGGGGTTGGTGAAGGTATTAACTAGAAGAAAAATAGAACCTCAAAATACTTAAGACTAGAACTGATATACCTTGAGTATGATAATAAGAGGTTGAGAGGGAACAAATAGTTCCATTTCTACTTCCTCTAATCTCATTTTTGACACATAGAAATCTCTCAACAAGATGACTGAAGTATGCAAGGAAATCCAACCAGTCCATTGTGAAGTAAATGAAGCCTAAACACCATTTTTAGGTGTTACTAATGGTAAAGAACCCATCTGCCAATGCAGAAGACATAAGAGACGGGGTTCAATCCCTGGGTTGGAAATATCCCCCAGAGAAGGGCATGGCAACTGACTCCACTATTCTTGCCTGAAGAATCCCATGATGGAGAAACTTAGAGGACTGCAGTCCATGGGGTTGCAAAAAGTTGGACAAGACTTAGTGTGCACACACATGCACACACAATACTATAGACTGAAAGCTTTTTGGCATCATGCTTTTGTTATTTAGCTATATGAGCACATTGAATACTTACAATAGCCCTGTGTAATAGATTATATTAGATTTCCATTTTATAGATTAAGAAAGTGGAATTTTCTAAAGTCCCTAAGAACATGGAGGAATTATAACAGGGGTATCAGGAATATAACTGGAAAATTTTACTTCTGTAATATCTTAATATGCACTCAATATGCCAGCAAATTTGGAAAAACTCAGCAGGGGCCACAGGACTGGAAAAGGTGAATTTTCATTGCAAATCCAAAGAAAGACAATGCCAAAGAATGTTCCAACTACTGTACAATTACACTCATCTCACATACTAGTGAAGTAACGCTCAAAATTTGCCAAGTTATGCTTCAACAGTACATGAACTAAGAACTTCTAGATGTTCAAGCAGGATTTCAAAAAGGCAGAGGAACCAGAGATCAAATTGCCAACATCTGCTGGATCATAGAAAAAGCAAGAGAATTACAGAAAAATTTCTACTTCTGCTTTATTGACTATGTCAAAGCCTTTGACTATGGAACACAACAAACTGTGGAAAATTCTTAAAGAGATGGGAATACCAGACCACCTGACCAGCCTCCTGAGAAATCTGTATTCAAGTCAACAAGCAATAGTTAGAACTGGACATGGAATAACAGACTGGTTCCAAACTGGGAAAGAAGTACATCAAGACTGCATACAGTCACCCTGCTAATTTAACTTATATGCAGAGTATATCATGTAAAATGGCACTCTGGATGAAGCACAAGCTGAAATCAAGATTGCCAGGAGAAATACCAATCAGTTCAGTTTAGTTCAATTGCTCAGTCATGTCCGACTCTTTGCGATCGCATGAATCACAGCACAACAGGCCTCCCTGTCCATCACAAACTCTCGGAGTTCACAGATTCACATCCATTGAGTCAGTGATGCCATCCAACCATCTCATCCTCTGTCATCCCCTTCTCCTCCTGCCCCCAATCCCTCCCAGCATCAGAGTCTTTTCCAATGAGTCAACTCTTCGCATAAGGTGGCCAAAGTACTGGAGTTTCAGCTTCAGCATCATTCCCTCCAAAGAAATCCCAGGACTGATCTTCAGAATGGACTGGTTGGATCTCCTTGCAGTCCAAGGGACTCTCAAGAGTCTTCACCAACACCACAGTTCAAAAGCATCAATTCTTCGGCACTCAGCCTTTTCACAGTCCAACTCTCACATCCATACATGACCACTGGAAAAACCATAGCCTTGACTAGACAGACCTTTGTTGGCAAAGTAATGTCTCTGCTTTTGAATATGCTATCTAGGTTGGTCATAACTTTCCTTCCAAGAAGTAAGTGTCTTTTAATTTCATGGCTGCAGTCACCATCTGCAGTGATTTTGGAGCCCAGAAAAATAAAGTCTGTTTATTTATTTTCTGTTTCCCCATCTATTTCCCATGAAGTGATGGGACCAGATGCCATGATCTTCCTTTTCTGAATGTTGAGCTTTAAGCCAACTTTTTCACTCTCCTCTTTCACTTTCATCAAGAGGCTTTTTAGTTCCTCTTCACTTTCTGCCATAAGGGTAGTGTCATCTGCATATCTGAGGTTGTTGATATTTCTCCTGGCAATCTTGATTCCAGCTTGTGTTTCTTCCAGTCCAGCGTTTCTTATGATGTACTCTGCATAGAAGTTAAATAAGCAGGGTGACAATATACAGCCTTGACATACTCCTTTTCCTATTTGGAAGCAGTCTGTTGTTCCATGTCCAGTTCTAACTGTTGCTTCCTGATCTGCATACAGATTTCTCAAGAGGCAGATCAGGTGGTCTGGTATTCCCACCTCTTTCAGAATTTTCCACAGTTTATTGTGATCCACACAGTCAAAGGCTTTGGTATAGTCAGTAAAGCAGAAATAGATGTTTTTCTGGAACTCTCTTGCTTTTTCAATGATCCAGCGGATATTGGTAATTTGATCTCTGGTTCGTAGTCCACTGGAGAAGGGAATGGCAAACCACTTCAATATTCTTGCCTTGAGAACCCCATGAACAGTGTGAAAAGGCAAAATGATAGGATACTGAAGGAGAAACTCCCCAGGTCAGTAGGGGCCCAATATGCTACTGGAGATCAGTGGAGAAATAACTCCAGAAGGAATGAAGAGATGGAGCCAAAGCAAAAACAATACCCAGCTGTGGATGTGACTGGTGATAGAAGCAAGGTTCAATGCTGTAAACAGCAATATTGCATAGGAACCTGGAATGTCAGGTCCATGAATCAAGGCAAATTGGAAGTGGTCAAACAAGAGATGGCAAGAGTGAATGTCAACATTCTAGGAATCAGCGAACTAAAATGGACTGGAATGGGTAAATTTAACTCAGATGACCATTATATCTACTACTGCTGGCAGGAATCCCTCAGAAGAAATGGAGTAGCCATCATGGTCAACAAAAGAATCTGAAATGCAGTACTTGCATGCAATCTCAAAAACAACAGAATGATCTCTGTTCGTTTCCAAGGCAAACCATTCAACATTACAGTAATCCAAGTCTGTGCCCCAACCAGTAACGCTGAAGAAGCTGAAGTTGGACGGTTCTGTGAAGACCTACAAGGCCGTTTAGAACTAACACCAAAAAAAGATGTCCTTTTCATTATAGGGGACTGGAATGCAAAAGTAGGAAGTCAAGAAACACCTGGAGTAACAGGCAAATTTGGCCTTGGAATACGGAATGAAGCAGGGCAAAGACTAATAGAGTTTTGCCAAGAAGATGCACTGGTCATAGCAAACACCCTCTTCCAACAACACAGAGAAGAATCTATACATGAACATCACCAGATGGTCAACACCAAAATCAGATTGATTATATTCTTTGCAGCCAAAGATGGAGAAGCTCTATACAGTCAGCAAAAACAAGACCAGGAGCTGACTGTGGCTCAGATCATGAACTCCTTATTACCAAATTCAGACTTAAATTGAAGAAAGTAGGGAAGAACACTAGACCATTCAGGTATGACCTAAATCAAATCCTTTATGATTATACATGGAAGTGAGAAATAGATTTAAGGGCCTAGATCTGATAGATAGAGTGCCTGATGAACTATGGAATGAGGTTCGTGACATTGTACAGGAGACAGGGATCAAGACCATCCCCATGGAAAAGAAATGCAAAAAAGCAAAATGGCTGTCTGGGGAGGCCTTACCAATAACTGTGAAAAGAAGAGAAGCGAAAAGCAAAGGAGAAAAGGAAAGATATAAGCATCTCAATGCAGAGTTCCAAAGAATAGCAAGAAGAGATAAGAAAGCCTTCCTCAGCGATCAGTGCAAAGAAATAGAGGAAAACAACAGAATGGGAAAGACTAGAGATCTCTTCAAGAAAATTAGAGATACCAAGGGAACATTTCATGCAAAGATGGGCTCGATAAAGAACAGAAATGGTATGGACCTAACAGAAGCAGAAGATATTAAGAAGAGGTGGCAAGAATACACAGAACTGTACAAAAAAGATCTTCATGACCCAGATAATCACGATGGTGTGATCACTGACCTAGAGCAAGACATTCTGAAATGTGAAGTCAAGTGGGCCTTAGAAAGCATCACTATGAAAAAAGCTAGTGTAGGTGATGGAATTCCAGTTGAGCTCTTTCAAATCCTGAAAGATGGTGCTGTGAAAGTGCTGCACTCAATATGCCAGCAAATTTGGAAAACTCAGCAGTGGCCACAGGACTGGAAAAGGTCAGTTTTCATTCCAATCCCAAAGAAAGGCAAAGCCAAAGAATGCTCAAACTACCACACAATTGCACTCATCTCACATGCTAGTAAAGTAATGCTCAAAATTCTCCAAGCCAGGCTTCAGCAATACGTGAACCATGAACTTCCTGATGTTCAAGCTGGTTTTAGAAATATCAATAACCCCAGATAAACAGATGATACCACCCTGTGGCAGTTAATGAAGAGGAACTAAAGAGCCTCTTGATGAAAGTGAAAGAGAAGAGTTAAAAAGCTGGCTTAAGACTCAACATTCAAAAAATGAAGATCATGGCATCTGGTCTCATTACTTCACGGCAAATAGATGTGAAAACAATAGAAACAGAGACAGACTTTATTTCCTTGGGCTCCAAATCACTGCAGATGTTGACTGTAGCCATGAAATTAAAAGACCCTTGCTCCTTGGAAAAAAAGCTATAACCAACCTGCTGCAGCTGCTGCTGTTAAGTTGCTTCAGTTGTGTCCAACTCTGTGCGACCCCAGAGACGGCACCCCACCAGGCTCCCCCGTCCCTGGGATTCTCCAGGCAAGAACACTGGAGTGGGTTTCCATTTCCTTCTCCAGTGCATGAAAGTGAAAAGTGAAAGTGAAGTCGCTCAGTCGAGTCAGACTCTTAGCAACCCCATGGACTGCAGCCTACCAGACTCCTCCGTCCATGGGATTTCCAGGCAAGAGTACTGGAGTGGGGTGCCATTGCCTTCTCCGATAACCAACCTAGACAGCATATTAGAAAGCAGGGACATTTCTTTGCTGACAAAGGTCTGTCTAGTCAAAGCTATGGTTTTTCCAGTAGTCAGGTATGGATGTGAGAGTTGGACTATAAAGAAGGCTGAGCACTGAAGAATTGATGCTTTTGAATTGTGGTGTTGGAGAAGACTCTTGAGAGTCCCTTGGACTGCAAGGAGATCAAGCCAGTGTATCCTAGAGGAGATCAGACCTGAATATTCATTGGAAGGACTGACTGAAGCTTAAGCTCCAATACTCTGGCCACCTGATGAAAATAACTGACTCATTAGAAAAGACCCTGATGCTGGGAAAAATTGAAGACAGGAGGAGAAGGGGATGACAGAGAATGAGATGGTTGGATGGCATCACCAACTAGATGGACATGAGTTTGAGTAAGCTCTGGGAGTTGGTGATAGACAGAGTAGCCTGGTGTGCTGCAGTGCATGAGGTCACAAGGAGTCGGACATGACTGAGTGACTGAACTGAACCGATAATAGCTTAGAAAATTTACATTTATCCAATGTTATTTGAATTTTTACCAATTTTATGAAAAATTAGTCTTAATTTTTTTAAGGAGCTTGCCTTCTATATTTTATAGAGAACCCCACATATTGCTATTAGAAAAGAGGTCGGGTTGGAATTTCATGAAATATGGATGAATTGTACTTCAGTACAAGCCTAGAGACTTGGAAAATATAGCCCAGATGAAAGATAGCAGTGTTTCTTTTCAACTGTAAAATCAACTCACAGAAACAAAAACTAGGAGAAAAGTAACACTGTCCTTTGCATCCAGTTGTTCCACTGTCACTAAAAATAACAGAAGTGATGCTGCATTTTTCTTTTCTCCATAATGAAAGGCCTAAATGCATCTGGTAATTGCATATGACTGAAGATAATTAAACTGAAAATAAACTGTGGCTTTGCTTTTTGAAAATGCAGGCATCTTGCCTTTCTCATATGTGTCTTATGTTTTATTAGACCTTGTCACTAAGATTAGAAGTTTCCTAACATTTAAGATTTCTGTCCATGGAACTCCATGGAATTACACTGTCACCATAAGTGTCAAAAAGCCAGGAACAATTTGATGATATCTGTTGAGCTTTTTCACTTCTTATTACTCAAAAACAATTCATCATAATTATCATCACCATTATCTTGTGATCATCACAACAATTTCAATAATATATATGTTAGAGAATCTACAAAGCAATTTCATTTATAATATTTCACTTGATTCTCTCAAAAGACAAGAGGTGGATAACAGGTATTCCTTAATTGCCTATGAAAAAAAAAAAAAAGTTCAGGGAAATTAACTGACACCAGAGCTTGAACTTAAATATCTAAACACAATATTTTTCACTAGTTAAGTGCCTACCCAAAGACTTAATTAATTAAAAAAAAAAAATACACTCAGTATATATACCTCTAAGACATACTAGGAATGTAGCCTTGAGGAATAGAATTTTATTATGAATACAATAAGAACATTTTAAATTAAATAAGGGAAATGTCAAGGTTAAGAAGGTAGAATAAAGCTAGATCGGGAATTTTCTCTCCCAGAATAAAGGGATTTTTTAATTTGGATTTTCTACTTTTTAAGGGATGAAAAATAATAACCACAAAACAAAAGCTGTTTAAAATAGCCAAATAAATAATCAGAAGCAGCAGCTGGTAATAAGAATCATAAAATTAAATTACAGATCAAAAAGTGGTTGCCAAGGGCAGATACAGAAGATTCAGTACAGCAGGATGAATAGTGTGGCTCCTTAGTTGCTCCCAAACACTAGAAGTAGTACTGAAAAAAAAAAACTGGGGAAGATACAATTCTAAAAATTCACACTATAAATAACCTCCAGATTGGAAAGAAGCAGAATAATGGGGAACTATGGAGCAGGCAGTTCTATCCAAGTTCTTTTTTGAATTGAGTTGTTGGTTTTTTTGTTGTTGTTGAGTTTTAGGAGTTCTTTATATATTCTAGATATTAATCTTTTTTTTAGCATTAATTTTTTTTTCTCTTTCTTTCTTTATTTATTTTTACTTTACAATATTGTATTGGTTTTGCCATACATCAACATGCATCCGCCACGGGTGTACACATGTTCCCCATCCTGAACCCCCCTCCCACCTCCCTCCCCGTACCATCCCTCTGGGCCATTCCAGTGCACCAGCCCCAAGCTTCCTGTATCCTGTATTGAACCTGGACCGGCTATTCGTTTCTTATATGATATTATACATGTTTTAATGCCACTCTCCCAAATCATCCCCCTCCTCCCTCTCCCACAGAGTCCAAAAGACTGTTCTATACATCTGTGTCTCTTTTGCTGTCTCTCATACAGGGTTGTTGTTACCGTCTTTCTAAATTCCATATATATATGCGTTAGTATACTGTATTGGTGTTTTTCTTTCTGGCTTACTTCAGTCTGTATAATAGGCTCCAGTTAGACTTATATAATGAAATAACCCAATATAAAATACTTAGACTAGTTCCCAGAATATGTTTAATAAATGAGAGCCTAAATTAAAATTGACCATTCATTCTTCATTCTGTTGAACTTCTGGAGTAGAGAAAATGGGAACATAGAAGTAATATGGAATATTACTATATCTAATGGGGAGAGTGAAAGTGTTAGTCACTCGGTTGTGTCCAACTCTTTAAGACTCTATTGGTTGTAGCCTGCCAGGGTCCTCTGTCCATGGAATTCTCCAAGCAAGAAATCTGGAATGGGTTGCCATTCCCTTCTCCAGGGGATCTTCCTGACCCAGGGATTAAACTCAGGTCTCCTGATTACAGGCAGATTCTCTAGCATCTGAGCTACTAGGGAAAATATCTAATGGGGGAAAGACCTTAAATAAACTCAATATAAGCCTGCTGTATAAAACCTGAAAAATATAAGGAGGATCAGAAGGGAAAGATTACAGGATTACAGGGCAAAATAATGGGAGAGCCAGTTAGAGGACTAGGGTATACTAATAATGTTGGAAAGAGACTATAATATGTTTAATATACTTTTATACCATGAGTTATGTTTAATATACTTTTATATCATGAGTAACCAACCCAAATATCTATAACTATTGAACAGTAACTATTGAATAAATGGTTGTAGAAAGAAAAATTTTAAAGAGAGTTTAGAATATTAACAGAATACAAATTAGGTGCAAAAACCAGAGACAGTGAGGTCAGCCCTGAAATAACTGAAGCCCTGTCATTGGCCTGATACCCTAACTTTTGTTTGTACTATCCTGGATAGAGAAGGAAAGAATCAGATCTACCTGGATTTTCTTTATTTGAGAAAGTTATTTCATCCTAGAGACCATAACTGGCTCTGGTTCTCAAGTCAGTTATTCAGGAACAATGGACCACAGCAATACCCATTTTGAGAAGAATCAACCAAATTCACAGATGACAGAAAAGTGTTGAAGAAAATAAGGCTGTCAATCCTCTGTTCTCCCAAACATGTCTTCAGAAGGCCCCACGTTTTACCAATCACCCAGTTTAGATCCAAAAGATAATGAAAGCTGGACTCAAGTATAAACTTCAGAATATTTCCAACATGAGAAACCAAATAGGTACTTGACCCTAAACATCCAGTAATTGATTTGGCAACAGAGCAATGCAGTAAAAGATATATTCCAAATTGGGAAAGGAGTACGTCAAGGCTGTATATTGTCACCCTGCTTATTTGACTTATATGCAGAGTACTCATGTGAAATACCAGTCTGTATGAAGCACAAGCTGGAATCAAGATTCCCAGGAGAAATATCAGTAACCTCAGACATGCACATGACATCCTCTTTCCTCTTAGAAAACGAAGAGGAACTGAAGAGCCTCTGATGAAAGTGAAAGAGGAGAGTGAAAAAGCTGGCTTAAAACTCAACATTCAAAAAACAAAGATCATGGCATCCGGTCCCATCACTTCATGGCAAATAGATGGGGAAACAATGGAAACAGTGACAGACATTATTTTCTTGGGCTCCAAAATGACTGCAGTTGATGACTGCCACTGTAAAATTAAAAGACCCTTGCTCCTTGGAAGAAAAGCTATGACAAATCTAGATAACATATTAAAAAGCAGAGACATTACTTTGCCGACAAAGGTTCATATAGTCAAAGCTATGGTTTTTTAGTAGTCATGTATGGATGTGAGAATTGGGCCATAAAGAAGGCTGAGCACCAAAGAATTGATGCTTTTGAACTGTGGTCTTGGAGAAGACTCTTGAGAGTCTAACCCTTAAATTGCAAGGAGATCAAACCAGTCAATCTTAAAGGATATCAGTCCTGAATATTCATCGGAGGGACTGATACTGAAGCTGAAGCTCCAATACTTTGGCCACCTAATGTGAAAAACTGACTCATTTGAAAAGACCCTGATGCTGGGAAAGATTGAGGGCAGGTGGAGAAGGGGATGACAGAGGATGAGATGGTTGGATGGCATCACTGACTCGATGGACATGAGTTTGAGCAAGCCCCAAGAGTTGGTGATGGACAGGGTAGCCTGGTGTGCTGCACTCCATGGGGTAGCAAAGAGTCAGACACAACTGAGTGACTGAACCAAACTGAAGTGAAATAAAGTAGTACCTTTAGAATGGGTGAATAAAGATCTCCAAAAATATGGTTCTTAAATAAGCAATAATGACACTCATGAAAGTGATCAAAAGTAAGTTTTTCAGCATTCTGGAAATTAACAATATGATGAGTGTTATTTCAAGAAAATGACAGAATTATAGTAAGAACAGCAAGCTTTATGGTGCTTTTACTTTCCCTGTTTCAACCCTAGCTCCTCAGCTCCATAATAGTCTTGAAAACTAACAACATTGCAACATCAGTAGCTGTGAAAAGTAGTAGACAAGGAGCCATTGGTAGAGTCAGAGTACTCTTAAAAAGACATCCAGGAAATTATCATTATTTGACTTACTCTGACAACTCCTGAAATGCTGCACTCTCAAAGTTTGTTTTTTATTTGACCTACTTCAGGGCTTACTCTGTATTAACAGACCTGTCTCAAGGATGTTTGTCAAAAAATAATCAGTGGTAATTGCTTAGCAATTCAGCTGTCTGTGTTGGTAGCACCAGTTGTGACTAACAATAGACTGACAAATTATAGAGAAAAATGCAGATGGAGATCTCCAAAGAGTACTTTGAAAAGCCCTGATATATTCCTGGGAGTTCAGAAGCTCACATGCCCAGGAAAGACCATAGAAGGTCTAATTTATCACCTCTAACTGACCTTGAAGTTTTGTAGAAGCAAATCATGAAACCTAAAACAGGAGTTCTAAATTTCCTGCCAGATCCTTAAAAGGCATGTCCTATCACATACAGAGCCCCTCGGTCAAGGCTGGGATACTTGTCAATTTCATGTACTAAGGAAATCTGTTTAATAATTAGCTGACTATTGAACTAACCAAAAAGAAATATCAGTAACCATACATGAAAAAGCATATTAAGTTTACAGTATTAGATCAGGAAAGTCACTAAACAAATAAACAGCAGCAACAATAAAACAAAAAAACAGAGCAAAAAGGATCAGGAAGAAGAGGCAATCTTTTCCAGAGTTGCCACATTATAGAACTTAAAATATTCAGTTTCCCCAAAAAAGTGTAAAACATGCAAAGAAATGGGAAAATGTGGCCCATGTATAAGGGGAAAAATGCAGTCAATGGAACTTATCTCTGGAAAAGTCCAGACATTGGACTTAAAGATTTTTAAATCAGGTACTTTAAATATATTCAAAGAATCAAAGAAAATCATGTCTAATGCATTAAAGGATAAGGTGTGAGAATCATATGTAACCAGATAGACTATTATTAAAGAGATAGAAATTATTTTTAAAAAAGAATCAAATAGAAATATTGAAACTGAAAGGCTGCTGTTGAATCACGCGAAGACATCGGGATTCTTGGCCCCCGGAGGAGAAGAATTCAATCCGGGGCCAGAGACGAGGCTTGATTGCTGAGAGCTTTTTGTGTAATAAAGTTTTATTAAAGTATAAAGGAGATAGAGAAAGCTTCCGACATAGGCATCAGAAGGGGGAAGAAAGAGTACCCACTTGCTAATGTTAGTAATGAAGTTATATACTCTCCAATGAATCCAAAGAATGTCTGG
Organism: Bos grunniens; assembly: GCF_055505025.1. Lineage (NCBI taxonomy): Eukaryota > Metazoa > Chordata > Mammalia > Artiodactyla > Bovidae > Bos > Bos grunniens. The sequence goes on along the minus strand of NC_141167.1, from coordinate 36,053,041 downwards.
AGGTTGTAAAGACCTCACCAGACCGACTCCCATAATTTACATTTTAAGATAACAGAATTAGCCAGAAGGTTTAATCCAGAGACTGTCCTCAGGCAGGATATATTATTGTTATATAATCCTAAGGAATGTAGAGAAGGAAAAAAGTTTGTCCTTTCTTCCTCCTTGAGAATTCCAGACCCCTCTCTCCTTGGGGATCCCTAGACTCCCTATCAACCTGCCTAGGAAATGACTCTCTCAAAACTGGCTTTTCCTGTGGGAGCCACTTGGTTGAGAGGAGCCTGGCCTTCTCCTCTCCCTGCAATGGCCTGTTCTTGTCCACTGATATCAGTGTACTCCGAAAGGGGGAGTCATCTGGCAAAAATGTCACTTTGCCTGCTGTGTTCAAGGCTCGCATTCGACTAGATACTGTTAAATTTGTTCACACCAACTTGCACAAAAACAACAGACAGCCCTACACTGTCAGTGAATTAGCAGATCATCAAACCAGTGCTGAGTCTTGGGGCACCGGCAGAGCTGTGGCTCGAATTCCCAGGGTTCGAGGTGGCGGGACTCACCATTCTGGCCAGGGTGGTTTTGGAAATATGTGTTGTGGGGGCCGCATGTTTGCACCAGCCGAGACCTGGCGATGTTGGCATCGCAGAGTGAATACAACGCAGAAGCGATATGCCATCTGCTCTGCACTGACTGCCTCAGCCTTACCAGCGCTGGTCATGTCTAAAGGTCATCGTATAGAGTTCATCCTGAACTCCCTTTGGTGGTTGAAGATAAAGTTGAAGGCTACAATAAGACCAAGGAGGCTGTTTTGCTTCTGAAGAAACTTAAGGCCTAGAATGATATCAAAAAAGTCTATGCCTGTCAGTGACTGAGAGCTGGCAAAGGGAAAATGAAAAACTATTGCTGTATCCAGTGCAGAAGACCCTGCATCATCTATAATGAGGACAATGGTATCATCAAGGCCTTCAGAAACATCCCTGAAACTACTCTGCTTAATGCAAGCAAGCTGAACATTTTGAAACTTGCTCCTAGTGGTCATGTGGGACGTTTGTGCATTTGGACTGAAAGTGCTTTCTGAAATTTAGATGAGCTATATGGCAGTTGGTGTAAAGCAGCCTCCCTCAAGAGTAACTACAACCTTCCCATGTACAAGATGCTCAGTACAGACATTAGCAGAATCTTGAAAAGCCCAGAAATCCAAAGAGCACTCCGAGCACCACGCAAGAAGACTCATTGCAGAGTCCTGAAGAAGAAGCCACTGAAAAACCTGAGAATCACGTTGAAGCTTAACCCATACCCTAAGACCATGTGCCGGAACACCGTTCTTCGACAGGCGAAGAACCACAAAATCCTCATGGATAAGGCAGCAGCAGCACTAGAAGCCAAATCAGATGAGAAGGGGATTCAGGGCAAGAAGCCTGTGGTGGGAAACAAAAAAAAGAAGGCTGTTGGCGATAAGAAGCTGAAGAAGCCTGTGGTGGGAAAAAAGGCTGCAGGGACCAAGAAACCAGCAGCTTAAAAGAAGCCCACAGCAAAGAAACCCACCTCAGAGGAAAAGAAGATTGCTGCATAAACTTAAATTTGTTTATTCCATAAAAGCCAAATCATTTTGGACAGCTAATTTTGAATGAAGACCTGAACAAAGAGTCAATGTGAAACATGAAAAAAAAAAAAGAAAGAAAGAAATATTGGAATTGAAAAGTTATTAATTAAAATTAAAAATTAATTAGAGAAATACAAATCAAAAATATAATGAGGCACCACCTCACACTATCATCAAGCATTCTACAAATAGCAAGTGCTGGAGAGGATGTGGAGGAAAGGGAACCCTCCCACACTACTGGGGGAAATGTAAATTGGTGAAGCCACTATGGAGAACAGTATTGAGGTTCCTTTAAAAAACTAAATATAGAGTCGTCATATGACTCTGCAATCCTACTCTGGGGTATATATCCAGAGAAAACTCTGTTTGAAAGGATACATGCACTCCAGTGTTCCTAGCAGCACTATTTACAAGACATGCAAGCAACCTAAAGGTCCATTGACAGATGAATGGAAAAGGAAGATACGGTATACACACACAATGGAATACAACTCAGCCATAAAAAGGAAATTAAATAAAGCCATTTGCAGCAATATGGATGGACTTAGAGATTATCATGCAAAGTGAAGTAAGTCAGAAAGAGAGAGACAAATTCCATAAGGTATCACTTACATGTGGAAACTAAAATATGACGTAAATGAACTCATTTATGAAATAGAAACAGACTCAAAGACATAGAGAAAAAAAAAAGACTTATGGTCATCAAAGGGTGGGCGATAGATAAATTAGGAGTTTCGGATTAGCAGATACAAACTACCATATATAAAAAAGATAAACAACAAGTTCCTACTGTATAGCATAAGGGACTATATTTGGTATCCTATAATAAACCATAATTGAAAAGAATATGAATATATGTATAAATGAATCACTTTGCTTTTCATAAGAAATGAACATATTGTAAATCAAGCATACATCAATAAAAATATATTCCTAACCTAAAAATTTTTTAAAAATAAAAATTCATTAATGAAGACCAACAGCAGACTTGAGTGAGCAGACAAAAGAACCAGTGAATTAAGTCAATAGAGCTTATCCAATATGAGTAATAGAAAAAAAATTCATCAATAAAGAATAATTAACAGAGCTTCAGAGGCTGGGATACCATCAAGCATACCAACAAACATGTAGTAAGAGTCCCAGAGGAAAGGAGAGAATAAAGGCATAAGGAATATTTTTTTGAACAAGTAGCCCCAAATGTCCCAAATTTGATGAAAAACATTATTCTGAACTTTCAAAAAGCTCAATTAATTCCAAACACAGTAAATTCAAAGAGATGCATACCTAGATACATCATAGTCAAGCTGTTAAGAGACAAAACAAAGAGAATCTTGAAGGCAGCAAGGGAAAAGCAACTTATCATGAGTAAGAGATCTTCAACATTAACAACTGATATCTCATCAGAAATCATGAAGGACAGAAAGTAGGAAGATGACATATTTGATATACTTTGTCAACCAAAAATTCAATATTAAATAAAACTGCTGCTTCTGCTGCTAAGTCACTTCAGTCATGTCCGACTCTGGGTGACCCCATAGATGGCAGCCCACCAGGCTCCGTCGTCTCTGGGATTCTCCAGGCAAGAACACTGGAGTGGGTTGCCATTTCCTTCTCCAATGCATGAAAGTGAAAAGTGAAAGTGAAGTCGCTCAGTCCTGTCCAACTCTTAGCGACCCCATGGACTGCAGCGTACCAGGCTCCTCCATTCATGGGCAAGAGTACTGGAGTGGGTTGCCATTGCCTTCTCTATTAAATAAAACTATCCTTCAAAAATGGAGATATTAGCATATTCCCAAAGAAATAAAAGTGGAGAGAATTCATCACTAAAATACTTGCCCTACAAGATATAAAAATAATCATTAGACTGAAATGAATGAATGATATACAGTAACTTGAAGCCATGGGAAGACAAGAGATCATTGTAAAACAGCATAATTGTTTTTGTTTGTCTTTTCTGTACTCTAAAATAAAAGGCAATAACGAAAAAAAATAATTGTAAAACTGTATTGATAGTCTTATAATCTATAAATATGTAATTTGTATAACAAAGGACAAAGGAAGAGGGTGATATAGTGGAGCAAATTTTTTTGTATACTATTGAAATTAAATTAGTAATAATCTGAACTGACTGTTTTAAGTGAAGATGATAATTATAATCTCAAGGGCAGTTCAGTTCAGTTGCTCAGTCATGTCCAACTCTTTACAACCTCATGGACTGCAGCACACCAGGTTTCCCTGCCCATCACCAACTCCCAGAGCTTGCTCAAACTCATGTCCATCAAGTCAGTGATGCCATCCAACCATCTCATCCTGTCGTTCCCTTCTCCTCTTGCCCTCAATCTTTCCCAGCATCAGGGAAACTAGTTCAAGGGCAACTAATAATAAACTAAATAAAAAATATAGAGGAAAGGTATTGGCAAGGGAATTGATTGGCATAGGATGTATTTAATGCAAAAGGAGACAGTAATGGAGAAACAGAGGAGGAACAAAAAATATAACACATGTTAAAATGCCAAATGCATTTAAAATATAGAGCTTGATGAGATGGAAAAATTATGATATAACTACACATTTTAGCTTCAAAGACACCCTTTAAAGAGACTCATTTTAGATTCAAAGACACAAATGGGGTGAAAGTTAAAAAATGGAAAAGTATATGCCATGCAAATAGTGACAGATATGGAGTGGTTAAACTAGTATCAGACAAAAAGAAATTTATGACAAAATTGTTATTCTAGTCTTAAAAGATAATTTATAATAATAAGTTCAATCTATCAAGGAAATAAAAGAAATTTTAAATAAGATGCACCTAATGACAGAGCCTCAAAATACATAAAACAAAAACTGACATAATAGAAGTGAGAGATAGACAATTCAGCTATAGAAATAAGAGACTGCAATACTTCATTTTCAGTAATAGTAGATCTAGGTAGAAGATCAACAAGGTACAAATTATAAATCAACAAGATCTAATAAGCATCTAAATTTCCCTTCAACTAACAACAGGTTGTCATTACCATCTTTCTAAATTCCATATATATGTGTTAGTATACTGTATTGGTGTTTTTCTTTCTGGCTTACTTCACTCTGTATAATAGGCTCCAGTTTCATCCACCTTATTAGAACTGATTCAACCTAGATGTCCATCAGCAGATGAATGGATAAGAAAGCTGTGGTACATATACACAATGGAGTATTTGTAATTCTTTTATAGATAAATTTTTAAGAAATTCACAAAAAAACTACTAGAAGTTATAAATCCTGAGAGATACAAGGTCAATATAAAAAAATTCATTGTATTTCTAAGCACTGCTAATGAACAAGCTGAAACACATTTTTCACAAGTACACATGGGAAATTTGACACTCTTTTAAGATGAAAGTCAATCAACATATCAGTAATAGAAGGGGACTTCTTCAACTTGATTAAGGTCACCTATGAAACACTGACCTAACATGGTATAAAAGACTGAAATTTTCCCTACAATTAGGAACAAGATAATGTTGTTCACTTTTTATTCAACATTGTACTAAACCACTAGCTGTAGCAATTAGGCAAGAAAAAAATGCATTCAGAGTGGAAAGGAAAAAGTAAAGCTATTTGTAATTCTTTTTTTTTTTTTTTGCTTGCTTTTTATTTATTTTTTATATGATATTATACATGTTTTAATGCCATTCTCCCATATCATCCCCCTCCTCCCTCTCCCACAGAGTTCAAAAGACTGTTCTATACATCTGTGTCTCTTTTGCTGTCTTGTATACAGGGTTGTCATTACCATCTTTCTAAATTCTATATATATATGTGTTAGTATACTGTATTGGTGTTTTTCTTTCTGGCTTACTTCACTCTGTATAATAGGCTCCAGTTTCATCCACCTCATTAGAACTGATTCAACCTAGATGTCCATCAGCAGATGAATGGATAAGAAAGCTGTGGTACATATACACAGTGGAGTATTTGTAATTCTTTTATAGAGAAATTTTTAAGAAATTCACAAAAAAACTACTAGAAATTATAAATCCTGAGAGATACAAGGTCAATATCAAAAAATTCATTGTATTTCTAAGCACTGCTAATGAACAAGCTGAAAATGAGATTAAAGAAACAACTTCATTTATGATGGAATCACAAAGAATAAAATGCCTAGGAATAAAATTAACCAAAGAGGTGCAAGTCATGTACACTTAAAACTACAAAATGTTTTTGAGAGAAATTAAATAAAACCTAAACAAAAAAGACATCTCCTGTTCACAAATTGGAAAACAATTGATCTACAGATGCTGTACAATCTCTATCAAAATCCCAAGTGACTTTTCTGCAGATATTGAGAGGCTGATCCTAAAATTCATATAGAAATGCAAGAGACCCAGAATATCCCAAATAATTTTTTTACAAAATACTAAAATTAAGAGGACTCACATTTCCTGATTTCAAAACTTACTATAAAGCTACAGTAATCAAGATAGTGTATTACTGTACTTAGACATATAGAATAGTGAAATAAAAACGAGAACCCCAAACTAAACCCAGATACCACTTATATAAAGTGTCTACAGTAGGCAAATTCATAGACATAGAAAGTAGATTAAGGGCTGAAGGTGGGAAGGAGGTGGTGGGCAGTGACTGCTAACAGATATAGGATTTCTTTTGAGCATGATGAAAATGCTCTAAAATTCAATAGATGATGTGAATTCATTAGTGATGATGGTTTTACATACTAAAATACCACTGAATTTTATATTTTAAAAGGTTGAATTTTATGGTATGTGAATTATCTCTCCATAAAGCTGTTATTAAAAAGTAAGAAGAAATAGTCTGTTCTTTAATTATGAGGGGTTTTTTGAAAGATGATGTTTGTGGTATGCAGAAAATTAAATATTTCTCTATATTTAATAAAATAATCCCAATAGACTTTTCACAGGGTTTTATTTTTCTCTTCCAAATTTCTGATTCTTTTTCCATTCAATGAGTTTTCCAGAGACTCTCATCTTTACTACCTTTCTTTTTGTTCCTTTCCTTTTTCACAAGGCTTCATTTAATACTTCTATAATAAGGAAGGCACACAGATAGCATCTAATTATTTCCTTCTTTCAGTATGGGAGCTGAGAGATAATGCAACTTACACATCTCCTCCCTAAAAAAAATTGCCTGCCTTTCACTTTTTTTTCCCTTAGTTATATTGAACTGTAATGAGGAAGAAAAATTCCTAGAGAATGACAAATCCACAGTTAGTGGAAATCTGCATTCTGTATGGTTTTGTAGTGCAGAGGCTCCTATTAAAAAAAAAAAGAAAAGATTTACCTTTCTTTAAATTTTCCTTAAAGAACACTTCTAAAGTGATTCATTTTTTAGGAACAACCTGTTTTCCTCCTAATAGGAGAGGAGGTTGAGATCAAGGGGAATGATGGAAAAAATATATTACAACTTAAAGGTAAAAGCAACAACACATCATTTTCCATTTTAAAAAATAACTAGAAATGGAAAAAAAGAAAGCACTGTTCATTGTTGGTAAGCAAACTGAAGTTCATCTGTCCCTTTTTGAATTATGAAAACAGAGGTCAAAGGTAAAGAAGGTAGTTGAGGAAAGTGATTCATACAACATGGAGGTTGAAAAGGACCTCAGAAATATCTTGTTCAGCCCCTCATTTACAAATGAAGAAACAAAGGACCAAGCAACTGTCCACGGTAACCAGGTCAGTTACTGAGGTCTTCCAGTTTCTTTTCAATGTCTTTTCTACTTTGTCTGAATGGCAAAGATGATAATTGTCCCACTATCCATTTCTCTCCGTTACATTTAGAGAGAGAATTGTCTAGGTTTTAAGGCTAGATATTCTTCTAATAAAGATGCTCCCTTTCCCAATATGGGCGCTGAGAGACATGCAACTTATGCATCTCCTCCCTAAAAAGAGATTGCCTTCCTTTCATTGCTTCCCCTCCTTAGTTAAATTGAACTGTAATGAGGAAGAAAACTTTCTAGAGAATGACAAATCCACCGTTAGTGGAAATCTGAATTTCTGTATGGTTTTGTAGGGCAGAGGCTCCAAAGTACTGGATCACTTATCTCTAAATTGTTGCACAAGGGAAAAAAAAAACAAAAACTTTCTGACATAAGCCACAGTATTTTCGAATCTTTTGTGAGAGCATCTTAATCTGTACCTAATAAGTACAAACATGAAAGAAAGATATGCCCTGAAAGATCTTTACAGTCTAAGAGATCAAGGAAAGTGAAAGTGAAAGTTGCTCAGTCATGTCTGACTCTTTGAAGCCCCATAGGTTATATAGTCCATGGGCTTCTCCAGGCCAGAATATTGGAGTGGGTAGCCTTTCCCTTCTCCAGGGGATCTTCCCAACCCAGGAATCGAACCCATGTCTCCCACATTGCAGGCAGATTCTTTACCAGCTGAGCCACAAGGGGAGCCCAAGAATATTGGAGTGGGTAGCCTATCCCTTCTCCAGTGGATCTTCCTGACCCAGGAATCAAACCGGGGTTTCCTTCATTGCAGGCAGATTCTTAACCAACTGAGCTATCAGGGAATCAACTCTAGGAGATCAAGGACAACCCAGTAAAGATAACAGTGAAATGGGGAAAGGACATGAAGGCCAGAAAGAGGAAATCATATGTGATGAGTAAAATAATCAAATCAGTGAAAACTAAAGTTGCTTTTAGGTAAATGTTTCCATAGGACCTTTCACCTTTTTCTACTAATCATCACAATTTACAGTCCACTAGTTATTTAGACTGAGTTACAGAGGTACTTTGTTGTTGAGGAATTCTCCAGGCTTCCTCTGGAGATTCCCCGAAGGCTTGCCTGGACCAGCTCCTGATTTGAATCTTACCTTTTAACAGAAGGATAAATTTGTACTTAAAATGTACTGTGGTTTGGATTATTCCAAAGCACCTAAATATTGTGGAAAAGAGCATCTGCTCTTCACAAAAGTTGTTTTCCTTCATCCTGTGAGAAAAGCTGTGCCAGAATATAGATAAACCAGACGAGCCAGGCCTGGTGAAAAAGTGGGTGACTGCTGCTGTATTTTAAATAGATAGCGGACAAGTTCCTACTGGATAGCACAGGGAGCTCTGCTTAATATTATGGGGCAGGCTGAATGGGAGGGGAGTTTAGAAGGAGAATGGAGACATGTATATGTATGGCTGAGCTCCTTTGCTGTCCATCAGAAACTATAACATCATTAATTGGCTATGCTAAGTCGCTTCAGTCGTGTCCGACTCTGTGCAACCCCATAGACGGCAGCCGACCAGGCTTCGCTGTCCCTGGGATTCTCCAGGCAAGAACACTGGAGTGGGTTGCCATTTCCTTCTCCAATGCATGAAAGTGAAAAGTGAAAGTGAAGTCGCTCAGTCGTGTAGGACTCTTAGAGACCCAATGGACTGCAGCCTACCAGGCTCCTCGGTCCATGGGATTTGCCAGGCAAGAGTACTGGAGTGGGGTGCCATTGTAATTGGCTATAATCCAATATAAAATAAAATGTAAAAAAAAAAAAAAGCAGAACATAAAGATTAGAGATGGCTCTTGCCCTGCCCTCAAGGAGTTTATAAACTAGTAGTTGGAAAAATATAAACATTATTTAGCCACTATTTAGAATAATCCTGAGCAAGCTGCCTAATTTCTCTAAGCATTATTTTCCTCATCTATAAAGTGAAAATAAAAATACTTACCTGGTAGAGCAGATACCATGATCAAGAAGGTGGTTCTCCCAGGGCGAGGCTCACCCATTGCACTCCAGGTGTGTTGACCTCTGCGGTTTCCTCAAATAGAGGAAACTCGACTGTGTAATTTATGGTAGTGGGGGACTGTGTGCTCGCTTTCCCCTGTAAGAAAAAAAAAAAAAAAAAGCTACCTTATGGGATCCGTGAGAGAATTAAATGAAATTGTACATAAAAGTATCCATTAGAGTGACACAAAGTTGGCATTTAATAAAGTTAGCTACTCTTCTTTTATTTTAAAAAAGTGAATGACTGGAGCCAACAGGGGACACTTCTAGTCCCTTGAGACTCCTGAAACGATGCTGATGAAGATGCCAAACCCTCTTCCCCCACCCCAAATAAGAGACCTATAACACACCAGAGAGATCAGGACAGTGTTCCATGCTTGCTCTGAAGAGATCTATTTTCACTCCAGAAAGTGAAGTGACGTGAAAGTCATTCAGTCATGTCCGACTCTTGGTGACCCCATGGACTATGCAGTCCATGGAATTCTCCAGGCCAGGATACCGGAGTGGGTAGCTGTTCCCTTCTCCAGGGGATCTTCCCAACCCAGGGATTGAACCCAGGTGTCCCACATTGCAGGCAGATTCTTTACCAGCTGAGCCACCAGGGAAGCCTAGTACTTCTTTATTAAATTTAGCCAGTATTTCAGGTAGTGCCTTGAACAAAACAAACAAACAGAAACAATAATTAATGAAGGCAATAACAAAAACCTAATGTTCAGAAAGTTATTTTATGGAAAGGAGGACTTTAAGGCACCTATGTACAATCTTGACTACTAACGGATTGTTCCCTAGAGTAAATTTCTAATTATTCTAACCAGGCTACTTTTAAGTGACTCAGGTGAAGAGGGTTTTTACAACTTCCACTGGGGGAGAGTTTTCTGTGGTCTGATACACATCACTGTTTCGAATTTGTTGGTTTGGTATGAGAATTTCCTTTTAAAATTTGTTTTGCTATTTTCTACCAAGAACCTGCTATATGGAAAAGAATTAGGTTACCACATGCTGGTTCCCTATTCTGTTTATTTCAGTGTGAATCTCTGTTCTCAGAAAGTTTCAATCAGATTTCTGGACACCACAGTCTGCTGCATCAATTCTATCCAGCCCCAGGAACTGCAGCTGAAATTCCCTAGGGAGAAACTTACAGTTGCTATCAGGAAGGATTTTGACCAGCATCTGGAGGCATCCTTCTGGCTGATCCATCCACTTGTCCCCCTCCTCCAGCTCTCAGGTTAGATCTATTCAGGTATCCTCCTTTCTTATACACAGAAACTAACACTTATCATTAGCTGCTATAAATAATAGTGTACTCTAAATAATAGTGTGATAAAGTTTTTCAGTTTTAAAACACAATGTAAATATAAATTGCAAACACTTTGTAGTAAACTTTTATATATAGTACTCCTTAACTGAGGCATCTGTCATATTGCTTACTGACTCTCCAACCCAAATATTGTTGCAGGAATCATGTCTTTAATTTCTTTGCATCCCATATTTTTATATCTCACAGAACTTAGTTTTGTGTCTGACATGTAGCATGCACTAAAGACTTAGTTTTTAAAAACATAGCTAAAGGAATGATTATCTGGACTTTTTCAAGATTGCTGTGATAAGCCTTAAGTTATATATGCATTGGAGAAGGAACTGTCAACCCACTCCAGTGTTCTTGCCTGGAGAATCCCAGGGACGGTGGAGCCTGGTGGGCTGCTGTCTATGGGGTCGCACAGAGTTGGACACGACTGAAGTGACTTAGCAGCAGCAGCAGCATATATGTAAAAGTATAGTTGAACTGTATCACCTTAATAAAATAGCCACCATGTTCCTGTCTTCATAATTGTTTATATACATATATATATTTAATTACATTTGCATTTATGCCACAGTCTCTCTAATGAGTTGTCATGTTATAATTAAAAATGCATAGACTCTAGAGTCAAACAGTCTTTGTTTTGACTCTTCACTATTTGCTGTCTGTCTGAAGTTGGGTAGGTCATCTAATCTCTGAGCTGTTTCTTTGTCTTCAAAGTGAGTATTCCAATAATTATCTCATGGCCTTTTCTTGCATATTAAATGGTATCTTTTTTTGTTCTTGAAGGTCCTTAGTCTGGTGCCTGGGAGAAGGCAATGGCAACCCACTCCAGCACTCTTGCCTGGAAAATCCCATGGACGGAGGGGCCTGGTGGGCTGCAGTACATAAGGTCGATAGGAGTCTGACACGACTGAGCGACTTCACTTTATTTTTTCACTTTCATGCATTGGAGAAGGAAATGGCAACCCATTCCAGTGTTCTTGCCTGGAGAATCCCAGAGACGGGGGGAGCCTGGTGGGCTGCTGTCTATGGGGTCACACAGAGTCAGACACGACTGAAGCGACTTAGCAGCAGCAGCAGCAGCAGTCTGGTGCCTGGCCTGTAGTTTTCAACCTCAATCAGTTAGGACCCTTTAGCATAAGGAACAGAAAGGACAACCATGAGAGAATTAAACAGCAAGGAAAATTTATCTCATATTATAGAGAGTCTACATTAGGGCTATGTCTTAGCTTAGGCTACCATAACAAAGTATCACAGACTGAGAAATAAATGTCTGTTGCCTAAACCACCCAAAGTTCTAGAGGCTAGAAGTCCAACATCAAGGTGCCAGAAGATTCAATTTCTGCTAAAGACTCCCTTCTTTGCATCCTCACTTGACAGAGAGAAAGATCTCTAGTGACTCTTTTTGTGCTTATAAGGACACTAACCCATGGTGAAGGCCCCACCCTCATGACCTAATCTAAAATTGCTTCCCAAAGGTCCCACCTTCTAAAATCACTACTTTGAAAGTTAGGACATCAGTATATGAATTTGGGGGATACACAATTATTCAGTTCCTGAGATCTAGATTCAAGGTTGGTAATTCAATGATGCAACAATGCTGATCATTGGGCTTTAGAATTTTCTGTTCCACTGTCCTCAGTATAATCACAACCTCTCTGCTAAATGTTTCAGGTTAGTTGCTACATAGGTTCCTTAAAGACATGGTTATATCCATCAAGTGGGAGAGTAATTTCTCTTTGTGTATCTCTTCATATTAGGAAGGCATATTTTTTTCTTTAGAACCCATTGGTTAATATTGGGTTCTATTTTATACTCCAGTAGCAAGGAATCCAGTAAAAGCAAATTTATGTTATATTCAACCTAAAGGATCAGGGTCTTCCAGACAGGATGAAACTGGGCAAAGTCTATTGAGAAGAAAGACTAGTGTGGTGTCAACTCCTTTTTCCCTCCGTTGGATCCACGGCGTGTTCTAAATATCAATTGCTTGTTTGTAGTAGATTCTTGGTGGTAGCTATAATGATTATCTGTTTTATTCTATCACCCTACTCTATTACTCTTGCCTGGAAAATCCCATGGACGGAGGAGCCTGGTAGGCTGCAGTCCATGGGGTCGCTAAGAGTCAGACACAACTGAGCGACTTCACTTTCACTTTTCACTTTCATGCATTGGAGAAGGAAATGGCAACCCGCTCCAGTGTTCTTGCCTGGAGAATCCCAGGGATGGTGGAGCCTGATGGGCTGCCATCGATGGGGTCGTACAGAATCGGACACGACTGAAGCGACTTAGCAGCAGCAGCAGCAGGGGAAATGAAGCCAGTGGTTCAGGAAACACAGTCAACCTGAATTATAAAGTAATCTCAAATGTGTAATGCAGACAAGAGCTCTGGAAGTATACATTTGAATTATTTATGTGCCAACCCATCTTCCTAGCTGTGTAACACTGGGGGCAAGTCCTTCAGTCTCCCTGATCCTCACTTTTCCTATCTATGCCAGCAATCAAATAAAGCCCTAGTCTTTATTTTGAGCTCATAAGGCAGATAATATTAACATATTAAGGTAGGCATCTCAAATAACTTACATGTTATAGGCCTGCTGTCACTGTGGATTCAGATGAAAGTGATCTATTTAAAGGCTTTTGCCATTTTTCTCCCTTATTGCAGCTATTCTGAAAATCAAATGCACTACTGAAACATGACTCTTGAGCACCCAAATCCTGTCCCTAGCTCCACTGTTGCTGTTTTTTCCTGTGATCCTAATAGACAAATTTGTTTCTTCAGTTTGCAAAACTGATTCTGCTTATTTTACAAGGTGTCACAAGAAAGCCTATGGACAAGTCACTGGGCCTGTCACATCGTTGGCATTCAATTAGTGAATGGGCAGCATCTTTAAAGCTTTTTGTTTGTTTGGGTTTTGGTTTTTTGTTGATAAGAAAGACAAGAATGCCAGGTGTAAGTGAGGATACAGAGAAACTAGAACTCTCATACACTGCTGAGAATGAAAAATAGTACAATTACTTTGGAAAATAGTCTGAAAGTTTCTTAGAAGTTAAATATATTTATTATACTTAAACATACTTATTATTCAGCCATTTTACTCCTAGATATTTATTAAGAAGAAAAGAAACAAATATCTGTACAAAAACTTACACACAAAAGTTTATAGCAGCTCTATTTTTAATTGCCCCAAATGGAAAACTCAAAAGTCTATAAACTAATAAACAAATTGCAATATATATCTATATAATGAAACACTACTCAGCAATTAAAATGAATAAAAAACTATTAATCCATGTAAAATATGGATGAATCTCAAAATAATTACTCTGAGAGGATCCAGGCATATATATATATATATATAAACACACACATACTCATATATAATACATGACTTCATTTATATAAACATTTAGAAAATGTAAATTAATTGATAGTAGCAGAAAACAGACCAAAATTTGTTAGGGATCAGAGAAGGACAGGAGGGAAGGATTACCAAGGACATGATGAAACTTTAGGAAGTGATAGGTATGTTCACTATCTTGATTACTGTGATAGTTTCATAACTGTATATATATGTCAATATATCTCAATTGTATACTTTTAATATGGGCAGTTTTTTGTATGTCAATTACACAGGAAAAGAAAGTGTTTTTTTTTGTTGTTGTTGTAAAAGATGGTAAAAGTCATAACCCAGTAGGTGTACTCTTCTGAAGCACAGAGATTCAACTAAATGATTAAGTTAAGTGGCCCAGGAACAATTACCATGTAAATGCATTTGTAGGTCAATGACTAACTGAAGTCTAATGAATTATTTTAACCTACATAAGGGTTTTCAAGTAAAAGTGGCTTTGGAATTAGGATCTGGGTCTCAATTAGAATCTCAAGCAAAATAGGGCGTGCCTTGACTCACAATTCTCACCTTGCTTAATTGAAGTGAATCTTGCTTTAGCAGTGGAGCTGGAAGCTCACTTGTGCTTTCTGTTGCCCCCATTTTACTTGATCCAGAACTCTTGATTTATTTTAATCCCTTCACCCCCTTTGCAATTTGATGGCCATGTTCTACTTCTCAAGCACCTCTCCAGTTTATTATTTCTTTAATTGCACCCCTTACCCATGCTGCTCTTCTTGGTCACATTTGCTCAATTAGCTCCTTAATTTTAGACCAGGGACATCAAGTCTTTGTGCACCACATTTTTTGTTTTTGTATTTTTTAACCATACTGACATTCATGATAAATGATGCCTGTAAATACCTTTAGCACAAGGAGCTGCTCTCATTCTAATTGCAAGACAAATTTTTAATCTTGTAGATGGTCCTGTCATCTCATATCTTATTTTTGGAGGATAAAAAACTCATAAGTAGATAAAACAAAAGAAACAGAGCTTTCAGGGTGGCCTAAGTGGAAAATATACAGGAGGAAGAAAGTTTAGATTTCAATTACAGAAAAATAAAGTGTGTGTGGAGCTGTCTACATCATGCTCAGAATTGCTACTAACCTCTTTCTGTTTGGAGAGCCTTGGCAAGGCATTCTGTTCCAGATGTGCTTAATGTTGGCCATCTCCTTTCAAAACAATTCACATCTTCTTTTTCCTCTCCTGGCAATAAATTGTGGTAGAGAAAAGAATGTAAAGGTTCTGAACAGAGATGAAGACAGAATATTGGAAAGTCAGGGAAGAAAAGGAGGTAACCCAATGCTACGGATGCCCAGCGCCACCTCTGTTCTAAATGCTGGGTGCCATCCCCTGCCATTTGAAACTCTTGGGAGATAGTGTATTCTATAAGGTTACAGTGTGGTCTTGAATTCTATTTGAGATGTCAGAGTCCTCACTTAATCCAATCTTTGTGTTTTACAGTTAGAAAAAAAAAAATGAAGCTCACATAGAAAAAATAATTTGCCTAGGTTACACAGTTAAAAACTTATTGATCAGAGATGTACCCAAATGTTATTGACTGAAGCATTTCAGTATTCACAGTTGCCGACCACAGGTGCTAGTTTCTGCAAAAAGAAAAATACCCAGTCGATATTGTGTTAAAAGGAACAATTGGGAAAACTGCGAGATAGGAAAACTTCCCTGGGAAATAAAGATGTCAGCTTTGAGCTGTACTCACGGCAGTAGGGTGCATAAACAGCAGCTGAGTTCTCAAAGAGAGTGGACAAAGAGCATTCAAGTGACTCTCGAAGCAAGGAAGAAAGGGCAGTAGAGAAGCTGTGGAAGATAGCTAACTGGCTCAATCTGCTGTTGGATGGGCCTCTTGTTGAATATGGTTTCTTAATGTGACATTACTAGTGGACTACACTAACAGGGAAAATACTCAAAATTCAAACAGAAAATTGTTTCCTCTGGGCTGGCAAGACACAAAATCAGAAAGCTCTGTAAATCTGGACTCCCATATGTGGTTCTCAGCTGGTAAGTCCCTGAATGAATTACATGCAGCCAAAGAAATTAATGCTACACACATGGGGGCCCAACTTAAAAGGAAGAATTGCATCTGGGAAGACTCTGCCGGTGCTAAGGAACTCTGGAAAGCAGACAGTCCGCAATGATATGTAATGCTAGCTATAGAGGACCCCCAGTGACATTATGATCAAGCACAGGAATAATGTATAATAAATGAGCAAGGACACAAATCGAAAGAAGAGCAAAAAAGCAATAAAGGATGCCATAATATTCAGCGTCCTCTAGTTGGGTGGAACTAAGTGGGTGTTAACTCTCACTTTCCTGCCCATCGGAAATACCACCTTGTTCTGAGTGAATTTAGTGTTCTTTATACACGTTAAACCCTGTAGCCAAATGATTTAGGATGACCCCTTTTCCTCCTGACCTCATACTAATTGACTTGAGAGTGAGTTACAGTCCCAAGAGAATAGCAGTCACACACTGGGTGTATTTTTAATATCAATTTCTGTAGGAGCTTTTACACAAGGAAATTGTTGTAACAATTATTCTCTCTATCCTGGGTCCTAGGATAGATATTGATTTTTAGCACATTAAATGAAGGATAGATGGATGTATATAAATGCAAAATGAGATGACAGTCACTTGGGTCTTTAGGTAAAGCAGTGACAGCCTGATGGTTGGGGAGTTGTGACTTTTTACTCCTTTTTAGAGAATCCTGTGGTTTTGAAAAGCTGAGAAGCAAGAAAGCGAAATGGTTTTTATGGCTATAATCATAGGGCTGGTGGGTAGAATTGAAATTTGTAAACTCAGAAGTAAGGGATACCAACAAGTGATTTCTGAGATGCTTTCTTTTTTTTGCCATTGATAATAGCTTTTTGTATTGATGGCTTAAATGTAAAATTTAAATAATTCACAATGTCCAAGAGACAGAATTGCCAGCAGGTATAACTTTAAATAATTAGTGCAATTGCCAGCAGTAACCACAGATGCTCAGTTGAGAATCATGTCCTGCATTGCAGTATAGAAGAGCATAATATGAGAGGCATTTCAAAGATGTAGTATTATAATGATGTTAAAATAGGAATTAAGTTTCCAAAATAAACTACAGTTGATTGAGGATTATAAAGACAATTATATTTGTATTTGTTTTCTTATGTGGAAATGAAAAGGTAGAATACGTTATTCAAGAAAGGCATCTGATGTAAGTTTTGGTTAGAGGAAACAAAAAGTCCATGAGCTACTAAAGAAGACAATTTAAAAAATGTTGGTTGAAGAAGTCTGGACCCCAATTAACAAGGTCAGACATTGTGGTACAGAGAGGAAGCCAAAGCATGCTTCAGATTTTATTTAAGTTCTGTGTCCTAAAGTGGGTAAAGGACCAGGAGTTAGAAGTCAATTAGGAAACAACATTTACAGAAAAAAAAAACTCAATTTCACCAGAAATCAAAAAATGTAAAGTAAAATGTAGGTGAAATGCCAATCCTATTATACTTGCAATGATTTTATAAGACCTACTCTTCATTCATCCACCCAAGGAAATAGCACTAGATAGCTGTCTTTAAGGAATGAGAAGATGGAGTTTTTTTGTCTAGCTGAGATCACCAAGTTAGTAATTGTTCTAACCATGTCAAGAATCAACATCCATTTATGAGAAAAACTCTCAGCAAAGTGGGTAGAAGAAATACACCACAACATAATAAAGGCCAAATATGACGAGATCATGGCTAACATAGTCAACACTAAAAAGCTAAACGTTTTCCTCTAAGGTCAGAAACAAAATAAGGATGCCCACACTCACAACTTTCATTCAGCAATATAGTGGAAGTCTTAGCCACAGCAATCATACAAGATGAGGAAGTTAAAATTTCCAAATTGGAAAGGAAGCAGTAAAGCTGTCACTATTTACAAATGACGTGATATTACATATCAGATCAGATCAGTCGCTCAGTCGTGTCCGACTCTTTGTGACCCCATGAATTCGCAGCATGCCAGGCCTCCCTGTCCATCACCAACTCCCGGAGTTCACTGAGACTCACGTCCATCGAGTCAGTGATGCCATCCAGCCATCTCATCCTCTGTTGTCCCCTTCTCCTCCTGCCCCCAATCCCTCCCAGCATCAGAGTCTTTTCCAATGAGTCAACTCTTCGCGTGAGATGGCCAAAGTACTGGAGTTTCAGCTTTAGCATCATATAGAAAAATACAAATACTCCATAATACTGTTAGAATAAGTTTCAGGATACAAAATTAATATACAAAAACATATTGCATTTCTATACATTAATAATGAACTATCAGAAAGAGAAATTAAGAAAACAATTTTACTTACAATTGCATAAAGGCAATGGCACTCCACTCCAGTACTCTTGCCTGGGAAATCCCATGGATAGAGGAGCCTGGTAGGCTGCAGTCCATGGGGTCGCTAAGAGTCAGACACGACTGAGTGACTTCACTTTCACTTTTCACTTTCATGCATTGGAGAAGGAAATGGCAACCCACTCCCATGTTCTTGCCTGGAGAATCCCAGGGACCAGGGAGCCTGGTGGGCTTCCATCTATGGGGTCATACAGAGTCAGACACGACTGATGTAACTTAGCAGCAGCAGCATAAAAGTACCTAGAAATAATTTTAACCAAAGTGGTGAAAGACCTGTACACTAAAAACTTTAAGACACTGGTTAAAGAAATTGAAGACACAAATAAAGGAAAAGATATTCCACCATTATGGGTTGTAAAAGTCAATATTGTTAGAATACTGTTATCATGTCTGTACTATCCAAACCAATCTATTGGTTCAATGCAATCCCTATCAAAACTCCAATGGAATTTCTCATGGAAATAGAATAATACTAAAATTTGTATGGAACCACAAAAGATCCTGAAGAGTCAAGGCAATACTGACAAAGAATAATAAAACTGGAGGTATCAGGCACCCTGATTTCACTCTATTACAAAAGTATAGTAATCAAAACAATATGGTGTGGGCATAAAAACAGATACAGAGATCAATGAAATAGAAGAGGCCATAAATAAACCCATGCATAAATGGTCAATTAATGTATGACAAAGCAACAAGAATATACAGTGGGGAAAGGACAATTTCTTCAATAAATGGTATTGGGAAAATTGGAGAACCATGTGGAATAATACAAGGCTAATATCTTACACCATATATAAAAAATTAACTCAAAATGGGTTAAAGACTTGAACTTGAGACCTGAAACCATAGAAGTCCTAGGTGTCAATCTCCTTGACATCAGTCTTGACAATGATTTTTTGGATCTGGCTCCGAAAGCAAAGGTAACAAAGCAATAAAAAGTGGACCTCATCAAACTTAAAAGCTTCTGCACCACAAAGGAAATCAACAGGGAAATGAATGGGACATTTTCTCCCCACTGAATGAGAGAAAATATTTACAAGTCATATATTTGATAAAAGATTAATATACAAAGTATATAAATTACTCATATAACTCAATAGCAAAAATAAACAACCCAACTACTAATGGGCAGAAGACCTGAATAAACATTTTCCAAAGAAGACATATCTATGGCCAAAGACACAAGAAAAGATGCTCAGCATCACTAATCAAGGAAATGCAAATCAAAACCACAATGGGATATTATCTCACACTTGTTAGAATGACTACTATCAAAAATACTAGAAATAAGTGTTGGCAAGGATGTGGATAAAAAGGAGTTATTATACACTATTAGCAGGAATGTAAATTGGTGCAGTCACTATAAAAATATAGTATAGCATTTCAAAAAGTTGAAAATAGAACTACCATATGAACTGCTAATCCATTTCTGAGCATTTATCCAAAGAAAACAAAAATACTAACTGGAAACATGCTCCCCCATGTTCACTGAAGCATTATTTATAATAACGTAGACATGGAAACAACCTAAGTGTCTACTGATGGATGAATGGATAAAAAAAAAAATGTGATATATATACACAGTGCAATACTATCCGGCCATAAAATCTTGTCATTTGCAACAACTGGGTAGACCTTGAGGTCATTATTCTAAGTGAAGTAGTCAGAGAAAGACAAATATTTTATGATCACTTATGAAAGTGAAGGTGAAAGTCAGTCATGTCCGACTCTTTGTGACCCCATCGACCATACAATCCATGGAATTCTCCAGGCCAGAATACTGGAGTGGGTAGCCTTTCCCTTCTCCAGGGGATCTTCCCAACCCAGGAATCAAACCAGGGTCTCCTGCATTACAGGTGGATTCTTTACCAACTGAGCTATCAGAGAGGCTCCTAATCACTTCTAGGTGGAATTCTTTTTAAGATACAACAAGCTCGTAGATACAGAGAGAAGATTGGTAATTGCTAGAGGCAGTGGTGGGGGGCGGGATGGGCAAAATGGATGAAGAGGATCAAAAGATACAAATGCTCAGTAATAAAAGTCATGGGAATGAAATATGTAGCATGGTTACTATAGTTAATAATACTGTTTTGCATGTTTCAAGTTGTGATAATAGATCATAAAAATCCTCATCATACACAAAAGATTTTGTAACTATGTACAATGGATGTTAGATTTACTATGCTGATTATTTTGCATTATTTAGACCACCTGACCTGCCTCTTGAGAAACCTATATGCAGGTCAGGAAGCAACAGTTAGAACTGGACATGGAACAACAGACTGGTTCCAAATAGGAAAAGGAGTACGTCAAGGCTGTATACTGTCACCCCGCTTATTTAGCTTATATGCAGAGTACATCATGAGAAATGCTAGGCTGGAAGGAAGCACAAGCTGGAATCAAGATTGCCGGGAGAAATACCAATAACCTCAGATATGCAGATGACACCATCCTTATGGCAGAAAGTGAAGAGGAACTCAAAAGCCTCTTGATGAAAGAGAAAGAGGAGAGTGAAAAAGTTGGCTTAAAGCTCAACATTCAGAAAACTAAGGTCATGGCATACTGTCCCATCACTTCATGGGAAATAGATAGGGAAACAGTGGCTGACTTCATTTTCCTGGGCTCCAAAATCACTGCAGATGGTGATTGCAGCCATGAAATTAAAAGATGCTTACCCCTTGGAAGGAAAGTTATGACCAACCTAGACACATATTAAAAAGCAGAGACATCACTTTGTCAACAAAGATCCATTTAGTCAAGGCTATGGTTTTTCCAGTGGTCAGGTATGTATGTGAGAGTTGAACTATAAAGAAAGCTGAGTGCCAAAGAATTGATGCTTCTGACCTGTGGTGTTGGAGAAGACTCTTGAGAGTCCCTTGGACTTCAAGGAGATTCAACCTATCCATCCTAAAGGAGATCAGTCGTGGGTGTTCACTGGAAGGACTGATGTTGAAGCTGAAACTCCAGTACTTTGGCCACCTGATGCGAAGAGCTGACTCATTTGAAAATATACTGATGCTGGGAAAGATGAGGGCAGGAGGAGAAGGGGACAACAGAGGATGAGATGGTTGGATAGCATCACTGACACAATTGACATGGGTTTGGGCGGATTCTGGGAGTTGGTGATGGACAGGGAGGCCTGGTGTGCTGCGGTTCATGGGGTTGCGGAGTTGGACACAACTGAGTGGCTGAACTGAACTGAACAAATATCAAACCATCATTTATACTCCTGAAACTACTAATGTATGTCAATTACACCTCAATTTTAAAAAGAGTCAAATCCTCTGGATTCTAACCCATGTGGTTTTTCTTAGCTAGCACAGCCCTCTTCCTGCTCCAGAAAGAGCAAATCGCTGGCCCACCACAACCTCACCCTCCTCCCAGGTTCATGATAAATATTTCTCATCAGTCAAGATTCTGTTTAGGGAAGAGCCCACATCAGCCTCTAGTTTCCTTTCTGAACAGCTCTGAAACAACTGCTCTTATCTCTTCGGAGGTGACATAGGTAATGAAATGGTTGTCATGTTTTGTAGTAGACTAAGATGACTACACAGCCTAAAGCCAGGTTAACTTTTTTGCCCTTTTCACTTTTCACTTTGTTTAGATAGCAGAACGGATCGGTCAGCATCATTTGTGCTGATTTTACTCTTCACCATTCTTACCAGCCTGGAGTTTTGCTGGAATCTATGATGCAATGGGGAAAAGTTTAGCTCTTAAACGGTATTTCATATATCCTGGAGGGAAACTTGAAAATGGGTAGGGAAGAGGGGAGGCAGCATCTTCTAAAATTATTTCCCCTTAAGGAGAACAAAATATTTTAAAGAATCATATTGTAAACCTGAGATTTTAACTTTTCTTTGAGCATAGTGTGAAATAACAACTGTCCACACATTGCATCTCTCTGCCTGAACAGTACCTCAACTAGCATCTCCATTGACAACTGAGTATTTCTGAATGCATTTCATTTAAAAATAAATAGCTGATAAAGTCTTATAAAGAGAGACAATTAAAAAAAAGGTGGGGGGTAGAAAGAGAATAGGGAATAGAGAGAGACGAATCAGATTTTACGCTGGGAACTGAGTCAGCTTTTTTCATCCCAGTAATAGGAAAGACAAGGAGGATCAAAGTGAAAGCACTTTATATCCTGTACATAAACATTTATCATGGTTATAACTATTATTTACTAACCTCTCTCTTTATCAAAATCAGGAGAATTGGGGGCAATGGTTCTTTCATAAATGCCAGAAGATAGGCTAGGCTGGCACTGTCCCCACTACCAAGATGAAGAAGCACAGGCTTAGAGATGTTACCACACTCTTAGCCAGTAGGGGACTAGGAGTGAGAATCTAGGTTTTCTGAGTGCAAGCTCATGGCTCTCTCCACTGTATATTCATAGTTCTTAACAATTACCTGAATCTCATTTTAAAATACAGATTCCTGGACACCATACCAAATCTTCTAAGTTGGCATGTCCTAGAGTGCGAGGTGCTGGAAAAGACTCTTGAGAGTTCCTTGCACTGTAAGGAGTTCAAACCAGACAATCCTAAAGGAAATCCATCTTGAATATTCATTGGAAGGACTGATGCTGAACTCAAATACTTTGGCCACCTAGAGAGAAGACCTGACCCATTGGAAAAGACCCTGATGCTGGGAAAGACTGAAGGCAAAAGGAGAAGGGGGAAGCAGAGGATGAGATGGTTAGACAGCATCATCAACTCAATGGACATGAATCTAAGCAAGCTCCAGGAGATAGTGAAGGACAGAGGAGCCTGGCATGCTGCAGTCCATGAAGTCTCAGAGTCAGACATGACTTAGCAACTGAACAACAACCGAGTAGGATTGATATATCTGGCTTTTTATCTAGTTCTTCAAATCATAATTATCCTGGTTTAGGAAACAGAGCTGAAGAATTTTTGCTAGAGACTTAATTACAGCTTCAAGTGGTTCTACCTCATTCAACTTCTAACAGGCTGGATGACCATACATAATTCCTCACCCCTTTCTGGATCTGTGCTTCTTCATCTGCAAATTGGGTAAGTTAAACAAGATATTTTATTGAGGACTCTTCACCAGTCCTGGAACCAAAATTTTCTGAAAGTAAATCAGGAACCAATTCCTGATTTTATTTAACGTGCTCTAATAAAACAAGATATGTTAGGAGGTTTGGGGGAATACTCCAAAATGACTTCTTTCCAATACATGCTTTTCTATTGTGCTCCAACCAAAGTGACCCTTTCTTTTTTGAACATACCAAATTATTCCTTGCTCCATGAATTTTGAACTATTCGACCTCTCACCCACATACTGTGTTCAGGATCTTTGCATGAATGGCTCCTTCTTATCATTAAACTTTCAAATTAATAATTACCTAATCAACAAAAATTTCTCTGATCACAAGTAGCCCTCTTTCAATGATTTCTGAATCATTGCCTTTTTTTGTTTATAAAGAATTTACTTCTATGAAAAATTACATTTAATTCTATGTGGTCTTTTTTAAAGGCCTATTGAAAATTAGACTCCATGAGGACAAGCCCCCTTGTCTTTTTTCAACAGTCTCACCATCTGGAAAAGCCTGGCACATAGCAGGTGTTCATTAAATATTTGTTAAGTCAATATGACTAAGTATAATCTTCTTTACATTTATTTTAATGTTAATTAGTACATTACTCATTCTGAATGGCCTTTTTCATGTCACTGACTCTTATCTTTTGGTCCTTGGTTTCTTAATGATGTTTAAACTGGAAGGCCTGGGTAATGCATATGGGTTTCCTTTGCTTTTGTACAATTAGCAATCCCCTGGAATCCTCTGGAGAAATTTCTATACTCAGGCAGTGGGAAAGCAAGAGTTCATGGAGGATTGCTCAGGGCACTTCAGGGTCAGGATGCAGAGCAGCAAACGTTAATTCTGCCCACATTTTCTTTTTATGAATCTAGTCAATGACCCAAATTTAACCAATGAGAGAGAAACAAAACCTTCCAATATGCTAGAAAGCCGAATTGTGGTTGGCGACCACCTGACCAGTCTAGCTACGCTCTTTCTTTGTGGGCCAGAGTACTACCTTCTAAGCAGCAGCATCTCCATTTGCTGTATTCACCAAACTTCTCTAAACTTTTCTCTTTTCAGAAATGTACTGAAATACTTTGTTCTGTTTTCCTTCGTTGTAATGGGTTTGTTCCTTTAGGGGAATTTTATATACAATCTCGGTGGGATAAATTTTAAGAGAGATAGAAGCAAATGTCTGATGTATTCTCTCATCTGAAATTGGGAGAAGATCTCTGTTTTCAGTCTGTGTGAGCCCTACGAAACACTAAGAATTTCTCAATGGCTATATTTCATCTCCATGCCTCTAAAATTTTGGTTTTCTTCATCTCTTTAGCATTAATTTCTTGTCACTTATTAGCCCCTTTTCCTTTTCTGTTTCTGTTCTCCTTCCTCATCTGACCACCTCCAAATTCTTCTTAGTTTATTAATGAGAGCAGCTGCTGCCCCGCCTCCCCGGCCCCATCACTCATAACTCTACTTTCTGGATCATTGTCCTGGGGATTATTTTCCTGTAATCAAAATGACCCACAGCATTTCTTCTCTACAGAAGAAATGTGCAACTCTATACACAGGTAAGAAAAAAGGATATGTGAAGATTCTGGAACTAGATCATAAAGAGCCATGTGTGTCTGTACGTGTGGTGGTGGTGATTTAGTCCATAAGCCATGTCTGACTCTTGCGACTCCATTCACTATCACCTGGCAGACTCCTCTGTCCATGGGATTTCCCAGGCAAGACTACTGGAGTGGGTTGCCATTTCCTTCTCCAGGGCATATTCCCCATCCAGGGATCGAACTCACGTCTCCTGCATTGCAAGTGGTCTCCGGCATTGAAGGCAGAGTCTTTATCCTGGAATCACCAGGGAAGCACACACACCAAAAAGGAAGCAACAGGTAGAAAGAGGGGCTATAGGGAGAGAGATCTCAATTCCTGAACACTGTTCTCTAGTTCTAGTTTGAACAGAACCAAAAAGAAATAGGCCAGAATGTAATATTAGGAACTTAGACTGTAAAAGGAAATTATACATTATGGAAAAGTATATGCTAGACATATACCCCTTTTATCATTTAATTCTAAAGCCTTGTAAGATGTACATCATTAAACTAAACATAAGAAAATTAAGACTCAAAGAATTGATCTAATTTTCTAAGCCATGCAGATATTTACTTCCAAGTTTCTTGCTTCAGTGCCTGTGGATGCCCTCTTCAGTACACTTCAACATGTTACCTAGAGTCTAATGTCTGACATTTTAGACTAGTATTGAAATGTGGTAAGAATACAGAAGATCTGCAGCCAGAGAAGCCTGGGAGAAGACTCAGCTTCAGAACACTGTGTGACTTTCGGTTTCTTCACCTATAAACCTGTGAGAATAGTCATCACTCCATAGCCTGGGGGTGGGGATTAAATAAAATCTAGAATGACTACCATAATGCCAAGATCGGATAGTCACTCAGTACATGTTAGCTACTATTATCATTTTCATCCAAATGTATATTTTTTGGCTTAATGAAAGGAAACATTATGGTCGAAGTCATGCTCTAGTTAACTAAAGGACTAAATTTGGGATATGTGGTGTATCTCTTAAGTACTAAACAAATTCTGATGCTGCTTTCTGCTAAATGGGCCCTTCAGTTAATGCCTTGACAAATAAAAGAATTACCTGTCATGGTTATCAATATTGAGCTGCAAAAGTGATTTTTTGAAAATGATTATTTTCTGTAGACTCATCCTTGGAAGCAATTTAAGATAGCTCTTCTCCTCTCCAGAAAAATGCAGATGTCAATCTTTTTAGGAACAGAAATACATGGTAAAAGAACTCAAGTATATCTGTTGATCCAGCAATGTGAGCCTCGATTCACAATAGATATGAGGTGATTTAAAATTGGATTGATGAGGCCTGTTTGTTGAGTGAACATCAAGCCCTATAGCTAGACCATTTCTCCTCAGACTTTTCTTCACAGGGCCAGAAGAATGGAAGCACCAACCACGGTAGCCCACACGGCCTTTTCCCAATACCCCAAGGCACACAAATCCAGCCTGCTTACCCCCATCCCATGCGTCTTCTAACAACTCATACATGCTTTGGGTAGAAAGAATAAAAATCCTACTGAAACCCTGTCTCCCTTTTCACAAAGTAGAGTTCCCCATCTGGTTTCCAGAATTCTGGTCTAAAATTCTGAGGTTCAACCTAAACAGGATAACCAGCCATTCTATTTTTCAAATTTTTATTGAAGTATAGTTGATTTACAATGTTGTGTTACTTTCTTCCGTAGAGCAAAGTGAATCGATTATACATATACATATATCAACTCTTTTTAGATTCTTTACCAGGATTAAAAAGTCAATCCTGTCATACTTCAGTGCTGAGAACTTTTTAAATAAAAATAATAGTACTAGAGCAACTTAACCAACATCAACTTATCAAGTTAGCAGAGTATAGAAATGTGGGTATTGGGAATTATGGTTTTCTCCGGATATATGGACAGTAGTGGGATTGCTGGCTCACATAGTGGTTCTATTTTTGTTTTTGAAGTACTGTTCTCCATAGTAGCTGTAAGAATTTACATTCCCACCAACAGCGTAAGAGAGTTCCCTTTTCTCCACAACATCTCCAGCATCTATTGTTTGCAGAATTTTTTGATGATGGCCATTGAGATATTGTTTTGAATCTAACCAGCCATTCTATTTTTTAAATTTTTATTGAAGTATAGTTGATTTACAATGTTGTGTTACTTTCTTCTGTAGAGCAAAGTGAATCGATTATACATATACATATATCAACTCTTTTTAGATTCTTTACAAAAAAATAGAGTTGCTGATGTAGAAAATAATCTTAGGGTTGCCAAGGGGGAAGGCAGTGATGGACAAATTAGGAGATTGGAACTGACATGTATACACTACTGTATATAAAAAAGATAACTAACAACAACTTACTGTATAGCATAGGGAAGTCTATTCTGTAAGTAGCCACTCAAAGCAATTCACATTTTCTATAGGCTTTAAGTTCCTCATTTGCTAAAAGGACATTAATTATTACTACCCTATAACATTGTTTGTTAATGTATAATTGACATATAACATTACTATATTAGTTTTGGGGCTTCCCAAGTGGCTCAGTGGTAAAGGATCATCCTACCAATGCAAGAGACATAGACTTGATCTCTGGGTCAGGGAGATCCCCTGGAGAAGGAAATGGCAACCCACTCCAGTATTCTTGCCTAGAAAATCCTATAGACAGAGGAGCAGAGCAAGCTATAGTCCATGGGGTCACAAAGAGTTGGACACAACTTAGCAACTAAACAACAAAAACAAATGTTAGTTTCAGGGTACAGCATTGTGATATTTTTATATATTGTGAAATAATCGCAATCAGTCTAGTTATACATCCATTACCATGCAGAGTTGAAATTTGTCTAATGAGAACTTTTAAGATCTACTTTGTTAGCAACAGGGATACAACACAGTATTATTAACTATCGTCACTATGCTGTTCAATTTATATCCTTGTGGCTTATTTTATGACTGGAACTTTGTGCATTTTGACCACCTTCACCTATTTCGATCCCCAACCTCCACCATCTCCTGCCTCTGATAACCATCAATCTGTTCTCTGTAACTATGAACTTGGTTTTTTATTTGCTTTTTAAGTTCCCCCTATAAGTGCAATCATACAGGATTTGTCTTTCTCTTCATAATATCTCAAAGTTCACTGAGCATAAATGCCTCAAGATCCTCAAGATCCAAGATCCTTTAGATCAGATCAGATCAGATCAGTCACTCAGTCGTGTCCGACTCTTTGCGACCCCATGAATCGCAACACGCCAGGCCTCCCTGTCCATCACCAACTCCCGGAGTTCACTGAGACTCACGTCCATCGAGTCAGTGATGCCATCCAGCCATCTCATCCTCTGTTGTCCCCTTCTTCTCTTACCCCCAATCCCTCCCAGCATCAGAGTCTTTTCCAGTGAGTCAACCCTTCGCATGAGGTGGCCAAAGTACTGGAGTTTCAGCTTTAGCATCATTCCTTCCAAAGAAATCCCAGGGCTGATACATTATTGCAAATGGCAGGTTTTCCTTCTTTATGGCTGAATAATATTTCACTATATATTGGGCTTCCTTGGTGGCTCAAATAGAAAAGAATCTGTCTGTAATGCAGGAGACCCTGGGTTAGATCCCTGGATCAGGAAGATTCCCTGGAGGAAGGAATGGATACCCACTGCATCATTCTTGCCTGGATAATTCCATGGAGAGAAGAGCCTAGCAGGGTACAATCCACGGGGTCACAAAGAGTCAGACACGACTGAGCGACTAAGACTCAAATATACATCATTTTCTTGTCTACCCGCCAATGGACATGTAAGTTGCCTCTGTGTATTAGCTTTTGCAAATAATGCTTCTTGGGGCTTCCCAGGTAGCTTAGTGGTAAAGAATCTGCCTTCCAAGCAGAAGATGCAGATTTGATCCCTGGATCAGGAAGATTCCCTGGAGAAGGGCATGGCAACCCATTCCAGTATTCTTACCTGGGAAATCCTATGAACAGCGGAGCCTGGTGGGCTATAGTTCATAGGGTTGCAGAGTCAGACATGATGTAGCAACTAAACAACAACAATGTCTTCTTCAGTTACTGTTTATTTCCTTTGGATAAATATCCAGACGTGAAATTGTTGCTTCTATGTCTGCATTTATCCATTTGTTCTATAAATACTTTTCTCAACACTTTCTATATTCTAGTCACTTTGCTGAGTTCAATTCTCTGTGCACAGAGTGCTAGATGAGAGGTGGAGGTGGGGCTAGGCTGAGGTGTGTGTGATGTGTTCCACCGATATCTAGGCTCCTAACAAAGTTTAAGTTGCTCCTGTCTAGTCCTGCTTGGCCCTGGCAAGGGTCATTATTCTATGCCCAGGGCCCCACACTAGATTAAAGACAAGAGCTCTGGACCAGTGGAAATGAGTAAAGAAAATTGTCTCCATGAATGGATAGTGGGAGAGGTTGATATGTTACTAAACAATGGTCAATGGTCTATATATTGTAAGCAGACCATCCTCATCTGACCACATTGAGAAGTTTCAGTTATCTTCTAAGTGATGCCCAGTACTTTCTCTAATGGAAAAGGGTCCCCCCAGATAGCCCTCGTATGGTTTTGTGCTGCTCTCCGGTACCAGCAACCATAGGATATTTGTTCCCAAAGACTCAACATTGTCCTTCTGCAGACTTGACTTCTACCCACTTGTCTGCCTGACTGCGGAACCTTGGGATAGTCAAGGGCAAAGACCAAATTTCTTTATCTTAAAGCTTGACTACAGATCTTTAAATTGAACAGGGAATTTAGCCTCTTTGTCCTTTTGTTCTAATCTGATAACTTCTGCTGAGATGAAGAGTACAAGAACAAATGGTGGATGGAGTGAGTGAGGACTGGCCACAGTGGTTGATTCCAATTTTGATATTTCTAGAAGCTAGAATTTGGCAAAACCTGATTATGCCATCTTCTTCAGGAAACTATTCTGCCTCTGTGTCCCAGCTTTAAAATGGAATGGGGTATGTTTCACAGCCTCTGTTATACAACAAATTTGGGGAAGTGGAATGATTTGTTCAAATTCACAGAGCAGAGCCAAGGCTAGGTTTCACTGTCAGTTTCAGGGTTCCTCCCAGACCAGTTTTTTTTCATTGTGTTTTTCACACTTGCATTTTGTTATTGTTACTGCTTGGTCGCATAATCGTTACAGTCAACAATTCTCTTATTCCAGCCCTAGCATTTTCTTGCTGGGTGAACTTGAACAAGTCACTTTCCTTCTCTAAGCCTCAGATTCTCATCTGTTAGAGATACTCATCTGAGGGAAATAATACATGCATACATACAGACAGACATACAGACATACAGACATACCCTTTATAATTATTGTGAGAATTACATGATTTAATCCATGTAAAACTTTTAGCTTGGCGTTTTTCATAAGATAGCTGTTCAATAATTTTTTAAAAACATTTTACATAAAGTATTTTTCAAAATACCTCTCTGACTCTTGGTTTTTCTTTCCCTTTATAATTATGTATTAAATGCTGCTGCTGCTGCTGCTAAGTCACTTCAGTCGTGTCCAACTCTGTGCGACCCCATAGACGGCAGCCCACCAGGCTCCCCCGTCCCTGGGATTCTCGAGGCAAAGAACACTGGAGTGGGTTGCCATTTCCTTCTCCAGTGTTAAATGCTGCTGCTGCTGCTGCTGCTGCGTCACTTCAGTTGTGTCTGACTCTGTGTGACCCTAGAGACGGCAGCCCACCAGGCTCCCCCGTCCCTGGGATTCTCCAGGCAAGAACGCTGGAGTGGGTTGCCATTTCCTTCTCTATGTGCTAAATACTATTCAGGGTAGACTCACTTAAGAAAAAAAATATATATATACAAGACAAGTATCTTCCCTTATAGATCAGTTGATAAAGAATCTGCCTGCAATGCAGGAGACCTGAGTTAAATCCCTTGGAGAAGGAAATGGCTACCCCACTCCAGTATTCTTGCTTGGAGAATCCCATGGACAGAGGAGCCTAGCGGGCTACAGTCCATGGCGTTGCAAGAGTCAGAGACGAGTTAGCGACTAAATCACATGACTAAAAAAGGTTAACACTTAAAATTCATTTTCCTAATTGTTTTGCTACATTTTATTATTATCTTTGTGCTTAAAGTGTGTGTTATAACTGTATGACAGAAACACTGTATAATGGTATACTACTGCTTATCCCTTCCCAACTCTGTTCAGTGATACTATGTTGATAGATGAAAGTCTGTAGTGGGAGTATTTACACTATGGAAATGGTGAATGCTATAAATCAAGGCTTGATTTATTGTTTTGTTGATTTTTCCAGACTAGAATTGATAGGTTAATAAGGAAGAATAAACTCAAAAACGTGTGTTTTCTGTTACACTGTAAACAAATGATAGAGGAAATGTTTTTGGCATTCAAATACCATTAGAGGATTTAGCAGAGATTTAGATCATGTCATTAATAAACACATGAAGTTTCAACATGTTTTGTTGCTTCATTTTTGTCCTCCTTATTAATGTAAATGACCAATGTTTTCACGTATTAACCAATGTTTATGTCACCACCACACTCACTCTTCAATGAGGTGAATGACTTCTTTGCTGAACCAGATAGAAATCAATCATACACTTGCAGTCTAATTTTTTCAGATTATGATTGAATTGCAAAGATAGGTTAGTTGTGGATGCAAGAGTTCAGCAACAATCAACTAAAGTATTCTATGAGAATCAGTTGGCTATATGGAATTTATAATAAAGATTCTTCTATATTTTATGTAAATTGCATAGGATATATCCTGTATATCAGTAAAACATATAATCAACTTTACACACACACACACATACATGTACACAGGCATACATTTTTTTTTTTTTTCTCAGAGAGCTGGTTGTTAACTACTTATCAGCTTACCACTGCCCCAAATTACATTTACCTTCTAGTCATTACCTCTCTGGCTCTTGAACAGATGATAAATAAACTCTAGGATCCAAACATCAGACAATACACATCCCAAACGCTATAGTACTTCTCAGGATGTGTTTCCCAAGATGACCTTGTGTGAGTTAAAGTCACCAAAACTGTCTTGGTGACTTGGGCAGCTCTCTTGACCTGCCCTGGGCAAAGGAGAATTATTCCCTATTAACCTAAACAAAAGTCTTTCTCAGGGCCTAAACTTGTAAATAAAGGATTAAGAGAAGTTGAAATTCACTGACATTCCTGTAAGCTCAGTGCTCAAGAAAATTGTGGGGTTCATCCCTTCCAGAACTCTCGTCTTTATGGAATGAATATCATCACAGGCCAGCCTCAGGCTTGTCTCTCTGCTTTATCGTTTTCATTCATCATTGCTAAGGCTGAGCTGGCCTGGTTTTCCCTTGTCTGGGCCATGGATGTCCCCTGCTGGAAACCAGAACTCACTGCAACTGAGGGAACTGGAGCCGCGTGGCAGTTTATACGAATGTGAGAGGATGCTGTTGCTGCCTACAAGCATCTCAACAGGACACCACTCAGAAGATTCATTCTCTTGTCCTAGTTTTATAAGCCTGTCCTCATTTACTGGTTTCATCAACTACATTAAAAATAATCAGTATTTATCAAGTGTTTAGCATATATATGAATGATAAACTCTCAATAAAAACTTATTGGAAAAAAAGTGAACAGATGCCTAATCCTTGTCAGTTACATTACACGCTATCTCATTTAATCCTCAATCAAACAAGGTAGGTTCTGCGATTAACTCATTTTGGCGGGGGGAGGGGGGTGCAGTTGAAGGAATTTGGGCTTTAAAGAGTTTAGATAACTTGCCACATCCAAACAATGTGACCTTAAGCAATGTCAGAATCATCATAGCATAGGAACTGGATCTCCCTGTCTGCTGGGCTCACTTCTCTGCCACACTATCTCCAAGGCTTTTCTCCAGTCTGTCAATTACAAGCAAATCTCCTGCTCTCACTTGTTTTTAGACTTCTGCACCCCAAGATTCACCCAGGATCAATTTCTTCCTTTGTCCTGCTTGGTACCCTGGCTGAATACCAGGATGCCAAGTATGTGTACCCTGAATACCCTATGTGTTCAGAAACCCTATGTGTTTATCTGAGTTTCTTCATCAGATAAATTAAGGGGGTGGATTAGCTGACTCTTCATTTTTCTTCCAATTCTAATATGAGGATGCTCTTGAATTTAGTTTCGAGTAAATGTGCTAAAGTCCAAATTGCTGGGGACTTCCTCTCTGGCTAAGGAAACAAAACTCAGTTATGTACTGCTTGTGAGTTTGCATCAAGAGGATGAAACTTAACCCAAGTGGGGGCTACCTTTAGGATTATTCTTCACATCAGAACCCAATGATCACTTACATGAGAGGTTATCAGTACGTGGACAAAAAGTGCAATTTCTCCCTTCTCTCCAGTGAGCCAAAGTGTGGTTGGCAATTCAGACAGCCAGTTGGGAGTTTTCACCATGTGACAAGCCCAAAGGCGTTTCTGAGGCACAGAGGCTTGTCGAATCTGCTAAGGAACCAGATGCAGCAGATAAAATATCTTCCACACGTG
This sequence comes from Bos grunniens, assembly GCF_055505025.1. Taxonomy (NCBI): domain Eukaryota; kingdom Metazoa; phylum Chordata; class Mammalia; order Artiodactyla; family Bovidae; genus Bos; species Bos grunniens. The sequence continues at coordinate 36,019,518 of NC_141167.1, read as the reverse complement.
GCATCTGGGGTCTGTGCTTGCCAGCTGAGAGAAGGGGCTGGCTGGTGCAGAGCTGGGGGTGGGGATGATAGAGAGACAGCAGTAGAACAAATCATATACTTAAAGTAGGAAAAAAGCGGGTCTAGAGAGCATTTCACGATTCTGGGAAAACTGATTAAATGAAAGTGAATTACATATAGATTTTTAAAATCAAAGACCAGATTGTAAGTAGGCCAACTATACATTGTGACCTTGGACATTATTGTTTTATTGAAAGTCAGCTATTGTGCATTTCTAGGATGCAGTAGTCTTTTTGTAACTGACTCAGGGCAATTGCATTCATCAAGTCCACCTTTATTTATACACACCTTGGATATTCTAGTTCTACCCTCATTAGAAAATACAAATGTATTGCATTAATTTTCATTGTCAAGCAGGAAATGGCTATGTGTGTTAGGCCATATCTCTCAATTTTGTTTTTCAGAAATATGTTTCCTGTTGATATTCTTCAAATGATATTCTTTCATTTCCATCTCCTTTCCTCTCAAATAATTCATTATATATTTACTGAATACCTACATTGACAGGTGTAATGATTACAAACATGAAGAAACAAAGTGTTTGTCTTCAAGGAGCTGACAAACTAGAGGACTGGAGTTGATCAGTGTAAGGTGTTGGTGTGGAGAGATGCAGGAGTAGAACAGTAGCCAAATTAAGGATGATTTTCTGTGAGTTGTGGTGTTGGTGGCTGGAGTCGATACTTTCTTAAACAAAGAAAATTGTGTGTGTGTGTGTGTGTGTGTATTTTCCTTCTTAGCTTTGATTTTTCAAAAAATATACGTATACCCAAAGGGATTTTTATAGTTAGATCACAGTTTTCTTCAAAATAACTTTGTTGTAAATTTTGTTTCAGTATATTTTGTTCTCAGTCACTCAATCCTGTCTGACTCTTTGTGGACCCATGCACTACAGCCCACCAGTCTCCTCTGTCCATGGACTTTTCCAGAAAGAACATTGGAGTAGTTTGCCACTTCCTAATCCAGGGGATCTTTCCAACCAAGGGATCGAATCTGTGTCTCTTGCATATCCAGTATTGATAGGCAGGTTACCACTAGCACAACTGGGGAAGTGAAATGAAGTCATTCAGTCGTGTCCGACTCTTAGCGACCCCATGGACTGCAGCCTACCAGGCTCCTCCGTCCATGGGACTTTCCAGGCAAGAGTACTGGAGTGGGTTGCCATTGTCTTCTCCAACTTCCCAGCCGCAATGGTGACCCCCGAGAGCACAACCGGGGAAGCCCTCAGTATATTTTAGGATGTATCAAAATGATAAAAATGCTGAAATGAAGTTACCATAACTTATTCTATTTTGAGATCAATATCAGTTTCTCCATGTCACTTTCTAGAACTTACTTTTATGTATTTTTACAACATCACAGGTAGAACATTCTAGTTTTTTTTATTAATCTGACATAAGTTATTCCTCTGAGGTCTCTTGCCATCTCTTGTATTCTTATCCTTCCTCAGTTCATACCACCACCCCCAACTCTAGAAACTAGGCCACCAGGAATCTACATCTTTCCATACGTTTCTCCATACTTAGGGAGAGTCCTAAGCAAACATTTTTTATATGTTTTTGTTCTTTTTTATAATAAAGTTCACACCACACACTGTTCCCTTTATCTTGCATTTCTCACTTAACAAAACATTTAGCAACCACTATTGATGGATACTATTTTCAACCAGTATGTTTTAAATTAGAATTAATGCTGAAAAGAGGAGCCTGGCAGGCTATAGTCCATGGGGTTGCAAAAGAGTCTGAGACAACTTAAGTGACTAAACAACAACAACAAAATCCTGAAAAGACCATTCAGTATATGTATATATCCTCACAAAGTTTTCTCTATGGAATAGACTTTCAGGAGTAGGATTACTAGGTCAAAGGGTATGCATATATTTTATTATAATAGCTATTATTAAATTGCATTCAAAATGTCAGTAATATATCAGTGATTGTCATAGTAACCTGTGCCTGCATCCTCATAGGCACGAGTTATTATAACTTTTTAAAAGTTTTGCCTTTTAATGAGTGAGAAGGAGCATTGCATGATTCATTTAATTTACATTTTTAACTACTACTGACGTTGGTTTTTTCAAGGAGTTTTGGCCTTTTTTGGATTCGTTGTTCTGTGGATTACTTGGTCAGTTTATGCAAGTTAAACAAAGCCAGGAATCTCTCACTATGTTCATTCTATCCTCTCTCAATATATTCATTGTACCCTCTCAGTTTTTGATAGAAGAATAAATTGTTAGGCTTCATTACAGTCACGAAATAAATTTTAAGACCAAAGTAGCTACACCACAATAAGTAAAACGACAACAACAACAAAATGAGAACAGGTTAAGGGACATCTGGTATATTGAACATGCCAATATTTGCATTACAAGAGTTCCAGAAAGAGGAGAGAGAAAGAAGGGGGTAAAAATGTATATGTTTAAATTATGGATGAAAACTACTGAAACATGGAGAAGGCACATGTTCTGGTACAAAAAGCGCAAATGGTCACAAACAAGATAAACCCAGTAGACTCACAAAAAACATTTCATAATTAAAATGACAAATTAAAAAAAAAATTCTTATGGCAGCAAGAGAAAAACAGAGAGTCATATTTACAGGAATCCATAAGACTACCAGTTGATTTTATTGCAAAAAGTTTACAGTCTAGAAGGGAGTGGTATGATACATTAAAAGTACTGAAAGGGAAAAATCTAGGATACTCTACCCAGAAATATTATCATTTTAAGTAGATGGAGAAATAAAACTTTTCAGTTAAGCAAAAACTAAAAGAGTTCACCAATACTGAAACTACCCTAAAAGAACTCTTGATGTATCTTCTATAAAAAGAAAAGAAAAGGCTACAATAAGAAGCAAATATGTATAGGAAAGGGAAAATCTCACTAGTAAAGAAAAATATATAGTAAAGACTGAGGATCAGTAAAAGCTGAGGATCAACCATGCAAGCTCATACAAAGATAAAATGACAAATTTGTAAACTCAAATATAGCTACAATATCCATTAAAAGGGATAAACATGAATATGTCATCTTACATTAAAAATAAAAATATTGGGGAAAGGAGCAAAAAAAATATATCATTTAGATTGTGTTTGAACTTGAATGAGTATCAGTTAGAAACAGATACAGGTCTATATAATTACAGGTCAACATATAGGAACCCCATGATAACTACAAATCAAAAACCTGTAAGTGAAGCATTGGGGAAAAAAGTATTTCATGCAAATCAAAGTGCTAAAAAACAGAAGTAGAAATATTCATATCATATTCATTTGCAACTAATACAGGAACTCCTATTTATATAAAACACACATTAACAAATATAAAGGGATAAATTGACAATAATAACAAAAGTAGAGAGCCTTAACACACCATTTGCATCAATGGGCAGGTAATCTAGATGGAAAAATCAATAAGCTAATAGTGGTCTTAAATGACACATTAGACCAGATGGACTTAAATATCTGTAGGACATTCCATCAAAGATAGAAGAATACATATTCTTTTTGAATGCAGATTTAATTTTATTCAGGGTTGGCCATAAAAAAATCTTATCAAATTTAAGAGGATAGAAATTACACAAAGCATTTTTTGATCAGAAAGAATGAAATTATCAATAGAAATCAGTTACAGGAAGAAAGGGCAAGCATAGTGGCCAGAATTGGATCACAAAATCTGATTATATTCTTTGCAACCAAAGATGGAGAAGCTCTATACAGTCAGCAAAAACAAGACCTGGAGCTTACTGTGGCTTAGATCATGAGCTCCTTATTGCAAAATTCAGGCTTAAACTGAAGAAAGTAGGGAAAACCACTAGGCCACTCAGGTATGACTTAAATCAAATCCCTTATGATAATACAGTGGAGTTGATGAATAGATTCAAGGGATTGGATCTGGTAGACAGAGTGTCTGAAGAACTATGGACATAGGTTCAAACAGGAAGTGGTGAACAAAACCATCCGAAAGAAAAAGAGATGCAAGAAGGCATAGTGGTTGTCTGAGGAGGACTTACAAATAGCTAAGAAAAGAAGAGAAACAAAAGGCAAAGGAGAAAGGGAAAGATATATACAACTGAATGCAGAGTTCCAGAGAATAGCAAGGAGAGATATGAAAGCCTTCTTAAGTGAACAATGTGAAGAAAGAGAGGAAAACAATAGAATGGGAAAGACTAGAAATCTCTTCAAGACAATTGGAGATACCAGGGGAACATTTCATGCAAAGATGGGCACAAGAAAGGACAGAAATGGCAAGGACCTAACAGAAGCAGAAGAGATTATGAAGAGGTAGCAAGAACACACAGAAGAACTGTACAAAAAAGTCTTAATGACCTAGATAACCACAGTGCTGTGGTCACTCACCTAAGTCTAGGATCTTGGAGTGTAAGGTCAAGTGGGCCTTAGGAAGTATTACTATGAACAAAACTAGTGGAGGTGTTTGAATTCCAGCTTAGCTATTTAAAATCCTAAAAGATGATGCTGTTAAAGTGCTGAACTCAGTATGCCAGCAAATTTGGAAACTCAGAAGAGGCCACAGGACTGGAAAAGGTCAGTTTTCATTCCAAACCCAAAGAAGGGCAATGCCAAAGAATGTTCAACTACCACACAATTGCCCTCATTTCACATGTTACCAAGGTAATGCTCAAAATCCTTCAATCTAGACTTCAGTAGTACATGAACTGAGAAATTCCAGATATACAAGCTGTATTTCAAAAAGGCAGAAGAACCAGAGTTCAAATTGCCAACATCCACTGGATCACAGAAAAGCAAGCGAATTCCAGAAAAACATCTACTTCTGCTTCATTGACTATGCTAAAGCCTCTGACTGGTGGATCACAACAAACTGTGGAAAATTCTGAAAGATATGGGAATACCAGACCACCTTACCTGCCCCCTGGGAACCCGTTTCCAAGTCTAGAAACAACAGTTAGAACCGGACATGGAATAGCAAACTAGTTCAAAATTGAGAAAGGAGTACGTATGTTAAGTCTGTATAACTGTCACCCTGCTTACTTAAATTAAATGCAGAGTACAACATGTGAAATGCTGGGCTGGATGAAGCACAAGCTGGAATCAAGATTGCCAGGAAAAATATCAACAACCTCAGATATGCAGATGATGCCACCCTAACAGCAGAAAGCAAAGAGGAAATAAAGAGCCTCTTGATGAAGGTGAAAGAGGAGAGTGGAAAAACTGGCTTAAAACTCAACATTCCAAAAATGAAGATCATGGCAGCCAGTCCCATCACTTCATGCCATATAGATAAAAAGTGGAAAGATTGACAGAGTTTATTTTGGCGGGCTCCAAAATCACTGTAGACAGTGAATGCAGCCATGAAATTAAAAGACACTTGCTCCCTGGAAGAAAAACTATGACAAACCTAGATAGCATATTAAAAAGCAGAGACATCACTTTGCTGACAAAGGTCCATCTAGCCAAAGCTATTTTCAACAGTCATGCATGGATGTGAGAGTTGGACCATAAAGAAGGTTGAGCACGGAAGAATTGATGCTTTCAAACTGCAGTGCTGGAGGAGACTCTTGAGATTCCCTTGGACTGCAAGGAAATCAAACCAGTCAATCCTTAAGGAAATCAGCCCTGAATATTCATTGGAAGGACTGATGCTGAAGCTGCAATATTTTGGCCACCTTATGTGAAGAGCTTACTCATTGGAAAAGACCCTGATGCTGGGAAAGATTGAAGGCAAAAGAAGAAGAGGGCGGCAGAGGATGAGATGGTTAGATAGCTTCACTGACTCAATGGACGTGAGTTTGAGCAGACTCTGGGAGATAGTAAAGGACAGGGAAGACTGGTGTTCTCAAGTACATGGGGTCATAAAGAGTAGGACAAAACTTAGCAGCTGAACAACAACAATATGATAACTGATATAAGGGTATAAGATATAAAGGGTTTGAAAAACAGAAGGGAGAAATTTTTGCCTGAAGGCAACCAAAAAAAGATTCCAAAACAGGTATTAATTTTTCTGGGTCATAAAGTACAAGAAAAGGAGATTTCACTAGCCAGGAGGTCAGGAAAGCAGTTATGAAGGAGAAAGGTTTTTCTAGACAGAAGGAAAACCAGGAGCAAAGTGAAGGTGGTATGAATGTGTACAGTGGTCATGGAATGGCAAGTGGTTCCATGTGATGTGCCATGTGACTTGAGGGTGGTATTTCGAGAGCCAAATTCAGACAGCCTTTAAATGTATTGATAGTCCACTAGAGCCAAGCCAGGGCGTTTAGTAAAAGTAACGTTGACCATGACCGATGTTAAGGAAATTAATGTGTCACTTCCTACAACCCAACTATAAGCTATACCTAATCTTTTCCTCTACTCCTTGATCCCAAAAGACCCCAAATGGATTTAACTGCACTGACCCAGCAGTGACATCTCTCTTAATATAACCCTTAAGAAACACTTACTATATTTCCTGCCAGATAGCTAAAATTTTGTCCTGTCTTTTTCTAGTATGTTGATTTTCAAACCATTATTGTTTACAGCTCTGTCTTTGAAGATCTGATACTGACAACTCATTCCCATTCTTTGTCATTCCATAGCCTAAACAGGATTCACAAGGTCAGGGAGATGGTAAATGAGACTAAGGCCCATTGTGAAAGACCTTGAATGTCACCCTAAGATGTGTACCTATGTCATTAAATACTTATTATGTACCTACTGTGTGCCAGACACTCTTCTAGATGCTAAACATATAATTATGAATAAGACAGACCAAGTCCCTGTGCCACAGAGGGACATTCTAATGGAAAGCCTTAGAAGTGCCCTATAGAGAAAAACAAAGGCAGAGCACTCTTTGATATAAATTTCAGCAATATCTTTTCAGATTTGTCTCCTAGAGTAATGGAAACAAAAATAACCAAATGGGAACTAATTAAACTTAAAAGCATTTGCATAGCAAAGGAAATCATAGACAAAAAGATAATCTACAGAATGGGACAAACTATTTGCAAATTTTTGCAACTGAAAAGGGATTAATCTCCAAAAATATGCAAACAATTCATATGACTCAATATCAAAAACAAACAACTCAATTAAAGAAAAGGGGACAGAAGACCTAATAGACATCTCTCCAAAGAAGATATACAGATGACCAATAGACACATGATAAGATGTTCGGCATTGCAAATTATTAGAGAAATGCAAATCAGAACTATAATGAGGTATCATCTCACATGGGTCAGAATGGCCATCATCAAAAACTCTACAAATAGTAAGTGCTGGAGAGGGTGTGGAGAAAGGGAACCCTCCTACACTGTTAGTGGGAATGTAAATTGATACAGCCACTATGGAAAACATTATGGAGTTTCCTTTAAAAAAAACTAAAATCAGCGCTACCATATGATCCTGAAATCCCACTCCTGGGCATATATCTGGAGAAAAACCATACTTAGGAAAGATACATGCAACTCAATATTCATTGCAGCACTATTTACAATAGCCAAGACATGGAAACAACCTAAATGTCCATCTATAGATGAATGGATAGAGAAAATGTGGGATATTTATATAATGGACTATTAGTCATAAAAAAGAATGAAATAATACAATTTGAAACAACATGAATGGACCAAGAGATGATCATACTAAATACAGTGAGAAAGAAGACAAATATATATCACTTACATGTGGGATCTAAAACAAATGATTCAAATGAACTTATATACAAAACAGAAATAGGCCCACAGACATAGAAAACTTATGGTTACCAAAAGGAAAAGTGGGGGAGGGATAAATTAGAAATTTGAAGTTAACAGATAAGCACTAAATTATAGATAAGCACTGTTATATATATAAAATAGATAACCAACAAGGCCTTACTGTATAGCACAGAGAACTAAAATCAATATTTTATAAAAAGCTTTAAGGCTACTGAATCTGAAAAAAATATAACTAAATCACTTTGCTGTATAACTAAAACTGACACAATTGTAAATCAACTATACTTCAATTTAAAAAAAATTTTTTTAAATAAGTGTCCTGTAGAAAAGGTGACTCCATGGAACTTCAAGTAGGAAAGAATCTGTTCTAGGATGACTACCTCGTGCCATAACTTCCTACACCTTGATGTTTAGGCCTCTTTCAATCTATTATAAGATTGCTTCTCTGTGGTAATGAAAATCAAGATTCTTTCCCTCCATTAAAATTAATCCATTATTGACTTTCATTTTTGTAAAGTTTCTTAGGTGACAAATCTTATTAATAAATAATATTAAGAAGTGATATTACATAATGATCAAAGGATGCATTCATCAAGGACACGATCCTACTTTTGTATGAACAAGACTTTAAAACAAAGCAAAACTGATAAAAATAAAAGGTGAAATAAACAGATCTATAATTATTGCTAGAAAACATACCTATCTCAATAATTGATGGAGCAAGTAGACAGAAGTTTAATAAGAACATTAGGAGTGAAGTAATAACATAGGAGTGAAGTGAAAGTTGCTCAGTTATGTCTGACTCTTTGTGACCCTATGGACTATACAGTCCATGGAATTCTCTAGGCCAGAATACTGGAGTGGGTAGCCTTTCCCTTCTCTGGGGGATCTTCCCAACCCAGGGATCAAACCCAGGTCTCCCATATTGCAGGTGGATTCTTTACCAGCTGAGCCACAGGGAAGCCCAAGAATACTGGAGTGGGTAGCCTGTCTCTTCTCCAGAGGATCTTCCCAACCCAGGAATTGAACTGGGATCTCCTGCATTGGAGGCGGATTCTTTACCAACTGAACTATGAGAGAAGCCCTGAACATAGAAGAATATAGGAGACTTTTACAATATTCCAAACAGAATACACATTCTTTTCAAGAGCACTAAAAATATTTACTTTGATAGGCCATCTGTTAGTCATAAAAAATTTGTAATAAACTGAAGAAGATTATAGTCATAAGAGGTCTATTTTTTTTCCAAAATAGAATTAAAGTAGAAATTGATATACAATTATATATGAAAACTCCTTCAAATATTAATATTTAAAATTTAAAAATCATTTCTAAATACACAATATGAAAACACAATAGAAATTAGAAAATATTTTTAATTGGATGGAAATGAAAATGCCTCAAAATGTGTGGGAGGCAACTAAAATGGTACTTAGAGGAAATTTTATAGTATTGAGTGACTATAATAGGAAAAAGTCTCAACACAATAGTATAATTTTTCACCTTTGAATAGAAAAATAAAGAGCAAATTTGAATTCAAAGTAAGTCAAAGGCAGGAAATAATAAAAATGAGCAAAATCAATGAAAATGAAAACAGAAAAATAGGGGAAAAACCCCAAACTCTTTCTATGACAAGTAAATAAAATTTATAAAACTCTATCTAGACTAAATAAAAACAAAAGGGAATATAAAAATACTAATATCAGAAATTATAGAGAAAACATCTCTACAGAGTCTGAAGACACTTAAAAGAAAGGGAATACTATGAACATTTTGCCAATAAGTTGAACAATTTAAAGGAAATGGGGAAATTACTTAAAAGACACAGCTACCAAAGATCACTCAAGAAAAAACAGGTATCTTTAATATCCAAATATATTAAGGAAATTAAAGTTGCATCTAATAGCTTTCCACCAAGTAATATGCAAGATGAGATGTCTTTACTGGTGAATACTATGGTTGGGCTGCCCTCTGCATTCCTGCAAACCTTGTACTTGCCCAGCCACTAGACTGAAGAAAGAACCCAGAGAAAGCAACAGAGACATTGATAATCTATCAGATAGGAAATTTTACAAGTCTGAAGCATCATTCTGGAGCAACAACCCATTGTGTGAGGCAGACAGAACACAAGGCAGTGTGTTGGAAAGACTTAGAAAGACAAGGCAGTAAGTATTTGTTACTCAGGGGAGAAAGAGGCTACCGTTTATGGGGAGAATTGACATCAGGTTGAATCATCATTTGCCAAGGAAACCAGTAGCTGGGACAGAGGGACAAGCAGGTAGGTAGTTACTGTCCTATGATTGAGAGGATTGAATACTGAGTATGGTGTAGGTGAACGAGGGACTGAATGAACAGGGGATGTACAGAGAGCAAGAGGACAGCCATCTTGAGTGGCCTGAACATATAATTAGCAGTCATTAAATGTATATATACTAGTTGATCAATAGCTCATGAAACAGTCTAGAAAACTGAAGAGATGGGACACCTTCAGACTAACGTTATGAAGCAAATATTACTCGATGTTTAAATCCAAAGCATGGTAAGAAAATAAAACTAAAAATCAATATCTCTCATAAATGCAATTCTTGAGAAATTTATTAAATTAAATGTTTAAGTTGGTTTTAGAAAAGGCAGAGGAACCAGAGATCAAATTGCCAACATCTGATGGATTATCAAAAAAGCAAGAGAGTTCCAGAAAAGCATCTGTTTCTGCTTTAATGATCATGCCAAGCCTTTGACTGTGTGGATCACAACAAACTATGGAAAATTCTTGAGAGATGGGAATACCAGACCACCTGATCTGCCTCTTGAGAAATCTGTATGCAGGTCAGGAAGCAACAGTTAGAAGGAGTACATCAAGGCTGTATATTGTCACCCTGCTTATTTAACTTATATGCAGAGTACATCATGAGAAACACTGGGCTGGAAGCACAAGCTGGAATCAAGATTGCCAGGAGAAATATCAATAACCTCAGATATGCAGTTGATACAACCCTTATGGCAGAAAGTGAAGAAGAACTAAAGAGCCTCTTGATGAAAGTGAAAGAGGAGAGTGAAAAAGTTGGCTTAAACTCAACATTCAGAAAACTAAGATCATGGCGTCTGGTCCCATCACTTCATGGGAAATAGATGGGGAAACAGTGGGAACAGCAACAGACTTTATTTTGGGGGACTCCAAAATCACTGCAGGTGGTGATTGCAGCCATGAAACTAAAAGATGCTTACTCCTTAGGGAAATCCTAGTGGCTCAGATGGTAAAGTGTCTGTCTGCAATGGAGGAGACCCGGGTTCGATCCCTGGGTTGGGAAGATCCCCTGGAGAAGGAAATGGTAGCCCACTCCAGTATTCTTGCCTGGAAAATCCCATAGACCTCGGAGCCTAGGAGGCTACCGTCCATGGAGTCACAAAGAGTCGGACATGACTGAACGACTTCACTTTGCTCCTTGGAAGGAAAGTTACGACCAACCTAGACAGCATATTAAAAAGCAGAGACATTACTTTGCCAACAAAGGTCCATCTAGTCAAGTTTATGGTTTTTCCAGTAGTCAAGTATGGATGTGAGAGTTGGACTATAAAGAAAGATGAGTGCCGAAGAATTGATGCTTTTGAACTGTGGTGTTGGAGAAGACTCTTGAGAGTCCCTTGGACAACAAGGAGATCTAACCAGTCAATCCTAAAGGAAATCATTCCTGAATATTCATTGGAAGGACTGATGTTGAAGCTGAAACTCCAATACTTTGACCACCTGATGTGAAAAACTGACTCATTTGAAAAGACACTGATGCTGGGAAAGATTGAAGGTGGGAGGAGAAGGGGACGACAGAGGATGAGATGGTTGGATGGCATCATTGACTCAACGGACATGAGTTTCAGTAAACTCCAGGAGTTGGTGATGGATAGGGAAGCCTGGTGTGCTGCGGTCCATGGGGTCGCAAATAGTCAGACATGACTGAGTGACTGAACTGAACTGAAGAAAGATAATATGCTATAACCATGTAGAATTCAGATATAACAGTGAACAAAATCAATAGTTAAATCACCTTATTAAAAAAGCAAAATTAAAATAAAAACAATATGGTCATTTAAGTATGTGAAAAAAAAAAGCATTTGATAAAATTCAAAAGCAATTAAAGGAAAAAAGCTCTTGACAAATTAATTATAGAAAAGATACATTTCAACCTGACTTATGGTAGGAAACCCCTACTGCTAACATACACTATGTGGAAAAATGTTGAATTCTTTCTCCTTAAATTCAGGAACAAGGCACTCGTAATCAATATTGTCCTGGAGATACTAACCAGTGCAAGACGTCTAGAAAAAAGTAGACACCATCAGATTTAAAATGAAGAAATGAAACTATCTTATCTGTAGACAGCCTGATTTAAACCAAAAGCACTTTAAAAATATAAAACTAAATATAAAATCCTAAGCAATCTATAAAAATGATACTAAAATTGGGAACTGTTCAGTAAGACTTCATGATAGAGACTTCATGATAAATAAAAAGTGTATTTTTATATACTAGCTGTTAGGGACTGAATCAAGCCCCTATAATATTCATATGCTGGTGTCTTAACCCTATTTGTGATTTTATTGAGTGATAGGCCCTATAAGAGGGTCATATAGGTTAAGTGAAGTCATAAGTGAGTTCTCAGTCTCTCAGTTGTGTCCCATTCTAAGTCATAAGTTGTTCAGTCACTCAGTCATGTCTGACTCTGCGACCCCATCAAATGCAGCACTCCAGGCTTTCCTGTCCTTCATCATCTCTGGGAGCTTGCTCAAACTCATGTCCATTGAGTCGAGGATGCCATCCAATCATCTCACCCTCTGTCATCCCCTTCTCCTTCTGCCTTTCATCTTTCCAAACATCAGGGTCTTTTCTGATGAATCAGTTCTTCGCATCAGGTAGCCAAAGACTGGAATTTCAGCATCAGTCCTTCCAATGAATATTCAGAATTGATTTCCTTTAGGATTGACTGGTTGGATCTCCTTGCAGTCCAAGGGAACTCTCAAGATTCTTCTCCAAAACCACAGTTCAAAAGCATCAATTCATCAGTGTTCAGCCATCTTTATGATCCAACTCTGAGATCCATATATCACTACTGGACTATATGGAACTTTGTTGGCAAAGTAATGTCTCTGCTTTTCTATACATTTTCTAGGTTTGTCATAACTTTTCTTCCAGGGAGCAAGTGTATTTTAATTTTATGGCTTTAATTTCAATCACCGTCTGCAGTGATTTTGGAGCCCAAGAAAATAAAGTCTGTCACTGATTTCATTGGTTCCCCATCTATTTGCCATGAAGTGATGGGACCTGATGCCATGGTCTTCATTTTTTGAATGTTGAGTTTTAAGTGAACTTTTTCACTCTCCTCTTTCACCTTCATCAAGATTCTCTTTAACCCTCTTCACTTTCTGCCATAAGGGCTGCATCAACTGCATATCCGAGGTTATTGATATTTCTCCCAGTAATCTTGATTCCAGCTTGTGCTTCATCCAGCCCAGCATTTCACATGATGTACTCTGCATATAAGTTAAATAAGCAGGGTGACAGTATACAGCTTTGACATACTCCTTTCCTAATTTTGAAACCAGTCTGTTGTTCTATGTCTGGTTCTAACTGTTGCTACCTGACCTGCATACAGGTTTCTCAGGAGGCAGGTAAGGTGATCTGGTATTTCCATCTCTTTCAGTTTTTTCCACATTTTGTTGTGATCCACACAGTCAAAGGCTTTGGCATAGTCAATAAAGCAGAAGTAGATTTTTTTCTGGAATTGTCTTGCTTTTTCTATGATCCAATGAATGTTGGCAATTTGATCTCTGGTTCCTCAGCCTTTTCTAAATCCAGCTTAAACATCTGGAAGTTCTCACTTCACATACTGTTGAACCCTAGCTTGGAGGATTTTGAGCATGACCTTGCTAGCATATGAAATGAGTGCAATTGTGTCACAGTTATAACATTCTTTAGCATTGGCCTTCTTTGGGATTGGAATGAAAACTGAGCTTTCCAGGCCTGTGGCCATTGCTGAGTGTTCCAAATTTGCTGGCATATTGAGTACAGCACTTTCACAGCATCATCTTTTAGAATTTGAAATAATTCAGCTGAAATTCTATGACCTCCACAAGCTTTGTTAGTAGTGATGCTTCCTAGGGCCCACTTGACTTTGCATTCCAGGATGTCTGATCACACCATCATGGTTAACTGGATCATTAAAATCTTTTTTGTATAGTTCTTCTGTCATAAGTTCTAAGTCATAAGAGTAGGACATTAATTCTAATAATTCTAATAATCTAATAATAGGATTCTTTTTTTAAAATTATTTTTAAACTTTACAATATTGTATTAGTTTTGCCAAATATTGAAATGAATCCACCACAGGTATACCTTATCCTTAAAAGAGATACCAGATCTCACAGGTCTTTTAGATTTCTGTGTGTATTAATACAAAGAGTAATGGTCATGTGAGGACACAGCAAAAAGGCACCATCTGAAAGCCAGGGAAAGAGTCCTCACTGGACACAGCTCTCCTCACACCTTGATCTTGGGTTTTAGCAGAACCATGAGAATTAAATTCCTGTTGTTTGACCCACCCAGTTGGTTATGGCAACACAAGCTAACTAATACACCAGCTAAGGGTATTATGTATGTTTATATTATATAATATAAAGTGAATATAGACAATACAATTACAATAGGTTCATCAATATAAAATGCCTAGAAATAAATGTAATCTACATATATATATACATACACACACATATACCTATGTGCACTGTAAATGTGATTATGTATATATGCACTCAGTCAATATTCAAAAATATGATCTACATGACTAAACTATTATGAATGGCTTTCAATTGTGTATATTATTAGAAATACATAAGCAGCTAATTATAGATAGAAGACAGTTATGAAAACTCAGAATGAACTAAGGAAGCTTGGGAATGGAGAGCAGCAGCTGCAAGGACAATACCATCTTTGATTTTTGAGTGTTGTAATGAATGTGTAAAATTTTTCTCCCTCCTAATATTTCCTCCAACTCTCTGCAAGATTCCAGGCATTACACTGATAGCTAAAAGGCAGCATCCTAAGCCATGCCAGAGAGACTGTTTGAATCCAACTATGAATCTGTAATGACAAGTTTCAACCTGAAGGCCAACTTTGATAGACTGGTAGTGACTACCTGGAGTAAAAGTGTTGAGAAAAGATTTTGAGATTGCATTTGAACTCAGTGTACTAACTCGGGGGCTGGTCTTGTCTGACATTGAAGGAGTGTCAGCATGGATACCTTCTATTAGTCATCTCTGCCTGAAACCCCATCACTGACTTCAGGAGACAGAATTGAGACCTCAGTTAGCATTAAATAATGGTACATATATAATCAATCTTTTACCTGTGGTGGTGACCATTCAGCTCACTGCCATGTGTGAAGCAAGCTTGTAGATTTTTCTTGCCCTTTCACAGTTAAACTCCAATACTATTAATATCGACCTTCTGAAGTTAGTCATTTGATTAGCCATTTTGCAGTGTTACATAAATGAACATTCCTTTTAAGTCATACACGCACGCAGGCACACACACGAAGATGTGCTTGCCAGAAGGAAAACTAAAATTCACAGATGTATTTTGACTTTCCCATTCAGACAACTGCTAAATGACAGAATTAAAATTTAGGTTTTTTTGTTTTTTTTTTTTTTTTGTTCCCAAGTCCATTGTGCATTTCTATCTTCAAGCTATAAGAATCAGAGTCATGTAAGAAAAACATGACTTGACAAAAAATAGAAATCTCCTGAGTTGCCTAGGAAAGACTCCACTTACCAATCTGATTTAAGGTCATTTTTCTTTTATGGTTAGGGGTTCTTTCAGGAGGATTTCTTCTACCACAGGATGTTTCACATTGTTTGCTATTATTTTCTTGTTTCTTCTCTACTCAATCATAAGCAACTTGAAGATATCCCCTTAATTTCTACATCCATAGAAGCTAATACAGAATCTAGCATATCATGGGCACCCAAAAATGATTAGTTATTGAATGATTGAATGAATGCAAATTATTTTCAGACTTCTATAAGATTATGTCATGTATCAAGAAAGTTATCTGAGAATTTTAAGAAATGTAATGATGTACTACAATTGATTTTAATACAATATATCATTAATATCAGCTAGCTCAGAATTCTCCAAGCCAGGCTTCAACAGTAAGAACCGTGAATTTCCAGATGTTCAAGCTGGATTTAGAAAAGGCAGAGGAACCAGAGATCAAATTGCCAATATCCAATGGATCATCAAAAAAGCAAGAGAGTTCCAGAAAAAAAATCTACTTCTGCTTTATTGACTATGCCAAAGCCTTTGACTGTGTGGATCACAACAAACTGTGGAAAATTCTTAAAGAGATGGGAACACCAGACCACCTAACCTGCCTCTTGAGAAATCTGTATGAAAGTCAAGAAGCAACAGTTAAAACTGGACATGGAACAACAGACTGCTTCCAAATTGGGAAAGGAGTATGTCAACGCTGTATATTGTCACCCTGCTTATTTAACTTATATGCAGAGTACATCATGAGAAATTCTGGACTGGATGAAGCACAAGCTGGAATCAAGATTGCTGGGAGAACTATCAATAACCTCAGACATGCAGATGACATCACCCTGATGGCAGAAAGTGAAGGATAACTAAAGAGCCTCTTGATGAAAGAGAAAGAGGAGAGTGAAAAAGTTGGCTTAAAGCTCAACATTCAGAAAACTAAGGTCATGGCATACAGTCCCATCACTTCATGGGAAATAGATGGGGAAACAGTGGAAACAGTGGCTGACTTCATTTTCCTGGGCTCCAAAATCACTGCAGATGGTGGTTGCAGCCATGAAATTAAGACACTTGCTGCTTGGAAGAAAAACTATGACCAACTTAGACAGCTTATTTAAAAGCAGAGACATTACTTTGCCAATAAAGGTCTGTCTAGTCAATGCTATGGTTTTCCCAGTAGTCATGTATGGAGGTGAGAGTTGTACTATAAAGAAAGCTGAGCAATGAAGAACTGATGCTTTTGAAGTGTGGTTTTGGAGAAGACTCTTGAGAGTCCTTTGGACTGCAAGGAGATTTAACCAGTCTATCCTAAAGGTAATCAGTCCTGAATATTCATTGGGAGGAATGATGCTAAAGCTGAAACTCCAATAATTTGGCCACCTGATGTGAAGAGATTGGATAAGACCCTGATGCTGGGAAAGATTGAGGATGGGAGGAGAAGGGGACGATAGAGGATGAGATGGTTGGATGGCATCACTGACTCGATGGACATGAGTTTGAGTAAACTCTGGGAGTTGGTGACGGACAGGGAGGCCTCACATGCTGCAGCAGTCCATGGGGTTGCAAAGAGTTGGACAAAACTGAATGAGTGAACTGAACTGAAGAGGTCTTACACTGAGCCAAGCACTTTAACATACATTTTTTTCCCCTTGACCATTCATAATAAGCCTGTGAAACATATTATGTAACCTTTTGTACAGATGAAGAAATTGATGCTGAGAGACTAACCAACATATCCTATTTCACACAGTAAGCTCCAAACCCTTACCTTCCACATCCAGTGGTCTTTCCAAAGCAACATCAGTTAAATTGGGAAAATACATATATATTTTAAGAACTGTCTGGAATATTTCCTATAATGATGATGATCCAGATTCCACAAAATTTTTCAGTGATATGTCTTTCAAATGATGAGATTTTAAAATATATTTGTGAAATATTTATCTTTCATTTTGAAATTATCTTGTGTCTTCAAATTTAAAGTAAAATCTATTTATCAGTGTCCTGGCATATAATGTTTCCTCTGCTGAGCTCTAAGCATGTCCAACCAGGTTGTAATTCAAGCTAATAATAATTTTGCCCTTGTAGCACACCCTCCTCCCCATTTTGTCCTTTGGATAACCTCATAATGACTTTTACTGTATTTATGCAAGACCTTTCCAATTAGCCCATTGGAATTTTCAAATAGAAAAGAAACAGGAAAGAATGAAAAGAGGAAAGAAGAAAACGATGATCTGGGGTAGCATTTAACTAGCAGGAACTTTTCACACCGTCAGGTCATAGAAACATAGAAAGTCAGAAGTCCTAGAGTTCTCGTAATCCAGCCCTATAATATTTACAGATGTGTTTACTTTGGCATATGCAAAAGAACACTGGGTTTATAGTCAGCCAATCTGGGGTCAGATCCTGACTTTGCTGCTTTCAGCTTTATGAGCTTTATTTAGTATGTTACTTTGTCTTCTTTTCCCTAGTTATAAAATGAGACTATTGATACCTAATTTAGAGGATTATTTTGAGAAAGAAGTATGGTTTCGGAGAAGACTCTTGAGAGTCCCTAGGACAGCAAGATCAAACCAGTCAATCATAAAGGAAATCAACTCTGAATATTCATTGGAAGGACTGATACTGAAGCTCCAATACTTTAGCCACCTAATGCAAAGAGCCGACTCATTGGAAAAGACCCTAATGCTAGGAAAGATTGAGGGCAAGAGGAGAAGGGGATGATAGAGAATGAGATGGTTGGATGGCATCACTGATTCAGTGGACATGAGTTTGAACAAACTCTGGAAGATAGTGAAGGACAGGTAAACCTGGCATGTTGCAGTTCATGGGGTTGCAAAGATTCAGACACAACTTAGAGACCGAACGAGTGTGGTAATATCAGTAATACAGCACATAGCACATGCCTTGGAGAAGGCAATGGCACCCCACTCCAGTACTCTTGCCTGGAAAATCCCATGGACGGAGGAGCCTGGTAGGCTGCAGTCCATGGGGTCGCTAAGAGTCGGACACGACTGAGCGATTTCATTTTCACTTTTCACTTTCATGCATTGGAGAAGGAACTAGCAACCTACTCCAGTGTTCTTATCTGGAGAATCCCAGGGACGGGGGAGCCTGGTGGGCTGCCGTCTATGGGGTCGCACAGAGTCGGACACGACTGAAGCGACTCAGCAGCAGCAGCAGCAGCACGTGCCTGGTACATGTGCTCATAAATGTCAACTCATAAATGAGTTGCTTCAACTCATAAATGAAGAGCTCATAAATGTCAACTCCTCTGTTGTCTTTATTGTCATAATAACATGGTGCTTCATGGGCAATTCTAAATTTATAATTGTGGGGATTAACTTGGTATGATTGCAGCTGATGATATTGTTACTGTTGAGCTACACTCAGGCAATGGCCTGGATCTTAGAGGTGTTACTAAAAGTCAATTCAGCCACAACTACTTTGATAAGGTTTTTATTTTAGTACACAGTATACTATCCTAATGGAAATACCTAGAGATTTCAGAAAAGTCTTTCCTACTTAAATATATGTATTTGCCAGTGGAACCTTTCCAATTATTTTTTCCATTCTTTCATTTAAATTTATTTCATTATTTGTTAACTAATCTCAACCTCTTTTCCCCCATTTCTCACTTTACTTCTGAATGTTATCTCTCTTCACACACTCTGATTCAGGGAAAGTGGAGTGACATATATGCGAGTGTGATGGGTAATTTCAGCAAGTGTAAACTGAGTATGCTCTGTGCACCCCCTTCCGTTTTCCTAGTGGAGCATGTAACTCCAAGGATCCATACATGCCACTTTTGCCCCTTATTCATGGGGTCCTGACCCACTTGAGGAGCCCTGTGGATTTGGGGCCATATCTGATTTAAGTCAGTAAGTCTATGTAATCTTGATCAATATTAGAGCTGACTGTTCCACATATGGGCTTCCAGGTGACACTAGTGGCAAAGAATCTGCCTGCCAGTTCAGGAGACGAGGATTAGATCCCTAGGTCACAAAGATCCTCTGGAGTAGGAAACGGCAACCCACTCCAGGATTCTCACCTGGAAAATTCCAGGGACAGAGGAGCCTGGTGGGCTACAGTCCATGGGGCTGCAGACAGTCAGATAGGACTGAGTGATCAAGCACGCAGCACAGTCCCACGTATACTCTGTCTCCCAGCTTAGTCTTATGGAAGTAAAGATGGAATCAGTATAAATATTTTGGGCTCCATCAGTTATCTCATTGTTTAAGAACTTGAGCCATAAAGGAAAGTACTGTTTTGGTGACTCCAAAAACCCCTGGGTTGAGTATGGAATCATAAAATGTTTCATTCAGATCATTTTCACATGTTTTTATTACTGCTGCTGCTGCTAGGTCGCGTCAGTTGTGTCCGACTCTGTGCGACCCCATAGATGGCAGCCCACCAGGCTCCTCTGTCCCTGGGATTCTCCAGGGAAGAATACTGGAGTGGGTTGCCATTTACAGCCCTTTAGTAAATAGCTCTTACATACACTGCATTCAGACATTGGAGTTATACCGGCTAATACAGTTTTGTATCACCTAATTTATTTATCAACCAAATCTATATACCATTCTAAGATTTTTTGGACTCAGATTATAAATTTGACCTTCATTTAGAGCAAAGCCAAGATGAGGCTGGAGTTACATGGTTTGTCTGCTTTTATATTATCTCTGGTGCTCTTCATTGTAATACCTGCTACTTATATATGTAAGCTTTAGAGAATCAGATTGTTGGTCTACCCTTTGAAACAAAGTAAATTTTATTAGTGGGCAAATGAAAAGAAATGTGGGATGCCATCAAGTTAGATGTAAGTCTGCTTATACAGAGAAAATATGAAAACTAAATCACAAATTCATTAAAGAAGCATACTTGTGATATCTTAGTCTTAGGAAATACATTGGCTCAGAAATAATGC
Organism: Bos grunniens; assembly: GCF_055505025.1. Classification (NCBI taxonomy): domain Eukaryota; kingdom Metazoa; phylum Chordata; class Mammalia; order Artiodactyla; family Bovidae; genus Bos; species Bos grunniens. The sequence goes on along the minus strand of NC_141167.1, from coordinate 35,999,061 downwards.
CAGGGCCAAAAGCAGTAGATAAAGTAATTGCAGGGTACTTTAAAGGTGAGAAAAAATGGGGGTTTAAGAAACAATTCTAGTTCCTGCTGGACATGACAGAGGATAAACAAAAAGAACCAAGAAATCAAAGACCAAAGGATATAAACAAAGGGGTCCGGTGGGCTACAGTCTGTGGGGTCACAAAGAGTCAGATATGACTGAGTGACTAAGCACACACATACAGTCAAGCTTTCAGCGGACAGAGTAGATCTGTGTGAATGGAGGAACCAATATATCAAGTAAACACAGATCTAGATGATTTAAACAATGAAACTTTAAAAATGAGCACTTGGTCTTCAGAACATAGCTGATGGATTCTCAGATTTACCAATTGGATAAGTCACTCTTATAAGGCTTCCCTGGTGGCTCAGATGGTAATGAATCTGCCTGCAGTGCAGAAGAACCAGGTTCGATCCCTGGGTCAGGAAGATCTCCTGGAGAAGGGAATGGCTACCCACTCCAGTATTCTTGCCTGGAGAATTCCATGGACAGAGGAAACTGGTGGGCTATAATCCATGGGACCTCAAAGAGTTGGGCACAACTGAACAACTAACACTTACACTTTACTACTTTTCTATATCACTCTAGCTCCCTAGATAGACCGAATAAAGGGAAAGAGGAAAAGCCAGAAATGTAAGACTAACTGAGATCCCTCTACATGGAGGGAGAGGTACAAGAAATGAGAAAAGAGGATTTCATGCTAATATCCAACCATGAAACACATATAAGATTAATAGATTGATATATAATTGTAGTTTAGTAGAATGTTATAATTATGTATATATATTAATTAAAATCATGAAAGAAGGTAAGAACAAACTTACTAGCCATTAGTGTTAATGCAATTCTTCTAATAGTTGTCAGCATTTAATTAATAATTTAGCAAAAAGTTTCCCTATAAATTTATTTCATAGCAGGCACTATGCTAGTTTCTACAGATGAACTGGTACAAAAGTCAAGGTGCCTGCTTTTAGGGGCTTACAATAAAATGATGAAGAAATAACATTTAACAAGTAACTTAAATATGATATGTCAGTGGTAACACAGAGGTATTCACAAGGGGCCTTGAGAACAAAGAGGATTGGGACTTAACATAATGTGGAAATGGCTGAGATTTAGGCCTGACTCTTAGCAGCTTAGCAACCCACAGGGAAGAGGTGACCATGGTGAATTTTCTAAGTTTCAATACCATAAAGGAAGGAATATAGCAAATCCTCAGGAAAGACAAATTTGTCTTTTTTTTTCCTTACACTAAATTGGAAAGAAATTCTTTACATGGAATTTTGTAGGAAATATTAAATAATGGGTATTGTTCTCAGCATCAGTTTTGAGCCCATGCAGAAGTAGGTATTATGTTTGTCTCTTAACCATATTTTTCAACGAGATTAAAGAGGACATTGACTACAAACTTACATGTCAGAATCGTTCAGGATCTGTTCTAAAATACATATTCCTGGGAATTATTTAATCAGTTTCATTCTCCAAATCTTAAATTCTAATAGCTTACATTCTGACCATAACTCTTTCCTTTCCTCTTCTCTTACATTTGTGTTCCCACTATAACTGTCTTAAGACTCATTACAGAGATCTCCAGTGCGCTAATCTTTCCATTTTCTCCCAATCTATTCATTCTCTTATTGGCTTCTCCCCTCCCCGGCTGATTACTTACACTATCTTCTTACCAGAATCCTCAGCCCCTCAAGCTACTACAGCACTATACACATGTCCAGTGATTCTGTAATAAAACTGCGACCTTCTATTATTTATTTTTAACAAAAGTTAATAGATATATGAATACAAGAAACAAGAAAGAATTTTAGGATTAAAGGATATGAAAATATCTTCAGAAAATCTTCCCAAATTATGAAAGAGAATAGTTATTACAAACAAAGAAATTCTATATGACACCTGCTTGCTGTTTGTGTAGGGTACTGAATCAAAATATATGTTTACCACATGCAAGCTACTGCAATTTGAGAGATAGATAGTAGAAGGATATACTCACTAGATAATAGTCTTTTTTTTTTTTCAAGGAAATTATAGGCTAGTTGAAGAAATATAACAGATAATAATAACTAGACTTCAGTGCCAACTATCTGCCAGACTTCAAATTCATAATAACTAAGATTTACAATAGCCCTGTCTATCCAGTAGCTTTTGCTACATTAATGACTTCGAAACTAGCAGATTAAAACAGTCATTTTCAAAATGTTGGATCTAGACCACCTGCTTTAAAAATCATATAGGAACTTACTAGAAATTCAGTTTAAGGACTACATCTCAGATCTATGAATCAGAATCTCTGTGGGAAGAGCCCACTAATTGGTCTTAACAAACCTTCAACGTGATTCTGAAGCAAGCTAAAGTTTTGGCACCGTTAGCTTAAAATAGCCATATATTAAAGTTCACAAACCTATGTTTTGGTAATTTGGCTTGGGCTCAGTGGAGTTTGAGGAAAGGAGTTGGGTGGGAGGGGAGCGACTCTTTTCATCTCAGCTGTGTTCACTTATACATATGTTGTTAAGTCAGCTGTTTGCTAACTGACCTACAATGTCTTCAGCTGGGACAGTTTATCTCTCTCTAAGTGATCTCATATGCTTCAGGAATTTAGCCTTGGCTTAAATGACAGTTAAGCAGGACTCAAGGAAAGCAAGTGGGAGCATGTAGTTTCTTGAGGCCTAAGTTCAGAACATGTACACTCTGCAAATTGTCACATTCTATTGGCCAAAGCAAGTCTCAAGACCAGTGCAAATTCAAGGAGTGGAGCTATAGACTCCATCTATTGATACATGACCTAAAAGTCATTTGCAAGGGCAAGGATATGAGATGGAGAACTGAAACCACTGTTTGCCAACAGTCTACTACATGACAGATGCTGTTAAGTTACTGTTAAGTTGCTTCAGTCATGTCTGACTCTGTACAACCCCATAGAAGGCAGCCCACCAGGCTCCCCCGTCCCTGGGATTCTCCAGGCAAGAGTACTGGAGTGGGTTGCCATTTCCTTCTCCAATGCATGAAAGTGAAAAGTGAAAGTGAAATTGCTCAGTCGTGCCTGACTCTTAGCGACCCCATGGACTGCAGCCTTCCAGGCTCCTCCGTCCATGGGATTTTCCAGGCAAGAATACTGGAGTGGGGTGCCATTGCCTTCTCCACATGACAGATACTCTTTCATTTAATCTGTTAGATTAAGAAACTGAAGTTCAACAAATTTAAATAAGTTTTAAAAGGTCATCATCTAGTAAGTGGGCAAATGTTAGATTTCAACCTAGACATTCTAATTCTCACTAGTCAGGTCATGTAGAAATAGATATAATATAACAGTACATGATAAGCAGAAGAATAGAGGCTCAAATAAGACTTTACAGAAGTCTGAGAGAAATAAGACCAGAAAATTTTCAATAAGAGTACTGAAATCTGAGCTGAATCATGAAGGATGAATGATTTAAGAACAGAATTTTGAGTCTAAAAAATACCAACTCCCATTAGTAAACCTATGGAATCTTTTTTTTTACTTTTGATTGTGTGGATCACAACAAACTGTGGAAAATTCTTCAAGAGGTGGGAATATTAGACCATCTGACCTGGCTCCTGAGAAATCTGTATGCAAGTCAAGAAGCAACAATTAAAACTGGACATGGAACAATAAACTGGTTCCAAATTGGGAAAGGAATATGTCAAAGCTGTATATTGTCACCCTGCTTATTTGACTTATATGCAGAGTACATCACGCCTAAATGCCAGGCTGGATGCAGCACAAACTGGAATAAAAGATTGCTGGGAGAAATATCAATAACCTCAGATATGCAGATGACACAACCCTTATGGCAGAAAGTGAAGAAAAACTAAAGAGTCTCCTGATAAAAGTGAAAGAGGAGAGTGAAAAAGTTGGCTTAAAGTTCAACATTCAGAAAAGTATGATCATGGCATCTGGTCCCATCACTTGATGACAAATAGATGGGGAAACAGTGAAACTTTATTTTGGGGGGGCTCCAGAATCACTGCAGATGGTGACTGCAGCCATGAAATTAAAAGACACTTGCTCCTTGGAAGAAAAGTTAGGACCAGCTTATTAAAAAGCAGAGACATTACTTTGTCAACAAAGGTCCATCTAGCCAAAGCTATGGTTTTTCCAGTCATTGTGCATGGATGTGAGAGTTGTACTATAAAGAAAGCTGAGCACTGAAGAATTGATGCTTTTGAAGTATGGTGTTGGAGAAGACTCTTGATTGTCCTATGGACTCCAAGGAGATCCAACCAGTCAATCCTAAAAGAAATTGGTTCTGAATATTCATTGCAAGGACTGAGGCTGAAGCTGAAACTCCAATAGTTTGGCCACCTGATGTGAAGAATTGGCTCATTGAATAAGACCGTGATGGTGGGAAAGATTGAGGGCAGGAGGAGAAGGGGATGATAGAGGATGAGGTGGTTGGATGGCATCACCAACTCAATGGACATGAGTCTGAGCAAGCTCCAGGAGTTGGTGATGGACAAGGAAGCCTGGAGTGCTGCAGTCCATGGGGTTGCAAAGAGTCGGACACGACTGAGCAACTGAACTGATCAGTAAACATATGGAACCTTTTTTGGCTAGAATTTAGATTATTTGAAAACAAAAGTAAATACACTTAGAAATAGAGTCCTTCACAAAAGAGAGCTTTGAATGCCAAGGTAGGGAATTTGAACTTAAAAATTTTTGAGCAAAACATGAACATAAGTTTCAGTTATTTAGCTATTAGGGTATCTTCATGGATACAATTGTTTTGTGAATTTATCCATGGAAAGCTGTATTTTGGAATCACTTTCTCTCCATAGTTTTTCAGCTCCCTTCCACCTTCTTTAAGGACAGATTGTTCCAGGAGTACAGAAACAAGCTAATTTGCTTTCATTCAGATCTGATATTAAGTAGATCAGAGGACTGAGATAGGTTGCTTCCCAACTGGGCCATGTGCAGTGGCACCCAAATTTAAATGTGCCAAGATTAATTGCCTCAGCAATATGGCTACCATATTGGCTCTGGAACAGCTGCAACTCTTTAGACAGTTATTCAGGCCACAAGCTACTGTGTTTATTCTTTTCAGTGTGCTGTGCAAGCATTAACATTACTATTTTCTATGTTCCCTATATGTAAATGTTGAGAGACACTACTCCAGAGGACTTCTGTGACCAGCCTCCCAGAGCCCAGGACTTGCTAATGGAGCTCTATCACTGTGAAAGACTTTTTGGAATTCACAAGGTGAATTTCAAAATTCTCAGGTGGATTCTAGAAATGTCTCTTTTTATTTGGCCACACTACATAGCTTGTAGGATCTTAGTGCCCTGACCAGGGATAAAACCCATGCTCCCTGCATTGGCAGAGTCCTAACCACTTTGTCATCAGGGAATTTCTGAAATGTCTCTTTTTTAAGACCCCCAGGTGACTCTAATGCTCCACCAGGTTTGTGAATCACTATTATAAAAATAGTTCTGTCTAGTAACTGAGTCCTGCAACTTTTTTCCTTTGGCTTATGACACACTACAACTAGGAACCTAAGGGGTCCCACTCCATTCCCTTTCTGACTCCAGCATCACTAATAACCTCTTTAACAATATTGACCACCTTAACAACCTCATTACTATTCAGAGAGACTTTCAATTTTACTCCATTCAAGCTTCTGTTCCATAAGCCACACTTGTGATAATCTGATTTCTCTCTGTGGATCAACTTTGGATAGGACACGAACAGATGTCCAAACACATATTTAGGCCTTTGGGTGACCTAGGAGCTTCATGAACAAGGGCATAAACTTAGATGCATAGCTGTAGAATAAACTGAAGATCTCTGAAGGGACATGAACTAAAGAAGAAAATAGAGACGGAAAAAAAAATCACATTAAAACAAATTGTGGTTGAATGGACAAGACCAAATGAGCCTGATTGTTGGAGAGAGCTGCATTTTCAGTTACACTAGCAGATTCCATTTGAGCATTCTCTCACCCAAAGATAAACCCACCACCATTATCCTAGTCACCTGTATGTTCCAGGAAGAAGAGTCATTTGGAAAGAGGGATGGATTCACAAGGGTGCATCAGCTCTGCTATAGAAACTCCTTCTGAAAAAGCTGGCCATGTCAAGCGGAAAGAGTAAATTAAACCTGGTGGTGATGAAACCCTAGAGGTTCATTCATAGAGACAGTCAGCAGTGGAACGGTTAGTGGCCTGGGGGTGTGGAGTGCTGTTGTCTAGAGGAGGTCAGAAGGAGGCCAAGTGGTGGCACAGACAGCAAAGCTTGTGAGTGACAGAGTGAAAGTGGCCAATGAAGCAGGGTAGTGTCTGTACTGGATGGTGGAATGAGGGATTGTAAAGATTTGTAAAGGTATAAGCAAGTTTGATTACATTTGTTGATTACCTTTATTTTAACTAGGTAAAGTATGGATTGTGTCAGCAGTCAAAACTGTTCTGATTCTCATGGAATCCACATTTCAGTAGTGTATTTTATAAAGAAAACCCCATCCTTTGGAATATTCAGAGAGAATGATTAAAAATAAGAATCCCTGGCAGGTGATGGTAGTAGTGGTAAGGGATAAAGACTATTTCATGTTAGTCGATTAGTGGAGTCTCAGAGCATTGCTAATGAGGGAAGAGATAAATGCTAACATTATTTTAAGCAAAACACAGTTAAAAAGGCAAAAGTCCTTAATTCAAATGATATAGTCCTTGGAAGAAAAGTTATGACCAACCTAGATAGCATACTCAAAAGCAGAGACATTACTTTGCCAACAAAGGTTAGTCTAGTAAGGCTATGGTTTTTCCAGTGGTCATGTATGGATGTGAGAGTTGGACTGTGAAGAAAGCTGAGCGCTGAAGAATTGATGCTTTTGAAGTGTGGTGTTGGAGAAGACTCTTGAGAGTCCCTTGGGCTGCAAGGAGATCCAACCAGTCCATTCTGAAGGAGATCAGCCCTGGGATTTCTTTGGAAGGAATGATGCTAAAGCTGAAACTCCAGTACTTTAGCCACCTCATGTGAAGAGTTGACTCATTGGAAAAGACTCTAATGCTGGGAGGGATTGGGGGCAGGAGGAGAAGGGGACAACAGTGGATGAGATGGCTGGATGGCATCACTGACTCGATGGACGTGAGTCTGAGTGAACTCCAGGTGTTGGTGATGGACAGGGAGGCCTGGCATGCTGCGATTCATGGGGTCACAAAGAGTCGGACACGACTGAGTCACTGAAATGAACTGAGTATGTAACCACAAACATTTGAGGATTATCTCTGTTCTGGATTATTCTAATCACACATCACTGTATGCAAACAAAAACTAACTTGAAATTACATTTTTAGCTCTGAATGGTGACCCATGTTCTTATTTTTAGCAACTTTGAATTAAGCATTATTGATCTTTATAATGATTCTTGAGAATATAGAAATTAATTAAATACAGCTCCTGGCCTTATTGGGCTCACAGTCTCACAGTCCACACTCATAAAAAACAAATATCCATAATGACTCATTTGCTGTCTTTGAAGTGTGTACAAATTCCCAAAGCAAATATCTCACTATGTCTATTGGGAAGTCAGAGAAATCTCAATAAAGGAGGTACTATTTGTGCTGCCTTTTTTTTAAGATTTTTTTTTATGTGGCCCATTTTTGAAATCTTTATTGAATTTATTACAATATTGCCTCTGTTTAATATTTTGGTTTTGGCCACAAGGCATGTAGGATCCCAGCTCCCCAGTTAAGGACTGAACCTGCACCTCTTGCGTTGAAAGGTGAAGTACTAACCACTGGAACACCAGGGAAGTCCCTGTGCTGGTTTTTGAAGGATAAGCCAAACTAATATCCACCAGTCAACAAAGGAGATGAGGGGCACTTCTGGGTGGAGAAACAGGACTCCCACAGGAGTGGCAATGTCCAAGACCATGGAGAATTTAGAGAACCAAAGATAACTTCCATATGGTTAGAAAAACCAGTTTAGAAAACCCTTAGCTTATTTCAGGCTTACTTCAAGGCAACATAGATTTTGATTCTGAGCTGTATCAAATACAGTTACTTTCAGGTTGCATTACGTTAGGATGCTTAATTAGGAAAGACTTCGTTGGTGCTATATTTCAAAGGGAAGTTTTTTTTTTTAACCATCCATATTTTCTGTTAAGACAGAATATATATATATACACACACGATTTTTTAAATAAATATAATAACAATAAGCACTTTATGCTTGCCAATCTGATCTGTTGAGTAGTTCTTAGCAGGTTGGTCGTTTGATCTGCCACACAGCAACTTGCTCTCAGCAACACCACAGGCTTACTAAGCATTTTTATAATTATTTAGACTGACTACAGGCACTACTAAATTACAGTTGCACTATTCTAAATTTAGCAGGTGTAAACACACTCAGTGAATCACAATGATTACAGCTGCAAAATCATCTCCTGTGACTCCCATTTCACCTTTAGGAGAGAGGTTGAGTAAACATGGATTAAATAATATTTTAAAAGTGGAACAACATGGTAGGAACTCATGGGAAGGCCTAGAACATTATGCCAAATCATGGCTCAAGCTGTAGCAATTAGGCTATATGGAAAAGGATTATCAACTGCGGAGTGTTATGGAAATACAATGAATGAAGTTTTTGTGGATTTCCTACTTGTGACTACTTCTCTCTAGACCTGCACTGTCCCATGCATGTAGCCACTAATCAAATGCAGCTACTTTGTATTAAATCAGATTACATAGAATTTAAAATTCAGCCCCTCATTTGCATTAGATGTGGTTCAAGTTCTCAAAAGAGAATAAGCTATTGGTTTCCATGTCGAACATACAAATGCAAAACTTTATTTATCAACACAGAAATTTCTGCTGGGGAGCTCTGTGGACAAAGAACATGTGGTACATGTACACAGTGGAATATTACTCAATCATAAAAAAAAGAATAAAACAATGCCATTTGTAGCTACATGGATGGATCTGAAGATTATCTATGGAGTGAAGTCAAGACGTAGAAAGACAAATATCATTTAATATCACTTATATATGGACTCAAAGAAAAACCAGTGCAAATGAACTAATTTACAAAACAGAAATAGAGTCACAGATGTAGAAAACAAACTTACGGTTATAAGAAGGGAAAGAGAGAGAAGGATCAATTAAGAGGTTGGGATTGACAAATATGCATTAGTATATATAGATAACTAATAAGAACCTACTGTATAGCACAAAGACCTCTACCCAGTGCTCTGCAATGACCGATCTGGGAAAGAATCTACAAAAGAGTGGATATGTATATGTGTGTATGTATGTGTGTGTGTGTGTGTTTATAACTCACTTTACTGCACACCTGAAACACAATATTGTAAATCAACTATACTCCAATAAAAATTATTAAAAAAAATAAATTATATCTTAAGTCATTCAGTCTTTTGGCAAATACACCCCAGGTCTTCTGCTTGATCCTAGAAGCATTTGGGGTTGGGAGGCTAGGAGCATTTGGGGTGGGAGAGCAGGAATAAAGTCATGAGGAGCCCCAAATAAATGAACTCTGTGTGTGTATGTTTTACTTTCTTGGGTTCCAATATAAAGTCCCATAGCAGAGTTTCAATAAATATATGTTTAAAAAGGTACCAGTTGGTATAAATTATCTATTTTCAGTCAAATCCTTTCTTGGCCATTTTAATATTCAATCTGCTGTAAAATGCGTTAGGATAATCTATCGAATCATGTTGCAAAGACATCCAAATCCATCTAAATCACTTATTTTTCGATGCAAAGCATTTCACAGGACAGATGCTATGGTAGGAAAGAGATATTAAGATATATTGGAATTTATTTCCCTCTTATTCATCCAGGCGATAAAGGATATAATTACTTTACAAAGACCTTAAAAATCTAGCCCAATGCTCTATTCCAGCCTCATCTTCCATGAAACTGGTTTACTCACTCACCCTGAATATACCTTGCTCTCTCCAACCTCTGCACAACACTAACTCATTTCCTCTCCCCTGCTGCTAAGTCACTTCAGTTGTGTCCAACTCTGTGCGACCCCATAGATGGCAGCCCACCAGGTTCCCCCGTCCCTGAGATTTTCCAGGCAAGAACACTGGGGTTGCCATCTCCTCTCCCCTAGCATCTTTTAAACCTATCCCCAACCTCAACAAGCCAAAATCCCACTACTGTCTAATAGCAGAGCCATATCTTTTTCTTTAAGACTCTTCTTCCCTCTCTTAACCTAATTTGCCTATTCCCATCTCTAAGTAAATCTCTGCTTAGAGGAGTTCCCTAAGCATTTAGCACAGGACCTTACTGATAACAGATTTTTAGTATACACTTGGAAAATGAAAGTGCAAATTCTAATTTAAAAGAACAAGCTTATGATGACAAATATTTTAGTAGTACTTCTACAAACTTCTACAAAGTTGAAGTAAAGTTATGACAGAAAGTGAAAAGGAACTAAAGAGCCTCTTGATGAAGGTGAAAGTGGAGAATGAAAATGCTGGCTTAAAACTCAACATTCAGAAAACGAAGATCTTGGCATCTGGTCCCATCACTTCATGGCAAATAGATGGAAAAACAATGGAAACAGTGACAAGACTTTATTTTCCTGGGCTCCAAAATCACTGCAGGTGGTGACCGCAGCCATGAAATTAAAAGATACTTCCTCCTTGGAAGAAAACCTATGACAAACTTAGAGAGCATATTAAAAAGCAGAGACATTACTTTACTGACAAAGGTCCATCTAGTCAAAGTTATGGTTTTTCCAGTAGTCATGTATGAATGTGAGAGTTGGACCAAAAAGAAGGCTGAGCACCAAAGAATTGATGCTTTCAAATTCTGGTGCTGGACTCTTGAGAGTCCTTGGACAGCTAGGAGATCAAACCAGTAAATCCCAAAGGAAATCAACACCAAATATTGACTGACGCTGAAGCTGAAACTCCAACACTTCAGCTACCTGATGTGTAGAGCCCACTAACTGGAAAATATCCTGATGCTGGGAAAGATTGAGGGCAGGAGGAGAAGGGGGAGGCAGAGGATGAGATGGTTGGATGGCATCACTGATTCAATGGACATGGATTTGAGCAAACTCTGGGAGATAGTGGAGGACAGGGAAACCTGGTATGTTGCAGTCCATGGGGTCACAAAGAGTCGGCAAGACTTAGCAACTGAACAATAACAACTTCTACAAAGTTTCTGTTTACTTTTAACACATTTTGCCCTCACAAAATTCCTGTGAATTAAATGGTGTTATCCCCATTTTATGGATGAGAAAACTTGAGATCCAGACAAAAGAAGCAGCCTGACATGTTTCAGCCTTTGTCCTAACAGAAATGCTACACTCAATAGACTGTTTGAAGCGAGTTCAATGAAGGTGCCTATTCAACTACAGAGTGTGACAGGGTTAAGGGCAATAGTAAAGCTCCCAGAGATCCTTATAATGTGAGAAGCATTAGCACCTCTCTGCCTGGAACAAGGTTAGGGAGTTGCTTCCAGAACCTGCAAAGAGCTATACCAAGAGGAGGACCATCTCCTGACACTCAGTTTCCAAGAACAGGGAGCTCTCCAGCCTCAGTCTAGCATGAGTAAGTGAGGTAGCAGGACATAAAGAAATGCCTTTCCTTTTTTACCCTTTGATGGTCCCCTTTGGTCACACCCAACCAGAAGGCAGACAGTAGAGGCCTAGACAGCAATCCATGGAGGTCAGTCTCACAGGACTCAGGCAGGGCATGATGTTGGGAGTATGATCTATGCTGGAAGAGAACGGAGGTAGAAAGAAAAACTCTCTTTACCCCACATTTAAAGTCACACAGCTATTAGGTTATAGAAAATGATCCAGGACCCAGAAATTCTGTTCTTTTTACTTGGGTACACCTTTGGCACATAATAAATAACTCTGCAAATAACCTTGGAAGGAAAGGACAAGCTATTTGTGTGTGTGTACATACTATGTTGCCTTAAATTGAAACTTCCATCCAAATATAAGGATTACATCTTGCATGACTTTGAACAAGTGATTTAATTGTGCAGACCTTAGTTTCCTAATCTGCAAACTAGAATCAATAGTACCTTACAAGCTGTGGCAGGGGCTAAATGAGATGATAATTATAAAATGCTACCATGGTGCTTAGTAGATGCTCTACTTATTTCAGTTATTTTCTTACACTTTTAAAATATTCTTTATATAACCAAACCCAAACACAGGGTCACATTCACACTAGAATCTCAGTAAGTAGATACTGCTCAAATACAAATTGATTAACCAAGAAAAGCAAAATAGAGAATTCCGGAGAGTTGAGACATAAACCCATGTACTTATAGTCAATAATCTATGACAGAAAGGGCAAGAATATATAATGGAGAAAAGACAATCTCTTCAATAAGTTGTACTGGGAAAATTGGATAGCTAATATAAAAGAATGAAATTAGCACATTCTTCAATACCATATACAAAAATAAACTCAAAATGGATTAAAGACCCAAATGAAAGATTAGATAGCATAAAACTCCTAAAGAAAAGCATAGGCAAAATATTATTTGACATAAATCGCAGCAATATTTTTTGGATCTGTCTCCTAAAGTAAAGGAAATAAAAGCAAAAATAAACAAATGGAACCTAATTAAACAAAAGTTTTTCCACTACAAACAAAAGGACAGCTTACTGAATGGGAAATGGTACAACAGGGGTTACTATCCAACATACATAAATGCTCATTGACTCAACACCAAAAAAAAAAAAAACCCTAAAAATATGATTTAAAAACAGTCAGAAAAACTGCATAGACATTTGCCAAGTAGGAAATGCATATGGCCAACAGGCACACGAAAAGATGCTCAACATTACCAATCATCAGAGAAATGCAAATCAAAACCACAATGAAGTACCACTTCACACTGGTCAGAATGGCCATCATCAAAAGCACTGTAAAAAAATAAATTCTGGAGAGGGTGTGAAAAAAAGGGAACCCTTCTACACTGTTAGTGAGATTGTAAATTGGTGTAGCCACTCTCAGAAACAGAATGGAAGTTTCATAAAAAACTAAAAATACAACTGTCATATGACCCAGGAATTTCACTCATGAACATATATCTAAAAAAAGAAAAAAGTAGAGACCACAATTTGAAAAGATACATATACCCTGATGTTCATAGCAGCATTAATTACAATTGCCAACATATGGAAGCAACCTAAGTGTCCATCAACAGATAAATGGATAAAGAAGATATAGTGTGTGTGTGTATATTTATATATACATATATATATATATATATATATATATATATATATATAGATGCAATGGAATACTACTCAGTCATTTAAAAAAAGAATGAAATTTTGGCATTTATAGCAACATGGATGAACTTTCAGGGTATTATGTTAAGTGACATAAATCAGATGGAGAAGCAAACACTATATGATTTCACTTAGATGTGAAATCAAAAAAAAAAAAAAATACAAGAAACTAGTGAATATAACAAAAAATAAGCAGACTCAGAGATACAAACTAGTGGTTACCAGTGGCAGGGGGCAATATAAAGGTTGGGGAGTGCGAGATGTAAACTCTTGGGTGCAAGATAGGCTGAAGGATGTATCATACTACATGAGGAAAATAGTATTTTATAATAACTATAAATGGAAAGTAACCTGCCAAAAGTGTGTAAATTTTTTTTAAAAAAATGGAAAGCAAACTATGATCAGAGTCTCTTAGAAATATTTGGAAAGCAGCCTATCATAGTCTGATTATAAGGTTAATTTATTGCAAATTATTTCTATAGAAATGTCACCATAAGGGAAGTGGAGGTTTAGATATGGTTCCCTTGTACCAGAAAATTCTTGTCTATCAGGAAAGATAGACATATAAACAGCTAATTACACTACAGTTTAAGTGACTCATTGTAGGCAGGTAGAGCATGGAGAAGGAAGTCCCAGCCAGGAGTCAAGGAAATCTTAAGAAAACTATAGCAAATATTTGAGTTGAGCCTTGGAGAATGTGTAAGAATGTGTTTGAAGACTGAACACGAGAGAATGAAAGAAAAGTCCAAAAAAAAAAGCAAAAGTAAAAGAGATACTGTGTACAAAATTGTGTCAACTTTTCCCCTGTTTTCTTACAAACATAATTGAGAGAATTGTCTGGAAATATAGCTCTAATCACCCCCCACCGTGAATGCAGAGTTTCTTTGAAGATAATTATATCTAAAAACACCATGCCAATGGCGGATTCTATTCCACAATATGTTAGTGTTTTAATAGAACAGATTGCCCCACATTTTATTTAAAAAACATTTGGTTCCCTAAAAAAAAAAAAAAAAATCCATCATAGGGTCCTGTGGTTTCCCATATTTCCTGGAACCCTTACCTCCTAGGTGGACATTTATTATAGTTTGGGAAGGTGGACAGATGTAAAAGTCCTATGTAAGCTCTTTACAAATGTGAGTTACCATTATTATTCACTGACTTTAAAGTGAAATTGAAAAAGTGTGTTCTATTACTTTGGTCTTCTCAACCCCATGGGAGATTTGTTTTCCATGCTCTTTCCTTTCTTCTAAAATCTGTCCAAGCTCAGTGGTCCAATGGCCCGTGGCCATTTAAAGCAAGATTGAGAAAGTGCTTCTCATTTTGGCAATGGAATTTGGGAATTGGCCAGCCCAACTTACTTCTGCGATTTTAATGCAAAGCACTCAGCAAATTAAACTTGTTGATTATAAAATATTTTCCATTTGCTCCAGTGTTGGTACTTTTTATAGACTTACTTACAGTGAAAGAAAAGTGCAAAGTAAGAATATGTATGTGTAGTTTTCCAGACTCACAATGATTGCCTAGAGGCAAACGGCAAGATAGAACCTGAAGTAGCTTGTGGTCTTTTTCTCCCACCTCTTGTTCAAAAGACAAGTTTCATCGCCTGGAGCTTCACTACCTATAACCTAAGCATGAGAATTTCATTCCTGAGAAAAAGTATAGCTGGGAATATACCTATAATTCTTTAATTCATTTACATACTCACTGAACCTTTACCTAGCAATTCTGGGAGATATCAGGCATCATGCAGAATCTGGGACTGTAAAGATAAATATGAACTAGGCCTAGCCCCTCAAAGAGCTCACCATCCAATGAGTGGGACACACATCACTGTCACATCTGACTCTTCTGTGACACCATGGATTATAGCCCACCAGGCTCCTTTGTCCATGGGATTTTTCTAGGCAAGAATACTGGAGTGGGTTGCCATTTCCTTCTCCAGGGGATCTTCTGTGCCCAGGGATCAAACCTGATTTTGCTGCATTGGCAGGCGGGTTCTTTACTGCTGAGCCACCAGGGAAGCATGAGATGCATGTAGTAATCAGATAATTATGAAAGAATGAGGTAATATGCATTCAGTTTCTGAGGGCACCATCAACAAGCCATTAAACTAACATTTGTCCTAGAGTGGAATAAGCTGCCAGTGAAATAGTGAACAGTAGACCTTGACATATTTAACCAGAGGCTAGAATATTCAAATCTGAGTCACTGTAGATGGATTCTACACTGGAAAGATATACAGACTAGATTAGATTTTTGTGATAGCAACACTACTGACATTTTGGGTGAGATAATTCTTTGTTGTGAAGGTTGTTTGTGTATCCCTGGCCTATACCCACTAGATGCCAGGAGTACCACCCACTAACTGTCAATCAAAAATGTCTACAGACATTATCAAATGGCTCCTGGGGGCAAAATTACTCCCAGTTGAGAACCTCTGTACCAGATGGTCTTCAATGTTTCTTCCATGTTTAGGAACTGAACTAGCAGCCCAGTTGATGTGGTTGTAACCTTCAGGGAACACTCATTTCTTCTAGCAGATATTAGAATTCCTTAGGTCTGACCACAGCTCTGCAACCACATGCTTGTTTAAAAAGAAAAAAAAAAAAAAAAAAAACCCTAGAAAGAGAAAATCTCGAACCATAGGTCTCAAAGCCACAAATACCATCTAACTTCAATATTGTAATGCAACTTTGGCTTAGTCAGTGTAAATTGAATACAGATATTCTGTGCTCAAGAAGTTACACTTCCTGGGAGCCAGAGTTACTGACTGACAGAAGTTAACCTTGGGCATCATCAGTACTTAAAATAGGAAAATGCATTTTAAACTGTGTTGTCCATAACCCCTCCTTCCATCAGAGGAATTCTGTATGTTATTTTATTTGTCTATCCTTCTGTGCCACTGAAAAGACCAGAAATGTTTGGAAGAACTACTGGACTTGAGTCTGGAGCTTGCGTTCTATCCTAGTCAGATCATTAAACTTGCTGTGTTAATTTGGACAAATTACATCATACATTGTCTCGCTTATTCATTGAACGTTTCCCAAGGGCCTGCTGTATGTGAGAAACTACAACTGCTGGCTGGGAACACACAGGGAACGGCACAGCTCTCCCACCGGTTGCTCACAATAGGGAGGAAGGGGCACAAGTACCATCTCCTATGTGATGATGTTGGTATCACTGTCGCACCACTCAGGGAAATTACAACTCCATCTGCTTACTTGCACATTGACTAGGGGGCCATTTTCTTTCTCCATGCCTCTGTCCTCATCAAGTCATCCAGCATCCCTCTCTCTTCTCTGTCAGTTCACACTGATTGGGACTAACCATGCCCAGTCATGTTGAAGGGCAAGCTGTCCATCAGGTGAAATATCCCTGCTCAAGGAGAGTTTGTTCTATATTCCTGTCATTTTTTCCCCCCTTGGGTCCCAGTGAAAGTTGCTCTTTCTGTCTTTCAGAAAAGTAATTCTTATCTAGTGGGCTTCCCTAGTGGCTCAGATGGTAAAGCATCTGTCTGCAATGCAGGAGACCTGGGTTCGATCCCTGGGTTGGGAATATCCCCTGGAGAAGGAAACGGCAGCCCACTTCAGTATTCTTGCCTGGAAAATCCCATGGACCAACCTACCTTCCAAGGGGTCGCAAAGAGTCGGACACGACTGAGCAACTTCACTTTCACTTTCTTTCACTTTCTTCCCATGTATCCTTCTGCTATTTAAATCACTACTTTCCCTTTTCACTTTTCTTCCCCCATGTCTGAGAACTATCTAATCTCAGAGACTCTGCATGCATGCATGTAAAAACTTGAGACTCTACCTCAACCACAGGATTAGAAAAATTCTCCAAATCTGTATTTTGCTTCACTTTTAGACTGGGAGAAAGAGATGGTCCTGAGGACAAGTGAGAGCAGAAGGTGAGGGAAACACCCAAGAAAAAATGAAGTCAGTGCTAGCAAGATAGATCCATGACATCCTTGTGATAATTGATATGAGAGTGGTAAACTCAGAGAGCTAGGAACCATGGCCCCTCCCAAGAAACTGCGGTTGGCAATGTGACCATCAGTTTGTAACCATGTATGCTTTATCCAACAGCAAAGTATTATTTCTAACTGATGGAGATGGATAAATGGAAGATCATCAACAAAAGCTTCAAGTTAGGTTTTTATTTATTTTCCCTTTCAGGGCCACAAAATCTTCCAGTATAAAAATCAAAACTTTATTAGGGAATCTCTTAGGTCTGGTAGAGCATTAATATTCTATTATTCAGTGTGACCTGGATTCCTTTTCCCACCAATATCTCTGCTGTACCTCTCTCTCTTAAGAAGCTGGTTAATCCAGGTGTGGAGGCTGCAGGATTAGTTGAAAAGAAAAAAGACAGACTCTCCAGGGAAGGAATTCAGTAACATGTGGATAATATCAAGATTTAGGGACCTCTCATATCTTGCAAAATTTTTTAATAACATTCTTCAAAATGTAGATTCATTTCCTTGGGTTATGTAGAATTCCTTTAATTGAACTTTGGAAACAAATGAGTAGGGATCATGGTGATAAATTAAAATTTCCAATTTTTAATCCACTGTATAGGTCCACCTAAACCTTCATCCTCTGGGTCGAAATTCTCAAGGGGAGAATCTACCCACTTTCAAAGGGTTCCCCCGAGAGTCTAAGGCACTCTTAAGTAAGCAAAGCTACCTTTTGTGACTTTATAGCATGGACTTCAAGTCAAACTTAAGTGGATATCCTAGCACCTCCACTTAATAGCTGCTGTGACATTGGGTATAAAAACTGAGCCTCAGTTTGCCTGTGAAGTTAAGAAACTAAATACACCTTCCAGAGTATTGTCAGAGCAGTACATACTTCATGGTAGGTGCTTCTTCTTTTATCCATACATTCTAACATCCAACCTATGTGTGCTGTGTTAAGTTGTTTCAGTCGTGTCCGATTCTTTGCGACCAGATGGACTGTAGCCCGCCAGGCTCTTCTGTCCATGGGATTCTCTAGGCAAGAATACTGGAGTGGTTTGCCATTCCCTTCTCCTTCTTCCCGACCCAGGGATCAAGCCTGTGTGTCGTACATCTCCTGCATTGGCAGGTAGGTTCTTTACCACTAGCACCAGTCCATAGTAGGCATTTATTAAATGTTAACTTCATTCGCCTTCTCACTTCTTATATTCCTTTTTTAAAAGGGGCTTTAATAGGCTCTTGTATCAGGCCACAGAGATATCTTCTACCTACCATAATTAAGCAACTTGAGAAATCCTGTGAGGTCGATAAATTTGGAAAATGCTTACATAAAACAGAATTTAAAATGGCAAGTCCTGCCATCAGAAGCCAGTAAAAGTCAATTGCTTTATGCGACACCTCTACAAATGGCATTATGTCATTGTATAATATTAGTAAGAAATTGTAAGATTTTGTTCAGGCCTATAAAATGTAATGAGTCTCACATCATATACCAATATAAAAATAAATTGAAAAAATACTAATACTTTAAAAAGAAATAAAAAAAACAAGCTTCTAACATCTTGGCTTTTTCTGTATTTGAGGAAATTTAGCCTATAGAGAAATGGATTTAAATGTTTCTCAGTGTAGTTGGCTTTCTCTCTCTCTTTTTTTTCCCCTTTCTTTTTATTATTTTTTCATCTTTGCCTTTTCTACTTAACTGGGAACATACAAAATCTGTTTCAGAAATCGGATGGCCTTGGCTGAAAAATTCTCCTAATGCATAAAAAAGAACTTTAAATGTTCAAAAAAAATGGAAAGTCTACATGGTGCCAATAAAAGATGGATTTATTCATCTGGGCTAAGGTACAGGACATTAACTTTCACAGACGCAGTTCTTCACCAGCAGTTCACACTAAACCAACCTGAAAAGTCTTTGTAAACCCAAAGAAACGAGTCTGTGTTTATCTGGCCCTAGAGCAGTGTTGCTTTTGGTAAAAAATAGTGATAGGTGAACCCAAAAGTATCCAATAAGTACATCTGTTAGGCAAGGCTGAATGCCTATTGGTTCTGGAGTGGAAGGAAGTGATCGTTCTGACACTCTGCCACACTACCAAAAATCTGTTTTACATCTGTATTAAATATGATCCGGAAAATGGAAGAAGTCATCTCACAGCTCCCCCACAGTGCAATTGCAGGGATGTGAGCAAACATGTCTATTAGGAATAATATATAACAAGAGCTGAGCCATTTGGTTCTCTAAATAAACTGTCTGCATATTTGGGGAAGGGAAAAACAAATGTGGTATGTTTGGCTCAAAGAATGAGCTCTGTTTTTCTTTCTTGTCAGAATTAACATTCAGTGATGCAGATGAACTGGACACCCTTGGGGATGGAGTAGATTTGCTAGCTCAAAATGGAAACAGCATGGAGTGGTTTAAGCCCAGAAGGAACGCTTGGGTCCACACAGACCAAGTCAAGTCAACAGTAGTCTGGGAGAAATCCAGAGTTAAATAGAAACCTATAGGTCCTCTCTTCAACCTTTGACTCAGTGATGGAATCCCCTTGTCAGATGGTTGGGAAATGGTCATCCAGCCATCAGTTGAACCTTTTCCAAGCACAGGGAACACATATTCATGTGTAGCTCTATGTATAATCCTCCATGTATATTATCACTATCATTACCATGTGGATCATGACTATTTTTAGCAAATTTACAGCAACTGTTGTAACTCCCAAGGAGAGACAAATCAGGAATGGTTATGAAGGCTCATTTCCTTACTCTTGTCAGTTGTTTTGCTGAAAGACAAATATGGGATGGTTATGAAGGCTCATCTCCTTATGCTTGTCAGTAGTTTTGCAGAAAGATAACTCACCATTGCTGAGCTCTATGGAAGCAGACTGATAACAGAGGCTGCATCTAGACGCTCTTACCCTTATAAGCAGAGTCAGTCCGCTCCTCCATTTGCATAGGAAGAGGGTTATAGGGTAGGTCCTGTATATTGGAAGACCTTTTCTGATGCATCCAGTAGTACTATCTGCCTGAGCCAACTCTGTGCAGAATGAGAACCCAGAGCATTGTGTGTATATACTCAGGGCTAAGCATATTAGATTTATTATAACCTTTGCGTGTATGATAAGATGCTTCAGTTATGTCTGACTCTGTATGACCCCATGGACTGCAGCTTGTCAGGCTCCCCTGTCCGTGGGATTCTCCAGGCAAGTATACCAAAGTGGGTTGCTGTGCCCTCCTCCAGGGGATCTTCCTGACCCAGGGATCAAACTGGCATTTCTTACATCTAATCTGCACTGGCAGGCAGATTCTTTACCACTAGCCCCACCTGGTCCTCTGAGGATAGACACTGTACTTACGTCTCTTTGGAACAGGAGGAACCAAAGTCTAAGAAGAGATGACTAGTCATGGTGAAAACTGGGCCTTCTAGACAAAAGCCACATTCACAACTCTGTATGTAGATGGCCATCACTGGTGGAGCAGACAAAGGAAAATCTTAAAATCAACCAGGACTGGGTTCAAACCCTGACTCTTTCCCTTATGGTGAACAACAGCAGGTACTTTCTTAGCCTCTTGGAATCTCAAGTCCTTGTCAATAAAATGGTAAGCGTATTTTTTCATAGATTTTAATGATCACTGTGGACGGTGACTGTGGCCAGGAAATTAAAAGACTCTTGCTCCTTGGAAGGAAAGCTATGACAAACTTAGACAGCATATTAAAAAGCAGAGACATCACTTTGCTAATAATGGTCTTTATATTCAAAGTTATGGTTTTTCCATTAGACATGTACGGATCTGAGAGTTGGACCATAAAGAAGGCTGAGCACTGAAGAATTTATGCTTTCGAATTGTGAGGCTGGAGAAGACTCTTGAGAGTCCCTTGGATTGCAAGGAGATCACACCAGCCAATCCTAAAGGAAATCAACCCTAAATATTGGAAGGACTGATGCTGAAGCTGAAATTTCAATACTTTGGCCACCTGAGCCAAAGAACCAATCCATTGGAAAAGAATGGTGCTGGGACAAATTGAAGGCAAAAGGAGGAGGCAGCAGAGGATGAGATGATTTGATAACATCATCTACTCAATGAACATGAATTTGAGCAAATTCCAGGAGATAGTGAAGGACAGGAAGCCAGGCATGCTGCAGTCCATGGAGTTGCAAAGAGTCAGACATGACTTAGAGACTGAAAAAAAAAATGTTATCAGGTATATATCAAGGATGGTAAGCAGGAATTTTTCTATTCCCCTCGAGTTGGAAGGGGAAGTAGGACTCCAAACAGAGAGGGGGAAAGTATCCAATATTATAGGACAAGAACAGCCAAAAAGCTGCCAACACCTGGGCCTTTCTCAGTGCTCAGTGAGAAGTAGGCTAATACCTCCGGTATCACCTATTATCTTCCAGTTCTCTTTTTCCTCAAATTTAAGATGGTAAATGATGGGGTGAAGGGGGGGGAGTGAGCATCATGAGAGTTCTGAGTAGTTGATTTAGTAGGGGGAATACTGCTGCTTTTTCTTTTTCATCCCAAAGCTGATGAGAGAGGTGCCAAGAGAATCAGTGCCAAGGAATAGGATTGCCTTCAAGGAGGAGAGACTTGCACCCCTTCCCTGCTTAGACAACTGCTTATGTGATGAAGTTTTGATCCTCCAAGGGCCTCTTTGAGAAAGGAGTAAGAGGGTTGTAGGAAGATGGTAGGGTGCAGAATGGAGACTTCAAACAGGTTCATACCCACCACTTGATGTGGTAAAAGTGGCTAACTTTCCTGAGGCTCCATAGACTCCAGAGAAGGTGATTTGGCGTCTCCATGCCAGCGCCACCCCAGAGAGCAACGCCACACCAGCATGAGAAACATGGGAAACCTGGCTGTGAGAGGGTGAAGTATGTTTCTAATTGTATAGATGTAGTTGTATTGCATGGTGCAAAAACAGAGAGTAGGTATAGAATACACAAACTGTAAACCTGTGCAAGAACATACATAGGAGTCCTACAAGAAAGGCTTTGTTTAGACACCTGCCACACAGACCAATCTGCTGAGGAGCAGTAACAACGTGTGACAGAAGACATAACTGCAGACCTGGTTAAATATGAGTACTTCCCCCACTTCCTCTAAACCCTTCCTCCTGTGGAAGCAGAACAGGATGGAGAGGAGGGAGAAGGGTGAGGAATGAAAATGTGGAAGCCTGGATCACACCCCCAACACATATACATAGACCACCTGGCTGTAGTTCTCCAGAGCCATAGGTCAAACTTGAACCAGAAGGTGAGGAGGGGATGGTTAGTCAGTTTGAAATGTAATGTTATACTGGACCAAATTTTTAATAATTTAAAGTGATTGGAAAATCATAGCACTCATCACAAGACTTAATAGAGGATGATAAGAGTGGCACATCTGGGAGCAGTGATTGGGAAAAAAAGTCTTTCATGTCTATATCCAGCTAAATTTAGACTATTACTGCTTTATCCAGTAACATATGTCAAATACTGGGCAAATAATATCTCCTCAAAAAATGTTAGTTCTCTCTTCTTTTTACATTATTAATACAATATGTATTTTTTTTCTTCTCTGGTTATAACATGAATTACAATTCTTCAAAGAAAAAAACTGGAAAATGCAGAAAAATATTGAGAGCACAATGAACATTAACCAGAGCCCTCCTCCTACCTTTGGAAGCACTGTTGAGCAGCTCATTTGGGAAATTGTTCTTTATCAACCCACATCTGTTCCCTGATATTTCCATGCACTGGTCCTAAATTTGCCTTCTGAAGACACATGATCTTAGTCCCCACCTCCCTCTATGTGACTCTCTTAAATATGTAAAAAGAGAGAGCCTTATTTTTTGCCCCTGCCCCTTTGTAACAAAAGAAATATTGTTCCATTTTTTCCACCATTCTAAATGTCTCCTGGTTTACAGTCCTTTCCTATTGCAGTCAATCAACCTCTGAAGATGTCTTGCTATGCCAATGTCATTTTTAAAGATGATGCAGAAGCAAGCCAAGCCCCAAACTTGAGGCAAGAAGATTATTACCTCCTTCATTTGAACACTCTTCTTAAATTTCTGTCATTGAGTACAGCCAAAGAACACAAAGAGACCAATTTGTCAAGATGAATATATTGCCTTCATTAATGCTGACCTATTTTCTTCCTCAAAACTTCTCAAGGCAAAAGGAAGGATCTGGCTGCCTAATTTTGAGATTTTCCCAATTCAACAGAGAAATTTTTGTCAGCCTCTTTAAAGTAATAGAGATGCTTGACATCTAGGGGTAGAAATAAATTATTTTGGAAAATATATGCCAAGACAGTTGAAAGTTCTTTTTTTCTTCATTCATTCCTTCATAAGTTGTGAATAAGAAGTGTAAATTCTAGAGGTTAGAGTTTGGTAAGAAGCATAGTTAAATTCTTTCAACCCTCCTTCCACTACAGTGCCCAATTGATAGTCATACTATGCACTAACTCAACTTTTATTTTTTAATTTACTGTCCTATTTTTTCTTCCTAAGGTGGAAAAACAAAGAGACACAGCAGTGGGGAAAACCTCCTACATAGGTCATGTGAGCTAAACACAAAATTTATATGTGTTCCTAAAAATGTATATGTTGAAGATCTAAGCACTGGTACCCATTTAAAGAGGTATGTGTGTGCTAAGTCACTTCAATTGTGTCCCACTCTTTGTGACCCAATGGACTGTAACCCACCAGGCTCCTCTGTCCATAGGATTCTCTAGCTAAGAATACTGGAGTGGGCTCTCAGGCCCTCTTTCAGGGGATCTTCAAGACCCAGGAATCAAAAAAACATTTCTTAGTCTTCTGCATGGGCAGGTGGGTTCTTTACCACTAGCACCACCAGGGAAACCTATTTAAAGAGGTAATTAAGTTGAAATGATGTCACTGGAGTGGCCTTTAATCCAATATGACTGGTGTTCTTATAAGAAGAGATCAGGGCATAGACACACACATTGAGGAAAGACCACGTGAAGACACAGGGAGAAGACAGTCAGCTGCTAGTTGAGGAGAGAGACCTCAGAAGAAACCAAGCCTCCCAACACTTTGATCGTGGACTTCTAGTCTCTAGAACTGTGAGAAACAAGTTTCTGATTTTTAAGCCAGCCAGTCTTCAGTATTTACAGCAGCCCTAGCAGACTGATACAGTGAGGAAATGAATGCCAGTGAGAATATGAAGAGAAAAGGTCATTTACACATCCTCTGCCCTTTTACCTTCCCCCTAGAGATCATGACACATCCCTGGGTTCGATCTAGATCTCATTTCTTTAAGAAGTGTGCATTTCCTTCTGTAATCAATCTTTCTAACTTTTCTTATAGGATTATAAGAGCAAGCTCAAGCCATGGGACTCCTCCCCTGCTGTGACTCCTAAGAAAGAAGGTCTCCATCAAGAGAGACAGGTCTCTATCAATACTCTATAATGACCTATATGAGAAAAGAATCTAAAAAGAGTGGATATATGTATAACTGGTTCACTTTGCTGTATACCTGAAACTAATGCAACATTGTAAGTCAACTATACTCTAACGCAAATTTTTTTTAAAAAGATAAAGACTCAGAGTGAGGGAGGGATCTAGAGCAGGACACTCAGAAAATGAAGGGAAGCTAAATCAATTTGCATTTAAACAAACAACAATCAAACAAAATGCATGTAGATATAGGGATGGCAGGAGTCATTTGTCCATAGCAGAGTTTTAGGCTTGAGAAGAATGCAAAGAAAAAGGATAAAAAGTGAGTCATTGCCATGGTCTCTGAGACCCTGAGACTAGGGTACTACAGATGTATAAGCATCCCTCAGAAATGCCATTGTGTCTTGTTGCTATATACTGCTCACCAGTGAATTTTTAAGAAAACATGATACATAATTGTTAGTTATTAGTAGTAAATATTAGTTATTATTATTCATTATTAGTAGTGATGTTAATGAAATGTTTTTAAAGTTCTGCTTTTTAAAAATGATACTTGTTTTATTTATGTGCATTACCTTGCTCTAAATGATGTAAAAGTAGTCCAGCATGTTTGAACTATATGGAAACACAGTGTTGGGAAAAAAGTTCTGTATCATTCATTTTGGATGATGTAGTCTTTTTCTTGTTTTTTCTCTTGAAGTATCACTCTGTTGAAATGCCTGGGCTGTATGGAAATTCTGTGAGGTAAGGGAACTAAATTTACTTTGATTCATCTAAGAATCCAGGCACTTAAATCCTATCCAAATGCACTTACTGGTTTCCCATTTAATTTGTTCCTCAGATAATTATCAGGAACCTACCACACTAGAAACAAAAACAAGACAAACGTGTTCCCTACCTTGATGCAACTGTGGTTCTGGACTAGGTGGGAGAACAAATATGGGGGAACAGGGCCCCCAGATGAGCATTCCTTGAAGAGAAAGAACTTGGAATTTCTAGACTACCATACACTTGATAGGTAACTTAATTCTCATAAAACTGCTGACATAGACACTTAGCATCTCATCTAAGACAGAAATAGTAAAAGTCAAAAAGATTAAGTAGTCTGTTCAATGGGCTTACTTAGTAGTTCAGCTGGTAAAGAATCCACCGGCAATGCAGAAGACCCCAGTTCAGTTCCTGTCAGAAAGATCTCCTGGAGAAGGGATAGGCTACCCACTCCAGTATTCTTGGGCTTCAGATGATAACGAATTATCCTGCAAGGCGGGAGACCTGGGTTTGATCCCTGGGTTGGGAAGATCCCATGGAGGAGGGCATGGCAATCCACTCCAGTATTTCTGCCTGGAGAATCCCCATGGACAGAGGATCGTGGTGGGCTAGAGTCCATGGGGTTGTAAAGAGTCAGATACAACTGAACGACTAAGAATACAGCACAGTTTGTTCAACATCGCACATGTGATAAGAGGCAGGGTGGTTTAGTGCTCACTGGCAATGTTCTTTGCAGTTAACCTGCTTCTCTTCTTTGAGGGCAAAGTCTTTGTCTTATACATTTTCAATTTCCTATTAGACCAAAGAAAATGGTCCACCAAAAGATAGGTTGAATTATTTAGGGTTGAACAATAATTCAACCTAGGGATCAGTCCTTTTTTTCTAAGATTTTTTCTTCTTTACCTGAATTTAATTCTTAGATTATGTCATCCAATTCCATCACTTTAAATACATAATGTTAACCATAAATTTTTATTTCTAGCCCCAACTAAATTTAGGACTTAAATATGTAACTGCTTACTTAACATTTCCCTGGGCTGGTTAATAGATATCTTCAATCTAACATGTTGAAAAAGAGCTCTTGATTTTCCACTTCAAACCAGATTCACACCTTTCCTACCCTATTCCCCACCTTCATACACACAATTCAAGCCCAAATCTTGTCATCAGTAGCTTCTCTTTCTCCATCTTATTCATTATCCAGTATATTAGCAAATCCTTCAGGGTCTACATTCAGTGTGTTTCCTGACTCCTGCAGCTTCTTGCCATCCACTTCTACCTCTACTTCCTAAGACAGCACTGGTCTCTCCTGGGTTGTATGATGTGATAGCTTCTTCACTTGTCCATGAGCTTCTGTTCTCACCTTCCCCAAGGTTAATTTTCCACACCCCACTGGAGTGCTCCTTTTAGCACAAAAGTCAAATCATGCCCCTTTCCTGATCAGAATCTTCCCATGGATTTTCCATCATATGGATGAAAACAGTCTAAGAGGTAGGCACAAGGGTTCTCTAATCCCTGGTTTCTGGTTGGACCTCATCTCCTACCACCATTCCCTTCATTCTCTCGTCTCTGGACATACTAGACTGCTGGCTATCCTTGGAACACACAGAGATGCTCTCACCTCAGAGCCTTGACATTTGCCCTTGCCTGGTAACTACTCTCCAAATTTTCACATGGCTCATTCCATGTAAGTTTCTGTTACATACATGTTCTCAGAGACTATACACTATATTTCCTTGTGTGTACATGCATACAGTAGAGTTGAGGCATGATAAATGAACAGACTAAATGCATTCAAATCAGATAATGTACGTAGTGATCAAGAGTGGGTAAAATTGGAGTTCCTTTCTTTGCTTCAGGAGCTCTTCTTCCTTGTACACTCTTGTGTGAACATTCACAACCATTCATCTGCAAGTTCCCTTGCCACTAACCAGGCTCAAGGCTGCCCAGGAAACAACATATAACCTTACACCATCCACTGTCTATGGCCAAAAAAGTGACAGGACACATCACCCAGGATCCAGTTGCCTTTCACATTTGCCTTTGGTTACGGTCAGCAGCCATGTGAGCATGGAGAAACTTGTTATTTCTCTGGAACAAAACCGATTCTGGATGTGAGGTCTGAAGGAGGATGTGTTGTTTGGAAAGAAAAAAGTTTCTTGCACAAAATGCCAAAGTCAGACAGAGGCTGGGCCACGTGCTGCAAGGCATGGCCTTCCCCTACTCCCTTAGAAGCCAAACCACTAAGAATCAAAGTCACCTTCAAGCCTTTGGACACGTTCCCAGCCTAGCCAGCTGCGTAAGAAAGGCTGCTTTGCTGTCAGTCCTCCAGAAATGAAGCGGAGAAAGATTGGGCTCAGAGTGGACACATTTCTCCTCCCCTGTCATCCCCAAGTTGTTGTGAGAGCTATCCACGCCTGGGCTGGAACCATGTTCTGGTCACAATTAATCTACCCTATTTCACAAGTTTGCAGTTCACAGTTTACAAGGCAATATAATTTATTCTTGGTTCACAGCTTTCTTTTCTTTAAAAACAGAGGTGGGATTAATTAAGAAATGTACCCAAGGGCAATTTTTTAAATGTAAGGATAATTTGGCTTCACTTTTAATGTAGACTTTGGAGCCAGAGTCCTGGGTTTGAGTGCCTGCCTCAGCACTTAAGAGCTAGGGGACTTTGGGCTTGTCACTTTACTTCCCCAACCTCAACTGACTCATTAGTAAAACAAGGATATTGCGAATATTGAATGATGAAGTATATGCAGGATGCCAGACAAACTATTTGCACATATCAAGTCTTAAATAAGTATTATTTATCATTTAACATAATTTTAACCTATCACCTATTATTTAACCTATTTGATGGTAGTAAAATATGACAAGGCCTTTTCCACAGTCTAAATTATAGAAATGGAGCAGGCAGTAAGGAAGGAAAAATTAATACAGATTATGTACATCATTAACCCTTAGTCATACACTAAGATGAAGGCACCCCATGTTTATATACATACATATAAACGTACACACAGAGAACTTTCTCTCCAGCATGTAGAAGTAAGCAATAAGAATTGATCCCTTGTACGTGAAATTAGATGTTAGAGCTACTTTATAGGTTATGGCAGTAATGTTCATTCTTTTATTCCTCCAGCCAAACCATCATTTTTGAGGACATATTAAGTGCTAGGTACAAACCGAGGATTAGGAAAAAATACAAAATGTAAGAAATGTTTGTCCCATCAATTTGCTCATGATTTTGTTGTAGGAATAGACCAGTAAACACATAATTACAATATTACTAATTACTTATTCTGTAGACTTTTCAAATACTCTTGCCATCTGCAAAGTCTGGAAAGAAAGCAAAGAGCACTACTTACTGTGACCTAAAGGAGGCTTCCCTAAGAAGTTTAAATAGTGTGGAGTGACTCAGCTTCAAGCAGATGAGTAAATAGGAAAGAACTTTCCATGTACAGACAATATTTTGTACAATAACACAGAAAATAGTTTGATATGACTGAATACTAGGGAGCTTGCACTCAATTTAACATAATATACTCCAAGAAATGTGCTGCCAATGAGAAACAAGACGAGTGCCAAAAGCCAATATATGCACAGAAATGTTTGACATAGGGAGTAAGTACCATAACGTAAGTAGCACAGAGAAGTAGGTTTCTACAAGAGTCTTAGATGAGAATGAGAATTTATATGAAAGAGTGGGTGTGGGGGTTGGAGAAAGCTTTCAAAATAGCAGGACCAACACAGACAAGTGTACTGGGAACTTCCAGTAGTATTTTCTTATGGCTAGGAATGGGGCTTCCCTGGTGGCTCAGACAGTAAAGAATTTGGCCGCAATGCAGGAGACCCAGGTTTGATCCCTGGGTTGGGAAGATTCCCTGGAGAAGGAAATGGCAACCCACTCCAGTATTCTTGCCTGGATAATTCTATGGACAGAGGAGCCTGACAGGCTACAGTCCATGGGGGCTAGAAAGAACTTATCCCTCTGAACTCAACCACTTTCTTAAGAAGGCCTTCCCTGGACCCCAAGGCAAGATCAGCCTTTCTCCCCGAAGCATCAGGTAGAAATTAAACTCCATGAGTATTAGGATTCTGCTACTCTTCTTCAGTAATGTTCTCCATTGCCACTCACTGTGCCTGGCACACAATAAGCCTTCAGTAAATACTGATTGAACAGAGTCCCCTGTGCTAAATGGGAAAAGAATTTCAAAAAGAATAGATAAACACACACACACACACACATATATATATATAACTGAATCACTTTGCTGTACACTGAAACTCTTACAACATTGTCAGTCAACTATAATATAAAATAAGAAATTTTAAAAATAAATTTTATTAAAAGAACAATTTCAAAGAAGAGGATTGGAAATAAATGAGGCCAAAGTGTCAAACTGATAGCAGAAAAGCTATTTCACATGAATAATTTGAAACACAAGATTGGAGGTTCCCAAACTTTTGGGTGATCAGTTACCCTTGTGAGTCAGTGCTTTGGGCTTTCATTCCTAATATATGCATATTCAATGTATAAACTTAACCTGGATTGCTCTGATAGATTACATATGTTGAAATATATAAAAGAGGGTTTCCCTGGTGGCTCACTGGTGGAGAGTTTGCTGCCAGTGCAGGAGACACGGGTTCATTCCCTGATCCAGGAGGATCCCACATGTTGCAGAGTGCCTGAGCCTGTGTATCACAACTTCTGTGCCTGTGCTCTAGAGCCCATGTGCCACAACTACTGAAGCCAGTGTACCCAAGAGCTCATGCTCCACAGCAAGAGAAGCCACTGCAATGAGAAGCCCACATACCACAACTACAGAGTAGCCCCTGCTCATTAGGAGAAAAGTCTGTGCAGCAATAAAGACTAAGGACAGCCCAAAAAACAAACAAATACGTAAGTAAAAATTAAAAGAAAGAAAATCTTTTAAATAAATAAAAAATGCAAAAGGAAACTAGGAAGCTTATAAAAATAAACAGAAATAAATATTCTAACACAGCATTCTTATCTCTCGGTACAATATCATACAGCCCCAGGGCATTCAAATCCATTTGGAAAACACTCAGGCATGGAAATCTGTAGAATCACTTTAAGCAGATTAATATATCTAAATTTTCATTTTAGACTGCTGTTGTAATTAACCAGGTAATTCAGCTTTTGTAGTGCTCAAAACACTTCTCTCTGACAGCCAGCCCTAAAATCCATGTATAACCTGATGCCTAGGTGCTCAAAACAAAGAAACAAATAGTAGCTATTAGAGAAAGCTTAATACATCACTTCTCCTACTCCTCAAGGCTTTAGTCTTTCATGAACAGATACAAAGAATAAAATAAGGATTGGAGTACACTTAGTTTTATTACTAATAAAGTTAAATGGAAGAATTATGATAAGGTCTCCTATCTCCATTCTAAAGACACAGATCAGGACCCACAGGAAGCTGACTTTACGACATAGTTTAGCTGGCAGTGGTGAAACAGAGATCCTTTGATGTTACGGAGAGCAGAAGCATGGCGGCTCACTAGGTGTAGGAATGAGAAAGAGGTGCGCCAACACTGCTGAAATGCCATTTCAAAGACTCAGCTCCTACTTAGCAGAGTTGTCAGATTTTTGCCAGTTCTCCAATTAGATAAATCATGCCTTGTGTACTGGGAAAAGCAAGTGAGAGGATGGAAAAAGAAACTGGAATTATTAGCTATGAGCCTATCTCCTCCTGAGAGTGAAAAAGAGTAATTCCTAAATGGTAATAGGGAAAAAAAGGAAGTAGGGTGGCCCTTAGCAGGGAAGAAAACCCAAACAACTAGAAATTAATATGAAAATCAAGAAAGTTCTAAGGTTTTGTCTTCAGCACCTTCACTAATGAGATGTTCATCAATGGGCAAATCACTCCCTTCTCTGAGCTGCAGTTACTCCATCTGTAAATTAAGAGGCAATAGCAGATGATCTCTAAGGGCCCTTGTAACTCTGACATTTTATGGTTTCTATAAGATATTCAGAAATTATTCTTGAACTGCCTTTGTCAAAAAGCAATAAAACTTAATATAATATTTTAAAATCCACTATTCAAATACTAATGGACTTAAATGACAAGGGTGTTAAGAAGAACTAAATGAAAACTTGGGCTTTCTGACCTAATCAATCAACATAAATGGGTGGCAGGAAGGAGTGCAGAGGATGGAATCCTGAACATTATCAGGAAAATTGACTTTTGAGTTAAGGAGTCAGTCAGCAAGAATTTACCAATTGTGAAAGGTCCAATGTTAGGAATCGTTTGACACCAGCTTGAGGCGAGGCAGGACAAAAATTTCATGGGCAGATAGTGATGAAAAACAAGGATGAGCAAATTAGGTAATAGAGGGCAATGAACTGGGGATGCTCTACCATGTGAAGGGCAGAGTATACAAAGAGCAACCATGGTCCAAAAAGGGAGATCACTGTGCTGCTGCTCAGACAAGGCGGGTGGGGGGAGGCTCTCAGAATATGGGGAATACTTCCAAAGATGGTCAGATTTGTCCTGGTGAAATATTTTTTCATCTGTTGGCTGCGCTTAATGAGCTGCCCCACACATGGTACAGATTTTCAATGCCTATTTCACCCAAGACAATATATATATATATATATATATATATATATATATATACATATATATGTATATATATATATAACATGTAACCAAGAATAATATATATATTCTAGCATATATACTATATTATTTGTATTTATAAATGTAAATTATGAACTGTCACATATTTGTCTGTTCTAGCACTAATATCCGGAGAAGGCAATGGCACCCCACTCCAGTACTCTTGCCTGGAAAATCCCATGGACGGAGGAGCCTGGTGGGCCCCAGTCCATGGGGTCGCCAAGAGTCGGGCACGACTGAGCGACTTCACTTTCACTTTTCACTTTCATGCATTGGAGAAGGAAATGGCAACCCACTCCAGTGTTCTTGCCTGGAGAATCCTAGGGACAGAGGAGCCTAGTGGGCTTCCGTCTATGGGGTCGCACAGAGTCGGACACGACTGAAGCGACTTAGCAGCAGCAGCAGCAGCAGCAGCAGCACTAATATCGTAATTCACAATATTTTAATTATTGTAGCTTTGAAGCATTTTATACTTAGAGATTGCATTCTTCTTTATGTCACAGGTTAACAGAAAACTTTCTACAGTAGCTTAATGAAATGAGAAATTTATTGTGCTCAAAAACAAAGAAGCCAAAAGTTTGAGAGTTCAAGACTGATACAGCCCTTGTTCATATCAAGAACAGAGCCTTCTTATGTTTTGCATGACCATCCTGAGTGTAGTTTTCATCCTTATGTTTCATTACTTCATGGTTGCAAGACTGTTGCTTCACTCTCAAATCACATTTGTATTCCAGACAAAGAACAGAGAAGGATGGCAAAGAGAAGAAGGCATATATAGATCCTTCTTTTAAGGAGCTTTCCCAAAATCCCTGTCTAATGAGATTAATGTATATAGTAATTGATACCTGGCCACTCCTAACTGCAAGAGAAGTTAGTAAATGTGTTTTATTATATGAACACATTGCCTTGAGTAAGACAGAGGCTAACCTTAGTAAAAGAAAGAAAATAGGCAACTAATCCAATTTGCCTAAGTGTGTGTTTGTGTGTGTGTTGTTTCAGTCTGGTAGGAAATTTTAATTATATGTATTATTTTTATAAAAATTTTTATGCTATTTTGTGCAATAATTCTTAAAGGTAAACTTTTAACTCAGATATGAATTTAGTTATAATTGATAGCTTTACAAAATTGAGTAAGTACCTCTCCATTTATTCAGTCCTGCTTGAAAAGCCCCTATGAAAAATTTATAATTTTTTTCATATGAGTCTCACATATTTTTGCTAGGTTAATTCTTAAGTATTCAAGGTAATATTTAGCTTTTCAATTTTTAATGTAATGTATCTTTTTTACTAAACTTTAAAAAATGCATTATGGATAGGAAATTTGTGACTTCTGTTTATCAATCACATGTCAAACTAACTTACTGTACTCTTTTATTACTTCTAATAAGTTTTTACTGGAATCCCTTAAATTTGTAGATAAAAAATAACTATATTCCTGCAAGTAATACAGACTCAAACATCTTTTTACTTTTTCTTGTCTTATTAATTTGTCTCAGGAATGAAGGAGGAAGCTTGCTAAAGTAATTTATCAGGACTTGTTAAATTTTACTGAATGCTTCCCAGTTGTCCTTTAAGATGATGATTTGGTTATTTCTTTTTAAATTGTTTAAGGAGTAAATTATATTTAAAAATATTTTTAGGCTGGGAACAATACTTACATTTTGGTGATAAACCCTACTTGTTGCTGTTATTGTTACTGTCATTAAACTGCTTGATTTGATATTCTTAATGCTTGCTTAGCATGTTCATAAAAAAGTTTGCTCTAATTTTTTTTCCTGTTACCAAGTTTTATTCATTTTTGGTATCAGAATTTTACTAGGCTTATAAAATAAGTTGATAAGTTTTATATCTTTTTATCTGATCTTGAAATTTAATGTAATATAGGAAATATTTAATCATTGAATTTTTTAGGAGATGTAATAAAATTTTTTATGTTTAGTGTCTGTTGTAGAAGTAAGTTTATTTCAAGATTTCTTGTCTTTCCGGTTGGTAATTTTAAATTTTAATTTTAAATCAGCTTCATTGCGATATCAGTTCAGTTCAGTTCAGTTGTGATTTACTTTTAAATCAGCTTCATTGAGATATCAGATCAGTTCAGTTCAGTTGTGTGTGACTCTTTGCAACCCCATGGTCTGCAGTACGCCCGGCCTCCCTGTCCATTACCAACTCCTGGAGTTTACTCAAACTCATATCTATTGAGTCGGTGATGCCATCCAACCATATCGTTCTCTGTTGTCCCGTTATCCTCCTGCCTTCAATCTTTCCCAGCATCAGGGTCTTTTCCAATGAGTCAGTTCTTCACATCAGGTGGCCAAAGTATTGGAGTTCAGCTTCAGCATCAGTCCTTCCAATGAACACTCAGGACTGATCTCCTTTAGGATGGACTGGTCGGATTTCCTTGCAGTCCAAGGGACTCTCAAGAGTCTTCTCTTACACCACACTTCAAAAGCAGCAATTCTTCAGCATTCAGCTTTCTTTATAGTCCAATTCTCAAGTCCATACATGACTACTGGAAAAACCATAGCCTTGACTAGATGGACCTTTGTTGGCAAAGTAATATCTCTGCCTTTTAATATGCTGTCTTGGTTGGTCATAACTTTCCTTCCAAGGAGAAAGCATCTTTTAATTTCATGGCTACAATCACCACCTGCAGTGATTTTGGAGCCCCAAAGATAAAGTCAGCCACTGTTTCCACTGTTTCCCCATCTATTTGCCATGAAGTGATGGGACCAGATGCCATGATTTTAGTTTTCTGAATGTTGAGTTTTAAGCCAGCTTTTTCACTCTCCTCTTTCACTTTCATCAAAAGGCTCTTTCGTTCTTCTTCACTCTCTGCCATAAGGGTGGTGTCATCTGCGTATCTGAAGTTATAGATATTTCTCTCAGCAATCTTTTATTCCAGTTTGCGCTGCATCCAGCCTGGCATTTATGCATGATGTACTCTGCATATAGTTAAATAAGCAGGGTGACAATATACAGCTTTGACATACTCCTTTCCCAATTTGGAACCAGTCTGTTGTTCCATGTCCAGTTCTAACTATTGCTATTCTGTACCAGCTGGGCCACAAGGAAAGCCCTTATTGATATTTAATTCTAAAATAATAAATTATAACACTTTAAGTGTACAGGTTGATGAGATAGACAAATGAAAAATCTCATGTAACTACTTGTTCTCCAAGATCCAAAACATTAATATTTTCCCAAGAAGTGTTTTCAAGATAGTTTATACTCAATTCCCCTACCTGAAGATAATCACATATATGTTTTCTGTCACTATAAATTAGCTTTGCTCATTTTAGAACTTCATATAAATGGAATCACACTGTATCTACCCTGGATTCTTCGGTTCAGCATAAATTTGGTGGGAATCATTCATGCTTCTGCATGAGTTAGTAATCTGTTCCTTTTAATTGCTGAGTAATATTCTAATGTATGAATAGAAAACATTTTTCTCCCAATTATCTGATGAAGATATTTAGAATGCTTTAATTTTGGAGCTATTATGAGCAAAACTACCACGAAAATTTGTGTACAGGTGTTTTGTGAGCAAAATGTTTTTATTTATCTTCAGAAACTAGTTTTAGAATTCCTGAGACAAGTGGTAATATATTTTTAAGTATATATAGCGGCAAGTGGTGGCTGCATGGAGCTAGAGCTGCAAGAGGCAGAGAGGAGATAACCCACGTCCAAGACGAGGAGCAGTGGCTGCGCTTTGATGGAGCAGTGTGAAGAGATACTCCACGTCCAAAGTAAGAGAAACCCCAGTAAGATGGTAGGTGCTGACAGTGGGCATCAGAGGGCAGACAGACCCTGAAACCACAATCACAGAAAACTAACCAATCTAATCACATGGACCACAACCTTGTCTAACTCAATGAAACTAAGCCATGCTGTGAAGAGCCACAAACATGGACAGTTCATGATGGAGAGTTCTGACAAAATGTGGTCCACTGGAGAAGGGAATGGTAAACCACTTCAGTATTCTTGCCTTAAAAACCCCATAAACACTATGAAAAGGCAAAAAGATATGACACTGAAAGATGAACTCCCCAGGCTGGTAGGTGCCCAATATGCTACTGGAAATCAGTGGAGAAATAAATCCAGAAAGAATGAAAAGACGGAGCCAAAGCGAAAACAACACCCAGTTGTGTATGTGACTGGTGATAAAATCAAGATCTGATGCTGTAAAGAGCAAAATTGCATAGGAACCTGGAATGTCAGGTCCATGAATCAAGGCAAATTGGAAGTGGTCAAACAGGAGATGGCAAGAGTGAACATCGACATTTTAGGAATCAGCAAACTAAAATGGACTGGAATGGGTGAATTTAACTCAGACAACCATTATGTCTACTACTGTGGGCAAGAATCCCTTAGAAGAAATGGAGTAGCCATCATAGTCAACAAAAGAGTCCAAAATGCAGTACTTGGGAGCAATCTCAAAAATGACAGAATGATATCTGTTCATTTCCAAGGCAAACCATTCAATATCACAGTAATCCAAGTCTATGCCCCGACCAGTAATGCTGAAGAAACTGAAGTTGAACAGTTCTATGAAGACCTATAAGTTCTTCTAGAACTAACACCCCAAAAAGATGCCTTTTTCATCATAGGGGACTGGAATGTAAAAGTAGGAAGTCAAGAAACACCTGGAGTAACAGGCAAATTTGGCCTTGGAATACAGAATGAAGCAGGGCAAAGGCAAATAGAATTTTGCCAAGAGAACACACTGGTCATAGCAAACACCCTCTGCCAAGAACACAAGAGAAAACTCTACACATGGACATCACCAGATGGCCAACACCGACATCAGATTGATTATATTATTTGCAGCCAAAGATGGAGAAGCTCTATACAGTCAGCAAAAACAAGACCAGGAGCTGACTGCGGCTCAGATCATGAACTCCCTATTGCCAAATTCAGACTTTAATTGAAGAAAGTAGGGAGAACCACTAGACCATTCAGGTATGACCTAATTCAAATCCCTTCCAATTATATAGTGGAAGTGACAAACAGATTCAACGGATTACATCTGATAGACATAGTGCCTGAAGAACTATGGACAGAGGTTCATGACATTGTACAGGAGGCAGTGATCAAGACCATCCCCAAGAAAAATAAATACAAAAAGGCAAAATGGTTGTCTGAGGAGGCCTTACAAATAGCTGAGAAATGGAGAGAAACTAAAGGCAAAGGAGAAAAGGAAAGATATACCCATTTGAATGCAGAGTTCCGAAGAATAGCAAGGAGAGATAAGAAAGCCTTCTTCAGTGATCAATGCAAAGAAACAGAGGAAAACAATAGAACGGGAAGGACTAGTAGAGATCTCTTCAAGAAAATAAGAGATACCAAGGAAACATATCATGCAAAGATTGGCACAATAAAGGACAGAAATGGTATGGACATAATAGAAGCAGAAGATATTAAAAGAGGTGGCAAGAATACACAGAAGAACTCTACAAAAAAGATCTTCATGACCCAGATAATCACGATGGTGTGATCACTCACCAAGAGCCAGACATCCTGGAATGTGAAGTCAAGTGGGCCTTAGGAAGCATCATTATGAACAAAGCTCATGGAGGTGATGGAATTCCAGTTGAGCACTTTCAAATCCTAAAAGATGAATGCTGTGAAAGCACTGCACTCAATATGCCCACAAATTTGGAAAACTGAGCAGTGGCCACAGGACTGGAAAAGGTCAGTTTTCATGCCAATCCCAAAGAAAGGTAATGCCAAAGAATGCTCAACTACCACACAATTGTACTTATCTCACATGCTAGTAAAATAATGCTCAAAATTCTCCAAGCCAGGCTTTAGCAATATGTGAACCGGGAACTTCCAGATTTAAAGCTCATTTTAGAAAAGGCAGAGGAACCAGAGATCAAATTCCCAACATCCCCTGTATGATTGAAAAAGCAAGAGAGTTCCAGAAAAACATCCACTTCTGTCTTATTGACTATGTCAAAGCCTTTGACTGCATGGATCACAACAAACTGGAAAATTCTGAAAGAGATGGATATTCCAGACCACCTGACCTGCCTCTTCAGAAATTTGTATGCAAGTCAGGAAGCATCAATTTGAACTGGACATGGAACAACAGACTGGTTCCAAATCAGGACAGGAGTATGTCAAGCTGTATATTGTCACCCTGCTTATTTAACTTATATGCAGAGTACATCTGCATGAGAAACACTGGGCTGGAAGAAGCACAAGCTGGAATCAAGATTGCCGGGAGAAATATCAATAACCTCAGATATACAGATGACACCACCTTTATGGCAGAAAGCAAAGAAGGACTAAAGAACCTCTTGATGAAAGTGAAAGAGAAGGTGAATAAGTTGGCTTAAAACTCAACATTCAAAAAGCTAAGACCATGGCTTCTGGTCCCATGTCTTCACGGCAAATAGATGGGGAAACAGTGGAAACAGTGGTTGACTTTATTTTTGGGGCCCCAAAATCACTGCAGATGGTGATTGCAGCCATGAAATTAAAAGATACTTGCTCCTTGGAAGGAAAGTTATGACCAACCAAGACAGCATATTAAAAAGCAGAGACATTACTTTGCCAACAAAGGTCCGTCTGGTCAGGGCTATGGTTTTTCCAGTAGTCATATATGGATTTGAAAATTGGACTATAAAGAAAGCTGAGTACTAAAAAATTGCTGCTTTTGAAGTGTGGTGTTGGAGAAGACCCTTGAGAGTCCCTTGGACCTCAAGGAAATCCGACCTGTCCATCCTAAAGGAGATCAGTCCTGAGTGTTCATTGGAAGG
This sequence comes from Bos grunniens, assembly GCF_055505025.1. Taxonomy (NCBI): domain Eukaryota; kingdom Metazoa; phylum Chordata; class Mammalia; order Artiodactyla; family Bovidae; genus Bos; species Bos grunniens. The sequence goes on along the minus strand of NC_141167.1, from coordinate 35,960,223 downwards.
ACTGATGTTGAAGCTTAAATTCCAATACTTTGAACACCTGTTGGGAAGAACTGACTCATTGGAAAGGACCCTGATGCTGGGAAAGATTGAAGGCAGGAGTAGAAGGGGATGGCAGAGGATGGAATGTTTGGATTGCATCACTGACTCAATGGACATGAGTTTGGGTAAAGTCTGGGAGTTGGTGATGGACAGGGGGGCCTGGCGTGCTGCGGTCCATGGGGTCACAAAGAGTCGGATATGACTGAGCGACTGCACTGAACTGAACTGGTATATATATAAATGTGCTGAATCTTTAAGTATTTACAACATTTTAACTATCTATATTAATCTATTGAAGTTCCAGTTGCTCTAAATCTTTGATAAAACTTTGTAATCCATTTTAATTGTAACCGTCTTAATGGATGTGTAGTCATTTCATTGTGCCTTTAATTTGCATTTATCTGGTAACCAATGATATATATCTTAAATGTACCTATTGACCACCTATATATCTTCTTTTGTGATGTGTCTATTTAAAATTTTTGCTTATTTTTGAATTTGGGCTATTTGTCTTTTGATTATTATGTGGTAAGAATTCTTTTTATATTTTGGATAGAAGGTCTTTGCCAAATATAAGATTTGCAAACATTTCCTCCCAATTTTTAGCATAACACGTCATTTTCTCACTGATATCTTTCTAAAATCAGAAGCCTTTCATCTTGATTAAGTCCAATTTGTTCCTTTTTTCTTAATAAGTAGTTCTTTTTAGACCCTGCATAAGATATCTTTGTCTCAGTGTCACAATGAAACCTAGCTTTCTTGCTCCTTAAAAATGCATAATTTTTAATTTCACTTCTCACTTGATCTCACTCCCGACCATCTGCAACTTCTATTTTACCTGCCTGATGTATGGAACACTCTTCCTCCAAAACTTTGCATTATTTATTTCCTCATTGAAATAAACTTTCTGCTCAATGTCATCTCCTTGGGAAAACTTTTCTTCCTCCCAAGTTACTCTGCTTTTTCTATGTTTACTTCTGGAAGTTGTATAGTTTTAGCCTTTACAATTAGGCCTATGGTCCACTTTGAATTAATTTTTATAATTCAAGGTTTACCTACCATAGTGTAAGGTAAACATCTAAATTAATCCTTTTGCATGTGTATATCCAAGTGTCTAGCATCATTTGCTAAAAAGATCATAGAATCGCTTTGCCACCTTTGTCAAAAAGATCAACCATAAATTTAAGGGTATGGTTCTGAAGTCTGAGTCCTCTTCCATCTATCTATATATTCACCTTCCTCTAATACAACATGGTCTTGGTTATTGTAGCTTAATAGTAAATTTTGTAATTGGAATGTATGAGTCTTTCATCTTTATTCTACTTTGCATTTCCACAAAAATTTTAGAATCAGTTTGTCAAGTTTTGGAGAAAAAAAAAAAATGCCAGTTTAAGGACTTTTCCAGGCATTAAAATGAATCTGTGTATCAATTTGAGGAGAAATGCTATCTTAACAATATCGATTCTGCCAACCTATGAACATATCTCACTTTATTTAGATCTTTAATTTTTTTTAGCATTTTGTAGTTTGCAGCACACTTACACATCTTTTGCTAAGTATATTATGTGTTTTGTTCTGTGTAATACCATTATAAATATGTTTTCTTAATTTCATTTTCAGAATGTTCATTGCTAACATATAAAATAATTATTTTTTGTAGATTCCTTAGGATTTTCTACATATAAAATCATGTCATTTGCAAATAAACACAAGTTTTATAACTTCTCTCAATCTAGATGCCTCCAATTTTATATAGTAACGTATGTATGTACATATTAATATATTACCTTGTGCCAGGTAGAAACTCCCATACAATGTGAAAGTGGTAAGGGCAAAATCCTTGCCTTGTACTTGATCTTCAGAGGGATGCACTCATATTTTATATAACATAGATAGGTAGAGCATCTCTTTGTTTTAAGTAAATCCCTTGGAAACAAATAAAGGCTTATCTAAAATGAAAAATCTATGTTTGATTCTTTTCCCACATAAGGTTTCCTAAAGTGTTTTTGAAAACAACCAACCAATGAACTGTGTGGATCACAATAAACTGTGGGAAAATCTGAAAGAGATGGGAATACCAGACCCCCTGACCTGCCTCTTCAGAAATCTGTATGCAGGTCAGGAAGCAACAGTTAGAACTGGACATGGAACACAGACTGGTTCCAAATTGGGAAAGGAGTACGTCAAGGTTGTATATTGTCACCCTGCTTATTTAACTTATATGCAGAGTACATCATGAGAAACGCTGGGCTGGAAGAAGCACAAGCTGGAATCAAGATTGCCGGCAGAAATATCAATAACCTCAGATATGCAGATGACACCACCCTTATGACAGAAAGTGAAGAAGAACTAAAGAGCCTGTTGATGAAAGTGAAAGAGGAGAGTGAAGAAGTTGGCTTAAAGCTCAACATTCAGAAAACTAAGATCATGGCATCTGGTCCCATCACTTCATGGCAAATAGATGGGGAAACAGTGGCTGACTTTACTTTTGGGGCTCCAGAATCACTGCAGATGGTGACTGCAGCCACGAAATTAAAAGACGCTTACTCCTTGGAAGGAAAGTTATGATCAACCTAGATAGCATATTAAAAAGCAGAGACATTACTTTGCCAACAAAGGTCCGTCTAGTCAAGGCTATGGTTTTTCCAGTAGTCATGTATGGATTTGAGAATTGGACTATAAAGAAAGCTGAGTGCCAAAGAAGTTCTGCTTTTGAGGTGTGGTGTTGGAGAAGACTCTTGAGAGTCCCTTGGACTGCAAGGAAATCTGACCAGTCCATCCTAAAGGAGATCAGTCCTGAGTATTCATTGGAAGGACTGATGTTGAAGCTGAAACTCCAATATTTGGCCACCTGATGTGAAGAGCTAACTCATTTGAAAAGACCTTGATGCTGGGAAAGATTGAAGGCAGGAGGATAAGGGGATGACAGAGGATGAGATGGTTGGATGGCATCACCGACTCAATGGACATGAGTTTGGGTAGACTCCAGGAGTTGGTGATGGACAGGGAGGCCTAGTATGCTGTGGTTCATGGGATCACAGAGTCGGGCATGACTGAGCGACTAAACTGAACTGAACTAATAAACAAATTGTATTTTTGTTTATGTGCTTTCTCTACCTAATCCAACTTGACCTCTAGAAGCCATGTTAGTTCAAGCTTCATGAGACAGCTGGAGAACTGAGATTCCCTCCATCAGGTCCCCACCAGACACAATTGAATAAAGGAAGGGAGATGGCAGTGATCTCAGGATTTCTCACTAGTCTTTGTGGACACATGGCCAGGGCTCACGTTAATGAACACTGCAAGGCAGGAAAAGGAAACAAGAAGATAAAGCAGAAATAGTGCTGATGCGTTTTAAACTATCATCAGGTACTTCTACGACAGTGGTTTTAGCCCATCTCAGTAAATGGTAGCTCCCAATATTATTACTATTATCATTAATCTTAGCACTACAATCAGTATGTGCACAGACAACAGTCTGTTCTCTCCAAAAGGGCTTGATTATTCCCAAGTTTCTAATGAAAGAAACCGTTAGAATAAAATCCATTATGAGTTTAACTGGTGACAAAAATGTACAAATCTGTTGACAATGATGACTGCCTGTCTCCTGTGTGCTGTGCCCCAGTCATAGAAGAGACTAGAGACCAGGGAGAATGCAGGGAGTACAGAAGCTGTGAAGCCTCTGCTCCGTGGGCTGGGATGACTCCTCCTCCCTCCATCCCCAGCTGTGAAATGACAAAGCTGTCATTAGTTAGGGGAGCTCAGAATCCCAAGTGCAAGGACCTTATGCTGTGCTGGAGAGATGGGAAATCACTCCTGTCAGCTGGGGGAGGGTGGGCGTGGAAAGCCCAGTGAGTGGGAAGGGGGAGGGGTTTGTATTCTGCAGGATCCTCAGTCATCTTCCCTGGAAGAAACTGCAGGAAGCCTGCTTTGAGAACCATTGGCCAGGCCCCCTTCACAATGAAAAAGAAATCATCTCGAGATGAGGGCATTCTTGGGTATGAATGCTCTTCAATTCCCTGCCAGGCAGTCACAGTTTATTGAAGGTGGGTTTGTGAAAGTAGTGCTCTGCCAGGAAAGAGATGGGCACGAGAGAAATGGAGACAGCTAATTCTCAGGGGGTCGTCTTTGGCAAAAACCACTATTGAGGCCTCATGCTACTTGTGCTCATAGCTGCCGAGAACCGAGAGTGCCATCTGCAAACTGTGATTCATAAACACTCTGTCAGTCTGCCATCTACCCTGACATCATAAAATAACAAGAAGCGGCATTGTAATAAAGAGGGGAGGTTTGCAGCCTACCAATTAAACACATCTAATTTATTTCTCTTACAGCTGAGGCTTTATTTATTAGTAAACAGCTGCATTTGTTACACTTTTTACTCAAAACGTGCCAACTGGCACTTTGGATGATCCATTAATCCTCAATAATCATCTGTGTGCTTCGTAGATCCTGGATATAAAGGTCTATATGTTTAAAAAGGTTATTAAAAAGCTAAAGCCTAACCTTGCCAGTCAGCTGGAGGGTGTTGCCCTAGGCGTCAGGCTGGGTGAGTTAATGTGACATGAAGTATGTGGCTATGAATGAGCTCTGGCTGAGTTTTCGGAAAGATTGTTCATGTGGCTTTATTTCTCCCTTTCCCCCAAGTACATGTAGGGAAATGTGTATGTTAATTTTCTGCAGTTGAGCGTTGTCTGCATTCTTGTCAAAGTCTAATTAGCTTGAGACTACCAGGAGCAGATTATAGGGTTACCTGCTTTTAATTGGGGCTGGGAGGAGGCAGGATAAGAGGGAAAAGGTGTAGTCCCTCACCATCTGAACTTTCTCTGACCCTGCTAACTGGTGTGTGCTTCTGAGGCTAGGGTTCTACAATTTTGGCAAAAGTGAAGCCAGTACACACACACACACACACACACACACACACACACACACCCCTCATATATTTAAAAATGGTTGTGGTATATGTGGGAAAGATCCATACTAACCTAGTTTTTGTATGCTTCCTTGATACTTGTGAAAAGCAGGTTATTGAGAATCATGGCAAGGGAGAAAAATTGCATCATGTAAAAGCCAACCATTTTGCTGAACCACCTGTAAAAGGAATTGATTTTATCAACTTAGATGTATTCTTATCCTCTGATTATATAAATGACATTTAGTTCCATCAATTTTTCATTCCAGTGGATTCACATTGAAATACATCATTGGGAGGAATATTTTCATCTTTAGAAGGGACTGCTCATCCTTCTGAGTATTATGCTGTGTTTTTATTTTCTGGGAACTGATTGTAAGTATATGCTATGCAGAGAAGTATATAAATGACTGACTTTGGCCTACTTTAAACTCAATTAAATTAGAAGCCCTCTATAATGTGACACGGCATTCATGGTTGTTTAAATTATGCGGCTGTGTGAGGGTCACCAGCATAACATCTACAGACCAATATTCTTATGATGGTGCTTTGGAATGAATAAACATGGATGAAAATGATCAAACTTTAATTTTCTCTTTTGTTTCTATTTCCATTTTTACATGGTGACATCTATTGACTTGGACTGGGCATACTTTGTAACTTGCATAGTAATAGAGACTGCAAACTCAGTAAAAAAGTGAAGAGGGAATACAGAAAGAGGAGACAGTTGAAAGGATCAACATAAAATTTAGAAAGTTTTAAATATTTACATCTCTCTTCTTTTCCTTTGCCCAAATCATAATATTTATATATGGCCTTTTTCATGGACCTGTACTAATGAGATCATTATAAGTTACATGTTGAAACTATATTTAGTAGTGACTGGATAATCATCAACTAGGTATTCACATGTTTATTGGTTAAAAAATAGATATCAGTTGTATGTGCTCTGTTGTTTCAAAGTTAAGCATGGAATTTCAAGCCAAACTATCTGGATCCCAATTTCTAACCCATCTCACTTGCTGTGGGATATTGTGTAAGTTACTCAACCATTCTAAATCCCAATTTCAAAATGTGACTAATCCCAGTTCCCATTTCAGAGGATTATTACATGTTTGGATGAGCTAATTCACATTAAGTGTGTAGTATAGTGTCTAGTAAGTATTAGCTATCAATAAATTTAAAAAGAAACAAACCTCAGGTTTCCCTGGTAGCTCAGTGGTAAAGAATCCACCTGCCAATGCAAGCGACACATGTTCAATCCCTGGTCTGGGAAGAGCCTGCATACAGAGATGCAGCTAAGCCTGCGGGCCACAATTATGGAGCTTTTGCTCTAGAGTCCAGGATCCACAACTACTGAGTCTACATGTACTGCAAAGTAGAGCCCCCACTCACCACAACCAGAGAAAACCCTGTGCAGCAACGAAGATCTAGCACAGTCATAAACAAATACATTGTTTTTTAAAGAAGCAAATCTCTGTACAAGAATGCTACGGTCTTTCTGAGGTCCCACATATCTGAAATGACTGCTAATGCCAGGAGAGTAATAGGTTACACAAAGCTCTCAGGTGACAGTCCCTTCAACACCGTCATGTGGTTGGGTGGGGATAGTTCGTGCCCGTCTCATCCCAACGCCATGTGCAACAAAGTATATGTTCACCCCACAATGACAGCTACAGTGGGATTATTTACACCACAGAAATCAACAAATTCTACAAATTAGGGCTCGCTCAGACCCAACTAAATATTTGTCAGCTTGCCCCCTCTTTAGAGAAATAAGTCCCTTAAATAAAGCTAATATACAGTCAATTAGCAATATTCATGCAAGTGTTTTGCTAAGGGTAAATCTTGATGTCCTCATTCACAGGAGGACATTACCCTCAGTTTGCACATACAACTAACAATTTACATTATTTAATGTCTCATTTGACAGCACACTGGAAGAAGCAAATTAAAAGACAGAAGGAAGATGGCAAAAAGGAACAGACAAACATCTGACTGACACAAACATTTGAAGACACACACATGCCGAGGCTGGTTGCTATAGGAAAGAAGGAGCCTAGTTCAGTTCAGTTCAGTTGCTCAGTCGTGTCCGACTCTTTGCGACCCCATGAATCACAGCACGCCAGGCCTCCCTGTCCATCACCAACTCCCGGAGTTCACCCAGACTCACGTCCATCGAGTTCAGTGATGCCATCCAGCCATCTCATCCTCTGTCGTCCCCTTCTCCTTCTGCCCCCAAAGCCCCCCAGCATCAGAGTCTTTTCCAATGAGTCAACTCTTCCCATGAGATGGCCAAAGTACTGGAGTTTCAGCTTTAGCATCATTCCTTCCAAAGAAATCCCAGGGCTGATCTCCTTCACAATTGACTGGTTGGATCTCCTTGCAGTCCAAGGGACTTTCAAGAGTCTTCTCCAACACCACAGTTCAAAGGCATCAATTCTTCGGCGCTCAGCTTTCTTCACAGTCCAACTCTCACATCCATACATGACCACTGGAAAAACCATAGCCTTGACTAGACGAACCTTTGTTGGCAAAGTCATGTCTCTGCTTTTGAATATGCTATCTAGGTTGGTCAAAACTTTCCTTCCAAGGAGTAAGCATCTTTTAATTTCATGGCTGCAGTCACCATCTGTAGTGATTTTGGAGCCCAGAAAAATAAAGTCTGACACTGTTTCCACTGTTTCCCCATCTATTTCCCATGAAGTGATGGGACCAGATGCCATGATCTTCGTTTTCTGAATGTTGAGTTTTAAGCCAACTTTTTCACTGTCCTCTTTCACTTTCATCAAGAGGCTTTTTATTTCCTCTTCACTTTCTGCCATAAGGGTGGTGTCATCTGCATATCTGAGGTTATTGATATTTCTCCTGGCAATCTTGATTCCAGTTTGTGTTTCTTCCAGCCCAGTGTTTCTCATGATGTACTCTGCATATAATTTAAATAAGCAGGGTGACAATATACAGCCTTGACGTACTCCTTTTCCTATTTGGAACCAGTCTGTTGTTCCATGTCCAGTTCTAACTGTTGCTTCCTGACCTGCATACAAATTTCTCAAGAGGCAGATCAGGTGGTCTGGTATTCCCATCTCTTTCAGAATTTTCCACAGTTTATTGTGATCCACACAGTCAAAGGCTTTGGCATAGTCAATAGCAGAAATAGATGTTTTTCTGGAACTCTCTTGCTTTTTCTATGATCCAGCAGATGTTGGCAATTTGATCTCTGGTTCCTCTGCCTTTTCTAAAACCAGCTTGAACATCAGGAAGTTCACGGTTCACATATTGCTGAAGCCTGGCTTGGAGAATTTTGAGCATTACTTTACTAGCGTGTGAAATGAGTGCAATTGTGTGGTAGTTTGAGCATTCTTTGGCATTGCCTTTCTTTGGGATTGGAATGAAAACTGACCTTTTCCAGTCCTGTGGCCACTGCTGAGTTTTCCAAATTTGCTGGCATATTGAGTGCAGCACTTTCACAGCATCATCTTTCAGGATTTGGAATAGCCCAACTGGAATTTCATCACCTCCACTAGCTTTGTTCGTAGTGATGCTCTCCAAGGCCCACTTGACTTCACATTCCAGGATGTCTGGCTCTAGGTCAGTGATCACACCATTGTGATTATCTGGGTCGTGAAGATCTTTTTTGTACAGTTCTTCTGTGTATTCTTGCCATCTCTTCTTAATATCTTCTGCTTCTGTTAGGTCCATACCATTTCTGTCCTTTATCGAGCTCATCTTTGCATGAAATGTTCCTTTGGTATCTCTGATTTTCTTGAAGAGATCCCTAGTCTTTCCCATTCTATTGTTTTCCTCTATTTCTTTACGTTGATCACTGAAGAAGGCTTTCTTATCTCTTCTTGCTATTCTTTGGAACTCTGCATTCAGATGTTTATATCTTTCCTTTTCTCCTTTGCTTTTCGCTTCTCTTCTTTTCACAGTTATTTGTAAGGCCTCCCCAGACAGCCATTTTGCTTTTTTGCATTTCTTTTCTATGGGAATGGTCTTGATCCCTATCTCCTGTACAATGTCACGAACCTCATTCTAGGTAGGTTTATTCCTAGATGTTTAATTTTTTTTGGTGCAATGGTGAATGGGATTGATTCCTTAATTTCTCTTTCTGATTTTTCATTGTTAGTGTATAGAAATGCAAGTGATTTCTGTGTATTGATTTTGTATCCTATGACTTTGCTAAATTCACTGATTAGCTCTAATAATTTTCTGATACTATCTTTAAGGTTTTCTGTGTACAGTATCATGTCATCTGCAAACAGTGAGAGCTTAACTTCTGCTTTTCCAATCTGGATTCCTTTCATTTCCTTTTCTTCTCTGATTGCTGTAGCTAGGACTTCCAGAACTATGTTGAATAATAGTGGCAAAAGTGGACACCCTGTCTTGTTCCTGATCTTAGGGGGATGTGTTCAGTTTCTCATCATTGAGGATAATGTTTGCTGTAGGCTCATCATATATGGCCTTTACTATGTTGAAGTAGGTTCTTTCTATGCCCATTTTTTAAAGAATTTTAATCATAAATGGGTGCTAACTTTTTTCAAAGGCTTTTCTTACATCTATTGAGATTATTCTATGGTTTTTATCGTTCATTTTGTTAATATTATATATCACATTGTTTGACTCACATATATTGAAGAATCCTTGCATCCCTGGAATAAATCCAACTTGATCATGGCGTATGAGCTTTTTGATGTGTTGCTGAATTCTGTTAGCTAAAATTTTGTTCAGGATTTTTGTATCTATGTTCATCAGTGATATAGGCCTGCAGTTTTCTCTTTTTGTGTTGTCTTTGTCTGGTTTTGGTATCTGGGTGATGAGGATTTCTGTCTTGGTTACCATTTTAAATCCCATTTTACAGACAGCAATCCAAGGCTTGGAAATGTTAAGAAACATTCCTGACATCATTCAGCTGGTAAGTTGCCAGGTGCTCAGAGTAACTTTGAAGTCTATGCCACAAAACACAGTACTCATTTCTTCCCCCAACATGCCCCATTAACAAAGGATAAAGGCCTAGAAAGTGAAATCCTAAGATCAGTAGGTCTGGAGGCACCAGAGACAACTGTCAGAGTACAGAACTAGGGCCCAGAGTTGACAAGAGTGAACTAAGACTTTGGGGTCAAATGAGAAAACTAAGAATGTGACTTGCTTTTATGCACAGAAGGAGCAAGATACATATGCAAATCAGCTGCATTGAATAATCTGAATTTGGATGGGCAGTATGGTATTTCCCCATTGGCTCAGATGGTAAAGAATCCGCCTGCAATGTGGGAGACCAGGGTTCGATCACTGGGTTGGGAAGATCCCCTGGAGGAGGGTGTGGTAACCCACTCCAGTATTTCTGCCTGGAGAATCCCCATGAACAGAGGAGCCCGCGGGCTACAGTCCATGGGGTCCCAAAGAGTTGGACACAACTGAGTGACTAAGCAAAGCACAGCACATGGGGCAGCAGTTCCAAAACAAAGTGACTGTAGTAGGATTACATGTCCCTTTAGCAGTCCAGATCCATTTGCTTTTACATTGTATCATAATTTAGAAAAGAGTCCACTTGAAATTAATGAAATAATGTTAAAGCACTTTAGGCTTCCCAGGGGGTACAGTGGTAAAGCACTCACCTGCCAATGCAGGAGATGCAAGAGATAGGAGTTTGATCCCAGGGTTGGAAGGATCCCCTGGAGTAGGAAATGGCAACCCACTCCAGTATTCTTTCCTGGAAAATTCCATAGACAGAGGGGACTGATACGACTTATAGGGTCATATAGATTTAGACACGACTGAGCACACAAACAAAATCTTGATGCTCTTGAAGAACTTTGGTACTGAAAAGACTTTACTTATAATGAAAATTAATTTTTGTGAATCTTATGAGGCCAAATAATTGAAATAATGCTTTGCTATATTTGGAATACAGGTCCAAGTGTATATCACTAAATAATTTGGAAATCCAGACCATAGCAATCAGTGTTTATGATTGAATTCTTACCTATATTTAACATTACCTGTTGTAAGACTAGGAGAAGAGGCTCAGGAAGAGATAACAAGAGAGGCATTCTCCTGCTGGTCTGAACTAGAAAAGAGAGTAGAGGCAGAGCTGCTTTTAGTCACTATCAAACAGTTGTCTCATTTCTACCACCAAAACATTAAACAATTGACTCAGGGAACACATTGAACTGGACATGCCCTCCACACATCCAACAACCAGAACTGCAGTTGGCCGTAAAGATTTTGCTTCTTTCCAAGAGCCCCATCTTAATCTTCTGTATGGTGTTTGGTGACCCAGCTAAGAAGTACAGGTATTTACTCTTTTGTCTACTCTGTCCCTGACCCTCCCTTTTGCTGAAAAACCATTTAATTTCCATCTTCTGCCGTTTAGGTTTGATGGGGGCAGATGTGAATACGTTTCATAAAATTGAGCAGATTATCTCCCTGCTCTCATCTCACCATTCAATGATCATCATTAAGTCCCTGAAAGCCCACAGTGCCAGCAATATTGGTCCAATAAGTAAAGCCACACTTCCTAAACAGATGGGGATGCTGTTTCTTTGCCACTGGGTGAAATCGCTTTAAAAAAACATCAGCAACAAACATAGGGAGGGAGAGCTGAACCATTGCTGCTAGAGGTCCAGCTCCATGTAATACTCACTGCTTAAAAATCCAATATTGCATTTGCTTCATTACAGTACTTTGTCCATCAGCTCATTTGAGTCTATTAACTTAATTGTTCTTTATTAACAAATGGGTCATTCTCCCTGACAGCAGAGCAAAGCTCAAATGCCAGTTAAATACTTTGATAAATGTAACGCCCCTTCTACTGTTCCCTCCCTGAACATGCTGTGAATATGCACACACGTGCTCACACACATGCACTCACAGACACTTAATCAAATGTACTTATACAAGAGGTGCGTATCAAAAATTGGTTTTTAGAGTTAGCAAGCAGAGAGAAAAGTGCTTGTCTTTACAAGTAAATCTACTGTGATTACTTGTCATATTTCTCTTACAAATTCGTGTCACGCCTCTGGTTAAAATGTTCTTACTCTTTAAAATGAGCTCATGTTTTAGCTAGAGAGAGCAATGACAATACTCTTTTGGCAAACCTTTTGCAAAGAAGTTCTCCTTTAAAATCCTACGTACTTTCCTTCAGCTCTCTGATCCAGTAATTCTCCCTATTATTAATATTCATCTTTCATAAGATTTCTTATTGTCTTTGTGTATCTTGGTCTCGCTTTCTCTTCCTTCCCAGCTCCCAGCCTCCATACCCCTTCTTCTTAGGTGACATTATCCTACTCACCAAACCTGTAACTTTAACAGAGGGTGACAGGGTGACCTTGACGACAGATGTTCTTATGGCAACAGATGGCACTGGCAAACCCGAGAAGCTGCTGTATGCCGTCTCCGTGCCACCTGTGCCTGGTCAGATTGAGTCCATCAATTATCCAGGCTGCCCCATTCCCTGCACAGCCAGTCAGATGGATTGGCCCAGAAGGTTTGCTGTGTGCATGACAATAGGCAAGGGGCCAGTGAGGAAGCAGTCAGGTGAGAGGGTTCCCTTCCTCCATTCTTCCATCCTCCTCACCGCCACCCCCACCCTTACTCACTCACTCATATAGTTAGGCTTTGGTGAGTGAAAGGGATTAAACTGGTTTTATCAGTAAGAGTTCACCAAATGCCCTTGAAGGATAGCCAAAGATGAGGTGGTTTACATGAAGATAAACTGATATGGCTATTGCTTTATCTACAGAGGTATGTTTCTATTGTCCAGGGATTCTGCCACATTAGAAAGCCATTCTAGGAATAGATACACAGTGTGTAAGATGATTGCTGTTTCTCATCCTTTCAGTTTGGCTTCTCCTTCTGCATACTGACAGCATCCTTGTTCCTAACCTTTTTTGCTTCTCTGTGCCCCTGTATCCCTATGTTAAGTTGGACTCTTTGCGACTCTATGGACTATAGCCCACCACACTCCTCTGTCCATTGAATTCTCCCAGCAAGAATACTGGAGTGGGCTGCCAATTCCCTTCTCTGTGCCCATGTGAAAGGAAATATAGATGAATAGATAGAGGCAAAGATAAAAAAAATAATAATAATTTCTTTACCTGTTACTATGTGAAAGAGGTACTTTGCTAGAGACTCCAGAGTCACAGAATTACCACTACCACCAATAAAATTATTCCTGTGCTATAGTTGAGAAAATTGAGGTTCAGAGAGATTCAGTAATGTGTTCAAGATTCCACAATTAACAAATAAGTCAGGATTTGAACACAATTTTCTTTTTTGGGGGGTGGGTTTTTCACTGTACAACTGTGCTTCTACCAACCAGGAAAACCCATGATCTGTCTTGCTAGAAATGAGTAATTTTGAGAGATGAGTTTGAGCCCCAATTCACTTTCTCAACACAAGCATCTATCTGGCTTTTCTTCTGCATTCCAGCTACTATGATAATAATATAATTTATCAATAAATCAGTATTTGATCTCCAGTAAGTAGGGCAAACATAAGTGCAACCTTTTATTGTTTTTCATTAGTACAACAAGGTAGTTAAAGTTGGAACAATTTGGCTTCTCTCTACCTGAAGAAATCTGGAGTATCATTTGAAATCACCAGCGGACCTTAACCCAGATGGTGGTGTCATTTCTAAGAATGAGCATATGTTAGCTATTATGATACTTAAACATAATGGTTTTATATCTCTCCAGTGGGCGAAGAAACCATACAACAGGTTTTAGTCTAGGAATGTTTTAATGATACTTTAACCCTCTAAAAGAGAGTATTTCCACAAAGAGAGTCAATTGATAGAGTTTGGTTTAATAATAAAAGAATGTAAATTTCTGCCCAGTTTCATGAAATAATAGGACAGCATCTGGATTTACTACTCCCCAAGAGTCTGCTATTTTACATAATGTTGCTGAATTGGGAACTATTACATGCTTTTTTGATTTTAGAAAAATTGCCTTAAAGGTTATTTACACTCATTTTATAACAAAGAGGGCAATATAACTAATTTTATTCTTAGCGTGATTAGCCATGAGTCATTTCCTAAGAAATGAGTTTAATTAACCAGAGAAAGAAAGTTGTAATAAATCATAAAAGTGGACTGTTTCTAAGTGGGGTTAAAAACATCTTATTTAAAATGGCCATCAAATAAATTACAAACCCTAAGTTATGCTAGGGAAGAAATTTTCTTTTACTTCCCTAAGTTAAGGGAAGAAATTTTTTTTTTTTTTTCAAATTTGAACATTTCTGACAAAAGGAAGGAAAGAAGAAAAGAATGTGTGGCAAGAGAAGTAGGTTACATTAGTTGGGATACTTTAAGAAAATAGTTGCAGCAAGGAGACCATTATGTTAATTCAAGGCCTATCAACTGTATAATTTTGGAAATTCACTTAATTTCTCTTTTTTTTTTTTTTCTTATAAACTAAAGAGACTAAACTTAATCAATCATTCTTAATCAGAGATTTGGGCATCCATTAACATTGTTCACAAATATTTCCAGATCTCTCCCATTCCAGGCACATGGAAGAATACAATCTTTCACTACTTTGAAGTTAAATGTAGATGTTTGACTTGCATCAGCCATGGAACGTGAGAAGTGTTATTTTCATGCAGAACCTTTAAGAGCGTGATTTATCCCTTCCCTTTTCACTTCTGTTATGGTCCATAATAGGACTTATCTAGATGAACTTTCAGTTAGTGTGGATCCCTGCATGACTGGGTGATTAATATCCCTGCTGACCTACACTTTCCATGCGGCATGAGCAAGCCATACACTTTCATAATAATGTAAAGCCACTGAGATTTCGGTGGGAATTTCTGTTACTGCAGCATAACCCAGCCCATCCTTTTAGATTACTGTAGGTAAGAGTCACCTAAGGAGATTTTCCAGTAAGTAAAAGCTAGTGCTCATTTCAGAACTATTGAATCAGAATCTTCTGCTGTTAACTTCAGATTTGTGTCTTTTAAAAATGCTTTCCTTGCTCCTTGGAAGAAAAGCTATGACCAATCTAGACAGCATATTAAAAGCCAAGACATTACTTCGCCGACAAAAAAAAAAAGGTCCATCTAGTCAAAGCTATGTTTTTCTAGTAGTCATGAATGAATGTGAGAGCTGGACTATAAAGAAAGCTGAGCACTGAAGAATTGAGGCTTTTGAACTGTGGTGTTGGAGAAGAATCTTGAGAGTCTCTTGGACTGCAAGGAGATCCAACCAGTCAATCCTAAAGGAAATCAGCCCTGAATATTCATTGTAAGGACTGATGCTGAGGTTGAAACTCCAATACTTCGGTCACCTGATACAAAAACCTGACTCATCGGAAAAGACCCTGATGCTGGGAAAGATTGAAGGCAGGAGGAGAAAGGGATGACAAAGGATAAGATGATTAGATGGCATAGATGGCATCACTGACTTGATGATGTCATAGAGAATGCTTGAGCATTCTCTGGGAGTTGGTGATGGACAGGGAAGCCTGGAATGCTGTAGTCCATGGGGTTGCAAAGAGTTAGACAAGACTGAGTGACTGAACTGAACTGAACTGAAAATGCTTTCCTGGGGGATTTACCTGGTGGTCCAGTGGCTAAGATCCCATGCTCCCAATACAGGGGACCCCAGATTCAATCCCTGTTCAAGGAACTAGATCCCAAGTGCTGTAACTAGGAGTTATCATACTACAACTAAGAGTCCGCATGCCACAACCTAAGCTCCTATAATGCCACGACTAAAGATCTCCCATGCCACGACAAAGACCAAAGATCCCATGTGCCACAACTAAGACCTGGCACATCCAAATGAACAAGTAAATAAATATTTAAAAAAATATCAAATGCTTCCTTTATGATTCTGAATCTATACTCTTGCTTAGGAAATATAGGAATTCCACATCCAAGTGGGCATGTGAGTGACAAGATAGCTTTAATATAGCTATAGCTATCTTAATATTTTAACTGCATATTACCCTAATGGATGGGCTTCCCTGGTCGCTCAGAGGTTAAAGCGTCTGCCTGGAATGCAGGAGACCTGGGTTCAATCCCTAGGTTGGGAAGATCCCCTGAAGAAGGAAATGGCAACCCATTCCAGTACTCTTGCCTGGAGAATCCCATGGAGGGAGGAGCCAGGTAGGCTACAGTCCATGGGATCACAAAGAGTCGGACACGACTAAGTGACTTCACTTTCACCCTAATGGATAACATAATCAAGTCTTACAATTGCATGTTGCATTTCAGTTCACTCAAGGAGTTCTTCCTGTTAACCTTACTTGGTTGTTAAAACATTAGTAGATAATAATGTGTGGACAAAACACCTATCAAGGTACTGAAGATTTAAATCATAAATGTGACTTGCTAATTAGGTTTCACTTTCTTCTTTACCACCCTCTACATTCGCAGAAAATTGTCTCTTTAGTTGATGATGACGATCTTAATGATAATGGGTAATCTTTGTCCTTAAAGGTCTCAGAAGAGCTACATTTTCCTACCTGTGAATTCACCTTTCTCTCTGTGGAAACTGAAGTTTCCTGCCTAGAACTACACTGTTCAAAATATGTTGAGTCTTCTTGAAAAATATGTGGTTACTATTTCTGGATTTTTCTATACTTATACTGGGGACCTTAATATTTCTTTTACTCCCAAGTTGTATGTGAGAAAGTGTCATATTGAAAACTGAACTACTGAGCAAGTATTATTAATCTGTTATATCTTAAATATCACACTGAGGGCTCATGAATATAACCCTGGCTGGCAAGCAGAATACTAAGCTTAGTCTAATAAATAAACCATACTACCTGGCTCTTTACTTTTGAGAAATTCTTATATGGTTATTACTATTTATATGTGAGGATTACATATACTTACTCGCACATATGCTATAAGAAATGCCTGCATGCTAAGTTGCTTCTGTTGTGTCTGACTCTTTGCAAGCCTATGGACTATAGCCCACCAGGCTCCTCTGTGCATGGGATTCTCCAGGCAAGAATACTGGAATGGGTTGCCATTTCCTCCTCCAGGGGATCTTCTCCACCCAGGGATCAAACCTGCATCCCTTAAATCTCTTGCATTGGCAGGCAGGTAGGTTCTTTACCACTAGTGCCATCTGGGAAGACATACATAACCAAATTCTGCTTTTAATATTATCATTAAGGATAGAGCTTGAAGATTTTACATTGACATCTTGGCTCCTTTACATGCTAGCTGATTTGCCATTGAAGAACATTCAATTTCCTTAATTTTCATTTCCTTCAGTTAAATAAAGGTCATAATAATAGGACCTACCTTATAAAATCATTGTCAAAATTAAATGAGATAATCTAATAAACCATTGGGAGAAAGAAAAAGAGGAAGGGAAAGAAAAAAGAAAGGAAGAAAGGGGAAAATATACGGCAGAGAGAGAGAGGAAGAAGAAATAAAGAGGAAAGGAGGGAAGAAGAAAAGAAGGAAAGCAAGAAGGAAGAAAAAAAGATCTAAAAGTTAATTTAGTGGGCTAAGTGACTTTGGAAAAAATGGGGTTAAATAGATTAACAAATATCCTTAGCAAGCAACTTATATGTAGTATTCATTGTGAGTCCATAAAACCTTTTGACCACAGTTGGGGATGGGAACATTAAGGCCCATGGAAGACTTTCTGGAGGAGGTGATACCTGTGTTGAATCTTTAAGGAAAAACAAGCAAGAGACAGAGATCATAGATGTGGGACAGTGTTTGGGGCTGAGTGGACATTTCATACAAGGGAAAGGGCAAGAGCAGAGGCACAGAAGTGTGGAATAGTACAGGGTGTTCAGGGAGCCAAGGTATATAACTACAAGGTCACAAGAGTGCAGAAATTATCAAGGACTAGATTCTAAAGCGACTTGTTGGTCATGTTATGAACCTGAAATTTTTATTTTGTTGGCAATGGGTGATTGTATCTGTTGGGACCCCAGGAGGAATTAGATGGTACCTGTAAAGATGAAATTGAGGAAAGTGAGGGGACTATTTGTAGGGTTAAAGAGGAACTAAGGGGGTCGGGGAAAGCATCCTGGGGTTAGCAATAGAGGAAAAAACAGCACTCCAGGCTTTAAAGGACAGAGATGGAAGGCCTTCCCAGGTCCTGAAGAGGGCTCCAGCTGAAGCCGTAGGCAAAGGAGATCACTCAACATGATCTGTGGCCTTTGGGAGAGAAATAGTCAATCTCTGTGTCAACCTCCAGCAATATGGAGAAGGGTAGAGAACAGATCTGGTGGGGCAAACAGAATGTCCAGCATAGCAAGGAGAAAAGTAACAAGGTCTGATCTGAATTTTAGGTGTCACCATAGCAATTACGTGGAAAGTGATTCGGAGGAGAAAGGAAAAACTATGCTCATATGCATGTAACAAATCAGGAGAGTCCAACATGGAGATGTTATAGATGTGACAGAGTGGAAAGCAGAAATTTAAAGAACATTAGGATGTTCAAAATTTGTGAGACTTAGTGACTGTCAATGGCTGGTGAAGAAAAATGATGACTTTAGCGTGACTCTTAGGTTTCTAGCTTGGACGATAAAGAGTAAAATGATGTGAATAACAAACATAGTGAATGTAGGAAAAAAAAGTGAATTTGAGGGGAAATTGAGGAATTCAAGTTTAAATCCATGGAGTCTGAGAGAACTGAAAAATGTTCGTGTAGTGATTTGCCACAGATATTTTAATATAGGATTCTGACTCCAAGTGAAAAAACCAAGACTAGACATACAGATTGGCGAGTCATCAGAGTATGTGGTTGCCCAAAGCAAGAAAGTGGAAGACATCCCTAGGAAGCCAAGGGATAAGAGGAGCAAGCCAAGCAGAACAGTAATATTTAATCTCTGAATTCCACTTCTCTGCTCTCAGGGACTCAGGCGTACTCACAGTTCTTGGCTCTTCATCACACATCACCTAAATTTCCTGCAAGAGACTCTTCTTAAAGTAATTGTATTGGTCTGTTCCAGGAACAGAAACAGAGTTCATTTTCTAGGCCTCTGTGTCTGTCAAGAACTATAGAAAGACAGAATATATTTTTATTTTGGATTCCCTGCCTTTTACAAACTGAACTGATGCTTTTGTACAGGCCCCAGTTGCCTAAATGAGACAAATATTTGTTAAAACATGTCCTCTTTATGTGATGGTTACTAAGTCATCTACATCTTCAACAAACACTTCTCGAAAGTTCTGATCACACAGAGTAGCTGTATCAGTTCAGTTCAGTCGCTCAGTCATGTCCAACTCTTTGCAACCCCAGGGACTGCAGCACACCAAGTTTCCCTGTCCATCACCAACTCCTGAAGCTTACTCAAACTGATGTCCATCGAGTTGGTAATGCCATTCAACCATCTCATCATCTGCCTTCCCCTTCTCCTCCCGCCTTCAATCTTTCCCCGCCTCAGGGTCTTTTCCAATGAGTTAGTTCTTTGCATCAGGTGGCCAAAGTATTGTATGGAGTAGTTGTATGGAGCCCCACTGAAAAGAGGACATTAGGCTCCACTCCCCCCTCCCCCATAAAAAGCTCCCCCATGCTTACATAAGAGCTTCCCAATCTCCTGCCTGGATAGTTTCCCCATAGAACACATGAAAGCAGTTACGGTAAGAGTAGCTATAGGCTGGATAACCCAGGCATGCATGGCTTACTCAGAACCTTGCTTCAGAAAACATAACACAAGCCGTCTCTCGTGGACATAACTATAAATGGTAGATAGACAGATAGAGTAGATAGACTGACAGAGTAGATAGATTGATAGAGTAGACACAGACAGACACGTGATACACAGATGGCAGGGTTGAGTCTGATGTACATGTACACATATATCTCATAGGCATGTACACATATACACACACAAGATCACACGTATGCATGTGTATGCACTTACACTTTAGTACACGGTTGTATAGATGTACATATGTATATGTTTGGATGTATGTGTATATGTATGCCAGTGTGTGGTGTATACAAAAGTGTGGGCTCATTTATGCATGTGGCTGTGAATTGATGCCTACAAGAATGAGAGAAGGAAAATGTGCCTGTCTTCCCATGATAATGAGAAGACATTAAAGGGTTAAGGCAATCACTTTGGAAACCATTTTCCAAAAAAGCTGCACCCTAAATTAATTTTGGCTGGTAATCTATATCGGGTTAAATAACTCCTCATTATTCTGTAACACAGCTGAGGCATCTCCAAATGTTTATCTTGTTTTGTAACCGGTACCTTCTGGTATATTCTAGTGCCAGCTCTCCCGGCTCCTGCTATATTTCATTCTCACTATTTTTGGACTGGAGCTGCTGGTTCCAGGTGATTTAATAAATTGCTTTTTTTTTTTTTGTGGTGTTCCTTTTAACTTACCCATCTGCTCAACACATGCGTAACTTGCAATCTGTCGGCAGTTTGCAGAAAGACAAACTGTCAGAGCTGCATGCATTTGACAACTTTGTTCCCAATTAGATTAGTGGTAATTTTAACAGATTTCAGGGCAATGGAGAAAGGGATGGCATGTTATTAAAGCATCAATTCTGACAGACCCAAGCACATATGATTTCAATGTAAATTATTTTAAACGCTTTAATTAAAACTAGAGGAAGATTTACCCTCTACAATGGTAAGTGATAGCAAGACAAATTTAAAAGGAAAGAGAGTAACTGAGTTTTCTAAATGGTTTATGTTGTGCAAGGCAGTCCAGCAGTCAAGATGACTGTAATCTATGGCGGTGATGTGGAGGCCGAGTTAATTATTCATTGCTTCCTCTCTGTAGCAGATGTGATTCAATACACGAGGTACACGATTCAGAGCCTGGAACACTCTCTGTGAAAATCTCAGCTCAGGCTTCTTTTGGAATCATCAGGAAATTGCCAGAATCTGCTTAACACGTTAAATATATTCATAAGAAAAAAATCTTTTTTTTTTTTTTGGCTCTTTGTTTTTTATACGTTTCAATGCAGCTGCTTCTCTCCTCTTCTAAACCCAGCACCCCAGCCTCCGTAGCCCCACTGCATCTCTAGTCTTATATTCTGAGGCACATGAACACATATACACAAGTGATTAGATTAGGCAAACCCAGGGATTCTGTACCTTGGGTCACATTCCAGGCTCACAGCTCACCAGAAAATGTCGCATCTATAATTTAAATGTATTGCAATAGTCAAAATTCATGAATGCAGAGCATCACGGACAGAATTTTCTGGCATTCTGGAGGGAGTACTATAGAGCCGAGGACACATATAGCTGGGGAGA
This sequence comes from Bos grunniens, assembly GCF_055505025.1. NCBI lineage: Eukaryota > Metazoa > Chordata > Mammalia > Artiodactyla > Bovidae > Bos > Bos grunniens. The sequence goes on along the minus strand of NC_141167.1, from coordinate 35,939,070 downwards.
TTTCCCTGATGAATTTGACAACGTGCTTGATTTATTCAGCCATAAATCTAACCATTGGTTTAATGCTTCCCACTTGTTCTTAGAAAACATTGGGCATTTTATTATTAAAATCACCAATACATTAATTTTTAATATTCCCTGAACATAATTGCATAAGGTTCTTTTACATGCACATTTCTTCATCACTTGGGAAGGGCTTACTATTTTATATATGGGCCTTTTGAGTTGCGGGATATCTGCTCTTTAAGAATTATTGAAGTGACTTGAGGAAGGAAGTTATTACTATCCGACATGTAAGGTTTCCTTAATTTTTCAAGTTGTTTTCAAGTAAGTTTTGCCTTGTGCCTGTAAGGGCATCATTTAGGCACTTAGATTGGATTGCAACTAGGCTGAATTGGATCAAGATTAAATGGCTGGGGCAAGCTGAATTTCTGCTTATTCCTTTGTTAACATTACATGTAAGAAGTACATGCATTCATATTTTTCAGTGTAAGAAATTAGAAATAGACACAGATGTACAGAACAGTCTTTTGGACTCTGTGGGAGAGGGCGAGGGTGGGATGATTTGGGAGAATGGCATTGAAACATGTATAATATCATATGTGAAATGAATCGCCAGTACAGGTTCGATGCATGATACAGGATGCTTGAGGCTGGTGCATTGGGATGACCCAGAGGGATGGGATGGGAAGGGAGGTGGGAGGGGGGTTCAGGATGGGGAACACGTGTACACCCATGGCGGATTCATGTTGATGTATGGCAAAACCAATACAATATTGTAAAGTAATTAGCCTCCAATTAAAATAAATAAATTTATATTAAAAAAATTAGAAATAGACTTTTTGAAGGATCTGCACACAATAGAGGTGGAGGATAGGTTGACATGTATAAGGTGAATCAGTCAGAGATGGCATCTTGGGGACAGCGCAAGAGGCTAGAAATGCTGAGTCAATCAACAAACTTCAGCTTCCCTCCCTAAAAACATGCTACTAAGTCCTTCACACAGGTCTTTCTCCGATTTTCAGTCTCTACCACCAAAAAGATTTTTCTTTTCTTTATTTTAATTTTGTCTTTCTTTTTGTAACAGAAGAAAGAACTTAGTCTTTGAACTCTGCCAGCCTCTGATAGGAATTTATCACTTCCACCTCCAGGGTGAATGACCTCTGTCGAAGTCTAATATCTTTCTGAGCCTCAGGTTTTTAATGGGTGCAAAAACTTGGGGTATAAAGCAATACTATACAATTTCTATACAATCATTTAATCTCCTCTGAGCCTACATCCCACCTCAGTCTCGGGTTGGGGCTCTCTCCCTCACCCAAGGTGGTCCCCTGAAAGCCTAACACCATCTGGAACATTCAGGACAAACATCCTGGTCTTCAGTCCATACTGAGGCTTAGGCTGAAGTCACTCAGTAGTGTCCGACTCTCTGGGACCCCATGGACTGTAGCCTACCAGGCTCCCCTGTCCATGGGATTTTCCAGGCAATAGTACTGGAGTGGATTGCCATTTCCTTCTCTACCAGATCTTCCTGACCCAGGGATCGAACCCAGGTCTCCTGCATTGTAGACAGATGCTTTACCCTCTGAACCACCAGGGAAGTCCTTACTAGTCACCTTGAATGCTCAGTGTCAAAGACTACATCATTTTTTCTACAACTACAGAGTTCTCTATTACTGTCTGCCCAAAGTTGGTCATAGGGAGTTCTTAGCTAAATTTGAGTACCAAGAAACCCACTGCCTTCTAGACTTCTGCATATCTATAGGGTGCCACGAGAAAAGAGTGCAAATCCTGGATCCTTTTTCCCAAAACTAAATGCTCTCACCCAGCAGCTTTGGATTTTGGAATTATAAAGCTCTTCCTCATTGCACCTAAGTTTTTAAACTCAGGATCCTAGTCCTTAATTAAAAATAACAGTAATAATGCTGTGTCTCAATTCTGCTCTGAGGACTGGTAAAGTGCCGGCTCTCCAGGAATCAAAACCATGCTGAACAAGACTTGGAGGAATGGTGATGAGACAGTGCTTAGTCTTTCTGATTCTTCCACAGAAAGAAGGAACCAAAAACATACAGTTCAATAATTATCTAGTTCCATGTGGACAGCAACAAGGATTTGGAAGAAACTATATATCTTGTAAAGATGAAATTTTAAATGTCACTAAATGGAATAAGATACAAATCCTGATGAATTTTCCTAAAATCAAGAATATGGATGCTCAGTATTAAAATTCCTCAGCAGTTGAGTAAAGTAATTTTAGATTTCTTGGGCAATATATCCTATTGGCTAAGAATAGAGACTCTTCTCCAAGTTCAAGTTCAGCCACTTTTAAATTGTGTAACATTTGGAAGTTTCCTTATTCGGAAAATGGATGTGATAAATAGTATTTCCATGAATAAACTGGTTGTGAAGATTAAATGAGTGAATGTACTCAATGTGCTTGGCACATGATAAGACTCAACCATCTAGCTAGCTAGAATTGATGATCACTTGAAAGACCCAAGTTGTATTTCCTGCCCTGCCACTTCCAGCAGAACCTGCTTTGTGGGCATGTGAACAACGCAATCATACAGCACCCACACTCAAGAGGGCTCTGTTCTTGGGGGTTATTTGTTTGTTTTTGGCAGTGCCATGTACCATGTGGGATCTTAGTTCCCTGACCAGGGATCAACCCCTCAGCCCCTATAGTGGAAGCATGGAGTCCTAACTACTGTATAGTCAGGGAAGTTCTTGGGCTTAGGGATTAATCCTCTGTGTTTGCCTTCTTGAAATCCTTATAATTTATCTTTGAATTTGTGTTGAATTGAAGTCTGATGGTATAAGGGGGCATATGCCCTGGATTTAGAACATCAAATCAGGCTCCATCTCCAACTACCTCCCTAAGATGGATTCTTGACCACATGTTACCAAACCTTTGGCAAACTGGATCTTCCTGCCCTTACCCCCAAGTACTTTCTGTCCCCACTGCGATCTGGATACAGATGAGGAAAGGCCTGGTTATGCTCCCTGTGGCATCATTGGAAGGGCATAGTGGTGGCTACCTCCTCCCTGGGCTGACAATGCCATGACATGTTTGCATGTTCGACCCTTCAGTGTCAAGCCTCTCACCCAACATGGACCCAGGTACCATACAGAACACATTCTAGCATGGAACTTGCAGCTCCTTGGGGGCTGCATGAAAGAGAAAATGAAATAAATGTGAAAATATTTCTAATTCATAAAATGCATATATATATATGAACTATCCTTACAAATATTACCATTATAATGCAGTATGTACACTCAACTAAGTTGTGTGTAACTCTTTGCAACCCCATGGACAGTAGCCCACCAGGCTCCTCTGTCTATGGGATTTCCCAGGCAAAAATACTGCAGTGGGTTGCCATTTCCTTCTCCAGGCGATCTTGCTGACCCAGGGATCAAACCCACATCTCCTTCATTGGCAGGTGGATTCTTTACCATGGAACCACCTGGGAAACCTTATAATGCAGTATATAAGCATTTATATCATGTGATAGTATTACACCACCACTGAGATTAGAAAGTGATGACAATATATTTAGAATTTTTATAATTTTGAAGACTATCATCATACCATTTGCAACAACAGGCTATAAAATTTGGGGAAAGAGGAATGGTTCTAATTAGTTTCTTTTTGAATATGGAAAATGGAAATTAGAGGAAAAATGTGTTTTCATAAATGAGGAGAGTGGTCTGAGATTCTCTTTAAGAGGTAATATTGTCTCCACAGATGTCTCTGAAATGGTTATTCTATGTTTCCATTCTCTACAACCTTTTCATTATTGCCATAATATCACATTTCATGGAAATTTTAGACAAATGGACTCAAATGTAGATTTTAGGAAGTAGATAGAAATAGCTTTTAAAACGCAAGTCATTCCCCCAAAATAATGTGATTTGGGGGGCAAACAGGATGATTATAAAAGGATGGGATTAATCATTATAAAAGGTCACCTAGTATATAAAACAATATTTTTGTTTAAATTAAAAGAATAATAGATGCCTTAAGTAAAACAAAAATCTCAAGAAAAATAATCACTCCCAATCCAACAGTCAGGTAAAAACACTGTGTAGCGATGATTTAATTAATCACTCTTTTGGAAATAGTTACTCTTATTTTTTAACCAAAATATAATTATATTTTATATAATATTTTCAGCTATTTTTCACATATATATCAATTCAGTTCAGTCGCTCAGTCGTGTCTGACTCTTTGTGATCCCATGAATCGCAGCACTCCAGGCCTCCCTGTCCATCACCATCTCCCGGAGTTCACTCAAACTCACGTCAATCAAGTCGGTGATGCCATCCAGCCATCTCATCCTCTGTCATCCCCTTTTCCTCCTGCCCCCAATGCCTCCCAGCATCAGAGTCTTTTCCAATGAGTCAACTCTTTGCATGAGGCGGCCAAAGTACTGGAGTTTCAGCTTTAGCATCAGTCCTTCCAAAGAAATCCCAGGGCTGATCTCCTTCAGAATAGACTGGTTGGATCTCCTTGCAGTCCAAGGGACTCTCAAGAGTCTTCTCCAACACCACACTTCAAAAGCATCAATTCTTCGGCACTCAGCTTTCTTCACAGTCCAACTCTCACATCCATACATGACCACTGGAAAAACCATAGCCTTGACTAGATGAACCTTTGTTGGCAAAGTAATGTCTCTGCTTTTCAATATGCTATCTAGGTTGGTCATAACTTTTCTTCCAAGGAGTGAGCGTCTTTTAATTTCATGGCTGCAGTCACCATCGGCAGTGATTTTGGATATTAAATACTTTTACAACATGGTTTTTAAAGATTGCATAGTGGTCAGTTGTATAGATATACACTTAAGCAGTCCCCCTTTTTAGGCATTTCAGTTGATTTCATTTTATTTTATGGTTAGTATTTTTGTAATTATAAAAAGCACTGTAATAAACATTCTGGTATATGTACCTGTGTGCACATCTCTAATTTTTCTTTAGAAAAATCAGAAGTGGGATTTCTAAAGATTTTTAGAAATTTTTCTAAATCATTAAAGATTTTTCTAAATTTTGCCTGCAGAAAAATTGTACTAATGTATACTCAATTCAGCAGTATATGCAATTAAATTATGGTGCATTCTGATATCATTTTAAATAACATTATGTCATTTGTATTTCTTTCTTGTGTGTCATTCTAAAAAAAAATTGGAAGGCAAGCCACAGAATATGAGCTTCCAGTTAGTTTACAGTTCTTTCCCCTATCAGTAACAAGTGATTCCCATAATCTGGAGTCTGCTGCTGCTGCTGCTGCTGCTAAGTCACTTCAGTCATGTCCGACTCTGTGTGACCCCATAGACAGCAGCCCACCAGGCTCCCCCTTCCCTGGGATTCAAGGCAAGAACACTGGAGTGGGTTGCCATTTCCTTCTCTAATGCATGAAAGTGAAAAGTGAAAGTGAAGTTGCTCAGTCGTGTCCAACTCTTAGCGACCCCATGGACTGCAGCCTACCAGGCTCCTCCGTCCATGGGATTTTCCAGGCAAGAGTACTGGAGTGGGTTTCCATTGCCTTCTCTGAATCTGGAAGCTAGTCCTCAACTAATTTTTTTCTAGATTGCCAGGGACCCTCTTCATGACATTAGCATCATCTAATATGTTTAAAGATGCTTACTCCTTGGAAGGAAAGTTATGATCAACCTAGATAGCATATTCAAAAGCAGAGACATTACTTTACCAACAAAGGTTCGTCTAGTCAAGGCTATGGTTTTTCCAGTGGTCATGTATGGATGTGAGAGTTGGACTGTGAAGAAGGCTGAGCTCGAAGAATTGATGCTTTTGAACTGTGGGGTTGGAGAAGACTCTTGAGAGTCCCTTGGACTGCAAGAAGATCCAACCAGTCCATTCTGAAGAAGATCAGCCCTGGGATTTCTTTGGAAGGAATGATGCTAAAGCTGAAACTCCAGTACTTTGGCCGCCTCATGCGAAGAGTTGACTCATTGGAAAAGACTCTGATGCTGGGAGGGATTGGGGGCAGGAGGAGAAGGGGATGACAGCGGATGAGATGGCTGGATGGCATCACTGACTTGGTGGACGTGAGTCTGGGTGAACTTCGGGAGATAGTGATGGACAGGGAGGTCTAGCATACTGTGATTCATGGGGTCGCAAAGAATCAGACACGACTGAGCGACTGAACTGAACTGAACTGACTATGTTTAAATATTTCCATGAAAAAGCATTTCTGACACAGTAGGGAAAAAAATGTTTTTAAGTACAAACATTTAGCAAACTGATAAGGGTTGAATTGTTGAATCCTAAAATTCATATGCCAGAGTCCTAAACTCAGTATCTCAGAATGTGACCTTATTTGGAGATAGAATCTTTATAGAGATAATCAAGCTACAGTGAGGTCATCTAGAGTTGGTCCTAATCCAATGAGAATGATATCCTTATGAAAAGGGGAAGTCTCTAGACAGACACGCATAGCGGGAAGATGATGTGAAGAGACATTAGAGAGCAGACAGACATCTTTACAAGCCAAGGTGGAAGGCCTGGACCACATCTTTCCCTCAAAGCCTACAATGTTGGACTTCAAGCCTACAGAACTATAAGGCATTAATTTCTATTGTTTAAGCCACCCAGCACACATTATTTGTTACAGAAACTCTCACAGACTAATACACAAATCAAATTTAATGTTATTGAAAAGAAGTGAGAAATGTCTCAGGTCTTAAAACTAATGTCATTTGCATCATTTTTTGAAAATAAATATTATTATTATTCCTCTATGAACATTTTCAGTGCATGGTTTTCCTTGACTCTAAGACTCTCTTTTTTCGGCTATGTGTCCTAAAAAGAAGAAAATACTTAAGCAAAGATAAGAAGCCAGATGAGATATTTAGGAAAACCTTAAGTGGCTTGGACTGTGATGAACAGAAGGGAAGCAAAGGTAGGCAGAAACTAGAAAAATGGAGAACTTGCATATGATAAGAAAAGTAGCAGAGTCTATGGAATTTATAAGGCAGTACATTAGTTACGCGGAGAAGCCAATGGCAACCCACTCCAGTACTCTTACCTGGAAAATCCCATGGACGGACGAGTCTGGTAGGCTGCAGTCCATGGGGTTACGAAGAGTTGGACACGACTGAGTGACTTCACTTTCACTTTTTACTTTCATGCATTAGAGAAGGAAATGGCAATCCACTCCAGTGTTCTTGCCTGGAGAATCCCAGGGATGGCGGAGCCTGGTGGGCTGCCATCTGTGGGGTCACACAGAGTTGGACACTACTGAAGCGACTTAGCAGCAGCAGCAGCATGTTACTTAGAAGGCTTTCAGATTGTATATAATGGAATACCCAATAAAAAGTAGCTTAAACAGTATAGATTTACTAGCTTGTCTAACAAGAAGTCAAGGGGCAGGCAGTCTGGGGTTTATGAATTCAACAAGCCAATAGTGTTAAGGTTCTAGATCAGTTTCTCCATGATTCTCTTGGATTTCACTAAAAAACACCAAGGGTCTGCTCAGATCTGAACATCACATGCCCATGTGCTATGAAAAGACAAGACTAGGGAGTCTTCTTTAGTGCAACTCTGTTTACTTTAGAGGAGACCTTTGTCAAAAGTTTCCTAGCCAGTTCACATCTGTATACTGTTGACAGAATCGGATCACATACCATCTGTAAACAATTATCTCAGAAGTGTTATTATTAATAACATATTGGTTCTGGGTCTGTACCTATTTCTTGATTAAACTACTGCCTGGTTTAGGGACAAAAGTAGGGTTTAGATACCATGAGTAGAGTTGGCGAAGTGGTGTCTTTTGGAATTCAGGAAAACGCTAATAAGATTTGACTCCTCATCATTGAACTTTGGTTTAATTTAGAATTTAAAAGATCACCCATTCAGCCATTCTCTCAAAAGATACTATTCAAGGAGTCAGATTGCCAGGCATTGTGGTAGGAGGAGTGGAAGACTGAGATGAATGAGAAAAAGATAAAAGCACTTAAATAGAAGAGCCAGAGATACACTTACAGTGGAACAGTCAAGACAAGGCATGCATGAGGCTACAGGGCAATGATGAGCATAGCAAACACCTATGAAGATACAGTGTATCTGTAGTTGATTCAGGAGAACTGATTCTGAGCCACTCTACACAGCTCTGCATTTATGGCCATCTTGTTGGTAGTCTGAAATTGTCCATGGTAGAACAATTTATACCAAGGAAATTGGCCAACACTAAAAATTAGGGGTTTTAAAATTTTTTGTGTGTTTTCCCTCATAGAGCCAGTCATTACATATTTATTTACCAGTATACCACCAGAGATAAGCAGTGATAAGAGCAGATTTTTCAGGAGGAAAAGATCAATGATCTTAAATTCTAATCTCATTAGATTAAACCAATCATCAAATAGAAAAATGAAGTGAAAGTGAAGTCACTCCATCGTGTCCGACCCTTTGCAACCTCATGGACTGTAGCCTACCAGGCTCCTCCATCCGTGGGATTCTCCAGGCAAGAGTACTGGAGTGGGTTTCCATTTCCTTCTCCAGGAGATCTTCCCAACCCAGGGATCAAACCCAGGTCTCCCGCATTGCAGGCAGATGCTTTACCATCTGAGCCACCAGGGAAGACTTGAAAAATAAAGTCAAATCTGAATTCAGTTGCTGACATTAGGCATTCATAGAATGTTCTTTAAGCTTTTCTATTCTGCTCTGTAATCTCTGTACCTGTGTGCACACTAAGTTGTGCTAAATAGTAAGATGGGAAGAAGTGAAAATCTTCAGGAAAATCTTTACAAGAAAGTATGTTCTCTCCAGGTTTCCTACCCATTTTGGCAAAACAGGTGTCTTGGGTTTCAGAAAGCATATTGCTAAAGAGATGTCTTCCAGCCCTTCAACTGCCTTCACATTTATACTGTCTCCTACATTCCATCTCAAATTGTGAATTTCTTCCATATGGCACAATCTCCCCTAATGCTTCTCACAAATACCTCTGAATACTCTGCACTGTGAGAAGGCATGGCCTCCTAGGGCCTGTGGGACCTTAAAGGTCATCTCATCTCCCTCAGTCTTTAGACAGGTCCACTGCTAAGTCAGTTTTCTAAAGAAAACAGAGAAGGTTATTTTGTTCTTGAAGATATCATAAAGTCCATACCTTGCCTTCACTAACCTGCACTTATGATTAACAACAAGACATGAAATTCTTCCCTAGGTCAATTTAGATTTCACATTTTAGAATTCGATCCCTTATTTGCTATCCTGTGGGGATTAGAAAACAGATGGTGACCATCCTTAGTATAAGAGACATTTAGACAGATGGACCTCCTTTTTCTGAAACATTTTGGGCAAATTAAATTTTATAAAATGAATTGATTTCTATTTGGGATATCCCCTGTGTGAAAGAGAATCTGTTTGGGAGGTGAAAAGTCCTCTTGTGGAGTGATTGATTATCCCCTCATTTGGGTTTTGTAAACATCAGTGCTTAGATACTGGGTTTTCTTGAAACAAGACCTGTCTCTATGCTTAAAGACTCATTATAAATCATCTTTATAGGCTGAACAATATGTTCTTTTAAGCCTGCCTCATAGATACAATTTTCTTATGATTTTACTATCTGTCTGTCTAGAGGCAAACCCATATATATGTATATACATTTGTCAATATTAACAATTTTGACTGATTTGATTTATTGTCAGTGAAAGAAAAGCAATACAGGAAATGATTTTATGAAGAACTGGACTATTTCCTCAGACTGACCTGGTTGGTCAAATCAATTATAGCAATAGATGAACCTAGAATCTGTTACACAGAGTGAAGTAAGTCAGAAAAACAAAAACAAACATCATATATTAATGCATATATATGGAATCTAGAAAATGGTAATAAACCTATTTGCAGGGCAAGAATAGAGAAGCAGGTATAGAGAACAGACTTGTGGGCACAGCAGGGGAAGGCGAGGGTGGGACAGATTCAGAGAGTAGCATTGAAACATACATTACCATACGTAAAATAGAGAGCTAGTAGGAAGTTGCTATTTAACACAGGGAGCTCAGCCCGCTGTGGTGTGATAACCTAGAGGGGTGGGATGGAGTGGGGATAGGCGAGGGTGGGCTGGGGTGGGGGCTGGAAGGGAAGCTCAAAATGGAGAGGACATATATATATATACTTATGACTGATTCACATTGTTGTAAGGCGGAAACCAACACAACATTGTAAAGCAATTATCCTCCAATTAAAAAGAAAAAAATCAATGAGAAAACATATCAATTATAGCAGTCCAATCAGCCTATAGGAGAAATAATATTGCCTAACAGTTCACAGTCTTTTGTTTTTCATATATACCCTCTCACTAGACTCTCACAATAAACCTATAGGATGAAGAAGAAAAATATCATAAATTGTATTTTCTGATTGGGGAAGTCAATATAAGCACAGAAAGACTCACTCAGAGCAAGCTTAAGGCATAGGCAACATTAGGAAGGTAATTACTGTGTTTTGTGTATCACTTATATATCAGATATTATTCCTAGGAACATATTCATTTTTATGACAAACTTATGAATTATTACAATATTCATTTTGCTGAGGAAGAAACTGAGATTCCAAGATGTAAAATGGTATTTCCCTGTTTACATGTCTAAGATATAAGAGAAAAAGAATTTAAACTCGGGTCTATCTAACTCCAAGATGTCGTATCAGTAGGCTCATTTGACCAAAGGGCCAACTGTTCTGGTAGCAGCTTCCTGATATCCAAATTGCAGTGAAGGTGATATTATTTTGGAGTCAATAATGGGCTATGAGCAATGTTCTAGGTGCTGGGTAGGGATAAAGCAGTAAAAAATGCAAATTCAGCCATTGTTCTCATGGGATAACATTCTATTAACTAATGTACATTTTAGTCATAATGATTTCATTTATCACTAAGTTCTTTAGTTTATTTTAGATTAATTAAACTAAAGTAATTAGATTTACTAATTACTAATAATTTAGTAATTACTAATTAGATTTAGTTAATCTTTAGATTACTTTAGTCACATCTAATCACCTACTCCAAGGCCTGAATGTGCCATCTTGAACCATACTTCATTTATCTTCACTTGTATGTTCTATATATTGAGAGCAAGATGAACTCTTCTCTTTTATCATGTGGTCCAAGTTATATTCCTATGCAGATGAGGAATTATCTTTAAACCAACAAGCAGATTCAAAATCCAGTTAAAATAATGAACTGAATAGACAGCAATGCACTAACCAGCTTCAACTACCTTCCAAATTCCCAATGTAAAAAGCAGAAATGATAGATAAACTGTAAATAATAAATTTAAAGTATATGGATGAGCTGGGGGATGTCAAAGTAGAAGCTGGAATTTTAATTTCTTCATGAGTTTAAGGGATCTCAAACAGTACAAAGTTGGAACCCAAGCTCCCTGCTTACCTATTCCAGGTGTCCTGCAAACATCATCTGCTTTGATTTAGGAGCAAAAAAAAGAATTACCTATTAAATTTCAGAACCCCAAGCTTATGCACTATGTGCGTGAGAAAGCCTGACTTCCACACAGCTCATACTAGGTGAAATCCCATCTGAGAAATAATAGGGACAGCAGAGTGTAAAACCTGGAAAACCTAGGAGACTAAGTAAGCAAGAGAAAATCTATCACATGGCTTTACTTCTATAATCCAAGCACAGGTGAAAATCCAAGCAATACAATTTTCACTGAAGAATAAATATTTTATTTTTTTATATATTTTTAAATTTAAATTTATTTATTTTAATTGGAGGCTAATTACTTTACAGTATTGTATTGGTTTTGCCATACATTAACATGAATCTGCCACAGGTGTACACGTGCTCCCCATCCTGAACCCCTCTCCCACCTCCCTCCCCGTACCATCCCTCTGGGTCATTCCAGTGCACCAGCCCCAAGCATCCTATATCCTGCATTGAACCTGGACTGGCAATTCATTTCTTATATGATATTATACATGTTCCAATGCCATTCTCCAAAATCATGCCCCCCTCTCCCACAGAGTCCAAAAGACTGTTCTATACATCTGTGTCTCTTTTGCTGTCTCATACATAGGGTTATCATTACCATCTTTCTAAATTCCATATATATGCGTTAGTATACTGTATTGGTGTTTTTCCTTCTGGCTTACTTCACTCTGTATAATAGGCTCCAGTTTCATCCACCTCATTAGAACTGATTCAAATGTATTCTTTTTAATGGCTAAGTAATACTCCATTGTGTATATGTACCATGGCTTTCTTATCCATTCCTCTGCTGATGGACATCTAGGTTGCTTCCATGTTCTGGCTATTATAAACAGTGCTGCAATGACCGTTGGGGTACACGTGCCCAGCAGTGGGATTGCTGGGTCATAAGGAAGTTCTATTTCCAGTTTTTTAAGGAATCTCCACACTGTTCTCCATAGTGGCTGTACTAGTTTGCATTCCCACCAACAGTGTAAGAGGTTTCCCTTTTCTCCACACCCTCTCCAGCATTTATTGCTTGTAGACTTTTGGATTGCAGCCATTCTGACTGGTGTGAAATGGTACCTCATTGTGGTTTTGATTTGCATTTCTCTGCTAATGAGTGATGTTGAGCATCTTTTCATGTGTTTGTTAGCCATCTGTATGTCTTCTTTGGAGAAATGTCTATTTAGTTCTTTGGCCCATTTTTTGATTGGGTCGTTTATTTTTCTGGAATTGAGCTGCAGGAGTTGCTTGTATATTTTTAAGATTAGTTGTTTGTCAGTTGCTTCATTTGCTATTATTTTCTCCCATTCTGAAGGCTGTCTTTTCACCTTGCTTATAGTTTCTTTTGTTGTGCAGAAGCTTTTAATTAGGTCCCATTTGTTTATTTTTGCTTTTATTTCCAGTAGTCTGGGAGGTGGGTCATAGAGGATCCTGCTATGATTTATTTCGGAGAATGTTTTGCCTATGTTCTCCTCTAGCAGTTTTATAGTTTATGGTCTTACATTTAGATCTTTAATCCATTTTGAGTTTATTTTGGTGTATGGTATTAGAAAGTGTTCTAGTTTCATTCTTTTACAAGTGGTTGACCAGTTTTCCCAGCACCACTTGTTAAAGAGATTGTCTTTTCTGCATTGTATATTCTTGCCTCCTTTGTCAAAGATAAGGTGTCCATAGGTGCGTGGATTTATCTCTGGGCTTTCTATTTTGTTCCATTGATCTATATTTCTTTCTTTGTGCCAGTACCATACTGTCTTGATGAGTGTGGCTTTGTAGTAGAGCCTGAAGTCAGGCAGGTTGATTCCTCCAGTTCCATTCTTCTTTCTCAAGATTGCTTTGGCTATTCAAGGTTTTTTGTATTTCCATACAAATTGTGAAATTTTTTGTTCTAGCTCTGTGAAAAATATCATTGGTAGCTTGATAGGGATTGCATTGAATCTATAGATTGCTTTGCCTATATAGAGAAAACTATAAAACACTGGTGAAAGAAATCAAAGAGGACACTAATAGATGGAGAAATATACCATGTTCATGGATTGGAAGAATCAATATAATGAAAATGAGTATACTACCCAAAGAAATCTATAGATTCAATGCAATCCCTATTAAGAATAAATGTTTCAAAAGTGAGTGAACATAAGAAGGAAATATACCACCAAAAGGGAGAATCAGCAAATACAATAAGTGGAAAGAATTCTAAATTAATTAACTGAAAATAATAAAATATTAAGAGACAGCTGAAAGTAAATATTTTAATTACATTCAACTATATAAAGAAAGAATGATGTTAGCAGTAGAGGCAACTGGGTGAGGGGTAGAGAGCTACTCTTTGCACTAGCTTTGCAAATTATCTGTAAATCTAAAACCATTCAATTAAAAATAGTATTTAAAAAAAATGAGTGAATGAATGGCTTTATCAATTCGCAGTTATGGAACCTGAAAGTCCAAGATCAAGATGCCATCGGATTTGGTTACTCCTGAGGCCTCTCACTTTAGTTTGCCACCTTCTTGTCGTGTCCTCATATGGTCTTGCCTCTGCGCATGTGCATTCTTTTCTCTTCCTTTTCTTATAAGGAACCTAGGCATACTGGATTAGGGTCCTACCCTTATGATCTTATTTAACCTTAATTACCTTTGTAATCTGCCTGGGTTCGATCCCTGCATTGGACAGATCCCCTGGAGAAGGGAAAGGCTACCCACTCCAGTATTCTGGCCTGGAGAATTCCATGGACTCTATAGTCTGTGGGGTCGCAAAGAGTCAGACAAGACTGAGTGACTTTCACTTCACATCAGTTCACCTTTTAAAGCTCTGCCACCAAATAGCAACATTAGAGATTAGGGCTTCAACATATAAAATTTGGTATTATCAACAGAGGAGGGAGATTAACTTCAGAGTTTTAAACATACCGGCTTGCAAGGGAACCACTGATATAGTAGAAATAGCATGCAAAACTTCTATACCAGTGGAATTGATATAAAAATGTTGGGGGAATGCTTGAGTATTAAAATATGGTTAAAGAAAAATTAAGAAAAGGGAAAAAATGGCACTAGTATTTATAAAAACGTTTAGGTCAAATATGCATGTAAAGAGTTCTAATAAAATTATTTTATAAAATGTAAGCATGGAAAAAGCAATATATTTAAGTTGTGCCTTATTTTATATACTATATAATTCAAAATGTGTGTGTAATTAAATTCATAAATAAAATGTGTTATTCTGCCAGTAAAAACATACTAAGGAAAGTCAGCACCTTCCCATTTGTTTTTCTTTTCTTTTTTTAATTAATTATTTTTAATGAAGGATAATTGCTTTATAGATGCCCCATTTGTTTCTATTGACCAAGGACCTCCTCATTTCTCTTCTAAACTATTAATTTTCCATTACCATCCATGACCTGATTTTGACCTATCTTTGACCCTCTTTTGAACTGTGGTGTTGAAGAAGACTCTTGAGAGTCCCTTGGACTGCAAGGAGATCCAACCAGTCCATTCTAAAGGAGATCAGTCCTGGGTGTTCTTTGGAAGGAATGATGCTAAAGCTGAAACTCCAGTACTTTGCCCACCTCATGCAAAGAGTTGACTCATTGCAAAAGACTCTGATGCTGGGAGGGATTGGGGGCAGGAGGAAAAGGGGATGACAGAGGATGAGATGGCTGGATGGCATCACCGACTCGATGGACGTGAGTCTGAGTGAACTCCGGGAGTTGGTGATGGACAGGCGTGCTGCAATTCATGGGGTCGCAAAGAGTTGGACACGACTGAGCGACTGAACTGAACTGAACTTGACCCTTTTGGTTAATCTTTTGCATTTACTTTTGTATTTACTATCTTTTGTATTTACACTTCACTCTGAAGAATCAGGTTAGCAGTCAGATCTACGTATCATCTAGCCCTGACTAGTTGGTAGAAATCTACTATTTCAATTTGATTCTAGAATTCAAGCTCTCTGACAACAATATTCAAAGTTACAGGATTTGGAAATAAGTATTCAGTTTATGTTGGGTCATAATGCTGCTGAAAGGAATAGGCTTTACAATCAGAATAAGTTTGAATCCAAAGGTGGACATAAGGCAAAAGTAAAGAAGGAATAATAAAGGGTGTCCAATGTGGGGAGAAATAGATTTAAGGGACTAGATCTGATAGATAGAGTGCCTGATGAACTACGGACGGAGGTTCGTGACACTGTACAGGAGACAGGGATCAAGACCATCCCCATGGAAAAGAAAAAATGGAAAAGAAAAAATGCAAAAAAGCAAAATGGCTGTCTGAGGAGGCCTTTAAAATAGCTGTGAAAAGAAGAGAAGCAAAAGCAAAGGAGAAAAGGAAACATATAAGCATCTGAAGGCAGAGTTCCAAAGAATAGCAAGAAGAGATAAGAAAGCCTTCCTCAGAAACCCAATGCAAAGAAATAGAGGAAAACAACAGAATGGGAAAGACTAGAGATCTCTTCAAGAAAATTAAAGACACCGAGGGAACATTTCATGCAAAGATGGGCTCAATAAAGGGCAGAAATGGTAGGGACTTAACAGAAGCAGAAGATATTAAGAAGAGGTGGCAAGAATTCACAGAGGAACTGTACCAAAAAGAGCTTCACGACCAAGATAATCATGATGGTGTGATCACTCACCTAGAGCCAGACATCCTGGAATGTGAAGTCAAGTGGGCCTTAGAAAGCATCACTATGAACAAAACTAGTGGAGGTGATGGAATTCCAGTTGAGCTATTTCAAATCCTGAAAGATGATGCTGTGAAAGTGCTGCACTCAATATGCCAGCGAATTTGGAAAACTCAGCAGTGGCCACAGGACTGGAAAACGTCAGTTTTCATTCCAATCCCAAAGAAAGGCAATGCCAAAGAATGCTCAAACTACTGCACAATTGCACTCATCTCACACGCTAGTAAAGTAATGCTCAAAATTCTCCAAGCCAGGCTTCAGCAATACGTGAACTGTGAACATACAGATGTTCAAGGTGGTTTTAAAAAGGGCAGAGGAACCAGAGATCAAATTGCCAACATCTGCTGGATCATGGAAAATGCAAGAGAGTTCCAGAAAAACATCTATTTCTGCTTTATTGACTATGCCAAAGCCTTTGACTGTGTGGATCACAATAAACTGTGGAAAATTCTGAAAGAGAATTCTGCCTCTTGAGAAACCTATAGGCAGGTCAGGAAGCAACAGTTAGAACTGGACATGGAACAACAGACTGGTTCCAAATAGGAAAAGGAGTACATCAAGGCTGTATATTGTCACCCTGATTCTTTAACTTATATGCAGAGTACATCATGAGAAATGCTGGACTGGAAGAAGCACAAGCTGGAATCAAGATTGCCGGGAGAAATATCAATAACCTCAGATATGCAGATGACACCACCCTTATGGCAGAAAGTGAAGAGGAACTAAAAAGCCTCTTGATGAAAGTGAAAGAGGAGAGTGGAAAAGTTGGCTTAAAGCTCAACATTCAGAAAACGAAGATCATGGCATCTGGTCCCATCACTTCATGGGAAATAGATGCGGAAACAGTGGAAACTGTGTCAGACTTTATTTTGGAAGGCTCCAAAACCACTGCAGATGGTGACTGCAGCCATGAAATTAAAAGGCACTTACTCCTTGGAAGAAAAGTTATTACCAACCTAGATAACATATTGAAAAGCAGAGACATTACTTGCTAACAAAGGTCCATCTAGTCAAGGCTATGGTTTTTCCAGTGGTCATGTATAGATGTGAGAGTTGGACTGTGAAGAAAGCTGAGCGCCAAAGAATTGATGCTTTTGAACTATGGTGTTGGAGAAGACTCTTGAGAGTCCCTTGGACTGCAAGGAGATCCAACCAGTCCATTCTGAAGGAGATCAGCCCTGGGATTTCTTTAGAAGGAATGATGCTAAAGCTGAAACTCCAGTACTTTGGCCACCTCATGCGAAGAGTTGATTCATTGGAAAAGACTCTGATGCTGGGAGGGATTGGGGGCAGGAGGAGAAGGGGATAACAGAGGATGAGATGGCTGGATGGCATCACTGACTTGATGGACGTGAGTCTGAGTGAACTCCAGGAGTTCGTGATGGACAGGGAGGCCTGGCGAGCTGTGATTCATGGGGTCGCAAAGAGTCAGACATGACTGAGCAACTGAACTGAACTGAATGTGGGGAGAAAATCAGTAATTTCCAAAGAAGACATAAAAAGGGTTAAAATACATAATAAAATAGGCTCAATCTCTTGAGAGATTTTTAGAAACCACAAATGAAGTTAAGACAGGTCATCTTTTAGCCTCTCATATTGACAAAGGCTTAAAAGATCACTTCTATACTGTTTTGACAATGTGTGGCATACTCCAGCAGATAGCAACTAGCTAGTCAGTGCAGGTGATTCTTTCCTCTGATATAAATAGCTACGTTACATTTCTTTTTTGCACATAGGTGCCATTTGGCAACCCACTCCAGTACTCTTACCTGGAAAATCCCATGGACGGAGGAGCCTGGTAGGCTGCAGTCCATGGGGTCACACAGAGTCAGACACGACTGAAGCGACTTAGCAGCAGCAGCAGCCATTTGACAAAGTATTGAATAATGATATATAGCAGAAGTAATATATGCCACTTCTAGGCCAGGCTCACAACAGCCCTTGTCCTTTTCACTCCTTCTCCCAACACATGTACATATACTCTCTTCTTTCTCTAACTGAGGACTGGATTTAGAAGGCTATGGAGATTTTGGTAGCTATATATGAAAATTGACAGATGCCATTAACCCGGGTCTCAGTAACTACATGATTTCTCACTATGAAATCCACCATGAAATAAACTTTATATAAACAAGAAACACATTTTCCTTTTTGTGAAGCCAGTAAGATTTGTGTTTATCAGTTTAAACAGCTAACATTTCCCCTAACAAATGGATATTTTATAGATGGGAATACAAATTAATAATAAATAAAAAGGGAGGTCTGGCAATGTGCACACCATTCCTGACCCAAGAATTTCACATTTAGACTTTGATCGTAAGGAAATAATCAGATAAATGTAAATGATGTATGTATAAGGATATTCATTTAGGCATTATTTATAATATAATAGCAAAGAAAAAAGCAAGTTAATTTAGTTTCATACAGAATTAGCTAAAATGTCACTGCATTCACATGAATATTTCTTCATTTATTTAGCAGATGTTAAGTATAAGCCATGTACCACCCATAGTGACGGATACTAGGCAACAGTATTCTAGTATACCTTATCTTTGTACACGATACAGAAACTTATAGTTTAGAAAATAAGACAGACATTTACAATTTAATTTTAAAATTTGAGTTATAGTTAGTTGTCATAAAAGGAAAAATATGGGATACTACAAAAGCTCATAATAGTAAACATATAACCTATGCTGTTGGTCATGGAAAACTTCCTATATTACCAAATATGCCATAAAAACAGTGATGATGAATAAAAATGATCTGAATTTTCCAGTAATATTTCCTACCCTCCATTAACTAAAATGCTTTAACTTACTTGAATAAGTAAAATTCTAATAGAAAAATAGAGAATGGAGATGAAATAATGAAATTTTTTCTTTTAATATTTCATGTATTAATTTATTTAATTATATATCTTATAGTGCATTATGCAAAGTAATAAACTACATGAGAAATACTGCTTTGTTCCACTTGATATTCATGGAATACCAAGTCGGCCTACTCGGGACTGAATCTTGGCCCTGTCACCTTGTCATAGTTTTTAATGTGAACATTTCATCACCTATTTGGTAAAATTGTGATAATAATCATTACTATTTCCAAAGTTACATGGAGATTTAGTTTTGAAAATAAGTATTTAGGAAAATTACATGGCATATGATAAGTGCCAAATGAACAAATAAATGTTCACTGTTCCTATTAGTTTCTATATGTGCATTCTACACACTAATAGCTTGGCTATCAATAATGACTAATATTTTGGTTATAATGTGAAATCATCTAACAGGAATTTCATTTTTGCCTAATTTATGTGAGACTGTTTTATAACCATAGTATGCTGTCACTATAATTTTCACTCCAGGTAATAAATACCTATTTGCATAACATTCAGCTAGTTTTAGTTCATTTACCCTGCAAGGTTACTTTCATTATCTGTGCAATGAAGCAACTTAACTACAGTGTTCTTTCTTCTCTACCTTTCTCCTTTCCCTACTTCCTTTGCATTTGATGCAATGTTTCTTTTTATCAAAGAAAGAACTATTTATTGTATGTGTGTGTTTTAGTCACTCAGTTGTGTCAGACTCTTTTCCACCACATGGCCTGTAGCCCACCAGGCTCCTCTGTCCATGGAATTCTCCAGGCAAGAATACTGGAGTGGGTTGCCATTCCCTTCTCCAGGGAATCTTCCCAACCCAAGGATCAAACATGAGTCTCCCGCATGGAAGGCAGATTCTTTACCATTTGAGCCACCATGGAAGACCATGCTGCTGCTACTGCTGCTAAGTCGCTTCAGTTGTGTCCGACTCTGTGCAACCCCATAGACGGCAGCCTACCAGGCTTCCCATCCCTGGGATTCTCAAGGCAAGAACACTGGAGTGGGTTGCCATTTCCTTCTCCAATGCATGAAAGTGAAAAGTGAAAGTGAAGTCGCTCAGGCGTGTCCGACTCTTAGCGACCCCATGGACTGCAGCCCACCAGGCTCCTCCGTCCATGGGATTTTCCAGGCAAGAGTACTGGAGTGGGGTGCCATTGCCTTCTCCGATGGAAGACCATAGCTAAAGGTAAATATTACTAATAGATTTTTTTAAAGTAGAAATCCGATGCTTCTTTCCTCTCTGCTCTTCCACATTCCCTCTCATGCTACATGCATCACCATCTACCTCCTACATTAACTCTCCACCTAACTTTTAATTTATTTAGCAATCTCATTTCTCACTTAGGCAATTAGATTCTTACTTCAATAACATGACTCTATTGCTTTTTTGTTGTTTTTTTTACTTTCAGTTCAGTTCAGTTCAGTCTCTCAGTCGTGTCCGACTCTTTGCGACCCCATGAATCGCAGCACACCAGGCCTCCCTGTCCATCACCATCTCCCAGAGTTCACTCAGACTCACGTCCATCGAGTCGGTGATGCCATCCAGCCATCTCATCCTCTGTCATCCCCTTTTCCTCCTGCCCCCAATCCCTCCCAGCATCAGAGTCTTTTCCAATGAGTCCACTCTTCACATGAGGTGGCCAAAGTACCGGAGTTTCAGCTTTAGCATCATTCCTTCCAAAGAACATCCAGGACTGATCTCATTTAGAATGGACTGGTTAGATCTCCTTGCAGTCCAACTTTAGACATTATTTGTTGACTTTCTACTACTGAAAATTACATTTTAATGTTTTACAATCTGCCCTACTAAGCCTATTCTTTCTCTGTTTTCACTCTTCTAAGATGCATAGCTACCAACAGTTTTGTTTAAGTGAATAGTCTGTGTTTACACGAGCATACAATCATAGTTATTAACTGAGCCACTCAAAATATTAAAATTACATATATTGTATAAATTAATATTTTTGAGTTAATAGTTAATTGGATTTTAGTTCTTTGATTTTTCTAAAATAAGTCTTTAAATCAGAGCTAAACCTCATCATACTTCAGTTGGTAAAGAATCTGCCTGCAATGCAGGAGACCTGGGTTTGATTCCTGGGTTGGGAAGATCCCCTGGAGAATGAAATGGCAATCCACTCCAGTATTCTTGTCTGGAAAATCCCATGGACAGAGGAGCCTGGTGGGCTATAGTCCATGGGGTAGCAAGAGTCGGACAGGACTTAGCGACTAAACCACCAAACCTCATCAAACAAAACCTTGTGTGCACCAGGAACCAGGAGAAAGGAGCAGTGACCCTACAAGAGACTGACCCAGGCTTGCCCGTGAGTGTCTAGGAGTCTCCGGTGGAGACGTGGGTTGGCAATGGCCTGCTACAGGGTTGGGGGCACTGAGTGTGTGTGGGACGTTCTGAAGGAGGTTGCCATTATCTTCATTACCTCCATCATAGTTTGGCCTCAGGTCAAATAACAGGGAGGGAACACAGCTGCACCCATCAATAGAAAATTGGATTAAAGATTTATTGAGAATGGCCCTGCCCATCAGAACAAGACCCATTTTCCCCCTCAGCCAGTCTCTCCCATCAGGAAGCTTCCATAAGCCTCTTATCCTTCTCCATCAGAGGGCAGACAGAATGAAAACGACAGTCACAGAAAACTAACCAATCAGATCACATGGACCACAGCCTTGTCCAACTAAATGAAACTATGAGCCATCCCGTGTAGGGCCACCCAATGGACGGATCATGGTAGAGAGTTCTGACAAAATGTGGTCCACTGGAGAAGGGAATGGCAAACCACTTCAGTGTTCTTGCCTTGAGAACCCCATAAACACTATGAAAAGGCAAAAAGATATGACACTGAAAGATGAACTCCCCAGGTCGGTAGGTGACCAATAAGCTACTGGAGATCAAAGGAGAAATAATTCCAGAAAGAATGAAGAGACAGAGCCAAAGCAACAATAACACCCAGTTGTGGATGTGATTGGTGATGGAAGTAAAGTCTGATGCCATAAAGAGCAATATCGCATAGGAACCTGGAATGTTAGGTCCATGAATCAAGGCAAATTGGAAGTGGTCAAATAGGAGATGGCAAGAGTGAAAATTGACATTTTAGGAATCAGCAAACTAAAATGGACTGGAATGAATGAATTTAACTCAGATGACTATACACCTACTACTGCGGGCAAGAATCCCTTAGAAGAAATGGAGTAGCCATCAGAGTCAATGAAAGAGTCCAAAATGCAGTACTTGTGTGCAATCTGAAAAATGACAGAATGATCTCTGTTCGTTTCCAAGGCAAACCATTCAATATCACAGTAATCCAAGTCTATGCCCTGACCAGTAATGCTGAAAAAGTTGAAGTTGAATGGTTCTATGAAGACCTACAAGACCTTCTTTCCTCTATTCTTTGCATTGATCACTGAGGAAGGCTTTCTTATCTCTCCTTGCTATTCTTTGGAACTCTGTATTCAAATGGGTGTATCTTTCCTTTTCTCCTTTGCCTTTTGCTTCACTTCTTTTCACAGCTATTTTTAAGGCCTCCTCAGATAACCATTTTGCCTTTTTGCATTTCTTTTTCTTGGGGATGGTCTTGATCACTCACTGCCTTCTGTACAATCTCATGAACCTCCGTCCATAGTTCTTCAGGCACTCTGTCTATCAGATCTAATCCCTCAAATGTTTCTCACTTCCACTGTATAACTGTAAGGGATTTGATGTAGGTTGAACCTGAATGGTCTAGTTGTTTTCCCTACTTTCTTCAATTTAAGTCTGAATTTGGCAATAAGGAGTTCATGATCTAAGCCACAGTAACCTCCCAGTCTTGTTTTTGCCAACTGTATAGAGCTTTTACATCTTTGGCTGCAAATAATATAATCAATCTGATTTCAGTATTGACCATCTGGTGATGTCCATGTGTAGAGTCTTCTCTTGTATTGTTGGAAGAGGATATTTGCTATGACCAGTACATTCTCTTGGCAAAACCCTATTAGCCTTTTCCCTGCTTCATACTGTACTCCAAGGCCAAATTTGCCTGTTACTCCAGGTATTTCTTGATTTCCTACTTTTGCATTCCAGTCCCCTATAATGAAAAGGACATTTTGGGGGGGTGGGGGTGTTAGTTCTAGAAGGTCTTGTAAGTCTTCATAGAACCATTCAGCTTCATCTTCTTCAGCATTACTGGTTGGGGCATAGACTTGGATTACTGTGCTACTGAATGGTTTGCCTTGGGAACGAACAGAGATCATTCTGTCATTTTTGAGACTGCATCTAAGTACTGCATTTCAGACTCTTTTGTTGACTATGAGAGCTATTCCATTTCTTCTAAGGGATTCTGGCCCATGGTCATCTGAGTTAAATTCACCCATTCCAGTCCATATTAGTTCGCTGATTCCTAAAATGTAGACAAAGCTATGGCTTTTCCAGCGGTCATGTATGGATGTGAGAGTTGGAGTGTGAAGAAAGCTAAGTGCTGAAGAATTGATGCTTTTGAACTGTGGTGTTGGAGAAGACTCTTGAGAGTCCCTTGGACTGCAAGGAGATCCAACCAGTCCATCCTAAAGGAAATCAGTCCTGAATATTCATTGGAAGTTCTAATGCTGAAGGTGGAAAGTCCAATACTTTGGCCACCTGATGCGAAGAACTGAGTAATTGGAAAACACCCTGATGCTGGGAAAGATTGAAGGTGGAAGGAGAAGGGAATGACAGAGCATGAGATGGTTGGATGGCATCACGGACTCAATGGACATGTTGAGTAGGCTCTGGGAGTTGGTGATGGACACGGAAGCCTGGCATGTTGCAGTCCATGAGGTCACAAAGAGTCGGACAAGACTGAGCAACTGAACTGAACTGAAACTTCATCAAAAGTATGAGATTTATTTAAACATAAGCGGATCAGGTAACTACTCTGTTTATCAAGCAAATTTTCCAATATTAATTGGTTCAATCTGCCATTAGTGATTGCTCTGAGACAAACAAATTTGCACCTTTTGTGTACTACTGGAGGAATTTTTGCCTGCCCTAAAATCACAAAGATTTTCCCTTATGTCTTCTTTCAGAAGGTTTAAAGTTTTAACTCTTAAATTTAGGTCTATGATTTATTTTGATTTAATTTATGAATATAGTGTGAGGAAAGGATCAGATGGTTTCACCAGAGAAATCTATAAAAAGTTTAAAGAAGAACAACTCCAAATCTATACAACCTCTTTCATAAAATACAAAAGAAGACACTCCCCATTTTATTCCCTAAAACTCATATTTCCTTGATACTGAAACCAGGCAAAGACAACATGAAGAAAAATACAAAACAATATCCCACATGAATAGAGTTATAAAAATGCTTAACAAAACACTATCAAATAGAAATGACCAACTTACAAAAAGAATTATATACTTAACCAAGTGAGATGTATTCCAGGGAATCAAAGCTGGTTCAATATTTTAAAAATCAACTATATTAAACTACCTAAGTTTCTTCTGGTATTCATTTGTCTTCTAGATTGTTAACTCAGAAAAATTTTATAATGGTTTTGAAAGGGCATGTATCTAGGATTTGTAACATAATTGCTCACTTAACCAAGAGCTGACTTTTGTTTTTCCAGAAATTTGAACAATCAATAGGTCGATATAAAAACTAAAGACAAATAAACAAACAAAAAGTGTGTATAGATGAGGTCACATGTCAAAAAGTTACATTCCATTATTTAAGATCACTTTTGAGAAATTATTACATTGAAAAGTTGAATTACATCGAGCAGAGGACAGCTAGGAGCATAACATGAGAACTCTGTCTCACAAAGTGGGGCTTTCCAGGTGGTGCAGTGGTAAAGAATCCGCCTGCCAATGCAGGTGACACAAGAGACACCAGTTTGATCCCTGGGTAGGGAAGGTTTCCTGAAGTAGGAAGTGGAAACCTGCTCCAGTATTCTTGCCTGGAAAATCCTATGGACTGAGGAGCCCGGTGGGCTACAGTCCACGGGGTTGCAAAGAGCCTTAACGACTGAGCACACACACACATCTCATGAAGTACATCCAAGAAAACTGACATCCTTATCTGGGAAAAGAGAGGATCAAGGAAGACTTGAGAAATGTCCTCAGACAGCTGAAAAGTACTTGCATTGGAGCAGGCAGGGGTGTTTTGTGGTCTAGAGCCAAACTAAAACAAATGAATGGAAGTTAAAAAAAGAGAGAGAGAAAGAGAGATGCCATATAAAATACAGAAAAAATTTTCTAACAATTCATACTGGCAAAAATGTCTTATAAGTTAGTGAATTTTGTATCTGTAAAATTATACTTAAAAAAAAGTCACAAAGCACAGAAATGGATATTATAGTGGGGTGTGTTTGTGAGTGACTGAGCTATCTGACCCTTCCATATCCCTTTCAAAACAAAGATTCTATAATCTTCAGGAAACAAGGAGCCAGATGTGTTACTTTGAACTTCATTGATAACTTTTACACGCTAGGGGCCTCCCAGGTGGCACAAATGGAAAAGAACCTGCCTGCCAATGCAGGAGACAAGGGTCCGATCCCCGGGTTGGGAAGATCCCCTGGAGGAGGAAATGGCAGCCCACTCTTGTATTCTTGCCTGAGAAGTCCCATGGACAGAGGAGCCTGGTGGGCCCCAGTCCATGGGGTCACAAAAAGTCCGACACAATTGAGCACGTGTGCATGCACACACACACACACACACACACGCACACCTCTAGCCTTAACTGTTCTGTTGTTTAAATGCTTTCAATTACCTAACAGAGCTGAGGTTTGAGTGATAAATGTTCACATTAACAAGATTTGAGATCTGATCTCTATAGTCCTTCTATATGGGGCTGCTGAAAAGCACTTCCAGCAGCCTTACAAATAACTCTCATTACTTTCTCCCATTTTTAATGATGTTTATTTTAATTTTCCAGAAATCTGGGATCTGTAATTACCTACAGTTTATAAGGTAGTGAATGACCAAGTACTCTTTTCATGTTCTTGCAAAGGATTCAGATTCTGTAATATATCCATCATTGACCTCCAGTGCCAGGCCATGTCACGGGGTTCTCACTTAAATTACAGCTCCACTTTTAATGGTACTAATGGTTGTAGTATTCCTTCAGCTGCCTTGTCCAAACTGCCAGGCTTAATGTGTCAGTGAAATCAGTGTCACAAGCACCAGAGAGAGGGATGTGGATACTGATTCGAGTCAGCTTTGTAGAAAGATTAGTTTTGACCAGCTCTCAAGTTACAAGCAGGGCTTCCCTGGTGGCTCAGATGGTAAAGCATCTGTCTGCAACACCTACCTGCCAATGCAAGAGACACAGGTCTGATCCCTGGGTCGGGGTTGGGAAGATCCCCTGGAGAAGGAAATGGCAACCCACTCCAGTACTCTTGCCTGGAAAATTCCATGAACTGAGGACCCTGGTAGGCTACAGTCCGTGGGGTCGCAAAGAGTCAGACATGACTGAGCAACTTCACTTTCACTTTCTTTCACTTTTCAAGGTACAAATTACAAGTCCAGAACAAACATAGTCAAGTCTTAATCCCATACTCTCTGATGTGTAATGTCAATCTAAATACAACTCAAGATTATGCAATGGTAATGCATGCATACTTAGTTGTATCTGTCTCTTTGTCACCCCATGGATTGTAGCCTGCCAGGATCTTCTATCCATGGAATTTCCCAGACAAGAATACTGGAGTAGGTTGCCATTTCTTCCTCCAGGGGATCTTCCTGACCCAGGGATCAAGCCTGTATCTCCTGTGGTTCATGCATTGGCAGGTGGATTCTTTACCACTGAGCCACCTTGGATTTAAGTTACTTCTCAGGAAAAAGGGTATTAACTGTTATTTCAACTTTTTCTTATTTTTATTGAGTATAGATGATTTACAATGTTGTGTTAGTTTCTAATGTACAGCAAAGTGAATCATCCATACATAACATTGAAATTTAAAGTGTTACGTAACCTCTCAACACATTGTTAGCAAGAAGAAAAGCTGTAACCCAAAGCACATTTCACCCTGGAGATCATGGAGTTCCAGAATTATGGCAAAGCCAGAATAAAAGAGAAACAAAACTTTTCAACTTATAGTGATTTGCCTTTGGCAATAAAGTCAAACAACATCTGTGTGTGTAGATAAGTACATACATGTTTTTCTACTGGGAGCAATAATGTCATTGCTGTGATATGCGTGTTATTACAAGAGGTTTTCTGATCCTATTAATAATCTTATCCTCAGCACCTGTGTTTTTACTGCTGCTGTTGTTTGGCACCTCAAGAGCAGTGTAGAATCAGAGCCCTGATTCAGAATAGTTCCTTCCTTGCCTGTATAGCTGAGGACATGAACTCAGCTGTCCACAAATACACATGCCTTCACTGTTTCTTTCCACTTCCTTGAAATATTTTTACAGATCAAGCAGAGAAATGGTCAATGGAAACCAGTCCAGTATCTGAGTTCCACATTTCTTAAGCCTCTTTCCAGAGTTCACTGAGCAGCTGTTTCATGATGAGAGCTAAAGAAAGGCCCCTTAAGAACAATAGAGCAAAGGCAGTGTATTGGGTAATTAGGCAGTGACCTGGAAATAGGGTGGATCTCTTATGAGGCAGATGATCAAAACGTGTGAGGGCAGCAAGGGCTGGGCCATCTCTCTGGAGTCCAGAGAGGGTGAGTGGGACACCACTGGTGACTGTGGCTCCTTCCTCAGCTCCTTTGGGTTGAAAGATACAAGGTCTGTGTGACCTAACCTGTTGTTTCCCATCTGTCATGCAACTGCCTCCCTTGTAGCCTGCTTTTATGTTACACTAATCTTTTTTTGCCATTCCTGGAATAAAATTTGTATGTGTGCATGTGTGTTTTGTAAGGACCCTTAACATGAGATCTACCTTCTTCTTAAACTTTTTCAGTGAAGAAAACAGTATTTTCAATTATTGGTACAATGTTGTACAGTAGATCTATAGAATTTATTCATGTTGCATAATTGAAATGGCATCGCTTGAACAGCTACTTTCCACTTTTTCCTCCTCATGGCCCCTGCCAACCACTGTTCCAATCTCTGCTTCTCTGGGTTTGACTATTTTAAATATCTCATCTAAGTAGAATTATGCAGTATTTGTCCCGGGCTTATTCTACTTAACATAATGTCCTCAAGGTGCATCCATGTTATTACATAAGGCAGGGTTTCTTCTTTTTTTAAGCTCGAATAATATTCTGTTGTGTGCACATGCTTCATTTTCTTTATACACTCATCAGTCCCTCCATGGACACTTATATTGTATTCACAGCCTGGCTATTGTGAATATTTACAATGAACATGTAAATATTTTTTTAAGATCCTAATTTCAATTACTTCGGACTAATACCTAGTAGTTGAATTGTCAGGTAATATGGTAGCTCTGTCCTACTTTTATGAAAACCTCAAAACTCTTTTCCATAATTGCTAGACTGTTTTTCATTCCGATCAATAGTGGATATCCTTGCCAAAAACCTATCTTTTTTTAAAAGTTAGTAATAGTCATACTAATAGATGTGAGATGATATTTCATTGTAGTTTTAATTTGAATTTCCCTTATAAATTGTGGTGTTGAGCATCTTTTCATATACCTGTTTGTGATTTGTCTTCTTTGGGAAAATGTTTATTCAAGTCCTTTGCCCATTTTTTAAATTATTTTTTTGTAATGGAGTTATAGGGATTTGATATATATTTTTAAGTATTAATTCCTTATCAGATGTATGGTCTGCAAATATAGTATAAAATAAGGGTCCATTTTCATTCTTGTCTCTTCCTTCCTTTCTTTAATTCATTCATTTATTAATTCACTCCTTCACTCCTTCATTCCATGCTTTGTGTTGCTATCTGTATATTAGGAAGGAACAGCTACCTCACTCAGTCTTCACAGACTGAGCTCATCCAGGAATAGACCCTCATCAATCAGTTAGGCCCAAGATTCTGGGAGCCATTCAAACCTTCTCTATATATGTGTGTTCTCTGGTCACTTGCGTATAAATTACCAGTTGAAGAAATTCCCTGGTTCCTTTTCAGTCGTTAATAATTTCTTGGTCCCTCCAGTGACTATGGGTTTCCCTGGTGGCTCAGTGGTAAAGAATCTGCCTGCCAATGCAGGAGATCAGGGTTCGATCCCTGGGTTAGCATGATCCCCTGGAGAAGGAAATGGCAACACACTCCAGTATTCTTGCTTGGGAAATCCTATGGACAGAAGAGCCTGGAGGGCTACAGTCCACAGGGCCACAAAAGAGTCAGACATGACTCTGAAACTAAACAACAACAACTGATGTCTGTCTGTCTGTTCTTTTGGAACTGGAAGCATGCCTCCAGCTCCTTTTCTGTTTTCAGTTGCCCTTAGACATCTGGAGCATGCTGAGTCTCTCCATGCTTTGACAGAAGAGATACTGAAGCAAGTTCCTTGGTAAGCCAACTGAAAAGTCTAAACATCGATCATATATTTCAATCTTTGATTGCCCTTCCCAGGAATAAGCCAGGGGCTGGGAGTATAAGCCAGGGGCTGGGAGTCTTGCTAAATACATTCCTCTCCTGCCAAAGAGGAACTCTGGCAGGTGACTGGGTACTAGTCCAAAACTTCCACTTGGTTCTCAGTGCTCCTTGGTCATCTGGAGTATACCAGGTTCAGCTAGTTCTCTGAGACTGGGGAGACAGACGTCAGATACTCTGGCAGGTGCCTGAAATGTTAGGACGCTGGATGCACAGTCCTACTCACGCTCTTCCTGAGAAGAATCTGTGACCTGAGGTTTTTAATTCTCTTGCTCAGTGCTGAGACTGTGGGATGGACTATCATGAGTGTCCTCAGGGTATCTAAACTGTTGTGTGGTTCTCAGCTGCTGCCAGTCATCTAGAATATACCAGGTTCTATCAGCATGCTGAGACAGAGCCATGCCCTTAGACAGTCCCTGGGAAAGCTGGAACACGAGACACGTGGTCCAACTCTCTTCCTCCGTAGAGAGAAGGTGGAATCTGGGCTTTCTTACCCTCTTGCTGTGTGCTGAACTAGAGGGAGGGGCCAGGACAAGTGCTTACATGCCATTCATGCCACCATCTACATTCTCAGAGATTATCAATCTGGGATCCTTTCCTGTCAGTGCTCAGATTCAGACAAGACAGAAACCAGCCCCCTGGAAATCCTCCACAAAAATCAGAACATTGGAATCTGGTCCAGTCCTCTTCTTCCAGGGAGAATCTGGGAGTTGGGCATCTTCCCTCAATCATGCAGTACTGTGCTGGGGGAGGGATTATTGTGAGGGAGCATCTCAACTTTTCCTACCAGCTTTGATGTGGTTGGTTTCCTACTCACCCTGGGTGCAGTAGCCCTTCAACTGTTTCTGGATTTGTAGCAGAGTGAACTGTGCTGTGTTGATTGTTCAATCAGTGTATTTGAGGGGTGAAGGAGGGTTCAGAGCTTCCTATTCTTCCTTCTTACTGACATCACCACTCTGGAACACCAAACCTTTCTCTCATCTAAGTGCTTTTGCACATATTGTTCCCTCGGTTGGGAAGAAAAGTCTCTCAGCTTTTCCTGCCAATATCTAAATACCCTTCAAGATGCTGCTCTGATATTACCTACCCTCTCACCCCCCCAGTAAGATGTATATGTCCCTCCTCTGCCTTCTGGTCCCTGCCCTGCCTTCAGGTCTGCACCCTGTTTTACATTAAAAATGCACTCACAACATTGTATTTTAACTATTGTTAATGTGCTTAGTCGCTCAGTTGTGTCCAACTCTTGTGACCCCATACACTGTAGCCCGCCAGGCTCCTCTGTCCATGGGATTCTCCAGGCAAGAATACTAGAGTGGGTTGCCATTTCCTGGTATGCTTTTTTCCTATTTGAAATTAACCTTATTTTTGTTTCCCTAGAACCTAGCATGTGAACTGGAATATAGTGAGAAAAACAAATAAGAAACAGTTGGAAAACCTGCCCTCTAGACACCTCCTTTTCCTCTGTAAGAAACAGTAGCCTGGGAGTTCAGAAAGTTGAATTACAGTCATAGCAATGCCACTAACTAACTGTGTAAAATTGCATAAAGTCAGTTTTGGTTGTCATTCTCCACCTACAAAATGAGGTTATTTGCCTAAATCACAACTGGTCAACAATTTTGATTAGCAACATTACTATTTTTTTTTTCCAACTAAACCACACTGCAAAGCCCAAATAAAACACTGGAGTATTCTGCATGATAAAATGAGACTATCTAGGGCCCTGCCAATTTAGCTTGTCCTTTCCTATTGCCCCATCCTTATCTGCTCCAAACTTCAAGTACAGTTTGAAAAGCACAGAACTAGGTGATCTGTAAGATTCTAGTCATTTCAAACAGTCTTGGGTTATTTATGTACTAAATTGAACTGAACTCTGCCTCACCGATGTACCCTTTTCCCAGGCCCTGGGGTACATCTCCATCTTCACTGCGTTTTATTTTTGTAAGCCTAACAGAGTAAGGATGTCAAGTTATTCTGGAAGTCCATTAGCTTTGTTTTGGCATTTAGAATGTTTGTTGACTGGTTTATTGAGGTCTGTATTCTATCCTATTAATGAAGAAAAAAATGGCATGTGTATCTTGGCTTTGAATCGGAATATCATTTTAGAATCCTGTGTGGAATCAAGCTATACAGTGGTGGCCAAGAACCAAGGATAAAAAAAAATTGAAGTGATCCTATATGTGTAGTTTTTAATTCCTTGTGGTTTCTGAAAGGTGCTATATAAAACTATTATTGACCTGAGTAGTCAATTAAATTTTGGCACAGAGGGAAACCAGTTTATTCTTTGGTGATACAGGGGAATAATTAAAATACAGTAATACGAGATCACTGTTTTTAACTTGCATCTAGTTGGTTGTTTGACTTATAGGAGAGATAAGGATTATTTTACAATTGACTCGAGACAAATATAAGTAACCATAAAATTCTGCCTCTTTTTAAGACAGTTTTTGTGACTGCTAATGATGTGAGAGAACCATTTATCAATCTTCCTTTACAGTCCAAGCTTTATATATCTTATCACTTATATTTTCATGAGCTTAGTAATATTATTCTCATGTTTAAGAATACTGAGTTTGGGCTATATTTAAGTACTGAAATTCACAAAACTTGCAAGCGTGGTATACCTAACGGAACTGTCAAAAGTACATGGAATAAACTACTTAGGCATTTTAAAAAATATGTTTGTTTTGGGAGAATGGGAAAATGGAAAAACTTACATCAAGATAAGGAATTAAAAACTGTAATGTCAACTTTGCTTCAATCATAATGGAGTAACTGGTAGTACAGCTAATTTCTTATAGCACACTACTGGAAAACTGGACAAACTATGTGAATGGTTGATTTCTGTCACTGATGAGCTAGCAACACAGGACAGTGGTCCTTGATAAAGGGGAACAAACAAGGTAAGTCCTGCAGTTTTCCAATTTTCTGCCTGGAGGCATTTTCTGTACAGGAAGGAGTAATTCAAACAGAACACTGGTCTCTCTGAAAGGGGCCAGAAATCAGAGACTGATGCACATGTAATTTCTAAAGTAACATAATGGAAAAGAAGGAGTTTGGTAGAGAAAAAGCCCAATAAATTTGCATGTACTTCTCTGAATTTGGCCGAACATGAGTAACAGATACATAACAAGAGAATTATTGTTGTTGTTGTTTAGTCACTAAGTCATTTCTGACTCTTTTGCAACCCCATGGATTGTAGCCTGGCAGGCTCCTCTGTCCATGGGATTTCCTAGGCAAGAACACTGGAATGGGTTACCATTTCTTCCTCCAAGGGATCTTCCTGACCCAGGGGTTAGACTCACATCTCTTGCACACATCCCTTGCAATTACTACAAGGTTGTAGCTAAACAATTCCCAGGGCTCAAACAGAGCTGGAAGACTTTCAAGTTCTAATCACCCAGAGTGCAGAAACCTTGTTGAACATAGGGTACTCAGTAGGATCTTAGAAGGATCATGACTATGTAGTAAGTCTAAGTTAGACCTAGAGTAAAGTATACTTTCGGTCACTTTTTTAAAATCTTAAAGACGAAGTTCAAAAGAATTAAGCTGATCTGCAAAGGACTTCATGACCTATGAAAACCAAACTGAAATATCTTTGAAGGATGACAACAAAACCCATACCCTCAACAATGTTATATCCACAAATTAAGTATGTAATTAAAAGTTACAATGTGTGTAAGAAGTACAGAAGAATTTGATTCATAACCAAGAGAAAAACTGTCAACAGAAACAGGCTCAGAAATTTAAGAGCTGATAAAATTAGCAGATAGGAACTTTTAAACAGCTATTATAAATGTGACTAAGGACTTAAAAGAAAATCTGAACATAATAAGGAGAAATTTAATATATAGAAGAGAATCTCTAGAGTTAAAAATATATAATATCTGAAACATTTTTAAAATCATTAGATGAGGTCAACAGTCAAGGAGACACTGTGCAAGAAAAGAGCACTGGAGACATAACAATAGAGTGTATCATAACTGAAACACAAGGAAAAAACACACAAAAAAATATTAATGCTACAGTGACAAAAGGGACACTATTAAGCATAGGAATGTATATTTAATTAAAGTCCCAGAAAAATGAGAATGGATTGTCATAAAAATGCTTTGAATTTTTATCAGTTTTATAAAATCACATATCCAAAAGGCTAAAGAAACAAAAACAAAGTCTAACCCCCAAGAAAGACGAACAAAATCACACCAATGCATACCATAATCAAAATGTTAAAAATCAAGGAATGACAAAAATCTTAAAATAAGCAAGGAAAGGGTTTCATCAGCAGACATACTGCATACAGGAGAACAAATATAATGTCTTGTAACTATTCTTCAGAAAAGAGCAAAATGTAACAAGGAAAACTGTAAAAAAAAAAAAAGTAGAAAACAACAAGATATTAGACTTAAATAAATACATTAAATGAAAATGATCAAAACTCCAATTAAAAGGCAGACATTGTCAAGCTGGATTGAAAAGCAAGACTCTATGTTGTCTACAAAAAAAAAAAATACAACAACATATGTTAAATATAAAAAAAATCAAATAAAATGTAAAAAGAGATAAAGATATATTACACAAGGATAATTAGAAAACTATAATGACTATATTATAGCTATTGGGATCTTCCCAACCCAGGGATTGAACCCAGGTCTCCCGCTTTGTAGGCAGATTCTTTGTCCACTGAACCACAAGGGAAGCCCAACGCCTATATTACTATGAAACAAAGTAGATTTTCAGACAAAGAATGTACCAGAGATAGAAAGGAGGCATTCATAATTATAACTGGACCACCAGCTCATCAAGAAGATGTACAGTCTTAAAATGTTTGTACCTAACAACAGAGCTTCAAAATACATGAAGCAAAAACTGAAATCTAAAGAGATAAATATATACACAACTACAGTTGGAAATCTTAACACACCTTCTCTCAATAATTGATAGAACAAGTAGACAGAAAATCAGTAAGGATCTAGAAGTGTTGAACAACACTATTAACCAACTGGGCAATAAAATAAGTCACAATCCATTTCAACAGACTAAAATCACATAAAGTATCTTCCCTGACCACAATATAATTAAACTGGAAGTCAGTATTGGAACAGTATCTTAAAAACCCACAAACATCTGGAAATTTTCATGAGGCAAATCCATGTGAAAAAACCCTAAGAATATAGGGGATAGTCTGTGTTAATTTCACAACCGATAGGCTGATAACTCCCAATTGAGAATTATCCTTCTTCACCAGTGTGACTCACTATGCAACAGCTGATTGTCATACAGAGAACAAAAATTCTTCATCCTTTTACATTATTATCTCAGAAAATACTTATCTCTTAAGAATTAAAAGCAAACTGGATATAATCTGCAATTTATCTGAGAAATAGTTTTGATTTAATGTTAAGAATATAATAAAAAAATGCAATGTAACTTTCTTTATTGTATTTGAACATATATAATTCTCAGTATCCCATCCTTCATATTTAGAAAAACAAAAGGCACTCTTTCACTTATACCTCACTCATTATGTTAAATTCAGCCAAAAGGTCCTGGGCAATGGGAACTTTTTGTATCTGATTTGATTGTCGTTTTCTACTCTCAGCTGCCTCCCTATTTGATAAACATCTTTCAGACATCATTCACTCTTTGATTCTGCTTTTCTGCCATTAAAACAGATTTGTACACCATGACCCTCTTATCTTGGGGGATTCCTTCCCAGAAATTTCCTCAATTTGTTATGGAAATAATTGTGACACTAGAGGCCTTTTGCTTTGAGTTCAAACATTTTACCATCATCAAGATGTATTTCTCCATGTTGCCTATTAGATGAACTTGAAACTCCTAGCTAAAATCCAGATATACCAGCCCATAGCACTTCCTTCATTTAATAATGCTATCATAAGTAGAAAAGATGATATGGCTGACCTTTCAGATGCTCTTCTCTTTAAGGCAGAAAAGAAGCTGGTGATGGAAGAGAAAGGAAATGGCTCTAGTATGTCACGTTCTGCCCTTGGTGAGCTGGCCAACACTACATTTAATAGTCATCAAGAACATTGCCCACATTTGGTGTTTGATGCTGATCACACCAACGTGCAGTCTGACTACATCCCCCTACCCACTGCTGGCTCAGCCCACTGAGCTCTGTGCCAAGGTTGCTATTGAGGGTGCTGAGTTGTGCATCAGAGAAAGTGAAGTCGCTCAGTCATGTCTGACTCTTTGCAACCCCATGGACTGTAGCCCACCAGGCTCCTCCATCCATGGGATTTTCCAGGCAAGAGTACTGGAGTGGGTTGCCATTTCCTTCTCCAGGGGATCTTCCTGACCCAGGGATTGAATCCAGATCTCCCACATTGCAGGCAGATGCTTTACCGTCTGAGCCACCAGGGAAGTTCCAAGTTGTGTATCAAAAGCCCCATTTTTCATTATTGCCATAGCCACTGCTATCACTTCCTCTCATTGCAGGAGTTTCTGTTCACACTGTAATTTACACCTATTTGTTCACTTATTTATCTGATTATTTATTATACATTGTTTAGTGAAAGATGGGATTCAACCATGAACTGATTGGAATTGTGGGAATACAAAATCTGAATGAGAGAAGTGAAATAATACTTACTTTTCTATTTCAACACTATTTTAACCCAACTTGTGGTCTTTAATTTCTCTTCCTTTATAATGTTATTTTTAAGTTTATTGAGCCCTCAAACTGTACAATCTTGTGGGCAATCCTTCTTACTACTTCTAGGCATACTTGAATCCACAAAATGGCTATATCCACTCCAGTATTCTCGCCTGGGAAATCCCATGGACAGAGGAACTTGGTGGGCTACAGTCCATGGGGTCACAGAGTCTAACACGAATGAGCTACTACTACTGACAGAATAGTGAAAAGAAGTCCCTGAGGTATTGTGACCACATTTTGCAAGCTTCTTTAGCTAAATCCCCTAAATTAGCAGGATATGTCCATATAGTAAAGGTCACTAGTGTGCTTATGACGAGTTACTTCTTCCTATGGCTCTACTAGGAAGGGAAAAAGGATGTGTTGTGTGTGCTTAGTCACTCAGTTGTGTCTGACTCTTTGCAACCCCATGTACCGTAGCCTGACAGGCTCCTCTTCTCTGTCCATGGGATTCTGCAGGCAAGAATACTGGAGTGGGTTGCCATGCCCTCCTCCAGGGTATGTTCCCAAACCATGGATCAAACCCAGGTCCCCTGCATTGCAGGCAGATTATTTACCATCTGAGCTATCAGGGAAGCCCGTGCATACTGGACTGCATAGCTGATTTCTTCTCCAGGGGATCTTCCCAATCCAGAAATCAAACCAGGGTCTCCTGCATTGCAGGTGGATTCTTTACCACCTGAGCTACCATGGAAGTGGGATAAAAGCAGACAATAGAAATTAAGGGTACCTCAGCAGATTCTTTCTTTTTAAAGGTGTAGATTCAACACTCTGAATTCAAAGTTCTGAATTTCCAGAAGATTGATAAGCTGTGGATTTTATAATACATTAAAGGACATGGAATATTATCATATACTTTTCCCCTCATGGTAAAGAACGTGATCAATAGCTGCTGGTGATATTTCCACATTTTTATATATGCCATTGATTCTGAGATTATTATCCAACTTCGTGGACAAAATTTCAAAAACTGGTAACCTTCTACTGACAGAAAGGAGTGCACATATTAGAGAAATGCTAGCAGTTATACTTAATGATGATGTGTATTAGAGAAATATTGGCAGTTACAGTAGTATATGCTAATACTAATTACATCTCCCATCCACTGGGATTTGTTTTCCTATTTGCAAATGTCTAGGGGAGAAGGCAATGGCACCCCACTCCAGTACTCTTGCCTGGAAAATCCCATGGGCAGAGGAGCCTGGTAGGCTGCAGTCCGTGGGGTCGCTGAGGGTCAGACACAACTGAGCGACTTCACTTTGACTTTTCACTTTCGTGCATTGGATAAGGAAATGGCGGGGAAGGCGCCAAGATGGCGGAGGAGTAGGACGGGGAAAACACTTTCTCCCCCACAAATTCATCAAAAGAGCATTTAAACGTCGAGTAAATTCCACAAAACAACTTCTGAATGCCGGCAGAGGACACCAGGCACCCAGAAGAGCAACCCAACTCCTCGAAAGGAGGTAGGAAAAAATATTAAAGACAATAAAAGAGACAAAAGAGGGAGGGACAGAGTTCCGTCCCGGGAAGGGAGTCTTAAAAAGAGAGAAGTTTCCAAACACCAGGAAACCTTCTCACTGCCGAATCCGTGCCGAGCTTTGGAAGCACAGAGGACAACATAACAGGGAGAAAAAATAAATAAACAATTAAAACTCGCAGATTGCAAGCCCTACGGTATCCTCCAGCGGAGAAGCAGCGCAGACGCCTGCATCCGCCATTAGCAAGCGGGGGCTGGGCAGGGAGGCGCGGCGCGGGCTGCATCGCTGAGAGTAAGAATCTGGCCTGAATACCCTGAGCACTATCTGAGCGAAATAATTTGGGCTAGCAAACCAGACTGTGGGATATCTACCATGCGAAAAGCCAGCCCTAACCTAAGACACCGCCAGCCCGCGCACGGAACAAAGGACTAAACAGAGGTAGCCGGCTGCAAACCCCCCTCCGGTGACAGGCAGCCAGAGCCAGAAGGGGGCAATCGCAGCCCCAGAGAGACATTATCTATAAAACTGGCTTCTTTGCTAACTAAAACTTATTGGGGGTCTGGACGGTCAACATCTGCCTGAGAAGGTGCGCCGGTTTTACACCCAGATAACCAAGTGGCGGGGAGGCGATAAGTCGCAGCATTGGCGCTCGCCAAACACCTCATCACCTGAGCTGCTCGGACCTGGGAAGAGCACAAAACGCAGCCCCAACTGAGTCTGCGCCTCTGAGGACTACCTGAGTGCCTGAACCTGAGCGGCTTGGACCTGGGAGGTGCATGCAACCCAGGGCCAGCCTCGGATTGTTCCCAGCGGAACAACCTAGAGCCTGAGCAGTGTGGGCAGGGAGGCTACACGCGCCGTGAGCGGGGGCAGACCCAGGGTGGCTGAGGCACTGCGAGCGCACGCCAGTGTCATTTGTTTGCAGCATCCCTCCCTCCCTCCCCATAGCGCGACTGAACAAAGAGAAGAAATACAGCTCCACCCACCAGAACACCGACACAAGCTTCCCTAACCAGGAAACCTTGACAAGCCACCTCTACATACCCACACACAGCGAGGAAACGCCACAATAAAGAGAACTCCACAAACTGCCAGAATACAGAAAGGACTCCCAAACTCAGCAATTTAAACAAGATGAAGAGACAGGGGAATACCCAGCAGATAAAGGAACAGGATAAATGCCCACCAAACCAAACAAAAGAGGAAGAGATAGGGAATCTACCTGATAAAGAATTCCAAATAATGATAGTGAAATTGATCCAAAATCTTGAAATTAAAATGGAATCACAGATAAATAGCCTGGAGACAAGGATTGAGAAGATGCAAGAAAGGTTTAACAAGGACCTAGAAGAAATAAAAAAGAGTCAATATATAATGAATAATGCAATAAATGAAATTAAAAACACTCTGGAGCCAACAAATAGTAGAATAACAGAGGCAGAAGATAGGATTAGTGAATTAGAAGATAGAATGGTAGAAATAAATGAATCAGAGAGGATAAAAGAAAAACGAATTAAAAGAAATGAGGACAA
Organism: Bos grunniens; assembly: GCF_055505025.1. Lineage (NCBI taxonomy): Eukaryota > Metazoa > Chordata > Mammalia > Artiodactyla > Bovidae > Bos > Bos grunniens. The sequence goes on along the minus strand of NC_141167.1, from coordinate 35,899,908 downwards.
TCTCAGAGACCTCCAGGACAATATTAAACGCTACAACATTCGAATCATAGGGGTTCCAGAAGAAGAAGACAAAAAGAAAGACCATGAGAAAATACTTGAGGAGATAATAGTTGAAAACTTCCCTAAAATGGGGAAGGAAATAATCACCCAAGTCCAAGAAACCCAGAGAGTCCCAAATAGGATAAACCCAAGGAGAAACACCCCAAGACACATATTAATCAAATTAACAAAGATCAAACACAAAGAACAAATATTAAAAGCAGCAAGGGGAAAACAACAAATAACACACAAGGGAATTCGCATAAGGATAACAGCTGATCTTTCAATAGAAACTCTTCAAGCCAGGAGGGAATGGCAAGACATACTTAAAATGATGAAAGAAAATAACCTACAGCCCAGATTATTGTACCCAGCAAGGATCTCATTCAAGTATGAAGGAGAAATCAAAAGCTTTTCAGACAAGCAAAAGCTGAGAGAATTCTGCACCACCAAACCAGCTCTCCAACAAATACTAAAGGATATTCTCTAGACAGGAAACACAAAAATGGTGTATAAACTCGAACCCAAAACAATAAAGTAAATGGCAACGGGATCATACTTATTAGTAATTACCTTAAACGTAAATGGGTTGAATGCCCCAACCAAAAGACAAAGACTGGCTGAATGGATACCAAAACAAGACCCCTACATATGTTGTCTACAAGAGACCCACCTCAAAACAGGGGACACATACAGACTGAAAGTGAAGGGCTGGAAAAAGATTTTCCATGCAAATTGGGACCAAAAGAAAGCAGGAGTCACAATACTCGTATCAGATAAATTAGACTTTAAAACAAAGGCTGTGAAAAGAGACAAAGAAGGTCACTACATAATGATCAAAGGATCAATCCAAGAAGAAGATATAACAATTATAAATATATATGCACCCAACATGGGAGCACCGCAGTATGTAAGACAAATCCTAACAAGTATGAAAGGAGAAATTAACAATAACACAATAATAGTGGGAGACTTTAATACCCTACTCACACTTATGGATAGATCAACTAAACAGAAAATTAACAAGGAAAAAAAAACAAAAACATGTATCTATAAAGCTCACTAAAGCAAAGCACAGTAAAATGAGGTATGGCAATAAAAGGCGTTAAATTTATCAAATAAAAAAAAATAATAAAGTGCTGAAAAATTAAAAAAAAAAAAAAGGAAATGGCAACCCACTCCAGTGTTCTTGCCTGGAGAATCCCAGGGACGGGGGAGCCTGGTGGGCTGCCGTCTATGGGGTCACACAGAGTCAGACACGACTGAAGTGACTTAGCAGCAGCAGGGGCTTAACTCATGGTCCTGTGGTTCCAAAGAAGCTTACTTTTTTCCCTTTAGAAAAAAAAAAATAGTCTCCAATGCAGAATAGATTGCTAAAATAGAATCCAGAAAGATTCCCCTGCTAAAGTGGAACTTTCAGAGACAATGTATTCTGACAACACTGAATCACTGAATTTTAGAAAGGTAAACAAAGTCCAGAGAATAAAAGCTTCCTTTTAGTTTCTTTGGGAAAGAATAAGTAGTTTTAAAGTTATTGAACTGTATTTTTTCTTGCAAGCTTCTCCATACTCTATTTATACCATGAGTCATTGTTTATATAATTTAATTAACATTGGCCAGTGCCTGCAAACTAAAACACTGTCTTAAAGCATTCGCTTGAAAAGTCTCCTTGTCCCTGAGCTGTCATTTCTTAGCATGATGGATAATGGATAGAAATAATTACCCTGAACAAGGTTAGACAGCTTAAATGATTAGCGTTTCATAGAATTAGCAGGCTTAGCTAAACGTCTTATTTTTCAAGATGCATTATTAAAGGAAAATACCATACAGACTATGATGAATCTAAAACAGTGCCATTGTCTATGACAGGTAAGTTTACACCAAGTATATTTGCAAAGATGCATTTCAATCAGCCTGCCATCCAAACATAAATTCCTTCACCAAAGTGACTTTAGGTAGTTTTGAATGCCAAGCCTCAATGCAAGACACATACAAGTGGAAACAATGAGGCTTGTCTGTACTTTCCAGGGTCTTGGTTAATCTCTCACAGACAGCACTTTATATCTCTTCTGTAAGTCTAAATATGTAAGCGTTTCTATTTGTTTTATTTAAAAAAAAATAAGTTTCAATAGTATCCCTAACTAGGATTTCATTTCCTGATGCAGGCCCATTCTCTTGGCTCTCATGGAATTGCCTTCCATGCTGACACTTAGAAGGATTTACTACCTCTACTTTATTAGAGCATTTTTATGGTTCAATAAAATTTTTTATTTTTATGTCCAATATTGTAAATGGTGAGATGATGGAAGACTTCAAGGCAAATCAAATGTCAAGGAATTAAGCAAAACAATTTAATAAAAGCTGTATTCTTTTCAGAACTATTTCTCAGACACATAGTGAGCACAGCTACCAAAAGACACTGATGCATCTTAGTCCTTTCCTAGATAAAGAGGTGACTCAGTTTCCTGACTCTGATCAAGATTAAGTCCTCTCTTCTCTTGACATTCAGCTTTAATCCCAACCCAATGGAAAACATGTTTCAAATATTTAAGAGAAATTTGAGGAAGAAAACTTTAGTTCATTTTAAAGAATTTGTTACTGGGCCTGGTGATACGTCTGTTATATGTGTGATAAGTAGTGGACAAGTTATCCTCCTGTTTGAGTTCACATTTCATCTGTAAAGTGGGGAGGATGGTATCTATTTCTTACTAATGATTTGAGGTGCTAATGACATTACATACATAAAAACACTTAGCACAATATTTAGGCCATTGTAGACTGGAAAAGGTCAGTTTTCATTCCAATCCCAAAGAAAGGCAATGCCAAAGAATGCTCAAACTACTGCACAATTGCACTCATCTCACACGCTAGTAAAGTAATGCTCAAAATTCTCCAAGCCAGGCTTCAGCAATACGTGAACTGTGAACTTACAGATGTTCAAGCTGGTTTTAGAAAAGGCAGAGGAACCAGAGATCAAATTGCCAACATCTGCTGGACCATGGAAAAAGCAAGAGTTCCAGAAAAACATCTATTTCTGCTTTATTGACTATGCCAAAGCCTTTGACTGTGTGGATCACAATAAACTGTGGGAAATTCTGAAAGAGATGGGAATACCAGTCCACCTGACCTGCCTCTTGAGAAACCTATATGCAGGTCAGAAAGCAACAGTTAGAACTGGACATGGAACAGACTGGTTCCAAATAGGGAAAGGAGTACGTCAAGGCTGTATATTGTCACCTTGCTTATTTAACTTCTATTCAGAGTACATCATGAGGAACACTGGGCTGGAAGAAGCACAAACTGGAATCAAGATTGCTGGGAGAAATATCAATAACCTCGGACATGCAGATGACACCACTCTTATGGCAGAAAGTGAAGAAGAACTAAAGAGCCTCTTGATGAAAGTGAAAGAGGAGAGTGGAAAAGTTGGCTTAAAGCTCAACATTCAGAAAACTAAGATCATGGCATCTGGTCCCATCACTTCATGGCAAATAGATGGGGAAACAGTGGAAACACTGTAAGACTTTGTTTTTTTGGGCTCGAAAATCACTGCAGATGGTGATTGAAGCCATGAAATTAAAAGACACTTACTCCTTGGAAGAAAAGTTATGACCAACCTAGATAGCATATTAAAAAGCACAGATATTACTTTGCCAACAAAGGTCCGTCTAGTCAAGGCTATGGTTTTTCCAGTGGTCATGTATGGATGTGAGAGTTGGACTGTGAAGAAAGCTGAGTGCCAAAGAATTGATGCCTTTGAACTGTGGTGTTGGAGAAGACTCTTGAGTGTCCCTTGGACTGCAAGGAGGTCCAACCAGTCCATCCTAAAGGAGATTAGTCCTGGGTGTTCATTGGAAGGACTGATGCTGAAGCTAAAACTCCAATACTTTGGCCACCTCATGTGAAGAGTTGACTCATTGGAAAAGACCGTGATGCTGGGAGGGGTTGGGGGCAGGAGGAGAAGGGGACGACAGAGGATGAGATGGCTGGATGGCATCACTGACTCGATGGACGTGAGTTTGAGTAAACTCCAGGAGTTGGTGATGGACAGAGAGGCCTGGCATGCTGCAATTCATGCGGTCACAAAGAGTCGGACACGACTGAACTGAACTGAAGCAAAACAAATGATTCTCTGAAAGAGTATAGTAATCTTCCCAGGGTCATGCAAGTGGAAGAGCTGGGATAGAAACCCAGGTCTGTCTAACAGTAGAACCTATGGTTTTATTTAACCTCCACATCAGGGTTTCTCAAAGTGTAGTCCTCAGACCATCAGTGTCAGAATCACGTGGGGACTTATTCAAAACATAAAGTCATGTGCCTAATACCAGACATAATCAGAAATTCTGGGAAATAAACCCATCATCTAATGTTTTAATAAGTCCTTCGCGTGATTTAGACGCATGCTAACATTTGAGAACTACCAACCTCTCCTATATCTACCCACTGAAAAAGAAATAGTCATCTCTAAGGCACTGAATGGAAACTTTCTGTCTTGGTATCACAGGGATCCTGTGTGACTCTTCCTAGGAAGTGGCACAGGACATGCACTGGCCCTCAGATTCAGCTTCAGGTGGAGCACATCAGATCTGTCAGGAGACAAGTTAACACTGAATTGTCTCTACTCAACAGCAGAATAAAGCAACAAGAAGAAAGGAGCTACTACCTCCTCTCTCTTGCCTGGCTTTTTTCCCTGACCGCTTCTTTCCCCAGCTGACTCCAAGAATGCTGGAAGTGACAGAGTACAAATAATACTCATTATTTTCTTATTGTAAATGACTTCCCATGTATGCCTCATTACTATAATACATGATAATAATCATGCACACGATTGTAGACACTTCACTTAATTTCAACCTTAAATCTTTTTCATGTATGTGTACTTGTCTCGGAATCTGAGCGTCTATCATTATTTAAAATAATTACCCTGAGTATTGCTTCTAGGTTTGTTTTTGTTTCTTCTTTTCCAGGCTCAAACAATCTGGTTAACAGGGAGACTAAATCCTACCATGTTCTTCTATTTAAAAACTGACAGGATCTTTTTAAAAGTTTAAGCATAAAATGTGTGTTAATATCACTACCATATACGTATTTTTTCTCTGAGCTTAAAGTTACAACAATGATCTCTCTTCCTTTTGGCCTTGGCACTTAAAGTCCCCTACCCTAGCAGAGAATGATGAATTTTCCATGTATCTTATAGAGAGCTGCTTTATTGTTATTGTAATAGCATGAAACTGAATGGGTGATGATATTTCAAGAGAGATGTGGAAGAGAGCAGTTTGTACATAGTAATGGATCTTGGAAAACTCCACTCTTGCCTTCCTCCCCAGTGTCCTTTTAACAGTCACTGAAAAAGTGAGATATTCTAGGGGCTTTTTAAATTTGTGTGTTAGTGGAGCAGCTGATCAGTGTGTATGGCAAAATGAAACCAGACTTAACAAACAAATAAAAAAACCCAGCCAGTGGGTCAGATTTGTCTTCCTAAGTAATATTAATTAAATGTGTTCTCATGGGGGAAAAAAAAAGGCTAGATTTTGAGTGTCTCAGATCTAGGTCTGATTCTCAGCCCCACCTGTGTCACCTTTTTTTGGACTATTTATTTACCTTCATTGTACTTCTGTTTCCTCCTCTGTAAAATGGGGATATAATGAGTTATTCAGAAAATGAGTTACCCATGTAATATACAGGTAAAGGCTTAGCATAATCCTTAGCCCATGACTCAGTAAATGGATATCTTATTTATCTCTGCTCCTTCTACATAGTTGAGCTTTGGCTCTCTACAGAGTAGAAGTTCTTGTACGTTCTTTTTTGAGAGTCCTCAAAGGTGAGTGACCAACACAACCCTCTCCCTGACACATAGTCACCCATATTATCAAGTACCCCTCTGGAGAAGGAAATGGCAACCCACTTCAGTATTCTTGCCTGGAAAGAATGGACAGAGGACCTGGCGGGCTACAGTCCATAGGGTCACAAAGAGTTGTGTATAATTGAGTGACTGAGCATGCAGTGGAAATAAAAGTTTCTGAAAAGTAGAATACAATGGCCTTTTCAAAAGGCCATTAATAATGGTTAATAATGCTGGTTAATAATGATTATATTGGGAATTTCCATGAAGTATTGTCTCACTGTCTGCTAATTCAGAGGTACCTGGAAAAATAAAGGAATTTTAGAACGCCAAAAAACATTCTGTAGTCACTTCCCAATTTTTCTATGATGCTCTCTGATATCCTAATTCTCTTTTCTTCTTTTTCTCCTTATCCCATCATGTCAAGCATGAGTTTCACATGAGGGAAAAAAGTAAGTAATGTACCAAGAGAAGAAAGCAATAAGATATATATTTAAGTATTCACAGTCTTCATCAACTAGAAATTCAGAAACTGCAAGATCTGTAAGATTGCACACTCTTAGGCTATCGGAGCCCAAACTGTTCCAAAGTGGAAACAGTTTGCTACCATAGAAGAGCGTGAATTTTATCATCACATCAACAGGGCTTGCTGTACTTTCTGGCCATGTGATCCTGAAGCAATCTTGCTCAGAGACCCTTTAAGTCTTAGTCTGCAATAATATTTATTCACAGGTTATGTGGATTGAATCAAATGATGGAGATAAAGTGCTTAGTATGTGAAAGGTAGTCAACTCTTGGAAACCATGATTGTTTTTATTTGAGGTGTTTTGCCCCCATCCTTTTACTCATTACTAAGCCCCAGACTTTGATCTAAAAACAGAATTTAACTGTCTTTTAAGGCACAATAAGTAGCCATTTGTCAATTTCACCCAACATGGAGTTCAGAAGAAAAAAGAAACACTCACCAATATGTCCTTTAGTCAGTGAATAGATAAACTGTGGTACATCAAACAATGGAATATTATTTAATGCTAAAAATAAATGAGCTATCAAGCCTCCATGAAAAGACATGGAGGAAACTTAAAAGTATATTACTAAGTGAAAGAAACCTATCTGAAAAAGCTATATACTGCATGATTCCAACTATACGACATCTGAGAAAGGCAAAACTATGGAGACAGTAAAAAGATAATGTGATCGCAGGAGCTGAAGGATGGGGAAGAGATGAATAGGTAAGGCACATAGGATCTTTAAGGTATCACACTCTGCATGATACCGTAATGATGGATACGTTTTTGTATGCATTTTTCCAAACCCATAGAATGTACAACATTAAGAATAAAGTTTAATGCAAACTATGGGCTTTGGGTGAGTATGATGTGTCCATGTGCAATCATAATTGTAAGAGTTGCAATGTGCTGCTCTGATGGGCAATGTTGATAAAGGGGACACTATGAATGTGTAAGGGAAGGCGGTTTAAGGAAAGTTCTCTGTACCTTAATTTTCTCTGTAGCCTTAATTTTGCTATAAACCTTATGCTGTTCTGTGTTGTCACTTCAGTTGTGCCCAACTCTTTGCAACCCTATGGGCTGTAGCCTGGCAGGCTCCTCTGTCCATGGGGATTCTCCAGGCAAGAATACTGGAGAGGGTTGCCATACCCTCCTCCAGGGGATCTTCCCCACGCAGGGTTGGAGCCCATGTCTCCTGTGGCTCCCACATTTTAGGCAGATTCTTTACCACTGAGCCACAGGGGAAGCCCTGTAGACCTTAACACTGTGACCTTGATTCACTCTCAACTGATAGTCCACCCTATCTTTCTTTATCTCTAAAGTGAGAGAAATGTACTGAATAAATGTGATCATCACACATCCTACTTTTACAGGGTTTTTAGCACATGTCACAATTATAATGAAGTGCTTGCTTATTTGATTAATAGCTGTCTGTCATATTAGATTCTAAATGTCCACAAGAGATTGCCTTATTCATCGTGGCATCCCCTAGGATCTAATAAAGTACCTGGCACCTGGAAGATCCTCAATAACTTTCTTGAAATGAATCAGTGAATATGACATGGGGGTGGCATAGAAATTAATTGTTCTTTCACTCAACTCCCTCAATCATTCATATAATAAATATTGCTAAATGCTTGATATGTACAAGGCCACATGCTTTGGCTGGCAAGGCGATATTCTGCTAGATTAGCTCATTATAAAACAATGTGGGGAGTCCAGTGGACCCACATTACAGTTCAAAAAAGGAATTGAAAAACATTAAGAAATTCTCTAGGGTCACACTAGTGTCAGTGAAAATGTGAGCAAATACATGGTTTTGTTTTTTGTGTATATAAAAGTTTTTTCTTTAACATAGTGCTTTCTATTGCAGGTACTATTCTAAGCACTTTACATATACTGAATTCACTTAGTCCTTACCAAAAAAAAAAAAGGTTTTGAGGTGGTAACTGTTATTATCATCAGCTTTCAGATGAATAAACTTGGGACCACATAATGTTAATGCTTTTCCCACAGAAATTAGGGATTAAGCAATTTGCCTCTGAACTCTGATGGAGCATAGTGGAGAAGCAGGATTCGAACCCATAGAGTTCAATGGCACTGAGCCATGACATTCTAGCACTTCTTAGAAACCTAAAATGATTCTAAAGTAAATACCAAGTGCTGATGAGCCTCCTTTGGATGAAGTCGGTTGAGTTAGTGAGGAAATAGCTAAAACTGGAACGTGGTAGGATTGATTTATATGTGCATCTTGTGGAATTTCTTTTTCTATTTTTATGCCTAGGCCAACACATGATGTGCTACATTTAGTATATGCCCAGTAATTTTTACTGATGTTATGATTGAAATATACATTGTGAAACATAATCTGAGTCATATCAAAAAATTCTAAATAGAGCATAGATCAAAGCAATTGCTAATGATTCAGCTGGCCAAATGCCACCTTTACTTAATGCAATATATGATATTCCAGAATAAGTGTTTCAACAAGAGTTGGCTTGGAATTCATCCTCAAGCACCTTCAGTTGTGCAATTTGATCTTAGGACAGTAAACGTGCTAAACCCTTCATCAAAAAACCAATCGACATTGCCTAAAATAGGGGCTTTTAGAAGGAGAGTTCACTCTGTAATACTGATGTTATTATAAGGCAAGAGCTCATTCTTGTAACTTTGGGGGAAAGGCAGAAATTGGAGTAAGAATCTCTAAATCCAAACCTAGTTTATATTTGAAAATAGTATCTCCAACCTTAACATGCTGATTTTCGTTTATGAACTCTCAGCAATCAGAACACCCTAAAATATGGGTTATGAGATCTTACAATTTAAGATTTGTCAAACTGAGGACCTCCCCAACACCCTTTAAAAATAAACTGACTATAAAGTCATGAAACTTCAACTGTTTTCAATTCTAAGCACTTGTAAAAGGAGATCGTGCCAAGTAAAACCTCAGAAGTCAGGGTACAGGCACAGAAAATAGGTGGGGTATAATGAGCTTTAGCTTCTTGTAGTACCTTAGTTTCAGCCAAATATAGTCACATAACATTGGAAATAGCCCATCTGGCTGAAATTCAAAAAGAATAAACTCTTTATTTCTTTGTTAAGGTAACTTTGAAACCAGCTAGACAACCTCTGGGGTATGTCAACAAATCATGACTTTTAAACATTCCAGTGTTTTTATTTTCTCCAACTAGATTGTAACTTTCCTTGTACAATTAATTCATATATCATGTAATTTGTTTACTTCACAAACACTTATTGAGTGCCTATGAAAACTTAACAGTTACTACATTGGCTGGTATATAGCTGCTCAGTAAAAATGGTTTAAGTAATAAAATTTCATCTGTCATTGAACTCATGTTCATCGCACTTATAGCTTGTCAACTTGTATTCATTCATTTAATAAAAACTTATTTTTCTTGAGCTACTATGCCAAGCAACAGGGACACAATGATAAACCAAACACACATGGTCTTGCCTTATGTGGCTTATGGTCAGAGATTCTCAACACGTATCAGATTTTTATTGGGATGTGCTATGAAGAAGAAATGCTCATCAGCTGGCATGGTAAAGGACTTCAGGTAGACAGAAATCCTTAAGAAGTGACATTTGTCCTGAGATCTAAAGAGTGAGGGAGTACATGCTTATCTAGGTGTCTTAGGTGGGATTCCCTAAAGGTAGTTCCAATGCACAAGTTCCAGCACTAGAGATTTTTTTTTTTAATTAGTTGCAGTAGCTTTTATATTTTTATTTTTTTAAAATTTATTTTATTTGGAGGCTAATTACTTTAAAATATTGTAGTGGTTTTTTTCATACATTGACATGAATCAGCCATGGGTGTACACGTGTTCCCCATCTTGAACCCCTCTCCCACCTCCCTACCCATCCCATCCCTCAGGGTCATCCCAGTGTACCAGCCCTGAGCACCCTGCCTCATGCATTGAACCTGGACTGGCGATCTGTTTCACATATGATAATATACATGTTTCAATGCTCCTCTCTCAAATCATCCCATCCTCACCTTTTCCCACAAAAGACTGTTCTATACATCTGTGTCTCCCCTGGTGTCTTGCATATAGTGTCATTATTACCATCTTTCTAAATTCCATATATATGTGTCAGTATACTGTATTGGTGTTTTTCTTTCTGACTTACTTCACTCTGTATAATAGACTCCAGTTTCATCCACCTCATTAGAACTGATTCAAATGTGTTCTTTTTAATGGCTGAGTAATATTCCATTGTGTATACGTACCACAGCTTTCTTATCCACTCATCTCCAGCTCAAGAGATTTGGGTTAGGGCTGGGGAAGTAAGACAGAGACAGAGAGGAGGCCAAGCAACAATGTGATCTCAGACATAGCTGTGCAGAGACTAGTCTCAGCCAGATACTGCATGGGGGCTCTGGATTATAAGCCTGGCCTCAAGATTGTCTTGATCTGTGCAAGTTTGCTGGTTTTCCAAACTCTCATTTAAAGCCATTAGTTAAAGGCCCCTGCAAGAGGGGAGTTTAAACACACAGGCACTTTTCTGCCAGCAATGTGACTCTAGTAGCCAGAGGGGAACCATTTGCAAAGGAGTTGCACAGAAAAAAAAGTTGCAAAGAATCGATAAAAATGGCTGTTAGGAGATAGGGAAGTACTAGTATTGTTCCTTACACTAAATGAAGGCCAAGTATGTCAATATATGCATAGCTCCTACATGGACCAAAGCTTTGCCAGGATGAGGGCCTGAAAAGTATGCAGAATGGTTAGAGCCAGCCAAGACTATAGAGCCCTTGGGTTGGACTGGAGAGGCAGGTGAAGGCAGGTGACAGGTCGGGTTAAGGCCCTGAATTTCACCCATGAGCAATGGGCAGACACTGAATATTCGGTTTTGAGCAGGGGAGCAGCACACTTGGATTTGCATTTGGAAGGCTTCTTCCAGAGAGAATATAAAGAATGGATTGAAGAGATGCATGCATGCATAAGGAGGACCCAGTTAGAAGGTTACTTAGAAAAGAAATGATGAAGTGGATTGGATAATGGTAAACAGAAGTAAGCATATTTAGGAAAATTTTAGGAGCTAAAACCACTAGAAATTGCTAATGGATTGGATGATAGGGGAGCGCTGAGAAGTATCAAGATTGTGGCTTGCCTGACCAAATAAATGGTGGTTTCATTCATGTGGAATTGTGAACACCGGAATGCTAGGTCTCAAGGCTCAAAAGTGAGAAAGATACATGTTACTCACAGGAGGAGAACTATCGTGTGTTTACCTTCTAATTCCAACAAGAGATGATTGGCTTTCTAGGTAATATCTTGGAAACAAGGAGAGAAACAACAGTCATAGATCAATTTTCAAACAGAAATTTCATAGACCTAGCCAAATATTAGCCAATTTTCTCCAGAGAAGGCACAGTCCTATGAATGAGATGGGACTGATTAGAAGAAATACCTAGTATAGAGAAAAGAATCAGAACATTATATAGAATATAATTACTGTTCATATATGTGATTCAACATGAAGTCTAAATGCCTCACAGGGGTGAAGAAGAGAAAAAAGAGAGCCCTCCTACACTGTTGATGGGAATGTAAATTGGTAAGGCCACAATGGATAACAGTATGGGAGTTCCTTAAAAAGCTAAAACTAGAACTATCATATGACCAGCAATCCCACTCCTGTGCATATACCTGAAGAAAATCATAATTCAAGAATATTACATGCAGGATTTCTACTGTAGTCCAGTGGCTTGGACTCTGAGCTCCCTACGCAGGAGACCCGGGGGTTTGATCCCTGGTCAGGAAACTAGATCTCACATGCAGAGCCAAGAGTTTGCATACTGCAACTAAAGATCCTGTACGCCATAACTAAGGCCCAGCACAGTCAAATCAATAAATATTTTTAAAAAGAAAAGACACATGCGCCCTAGTGTTCACTGTGGCACTATTTCCAGCACCCGGAATATGGGAAGCAATCTAAATGTGATTGTCTGGGTCGTGAAGATCTTTCTGCACAGTTCTTCTGTGTATTTTTGCCACCGCTTCTTAATATCTTCTGCTTCTGTTCGCTCCATACCATTTCTGTCCTTTATTGAACCCATCTTTGCATAAAATGTTCCCTTGGTATCTCTAATTTTCTTGAAGAGATCTCTAGTCTTTCCCATTCTATTGTTTTAGCTTATTTGTATGAGATTTCTTCTGTGATTAGAATGTTTAGTGTCATCTTTTTACCTCTTTTTTAAAAAGGTTTTTATTTCCTTTGCCCAAACGTATGTTGTTGTATTAGTAAATTTTCTTATCAATTTCTATGAATTTTCTACATATGACAATATAAACTTTGTATATTTGAACTTTATATATTTCATGTTAATACTTTCCCAACTATGTTATTTTATGTCCAGAACATTTAATTCTAGAGTACAGAAATGCTATACTATTTTCCTTTGGGATTTCTTCACTTTTTTTTTTTTTTTTTTAAAAGTTTACTTAGCAAGTATTCCCTTACTTACACAGATAGTGTATTCTGGAAAGTTTTTTTTTGTTGTTGTTGTTGTTAATATCCAACAAGGTGTGGGGGTTGGTAATAGGTATGAGTATGCTGCTAAGTCACTTCAGTCGTGTCCGACTCTGTGTGACCCCATAGACGGCAGCCCACCAGGCTCCCCCGTCCCTGGGATTCTCCAGGCAAGAACACTGGAGTGGGTTGCCATTTCCTTCTCCAATGCATGAAAGTGAAGAGTGAAAGTGAAGTCGCTCAGTCGTGTCCGACCCTTAGCAACCCCGTGGACTGCAGCCTACCAGGCTCCTCCGTCCATGGGATTCTCCAGGCAAGAGTACTGGAGTGGGTTGCCATTGCCTTCTCCATCCAAAGTCTATGCTGCTGCTGCTGCTGCTGCTAAGTCGCTTCAGTCGTGTCCGACTCTGTGTGACCCCATAGATGGCAGCCCACCAGGCTCCCCCGTCCCTGGGATTCTCCAGGCAAGAACACTGGAGTGGGTTGCCACTTCCTTCTCCAGTGCATGGAAGTGAAAAGTGAAAGTGAAGTCGCCCAGTCGTGTCTGACTCTCTGTGACCCCATGGACTGCAGCCCACCAGGCTCCTCCGCCCATGGGATTTTCCAGGCAAGAGCACTGGAGTGGGGTGCCATTGCCTTCTCCTGAGGTATGAGTATAGGTGAACAAAAATTATTCATGTGTTTTTCATGTTGAAGCTGGAGTATAACAGCTCATCGTATTACTTTTTTTACTCTATAAAAATGTTATAACAAAGATTTTTAAAAGTTATTTCTAAATCAAAGACCAAAAACAGTTCTGCATCATTGCTAACAATCTTCTAAGTGGGCTTCTTTTTCCAACCTTCTTTCCTACAATCTATTCTAAATATGACAATCAGGGTGATCTTTTAAAATGTTGGCATTTTAGCTTCCTATTTGACCCAAAGACCTTCAGCAGCCTGCAAGGCCCTAGGTGATCAATATACCTCTGTCGCTTTTTACTGTTCTGATTTCACGGCTGCTCTTCCCCTTTGCTAACTCTCCTTCAGTCATAATATCCTCCTTGCCATTATATGAACAAGTCAAGCACATTCCCACCTCAGGGCCTTTGCACCTGCTTTCCCTCTGTTGCTCCAGATTCATTCATGTGAATTCTATTTCCTCCAGCTGTTACTCAAATATTCCCTTATCACTGACACTCTCTCTGAATACTCTACGGAAATTAGCATCTCTCCCATATCTCTATCCTCTTCCCCTTCTTTTACTTCATATCCCCAGCCTTAACATGTAGTTATTTATTTATTATCTATCTTTCAGAATCTAAACTCCTTATGGGTCCCTCTCAGTTTTCATTTTTACCATATTTCCAGTGCCTGGAACCATGCTGAAAGAAGTAGTTTTTGTTGTTGTTGTTGTTGTTGTTGTTTTAATTTTTAAACTTCACAATATTGTATTAGTTTTGCCAAATATCGAAATGAATCCACCACAGGTATACATGTGTTCCCCATCCTGAACCCTCCTCCCTCCTCCCTCCCCATATCATCCCTCTGGGTCATCCCAGTGCACCAGCCCCAAGCATCCAGTATCGTGCATCAAACCTGGACTGGCAACTCGTTTCATACATGATATTATACATGTTTCAATGCCATTCTCCCAAATCTTCCCACCCTCTCCCTCTCCCACAGAGTCCATAAGATTGTTCTATACATCAGTGTCTCTTTTGCTGTCTCGTACACAGGGTTATTGTTCCCATCTTTCTAAATTCCATATATATGCATTAGTATACTGTATTGGTGTTTTTCTTTCTGGCTTACTTCATTCTGTATAATAGGCTCCAGAAACTGGAAATAGAACTGCCTTATGATCTAGCAATCCCACTGCTGGGCATACACACTGAGGAAACCAGAAGGGACAGAGACACGTGTACCCCAATGTTCATCGCAGCACTGTTTATAATAGCCAGGACATGGAAGCAACCTAGATGTCCATCAGCAGATGAATGGATAAGAAAGCTGTGGTACATATACACAGTGGAGTATTACTCAGCCATTAAAAAGAAGTAGTTTTTAAATAAAGACTGAATAAATGAATGCTATTCAGACATTAAGGAAATGTTTAAGAACTATAGTGTATTTATGATGAAATATAAACTAGTCAAAACCAAGATGATTTTTAATAATATACAGAGATGTTCAGGCTATAATGTTAAGTGGAAAAAAGCAGGACACAAAATTTTTACCTTTGGAAAAAATTATAAGTTAAAAATATCAGGGAGAAAATTCAGGTCCCTCTCACTGGCAGCATTTGGGTGATTATTTTGTATATTTTCCAAGTTTTTGTCAAAGACTTCTATAATAAGTACATGAACTTTAAGAAAATATAGTAGCAAATAAATTATAGATCTAAGTTTTCACTTCTGGGGCAATATCTTATATGATCATATATTCTATAAAAATATTCACAATGTATGTCACTAGATTCTCCTGGATGACATGAAGACAAGGACAATCATTTTGTACTAAGATGGTTAGCTAATGTCACTGGAAAGAACAAATACACACAGAGTACTTGATAGGCTCCAGGTCCTAAGGTAGATAACTTGGGAGTTTAAAGTATAGGCAGGGATGATGCCCATCTTATTTACTGTGAAATATCTAGAACACACACAGCAAATTGCACAAAGTGTGTGCTAGATAGATAATTATTGAATACATGAGGAAAAATGACTTGGGGCTACCACGTTCAAGTAACTTAGACCAGCAGTCCTCAATCTTTTTGGCACCAGGGACTGGTTTCATGGAAGACAATTTTTTCACAGATTGGGGGTGAGGATGGTTTGGGGATGATTCAAGCACGATATGTTTTTTGTGTTCTTTATTTCGATTATTATTATACCAGTTCTACCTCAGACCATCAGGCATTAGATCTTGGAGTTTGGGGACCCCTAATTTAGATTAAATGAGAATTAAAATTCATAGCACTAAACTTTGCTTCTTTTTTACAAAATATATCACACTGACAATTACTTGTTTATGCATGCCTTTCTTCCTATTCTGTGGAGAAGGAAACGACAACCCACTCCAGTATGCTTGCCTGGAAAATCCCATGGACAGAGGAGCCTGGTAGGCTACAGTCCATGGGGTCGTGAAGAGTCGGACACGACTGAGCGACTTCACTTTCAATATTCACTTTCATGCATTGGAGAAGGAAATGGCAACCCACTCCAGTATTCTTGCCTGGAGAATCCCAGGGATGGGGGAGCCTGGTGGGCTGCCGTCTATGGGATCCCACAGAGTTGGACACGACTGAAGCGACTTAGCAGCAGCAGCTTCCTATTCTGTAAAGCTTGTGGTGGCAGAGGCCGTATCTATTTCGTTGAAATCTATGCTCATTACCTAGCCCAGGGCCTGCTACATAATTGGGGCCCCAATAAATATTTGTGGCACTATTGAGAGATGGTTAGGCCTAAAATTCCCAGCTAAGTAAGATGTATTAAAAGGCATAAAAGATACAAAGAGGTTTAGAGAATTTAAGGGAAAAGAATTTATATCTTGTTTAAAGGAATCTGCATAATACAAGGAAAAGAACTGGCATTGAGCATGACCTTAAAGAACAGATCAAAAATTTAAAGGTGCGATGAGAAAAGAGTCAAGTCTCATTTTAAGCAAAGGAGAATGATCAGATGTGCTACTGTGAGTTTTTGCTATTTGATGCCTTTTAAAAAGTTAATCCTATTTAAA
Source organism: Bos grunniens (assembly GCF_055505025.1). NCBI lineage: Eukaryota > Metazoa > Chordata > Mammalia > Artiodactyla > Bovidae > Bos > Bos grunniens. The sequence continues at coordinate 35,883,307 of NC_141167.1, read as the reverse complement.
GAAAGTTTAATTGTGGCGACCCACAGCTGGTACCTTAAGTACCAGCTGCTGGTTTTGTTTTATAGTTAACAGTGGCAACACCGCTTAATTGTATATTTACAAGCAAACACATGTTGTTTCATGAAAACTACTTGATAATTACACAGCGACTACTGGAACCCCTGATAATTACACAGTTACATGTGTTACTGCTACCAAGTTATCTCCTGATCGCTGAGTAATTAACTTGTCAACTCAGCAAATGGGGCTGGAGGCATCTGAAACACTTGTTCCTTTTCCTACAGATGTGTGCGGGTTCATTCAGCACTTGTTGAATTTGATACCATCCTCCTCTCAGTCACTCGACAGTTAGCATAGTGGCTGAAACAATTTTTGCCTCCCTAACCTACCTAAACCTTTTAAGACTTCCAGTGATTTTAACACATTTTCCCTTGCTGCTAATTTTGGGCATATTCATCCATCAGTCCAGTCATTTATCCACCCATTAATCCATCCAGCCAGCCATCAGCCCCTCCATCCATTCATGCATGCATGCATCCATCTATCAGCCCATCCATCCAACATTCCAGAAACGCTTATTGAGCCTGCCCTATGTATTAGGTCTTGTCTGGGAGTCATTGTTACTGCTTCAGAAACAGCGTGATAGCCCAAAGAGCATGAATCAGGTTTCAAATTCAGGAACTGTTATTCTTCATGGCTGTGATATTGTGCCACTTTCCTGATCTATAAAATGGGTCTAAGAATGCTTAATAGGATGGTTATTAGCATGACAGATAATGAAAAGGACTGGCATAAAATAAGCACTCAATAAACTTTAACATCCAACCATGGCCCACTTCTTACTACCAAGCCCCAGTTAGTGTTAACTATTTCAAGTCTTCATCAAAATAGATCCCATAATAGCCTCTACCTGGGATTATGAATATGGTGAAAATTAAAATAGCTACATTAAATTTCTTTAATTCTCAAAATTCAGATTATTCACTAAATCAAAATGCCTTTATCAAAATATATTGCAATTAATTTTTCTAAGTGGCATCCCAAATACCTGAAATGATAGAGACAAGTAAGAAACACAAGTCTTATTTACTATTTTAGTAAAAACCAATGACCAAATCAAAAACATGAGCCATAATCACACAAAGCATATCCACTTAGAAGGTAGAATTCAGGGGTCCTCAGGGGTGGGGTCCTGGTTATTTGAGACTTCTTAGGGCCCTCACTTCTGTTCCCTGCTTTAGAATTCCCTGTCTCAAAGCTACAATTCACAAGGAAGTAGCTCTCTATCTGGAGAACAGGGCCTCAGAACATGCAGCTATGCTATGCTAAGTCACTTCAGTCGTGTCTGACTCTGTGTGACCCCATAGACGGCAGCTCACCAGGCTCCCTTGTCCCTGGGATTCTCCAGGCAAGAACACTGGAGTGGGTTGCCATTTCCTTCTCCAATGCATGAAAGTGAAAGTGAAGTTGCTCAGTCGTGTCCGACTCTTAGCGACCCCATGGACTGCAGCCTACCAGGCTCCTCTGTCCATGGGATTTTCCAGGCAAGAGTACTGGAGTGGGGTGCCATTGCCTTCTCCGCAGAACATGCTGAGACACAGACAAAATAGAAGGTGAAAATACCACCTACTTCTGGGATTAAATATTACTGAGGCTGAGACAGATTAATGACTTGTCCATGTTAATGAAAGTAGGAGGTAGCACTGTAGTTCACACTGATCATTCTGACTCCTAACCCATGTCTTTTGTAGAACTTCACCCTGCCTAAAGTCAATACGTACGGTGCCTTGAAAAACTTTTATCCACTGCTTCATTATTTGCTTACATTTATTAAATGCCTACTACATGCTGATAAAATGGCATGCCCTGAGAAAGAAAATTATGAATAACTAGCCTCTAGTCATTGCCTGCTATGCGGCAGACACAGATTTTCCATACATAGCTCATTGGATCATCTTGACAAAATTGTAGGAAAGATACTTCTTATCCTCACTAGATGCAGGAAGAAACGAAGGCATAGAATGCCTGTATAACCTGCCTGAGGTCACGTGCCATTAAGTGATACAAGTGAGATCTGAAGCAAAGCTGACTCTCTCTGAAGTCCACCCCAATAGCCTCCAGGCCAGCTCCACTCTGTTTTGCTGAGATAGCTACAAGGCCCAGCACAGGACTGGAACAAGGGCATATGCTTAAACCCTGCACATGAAAAGCTCACAGTCTAACACTGAAGAGATACAGAAAAAAATACCATTCAATGTACTAGGTGTTACACTGTGTGCTTGTGATAGAGCCAGGATCCCAAATGCCTGCTTAGTCACTTCAAGCTCCTGAGAAAATATAACATAAAAGATGCCAACCATATGCATCCTGGTTATTCCTTGCCATGGCTTTCATCTGAATCCCCACTTACTCTAGGGAGCTGGAATAGGTTCCATATGGAATAAGGGAATCAAATGTAAATTTCAGGGAGGAACTCTAAGACAGAGCCCAGATAAAGCCCAAGTCATTAGAACTTAGTTTCCCATTTTCAGTCTCTCATGGTAGCCACCTGGTACCTCCTAGCCCTCTTGGAAACTCCCTAGGAAAAGGTCTATCCAGCCTAAATTTTACATTCCAGCCACAGAGGAGGCTTCCCTGGTGGCTCAACTGGTAAAGAATCCACCTCCAGTGTGGGAGACCTGGGTTCAATCCCTTGGTTGGAAAGATCCCCTGGAGAAGGGAAAGGTTACCCACTCCAGTATTCTGGCCTGGAGAATTCCATGGACTATTTAAGCTCATGGAGTTGCAAAGAGTCGGACATGACTAAGCAACTTTCACCAGGCAAGTAATTATTTTGACCCCTTTGTTCCTCCAACAGAAGGTCCTTCACACATGACCGAACTCTCCTTCTGGCTATAGAAAGGGCGAAAACTTTGTGTCAGTACAACATAGAAGGGGTTCCCTGGTAGCTCAATGGTAAAGAATCCGCCTGCCAAAGGAGGAGACATGAGTTCAATCCCTGGTCCTGGAAGATCCCACATGCCGCAGAGCGACTAAGCCCATGTGCCACAATTATTGAGCCTGTGCTCTCGAGCCCAGGAACCACAACTACTGAGTCCATGCAGCGCAGCTACCGAAGACTGTGTGCCTAGAGCTTGTGCTCTGCAACAAGAGAATCCACAGTAATTAGAAGCCTGCACACCACAACGAGAGAATAGCCCCCACTTGCCTCAACTAGAGAAAGCCTGTGTAGCAAAGACCCAGCACAGCCAAAAATAAATAAGCATTTTTTAAAAAACACAACAGACTGCTGGCAAAGGGCAGTAGAATCTCAGAGGAACAGTATGCACACTTGTTTGAGGAGAAAGAGCAGCTTCACAGAGGAGGGAATGTTTGGGGTATGACTAGGAAATGTCAAACACATGGGATAAAAGAGAATTCCTAAAAGTGGAAATGCATGGAGGCTCAGGATGGGAATGGTTAAGAAATCCAATGTGCAACTGGGCACCTGAACAGGGAGAAGGAGGCAAGTGATAAGAGCAATGACTTGAGGAGTCACTGGAATAGATAAGGAATTTAGCCTACTGAGTCAAGTAGTTCTCATGTTTCATGGGAGATCTTGAAACATGGAACTGGTGTGATTTATTTAACAAGACCAGGGTCAGAAAGACAAGTCAAGAGCCTATTTCAATTTTTCAGATTGTGGGTTTATGAAGAAGCCAGAGATGAATGTGGGGGCTATTCAAATAGTAACATTCAAGGCTTATGTCAGACATAGGGAGAGAGGAGGTGGGAGTTGAAGAGCATGCCTCAAAGCCTTCAACAGAAGGGAAAGAGACACAGAGACACAAACACTAAAACTCCATAACCCTATTCTTAAAGAATTGTGGTCACAAACTGACAAATAAATGAGTAAGCTTAAGCTTCATTCTCCTGTTCTCCTGATGGGTAGATAGTGCTAGTCACAGGTAGTAAGGCTGGAAAAGAGGGAAATTTAACTTGATTTCCAAGCATAGCTCTTCTGTCCGAGTCCTAATGATACCCCCACTGTGGGTATACTGTTCATTATTGGTTTGCAACCCACCTATCTACACAGCTGAAACTCCAATACATTGGCCACCTGATGCAAAGAGCTGACTCATTTGAAAAGACCCTGATGCTGGGAAAGATTGAGGACAGGAGGAGAAGGGGACAACAGAGGATGAGATGGTTGGATGGCATCACCGACTCAATGGACATGGGTTTGGGTGGACTCTGGGAGTTGGTGATGGACAGGGAGGCCTGGTGTGCTGTGGTTTGTGGGGTTGCAAAGAGTCGGACACGACTGAGGGACTAAACTGAACTGATCTACACTGAATTTCCTACTAGTGGCTTTTGACTTAAATATCTGCTCTGAGCACCAGAATCTTAACTTTCAGACTGAATCTATACAGCCAAGACAGTTATCAAGAAAAACGCAGGAATATAATTTGTAACTCAAAGCATGAAATAAAAATATTATTGATAATGACTGAACCTATTCTCTGAAACTGCAATAGTTTAAATTATAGCTTACATTTGCTTAGAGCTTTCTTTGTTCTTTGCTCTGTACTAAGGGATTTATACACAGAATGCTAATGTGACCTGTGATGTAGCGTAAATTTCTATTTTCCTTCCAAATTTTCTCCCTATATTTCTCCACAGCATTACCAAATACCATGCGAACAAAAATAGGTCCATTGCTTATTTGGTCCAAAATGCAATAGAACTTTTAAAGTTGAAATGGGAGGCAGTGAGGTATAATGGGAAATGCTTGGGGCTTTGAAGTTAGAGAGAATTGGCTTTGGTTCAGCTCAGTTCAATTCAGTGCAACAGAGAGATACTGAATCTCTACCATAGCAGTTTTCATAAATGTGTATGACTTTAAAGAAAGCACTGAGCTTGGAAGTGGGTATACAATAAAGAGGGAAGACATAGCACCTGCTCTTAAGAAGCTTACAAGTTACTGGGAAGAAGAGTCACATAAACAGATACTTTCAAAATAAAGTGGACAATATTAAGATCAAGGAAAAGAGAAAACTATGGGGAGAACACAAGGGAGAAACACTTAGCACAGCTGGAGTGTTTCCTAACGTAGGTCTTAAAAGATAAGGAAGACATCCCAGCCAGAAATGGTGAGAGTCCAAATCTAGGCATTGATTACATTATGAGTGAAGACACGGGAAGGTAACATATATTAAAAATTATAAACAAAATAAAGTGAAAAGCAGGGCATATTGACTGTGCAAAACTGGCAAATTCCTTTACCTTTCTGAGCTCCAGTTTTCTCATCATAAAAAGATTATCAACAATGTCTCTGTCATGGTTGCTGCTGCTGCTGCTAAGTCACTTCAGTCATGTCCAACTCTATGACTCCATAGACAACAGCCCACCAGGGTCCTCTGTCCCTGGGATTCTCCAGGCAAAAATACTAGAGTGGACTGCCATTTCCTTCTCCAATGCATGCATGCATGCTATGTTGCTTCAGTTGTGTCCGACTCTGTGCAACCCTATGGACAGCAGCCCACCAGGCTCCTCTGTCCGCAGGATTCTCTAGTCAAGAATACTGGAATGGGTTGCCATCTCCTTCTCCAGTCTCTGTCTCTAGCTGGTCGCAAAGATTAAAATGAAAACCAATAAAGTACTCAGAACACTGTTCATGTCAGAAATTCAAAGAAAGATAATTCATAAAACATTTCTTCTATGGGATGTTAATAGTTTTCTGTTAAGTTCCATAGTTGGTTATGATTTGGAAATATGGAGTGGACTAAGAACAAACTTAGAGCAGATTTCTTTAGAACTGGAGGCTTTAACATGGTAATTTTCATTGTGGACCTTTAAGGAAATGGGAAAATATACTCTAAAAGCCTTTCCAAAACTTTCTTTTTTTATAACTAGGCATCCTAAAGATTCATGTTTCAAAATCACACTGGGAAATACTGGCCAAGACTTGCGGAACACACAGGATGCCCTGCACAGCTTCAATCCATCCTACCTTTAGGGAAACTGTGTTTCATTAGTTCTCACTACATTTGAAAGCCAGAATCTTTTTATCCTATGACAAGCCAAAGTCTGTGTCACAATGACCCACAGTAATGAGGGGTTCTGTGTGAGTAAAGACATTGAAGAGTTTCAGCCTGAGTACAGCTGGTTTGTGAGAAGAGCTGGGCTTTAATCTTTGGTCTCTTAAATATTTGAACTACTATATGAATGATAACCTTTTTCTTTATAAGCAAGCAGTCAGCCTGATACGGTAACTCTAAGCTCTACAGTGATGGGGAAAATCACTTTGATTCTCTGGGCCCACTTCCAATGCTGAAAAATAAAATATGTTACGTTACTGACCAGACTGAGTATTCTCTAGGTTGATATAACATATGATATCAGTCCTTCTCTGAGATTCTACAATGGTATCATATCTTATATCAATCTAGAGAATACTTAGTCTCAAACCGCTAAATTTGGTAAGGAAGAAAGCCATGGCTTGTTGAACAGAATTCCATACTTCTAGGTAGATTCCACACTCAGTGATACCTGTTCAGCAACATAATGGTTCCCAGAAAGAATGAATGTGCCAAGAGAAAAGAGAATAGGATCTCCATCTAGGTGAAGGCTTCTTGACAGAAAACAAAGGCTTCCCAGGTGGCACTAGTGGTACAGACCTAGCAGGTCAGTGCAGGAGATGTAAGATGTGAGTTCACTCCCTGGGTCGGGAAGATCCCCTGGAGAAGGGCATGGCAACCCACTCCATATCCTTGCCTGGAGAATCACTTGGACAGAGGAGCCTGGTGGGCTATAGTCCATAGGGTTGCAAAGGGTAGGACACAACTGAAGTGACTTGGCATGCATGCATGCACTCACATCTCCATTCTTACAAATGATGAAAATGTGAAACTCTGAAGGGGTCAATAATTACTCGAGGCCACACACATAATAAGTCCAGGAGTTGGACTTCTTGCCTATACTTGACTCCAAAGCTATGTTCCTTTGACTAAGATGTCTCCAGTCTGAGGACATCAGAGAGTTGCTACAGATGACACTAGAGCCCAGGGGTGTTAAGCTCTGGTCCTGGTGAGAGGCTGCTCCTTGTTCCACGTTGTGCTCTCTGTCACGAGTGAGCATCTCAGAAGTGCTGACTACTACTGGAAGGAAGTTATAAACTGTCAGGCAGGGGAAAAGATGCTAGGATATGGGTTTCTCAACTCTTTCATGAGATACATTGTGAACACTGCGCTTCCTATGCATGTCACCTGAGAGCCTCTTTTTCTCTCTCGCATACACACAGCTCATCCCACCTCCTGCCCTGTCTCACTCTCTTCTCCCTCCCTTCTCTGTCCCTCCCTCTCTGTCTATATCTCTCATGCATGCACTGAAACACACACCTTTTGCTTGCTTTCTGGGGACACTGGAAAACCTTTGCTAAATATATTTTGAGCGACCACACAGCTCAGTTTAGCTTACATTTTATCCACATTCACTCTCATTTATTGAACACCTATCATGATTTTTTGCTCTGCATGCCCAATCAAATGTAACTGTCACAACCCTCCTCTGAAACATGTTTATAAATCGCATTTTGGAGATGAGGAAACTGCAGCACAGCAAGTTTCAAAATTGGTGGTCGCATAGCTAGTTAGGATAAAGGGCTGGAGGAAAGACTACTCCCAGATGCAGATCCAGGTCTTCGGGCTGCAAAGCCTAGGATCTGGTCAAGGTGACTGGCTGTCTCAGTGGGCTCTGTTGGTGTGGTGCTGGGTAGGCAATTCTATCAAGACAGCTTTCTGGTGAAGAAAGGTAATTTTAAAAAATTACTGATGGCTCATTAAAGTGTTAGTTGTTCAGTCGTGTCTGACTCTTCACGACCTCATTGACTTCAGCCCGTCAGGCTCCTCTATCCATGGAATTTTCCAGGCATGAATACTGGAGTGGGTTGTCATTCCCTTCTCCAGGGATCTTTCCAGCCCAGGGATCAAAACCAGATCTCCTGAATTGCATGTGGATTCTTTACCATCAGAGACACCAGGGATCCCCCATTGCCTTAAACTTAACACTCCCGGCAGTTGGGAAAGTTGATAGCAAAGAGAGTTCTCATTCCTTCTCTTTGGAGCAGAAGAAAAAGATCTAATGAATGTCATTTCATTCTTATTCACCTGAATTATGTGAGGAAAACAGGAGGCATTTCTTGCTGCCAAAGACAAGGTCCAGAGGCCTCCCTCCAGTGCAGCAACACTGACACCCAGTGGCCAAGCCAGCCCTGCCCAGGCCCTCCCTGCATCTCTGCCCCTGGTGGGAGGTCCACTAGCTCTCTCACAACTCTGGAAGGGGGTGCTGTGGAGAACAGAATGGTGGAGAGAGAACCAACCACTGGGTTAGGACAGCTGCCAGTAGAATCCGTTTCTGCTCTCATCAGAAGGCATATACTGCTGCAGGTAACCAACTGCGAAGCTAGTCTGTGGCATGGGAGAATAGAAAATTAGATTTTTTCCACCTACTTTCTGTATTTCACTATTTAACTGTTTATATATCCCTTAACTGTGCTCCAAATAGAGGCAACTTAAAAAGATGCATTGATGTTTAGTTAGGTAATCCATTTTATAATTTGGTAAGTAAGATGAAGAAAAGGTAAACAATGAGAAAAACAAACACACGGGTCTAGAAATGAAAACTACACAACATGCGTTGAAAAAAAAATGCGGTTGTGGGGTATGAATGGACCATATCATCTGGGTCTTCTGAAAATCAGTGGAAGGATGAAGGCCTCACTGGTTATATGAGATAAAACAAACCATAAGTCAAAGACACAACTATTTATTCCTAAAACAGACAGCAAGGGTGGGGGGAGGGGCGGGAAATAGACAACTCTCCTGATATCCTTACAGAGAGGGAAATAAGTAAAGGGCATGAAAAAGGTCAGTCCACAGATGAGCATTACTGGGCCAGATAATCTTTTCTGTGGCTCAGCAACTCAGAAAATACTAACTCTCTCACTCATCCCTCCACTTTTGCATCCTTAAAATAGCATAAGACTTTTGTTTTACATTATTGGGTTTGATCATGTATATGTGTTTAGAATATTTTGTGCTTCCCCTTTAAATGATTGCTGCCAATTAGCTTTGTTTGTCTAAAATGCAATAAGATTCCATTTTAAGAAGTCAATGCAGGGCTTTTACTGAGAACACAATAAATTAATCATTAAATCAATTGTATTGATTGGACGTTGCAAGACATGAAAAATTGCAGTGCAAGGAATGTTTCCACCAAGGGGTAGGAAGAGACTTCAGCATCCTAGGGGAAGGTGGGTCAGTACTCTGATAGTCCTGCCTCATTCCTTCCTTAGGATCTTAGCTTCATTTATCAACTCTAAAATGAATGTGGAAACCACTTCATCTCAAACGTCTACCCTAAATAATAGCTTCCATTTATTAAGTACTCACTAGGCACTCCACACTACGCTGAGGGCTTGTCTGCATTATGTCACACAATCCTAAGTAAACGTGAGAAAGGCATTCCTATCCCCTATTTGTGGACGAGAAAACTGAGGCTAATAGACACAGACCCTTGCTCCAGGTGACCCACTTAATGAGAAGCGATGCTAGGATTTGAACCCAGTTCTAAGTAAACCCAAAGTCTGTGCTCTTAGCACTCAATCACACCTTAAATTAACAAAGAATATCAAGGCAGGATGGAAGCTACACCATATTTTTCTACATATTGCTTGGGCTTCTTGTCTTCCTGAGTGTATCAACAAAGGTATAAGTAGATGGAATGTTGGTGCCAAGGCAGATTTTTTTTTTTTCAAGGCAGATTTTATTTGAAGGAAATAGTATTGGTTACCAACAGCAAGACTATGAGCAGAGGTCCAGGTGAAGTATTGAGGTACCCAGCAGACCCCAGTGTGGCGCACCAGGATGAAAGCTGCTAGAGACAACCACCAGGGAAGGGAGGGGGCGCTGAGGGAGGGCAGGGCACAACTGTCCACTCAGAGTGCTACAAAGAGCCCTGGGCACTTACCACCATGACTGGGGGTGGGGGGAGATGTGGGGCGGAGTATACAGACATCGTCCAACCTTGAAGTTTACATCGTGCACCATGAGCATGCACCTTGAAATCTCTAAGCCTCAGTTTCCTCAGCTATAAAATGGAACAGTCAGACTTCCATCATAAACGTTGTCATGAGATTTAAATGTGATGTATCTGTTAAGTCCTAAAGAGTCCATCTGGTAACAAATAAGTGGCTAGAAAAGGATTCCCCTTTTCCCCTTCCCTTAATCTCCCATAGCAGAGCCTCTATAAGGAACCTATTAACTAGATTTAGCAGCACAGTGTTTTTCTCCCAGACTCTTCTAATAGTTCTAGTCAATTTATCTCTTTATGCTCTAAATAGTAGGGACTACCCTGGTGGTCCAGTGGCTAAGACTCCATGCTCCCAATGCAGGGGGCCTGGGTTTGATGCCTGCTCAGGGATCTAGTGACTGATGGTGAAAGTAAAGTCCAATGCTATAAAGAACAATAATAGGATCCTGGAATGTTAGGTCCATGAATCAAGGTAAATTGGAAGTGGTCAAACAGGAGATGGCAAGAGTGAATATTGATATTTTAGCAATCAGTGAAGTAAAATGGACAGAAATGGATGAATTTAATTCAGAGGACAGTTATATCTACTACATCTACTATTGACCATTTTATCTAATATTGTGACCATTATATCTACTATTATATCTACTTCCATTAGAAGAAATGGATTAGACTTCATAGTCAACAAAAGAGTCCAAAATGCGGACTTGGACGCACTCTCAAAAATGACAGAATGATCTCAGTTAATTTCCAAGGCAAACCATTCAAAATCACAGTAATCTAAGTCTATGCCCCAACCACTAATGCTAAAGAAGCTGAAGTTGAGCAATTCTATGACCTACAAGATATTCTAGAACTAACACCAAAAAATAAAAAATAAATGTCCTTTTCATCATAGGGGATTGGAATGCAAAAGTAGGAAGTCAATAGATACCTGGAGTAACAGACAAATTTGGCCTTGGAGTACAAAATGAAGTAGGGCAAAGCTAACAGAGTTTTGCCAAGAGAATGCACTAGTTATAACAAACACCCTCTCCCAACAACCCAAGAGAAGACTCCACAAAGGGACATCATCAGATGGTCAATACCAATATCAGATTGATTATATTCTTTGTAGCTGAAGACAGAGAAGTTCTATACAGTCAGCAAAAGCAAGACCAGGAGCTGACTGTGGCTAAGATCATGAACTCATTATTGCAAAATTCAGACTTAAATTAAAGAAAGTAGGAACCACTAGGCTATTTGGGTATGACCTGAATCAAATCTCTTATGATTACACAGTGGAAGTGACAAATAGTTTCAAGGGATTATATCTGACAGACAAGTGCCTGAAGAACTATGGACAGGTTCATGACCTTGTACAGGAAGCAGTGATCAAAAATATCCCCAAGAAAAAGAAATGCAAAAGGCAAAATGGTTGTATGAGGAGGCCTTACACAGCTGAGAAAGGAAGAGAAGCTAAAGGCAAAGGAGAAAAGGAAAGATATACCCATTTGAATACAGAGTTCCAAAGAATAGCAAGGGGAGATAAGAAAGTCTTCCTGTGAGATCAATACAAAGAAATAGAGGAAAACAATAGAATAAGAAAGATTAGAGATCTCTCCAAGAAAACTAGAGATACAAAGGGAACATTTTATGCAAAGATGGGCACAATAAAGGACAGAAATGGAATGGACCTAACAGAATCAGAAGATATTAAGAAGAGTTGGCAAGAATATACAGAAGAACTAAACAAAAAAAGATCTTAATGACCTGGATAACCACAATGCTGTGATCACTCACACAGAGTCAGACATCTTGGGGTTCAAAGTCAAGTGGGCCTTAGGAAGCATCACTAGGAAAATAGTGGAGGTGATAGAATTCCAGCTGAGCTATTTCAAATCCTAAAAGATGATGTTGTGAAAGTGCTGCACTCAATAGGCCAGCAAATTTGGAGAACTCAGCAGTGGCCACAGGATTAGAAAAAGTCATTTTCATTCCAATCCCAAAGAAAGGCAATGCCAAAGAATGTTGAAACTACCACATAATGGCATTCATTTCACATGCTAGCAAGGTAATACTCAAAATCCCCTAAGCTAGGCTTAAACAACACGTGAACTGAGAACTTCCAGATGTACAAGCTGAATTTAGAAGAGGCAGAGGGACCAGAGATCAAATTGCCAACATCTGCTGGATCATAGGCAAAGCAAAAGAATTCTAGAAAAACATCTACTTCTGCTTCATTGACTACACTGAAGCCTTTGACTGTGTGGATCACAACAAACTGTGGGAAATTCTTCAAGAGATGGGAATACCAGGCCATCTTACCTGCCTCCTGCAAAACCTGTGTGCAGGTCAAGAAGCAACAGTTAGAACAAGACATGGAACAATGGACTGGTTCCAAACTGGGAAAGAAGTACATCAAGGCTGTATATTGTCACCCTGCTTATTTAACTTATATGCAGAGGACATCATGTGAAATGCCAGGCTGGATGAAGCACAAGCTGGAATCAAGATTGCTGGGAGAAATATCAATAACCTCAGATATGCAGACACCACCCTTATGGCAGAAAGTGAAGAAGAACTAAAGAGCCTCTTGATGAAAGTGAAAGAGAAGAGTGAAAAAGTGGCTTAAAACTCAGCATTCAAAAAGTGAAGATCATGGCATCTGATCACAGCACTTCATGGCAAATAGATGGGGAAACAATGGAAACAGCGCCCAGCTTTATTTTGGGGGCTCCAAAATCACTGCAGATGGTGACTGCAGCCATGAAATTAAAAGACACTTGCTCCCTGGAGTGGGGGGTGGGGGTGGGGTGGCGGGGGCAGAAACTATGACAACCTATACAGTGTATTAAAAAGCAGAGACATTAGTTTGTCTGTGAAGGAAGGTCCATCTATGGTTTTTCCAGTAGTCACGTATGGATATGAGAGTTGGACCATAAAGAAGGCTGAGTTGGACCATAAAGAAAGCTGAACAATTGATGCTTTCAAAGTGTGGTGTTGGAGAAGACTCTTGAGAGTCCCTTGGCTGCAAGGAGATGAAACCAGTCAATCCTAAAGGAAATCAGTCCTGAATATTCATTGGAAGGACTGATGCTGAAGCTGAAGCTACAATACTGCAGCCACCTTATATGAGAACCGACTCATTGCTGAGAAAGATAGAAGGCAGGAGGAAAAGGAGACGACAGAGGACAAGATGATTGGATGGCATCATCAACTCAATGGACTTTAGCTTGAGCAAGCTCCGGGAGATGGTGAAGGACTGGCATGCTGGGAGGCCTGGAGTGCTGAGGTCCTCAGGGTCACAAAGAGTTGGACAAGACAGAGCGACTGAACAACAACACAGGGAACTAGATCCTGTAGGCTAAGCCCTGGTGCAGCCAAATATATATTTTTTTAATATCATGCCATCAATCTATAATCTGGCTTCATCCCTCTACCCTCAAGGAAACCTACTACTCTTTGCCCATGACTCAGTGACCAGGTTATGGAAGGCTAATCTGCAAACAATCCTCACAAGTATGAGTAGGGCTGGTGATGGAGTGATCCTTATGACAGAGGTGTCCAGTTTGTTGCCTGACTCTGCTTATGTTCAAGAGATAAAGCCATCTGGTCTCAGAAAACTTGCTTTTCAAGGAAGCAAAGACAGAAAGAAACCTGTACTCATCTTTCCCACTACCTTCTCTCCTAGAAGTAGAAGCTTTCCTAGGTTTAGTGCCAGAGGTAACCTTTTCAGGACAATTCACTCAGAAAGACTGATATGAAAGGCCGAAGAGGCACCACTGCTTGACAAAATACCAGCTACAAAAAAAAAAAAAAAAACTCAAGTGACTTTTTATTTTGCTGAGCAAATTATTTCAACTGATACCTATTGCCCAGTTAAAAATAAAGGTGGTTATTTATTCATACCATCACTTCTTGAAGAGGTTACCACAACAAGGAGAAAAAAAAAAGCCTTGATTATTGTTATAGTAATATTTAGAGACTGGCTGAGTATTCAGCTGAGATTTGAGCTTGAAATTCTGGTACCTGATACAGTTTAGGATTCTAGGGAGGAACAGGAAATGGCCTAACTCAGAGTATTCCTTTTCACTTCTTGAGTCCATTTATTTTATGGGTCTGACCATTTGCCAAAGCCATTTGGAGTCTTCGAGAGTTTAAATAGCAATGTCCAATTAATAAGGCATAAAACCCTGCAGCTTCCTCACCCCCATGCGTTTAGCCAGCCCCTCTCTGATCTGACTGTCTAATGGATAGGAGACACTTGCAGGCCTGTGTCTCTGCATCCAGGCCAAGGATGGAAGTAGTCAGCATGATTTCCAGCGTGGGTTTGTGTGTTTGGAACCATTTAAGCAGTCACGTCAAGACAAATGACAATTCCTCATGAACATGGTGTCTATGATTGGAATAGGATGAAAGTTCTGGTAGTTTTATTTCTTTCTGAGACATTTTGGAACATTTTACCAAGGAATTTGTTTCCTGGTTTTTTTGGACTGCAAACTCCCCACATATTATTTTAATAATGAGGCATTCTGCTGAGGGATTAATGAGATAGCTTTGCGGTGTTCAAAGTGACAATTAAAGCCCTTGTTTTTTCCTCAGCGATGCAGTCATCTCTTTCAAAATGATTATTAAAAAAAATAGCTCATGTTTAGATTTTAGATCTCACCTCTGCTTGAACAGAGTCAAACTGGAAAGTATATAGGAAACGACTTGGTTCCAGGAATATTCGATCATATTAATGGAAGGGTCTATTAAATCTTTCCTCTTCTGTGTTTTTTAAATTGGTTTTATGCTATTGCAGGTACCCACTACCCAGTTTAGAAAGGATAAAAAACTCTTCTTTTGGCTGAAGCTTTTAGTTTTGGGGAGGGGGGATGCAGAGAGGATCTTCAATCTCTTCCCTCCATAATTTGTAGATTACACACACCCTTCTGCTTTTTAATAGATAGTTCCTCATTAGAGGGCACAACAGAATAAAATAATCATCCTCTATTATCCTTGGGAGGCAGGGCCAAGTTTCCCCCCAAAGACATTATCATATCAAACAACCACTTTAAACGCAATGCGGAATACAGGCTTTATGGGAAAGCTTTGGATTTCTTCCCCCTGCCAAAGGAGTTCTAAAAGATGAGTCCTTTTGTTATGGATGGCTCTGGAGTTTCTCTAATAGGTGTACCAGATGAAAGATGACTAAAGACTTCCCAGATGGGAGAGTTGGCTAACAGCAGCACCATAAATACCTGATGGATATACAAGCCTCTTGGCATGAAATATAGTCTTTGCTCTGATTTACACTTTTAGGGGATATTTTTAAAAATGCCATATTTGCTGGCGGGGGTATACATAAAAAGTGTTTTAGATTTGTGGGAAGATGGGAAGAGACCCTCTATTCCTTGACATTATTGTTTTTCTTCTCCAGAATCCTTTCTTTGTCTCTAAGGACATTTTTGCTTTTCTGAACAAGTTTTTCTGTTTGTTTGTTGATTGGTTTTTTGTTTTTGTCAGAGTGGGCAATCTCTGTTCTTCTAGATTGATTCTCAGGAGTTTGCTGAAATAAAAAGCTGTGATGTTATGGAAATAGAGTTCATCTTTGAGTCCAGATATAGGATTCTTTGTGTGTTGTCCCACTGTTGGCTACAGTGCTGTGTCTGGTGCTTCGTGGGCTCTTAATAAATATTTACTGTTTACCTGAGCCTCAAATTTCCCATCTGCAAAATGGGAACTAGCAATATCTATACCACAAGGATTCACCCCATATTTAACAAGAGCCTCTGTATGCCATATTCTTTGCTGAGCACTTTGTTAAAGAAACCTACTTGTACAAGAACAGGATGGAAAGGAAATGAATAAAAAACACACCACCATTTAAGAAGGTCATAACATAACAAAATCAAACAAATCTGCATTCAAATCCCAACTCAGCCACTTGCTAGCTTAGTTACTTTGGGAAAATTACTTAGCCCACCTTGGCTTCCAATCATCAGTTTGTAAAATGGAATATTAATAGTTCCTACCTCATAGGGTTATTGAAAAGATTAAATAAGTTGATGCATTAAAACTCTTAAGAAATTGCCTGCATATAATAAGTACTCCATAAATCTCAGTCAGCAATTTGGCTGGACTTAATGAAACTGAGTACCTAGAATGGACTCTTCCAAACTTTTCCCTGTCAAACCATTGCTCAGGTGATATTTTTATTTTAGTACACCACACTTTAAACGGATATTTGTATATCCAAAAAAAATAATCCCTGAGACAGTGAAAGGTTTTGAAACCATTTCATATGAAAAATGGTTGAATAGCCTATTATCTTGGTTTAAGGGGGAAGAGTCCATCACATATTTGAAGAGGGATTCAAGTCCTGAGGGATGTTTAAGAGCAAAACTGGAACCATCTGGTGGGGAGGTTGATACCACTTCTATTCAAAATATCACCTCCTGATATTTAAGGATTTCTGAAAGTAGAATTTTCTCTTTCATGTAGACATTAATCTACCAATACAGTTAAACAAGTAGGCCTACCCTTGGTCTGACATGGATCTGAATATAAGGCAGAGGACAGGACCTCCTTCCACCTTAAATGTTCTGTGACTCTACGTGATGATTAGCATGCTGACTCTTCTAATATTATCTATTGAATGGCAAAAATCCAGAGAGATCTTGTCTCTCCAGCTATTTAGTGGTAAATGTGTGCTACAAATTCATTCTGCTAATTCCATTCCATTTATAGAAAGTCATCACTTTTCTGTAATGTGTCCTTCCTCAGGTACAAGGCCAAGCCCTTCACATTTCTTCTTGACTCTGTTCTCCCCCATAGGCTCTCAGTGTAGCTCTTAAGCCTCTTCCTCTCAAATCTTTTGTGTCCTGCAAAAAGGAGCCAAATCTCAACCTGAAAATATGCTCTGAGATTTTCCATGTTCCTCTCTATCTAACACTTCATTTTTCATCTTTTATCTAAGTTGATAAGGTGTTCTTGCTGTCTCTGGGTACTCAACCCCCACTTACTCCTCAATCCACCAACACCCCCAACCCGGAGCTGAAACAATTCCATCAGTTTTCTCAAAGCTTTTCTATCACCAACCCCAGCAGACATCTTTCAAACCTTTGCATACTCTCCTCTTACTTTTTAAAAATCCTTCCAAAGTTTATTTATTTTCACAATCTTTAGCAATTATGTTTTCAAATAAATCAAACAGAAAAGGAAAAAAGTATGTAATGGTGTATATTTGGAAATCTCTGTAATATTCAATTGTGTTTTTTTCTTTTTCAAAATGTATCATTTTATCGTCCTCATAAGACAGTTATAAACTTACCATGTGACAGTCACATGATTTCCTTAGTTAACCTCAAAATTTCCATGAGCATTCCGGGAGCTTACAGCTGGAGTAGTCCTGAGGTTCCGAATATTAAAACTTTCTTCATAGCCACACATTCCTTTGATGTTTGGCTTATTGAACACAAAATCACTGGACTTCCCAGGTGGTTCAGTGGTTAAGAATCCATCTTCCAAAGCAAGGGACAACATTGGTTTGATACCTCATCTGGAAGGATTCCACATGCCATGGGGCAACGAAGCCCGTGAAGTACAACTGCTGAAGCCTGTGCTCCAGAGCCTGTCCTCTGCAAAAAGAGAAGTCACTGTCATGGAAAACTCATACAGCAAAACTGGAGCGTAGCCCCTGCTTGCCACAACTTAGAGAAAGCCCATATGCAACAACAAAGACCACAAAGCCAAAAATAAAATAAACAAATAAATAAATATAAATAAATATATATATATATATATATTTTTTTTTTTTTTTTTAAAGAATCCACCTGTCAATGCAGGGAACATGAGTTCATCCCTGGTCTGGGAAGATTCCACATGCCCCAGAGCAACTAAGCCTAGGCACCACAACTAGTGAGCCCATACTCTAGAGCACATGAGCTGCAACCACTGAGCCCATGTTCCCCTAGAGCCCATACTCTGCAACTAGAAAAGCCACCACAGTGAGAAGCCAGTGCACCACAACTAGAGAGCAGCCCCCACTTGCTGCAGCTAAAAAAAGCCCACGTGCAGCAGTGAAAACCCAGCATAGCCAAAAATAAATAAATAGATTTTTTAAAAAATCACTGATAATTGGACTTCAACCTTGTCCATTTTCTGTTCCTGAAAGTGGCAGCTATTTTTTTTCCCTCCCAATGAGCACTTCTGATTCCATTTAGCACAACTTTTTCTTTTTCATCAGATTTAGGTGAAAGAACAGTTTGGGATGAATTTATTAATACTAGGGATTCTATCCAACAATTGAACAACAATAACAAAAAAGGAAACAACCAAATTAAAAATGACCTTCTCTTACTCTTATCTTTCCAGGGCTGTCTCTCTCTGCCCCCCCCACCCCTACAATTACCCATGTAGATACACTATGAGAGCTGAGAGAAGAACAGATTAGCAATAGTATGGTGGCAGGACATTTTGAAGACATATAAGAGACATGATGAGTGGTTCATTTTGACTTACTTTGGGCTGAGTACAATGCTAGTGGTGGGGCCTAACAGAATTTTACAAGATCTTGAGTTCCAAGATAAGAAATTGAGAATTACTTATATCTGAAACCAGAAATCTCTTCATTTTCCTCAGTAGAAAATTGTGATGGTCTTCATGACATACTAGATGACTAACTCAAGGTAGGAAAACTGCTTGGGAGGATCTAGATATTTTCTGCATCCTTCTCTGTTTCTTATCTAGTAACTTGTATTATTTCATTTGGGGAAAGGATATTCAAAGTGAGCACTTACTTGATTTCAGGACAGGACCTTATAAGATAGCCACGATCATGATGAACTTGCCAAAGTACAGACATGGGATACTGATGGCCCAGGAAATGGTATGTGGTGGGTTAGAGAAAGGGCATTAAATAGCCTTGAAACACATGACAAGAATTTCAATTCTCTTTCAATCCATTCAGTGATACCAATGAGGAAAGCATCACTTTGGTGCTCTGCACCTTTAGAATCTAACACTTCACTAATCTTCATTTTCACAAAGTGTGCCTTAGGCACAGAGTCTTCTAGACCTAAGACTTTACAGCAGAAATTTAATAACACTATTTTGTTTTCATTTATTCATTTTTGTTATTACCATCTATTTAGGGCAAGTGAAATTGCTTTCCATTTATGTTGGCATTATGCATCTCCCTTTTAAAATGCATTCATCTAACTAAAATCTAAGAAGGAATGGAGTTGATTTATAGAAAAATGTCAGATAAAAATATAGGGCTATGCAGTTATGGTGAAAATGCAAGAAGGGACATCAGTGAATAGAATTTAGAAAACCATAATTAGGTAGAAAAATGTGGAATTCAGAGTCAAACAAGATTGGCTTAATATCCAATGCACGCTGAATAATGTAAGACAATTCCGCTAAAAGCCTTAGTGTCTTCATTTGGAAAAATGAAGAAAATAATACCTTCTTAATAGGACTGTTGAGAGGAATTAAAAGAGGAAATATTTTTAAAGTGCTGAGTACAACACAGTGCATAAGACACACAATACATTTCAGCCCTCTCTTCCTTTCCTTTCCCTGCTGACCACTGGGATTGGCTACTAGTCCCTGCTCCTAGGGTCCTCCTTTTCACAGAATACCCTGTGGGCAGGCTGTTGTGCCCAACAGCCTCTGAGTGAGTTCTCTCCTTGCCAGTTTCTCTACTGACAGGCTGGCATGGGGGTGTCTATCAGGCTTCTAGGAGGTGGAAACGCCAGGTGGCAGGAACTCCCAGACAAGCTCTCCTCACAGGAATCCTCCTTCCTCCTCTTGGTCAAGGAGTAGAGTCATTTGTTTCTCCTCCTCTCGCCTTCTATGTGCTAAGCAGTCAACAACCTGCCTTTCCATTGGTTCCCCTACGGAGGAACTCATGAACGCAAACTGGTGCAGTCAAAGCAGCAAGAACCAGCTGATCTCTGACTTCTTAAAGCTCCTTCACCAGACAGAAAGTCAGACCCTACTGCACCTCTTTCAAGCATGTGAAAAACACCTAGTTCCCCTTTCCGAGACACAATTTTCTTATCTGCAAGATGAAATTATTAAGGCCTTCTTTTTAGGGTCATTGTGAGCAGGTATGGCAACCCACTCCAGCACTCTTGCCTGGAAAATCTCATGCGCAGAGGAGCCTGGTGGGCTGCAGTCCATGGGGTCGTGAAGAGTCGGACACGACTGAATGACTTCACTTTCACTTTTCACTTTCATGCATTGGAGAAGGAAATGGCAACCCACTCCAGTGTTCATGCCTGGAGAATCCCAGGGACGGCAGAACCTGGTGGGCTGCCATCTGTTTGATAGGTTACAGTTCTTAGTTACAAACTTGACTCAAATACTGAATTTAAATCTGCCTTCATTTAATCTGTTGTCCTTTCTGGAGCAAGACAGGATAAAACTAAGATTTAATGACTTATCCATCAGTATGAATCTGTTTCCAGGTGGCTTCTACTCTTGTTATTTCTCAAACCTCTCTGTTTTCTGGGAAGGATTTTCCCATGCCAGTGTTCTTTCCTGGAGAATCCCAGGGACGGGGGAGCCTGATGGGCTGCCGTCTATGGGGTCGCACAGAGTCGAACACAACTGAAGTGACTTAACCTTGGGTTCTCAGTACCAGATAGCTTTTCTGTAACCTTCAGTTAGACCCAGGAGACTCATTATAGCTATTCTGATGCAAAAAGAACCCTAAGACATCCAAACTACTTGTATTATTCTGGGATTTCTATCCAGCAAACAAGAGTGCTTAACAAAGTAGCATCTAAATGGGAAGATGACATGACTTGTCTTCAAAATCTAGAGTCACAGAAAGACTGAGGGAGGAGAGTACCCACATGGTGAGCAGGCGAACAACCACTGCACAGAACAGTGAGTTCAGCAGAGCACGCCCGACAGGACGAGAAAGGACCAAAATCATACAAGGTAGGAGATGAAAATAGCTTCATCTTGCTAGCTATTTCTTTCTTACATTACTAGTGAGAAGCTGGAAGCTGTCATGGAGGAATAATATGTGCAGCCACACAACACATAAGTGAGGTCTCCCAGTTCTTTGATGCCTAATCTGCTCTTTCCCTGACACTACATCATCTCCTGCCTACCCACTAAATTCTCCTTCTCCTTCCTGATGACTGTCCTCAGCCTCAAAGTCACATTAGACCACAGTCAATGGACCCCTTTTCAACTCTAAGAGTTTGCACAGGATTAGACCTCCAGCAAGGCTCCTGAAGACTTTAATCCTCAGAATCAAAGGATATAAAATCTTGAATCTGGGAAGTAGAATTTAGATAGTCTAATACAAGTTTTCATTTACAGAAGGAAAAGCAGAAAAGAGAAAAGAAAATAAGGCCTGATTTACTTTCTCAATATTACACCCGTTGTTACTGACAGAGTAGGAATGTAAGTAATCACAGTAACTAAGTTTATTGAATGGTTATTGTCAGTCAGATAGAGTGTTATGATACTTACAAGCATTGCTTTATTTATTGCTGTCAACAGCTGCCCAGTTTTGCCTGCATTTTTCAGATGAGGAAGCCAAAGCAGGTAGCACTAACCTATCTCCTGAGAGACATGCAGTTAGTTATGCGCAAGACATTGGGGATACAGAAGTGACTAAAACCCACTAACATCCACTTGGAGTACACAGCTTGGTCATAAAGACATAAACGTAAGCAAGTGAGGCTTGGGCACTGTGATGAGCGCAACAGTAAGAAATAAGGATAGAGGCTGCTCAGAAAACAAAGTAATCGATTTCCCTCTTGCTGACTTTACATACAAATTTGAATCCCATTACTCTCATTCCTAGCATTAGAATAAAAGCATTTTCCATGTATAAGAACTGATTTTTAAATAAGATCCTCATAATGTTTTATGAAACAAACTATCATTTACTTAAACAGAAAGTAGCATTAGTTGCCCCGTGTGTCCAACTCTGCAACCCAATGGGTGGTAGCCTGCCACGGTCCTCTCTCCATGGATTTCTCCAGGCAAGAATATTGGAGTGGGTAGCCGTTCCCTTCCCCAAGGGATCTTCCTGACCCAGGGGATCGAATCTGGGTCTGCTACATTGCAGGCACATTCTTTACCACCTGAGCCAGAATGGGGAGATTTATATAGAATTGTCTTATACTATTCTCAATTATAAATAACTCTTCAAAAAAAAATCTTTGAATACTAAATGTTTTCCCCCTTTTCCTTTGACCATAAAATTTAACTAGTGGCTCGATATGTTTCAGTTTCCCCAAAACCACTTCCCTCATTTTTACATACAAGCAGTGAAGCGCATGTCCAAGAGCATTGAACTGTTTGACTATGTTAAAATAATTAATAAGTAGTTGATCTGACCCTGGAACACAGGTTCATATAGTTTCCAAAGAGATGCCTAAAGTCTGTAAAAGAAGGGTTTCTCAACCTATTGATGATACTATTGATATTTGAGCCAGATAATTCTTTCTTGTGGAAGAGGTTCCTGTGATTGTAGGATGCTTAACAGCATCCTTTGTCTCTACCAGATAAATGCCAATTACACTTCCACACATATACCAGTTACAAAAAGCAAAACTATCTGCAGACAAATGTTCCTGGGAGGGGGGCTGGCAAAATTGCTCTCAGTCGAGAACCACTGCCCTAAGATCCTCACTGACAGCAGTGACAGTAAGAAGAACCTTTTCAATATTGAATAGACTTTGATTCACAACCATATGTGGACAAATGAATCAAGTGTAACCTACTTAGTAAGCCTCAGCAAATTCATGACAAGATACTTAAAGAGTTCTGAAGTAGGTTATCCCTCCATCCCAAAAAGAAGAAATATATTATTCTGAAAGGCTTTTAGGATTCCTGCTGGTGTCCAACAGAATATATGATCCACACAGACCATAAAATGAAGGAAAAGAACATCAAAACAGACATCATTCTACAATTATAAGGACTTCCAAGCTGTTAATCTCCTAGGATTTCTCTGAAAAAACAAACCATATAGAGAGCTTGTTACCTGGCACTTGTGTTTATGAGTCCTTGGGTAGTGATACAGAATCTTGGGAAGACCTGGCAGTCAATAAGATACACGGTAAGGGAATACCTTTCAGCTAATGCATAGTTATCTAGTTTCTTAGAACAGAGAATTAAGGGGGTCAAAATATTGTAACAAGTCTACATATGTGGCCACTGATTGCATCCCTTACCATTCTGATTTCCAAAGACCATGGTTAGAGGGTGCTACTAGATCTCTCCACTCATTCATCATAAAGTAAGCAGAATTTGGCATAATGTAAGCTTCACTTGAATTGGTGTCATATGAGTATTAAAAAAGCCATAACTGGGTAGAAAAGTGGCCTGGCAGTTTTCAAGATAAACCACCACCCTATGCATAGAGTCAAGGGTTTACTAAAGGAGGATTGAGCCATTATTCTTCCTCATGCATCTGTACATCCTGTGTCTTCAGTTTGATGACTTAAATGCCTGACTGATAACACACAGACTCTTAGGTGTAGCCGAGAGGAAAGTGGCTCCAGTAGTTACTAGCTGAGAGCTTACAGGCAGCTTTCTTCACTTCTCTGAGTCACAGTTTAATTAATTGAATATACATTCCCAGATCTGGGGGAATTCAACAAGATATTATATAACTCATCTTGCATAGCATCTACTACATGATAAACAATACATGTTGATTCTGTTTCCCTTTATTACTCTTCAATAGTCAGACTGTGGGCTAGCAAACATTCTTATCTTGAAGGTCATTTTGCTAAATAAACTCTTCAATTAAAATCCAGGATAGAGTTGGATTAACCTCCATGTGGGAAAGGAACACATCTCTTTTTCTGCTATATGAATGATACCTTAGTACATGGCATATATTAAGTGTACAATAAATCTTTGCTTGAGGAGAATATATAAAATAATAAACTGATCAGACAATAAAGTTTTATTAAGAAAGAAAAAAGTAGCATTCTTTAGCACCTACCCTGTGCTAATCATCTTTTGATATATACTCTCTAGCCATTAATTTAATTTTCTCAAATTTTATTCCTATTTTTGGAAGATGAAACCATGGCTTAAGTAACTTGGCTAAGGTCACTTTATTACTAAGTGGGTTTGGCTGAACTTCAAAGTCTTAACCCCTAGTACAGAATGTGAACTTATTTGGAAATAGAGTCATTGGAGATGTAATTAGTTAAGATAAGGTCACACAGCAGTAGGGGGGGGACCTTAAGCCAATGTGACTGATGTCCTTATAAGAAGAGAGGAAATGTATGCAGGAAGAATATGTCCATGTGATGATAAATGCAGAGACTGGAATATCTATGATCCCAGGATTGCCAAGGATGGCTAGCAAATCCTTGTAACTGAAGCTTGGAAGTCTTCAGGATACTAGACTGCTCAAAACTCCATTCTGAGTATGCTGTACACATGATTTGCATCTTGAATTGGCATTTTTAAAAAGTGGACTTTTATTTACCTTGCTATAGTAATAGTGCCCGCCACCATCATTGGACACATGCGGTGCTCAATGCCAAGGTACACAGGAGGTAATCTCTGGCATGTCTTCGTTGGCACCATAAAATGTGGCCAAGAAGACAGGCTCTCAGAGCAAGAAATTCACATTAGTGACAGGAAATTCGGGTTGGGAGTACTTTGGTCACCAGTACCAGTTATTTAGCATACGGCTCTCCAGTGAGACTTGTCTGTGTTTTTTGGGCAAGATGGTACACTTTGTTTTATCTGCTAAATGCCATTGGGCATAGAATAAGCCCTGGAGAAGCCGCCTATTGCAAACACTATTAAATGTTGCAAAACATAGTGCGTGTGCATGCTAAGTCGCTTCTGTCATGTCCAACTCATTGAGACCCTATGCACTGTAGCCCCCCAGGCTCCTCTGTCCATGGGATTCTCCAGGCAAGAATACTGGAGTGGGTTCTGTGCCCTCCTTCAGGGGATCTTCCTGACCCAGGGATCAAACCCAAGTCTCCTGCGTATCCTGCATTGGCAGGCAGGTTCTTTACCGCTAGCACCACCTGAGTAGCTAAAATTAAATGCCACTTTTTCAGAGGTGAATTAATCAACAACCTGATCAAAGCTTTTTGGTTTATAAAACTTCATAAATGGAACTAGTCCATCAATAGGCAAAGTATATTGAAAACCTGTCTAGATATTTTTATGGGGTGCATGTTATCCTGAGTGTTTTATTTACTCCTCAAATTAATAATCTTGGTCAGACCAGATCAGTCGCTCAGTCGTGTCCAACTCTTTGCGACCCCATGAATCGCAGCACGCCAGGCCTCCCTGTCCATCACCAACTCCCGGAGTTCACTGAGACTCACATCCATTGAGTCAGTGATGCCATCCAGCCATCTCATCCTCTGTCGTCCCCTTCTCCTCCTGCCCCCCAATCCCTCCCAGCATCAGAGTCTTTTCCAATGAGTCAACTCTTCGCATGAGGTGGCCAAAGTACTGGAGTTTCAGCTTTAGCATCATTCCTTCCAAAGAAATCCCAGGGCTGATCTCCTTCAGAATGGACTGGTTGGATCTCCTTGCAGTCCAAGGGACTCTCAAGAGTCTTCTCCAACACCACAGTTCAAAAGCATCAGTTCTTCAGTGCTCAGCCTTCTTCACAGTCCAACTTTCACATCCATACATGACCACAGGAAAAACCATAGCCTTGACTAGACGAAACTTTGTTGGCAAAGTAATGTCTCTGCTATTGAATATGCTATCTAGGTTGGTCATAACTTTCCTTCCAAGGAGTAAGCGTCTTTTAATTTCAATAATCTTGGTAGAGGCACACAAAGACCACCCAAATGACAACAGTTCAGTTCAGTTCAGTCAATCAGTCGTGTCTCGCTCTTTGCGACCCCATGCAGCACAGCCAGGCCTCCCTGTCCATCACCAACTCCTGGAGTTTACTCAAACTCATGTCTACTGAGTCAGTGATGCCATCTAACCATCTCATTCTCTGTCATCCCCTTCTCCTCCTGCCTTCAATCTTTCCCAATATCAGGGTCTTTTCTTTCTTTTTTTTAAATTTTATTTTATTTTTAAACTTTACAAAATTGTATTAATTTTGCCAAATATCAAAATGAATCCATCACAAGTATATATGTGTTCCCCATCTTGAACCCTCCTCCCTCCTCCCTCCCCATACTATCCCTCTGGGTCATCCCAGCGCACCAGCCCCAAGCATCCAGTATCGTGCATCGAACCTGGACTGGCAACTCGTTTCATACATGATATTATACATGTTTCAATGCCATTCTCCCAAATCTTCCCACCCTCTCCCTCTCCAACAGAGTCCATAAGACTGTTCTATACATCAGTGTCTCTTTTGCTGTCTCGTACACAGGCTTATTGTTACCATCTTTCTAAATTCCATATATATGCGTTAGTATACTGTATTGGTGGTTTTCTTTCTGGCTTACTTCACTCTGTATAATAGGCTCCAGTTTCATCCACCTCATTAGAACTGATTCAAATGTATTCTTTTTAATGGCTGAGTAATACTCCATTGTGTATATGTACCTCAGCTTTCTTATCCATTCATCTGCTGATGGACATCTAGGTTGCTTCCATGTCCTGGCTATTATAAACAGTGCTGCGATGAACACTGGGGTACACGTGTCTCTTTCCCTTCTGGCTTCCTCAGTGTGTATGCCCAGCAGTGGGATTGCTGGATCATAAGGCAGTTCTATTTCCAGTTTTTTAAGAAATCTCCACACTGTTCTCCATAGTGGCTGTACTAGTTTGCATTTCCACCAACAGTGTAAGAGGGTTCCCTTTTCTCCACACCCTCTCCAGCATTTATTGCTTGTAGACTTTTGGATTGCAGCCATTCTGACTGGTGTGAAATGGTACCTCATTGTGGTTTTGATTTGCATTTCTCTGATAATGAGTGATGTTGAGCATCTTTTCATGTGTTTGTTAGCCATCTGTATGTCTTCTTTGGAGAAATGTCTATTAAGTTCTTTGGCCCATTTTTTGATTGGGTCATTTATTTTTCTGGAGTTGAGCTGTAGGAGTTGCTTGTATATTTTTGAGATTAGTTGTTTGTCAGTTGCTTCATTTGCTATTATTTTCTCCCATTCTGAAGGCTGCCTTTTCACCTTGCTAATAGTTTCCTTTGATGTGCAGAAGCTTTTAAGTTTGATTAGGTCCCATTTGTTCAAATGTGTCAGTTCTTCACATCAGGTGGCCAAAGTATGGGACTTTCAGCTTCAGCATTAGTCCTTCCAATGAATCAGGACTGATTTCCTTTAGGATGGACTGCTTGGATCTTTTTGCAGTGCAAGGGACTCTGAAGAGTCTTATCCAACACCACAGTTCAAAAGCATCTATCTTCAGTGCTCAGCTTTTGTTATAGTCCAACTCTCACATCCATACATGACCACTGGAAAAACCATAGACTTGACTAGAAGGACCTTTGCTGGCAAAGTAATGTCTCTTCTGTCTAGGTTGGTTATAACTTTCCTGCCAAGGAGTAAGTGTCTCTTAATTTGATGGCTGCAATCACAGTCTGCAGTGATTTTGGAGCCAAAAAAAAAAAAGTCTCTTGCTGTTTCCACTGTTTCCTCATCTATTTGCCATGAAATGATGGGACCAGATGCCATGATCTTAGTTTTCTGAATGTTGAGCTTTAAGCCAACTTTTTCACTCTCTTCTTTTGCTTTCATCAAGAGACTCTTTAGTTCTTCTTTGCTTTCTGCCATAAGGGTGGTGTCATCTGCATATCTGAGATTATTGATATTTCTCCTGGTAAATTTGATTCCAGCTTCTGCTTCATCCAGCCCAGGATTTCTCATGATGTACTCTGCATAGAAGTTAAATAAGCAGGGTGACAATATACAGCCTTGATGTACTCGTTTCCCTATTTGGAAACAGTCTGTTGTTCCATGTCCAGTTCTAGCTGTTGCTTCCTGACCTGCATATCTATTTCTCAAGAGGCAGGTTAGGTGGTCTGGTATTCCATCTCTTTCAGAACTTTCCACAGTTTTTGGTGATCCACACAGTCAAAGGCTTTGGCATAGTCAATAAAGCAGAAATAGATGTTTTTCTGTGACTCTCTTGCTTTTTCGATGATCCAGTGGATGCTGGCAATTTGACCTCTGGTTCCTCTGCCCTTTCTGAAACCAATTTCAACATCTGGAAGTTCACAGTTCATGTACTGTTGAAGCCTGGCTTGCAGAATTTTGAGCATTACTTTACTAGCATGTGAAATGAGTGCAATTGTGTGGTAGCTTGAGCATTCTTTGGCATTGCCTTTCTTTGGGATTGGAATGAAAACTGACCTTTTCCAGTTCTGTGGCCACTGCTGAGTTTTCCAAATTTGCTGGCATATTGAGTGCAGCACTTTCACAGCATCATCTTTCAGGATTTGAAAGAGCTCACCTGGAATTCCATCACCTTCACTAGATTGTTCATAGTGAAGCTTCCTAAGGCCTACTTTACTTTGCATTCCAGGATATCTGGCTCTAGGTGAGTGAGCACACCATCATGATTATCTGGGTCATGAAAATGTTTTTTGTAGAGTTCTGTGTATTCTTGCCACCTCTTCTTAATATCTTCTGCTTCTATTATGTCCATACCATTTTTGTCCTTTATTGTGCCCATCTTTGCATAAAATGTTCCCTTAGTATTTCTAATTTTCTTGAAGTGATCTCTAGTCTTTCCCATTCTATTGTTTTCCTCTATTTCTTTGCAATGATTACTGAAGAAGGCTTTATCTCTCCTTGCTGTTCTTTGGAACTCTGCATTCAAATGGGTATATCTTTCTTTTCTCCTTTACCTTTTGCTTCTCTTCCTTTCACAGCTATTTGTAAGGGCTCCTCAGACAAACATTTTGCTTTTTTGCATTCATTTTTCTTGGGGATGGTCTTGATCCCTTTCTCCTATACAATGTCACAAACCTCCATCCATAGTTTATCAGACACTCTGTCTATGAGATCCAATCCCTTGAATCTATTTTTCACTTCCACTGTATAATTGTAAAGGATTTGACTTAGGTCATACCTGAATGGTCTAATGGTTTTCCCTACTTTCTTCAATTTAAGTCTGAATTTGGCAATAAGGAGTTCATGATCTGAGCCACAGTCAGCTCCTGGTCTTGTTTTTGCTGACTGTATAGAGCGTCTCCATCTTTGGCTGCAAAGAATATAATCAATCTGATTCTGGTATTGACCATCTGGTGATGTCCATGTGTAGAGTCCTGTCTTGTGTTGTTGGACGAGGGTGTTTGCTATGACCAGTGCGTTCTCTTGGCAAAACTCTATTAGCTTTTGCTGTGCTTCATTCTGTACTCTAAGGCCAAATTTGCCTGTTATCAGAACAAACACTGCTTATTGACAGTAAGAGAGGCTGCCACTGCCATAGTTTGTATTTGGCAGAGACCAAAACCATGGTAGGCAGAGAAGTTAAAAAGCTTGATGGTGGCAAAGGGGGAAGGTCCATCCTGATGGGAGGTTGTGCATGTAGGGAAGGTGGAGGCAAATTGATGAGGAGATGGGCATCCTATGAATTGCTGAGCGGGAGCATATTTGGTGTTTCCCC
The DNA here is from genome assembly GCF_055505025.1 of Bos grunniens. Classification (NCBI taxonomy): domain Eukaryota; kingdom Metazoa; phylum Chordata; class Mammalia; order Artiodactyla; family Bovidae; genus Bos; species Bos grunniens. The sequence continues at coordinate 35,853,706 of NC_141167.1, read as the reverse complement.
ATTGGTCCTAAGTGGGGGTTGTAGGCAAAAATGGCATGCTCTCATTTTAGTTCTAACTACTTGAGCCAACTGCTGCAAAGGTGTAGTTTGTCTTTCTGAACTGAACCCCTCCTTTGTTGTCTTCAGTCAACTCCATACAGGACGCAGTGCCCCAGAGCAGGTACATTAGCTTCTGGTGGGAAACCCTGGGAACCCAGTTCCATGTCTGCTGTCATCCACAGCTGCACTAACCAAATGCATCTTTCATTGAACGTCCTCAGACAGTTCTTCCTGGCAGCTGTGAGGTGTCTAGACTTTATCCCAAAAGACCATGGCTGCCTGTTCCTTGTGCCTTTTCCCTGAAGATCAGCCTCAGGACACTGCCTTCTCTTTCTGGCCCAGCCTAAAGCCAGCACAAAACCTACTCTTCTTACTCTGAGGCTGTGAATCCATCCAAGATATTTTGCATGGTAGGATACTTCCATGAGGTGAATCCCAGTTACCCAGGGAAACTACAAGACTTGGGGCACTTTCTAACACTTAACTAAGGGCATGGGAGTGAGCTAAGCCAGCCTTTGTCATGTTAGGAGGTTGGAGGGAAGAGCTTCTTAAAGCTGGAAGACCACAGCTCTGAGAAGGAAGACTGAATTCCCAGATACATACATTCTTGGAGAATAGAACTCTCCCAGTGGGGAAAAAGAATCTGAAGTGGAAAGGAGGCAAGGATAGGTGGACTTCCAGGATGGTTCTTTTGGAGGCAAATGTCATCTCAACCACTCAAGTGAGATGACAATGCCCATGCCCTCTGAAAGCTAGAAGCTTGCTCTGGCTCTAGGCCAGGATGTACTCTGGACAGTTTGGAAATAAGAAAACCCTTGGAGGTTTGCTATACTGTTTATCTATGTCTCCTGGATCTTGCTATTGGGTGGGGAGAGAGCAGCCTGCTTGAGTTTCCTGGTGCCAAATTTTTGTTCCAAAGGGCTGGTGAGGCAGAGTAGAAGCCACTTCTGTTTCCAACCTGGCAGATGGGTTGGAGGGCCAAGGGCAGGGCCTTCCACTGTGCTGACATCTGAGCCTAAACTTGAAAAGGTCAAAAGCTCAAGAGACTGACTTGTATCTCAGGACTCTTCTGAGGGGAACAGGGATTTAGTCATCAGCCACAACAGAGACAGAGTGCAACTGGATTCCCTCAGTTTGGTCTCAGTCTCCCACTCCTGCTGCCCAAACTTCATCCAGGTGGCCAGGCTGGTCAAGATGTTAGGTCAAGTCTCCAAAGGTCTTATGCATTTCCTGGTCTGCTCTTGGATCAGGGACTCAAAGCTGGGCTAGAAGGAGTGTAATCAGCTGTTTTAGAACCTCAGTAGCTCATCCAGGAGCTGTTTGATCTTGGTTTCAAGGTCATCCCATGCAAGCTGAAGCTCTTCTGGGGCCTGGTGGAGTTTGGGGAGCACTGATCTTGTCTTCTCCTTTGGCTGATACTTCTCCATCTTGTCCTGAAGTCACCTATAGTCCTACTCTATAGGAAGGCTGCTTCCCACCACCATGTTGAGGTTCTGGGAGACACTGTCAAACTTTTTCAGGGGTCAACCATGGTCTTTTGGATCTGATTAAACTTTCCCTGGCTAAAGGGATCCATCCACTTCATGACCATGTCCAGGATGGCCATCACATTCATAAAGTCCTGGTCTTACTGGAGAGGGGATTAGAGAGTAAGTCTAAGGACACCTCCACAGCCAATTTGATAGCCAAGTCAGCACTGGGGCTTCTCTTCATGTCCTTTTGCAGCCTCCTGGTCTGCTCTTCCAGTTGCTGGAATTTTCCATACAATGTTTCAAAGTCTCTCTCCACTGCTGGCCAGTCTTGGAAGGAATTCACTTCAGAGTCATAAACATGGCCCTGCTGTCAGGGCCCTCAGCTGCAATTCAGTCCTCCTTTTATTTTCAAGGAGACTTGCTTTACTTAGAATGAAAAAGTCTGCTAGGGATAAAGTCAACACAAACATATGTATGGTACACAAATATATGTATGGAATATTGCATATACAAAGAAAGCTTGTAGGGGGTTGTATCAATGCAAAAATAAGAAGTTAGGAGCAAGGAAAAATTTTGCCCTACAAGTTTCAGAAGGAGCATGGCTCTGCCAGTGATGGATTTCAAGCTTCTGGCCTTCAGAACTGTGACACAATAAACTTCAGTGGTTTTGCTGCTGCTGCTGCTGCTGCTAAGTCACTTCAGTCATGTCTGACTCTGTGTGACCCCATAGACGGCAGCCCACCACGCTCCCCTGTCCCTGGGATTCTTCAGGCAAGAACACTGGAGTGGGTTACCATTTCCTTCTCCAATGCATGAAAGTGAAAAGGGAAAGTGAAGTCGCTCAGTCATGTCCGACTCTTAGTAACCCCATGGACTGCAGCCTACCAGGCTCCTCCGTCCATGGGTTTTAAGCCACCTAATTTGTGGTAGTTTGTGATGGCAGCACTGGAAATGAATATATATTTTCTACACAAATGATTGCCTAGTATGCTATAGCTTATCTCAAAAGGATGTTCCTCTCTGTTGCTGGAGGTGCTCAAATACAAGTAGGAAGACTACTCAGTGGTGATGTTGTTGAGGAATTTAAATTATCACTTTAAGAGCCCCACCTAGCCCAGATTCTATGATCTTAAGACATGAAGAGCTTCAGTTCAACTCAGTCACTCAGTCATGTCTGACTCTTTGTGACCCCATGGACTGCAGCACACCAACCATCTCATCCTCTGTCATCCCCTTCTCCTCCTGCCTTCAATCCTTCTCAGGATCAGGGTCTTTCCCAATGAGTCAGTTCTTCGCATCAGGTGGCCAAAGTACTGGAGTTTCAGCTTTAGCATCATTCCTTCCAAAGAACACCCAGGACTGATCTCCTTTAGAATGGACTGGTTAGATCTCCTTACAGTCCAAGGGACTCTCAAGAGTCTTCTCCAACACCACAGTTCAAAAGCATCAATTCTTTGGTGCTCAGCTTTCCTTATGGTCCAATTCTCACATCCATACAAGACTACTGGAAAAACCATGGCTTTGACTAGACAGATCTTTGTTGGCAAAGTAATGTCTCTGCTCTTTAGTATGCTGTCTAGTTTGGTCACAGCTTTTCTTCCAAAGAGCAAGAGTCTTTTAATTTCATGACTGTGGTCACCATCTGCAGTGATTTTGGGGACCAAGAAAATAGTCTGTCACTGTTTCCGTTGTTTCCCCATCTATTTGCCATGAAGTGATGGGACCAGATGTCATGATCTTCATTTTTTGAATGTTGATGTTTTAAGCCAGCTTTTTCACTCTCCTCTTCACTTTCATCAAGAGGCTCTTTAAATCCTCTTTGCTTAGAGGATGATCTTGGAGCTTGGAGAGGAATGATTCTGGGATTACATTACAACATTTGAAGGTTTACCCTGATGAGTGTTGCTAGTACAGTTAGATTTTTCTATATTTGTTTGCCCAGTCTTATAAGCTACAGCCATCAATTAGAGAAAAAGACTTTAAAGTGCTGTTCAGGTCTTTCTTAATGATTTATCCACTTTCAAACAGTGTTCATCCTCCAGGTGCATTGTGGATTTAATTGCTTTGTCTATATCTTGCCATTTTTCAGATCTAGGAGTGAAAATGTGTGTTTCAGATGTGAAATACTGCCTTGAACTAAGAAAGCAGGAGTGATTTAAGACACCCAAGCCCCTCACCACAGCCCTCAAAGTCTTTACTTTCTCTTGGAATTTCAGTATAGATACCTATGACTGTGAAAACTACCAAAGCTAAAAATAAAACAAATTGTATCAGTTTCAAAGATCTCCTATCTACGCTCCTTGCTGGAGACAGGAATCCCTCCCCTTTTGTTGTTAAAGAGTCTCAGTATCTTTCTTGAGATTATCCCCTACTATTGGATATTGATTTATCATTTTCATAAAATTGCAAATGGGAGCCCACTGCCCAAGACCAGTCATAAATTATGAAAATGTGTTCAGCTCCTCAGTAGGGACTGATCTTATGGGGAGAATTTCCCAGAACTAAATTTAACTGCTTTGCATAGGTTTGCAAGGAGGTTTGATGTCCCTGGCCCTCTGATGAGGAAGGAAAAATAGAAAAGGACTAACATTTGTTAACAACCTACTAGGGACCAAATTCTTTATATGGTACTTAATTTAATGCTTTTAACACAATGAAGCATAATCATCGTCTGCTTTGATAGAAGAAAAAATAGGGGCACAGAGCAATAGAAGACTTTCCCCAGGCTAGTGAAGGAACAGAGCCAGATTCAAACCTAACTTTGCCTCTGAAATTAAACCTCTTTTCACGTATTGCATTGCCTTTCTAAAGTGGAACAGTAATATCTCAGCTAGGGTAGATGGGGTGGTTTTTATTAACATCAACCTAAACCTTGTGTTCTTCAAGTTCTGATTGATTTGCTCCAAGGAGCCATTAAGAAAGGACACTGATCAGGGGCTATAAATTAACACCTTCTTCATACACAACTCTAAGCAGCTATTTAAAACCGGGGTAATATCTTCTTTAAAAAAAAAATTATCAGTTGTCTGGGTATTTATGCTCTATCACTCTTGATTTTTCATCCTTGACTCCATTAATAGAATTTTCCTTAATTCCTTTTCTCTTTTTATGGCTTTGCAAGGGGCTAATTTTCAGGCAAAACTGCTAATTTTACAGTTGCTTTCTGCTTCGTCAGCATGAGCCTGAATGAGGAGTTATTAATAGAAGAATAGGAGTCCCTTTTCATCCTTTTGCTCTTGACTGTTGTAGGAGGTGGGACAAAATCCATTATTTAATAACATTTGTTCTTCTTGAAAGGTCATCATTCCAGCCTTTCAGCTTCCACTAAAGCATAGCAGTATCAGCAGCCACTTTTTCTTCCTGAAATGCTTCTGGAATTCCTCCAGGTTATACGGTTGGCATAAAACTGTCTTTGAGATCCACCTTGGGAGTGGGGTCCAGCTGGGAAATTCTCTTGGTATTTCTGTGCATTTTCCAAATAGTAATTTCTAGCCACAATTATTTTCAAGTGTTCCAGTCACCTATATTCCTAGAAAGGATGCTGAATTGGGGATATATCAGTTGAAAATTGTACTTGGTTGCTCATAGCAGATAATAGAGATAATAGTAGCATAAACAAGAAGAATTTATTTTTCACATAAAATATATTTTTAAAACAGGCATTTAGAATTGGTATGGTGACCTCACAATGCCATCAGGATCCCAGGGTCCTTATGTCTCTCAATTTTATTGTCACTACCATGTCACTTCCATGCCCATGGTCTAAGCCACTAGATTCATGACTCTAAATATATAAGTCTAATCAGTAATCAAAACATGTAGTAAAGGGCACTTTTGGGAATTTCCCAGAAGCCCTCACAGGAGATTCCATTTATATCCTCAAACTGTATGGAAGACTGGGAATTACACATAGTTTTCATCTGGGCACATTGTTCTCTCCATAGTATCTAGGGTTATCTTACTAAGATAGGGTAGGACAATATTACAGGGGCAACTAGGTTAGGACAATATTACAGAGGCACATAGTATGTTTGCTACATAAAACAAAAAGAATGACTAAATAAAATTGAGTCAATAAGCTCTTACTAAGCACCTATTTCATGTCTGGAAATGAAATAGAAAGATTAAATTAATTCCTTTAAGGAACAAAAGCTTAAATACCTTACATACACAAACCTCTTGCCTTCTTAGCCTAGAATGCTTTTTCCTTCCTTACTCACCTGGAAAACTTATTTTAATTATTCAAGTCTGTTCTCCAATATCACCTGCTGTCTGATGCTTCCTTGGAAGATTCTTCCCAAGAATTTATCAATTGCCAGTTGCTCAGCTCTGTCCCTACAGCACTTTATCCTTAGCTCTACTTCGTCACTTGATTCCTCAGAGGCAGTATGCTGAAGTGAGGATAACATGAGAACTAGAAAATGCTGACTTCAACTCCCAGGTCTGTCACTTACTAGCATTAAGACAGATGCTTTTGCCCTTTGAGCCACAGTTTTCCTGCTGCAGAAGAGAGAATGCTCAATTTCACCTCAGGGGCTTTTCTGAAGATTTAATGAGATAATAAGTGCAAAGCATGGCTGCAGGCAGTCCTTAAAATACGCTAGTTTATTTTAGTATATTATATTATATGACTGTTAATGATTTACACAAACGATAAATAAACTTCTATCTTATTCAAGCCACTGTTATTTTGTGAATTTTTTTAATCACGATCAAAAGAAGCTTAACATCTCCATTAATAAAGTCTTTGGAGATATATTACTTACATATGTTTCCTTAAAAACTCACTTAAGGATATACTTCATCCAAAGGAGAAAGATGTAAGAAGTCAATAGTTGAGAGTAAAGTTCAATATGAAAAGCCTGGCCATGAATACTAACCCATGCAACCTACAATTAAATCTAAGTAATTACAGTTACAATTGCAAAATTGTATCTTGAAAATTAAAATATATAAATATGCAAATGACAAGAAATAAGCCATAATAGAAAGGTATAAAATGTCCAGGTTATAAAAATAAATTATTTCTATATATAATATACATATTTATAAATAAATATATATTTATATATATCTTTATAAATAAATATATATATTATATCTTTATCAATATATATAAATTATATTTATAATATATATTTATATTATATATAAATATATATTATACATAAATATATAATTATATATATAAATATATATAATTACATATAATTTAAAATTTTATACATGGATGGAGGAGCCTGGTATGCCACAATCCATGGGGTCGCGAAGAGTGAAACATGACTGAGCGACTTCACGTTCACTTTTCACTTTCATGCATTGGAGAAGGAAATGGCAACCGACTCCAGTGTTCTTGCCTGGAGAATCCCAGGGACAGAGGAGCCTGGTGGGCTGCCGTCTATGGGGTCGCACAGAGTCGGACACGACTGAAGCGACTTAGCAGCAGCATATATATATATATATGTATATATATATATATGTATATAGTAAAAGAGCAGAAGTTGATGAAAATGAAACTATATTTTTTTGTAGTGGAGACAATAAAGAGAATTCTGTTGTTGAGGATGCTGTATTATTAAATGTAAGTCTTATCAAGTTACTTAAAACTATAAACATAGCTAAGAATGGAGCTAAAAGCAAACCAGACACCTTTCAAATCTCGAGATTTGATAAAAAGAACAAAGACAAAATCCTCAAACTATAGCTAAATATACTTTAAAAAAGAAAGAAAAAGCAAAGATATACTTTTAAAAATAGCAGAAAATGTAAAAGTCAGAATAAGACCATAGTAGCTTTGTTAAAGCAATAATTAGTAATTACAATAAAACTGATCATTAAAATCCTTTTTAAATGTTTAGACAAATCAAAATAAGAACCGATATGCATGAAACAAAACATCCTCAAAAGGCTGATAAAAAAAGGATGATGCAGAGAAGCCAGACAATTTAAAAAAAGAAATATATTCTTATTATTATTATCATATAGACTTCAAATAAACTGAAGCTTACTAAAAATACAACACATAATGAGGCTGTGACTGTAATAACTTTTGAAGTATTAGAACCAAAGTGTCTGAAGAAAGATTCATGCAATTACAAGCTAAATAGTGAAAAGTTTGTCAGGCATAGAGCACTCAATGCAGTAAGTAATTTGAAATAATAAGTAGATATAAGCAAAGCTATATATATACATATATATGTGTATATATATATATATTTATTTATATACAGAGAGAGTGCCTGTGCTAAATCAAACCTTATCATCAGAAAATGATCATAGAGGACCCATAGAATAGTTTTAATAATCATTATACATTAGAAAATTTTTAAAAACTCAGTGAAATTTAGAAAATAAAATTATCACATACTATATTTTCTGGCATTCATCTCACATGTTAGTAAAGTAATGCTCAAAATTCTCCAAGCCAGGCTTCAGCAATACGTGAACTGTGAAATTCCAAATGTTCAAGCCGGATGGAACAACAGACTGGTTCCAAATAGGAACAGGAGTACAACAAGGCTGTATATTGTCACCCTGCTTATTTAACTTATATGTAGAGTACATCATGAGAAACACTGGGCTGGAAGAAGTACAAGCTGGAATCAAGATTGCTAGGAGAAATATCAATAACCTCAGATATGCAGATGACACCACCCTTATGGCAGAAAGTGAGGAAGAACTAAAGAGCCTCTTGATGAAAGTGAAAAAGGACAGTGAAAAAGTTGGCTTAAAGCTCAACATTCAGAAAACAAAGATCATGGCATCTGGTCCCATCACTTCATGGCAAATAAATCGGGAAACTGTGAAAACAGTGGCTGACTTTATTTTTCTGGGGCTCCAAGATTGCAGCAGATGGTGATTGCAGCCATGAAATTAAAAGATGCTTACTCCTTGGAAGGAAAGTTATGACCAGCCTAGACAGCATATTGAAAAGCAGAGACATTACTTTGTCAACAAAGGTCCGTCTAGTCAAGGCTATGGTTTTTCCAGGAGTCATGTATGGATGTGAGAGTTGGACTATAAAGAAAGCTGAGCACTGAAGAATTGATGCTTTTGAACTGTGGTGTTGGAGAAGACTTTTGAGAGTCCCTTGGACTGCAAGGAGATCCAACCAGTACATCCTAATGGAAATCAGTCCTGAATATTCATTGGAAGGACTGATGCTGAAGCTGAAACTTCAATACTTTGGCCATCTGATGTGAAGAGCTGACTCATTTGAAAAGACCTTGATGCTGGGGTCTTTTGATTGAGGGCAGGAGGAGAAGGGGATGACAGAGGATGAGATGGCTGGATGGCATCACCGACTTGATGGACGTGAGTCTGAATGAACTCTGGGATTGGTGATGGACAGGGAGGCCTGGCGTGCTGCGGTTCATGGGGTCACAAAGAGTCGGACACGACTGAGTGACTGAACTGAACTGAACTGATATTTTCCTGCAGAGGTGCAATAATACTAAAAATTAATAACAAAAAGACATGTAAAATTCATTTATAAAGGCAGACATGGTCTCTTAACTTGTATGCCAAAAACGAAGATATCTAGAAAGTATCAATACTTAGAATTATCTGTCATAATCACAAAATGAGAACACTAATATCAAAATATATTAATTTTGCCAAAGATGTACTAAGAAGAAAATTCACAAAATTTAATTTAAATATATTAAATATATACCTAAATAAGACTTTTAAAATAAACAGTATAATTCCTAAATAAATTCAAGAGGAGTTCTCTTGAAGAAATAAATGAAATAAATCAACCATCAGTTGTTGTAAGAAAAAATAAATGGAAGAAAACAAAACATATAAATTTAGAAATGAAACAGAGATGAATGTCTAAAAGTTACAGGGGAAATTACTATAAATAATGTTTGTATAATCTGCTGTAATAAGTTTTGAAATTCTGGATGAAAGTGATTGTTTTCTATGTTTATAAGTAGATTCAAGAAACAAAATGTGTGATTCTGTTCTGCAAATATAGCACACTGGAAATACAATCAATTATCTCACTGTAAAACACCTACAAATAAGAACAAAAATTTTTAAAGGTATTTGTGAATGTAGAACTGAGATTACAAGACCATAAGCAAAATTCTTAATGATGAGATATGAAAGTATACAAGCATGAATTTAGAAAGGAAAGCAAACACTTTAAAAAGTAACTCTCCTTTGTATATTTATAGACCCAAATATTTATTACAACCTACTGTCTGTCCATGGGCTGCCCAGGTGGTTCAGTGGTAAAGAATCTGCCTGCCAATGCAGATCAAGACTTGGGTTTTGATCAGTGGGTCAGGAACAACTCCTGAAGAAGGAAATGGCACTCACTTCTGGATTCTTGGGAAATCTCATGGACAGAGAAGCCTGGCAGGCTATAGTCCATGGAGGCACAAAGAGTCAGGCACAACTCAGCAACTAAACAACAACACAACAACAGCAGCACTATCTGTCCAGAGTGACATTATGAGACCTAGGGCCAGTACAAGGTGGAAAATAAAAATAAAGACACTGCAAGTATCTGAGATTCCTAGATCATTATATTATTAATAAAAATGTGAAATTTAAAAAAGGGAGTAAAGAAAACATCCCACATGGAAAATCAATTATTTTAGCATTGGAGAAAAAAATATTTCCCATATGAATTGCTGCCTGTATCAACAGTATCATCAGTTCTGAAGCCACAACCAGTTTCCCTGGTGGCTCAGATGGTAAAGAATCTGCCTACAAGGCAGGAAACCTGGGCTCGATCCTTTGGTTAGGAAGATCCCCTGGAAAAGGCAATGGCAACCCACTCCAGTATTCTTTCCTAGAGAAGTCCATGGACAGAGGAGTCTGGTGGGCTACAGTCCATAGGATTGCAAAGAGTCAGGCATGACTGAGCTACTGATACTTTATATCTATCGGCTGCCAAGATGCCTGTGCTAAAAGCTCAAAATTCTCCAAGTCAGGCTTCAGCAATACGTGAACCGTGAACTTCCTGATGTTCAAGCTGGTTTTAGAAAGGGCAGAGGAACCAGAGATCAAAGTGCCAACATCTGCTGGATCATGGAAAAAGCAAGAGAGTTCCAGAAAAACATCTATTTCTGCTTTATTGACTATGCCAAAGCCTTTGACCGTGTGGATCACAATAAACTGTGGAAAATTCTTAAAGAGATGGAAATACCAGACCACCTGACCTGCCTCTTGAGAAACCTATAGGCAGGTCAGGAAGCAACAGTTAGAACTGGACATGGAACAACAGTCTGGTTCCAAAAAGGAAAAGGAGTACACCAAGGCTGTATATTGTCACCCTGCTTATTTAACTTCTATGCAGAGTACATCATGAGAAACGCTAGGCTGGAAGAAGCACAGCTGGAATCAAGATTGCTGGGAGAAATATCAATAACCTCAGATATGAAGATGACACCACACTTATGGCAGAAAGTGAAGAAGAAATAAAATCCTCTTGATGAAAGTGAAAGTGGAGAGTGAAAAACTTGGCTTAAAACTCAACATTCAGAAAACGAAGATCATGGCATCTCGTCCCATCACTTGATGAGAAATAGATGGGGAAACAGTGGAAACAGTGTCAGACTTTATTTTGGGGGCTCCAAAATCACTGCAGATGGTGACTGCAGCCATGAAATTAAAAGATGCTTACTCCTTGGAAAGAAAAGTTATGACCAACCTAGATAGCATATTGAAAAGCAGAGACATTACTTTGCCAACAAAGGTTCGTCTAGTCAAGGCTATGGTTTTTCCTGTGGTCGTGTATGGATGTGAGAGTTGGATTGTGAAGAAGGCTGAGCACCGAAGAATTGATGCTTTTGAGCTGTGGTGTTGGACAAGACTCTTGAGAGTCCCTTGGACTGCAAGGAGATCCAACCAGTCCATTCTGAAGGAGATCAGCCCTGGGATTTCTTTGGAAGGAATGATGCTAAAGCTGAAACTCCAGTACTTTAGCCACCTCATGTGAAGAGTTGACTCCTTGGAAAAGACTCTGATGCTGGAAGGGATTGGGGGCAGGAGGAGAAGGGGATGAAAGAGGATGAGATGGCTGGATGGCATCACTGACTCGATGGACGTGAGTCTGAGTGAACTCCGGGAGTTGGTGATGGACAGGGAGGCCTGGCATGCTGCGATTCATGGGGTCACAAAGGGTCAGACAGTACTGAGTGACTGAACTGAACTGAACTGAAAAGTGGAAAATCTCAGTCCACGAGATACATGGTGATATATATATATATACTGTGCTACTAAAAGGACAGAGGAGCCTGGGTGGCTACAGTCCACGGGATCACAAAGAGTCAGACAGGACTAAGTGAGTAACTTTCTTTTCTTTCTACAGCCACAACCTAACTATTAAAAATGAATCAGAAGGCTGATAAAGAGTCAAAAAGAAATTCTAAATGTTGCGGCAGTTTAGTCACTAAGTCAAGTCTGACTCTTGTGACCTCATAGACTATAGCCTGCCAGGCTCCTCTGTCCATGGGATTCCAGGCAAGAATACTGGAGTGGGTTTCCAAATGTTGGGTAAATAATAATTGAAATTTAAAATGTAAACAATACATTAGGAATCAGGTAAGATAACAAAAGAATGAATGAATGAAAGAAGCACCTAATGAAATTACCCACCATGCAATACAAACTGAGATATAGACAATGTAAAAGAGTTTATGAAATCTGGAGAAAAATAAAGAGGTCAAATATATTTCAAATTATAGTTTTCTCAAAATATGATTTAAAAATTGGAGGAGAGAAAATATTTGAAGAGATAATCACTAAGAATTCTTTTCAACCTGATGATAGCAGACCAATGAATCCCATGCTGGATAAATACATTTACACTTATGCATCTCATAGTAATACAAAAATGTTACTAAAGAGGAAGACAAGTTATTTTTTAGAGTATAGTTGATTTACAATCTTGTGTTAGTTTCTGCTATACAGCAAAGTGAATAAGTCTTAAAAGCAAATAAAGAATTAACTTACCTTCAAGGGAACAGTGATTAGACTGACAATTAGCTTCTCAAAAACCATAACAGGAGCTAAAAATCATGACAATAAAATGTAGTATCAAAAGCTAAGAGAAAATAACTGAAAACTTAAAGATTAGTACGCCCAGTGAAACTATTTTACAAGATCAATGGTAAATAGCTTTCAGGTAAATAAAAGTGAGTAGGTTACTACCAACAGATACTTAATAAAGAGTCCTATAAAGATGTATTTCAGGGAAGATAAATAAAAGACCAGTTTCACTAAGAAAGTTGTAGATAGAAGGGATAGTGAGCAAATAACATGACTAACATGTGGGAAATAAAAGCAAATATAGCCTATACAAAGCATAAATAATCATTTTCAACTTGTGGATTTAAAATAAGACTAGTTGAAACTAAAACATTATAAAAGACACAATGCAAGCCAAGAAGTAAACTGTTAGAATTAGTATATTTTAAGATGTTTATATCATTCAGGAGCAGGATAGAGGCATTAATATAATTCAAACTTTCTTAAGCATAAACATTTAAACTTCAAGATTGACCACAAAAATAATATAAACTAAGTATATCACTTCAAAATCAGGAGAAAAATGGTATGAGATTTTTAAAAAAGTCTGTCCAAAAGAAAGCAGGAAAAAGAATGAAATTACATAGAAATAAAATAAGAAGCACAAAATGCTAAAAATGAAAATACATCAGTAACTACAATAACTATGAACGAATTAAAATCTCTAAGTAAAAGCAAAATTTGTCAGATTGGATTTTTTTTAAATGCCAATACTTTTTATTTATGAGTGATAGAAACATAAGGACACTGAAAAGTTGAAATGGAAAGAATGCGATTTCTTAGGAAAACACTATCCAAAAGAAATTCACATCAATTACGTCAAAGTTAAATAAAACTGTGAAAATCCAAAGCATTCTTTAAAACAGAAAATTATGCAATGTTGGAAAGATAGTCTCTTCAACAAATGATGCTGGGAAAACTGGACAACTACATGTAAAAAAAAAATGAAGTTAGATTATTCTTTGACATCATATACAAAAATAACCTCAATATGGGAAAAGACCTAAATGTGAGACCTTTAAAACTAGGAAAATATAAGCAGAACACTCTCTGACATAAATCACAGCAATATCTGTTTCAGCTCATCTCCCAGAATAATGGAAATAAAAGCAAAAATAAAAAAATGGGACCTACTTAAACTCAAAAGCTTTTGCGTAGCAAAGGAAGCAATAAATAAAACTAAAAGACAACCCACAGATTCGGAGAAAATATTTGTAAATGATGTGACTGACAAGGGATTAGTCTCCAAAACTGACAAATAACTTATGAGGCTTAATAGCATAAAGCAAACAACCCAATCAAAAAATGGGCAGACCTAAATAGACATTTTTTCAAAGACTACAGATAGCCAAGAGACACATGAAAAGATGTTCAACATGACTAATTATTGGAGAAATCCAAATCAAACCTACAATGAGATACCGCCTCACACCAGGCAGAATGGCTATCATCAAAAAATCCACAAACAATAAATGCTGGAGAGGGTGTGTAGAGAAGGAAACCCTCCTACACTGTTGGTGTCAATATAAATTAGTTCAGCCACTATGGAGAACAGCATGGATGCTCCTTACAAAATTAAAAACAGAGCTACCAGTTGACCCTGCAGTCTCACTCCTGGGCGTATATCTGGAGGAAAACATGATTTAAAAGGATATGTGCATCCCATTGTTCATTGAAACACTATTTACAATAGCCCAGACATGGAAGCAATCTAAATGTCCATTGACAGAGGAATGGATAACGATGTGGCACATATATACAATGGAATATTAGTCAGCCATCAAAAAGAATGAAATAATGCCATTTTCTGCAACATGGATGCACTGAAAGAGTGTCATACTGAGTGAAGTAAGTCAGAGGAGAAAGAGCAATATCAAATGGCATCCCTTATATGTGATTCTTAAAAAAAAAAAAAAAAAAGTGATACAAATGAACTTACAAAACAGAAAGAGGCTTACAGACTTAAAGAACAAACTTATGGTTGCCAGGGGGGAAGAATAGGGGGAATGGATAGTTAGAGACTTTGGGGTGGACATCTACACACTGATATATTTTAAAAGGATAACCAACAAGGACCTACGGCACAACACGTGGAACTCTGCTCAATGTTTTGTGGGGGCCTGGATGGGAGGAGAGTTTGGAAGAGAATGGACACATGTATGGCTGAGTCCCTTTGCTGTTCACATGAAATTATCATAATATTGTTAATAGGATATACCCCAGTACAAAATTAAAAGTATTAAAAAAAAAAAAAGAAAAGGTTACTACAAAACAGTAAAAGTTTTAATTCCCTGGTAATTTTAGTGATTCTATATCTATGTGTTTAAGATAACCTCAGGATAATATAAAGCATAAAATAAGGTGAGATTTCAGATGAAAACAGGTAAACATATGATGTTAGAATATTATGTAACACAATTATCTGTGAAAAATTAAGCACTGAGGTCAACAAGATCTAGAAAATTGGAACACAATTAACAAAGTTGATCTAATGAATATCTATCTGTCTTGCATCAATGTCAGAGAATACACATCCTATTTAAACACATCTATACTCTTTATGCGGAGAAGGCAATGGCACCCCACTCCAATACTCTTGCCTGGAAAATCCCATGGATGGAGCAGCCTGGTAGCCTGCAGTCCATGGGGTCTCTAAGAGTCGGACACGACTGAGCAACTTCACTTTCACTTTTCACTTTCATGCATTGGAGAAGGAAATGGCAATCCACTCCAGTGTTCTTGCCTGGAGAATCCCAGGGACGGGGGAGCCTGGTGGACTGCCATCTATGGGGTCGCACAGAGTCGGCCACAACTGAAGTGACTTAGCAGCAGCAGACTTTATGAAAAACTGTCCTAGGCCATAAAGCAATCTTAACCACTTTCAAAGAACTGTCATCATACTGACCATATTCTCTGACTGTAATGTAACTAATGCAGTGAAAATTACTCACAAAAATATAATTAAATATAAAATAAGAATGCTTTAAGTTTACTTTTAATATCAACCCTAGTTAAATAAAATTTTCTACCTACTCTTCATCATCCTCACAACAGAATTGACTGGAGAAAACCCAAACCCTGCTGATTGGTTTTGTTTTAAATTCATGATCATTAAACTCAAGCAGAACTTTAGGACTGCTTGATAATCATGTTAATTTCATTCATCTTCCTACTCTCTTATGTGACTATTCTACATCTTTTTCTCTTTCCCCAAACCATGACACCTGCTCCCATACTTCCTCTAAGCATGTAAAAAGTCTGGTAAACTGGAAAGTTAAACAGTTGTTACAGACAGATCTGCCTTTGATATAATTTCTGTACTATATTTTTTATTGTAGGAATTTATTTTTATTGAGGAAATATATAAATAACATAAAATGTACCATTTTAACAATTTGTACAAACTTAACATAAAGTATACAGTTTAGTGGCATTAAGTATATTCACAATGTTGTGTGACCATTACCACTATCTAGTTCCACAACTTTTTCTTCACCATAAATGGAAACCCTGTATCTGTTAGCAATCACTTTCAATTTCCCACTTGAAGCTCTTTGCAACTACTAACCCCTCTCTGTCCCTACAGATTTGCCTATTCTGAAGATTTTATGTAAACAGAATTATACAATTTGTGTTCTTTCAATACTTCGCATCTTCTTTCGCTAAGCTTCATGTTTTTAACATTCACAGACATTGTATCATGAGTCAGTAGTTCATTCCTTTATATGGCTGAATAATATTCCATTGTATAGACAGTCCACATTTCATTTGTCCATTCACCAGCTGATGAACATTTGGATTGCTTCTACCTTTTGGCTATTGCTGAATCGTGCTGATAGGAAATCATTTTAGATGCATCCAAATCTGTTTGGCAAATATTGAAGAAAGCGACAGTAACTCCACTTGTTTTCCAAGTGCCCTAGACCCCGCTCCTTGGCACAGGCTGCCAGCTCCACTCCCACACTGCCGTCACTTTCAGTTTCATCTTCTCCCAGTCCCTCTTCTTTTACCCAATATAAACCAGCTACTCACCTTGCCAGCCTATCTCAGGCTCTTGCTTGTTTCCTTCTTTCATCATATTTATCACAATTTATGATGTGGTTGTCAACTGTGTTTAATGTCTGTCTCCTCTACTCTCTAAGGAAAGTCAACTCCTTAAGGATAAGAGACCCTATCTACTTGTTCACCAAGGAGTTGTTCTAATGGCACTGCCTGCCACATAGCTCAGGTTTAAATAACACCTAGTAATGAAGATATTTAGCTAAATGAGTTTTTGAGATGTTATCAGACATTTTGCTAGGCATTATTTAAACACTTGGAGAAGGAAATGGCAACCTACCGTAGTATTCTTGCCTGGAGAATCCCGTGGACAGAGGAGCCTGGTGGGCTGCTGTCCATGGGGTCGCACGGAGTTGGACACGACTGATGCCACTTAGCAGCAGCAGCAGCATTTAAACACTGGAAATCAAATATTGTTGTTTAAACACCTTCTTGACTGGATTGGTAAATATTGTCTGGGCATTGTTAGAAGAGCTATTCTTTTTTTAATGTTTTCTACTGTGATAAAAGTCACATAATATAAAACATACTATTTTAACCATGTTTAACAGTACAATTCAGTGGCACGAAGTGAATTTACACTGTTGTGCAACTCGCACCATCATCCATCTCCCTTTTAACCTTCCTAAACTGAAACTCTGTCCCTATTAAACACTAACTCCCCATTCTCCCTCCCCTCCCACCATCTCTTAGCATCTGCCAGTGGACTTCTGCCTCTGTGAATGTGACCATTCTAGGCATCTCGCGTAAATGGAATCCAATGTCACCGTTTTGTTTAACTGGAGCAGATAATGGAAAATTTTTTCAGCCAGACCTCCTCTTCTTGGAATGTCCTTTCCCCAGATATTCATCTTCCTCACTCCCTGGATCTTTGCTTCATGGTCTCTCATTCATGAGACATACATTAACTACCCTACTTCAAATTGTGATCTGGAGGGCCACTTTTCTTGCATGTCTTACCTTCTTTTTTGGACTTATTTTTCTCCTCAATGCTTATCACCACCTGGCAAATCATCTTATTTATTGCCTGCATCTCCCTACTAAAATGTAAGTCCAGGAGGGCAGAAATTTTCCTGTTTCATTCACTGCTATAATAGTATCCTGCACAATTACCATGCATTGGTTCAGTTTAGTTCAGTCACTCAGTCCTGTCCGACTCTTTGAGACCCCATGAATCGCAGCACGCAAGGCCTCCCTGTCCATCACCAACTCCCGGAGTTTACCCAAACTCACGTCCATCGAGTCAGTGATGCCATCCAGCCATCTCATCCTCTGTTGTCCCCTTCTCCTCCTGCCCCCAATCCCTCCCAGCATCAGGGTCTTTTCCAATGAGTCGACTCTTCTCATGAGGTTGCCAAAGTATGGGGGTTTCAGCTTTATTTTTTTTAATTTTTATTTTTTTAAATATAAATTTATTTATTTGGAGGCTACTTTACAATATTGTATTGGTTTTGCCATACATCAACATGAATCTGCCACAGGTGCACACATGTTCCCCATCCTGAACCCCGCTCCCACCACCCTCCCCATGAGTTTCAGCTTTAGTATCAGTCCTTCCAATGAACACCCAGGACTGATCTCCTTTAGAATGGACTTGTTGGATCTCCTTGCAGTCCAAGGGACTCTCAGGAGTCTTCTCCAGCACCACAGTTCAAAAGCATCAATTCTTCGGTGCTCAGCTTTCTTCACAGTCCAACTCTCACATCCGTACATGACCACTGGAAAAACCATAGCCTTGACTAGACGGACCTTTGTTGGCAAAGTAATGTCTCTGCTTTTGAATATGCTATCTAGGTTGGTCATAACTTTCCTTCCAAGGAGTAAGTGTCTTTTAATTTCATGGCTGCAATCACCATCTTCAGTGATTTTGGAGCCCCCCAAAATAAAGTCTTACACTGTTTCCACATCTATTTCCCATACCATGCATACAAGTGCTCAGTTAAAATTTGGTGAATGAATAAACAAAAAATGAATGGAAAGATTTTTTCCTAGGTATATGGGTTGACACCACTTCCAGACTTTAGATTTTTCAGTCCTATCTAGAATGTATGAGATTCTATGGATCCTGGCTTTGAGTCACTAAGTCTTAGCAGTGACCCTACTCTTGGGTTTTATTCTGGCTTCCAAGGATCAGAAGCATTATCTGCTTCCCTACCTTTTACTTAAATGTTAC
Organism: Bos grunniens; assembly: GCF_055505025.1. Taxonomy (NCBI): domain Eukaryota; kingdom Metazoa; phylum Chordata; class Mammalia; order Artiodactyla; family Bovidae; genus Bos; species Bos grunniens. Next base: position 35,834,917 of record NC_141167.1, on the reverse strand, counting down.
TCTTCTGAGCTCCATTCTCCTCCCTTTTCAAAGACATATATAGTTCCAATTCCTGCAAATCATAGTATCTAGCACAGGCTTTTTCTATCTTCTCTAAATAGGTTGACCTGGACAGTCATACTGCTGCTGCTGCTGCTAAGTTGCTTCAGTCGTGTCCGACTCTGTGCGACCCCAGAGACGGCAGCCCACCAGGCTCCCCCATCCCTGGGATTCTCCAGGCAAGAACACTGGAGTGGTTTGCCATTTCCTTCTCCAATGCATGAAAGTGAAAAATGAAAGTGAAGTCGCTCAGGTTGTCTACTTGAAAGTTATACAGTTGTGTCCGACTCCTAGCGACCCCATGGACTGCAGTCTACCAGGCTCCTCCGTCCATGGGATTTTCCAGGCAAGAGTACTGGAGTGGGGTGCCATTGCCCTCTCCGGGACAGTCATACTAGGGAGTGGGAAATAATGTTTATTTTGTGCCAGGCATTGTGTAAGTTGTGCCTCATTTAATTGTGATAATAATCCAGGAGTTAAATGGGTATTATTCTATCCCTTTACAGATGAGGAAATAAACATCTATAATTAAGCCCAAAAGCAACCAGCATATAAGAAATGATGCTCAGGATGAATTCATATGAAAGTGAAAGTCACTCAGTCATGTCTGACTCTTTGTGACCCCATGGACTATACAGTCCATGGAATACTTCAGGCCAGAATACTGGAGTGGGTTGCCTTTTCCTTCTCCAGGAGATCCTCCTGACCCAGGGATTGAACCCAGGTCTCCCGCATTGTAGGCAGACGCTTTACCATCTGAGCCACCAGGGAAGCCCAAAGTGATAGTTACTCAGTCATGTCTGACTCTTTGTGACCCCATGGACTATACAGCCCATGGAATTCTTCAGGCCAGAAGGATGAATTCACATATGATTATAAATCTGCAGTTCAAACTATTTCCACCTTTGTATCTTGTATTGATTTTCTATTGCTGAAAAAAAAAAAAGCCCGTAGTACTTAGGAGTTTAACACAATGCCACTTCATTATCTCACAGCTTCATAGGGAAGATATCTGGTACTGTATGGCTAGGTTCTCTACTCCAGCTAAAATTAAGATATTAGCCAGCTGTGTTCTCATCTGGAGCTCAGGGACTTCTTTCAAGTTCATTTCTGTTATGGCAGAATTCAACTTTTTTCCGGTCATAGGACTGAAGTCCCAATCACTTGCTACCTGTTAGTACAATCTATACTCAGCTTCTAGAAACCACCCACATTTCTCATCACATGGCCCCCTCAAGACAGTGGTAGGTCATGGAATCTTTCTCATACTTGTAATCTCTCTGAGTTCTCCTTCTAATACCAGCCACATAAAACTCTCTGCTTTTTAAGGGCTTATGTGATTACATTAGACCTATGCTCAAATAGCCTCATTTGGCCATATGATCATATAACATAATCGTGAGGGTGATATTGCATCATATCCATAGCTTCTACTCACACTCAAAGGAGAGGCATTCATTATACAGAGATAAAGATTATATCAATATCATTCTGAGAACTATGCTTCCCATAGATATTACAAATCTGAAATGAGCCCTAGTGTTTTATTAGCAGCCACATGGCTTCAAAGTGGGCACCAATATCCTGGTGGCTTTCCTGCAATCCACAAGATTCCTAAAACAGACAGGAGCAGATTTCTTTAAAAAAAAAAAAAAATCAGTCTCCTCCAATTCCATGAAATTCCATGAGATTCCTTCACTCTCTCCAAGTGTTAGCTGAGCTTGGCAAGGACTGAACCAGTAATAATTGTCTAATGTAAATAATGATGAAAAAGCAAACTTCTAAATACATTCATAAGTGTAGCTGGAAACTAGGAAAATCAAGAGCCAAAATTATTTTTCTTATCTTTGTGAAAGATACGCTTGGTACCACACTTCCTCCTATAGTATTTATCTTATTGTTGAGTGTCATGTAAACTCCAAGCTGCAAGAATGAAAGCTCTATGCTGGTGCCCCACACAATGAATCTCAAGATAGTCTGAAATGGCGAGAATCAATAGGTGCTAATCATGACTCAACACTGAGGATAAGATGGTCTCTTCAAGTCAAACAAAAGTCACTGCTATTTAGAAAGCCACTGGACTCAGCTTTCCCCTCTCTACCCTAGGCATACAACTTGATGAGACAACACATCTGCCTCAGATCTCAATAAATGTCCCTGTGGGAGCATGCAGAAAGTAGACATTCTTACTTGAAAGAACAGAAGGATCCTGTAACACTACAAAGTATAACAGCATGTCCTAATGGAACACTTTAACCAGTAGGAACTTTCTGTCTACCATAGGATTTCCATGTCATCTCTCAAACCTCCAAGAAAGAATTGAAAATTTACAGCTGCTGGCTTTCTAAATAGCTCTCAACTGCAGCCAGTCCCAAGATCCTGTGAGAAATCCCAAAGTTGCTTTGTTCTCAACTCTATTAGAACTTGTGAATGTTTTTAGCTTATATTGCCACTATTTTTCTTATCACTTTTGTAAGACTGTTACCTTCTTGGTTGAGGAATAAGTACCGTACTGTATATTTTTATATAATGCAATATCTAGCACATAATGATTAATAAAATGTCTAGTGATGTACCACCACTAAATCACTTTCTGTTGCACTTTTTTTTTCTTGAAGTCTCTGTAAGGCTAGATATTTACAAGTTAGTGGCTTGAATTAGGGTACTGATTTTAATGCAAGCTAATATGAGCCATGCCATGTAGGGCCACCCAAGATAGATGGGTCATGGTGGAGAGTTCTGACAAAATGTGGTCCAGTGGAGAAGGGAATGGCAAAAAACTTCAGTATTCTTGCCTTGAGAATCTCATGAATAGTATGAAAAGGCAAAAAGATATGACACTGCAATATGAACTCCCAGGTTGATAGGTGCCAATATGCTACTGGAGAAGAGTGTAGAAATAACTCCAAAAAGAATGAAGAGATGGAGCCAAAGTGAAAGCAACACCCAATTATGGATGTGACTGGTGATGGAAGTAAAGTGCAATGCTGTAGAGAACAATATTGCATAGGAACCTGGAACATTAGGTCCATAAATTAACGTAAATTAGAAGTAGTCAAACAGGACATGGCAAAAGTGAACATTGACATTTTAGGAATCAGTGAACTAAAATGGACTGGAATGGGTGAATTTAACTCAGATGACCATTATATCTACTACTGTGGGCAAGAATCCCTTAGAAGAAATGAAGTAGCCCGCATAGTCAACAAAAGAGTCCAAAATGCAGTACTTGGAAACAATCTCAAAAACAACAGAATGATCTCTCTTCATTTCCAAGGCAACCCGTTCAATATCACAGTAATCCAAGTCTATGCCCCAACCAGTGATGCTTAAGAAGCTGAACAGTTCTATGAAGACCTACAAGACCTTCTAGAACTAACATCCAAAAAAGATGTCCTTTTCATCATAGGGAATGGAATTCAAAAGTAGAAAGTCAAGAGATACCTGGAGTAATGGGCAAATTTGGCCTTGAAGTACAAAATGAATCAGGGAAAAGACTAGCAGAGTTTTGCCAAGAGAACACACTGGTCATAGCAAACACCCTCTTCCAACAACACAAGAGAAGACTCTACACATGGACCTCACCAGGTGGTCAATGCTGAAATCAGACTGATTATATTCTTTGCAGCCAAAGATGGAGAAGCTCTATACAGTCAGCAAAAACAAGACCAGGAACTGACTGTGGCTCAGATCATGAACTCCTTATTACAAAATTCAGACTTAAATTGAAGAAAGTAGGGAAAACCACTAGACAATTTAGGTATGACCTAAAGCAAATCCCTTAGGATTATAGAGTGGAAGTGAGAAATAGATCCAAGGGATTAGATCTGATAGACAAGAGTGTGAGAAGAACTATGAACAGAGATTCATAATATTGTAGAGGAGGCAGTGATCAAGACCATGCCAAGAAAAAGAAATGCAAAAAGGCAAAATGGTTGCCTTAGAAGGCTTTACAAATAGATGAGAAAAGAAGAGAATCTAAAGGCAAAGGAGAAAAGGAAAGATACACCCATTTGGATACAAAATTCCAAAGAATATCAAGAAGAGACAAAAAAGAGTCTTCCTACATGATAAATGCAAAGAATTAGAGGAAAACAATAGAATGGGAGAGACTAGAGATCTCTTCAAAAAAATTAGAGATACCAAGGGAACATTTTATGCAAAGATGGGCACAACAAAGGGCAGAAATGGTATGGACCTAACAGAAGCAGAAGATATTAAGAAGAGGTGGCAAAAATACACAGAAGAACTATACAAAAAAGATCTTCATGACCCAGATAACCATGATGGCATGGTCACTCACCTAGAGCCAGATGTCCTGGAATGCAAAGTCAAGTGGGCTTAGGAAGCATCACTATGAACAAAGCTAGTGGAGGGGATGGAATTCCAGTTAAGCTATTTCAAATCTTTAAAGATGAGGCTGTGAAAGTACTGAACTCAACATGCCATCAAATTTGGAAAACTCAGCAGTGGCCGCAGGACTGGAAAAGGTCAGTTTTCATTCCAATCCAAAGAAAGGCAATGCCAAAGAAAGTTCAAACTACCACACAATTTCACTCATATCACATGCTTGCAAAGCAATGCTCAAAATTCTCCAAGACAGTCTCTAAGACAGTCTTCAACAGTACGTGAACCATCAACTTCCAGATGTTCAAGCTGGTTTAGAAAAGACAGAGGAACCAGAGATCAAATTGCCAACATCCATTGGATCATTAAAAAAAGCAAGAGAGTTCCAAACAAACATTTACTTCTGCTTTATTGATTACACCAAAGCCTTTGACTGTGTGGGTCACAACAAACTGGAAAATTCTTCAAGATATGGGAGTACCAGACCACCTTACCTGCTTCCTGAGAAATTTTATGCAGGTCAAAAATTAACAGATAGAACTGGACATGGAACAACAGACTGGTTCCAAATTGGGAAAGGAGTACATAAAGGCTTCATATTGTCACCTGCTTATTTAACTTGTATGCAGAGTACATCATGTGAAATGCTGGGCTGGATGAAACACAAGCTGGAATCAAGACTGCCAGGAGAAATATCAATAACCTCAGATAGGCAGATGACACCACCTTTATGGCAGAAATTGAAGAAGAACTAAAGATCCTCTTGATGTAATTGAAAGAGGAGAATGAAAAAGCTGGCTTAAAATTCAATATTCAAAAAACTACGATCATGGCATCTGGTCCTATTACTTCATGACAAATAGATGGGGAAACAATAAAAGATGTGACAGACTATTTTCTTGGGCTCCAAAATCACTGCAGATGGTGACTGCAGCCATGAAATTAAAAGACATTTGCTCCTTGGAAGAAAAGCTATGACAAACTTAGACAGCATATTAAAAAACAGAGATATTACTGTGTCAACAAAGTTCCCTCTAGTCAAATTATGGTTTTTCCAGTAGCCATATATGGATGTGAGAGTTGGGCTATAAAGAAAGCTGAGCACCAAAGAATTGATGCTTTTGAACTGTGGTGTTGGAGAAGACTCTTGAGTGTCCCCCAGACTGCAAGGAGATCAAACCAGCCAATCCTAAAGTAAATCAGTCTTGAATACTCATTGGAAGGACTGATGCTGAAGCTGAAACTCCAATATTTTGACCACCTGATGCAAAGAAGTGACTTATTTGAAAAGACCCTGATGCTGGAAAGATAGAAGGCAGGAGGAGAAGGGGATGACAGAGGATGAGATGGTTGGATGGCATCAATGACTCTATGGACATGAGACTGAGCAAGCTCTGGGAGCTGGTGATGGACAGCGAAGCCTGGCATACTGCAGTCCTTGGGAGCACAAAGAGCTGGATATGACTAAGTGACTGAACTGAACCAGATAGATATAAATTCTATATCTGCTGGGAGCCAGTTGTAGTGTGAGCTTACTGCGAGCATCTGAGGTGGATTTACAATAATCTGGTGAAAGCAACACAACCACAGGAATTGATCAGCAAAGTTCAATCAGGGACTGGTGAATCCAGCCAGAAAAACACTGAACTCCAAAGGAAAGTTTAATATGGACACTGACGGCCTCTTGCACCACTCAGATCTCTTTGTTTTCTCCTGTCCTAAGAAGCTCCAGGACTATAATATATATCTTTAAGAAAAAAAAAAAATACATGAAGGTGTTCTCACTCCTTCTCTGAGAGGAATGTCCAATATTTCACATTCAATATGGTAGCCACTTGGGATACCCTTGAACATGAAAGCAATAGAATTTGAACAACAAGCTACAACCTACTCCTATAGTTTGTCTGAAGGGCAAAATTAACATTCAACTCCGTTATCAATTTTCCATCCTGGATTCCCCTCACTCTTGTCTAGCATGTTAGTTGCTCTGGGTTATCTGCCTAGTGGGGCAACTCAAACTTTAATACCTAAGAGATAGCAACTAAGTGCTCTGTCCTTGTTCAAGTACGTTTGCTGTAGTTGACTATTACCAGGCATGGAAATATGAAGAGAGACCCCAGTGATTCCTCTGGGTTAGCATAGCAGTCATCCTTTCTCCTGATAGTGACAGGAAGATTAAATTGCCACAGCTAGTACAGTAATGCTCCTCTTAGAGTCCTGGTCTAATGACATATGAGGAGTCCAAAGTGACTCAGTAGTAGTTACAGCATCCAGTTAAGTAGAGCCCTACTTTATCCCCACCATAGAACTAGGTTCGTAACCTGACAGAGAATAAGATTAGAGAAATGGAAGTGCAGATTCTGCAAGTGGATCAGAGGGCATGAGAGTTGGGATGGCCACTTTCACTTTCACCCCTTGTTTTCCAGAGCCATATATTTTAGTTAAATAGGACAAAGTACCACCAGTTCAAAGTATAAGCCACATCTTGAAAGACAATATCCCACCCGGGGTTTCCAGGCTTCTTGGTTGGATCCCTGGGTCAGGAAGATCTCTGGGAGAAAGTAATGGCAACCTACTTCAGTATTCTTGCCTGGGAAATCCCATGGACAGAGGATCCTGGTGGGCTACAGTCCATAGAGTCACCAAGAGTCAGGCACACCTGAGGAAACTTAGCACGCATGCATCCCACCCTGCAAGCATTGCCCCGCCACCAGTGCCTTAGCTGAGCATTCACAGGCTGTTCCACTTTTTTGTCAGGCTCACTGTTGCTAGGTGATAGGGTACATAATAAGACCATAAAACCATAAGCACAAGCCCACTATCACACATCACACTTCCTTTGCTATAAAATGGGTCTCTTCATCAGAGGTAATGTATTGGACTCAAACCAGTAGATGAGACTTCTATAAGCTTTCAGAAGGCACTGATGGAAACAGCTCCATAGGAAGGGAAGTCAAACTACTATCTGGAATATGTGTTCATTCCAGTAAAACATAAATAACAAAAGACTTTTGATATTATGATCTGCTAACAAATCTGCTTGGTCTCCTTGAGGAATTGTTCCTTGATATTTTCTGTTAGCAGATTTTCATTTAGCAGTGACGATGGTTAGAGCAGCCTTGATGAGGAGGAGCTTAAATTGTTGAGCTGGTGTTTAACCTACATATCTGCCACCATGGTCTACCTTTTAATTGCACAAATTCTGGGTTATTAAGGAAAGAAAAATAGCTGACATCCTAAGCATAGAGCATCTGTTCTCCTGCACGGGATGCTGTCTGGTGGCACTGAATGTGAAACATAGAGATCTGCGCATCCCAACTATTCTCCCCTGTTTTTCCTGATATACATTAGACAAATCCTGGGGCTTCCCAGGTGGCACTAGTGGTATAAAGAACTCGCCTGCCAATGCAGGAGACTTAAAAGATGCAGGTTTGATTCCTGGGTTGGGAAGATCCCCTGGAGGAGGGCATGGCAACCCACTCCAGTATTCTTGCCTGGAGAATCCCATGGACAGAGCAGCCCGGAGGGCTATAGTCCATATGGTCACGCAGGTCAGACATGACTGAAGTGACTGAGCACACACACACAGGATTTCTTTGGCTTAAGGATTTTTCTTTTCAGTTAGGCTTGTACTTTTCTATCAGGGCTGTGCTGAGACCTACCTCTGATTATTAGCCAAGAGTTAAGGACAGGTGGTACAGGTGACTCTTGAGGTAGTCTCTTTATAATGTAAATGATTAAGGCTAAATAGATATATGGTCTTTCAGGAAAGGGGGAATATTGAAAACATGAAGGTGCTGCTCAAGAGAATTTGTGGATTCAAGAATCTCAGATTTGTTTATTCAAATGTTACCAACGCAGGTCTCATGATGCTACTCTTTCTATAAAGCCCAGTCTTTGGCATAGCAGACCTCCTGAGATTATGCACCAATCCCTTTTATAGCTCAAATAACCTTATAATCCACTCTTGGGCCTGATTTTCATCATGAGTGTGCCCTGAAACTGCAGGAGAGAAGACTGACCATTAGAGATTTAATAGAAACCTTTCAGTTTTTGCATTCTTCCTTAAGTTAAAATGGATTTTCCTTTCCTTTTCCTTTTTTTTTTAAACTAGGTCTATAATCCTACCTAAAGCACCTCATTTCACAGCTTTTATTAAAGAAACAAACCCATATCAATTCCCACATCAATTAAGGGATACAACTCATTGGTCTCCCAACGCTTTGCCCTCCAACTGCACAACCCCAATTTCCTGCACATAAAAACTTAAGTGATTGCAATGCATAGTAGCTTACTTCCAGCCACAGGTTGTACTGCTTCTAGACAAGCGGGCAATACAATGTTACACTCTTGTTCTCTAGAATCATTTCTTGGTTTAGCCAAGTTTCTATTAAGCAGTGCTTGAGTCAAGGATTGAAGTGGTGACACTTTATTTAGAAGAAGCAAACCTAGTGAAATGAAGATGAGAAAGAAAAGGGGGAATGAAGCAAGAAAATATGAGAAGCAATGCAATATATTTTAGGACACTGGCCTCTTTTTCTCAATAAGCCAGGAAGACTTAACTGCAGCTTTTTGTCAGATATGTTTGCTTGACCTGCAGGACTTCTTTGGAAGGTTTACAAGGAAATTTTTCAACTTAAAGAAATCCCCAAAAGATAAATGAGGTAGAGTTATCTGACTAGTTCCCTTCTACTTCTCATTTGTCATTGCTCTTGGTTTGCGCATTGGACTAGATCAACTTTTATAGTAAATATGAGTCACAGGATCCTGTTTGCAAAAATATATAATGCTGAAAGTGACCAAATTTTTAGAAGCCATATATAACAGTAAGAGTTCATGAAATAAAACAGGCACATCAAGCTGACACTTAAATAGTTATTGTGAGTAATTAATATTATTTGGAAAATAAAGAACCAATAGAACTATTCGTAGAGAATGCTTGGGAATTTTCTTCTGATTGATATAAAAACATGTTTAGATATCCATTATTATTTTAAAAACCAAGAAATAAAAATTATAATATACTTTATGTAATTCTACCCTAAAAATAAATTTCTTCTACAATTAAACAACAATGGCATGAAAATAAACATACAAAAATTTATTTAAATAGTTGGTGTATATTTTTTATCTTTAAAACAAGGAAAGCACTTGATGCAAAATGGTGGCAAAGGGACAGCCTAAGGAGTACTCATTCTTGAGGGACCTCTGAGTTTATACTAAAATTTATTTTGTTTTTACCTAGAAGTATGGCCAGAAAAGCATATAGCTCCCCCTTTCATACTATTGTTACAAATGTTATCTAAAGACTACTGGATTGTATATTCTGCAAGAGAATGGATCATATGTTTTACTCACCCAATGGATATAGTATATCAAACTTGATAAGCATTTAATATTTATTGGATATTGCAATAAGTCAATTATTCAGTCAAAAAAAACTTTATATACTTTTTAATCTGTCATTTCTCATTGTTCTCAGTTCACCTCATTTTAAGTTTTGATTCTATGTCAAATACAAATTAAAGTTACTCAACTGTATTTGAATAGGCCTCCCTAATCTTTCTCATAACTCTTCTTCAGTGCAGTGAATATAAATATTAAAAACTGCATAAATTCATGGCTAAAAGATGAGCTTTCAGAATGCTGTGAGTTTTCTATTAATTTTTGAGTTTGATATTGAAACTTCAACTAAAAAAATCTTAATTTATCTTCTAAAAAAACAATTGTAATATATAGCAGAATTATATGTAACCTTGTTCTGTATTTTTCAAGTCTCCTGTAATTGTGTATCATACTTTCATCATTTAAAAAAATAAAAAATAAGAAAGAATTCTATGAATTTAATACATGACTTGGGTATAGTTGAACTTTTATGGTCATCTGGGGTAACTTGGGTACCTTCAAGGGATTTTTGATAGTGTGTCATATCAATTTTCATAGATTTCCAGGATATGTTTATTTTCATTCTAAATGTACAAATAGACAAAACCCAGATTGTCTTTCTGTAGGCTTATATGACAAGTCACTCACCCTGGATTCACTAATTACCTGGGCCAAATTTCCCTAAAATAATAATTATTTTATTATTTCAAATAAGTTGAAAGCAACTTATTTCCCTGCCTTTATCTTTTTTGATATGCCTCAATCCTTGGCTAATCTCCATAGAAAAATAAACCTGAACTTTGATACTCATCATGGTCTCTAGTCTAGAGCATGGACGCATGCATGATTCTCTGTGTCATGAATAGAACCAGAAGTATGAACACATAATTGGCATGGGCTCAAAATAAAGCATGTACTAAAAAGGGCATTATTTTTCTCCCTCAAAATGTAGGAGTGTCATTCTATTAGGTATTTCAGAAACTTCTTAACTATCCCATATTTCCATAAGTACTAGTGTTCAGGCAAAATGAACTAGAAACAGAAACAATCTGAAATAGAAGGAGAATCCACCAATTCTCCATCCTGGCAATATTCTTGTCCCATTAAACTGTTTCAAGACTGAACATTTTTAATATATAAGTTGACTTTGTCAATTCCAACCAACCTAAAATACACTGGGAGTGTTGTTTATAGGAAGAATGGTCAGGGACATTCTTAGAGAACTTAATGGGAATAGAAAATGACTTCATGTTCAACAAAAATAACAAAGATATAAAGAAAAACAAGATATTAGCTATCAATGAAAAGAAGTATGTGCTTCTCACCTCTGGTGGCATCAGACATAAAGTTCCTATTATTTGTGCCTCAGGTGGCAATTGATGTTAGGCAAATAACAGCTAGTAGAGTCAATAGCTTTTTGGAAAGTGTAAATGGATCACAGCTCATTTTCAGTTAAATGGGAAAATGGTGGTTCAAAAGGGGGCACAGTTGAGTTTTGTTTTATCAAAAGCTGAATTCATATAGTAGGGTCTGGAGTAAGCTGGGAGTCTGAGTCTCAAGATTCCCATGCCTGCTCAAGAAAAGGAGTAGAGAATCAGTTGTTTGGGTCAGTTGAATGACTCTTGGAAAATGAAGTTTTCCAGCAATTATCAGAGCCTGGACTCCATTTATTCATTTTTCATTTAATTAGTGTTGTAAAGTATGATATGCTGATTAAATTCCTTAACATGTCTTAGAGGTACGATCATTTACCCAGATTACAGATAGTCTCAGAAGTGACTATCCTGCTCACATTCCATGAAGCTAAACAACCTAGTGATGTCAAAGACAATCACACAGGTTAAACATTTTTTAAATTAATTTTAATTGGAGTATAGCCGCTTTACAACATTGTGTTATAAACTCTCCTTTTTAAGGTATAGACAGATCAGACTTTTTAAAGACCTTTCCTTTTCTCCTGTACTTTTTTGTCCAATTGATTTCTTTAACACTGGATTTTTTCTCTCTATGTTATCAGAGAAATGATAAATATTCTTTCTCTCATGGACTGAGTAACCTTCAGGGACTCTCAAACTGCTGGTCTTCCTGTCTATGTCTCTGGAAGACAGTATAATATAAAAATAAGGAACATAGGCCCAAAGACTGGCTATAAAAGCTACTGATCATAACTGTCACTAATTCGTGTTGTGACCTTGAACAAATCATTTTCCTTTTCTAGGTCACAATTTTCTTATCTGTCAAATGAAGGCACTCAATGAATAATTTGCAAGCACAATTTACAGCTTAATCATTCTTTAATTCCAGAGAAGGCAATGGCAACCCACTCCAGTACTCTTGCCTGGAAAATCCCATGGACGGAGGAGCCTGGGAGGAAAATCCCCAGTCCATGGGGTCGCAGAGAGTTGGACATCACTGAGCGACTCCACTTTCACTTTTCACTTTCATGCATTGGAGGAGGAAATGGCAACCCACTCCAACGTTCTTGCCTGGAGAATCCCAGGGACAGGGGAGCCTGGTGGGCGGCCGTCTATGGGGTCGCACGGAGTCAGACACGACTGAAGCGACTTAGCAGCAGCAGCAGCAGCATTCCTTAATTTAAAGCATAATTTGGGGTCTAGACTTCCCTACCACTTTTAGGCATTTCATTTACTCCAACAAAGATTAGACTTCCTGGGTGTTAAGTACATTAGTATATTTGATGTCATGAATGTGGAAAAAGTCATTGTTAACTTTGTTAAAATTTGTGAACTTTTCCAAGTTTACTTTGGGTAACTTTGAGGAATTCTGAAAGAACTAATTTGCATAGCCAACCTTAGTGGCCTGAGTGATTTGAAACATGTCTCTCAGGTGGACAAATCAATTCATTCTCACAAATAGGTCAGTCCCTTCTGGTTCTCTTTGGGAATAGCCTTTCTGCCTAAGAATATTTTAAGAAGGAAATGGGAGCTATTCAACGCCTTGTGTCTTTCACATTCTGCCTCCTAGGTCCAATGGACCTTTAACAAGTACCCAATCTTAGAGAGAATCAGGGGGTAACTAAGGCATTTGCAAAAGAGTATCCATTTTGACTCAGTAATTAGTGATTCTCAATCTTTTATTATCCTCACTATGGCTGATTGAATGTGAATTCTTCACACATATAGTTACCTATTGGTTTTTCTTTTTTGTTCTACAGACCCTAAGATATAAAACATAGAGCTATATGAAAGGATCCCTCAGGAAGTTTAACTCTTCCTATATTGAGGAAAATGCTTTGAAGTTGGCAAAAGACCAAATGCTAGAATCCTTTAGAATACTGTTTAAAGGAGAGAACTGACATGATATCAGACACAGCAAGCTCTCAGTTCATATCTACAACTGAGTATGTTGTCAATAAATGTTTTCTCTTAGTAGTAGTAGTATTATATTATTCTCCTAAATAATATCAATACCCCAGAACTGGCATTCTACTTGATGTAACCCTTTTCTCCAGATGTCCTCACCAGTACTCTAAAGGTGGAACTGAATATGTATGATGTATTGAATATCATATGTTTCTCCTCCATATCCACAATTCTGTACCACATGATCCAGGAGACCAGTCCATATGAATAAATGAATGGAATAACCTGCTTTCTAACTTCCACTTGAGTTTGATCAATGGGTAATACTAACAAGAAGTCGGAAGACAAGAGTAAGGAGGCTGTTTATTGCCCTGCTCCCTCCCATTATGATCGGTTAGTTGTCATCAACTAAAGGCTTCATCCCCTATCAGGGCAGTTGTCTTCACACAAGTTATGTCTGTCCCTAGTAAGTAACTGGTGTCCATCAAGCTAGTGCTTTCTTGTTACCAACCAGAGAATACTGTATCATTCTTTTCGGTATACTGAACCCAACCACATCTTGGTAAATAGTCTCTTTGTCACATTTTCTTCAAATTATCCAGTTAAAGTGGGGTATGACTTTCCTGGAAGGACTCTATAGTACATATTGTCTGTAGGCTATCAGTTCCATGAGGACAGGGATCTCTGTTTTGGGTTGTTCATTGTTGTATAGCCAGCACCTTAGCACAGTGCCTGGCATATATTACACATTCAGTATAACAATATTTGTTGAATGAATGAGTGTTCTCTAAATAAGGCTTTAGAACAAATTTTATGGAGGCAAAAACTTTTTGGGTGGACTCCAGGAGTTGGTGATGAACAGGGAGGCCTGGTGTGCTGCAGTTCATGGGGTTGCAAAGAGTTGGACACGACTGAGCGACTGAACTGAGCTGAAGGCTTTCACAATTTTGGAGGCTCACTTTAAGAAAAAGAATATATAAATATGCCAGTGTTGCAATGCTTACAAAAATATATGTCCTTATTGCTAAGGCCCCTCAAGACCTTGAATTAGCCCTATGCAAATTAAGGGCCCTGAAACTTAAGTTTCTCTAGCTTCTCTAGCTTCAACCTGCTTCTTCTTGAATCTCAACTCAGAGTTGCAATTCATAGAAATGTGAAAGAACAGCATGATGTAATGGAAAGTGCATTGTATTAGGAGTCAGATACACAGATGGGAATTCCAACTCCAATGTTTATGTTACCTTCCAAGAGGCTTGGTCTACTCCATCTGTAATAGAGGGATAATATTCTTTCAGAGAACTGTTGCGAGGATTATCTGATACAACTATGTAAAGGTTCTGGCTTACAAGAAGTACTTAAAGACTGGTCAGTCTTGCCCTGAGCAAGGTATTTTCCCAGCAGCCTCTGTTCAAGCCTTCCCTGGGCCTCAGTTCAGTTGTCCAGTTGTGTCTGACTCTTTGTACCCCATGGACTGCAGCATGCCAGGCTTCCCTGTCCATCCCCAACTCCCAGAGCTTGCTCAAACTCATGTCCATCGAGTTGGTGATGTCATCCGACCATCTCATCCTCTGTTTCCCCCTTCTCCTCCTGTCTTCAGTCTTTCCCAGCATCAGGGTCTTTTTCAATGAGTCAGTTCTTCGCATCAGGTGGCCAAAGTATTGTAGCTTCAGCTTCAGCATCAGTCCTTCCAATGACTATTCAAGACTGATTTCCTTTAGAATTGACTGGTTTGATCCCTGGGCCTGCTTCCTATCTATTATGATATAATTGGATCTTCCTGGTGAGTCCTCTGAGAGTCAATACAAGCAGATGCTTCTTCAGGACCAGACTATGACCCTATTCACACTGCCCTGGAGTCAATATTTGCACAGTGGAAAGTCTAACATCTAGCAGAGTTTGCCTCCAGCCAAACATATAGCCCTGTTTGCCAGGGATTCCTCATGTCACTGGCTATAACTCAGCCAGGTCTCTGAGGAGCCATTTAAATGCTCTAAGCAAACTTTTCCATTGCTTTCTCAGAGGAAAAATTCTCCCCATATTTAATTTTCTAAGTGAACCTCAAAGGCATGTCAGATGCCTTCTACATAAACATTTTATTATAGGTTTCAGCACGCTACATTTTCGAGCCTGGATTATCTTTTTTTTAATTCTATGTGCTCTGTTACTAATATTCTCCTCTTTCAGTCACTCAAATATGGATTACACCCAAATCCTTGCTTAAACAATGCAAAATTCATGAAGATAGGGATGGTAACATTTTACTTATCACTGTGTTCTCAGAATATAGTGCCTGGCATGTAACAGATACTCCATAAATATGTTTGAATTAATAAATGAGTGATTGAGTATGTCATGGGGAAAAGAAAGTAGGATATGACCTAGGGGATGTGAATTATAAGGGTAAACTAAGAAATCAAGTATTAACAATACTGTACATTGTATATTTACAAGATACCTTATGAGACACTGAGTTATTCATTACCAGAGGTGCTTAAGTAGAAACTGGTGATCATTTTTCAAGAATTCTATGAAGAAAATGTTTGCCTTAAATTGAAGGTAGATATCGATTACCTCTAATTTCAGTACCAACTCAGAATTTATGATTTTCCTAAATTTATACTGCCAAGTGTTATGTAGAAGTTTGTGATAATTTAGGGGCCTAATTGACCTTGGAGCTAATTCTAGTTCCAATATACTAACTTTGGTACCTTGACCAAGTCAACTTCCCTGAGCCTTAGTCTCTGTATCTGTTGGATGAACATATCATACTGATATTTCACAGGATTCAGTTCAGTTCAGTCACTCAGTCATGTCCGACTCTTTGTGACCACGTGAATTGTAGCACGCCAGGCCTCCCTGTCCATCACCAACTCCCAAAGTTTACCCAAACTCATGTCCATCGAGTTGGTGATACCATCCAGCCATCTCATCCTCTGCCATCCCCTTGTCCTCCTGCCCCCAATCCCTCCCAGCATCAGAGACTTTTCCAATGATTCGACTCTTGGCATGAGATGGCCAAAGTATTGGAGTTTCAGCTTCAGCATCATTCCTTCCAATGAACACCCAGGACTGATCTCCTTTAGGATGGACTGGTTGGATCTCTTTGCAGTCCAAGGGACTCTCAAGAGTCTTCTCCAACACCACACTTCAAAAGCATCAATTCTTCTTGCTCAGCCTTCTTCACAGTCCAACTCTCACATCCATACATGACTACTGGAAAAACCATAGCCTTGACTAGATGAACCTTTGTTGGCAAAGTAATGTCTCTGCTTTTTAATATGCTAGCTAGGTTGGTCATAACTTTCCTTCCAAGGAGTAAGCGTCTTTTAATTTCATGGCTGCAATCATGATCTGCAGTGATTTTGGAGCCCCCAAAAATAAAGTCTGACACTGTTTCCACTGTTTCTCCATTTATTTGCCATGAAGTGATGGGACAAGATGCCATGATCTTCGTTTTCTGAATGTTGAGCTTCAGCCAACTTTTTGACTCTCCTCTTTCACGTTCATCAAGAGGCTTTTGAGTTCGTCTTCACTTTCTGCCATAAGGGTGGTGTCATCTGCATATCTGAGGTTATTGATATTTCTCCTGGCAATCTTGGTTGCAGCTTGTGCTTCCTCCAGCCCAGCATTCCTCATGATGTACTCTGCATATAAGTGAAATAAGCAGGGTGACAATATACAGCCTTGACGTAGGAACCAGTCTGTTGTTCCATGTCCAGTTCTGTCGCTTCCTGACCCACATACAGGTTTCTCAAGAGGCAGGTCAGGTGGTCTGGTATTCCCATCTCTTTCAGAATTTTCCACAGTTTATTGTGATCCACACAGTTAAAGGCTTTGGCATAGTCAATAAAGCAGAAATAGATGTTTTTCTGTGACTCTCTTGCTTTATCAATGATCCAGCGGATGTTGGCAATTTGATCTCTGGTTCCTCTGCCTTTTCTGAAACCAGCTTGAACATCTGGAAGTTCACAGTTCACGTATTGCTGAAGCCTGGCTTGGAGAATTTTGAACATTACTTTACTAGCGTGTGAGATGAGTGCAATTGTGAGGTAGTTTGAGCATTCTTTGGCATTGCCTTTCTTTGGGATTGGAATAAAAACTGACCTTTTCCAGTCCTGTGGCCACTGCTGAGTTTTCCAAATTTGCTGGCATATTGAGTGCAGCATTTTCACAGCATCATCTTTCAGGATTTGAAAGAGCTCAACTGGAATTCCATCACCTCCACTAGCTTTGTTCATAGTGATGCTTTCTAAGGCCAACTTGACTTCACATTCCAGGATGTCTGGCTCTAGGTCAGTGATCACACCATTGTGATTATCTGGGTCTTGAAGACCTTTTTTGTATAGTTCTTCTGTGTGTTCTTGCCATCTCTTCTTAATATCTTATGCTTCTGTTAGGTCCATACCATTTCTGTCCTTTATCAAGCCCATCTTTGCATGAAATGTTCCTTTGGTATCTCTAATTTTCTTGAAGAGATCTCTAGTCTTTCCCATTCTGTTGTTTTCCTCTATTTCTTTGCATTGATCGCTGAAGAAGGCTTTCTTATCTCTCCTTGATATTCTTTGGAACTCTGCATTCAGATGGGTATATGTTTCCTTTTTGCCTTTGCTTTTCAGTTCCCTTCTTTTCTCAGCTATTTGTAAGGCCTCCTCAGACAGCCATTTTGCTTTTTTGCATTTCTTTTCCATGGGGATGGTCTTGATCCCTGTCTCTTGTACAGTGTCACGAACCTCCGTCCATAGTTCAGCAGGCACTCTGTCTATCAGATTTAGTCCCTTAAATCTATTTCTCACTTCCACTGTTTAGTCATAAGTGATTTGATTTAGGTCATACCTGAATGGTCCAGTGTTTTCCCTACTTTCTTCAGTTTAAGTCTGAATTTGGCAATAAGGAGTTGATGATCTGAGCCA
This sequence comes from Bos grunniens, assembly GCF_055505025.1. Lineage (NCBI taxonomy): Eukaryota > Metazoa > Chordata > Mammalia > Artiodactyla > Bovidae > Bos > Bos grunniens. Next base: position 35,816,913 of record NC_141167.1, on the reverse strand, counting down.
CAGTCAGCTCCCAGTCTTGTTTTTGCTGACTGTTTAGAGCTTCTCCATCTTTGGCTGCAAAGAATATAATCAATCTGATTTCAGTGTTGACCATCTGGTGATGTCCATGTGTAGAGTCTTCTCTTGTGTTGTTGGAAGAGGGTGTTTGCTATGACCAGTGCCTTCTCTTGGCAAAACTCTATTAGTCTTTGCCCTGCTTCATTCTGTACTCCACAGCCAAATTTGCCTGTTACTCCAGGTGTTTCTTGACTTCCTACTTTTGCACTCCAGTCCTCTGTAATGATAAGGACATCTTTTTGGGGTGTTAGTTCTAAAAGGTCTTGTAGGTCTTCATAGAACCATTCAACTTCAGCTTCTTCAGCGTTACTGGTTGGGGCATGGGCTTGGATTACCATGATATTGAATGGTTTGCCTTGGAAACGAACAGAGATCATTCACAGGATTACTGTAGACTAAATGAAATATTAAATTTAAGAGTCCTCAAGCACCACTCTAAACATCTACTAACTTCTCATAGGTATTAGATGTCTTTTAATCCACCAAGTTTATGCTCTTAATAAAACTAAACTAGTTAAAGAATTCCTCAAGAATGAAATGTAAAAAAGAGGCTGGTACTACAATTCATAAGACCTGCTCTCTTGGTCTATCACTGGTCCTAATTACCTCTGTGACTGTCAACAAATCCAGCACCTCTGATGCTTTAATTATAACATGAAGGCTCTAGATTAAATTCTGCCTTAGGTTCTCTCAAATCCTGAAGCTGTGGTATGTCTTCAGAAAGCCCAGTTTACCTACAGAAATGCTCAGAACAATATTAGATAGAAACAACCATACTTCCTTGTTGATTTTTCTTACCCTGACGGGTAGAATCCAACTTGGTCTCATGGGTATGTTATTGTGTACTTTTTGAGCTTTGTGAAATACAGTAAGCCTCATGTAATTTATTAGCCATAATCAACCTATCTTGACAGAGATGAAGGCATCCTTTCTAAGGCAAACCTCTTCTACAATAAATTCATTTCTTCCTGGAATGAGACTGAAGAATTAATACACTGCAGCTATTAGGATAATATTTCAATTTTTCAAAAGGAAATGTTCTTAACACGGTCTGGTATCCCTCCTGCTGTTACACAATAGAGCCCTCCCCATAAAGCCCAGAAAACTCATTCTCTGCTAAAAGAATACTTACAAAACCCCAGTTAGGAAAAGATCTTTTTAGCTTCCTGCCCAGAAACTCTACAGCACACAGGTGTGTCTTCCTAAAATTTGATTAGTTCTTCAAATAAAAAGCCTGATACCTTTTCATTATATTCTTCTCCCTCAAGGGAATAATTTCGAAAAAAAAAATAGTAATATGAATAATAAAACATTAAAATGGGGTATGCTATTCAATGGAGATAAAGAACAGGGGTCAAGAAAAGACTCTTTTGCCTCTAACTGGGATATTAAACTGCCCTCTCCGTTTTGGTTATAAAGGAAAGAAAAAGATTTCACTCAACTGTGAAGGCAAAAGATTTGATTGATAGAGCTGTTATCCTTGGTTAGCTGCATAATGACTTATTTTAGATGGGTTGATTTTTAAGAAAAATTGATTTCAAAAATATGCCTCTGCCTCCCTGTCTTTATTTAAGTCACAGCCAACCCCCTCACCACCCCCATAGGATGTATTCGTAGCACGTTCATCATTAATGAGTAGTGTTAAGTTCCAGATGATTTCAGGCCTAGATCTACTGACGCACTGAAAGATCCTGGCTGTGTTAAGTTTTGAAATGTTCTTATCTAGAGATTTCAATGAGAACCACATGTTCTGCCACTTGCTCTAATTCCAGTAACTCACAAGATCTGCTACTCTGAGAATTTTCAGAAACTCTCTACAGACCCAAGTTGCCCTGGCTCGAAGGATGAGTTTGGAGATGACTGGAGCTTAAGTCCGGAGAAGCCAATGGCAACCCACTCTAGTACTCTTGCCTGGAAAATCCCAGGGACAGGAGAGCCTGGTGGGCTGCAGTCTATGGGGTCGTACAGAGTCAGACACAACTGAAGTGACTTAGCAGCAGCAGCAGGAGCTTAAGTCAAAAAGCACAGGAATATTGTGAACTAAAGAAAGAGCAGAGAGGGGGTCACAGTATAGACACCACACTGAAAAAGGTCCCAGGAAAACAACCTCAAGGTGGAAATCAGAACAGCAAGTTTCAAAACCAATGAATACTGACTTAAGAGCCCTGTAAAAACTGGGGCTGTTTCACATTATTTCAATATCACATCTACATTTTAAGGAGTAATTATTAACTCTACTTATAATGAGGGCATTGAAGCTCTGAAAAATTACATGACTATCTTAAGGTCTCAAAATTATGGTGGAGTTGAAATTTGAACTCATCTCTGGAGTCTGTTACTAACTGCCTCTCAGAACCAAAAGAACAGAATTAAAATCCCTCTTTGACCAAGATTAAAACTACTAATCATTAAAGTGAAAGTATTTTCTAAGTACTATGATCTCATTTTTCTGAAGACCATGGTTGTCCATAGCTTTCAGGATAGAGTTCAATGTTCTTACCATAACCCATAAAACTCATAAGGTTCTCCATCACCTTTCTTCCTAGCTGTTTGCTTCCTCTCTTCTTAATCCCTGGAAGAATATCTTACTCTACAGCATTGCCCTCCACACCTGACAGTAATTGCAATTTCCCGGTACATGTCACTGCTCCACACAGGGGGGCTTCTCCCCCTTATTTATCCAATTAACTCAAATATATCTTTAAAAATCAACTCTACAGTCTCCTCTGATGCTAGTCTTTCCTGATGCTGGGAAAGATTGAAGGCAAGAGGAGAAGGGGATAACAGAGGATGAGATGGCTGGATGGTGTCACCAACTCAACGGACATGAGTTTGAGTAAACTCAGGGAGATAATGAAGGACAGGATAATGAAGGACTGCATGCTGCAGTCCAACGGGTCACAAAGAGTCAGACACGACTTAGCGACTGAACAGCAACATGGTCTCCTCTTCTGAAAAGCATACCTTAATCTCAGCTTAATTTAGATGCCTCTCCTCTGTGTCCCCAAACACACCATGGGAACCGTATTTCTAGCTATTCTCCATAATAACCCATTGACTTGCTTTTCTCCTTTATCAGATTCAGAACTCCCTAAGAACCAGACTATGTTGAATTTATCTTGTATCCTCAGCATCTATCACAGCAATTGAGGCATAAAAAGTGACTGATTCTGAGTGAGTAAATTATTAAAAACAAGATTGATCAGGAAATGACTAAAAAGATATATGGGAGACAATTTCTGAGAAGCCAAATTCTTTCAACCACAGCATAACTTTACCTATCTATACAATTTTACATATCCCTCCCAGTTAGTCCCTTCCAACTCCCCACATCTTATACTGGAAGAGATGTTTTCCAGTATACAAATTTTCTTATAAGTATATACTATAATTTCTGTTGACCTAAAACAATTAGACTGTTAGTTATTTCTCAGGATCAGCACAGAATTGCTATTTGAGGTCTGAAACCATGATGAGCCATGTGCAAGTCCCCAGCAAAAATGCAGAGAACTCCTTTACAGAGGGGAAAGGGAACTTGGGAGGGCTAGAGTGAACAGAGAGCCCACAGATTTTCACTGGCTGAGTTCTGACAGCACTGGGAGCTCTTGCCAAGAAGAGAAGAGGAAGTCCTTTTCTTACCTATTGGGCTCTGCCTATTGTCACAGGGCATGAGAACCCATTCTGGTCTCCCAACTCTGTTTAACTGAAGTTTCTGTTTACTCACTTTTTACCACCCATTCATGATTATCTTTGATATTTTAAAGTTCAGCATTGTGCTTTCAACTTTCATTGACATTTGGTATGAAAAATAACCCCCCAAAACTCAGTGCTGATTCTTATGGATTTCTATTTTGGGGAATTCTTAGAAAATTTAGCCCTGGAAGAGCTTAGTTTCCCCTTAATGTATTTGGTTTCCTTCTTACAATGTAAGCTATGTAACCAAGTATGATTTTATATTCACTTTAGCTTCTAGGAAACTTAAGAGTCAAATTTCTTATCTAATTATAACAACTATACAGGCCCTGTGATTTGCAAGTTTCTATTTTTATTTTACTTTCTGGTCTCTACTTCAATTCAGCAATATTTTTGAAAGCTTATTGCATGCATGGAAGTGTTCTGGGGGCTTAGTTGCATATTAATTAACAAAACAGAATTAAAATTCCCCCCTCATCAAGCTTACCCAATTTTGAGGTATATTATTTTTTACGTACGTCATACAAATCAAGTCCAAAACTGATCTAAAGTTAATGCTTATATTTATTCAGTACCTGTTTCCTTCTTTTATAATATATTTATTATAATTCTTTCAGTTAAATTTTGCAAATGCTGACATTCACAGATTTGAAACCTCTAAGAAAAACATAAAATGCTGCTGGAATTAGAATCAGCTCATTTCAGACTTTCTTAAATAATGGTAATAGAAAGTTTATAGGCAGCTTCAGTAATCCCTAATCAGCACTTTCTAACACATTAGCAGTTGGTGTCTGGAGTCTGACATTTGCTGTGAATGAGGGCCTGACAGTTTTTGTCGTAAGTTTGGGCTTCTTTTGCCTAGTAATTTACTCCTTGCTGTCTAAGGGGAGGGAACTTTACTTTCCAAGATATCCTACAAAGTGTCAATGTGAATCTCCCAACCCACCCCAGAGCTCACCACTTCCCACCAACACCAGTGACCCTCACCTGAAGGTTTCCTAGCTACATACCAGATATGACTTGTATTGGGATTGGGAGGGCTTCCCCGGAGATGCACCTGCTGCTCTTCAGAATATCTGGAGAGTTTCTTAGTATGCAAGATCTTACAGAGACAACAAGAGCATCAGTTGAGAGCTGAATCTCCTTCATGGACTAATAGTATTCAGTTTGTAATACAGTTAACAAAAAAAAAAAACACACTTTGCATTGGATTGTACATACTGTATATAATGGGAACATGATATCTATGTCTTACTCAACTTCCCCAAAGGGTCAGAGAAAACCTTTAAGTGAAATGGCTAAGCAAATGGGATGTACTATATCTGCCACTTGCCCTATCATTGTTGAAATTCTTCTCCTGGACTTCATACTGTTTTTGTCCCACATTGCCTGTTCTGTCAGAGGATCTGACGAATGGGATCCTGAGCTGAAAATCTATTCCTCAGTGCGAAGAAAACTGGAACTCCATTCACTAAACCTGGTTCCACTCACCCCATCTCTATCTGACTACTCCACATTCTGAGTAGCATTTAGCTACACATACAACCATGCTATATAATCCAGCCTATAACCAATAATTTAGTGAATAACTATTAAATATGCAAAATATTTAAATAGACCGAGAACGACTATGGCAGGGACTTGGATCTTCTACAAGGTCACTCCTGCTTGTGTGCTTGAAGGATATTGTCACATGTTGGCCCAGAATTCACAGTTTTTTCTTTGTTTTTCATATATTGAGAAACGTGACCTTTATACTACAGCAAAGCAAATCATAGCCTCCCTACTTCACCACATATGTTTGTGATTCCATTTTCTTTTAATAAGTATATCACATTGCCAACAGCTTATAATCATTTCCTTTCAGAGAAATGATTATTTTACTTTGCAGGAAAATGAGCTCTCAAGCTATGGAAACACAAAACATCATCAACAAATCATAAATGCATTTTACTGGACAAAAGAAGTCCCTCACCAAAGATGGCATACTGTATAAATCCATGCATACAATATTCCAGAAAATGTGAAACTATACAAATTGAGAACAAATCAATAGTTTTAAAAGTTCAAGAGGTGGGCGCTGGACTTACCTAGAAAGAAACAACATAAGGAAATTTTGGCATAGAAAGATGAATTGGTGTCATGATTTTAGAAGTTACACGACTCTGAGTATTTATCAAAACCTACAGAGTTGTATAGACAGGAATAATTCTACTTTAGATAAAATAAAAAATATCAGTGTGTTCAATGAAAAGAACTCCAGTTACATGTCCAATAAGTATAAATTTGTTACCCTACCTAAGATATATACTTATATTTTAGCTATGAACCTTTAGACTTAGAATGTCCAAAACAATACTAGACTTTTTATAAGATAGATCCAAGTATTTACATATCCTATAATCATCAGATCAGATCAGATCAGTCGCTCAGTCATGTCCGACTCTGCGACCCCATGAATCGCAGCACGCCAGGCCTCCCTGTCCATCACTAACTCCCAGAGTTCACTCAGACTCACGTCCATTGAGTCAGCAATGCCATCCAGCCATCTCATCCTCTGTCGTCCCCTTTTCCTCTTGCCCCCAATCCCTCCCAGCATCAGAGTCTTTTCCAATGAGTCAACTCTTTGCATGAGGTGGCCAAAGTACTGGAGTTTCAGCTTTAGCATCATTCCTTCCAAAGAAATCCCAGGGCTGATCTCCTTCAGAATGGACTGGTTGGATCTCCTTGCAGTCCAAGGAACTCTCAAGAGTCTTCTCCAACACCACAGTTCAAAAGCATCAATTCTTCGGTGCTCAGCCTTCTTCACAGTCCAACTCTCACATCCATACATGACCACAGGAAAAACCATAGCCTTGACTAGACGAACCTTTGTTGGTAAAGTAATGTCTCTGCTTTTGAATATGCTGTCTAGGTTGGTCATAACTTTCCTTCCAAGGAGTAAGTGTCTTTTAATTTCGAAACCATGAACTTGATTGGGCTTTGGTTAATGGTAGGTGACCATGCTTAAATCACATAATTTTTTTACATTTTACTGTGGTACGTCTTATATACAAAAAAATCCACACGTATTTGAAGTGTGTAATTTGGTAAAAAAAAGCCTTGAAAAAAATTTTCCCTTGTGCCTCTGGGTATAACAGTGAGTAATGTTAAAAAGAAGTGGTCTAAAGTGGTCGTTTCATTTGCTCCTCATATTCGGGGAAAGTATTCAATCCTCTCCTATTAAGTAGGATGTTTGCGTTACAGCTTTTGGTAGCTGTGGTTCATTATATTGTGGTTGTTTTCTTCTATGCTTTTAGTGCCAAGAGGGTTTTGTTTGTTTGTTTTTGTCTTTTTTTTCCTAGTCAGTATTGAATGTTGGGTATCATTGAAGGAGTTTTCTGAATCTACTGAGATTATTCCATGTTTTTCTTGTTAATCTGGTAATTTAATGGTAACTTACCTGGAAGATCCTTTACATATATATGTAAAGAATATATATATGTAAAGAATATATATGTGTAAAGAATATATATATATGTAAAGAATATATATATGTAAAGAATATATATATATGTAAAGAATATATATATGTAAAGAATATATATACGTAAAGAATCTTCCAGGTAAGTTACCATTAAATTACCAGATTAACAAGAAAAACATGGAATAATCTCAGTAGATTCAGAAAACTCCTTCAATGATACCCAACATTCAATACTGACTAGGAAAAAAAAGACAAAAACAAACAAACAAAACCCTCTTGGCACTAAAAGCATAGAAGAAAACAACCACAATATAATGAACCACAGCTACCAAAAGCTGTAACGCAAACATCCTACTTAATAGGAGAGGATTGAATACTTTCCCCGAATATGAGGAGCAAATGAAACGACCACTTTAGACCACTTCTTTTTAACATTACTCACTGTTATACCCAGAGGCACAAGGGAAAATTTTTTTCAAGGCTTTTTTTTACCAAATTACACACTTCAAATACGTGTGGATTTTTTTGTATATAAGACGTACCACAGTAAAATGTAAAAAAATTATGTGATTTAAGCATGGTCACCTACCATTAACCAAGTTCTTGGTCTCTTCGTAATCTGACAATATTGGATCTTACAAATAGTCAGGAAGTCACTAGGTGGACACAGGTTTGATGTTTGGGAGATGGCTAAACAATATCTCCTGAAAAAATGCAGTAAAATATATCAGACTTCCAGAAATCTTGTTCACTAGGAGCATACACTGTGAGTTCTAACCTGACTGAGAAATAGAAAAGATAGTATAAAAGACCTAGAGTTTTGGAATCAGACAGATTTCAAATCAAATTCTAATTTGCCAAATCTTGTTTGTGTGACTTTGATATGTTTATTACACTTTCTGAGCTTCAGTTCCTATATATATATATATCTATATGTCCTTCAGTGACATATATTAGATATTTAATAAAGATCACGTAAATTCCCTTTCTCTTCTCCAAAATCCTTTATCTTTTCTGCCTTTATCTTTCTTTCCAAAACCTTGTAAATAATTGTCCCATTATTTAAATATTTTCTCATAATAATCCCAACGCTGCATAGTGAGTTATCCTAGAAGAACCAGGCATGGCATTTATTTAGAAACAACTCATAGTCTATTCAGGAAGACCAATGTATGTCCTGCAATCAAAGTAGGTACTACAAAGAGTAGAATAAGTCTTACAGCAAGTAGAGTGAATACTTTTGCTCTGATGGCTCAGGTAAAGTTTTTCCAGGGCAAAAAGCATGTCTTGAAATATGGATGAGAGCTAACTAGATTCGTGTAGATTTGCACATGAGGAAATGCATTTCAAGCTGAGACAAAACAAGGTATATAGTACCTTGTACATTCACAAGCTTTACTAACAAAGTGCTTTTTGTAGCTTGTATTTCATGACATAAGTCTGAATCCATACACATTGAGACCAACTTCAAGTGTCATCAAGCAAAAAGCCAATTAACATTTCTCCAGCACAAGCTCACACATCTCCACTCTTAGATCATCCTTTGTTTCTGAAACAAAGTCCATCTCATTCTATTGGCGTGAGCCATACCCAGCAGAAAGACCCTTGTTGGGGCCAGACTTGGGAAGGTCAGTAACATAGGGTCTTCAATAGCAAGTGTTTAGACGCATGGCAGTCTGCCCAGGAATTCCATGGCCCACCCATTCTAAATGTCCTTCAAGACCTTGGTCCAGCCCAGGCTTTGGGAAAGTAAACAGAAGAGGCCCAGAGTATCAACAGTCTATAACTTGGAAAAAGATGTTGTGCTTTCTAAGTTCCTCATCAAGTTTGTCTTTATCACAACAATTGCAACATTTAAATGTTTCTCCCTATTAGGCTATAGGAAGTAGAGAAATTGCAAACCCCTTAGGCATATCAGATATAGACATAAATACTGGATGTTGGTTTTCCAAACTAATTGCAGAGGGAATGAAATAAATTATCTGCATCTTAAGAAATTGCTGAGTACCTTAGAGAAAAGGCACCAAATAACCATATCACAACCAGCAAATCTAAAACATCTGGAATCAGATCCTTTGTAATACATATCAGAAGTTATATATTGAGTAGATCAAGGGAGTATTATCCTGAGCTAGATGAGTTAATTTGACTTAGAATCACAAAAAGTAAACTGTTCTATTTCCCTTACCATACCATTCGATCTATTTTCATGAAGAGTATTTTAATACACTGCCTTGATTTGAAGTTGCCCAGATGAGACACATCATGAAATCCTTTAGGTACCAAATTCTTATTTTCAAGATTTGTGCTCATTCAATGTGCTGCTTCTGAAAGAATAAGTATGCCATTCTCCTCTCCCTACCATACCTTTTATTTTTTTTTTTTCTCTAATTTTATTTTATTTTTAAACTTTACATAATTGTATTAGTTTTGCCAAATATCAAAATGAATCCGCCACAGGTATACATGTGTTCCCCATCCCGAACCCTCCTCCCTCCTCCCTCCCCATACCATCCCTCTGGGCCGTCCCAGTGCACCAGCCCCAAGCATCCAGCATCATGCATCGAACCTGGACTGGCAACTCGTTTCCTACATGATATTTTACATGTTTCAATGCCATTCTCCCAAATCTTCCCACCCTCTCCCTCTCCCACAGAGTCCATAAGACTGTTCTATACATCAGTGTCTCTTTTGCTGTCTCGTACACAGGCTTATTGTTACCATCTTTCTAAATTCCATATATATGCGTTAGTATACTGTATTTATGTTTTTCCTTCTGGCTTACTTCACTCTGTATAATAGGCTCCAGTTTCATCCACCTCATTAGAACTGATTCAAATGTATTCTTTTTAATGGCTGAGTAATACTCCATTGTGTATATGTACCACAGCTTTCTTATCCATTCATCTGCTGATGGACATCTAGGTTGCTTCCATGTCTTGGCTATTATAAACAGTGCTGCGATGAACATTGGGGTACACGTGTCTCTTTCCCTTCTGGTTTCCTCAGTGTGTATGTATGCCCAGCAGTGGGGTTGCTGGATCATAAGGCAGTTCTATTTCCAGTTTTTTAAGGAATCTCCACACTGTTCTCCATAGTGGCTGTACTAGTTTGCATTTCCACCAACAGTGTAAAAGGGTTCCCTTTTCTCCACACCCTCTCCAGCATTTATTATTTGTAGACTTTTGGATCGCAGCCATTCTGACTGGTGTGAAATGGTACCTCATAGTGGTTTTGATTTGCATTTCTCTGATAATGAGTGATGTTGAGCATCTTTTCATGTGTTTGTTAGCCATCTGTATGTCTTCTTTGGAGAAATGTCTATTTAGTTCTTTGGCCCATTTTTTGATTGGGTCGTTTATTTTTCTGGAGTTGAGCTGTAGGAGTTGCTTGTATATTTTTGAGATTAGTTGTTTGTCGGTTGCTTCATTTGCTATTATTTTCTCCCATTCTGAAGGCTGTCTTTTCACCTTGCTAATAGTTTCCTTTGATGTGCAGAAGCTTTTAAGGTTAATTAGGTCCCATTTGTTTATTTTTGCTTTTATTTCCAATATTCTGGGAGGTGGATCATAGAGGATCCTGCTGTGATGTATGTCGGAGAGTGTTTTGCCTATGTTCTCCTCTAGGAGTTTTATAGTTTCTGGTCTTACGTTTAGATCTTTAATCCATTTTGAGTTTATTTTTGTGTATGGTGTTAGAAAGTGTTCTAGTTTCATTCTTTTACAAGTGGTTGACCAGATTTCCCAGCACCACTTGTTAAAGAGATTGTCTTTAATCCATTGTATATTCTTGCCTCCTTTGTCGAAGATAAGGTGTCCATATGTGCGTGGATTTATCTCTGGGCTTTCTATTTTATTCCATTGATCAATATTTCTGTCTTTGTGCCAGTACCATACTGTCTTGATAACTGTGGCTTTGTAGTAGAGCCTGAAGTCAGGTAGGTTGATTCCTCCAGTTCCATTCTTCTTTCTCAAGATCACTTTGGCTATTCGAGGTTTTTTGTATTTCCATACAAATTGTGAAATTATTTGTTCTAGCTCTGTGAAGAATACTGTTGGTAGCTTGATAGGGATTGCGTTGAATCTATAAATTGCTTTGGGTAGTATACTCATTTTCACTATATTGATTCTTCCAATCCATGAACATGGTATATTTCTCCATCTATTAGTGTCCTCTTTGATTTCTTTCACCAGTGTTTTATAGTTTTCTATATATAGGTCTTTAGTTTCTTTAGGTAGATATATTCCTAAGTATTTTATTCTTTCCGTTGCAATGGTGAATGGAATTGTTTCCTTAATTTCTCTTTCTGTTTTCTCATTATTAGTGTATAGGAATGCAAGGGATTTCTGTGTGTTGATTTTATATCCTGCAACTTTACTGTAGTCATTGATTATTTCTAGTAATTTTCTGGTGGATTCTTTAGGGTTTTCTATGTAGAGGATCATGTCATCTGCAAATAGTGAGAGTTTTACTTCTTCTTTTCCAATTTGGATTCCTTTTATTTCTTTTTCTGCTCTGATTGCTGTGGCCAAAACTTCCAAAACTATGTTGAATAGTAATGGTGAAAGTGGGCACCCTTGTCTTGTTCCTGACTTTAGAGGAAATGCTTTCAATTTTTCACCATTGAGGATAATGTTTGCTGTGGGTTTGTCATATATAGCTTTTATTATGTTGAGGTATGTTCCTTCTATTCCTGCTTTCTGGAGAGTTTTTATCATAAATGGATATTGAATTTTGTCAAAGGCTTTCTCTGCATCTATTGAGATAATCATATGGTTTTTATTTTTCAATTTGTTAATGTGGTGTATTACATTGATTGATTTGCGGATATTGAAGAATCCTTGCATCCCTGGGATAAAGCCCACTTGATCATGGTGTATGATCTTTTTAATGTGTTGTTGGATTCTGATTGCTAGAATTTTGTTAAGGATTTTTGCATCTATGTTCATCAGTGATATTGGCCTGTAGTTTTCTTTTTTTGTGGGATCTTTGTCAGGTTTTGGTATTAGGGTGATGGTGGCCTCATAGAATGAGTTTGGAAGTTTACCTTCCTCTGCAATTTTCTGGAAGAGTTTGAGCAGGATAGGTGTCAGCTCTTCTCTAAATTTTTGGTAGAATTCAGCTGTGAAGCCGTCTGGACCGGGGCTTTTGTTTGCTGGAAGATTTTTGATTACAGTTTCAATTTCCATGCTTGTGATGGGTCTGTTAAGATTTTCTATTTCTTCCTGGTCCAGTTTTGGAAAGTTGTACTTTTCTAAGAATTTGTCCATTTCTTCCACGTTGTCCATTTTATTGGCATATAATTGTTGATAGTAGTCTCTTATGATCCTTTGTATTTCTGTGTTGTCTGTTGTGATCTCTCCATTTTTGTTTCTAATTTTGTTGATTTGATTTTTCTCCCTTTGTTTCTTGATGAGTCTGGCTAATGGTTTGTCAATTTTATTTATCCTTTCAAAGAACCAGCTTTTGGTTTTGTTGATTTTTGCTATGGTCTCTTTTGTTTCTTTTGCATTTATTTCTGCTCTAATTTTTAAGATTTCTTTCCTTCTACTAACCCTGGGGTTCTTCATTTCTTCCTTTTCTAGTTGCTTTAGGTGTAGAGTTAGGTTATTTATTTGACTTTTTTCTTGTTTCTTGAGGTGTGCCTGTATTGCTATGAACTTTCCCCTTAGGACTGCTTTTACCATGTCCCACAGGTTTTGGGTTGTTGTGTTTTCATTTTCATTCGTTTCTATGCAAATTTTTATTTCTTTTTTGATTTCTTCTGTGATTTGTTGGTTATTCAGCAGCGTGTTGTTCAGCCTCCATATGTTGGAATTTTTAATAGTTTTTCTCCTGTAATTGAGATCTAATCTTACTGCATTGTGGTCAGAAAAAATGCTTGGAATGATTTCTATTTTTTTGAATTTACCAAGGCTAGCTTTATGGCCCAGCATGTGATCTATCCTGGAGAAGGTTCCATGTGCGCTTGAGAAAAAGGTGAAATTCATTGTTTTGGGATGAAATGACCTATAGATATCAATTAGGTCTAACTGGTCTATTGTATCGTTTAAAGTTTGTGTTTCCTTGTTAATTTTCTGTTTAGTTGATCTATCCATAGGTGTAAGTGGGGTATTAAAGTCTCCCACTATTATTGTGTTATTGTTAATTTCTCCTTTCATACTTGTTAGCATTTGTCTTACGTACTGTGGTGCTCCCGTGTTGGGTGCATATATATTTATAATTGTTATATCTTCTTCTTGGATTGATCCTTTGATCATTATGTAGTGACCTTCTTTGTCTCTTTTCACAGCCTTTGTTTTAAAGTCTATTTTATCTGATATGAGTATTGCTACTCCTGCTTTCTTTTGGTCCCTATTTGCATGGAAAATCTTTTTCCAGCCCTTCACTTTCAGTCTGTATGTGTCCCCTGTTTTGAGGTGGGTCTCTTGTAGACAACATATGTAGGGGTCTTGTTTTTGTATCCATTCAGCCAGTCTTTGTCTTTTGGTTGGGGCATTCAACCCATTTACATTTAAGGTAATTACTGATAAGTATGTTCCCGTTGCCATTTACTTTATTGTTTTGGGTTCGAGTTTATACACCGTTTTTGTGTTTCCTGTCTAGAGAATATCCTTTAGTATTTGTTGGAGAGCTGGTTTGGTGGTGCAGAATTCTCTCAGCTTTTGCTTGTCTGAAAAGCTTTTGATTTCTCCTTCATACTTGAATGAGATCCTTGCTGGGTACAATAATCTGGGCTGTAGGTTATTTTCTTTCATCAATTTAAGTATGTCTTGCCATTCCCTCCTGGCTTGAAGAGTTTCTATTGAAAGATCAGCTGTTATCCTTATAGGAATTCCCTTGTGTGTTATTTGTTGTTTTTCCCTTGCTGCTTTTAATATTTGTTCTTTGTGTTTGATCTTTGTTAATTTGATTAATATGTGTCTTGGGGTGTTTCTCCTTGGGTTTATCCTGTTTGGTACTCTCTGGGTTTCTTGGACTTGGGTGATTATTTCCTTCCCCATTTTAGGGAAGTTTTCCACTATTATCTCCTCAAGTATTTTCTCATGGTCTTTCTTTTTGTCTTCTTCTTCTGGAACCCCTATGATTCGAATGTTGTAGCGTTTAATATTGTCCTGGAGGTCTCTGAGATTGTCCTCATTTCTTTTAATTCGTTTTTCTTTTATCCTCTCTGATTCATTTATTTCTACCATTCTATCTTCTAATTCACTAATCCTGTCTTCTGCCTCTGTTATTCTACTATTTGTTGCCTCCAGAGTGTTTTTAATTTCACTTATTGCATTATTCATTATATATTGACTCTTTTTTATTTCTTCTAGGTCCTTGTTAAACCTTTCTTGCATCTTCTCAATCCTTGTCTCCAGGCTATTTATCTGTGATTCCATTTTAGTTTCAAGATTTTGGATCAATTTCACTATCATTATTCGGAATTCTTTATCAGGTAGATTCCCTATCTCTTCCTCTTTTGTTTGGTTTGGTGGGCATTTATCCTGTTCCTTTATCTGCTGAGTATTCCTCTGTCTCTTCATCTTGTTTAAATTGCTGAGTTTGGGGTGTCCTTTCTGTATTCTGGCAGTTTGTGGAGTTCTCTTTATTGTGGCGTTTCCTCACTGTGTGTGGGTTTGTACAGGTGGCTTGTCAAGGTTTCCTGGTTAGGGAAGCTTGTGTCGGTGTTCTGGTGGGTGGAGCTGTATTTCTTCTCTCTGGAGTGCAATGAAATGTCCAGTAATGAGTTATGAGATGTCTATAGTTTTGGGGTGACTTTGGGCAGCCTGTATCTTGAAGCTCAGGGCTGTGTTCCTTTGTTGCTGGAGAATTTGCTTGGTATGTCTTGCCCTGGAACTTATTGGCCCTTGTGTGGTGCTTGGTTTCAGTGTCGGTATGGAGGCATTTGATGAGCTCCTGTCAATGAATGTTCCTTGGAGTCAGGAGTTCCCTGGAGTCAGGGTTTGGACTTAAGTCTCCTGCTTCCGATTATCGGTCTTATTTTTACAGTAGTTTCAAAACTTCTCCTTCTATACAACACCATTGATAAAACATCTACATTAAAGATGATAAGTTTCTCTACAGTGAGGGTCACTCAGAGAGGTTCACAGGGTTACATGGAGAAGAGAAGAGGGAGGAGGGAGTTAGAGGTGACCCAGATGAGATGAGGTGAATCAATAGTGGAGAGAGTGGGCTAGCCAGTTGTCACTTCCTTATGTGCACTCCACAACTGGACCACTCAGAGATGTTCACGGGGTTATACAGAGAAGAGAAGGAGGAAGGTAACAGAGGTGGCCAGAAGGATAAAAGGGGGGAATGAAAAGAAGGGAGACAGATCCAGCCAGTAATCAGTTCCCTAAGTGTTCTCCACCGTCTGGAACACACAGAAATTCACAGAGTTGGGTAGAGTAGAGAGGGGTTAGGGAGGAGACACAGGCGACCTGGTGGAGAAAAAGGAGGGTCCAAAGGGAGAGAGAGCAGTCAAGCCAGTAATCTCACTCCCTAGTGAAAAATGGGTCCTGAAGATTGGGTCCTTAAAGGTACAAAATTGGTAACAAATACATAAAAGCAAAAATTAAAAATCTAGAGTAGAGTTTGGAATTTCAAAAATACGACGTTAAAGAAAAGCAGAAGGAAAAGAAAGAGAGAAAGAACGAACAAACAAGGTCGCGAAAATTATAAAGAAAGTACAGGTACAAAATTGATAACTAATACCAGAAAGCGAAAATTAAAAATCTAGAGTAGAGTTTGGAATTTCAAAAATACAATGTTAAAGAAAAGAAGAAGGAAAAGAAAGAGAGAAAAAACGAACAAACAAAAACAAACAAGGTCGCGAAAATTATAAAGAAAGTACAGGTACAAAATTGATAACTAATACCAGAAAGCAAAAATTAAAAATCTAGAGTAGAGTTTGGAATTTCAAAAATACAATGTTAAAAAAAAAAAAAAAAGAAAAGAAAAGAAGAAAAATAAAGAGAGAAAACAAACAAACAAATACGAACAATGTCACAAAAATTATAAAGAAAATACAGGTACAAAATTGATATCAAATACCAAAAAGCATAAATTAAAAATCTAGAGTAAAGTTTGGAATTTCATATATACAATGTTATATAAAAGAAGAAGAGAAAGAAACAGAGAAGAAGAAAAAAAAAAAAGTCACAGAAATTATATAAAAAAAAAACTATAGGTACAAAATTGATAACATATACCAAAAAGCGAAAATTAAAAATCTAGAGTAGAGTTTGGAATTTCAAAAATACAATGTTAAAGAAAAGAAGAAAAAAACAAAAACAACAACAACAAAAAAAAACCAAGGTCAAAAAATTATAAAATATATATATATGAAGTTTGCTGAAGAAGAAAAAAATAGGGTCTTTTTTTTCTTTTTTTTTTTTTGCAAAGTAATAGGTTATAAAAGTGAAAATTAAAGGAACAATAGAAGACTTAAAATTTTTTTTTTTAATAAAAAAAAAAAGAAAGAATGATCGTAAAAATAATAAAAATATATCTAGGACTTTTTTGTGTTTTTTTTTGTGGGTGTTGTGGGTTCAGTTCATTTTTGGCTAGTTCCTTGGTCAGATTTATATTTCTCAAGATCTATAGGCCCCTTCCTATGTAGTCCGTAGTAACCACAGGGTTTTGATCTATTGCCTGTAGCTTCCAAGGCGTTTCCCTCTGTTATATCTTCTTCTGTTTGCTAGTCTCTTCAGTATCTGGTTTCCGCCCTGACTCAAAGGGCACGGTGGAGGACACTTTTTTTTTTTTTTTTTTTTTAGGCTTACTTGTTCAGTCGCGCTGTGGGGAGGGAGGGAGGGATGCTGCAAACAAATAACACTGGCGTGGGCTCGCAGTGCCTCAGCCACCCTGGGTCTGCCCCCGCTCACGGCGCGTTTAGCCTCCCTGTCCACACTGCTCGGACTCTAGGTTGTTCCGCCGGGAACAATCCGAGGCTGGCCCTGGGCTGCATGCACCTCCCAGGTCCAAGCCGCTCAGGTTCAGGCACTCGGGTAGTCCTCAGAGGCGCAGACTCAGTTGGGCCTGCGTTTTGTGCTCTTCCCAGGTCCGAGCGCCAATTTGCTCTTCCCAGGTGAGTGCCAACGCTGCGACTTATCGCCTCCCCGCCACTCGGTTATCTGGATGTAAAACCGGCGCACCTTCTCAGGCAGATGTTGACCGTCCAGACCCCCAAGAAGTTTTAGTTAGCAAAGAAGCCTGCTTACAATTTTATAGATAATGTCTCTCTGGGGCTGCGATTGCCCCCTTCCGGCTCTGGCTGCCTGTCACCGGAGGGGGAAGGTCTGCAGCCGGCTATCTCTGTTCAGTCCTTTGTTCCGTGCGCGGGCCTGGCGGTCTTAGGTTAGGGCTGGCTTTTCGCGTGGTAGGTATCCCACAGTCTGGTTTGCTAGCCCAAATTATTTCGCTCAGATAGCGCTCAGGGTATTCAGGCCAGATTCTTACTCTCAGCGATGCAGCCCACGCCGCGCCTCCCTGCCCAGCCCCGGTTTGCTAATGGCGGATGCAGGCGTCTGCGCTGCTTCTCTGCTGAGGGAGTTACCGTAGGGCTCGCAATCTGCGAGTTTTAAATTGTTTATTTATTTTTTCTCCCTGTTATGTTGCCCTCTGTGCTTCCAAAGCTCGGCACAGATTCGGCAGTGAGAAGGTTTCCTGATGTTTGGAAACTTCTCTCTTTTTAAGATTCCCTTCCCGGGACGGAACTCCGTCCCTCCCTCTTTTGTCTCTTTTTTTTTGTTTTTAATATTTTTTCCTACCTCCTTTCGAAGAGTTGGGTTGCTTTTCTGGGTGCCTGATGTCCTCTGCCGGCATTCAGAAGTTGTTTTGTGGAATTTACTCGACGTTTAAATGCTCTTTTGATGAATTTGTGGGGGAGAAAGTGTTCTCCCCGTCCTACTCCTCCGCCATCTTGGCTCCTCCCTCCCTACCATACCTTTTAGAGGGATCTTATATAAATGAAACTCATTCAGGATTATTCAGTTTTCATTGGGGTTCAGGTATATGATGAGTCCAAGGATAGTCAAGCTTTGAATTGAATGCCCTACAAAAAACAGTGATTCAGCACAGTTCAGTCGCTCAGTCCTGTCCGACTCTTTGCGACCCCATAAACCGCAACACGCCAGGCCTCCCTGTCCATCACCAACTCCTGGAGTCTACCCAAACCCATGTCCATTAAGTTGGTGATGCCATCCAACCATCTTATCCTCTGTTGTCCCCTTCTCTTCCTGCCCTCAATCTTTCCCAGCATCAGGGTCTTTTCAAATGAGTCAGCTTTTCACATCAGGTGGCCAAAGTATTGGAGTTTCAGCTTCAATATCAGTCCTTCCAATGAACAGCCAGGACTGATCTCCTTTAGGATGGACTGGTTGGATCTCCTTGCCATCCAAGGGGCTCTCAAGAGTCTTCTCCAACACCACAGTTCAAAAGCATCAATTCTTCGGTGCTCAGCTTTCTTTATAGTCCAACTCTCACATCCATACATGACCACTGGAAAAACTATAGCCTTCACTAGATGGACCTTTGTTGGCAAAGTAATGTCTTTGCTTTTCAATATGCTGTCTAGGTTTGTCATAACTTTCCTTCCAAGGAGTAAGCATCTTTTAATTTCATGGCTGCAGTTACTATCTGCAGTGATTTTGGAGGCCCAAAAAAATAAAGTCAGCCACACAACAGTATGTTTCTATTGTTTCCCCATCTATTTGCCAGGAAGTGATGGTACCGGATGCCATGATCTTAGTTTTCTGAATGTTGAGCTTTAAGCCAACTTTTTCTCTCTCCTCTTTCACTTTCATCAAGAGGCTCTTTAGTTCTTCTTCACTTTCTGCCATAAGGGTGATGTCATCTGCATATCTGAGGTGATTGATATTTCTCCCGGCAATCTTGATTCCAGCTTGTGCTTCTTCCAGCCCAGCATGTCTCATGATGTACTCTGCATATAAGTTAAATAAGCAGGGTGACAATATTCACCCTTGATGTACTCCTTTTCCTATTTGGAACCAGTCTGTTGTTCCATGTCCAGTTCTAACTGTTGCTTGCTGACCTGCATATAGGTTTCTCAAGAGGCAGGTCAGGAGGTCTGGTATTCCCATTTCTTTTAGAATTTTCCAAGGAGAAGATAAAAAGAAGTAAATTAAAAGGAACTACTTATGTGCTTTGAGCTGTGCTAAGGGCCTGATGTTGAAGCTAAAACTCCAATACTTTGGCCACCTGATGCAAAGAGCTGACTCATTTGAAAAGACCCTGATGCTGGGAAAGATAGAGGGCAGGAGGAGAAGGGGACAACAGAGGATGAGATGGTTGGATGGTATCACCGACACAATGGACATGGTTTGGGTGGACTCTGGGAGTTGGTGATGGACAGGGAGGCCTGGTGTGCTGCGGTTCATGGAGTCACGAAGAGTCGGACGTGACTGAGTGACTGAACTGAACTGAAGGACTTAATCTGGCAACAGATTAAGTGACTCAGTGGCGATGAAACTGCCTGCCAATGCAGGAGACATAGGTTTGATCCCTGGGCCTGGAAGATTCCCTGGAGAAAAAAATGGCAACTCACTTCAATATTCTTACCTGGGAAATACCATGGACAGAGGAGCCTAGCAGGCTACAGTCCATGGGGTCACAAAAGAGACAGACATGATTTAGTGACTAAACAACAACAAAAACAATAAGAACTTCATCACAGGCTGTGATAGCTATTACATATCTATTGTAAAGATAAATAAACTGAGGCTTAGTGAAGTAGTGAAGGTGGTCACAAAGCCACAGTTTTTATTCTCATCAAAATAAACTTATTCAAATGGTACTTGGTATTTTTCAGTATGTTGCTAAATCCATTCTTTAATTTGCTCCCATTTTCATCTGTATGAAAAATGCATCTGTTCTGATTTCTATTTCATACCTGATCAAAATGAGGCACAGAACTTTAAATTCTTTGCCTAATTTACTGCTGGGGAAAAAAATCCACCAACCCAAAGCTTACAATAATAACAATTTTTATATCTTATGATTCTGCACGTAAGTATTTGAGCAGGGCTTAGCTTTATGATTCTTCTTTTCCATGTAAGCATTAAAATCCCTTGGTGGTATTCACCTGGCATATGGGCTTGTTTGGAGGTTTGAAGATGGCTTCACTCTTGGCTAGTGCCTTGGCAGGGATATTTGGTAAGATAGACACAGCTAGGACTTTTTTTTTCAATTGTATTGAGATACAATTGATTAATATCATTGCTTAGATTTAAAGTGTACAATGTGATAACTTGACATATAAGTACATTGTGGAATTATTACCAAGATCAAGTGGACTTTTGACCACATGGCCTCTCCAGCATGATGGTCCTAAGTTAGTTCTGGAAGAGGGTGTTTCAGTGAACTAGGCAGAAGCTGCGTGACATTCATAATCTAACTTTGAAAGTCACATAGCCACTTATCTCAGATTTTATTCATCAAGGCAGTCATAAATACGCAATTCAAGAGGAAGGAATGTAAACTCCATCTCTACATGGAAGGAAATGGCAAAGACCTGTGATGATTCTTTAAGACTGCCATAGGTGCACAGGTATTATTGGAAAGACAATTTAAACCCTCAACTTTCATGTGACATCCCATTCCGTTGATGCTCTGCCTGAAGAACCAACAATAAGTCACAAGCCTACAGGGTTGTCAGGGAAGAGCAAAGGGGCAGTCAGGGCAACTTAGAAAGCACAGAATCAGGGTTGAGTCAAAAATCCATTGCCAGTTGTATTAATCTATCTGTGGAAATCTAGAACTTTCCATGTTTTGTGTGAAATCTCCCATTAAGAAATAATTCCGGGCTTCCCTGCTGGTCCAGTGATAAAGAGAGCACGTTTCCATGCAGGGGACATGTGTTCAATCCCTGGTCTGGAAAGGTCCCACATGCCACAGAGAACTAAACCCATGCACCACAAAAACAGCCCACATGCTAAAACTACTGAAACCCTCATGCCTAGAGCTCATGTTCGGCAACAAGAGATAACATCACAACGAGAAGCCCAAGCACCACAACAAAGAGTAGCCCCTGCTTACCACAACTAGAGAAAGTCCTCACACAGCAATGAAGGCCCAGTGCAGCCAAGAATAAATAAAAACGATTTAGAATTTTAATATACTATCTAAATTAATTTTGATCTCTATATCACACAATTTGAACTTTTCTGTTTTGTTTTCATGTCTGAAGGGAAATGAGGTAATTATTTGTTTCTTTTGCCAACTAAAAATTGGCACTTGCCATCTACCTCTATAAGGATTAAATCATGAGCCACTTCAGCTGCTAACTTTCAATACCCCCTAAAAGGAGTTTAGGGTGGAGAATAAGAATGAGGTACTCTGTGCTCTGAAGAAAACTGGCAGAACAGGTCTTCTGATAGTTCAGGAGATTTTGAGTTCAATTATTGCATCTCATGTCTAGAAAATCACTAAAATTATTAATGGGGAAAAGTGTTCCGCATGACTGGCAGCAAGCCTCTGCCAACATGTGTGCTTGACTGCACATACCCCCCCCCCTTCACTACAATCATCTATAACAACACTGACCGTCCCCCCTACCTCTTTGGAGCAGTTTCTCAGAGTTATCTGAAAAGCTGTCTCCCAGGCTATAGTCCTTATTTTTGTCCAAAACACTCTTGTGCATTTTTTTCATTCAAAACTTCCAAAGTAAGATGTATAGGTTATAAGTACAGGTCAGGAGTCAGATAGCCTCAAGTTCTAATTCCAGTTTTGCCACCTGCTAATTCTGTCCCTTATGCTAAGTCACCTGTGCTCTCCGAGCCTGTGTCCTCATATGTAAAATAGGGATAGTAATAAGTTATCACATAGGACTGCTCAGAGTAAAAATGAGGCAGTGTATGTAGGAAGACGAGCATAGTTCATGGCGCATAGTAGGTGTTCAGTCAGTGGTACTTATCATTATGGAAGGGAAAACATCCTCCTGACTGTGACAGGAAACAGTGGAGAGAACTTTTATCAGGAGTTGAAAGACCTGAGTTTTACTCTTGCTCCACCTTTGACTTTTGAGTTTCTGATTTATCATTCCAGAATCTCCTGATCTCATCTACAAAATTGGAATATTAATATCAGCCCCACACACCTCAATAGGTGAAGAGATTAATAGTCTGTACATGTGGAAGGGCATCATAAATCACTCCCATCATTTAAGGCATGATCAGAGATACCACCATGGGCCACACTGGACACTCTGATCCTCAGTCAGATGTCAGAATCACAAAAGCAAAGGGAGCTGTTCAGAAGTGATTCTAGGCTACGGATCAGTAGTCAGGAGGCAGGAAGGTGGGAGGTCCCTGCAAAGTTGAGGTCTGAGTCAGGCCATGAATTGAACAAAGTACATGAAAACAGAGGCCATGGTCTATATAGAAGCTGAAGGACCAGGAGAGCAGCAGAGAGAGCCCTGGCCTTAGAATCAGGCTGTTACATATATGACCTTGGGGATATCACTAGATTTCTTTGGAGTATGCTTGAATTCCTCATAGGCAAAATAAATAGCATAGTCTCTTCTTAAAATAGTTGATGTGCAGATCAACCAAACAAGCTTGTATGAACTATCTGTCAATGTCTCATAAATAGCTTTAATGAATGTTTACTGAATCTGACTCTGAGCCATTAGGAAGTCAGGCAGAAGACCAAAGATGTTTTCTCTTTAAAACTAAGAACACACAAGAGACACACACACAAGCGCACCTAAAACTATTGAAAACTGAATAAAATAAAGTTCAATCACTCAGTTCTGTCCAACTCTTTGCAACCCCATGGCTTCCTTGTCCATCACCAACTCCCGGAGCTTGCACAAACTCATGTCCAAGGAGTCGTGATGCTATCCAACCATCTCATCCTCTGTCATCACCTTCTCCTCCTGCCTTCAATCTTTCCCAGCATCAGGGTCTTTTCCAATGAGCCAGTTCTTCACATCAGGTGGCCAAAGTATTGGAGTTTCAGATTCAGCATCAGTCTTTCCAATGAATATTCAGGACTGATTTCCTTTAGGATTGACTCGTTTGTTCTCCTTATAGACAAAGGGACTCTCAAGAGTCTTCTCCAACACCACAGTTCAACAGCATAAATTCTTTGGCACTCAGCTTTCTTTATAGTCTAACTCTCACATCCATACATGACTACTGGAAAAACCATAGCTTTGACTAGATGGACCTTTGTCAGCAAAAGTAATGTCTCTGCTTTTTAATAAGCTGTCTAGATTGGTCATAACTTTTCTTCCAAGCAGAAAGTGACTTTTAATTTCATGGCTGCAGTCACCATCTGCAGTGATTTTGGAGCCTAAGAAAATAAATCTATCACTGTTTCCATTGTTTCCCCATCTATTTGCCATTAAGTAATGGGACCAAATGCTATGATCTTCGTTTTTTGAATGTTGAGTTTTAAGCCAGCTTTTTCACTCTCCTCTTTCAATTTCATCAAGAGGCTTTTTAGTTTTTCTTCACTTTCTGCCATAAGGGTGGTGTCATCTGCATATCTGAGGTTATTGATATTTCTCCCAGCAATCTTGATTCCAGCTTGTGTTTCATTCAGCCTGGCATTTTGCATGGTGTACTCTGCATATAAGTTAAATAAGCAGGGTGACGATATACAGCCTTGATGTACTCCTTTCCCAATTTGAAACCAGTTTGTTGTTCCATGTCAAGTTCTAACTGTTGCTTCTCGACCTGCACACAGATTTCTCAGGAGGCGGGTAACGTGGTCGGGTATTCCCACCTCTTGAAGAATTTTCCACAGTTTTTTGTGTACGACACAGTCAAAGGCTTTGGTGTAATCAATAAAGCAGAAATAGATGTTTTTCTGGAACTCTCTTGCTTTTTCTATAATCCAACAAATATTGGCAATTTGATCTCTGGTTCCTCTGCCTTTTCTAAACCCAGCTTGAACATCTGGAACTTAACATCAGTCACCTAGAGTCAGACATCCTTGAATGTGAAGTCAAGCAGGCCTTAGGAAGCATCACTACAAGCAAAGCTAGTGGAGGTCATGGAATTCCAGTTGAGCTATTTCAAATCCTAAAGGATGATGCTGTGAAAGTGCTGCACTCAATATGCCAGCAAATTTGGAAAACTCAGCAGTGGCCACAGGACTGGAAAATGTGAGTTTTCATTCCAATCCCAAAGAAAAGCAATGCCAAAAAATGTTCAAACTACTGCACAATTGCACTCATCTCACACGCTAGTAAAGTAGTGCTCAAAATTCTCCAAGCCAGGCTTTAACAGTATGTGAACCATGAAACCTGAATACACTCTGTGGATTGTACAATGTCAATTTCCTGGTTTGAATGTTGTAAGTAATATAGTTATGGGAGATGTAACCATTAGGGAAAAGTAATTAAGAGGTGTACATGGGATCTCTGCGCATTTTGTTTGTTTGTTGTTACCTCCTATGAATCTGTAATTGTTTCAAAGTAAAAAGTTTTTTACAAAGCCAGGAGAAACAGTGGAATAGAAACCAAAGAGACAGCAAGAGAGAAATTAGTAAGACACTCATCACAGAAGTCAAGGCATAGACCAGGAAGGTGGGGAAGGTGGGAGCGGTGGCAGGAAACCTCCAGGTATTGAAAAAGGCTGAATGAAGCCTGGTAGGAAACAAACACCTGTGAAATGCTGATGCTAAAGCCTCGAATCTCAGGCCATTTTCTCTTACAGCCTAGAAATTTCGTGCCCAGTTATTATTCTATTCAGAAGACTGTCTCAAGACCCAGCCAGATCAATGGCTGCACATGAAATAGGTAAATAGGAACACAGGATCAGAACCAGAGGGTGCACTGTGGAATGGAGAAGAAGCAGAGGAAAAAATAGTGGCCACCAGAAAACAGCCCCAAAGTGAATTATTCATCATGCTGCATGCTGTTTTACATGTGTCCCAGAGCTTGCTCTGAGGCAAATCTTGATGCATTTGGCTTTCAGGCAGATTGGTGATCGTTTTCTTGTTTATTCAATCCACAGAAAGGTTAATTATGCTAGTGACTGTGGCTGGGAAACAATTCTTAGAAAATGCTTTGGTAACAACAGGTTGGCAGTGTATGAAAACCATCTGCTTCCCACAAATGTTAAGGTAAACTTTCAAACTTGTGGGGTTAGCAATTACAGATTGTATAGTAGTTTAGCACAGGGAAAATACATGCTGTGTTGATGTAGACTTTCTGGATCTTCTTGACACCCAGCCGAAAAGGAACACCCTGTTATAAGAAGGATGGTCTTTGAGCATATAAAAACTTTGAGTAAGCCATCTTTGTTTGCACGTATTAAGGCTAACAGAACAAGAACATCACACAGGGGAATATAGTATTTATACTGAATGTCTCCTAAGTAAATTAAGCCTCTCTGGTTTGCTCTCGCCTTGACCCACTAATGGGAACAGGATCATAGATGGAAGATTTGCTTCTTATAAAAATATTCAGTTTATTCTACAAAGGAGCATAAAATGCTGCTCCTCTGACCCCATGGCAGGAGCTGCTCTCAAGGGCGGCAGTTGTGGTTGTTTCAGCTGCTTTGTCATGAAGAGGTCCACTCTCCAACTCTTCCAATAGCAGGGTGGAGGAAGCTTCCACCTCCACTCTGAAGGAGAGAAACGGAAAGGGCTAATGGGCTCCCAACTTAGCAAATGTTGTCAAGGCTTCTAATCCATCATTCTAAGGGTACTTCTCAAAGAGACATATTCTTGCAAAAATCATTCAGCTGAAGCTGAGAGGGAATATTTTAAGTAGAGTGGAGCTCAGAATTATGAATGGCAGTAGAGACTGGACACAAATCATATTTGCTAATGGAAGTGGAAAATCCAATTGGTCCCTTGTGGTTTCATCTTGAATAGCAACACCTTATAATGCTTTAGGCCCTAGGTGGTTTGTGTCCATTACTTATTGAGGAATGGCCACATAAATATATGAATTAAAGCTTTAGGCACGAGTCAGACATGACTGAGCAACTTCCCTTTCACTTTTCACTTTCATGCATCGGAGAAGAAAATGGAAACCCACTCCAGTGTTCTTGCCTGGAGAATCCCAGGGACGGGGGAGCCTAGTGGGCTTCCGTCTATGTGGTCGCACAGAGTCGGACACGACTGAAGCAACTTAGCAGCAGCAGCAGCAGCAGACCTATAGGTGATTAACACTCTGCCCACAGCACTCTTGTCCTAACTGAACATTTGTGATGTTTCTGCTAAGATCTGAAAAGGCAGGGTGAAGAAAATGATGATATCTCCCTCAATCTGTATATGTGAACATCTTATAAGGGTGGTTATAAAAAAAAGAAACTTCAATCTTTGTCAGAAGACTGGAGGGCATTAAATAGAGCAAAGATTTAATGCTCTTTCCAGATTGCTCTTACCTGGAATGAGAAGGTATTTATTTTAATAGACTCTACCACTAAATAATTGACCTGGTGCTAGGTAGTTGAACTCTGTAAATCACATAATTTTCATAATTAAAACTAGATCAATATCAAAAATATGCTTCTCATGTATGCATACTAAGTCACATTAGTCGTGTCCGACTCTGCAACGCTACGGGCTGTAGCCCACCAGCCTCCTCTGTCCGTGGGACTCTCCAGGCAAGAATGCTAGAGTGGGTTGCCATGCCCTCCTCCATGGGATCTTCCCAAACCAAGGATCAAATCTGTGTCTCTTAAGTCTCTCCTGCATTGGCAGGCAGGTTCTTTACCACTAGCGCCACCTGGGAATCCCACGCTTCCCATAGAACTGCTATATGAGACACAGCTGTCGCTCCAAGTGATCTATTATTTCCTTCTTCTTTGTTAATCAGGTCACAGTTTTGCTTAGGTGTTCACTCTCCCTGTCTCTAGGCTCAGAGAAAGGACCCCTCCCCAGGCCTAAGTGGGGCTTGACTAATCTTAAATCAAACATGGTCATCCTGTTGCCCCTAAAAAAATCTGGTTTAGGCATAGGCAGGTGACAAAGTTCTTGCCAAAGAGACATGAAGGCAAGGCTTTGGGAGAAGGAGGCCTCTCCCAAATAATAGAAATGGATTATTTACCTTTACACAGAGCCCTATAAAGACAACTTCACTTTCCTATCTCAAGATAGTGTCAGCTACATATGATACTCATAACCACTTCTGCTGCTAAGGCGCTTCAGTCGTGTCCAACTCTGTGCAACCCCAGAGACGGCAGCCCACCAGGCTCCCCTGTCCCTGGGATTCTCCAGGCAAGAACACTGGAGTGGGTTGCCATTTCCTTCTCCAATGCATGAAAAGTGAAAGTGAAGTCACTCAGTCGTGTCCGACTCTATGCGACCCCATAAACAGCAGCCTAGCAGGCTCCTCTGTCCATGGGATTTTCCAAGCAAGAGTAGCCATATAAATCATGAGAATAAAGCTAAGAGAATTTTAAACATCTAAGCTAGATACAGGATACATTTATGAGTTAGCAAAGAGCCATCCTATCTCTGAACTTCTCATTATGTAAAATGCTAAATTTATTCTGTTTAACCTACTTTTTGTTTTATTTGCAGCATCCCAGAGAATCCTATCTGATAGAATTTAAGAATCAAATAAATAATGTCTATGGAGGGCTATAGGCTTCCCAGGTGGTGCTAGTGGTAAAGAACCCACCTGTCAATGCAGGAGATGCAGGTTCGATCCCTGGGTGCAGAAGACCCCCGGAGGAGGACAAGGCAACCCACTCCAGTATTCTTGCCTTGAGAATCCCATGGACAGAGGAGCCTGGCGGGCTACAGCCCATAGGGTCACAAAGAGTCTGACAGGACTGAGCACTCATGCATGGAGGGCTACCCTCCAGATATGGGATGCATCATGCGTGCTTACTTGCTCAGTCATGTCGAGCTCTTTGTGAGCCACTGAACTGTAACCACCAGGATCCTCTGTCCATGGGAGTCTCCAAGTAAGAATACTGAAGTGGGCAGCCATTCCCTTCTCCAGAGGATCTTCCCAATCCATGGATCGAAACTACGTCTCCTGCATTGCAGGTGGATTCTTTATGGCCTCAGCCATCAGGGAAGCCCAGATATACACAAACCCAGCTTCAATGCAACCCAGTCTCAGACTGTATTCATGTGATCTGTCCTCTATTGACCACATGGAGAAATCACTCCAGAGGGAAACGACATCACCAAGAGCTTCCACAAACTCCCATAAGCAATGTCTTACATTCAAATTAAACATTCTGAACGTATCAACAAGCAACACTAAGAGGAAAAACACAGACAGTAGAAAAAGACCTGGTTTGGGAATCCATCAAATATGAACTTTAAAATAACTGTCAGTAAAATATTTTTAAAATAGATTAACTGGCACTTACAAAATAAATAAATAAATTTTAGAACTAAAAAATATAATCATCTAAATTAAGAATTCAATATGGATATAAAAGTGACCCAGGAGTTAAGTTGATAGAAACTATTCAAGCTAACACAAGGAGAGCAAGAAAAGACAAAAATTTTAGAAAGTATCATGAAAGATACATAAGAGAGGATACAAAGGTCTACCCTGTATACAGTGGAATTGTGAAGAGAAAGGGTCAAAGGAAATACTTGAAAGTCAATAGCTGAAAATTATCAAAAATTGACAGTATACATTAAGTCACAGATTAAAGCAGGACATATAAAAAGAAAATCACACCTAGATATATCATAGTAAGACTGCTGCTGCTGCTGCTGCTAAGTCGCTTCAGTCGTGTCCAACTCTGTGCAACCCCATAGACGGCAGCCCACCAAGAACCAAAAACAAAATCATTTTAAAAGTAGCCAGAGGGAAAAACACATTTACCTTCAAAGGAGCAACAGTAAGATTTAATTCCTGACTTTTCAATAGAAACTTTAGAGGCTATAAAACTATAAAAATGCTTTTTAAAGTGCATAAAGGAAATAACCATTAACTCCTCAGACTGAAACCAATTAAAAATGATATTACACCCAATAAAAATAAGTGCTTATGTCCTACAAAGAGAAAACCTGTACAATAGTGTTCATCATAGCCTTATTACTAATAGCCCAAAATGAAAAGCAACCCAACTGCTCATCGATAACAGAACACATAAATGAATTGTGATATAGTCAATGAGATACTACATGACAATTAAAAAACAAAACTACTATTACACATAAGAGATGATTCCACAGACCAAACACTGAGTGAAAGAAGCCAGAAACAAAAGTACATATTGTATGATCCCAAAACTAACTCATGGTTGGAGAACACAGAATTGTAATCACTTCTATAGGAAAGGTGATATCTGTGAGGGAGAGGGCTCTGTATGTTCAAAACCTTAATTCGGTGGCACACTTAAAAATTCATCAAGCTGAACACAGAAGTTTTGTGCTTTTGTATGTATGTAAGTTATTCTTCAATAAAAAATGTTACTTATATAAGGAAAAAAGCAAAGAGGAAATACAAATATTTCTATATAAGCAAACAAAAAAACCCTGAGAAAAAAATTTGTCAACAAAATCACACTAAAAAAAAACACTAAAAAGAGTTATTTAGACAGTAGGAAAATGATTCTAAACCATAAAATCAAAATTCAGGAAAGAATTAAGGGCAATTGGTATAGGTACATTAAGTACATAAACCTAAATGAATATTGTCTATGCAAACAATGATAATAATGTGAACTTTAAAATGTATATGTAATTTTGCTTAATATTAATAACAAAAAAATCAGGAAAAGAATAAATAGAGCATAGATGTTCTAAATCAGCAATATTTAAGAAGTAGTAAAAGATCTAATTTATATTAGACCTAATTAGTTAAGGGTACTTGTAATTTCTAGGATCCTCACTAAAAGTACAGTAAAAGAATATATAAGTAACAGGTAAACAGAGGAGAAATAATAAAGATAGACATGAGAGAAAACAGAACACACAAATACCAGCATACACATTAAATATAAATGAACTAAATATTTCAATTAAAAACAAAAATTAGCAGACCGAATAAAACAAAACACAGTAACATGCTCCTTGTAGAAAGCATATTTAAATGTATAAACAAATTGTAAGTAAAGATAGCTTCCTAGGCTGGCTTTCCTTCGAAGAATTTGAGTGTAAACAGTTTACTACTATTATGTGATGGCAAGATCATATGTAAAGAAATGATAAAATAACACAGGCAAAGGAAGGATACTGGATGCATTAATGAACAGTTTAATTCTTGTGGCAACTATAACTGAATTCTATTATGGACTGCTGTAAGATGGTATAAAACATATATCAGGGTTGTCTCAAGTGAGGTGTGAGAAAACTGAAGCGTTCATCTTTAAACTCCCACACTTTATTGCTAAAGGACTGTGCCTGGAAAACTATTAACTCCCCCCTGCTTCCTGCCTGTCACAGGAGTCAATTAAGATAAGAATGTCAGGCAGAGAGTTGAAGGTGCTTTCAGAAGAACTCAGCAGAATGCTTTGGCATTTCCTGGAAGAGTAAGTGCTGAAAGAGATACAAGTAAATCCACTTGCTCCAGAGAGAGGCAAAGGCTTCAGGACATTTGATATAGAAGAGAAAAACAGGAGTAACATTTGTTCCTATGTAGATTTGATGTTGGTACATAGTAGAAAACCTCAACAGACGATTGATATTTGGTCTGGGTTGCAGAGTGCTCATTTAAAATGTGGAATTATGTGCAAACTATATTTTACATAGAAATGTGTCTCAAATAGTTCCCATTTGTGTTCTCTTCCATTAAAGTTCATTTCTTTGTAAAACCATCAAAATTGCCTTTATAGGTCATGTCCATTTGACGGCCTGTAAACCCTTCAGTTCAGATAGTAAAGCGTCTGCCTGCAATGTGGGAGACCTTGGTTCAATCCCTGGGTCAGGAAGATCCCCTGGAGAAGGAAATGGCAACCCACTCCAGTATTCTTGCCTGGAGAATCCCATGGACAGAGGAGCCTGGGGGGCTACAGTCCACGGGGTCTCAAAGAGTTGGACACGACTGAGCGACTTCACTCACTCTTCACTCAGCCATAAATGAAATGGGTTTCATAGCATGAAAACACTAATTTTTTAAAAGTTAGTACAGCTATATCTGACAATGTAGGCAAGACATTTTTAGAAATTAAAAAATTTTTCATAGGATAAAAAGATGATTTAGCACTTATTAATTAATATGAACTCAATTGCATAACTTCACAATATATGTGAAATATAAACTGGCATAAGAAAAAAGAAAAAAAAATCTATAAACATAGCCAGAAATATTAGTATGTCTCTCTCAATAATCAATATACTCACTGACAAAAATATCAGTAAAAACAAACAAAAAAAGATCTGAATAGTACCAATAATACTCTGGAACTAATTGACAGCTATGTGTACGAGTTGCTAAGTCATGTCTGACTCTTGGGACTCCATGGACTGTAGCCCTAGATCACTGCAGCTGAAAGCATTAATAATAGTATACACATTATCTTCAACTGTATATAAATATATGTCAAAACTGACTACATGCTAGACTATAAAGCAAGTCTAAATGACTTGAAAATAATATAATTTATACATAATATATTCTCTGAACACAGCAGTTTATAGCTAGAAAACAATAACAAAAATCTAAGTAGAAAATTTCTGAAACTGATGATTATGCAAAATAATTCCAAATGAATCTTGGGTTAAAGAATAAATCACAATGAAAATTAGAAAATATTTTATACTAGATTATTAAAAAACATATCAAGACTTGCAGAATGCTGCTGAAATATAGGCTTAAAGGAAAATGTATAGCCTTAAAGGCATATATTTCAGAAAAGAAATTTTTAAAAGCCCAAACCCAATGTTTTAAGTAGTTAACTGAAAGAGTAGAAAGAGGGAAATAAAGAGAAGAAATAATAAAATGGAAAAAATACAATAGAGGAAATAAGCAAAGTGACAATTAAAATAACAAAAGGAATAAATCCTTGACAAAACTGATCAAGAAGAGAGAGACAGAGACAGGAGGAGAGGGGAGGGGAGTGTAGAGAGAGATTTGATAACCAGGTATGAAAAAGAACATATCACAACATACCTTGCCTAAAAATTTTTAAAAAAGAAGGAAGGATAATATGAGGATATTATAAATAACTTCATGCTAGGAAATTTTAAAAGTTAAGTGAAATTGCCAAATTCCTAAAAGAAGAAAACTTGCCTAAGCTGACACAAGAATAGAAAACTTGAATGATCTATAGCTATTTAAAAAGTTATATTTCCAGTTAAAACATTCCACCCAGTGGAGAAGTCCCTAGACTCAGACAGCCTCATTAGTTAATTCTTCCATATATTTAAGGAGAAAATATCAATCTTGCACAAATTTTCCCTCATAAGAGAAAAGAGTAGCTAAGTTTATGAGATCAGCATAACTTTTAGTCAACAACCTGGCAAGGCTATTGGAAAAAAGGAAAATGTCAGAGAAATCTCTCTCAAGAACATGTAAAAAATTCTAAATAAAATATCAACAAGTCCAGTTCAACACTATATAAAAACGATAGCACCCAGAGCAACTAGGGTTTACTCCAGAAACAAAAATTCCTGGTTGGTTTAGCAAAGTTCAATCTATGTAATTTCGTACATTAAAAGAAAAAGAATAAAAAATATGATAACTTAAATACATGAAAGCATTTGGTAAAATCCAATACATTTCCTTCTAAAAATCCCTAGCAAACTTGGAATGTACTGAACTTTCTTAATTGGATAAATGCTATCATTATCATTCAAAACCTCACACCAAATATTCTTTGCAGCCCCATAAACTGTGGCCCACCAGGCTTCTCTGCCCATGGAATTTTCAAAGCAAGAACACTAGAGGGGGGGCCATGCCCTCCTCCAGGAGATCTTCCAGATCCACAGACAGAACCCACATCTCTTGCATCTCCTACCACCAGCACCACCTGGGAAGCCATATCAAATATCATACTTAGTGAAATATTGAAAACTTTTCCCCTAAAATTGAGAATGTGAAAAGAATGCTTGACTCTACCATTTCTATTCAACATTGTACTGAGCACTGGGCTAGAACAATAAGAGAAAACAATTAAAACCATAAGAACTGGTATGGAAGAAATTAAAAATTCCTTATTTACAGATGACATGATTATATGCAATAGACAATCAGAAAGAATACACAGTTAGAATAAGTGAAAGTAGCAACATTAATATTAAAGTGTTTACATATAGCCATAACCAATAGAAAATGTTTTTTTTAATTTAAATTTTTTTATTTTAATTAGAGGCTAATTACTTTACAATATTGTATTGGTTTTATACTAGCAAAGACATGAAATACTTCAAAAATTAAAAAAAAAAGATGTGTAAGACTTCAGATCTCACAACTATGAGACATTACTGAGAAAAAGGAGACCAAATTAAATGAAGTGATATACCATGCTTATTTATTGGAAAACTCATACTATTGGTTCAATAATACCCCATTCAACATCTGCAGCAGGACTAGTTATTATTGTAAACAAAAATGACCAATCAATTCTAAACTTTATAAAGAATTACAAAAGGCTAAGAATATTCAAGAAAATCTTGAAAAAGACAATGCTGTAAGATTTACCTACCAAATATCAAAACTTGTTTAAATGTATATTGATTAAGACATTGTAGCATTGGTGTACAGAGAGACAAATATACCAATAGAAAAAAGGGAGTATTAAAACCTAAGCTTATATGTATATGGTCACTTGGTTTGGATAGTCTCAGCACTCAGGAAATAATGGACTTTGCAATAAATGCTTCCGGGTCAACTGGAAATTATTATGGAAAAAGTGAACCCTGATTCCTTCTTAGCAACCAACAAAAACTAATTCCCAATGAAATGTAGATCTAAATGTGAGAAAAAAAACAGATTCACTGAACTAATTTGTACAAAAATCTGTGCAACTGCAGCAGTCACTTAACTGCTAAGTACCAAACCCTGTGCTATTCTTCAATCACACCAAGTAGGTATTTTATACCCATTTTATGGGTGAGTATAATGAGTCTTCAAGAGATTAGATACCTATGAAAAGTTACAAAACTAGGAAAGACAGAAGCAAGGATATGAATCCCTGTCGATGTGATTTTCAGACTATATTCTCAACTGACACCCTCTCCTGCTAACCCAGCGGTCAATAGTTATCTATTGTGGAATGGGGGAAAGGGAGAGAAGCCCAAGAGGGAGGGGATATATATAATAATAATCGATTTACACTGTTGTATGGCAGAAAGCAACCCAACATTGGAAAGCAATTTTCCTCCAATTAAATAATTTTTAATAGTTATCTAGAGACAGATTTTGAAAGGCTAATAGCAAGGTCTAAAGATCTCCTACATCCCAAACTGTGTTCCTAAGTATTTATCTTCCTTTATCTTTGATGAACAGAAAAGATGTTGCTCAGGAAAGGAAAAATGATGACGCAACAACCACTGACGTTCTCCAAAGCTCTTTGGAGATGGATCTCTGGATGTGTTTGTGGTTTGCACACGCAGGTGAAGGCAACAGGACTCTCAAACAATGTGACTCAAGTACACTGACTTCATCACTCACTAAAGAAAAGCAGTCCTGTGCTCTGGAAACAAATATGTTCCTTCCATCACTCAGAAAGTCCTCCTTGCTTGCAAGCTAACGTTGGTCTCAGGCTGATGTGGCACCTGCAATGTCAAGACCACACTGAAAACCCTCAGAATGATGTCATCATTCCCCTGTGCACTTCTTCCATCCTGACAGCACTTTCCCTTGACTTGTTTTAATACCTTGGCATTCAGTGTCCTACTCTTCTGGAAATCTAATTAAAACATGTTTGTGGCTCACCTAAGTGGTGATCTGATGGCCTCATCACAATTAATCCTTATTACACATCTTTGGGGTAGCTTATTAGATTCCCATTTCAAATTGGAGGAGAGTGAAGGTCAGAAGATGTAAAGGGGTGTGTTCAAGACCACTCAAATATTAAGGGACATAGCTAGGATCTATCATATACTAGAGACAAGACTTTTTTTTCTACATGTGCCTATGCAATGCCTGCAGTTGGAGACCCGTATGAATAGCAAAATGTCTTGAAAAAGAGGGAGGAGTATGAGAAACAAAAAATCAGACAAACACAAAAACCTTAGTGACCTAGGGCTAAATGAAGGGCCAATCTTGCCTATTTCAGTAGCGTCTAAAACATTCATAATTGAATTGCACTAGAATTAGTCAGCTTTAATTTACAGTGAATCAGGTCCACTTATACATGCATTCATTAGTCAGGCCTTTAGTTAACAGTAGATACCAGGTACTAGGCTAAGAAATGGAATGATGATGATGGTGACAATGAGAGAAAACTACCTACCCTCGCTGACCTTACCATCTAACTAGAAAGTTAAACAATTACATTAGCAACATGATAAAGTGTGTTGTCTGTTATGACGGTGGAAATTATGATCCAGGTCAAGTAAAAAGTGCAATCATGATTAGAGTTTTGTTGTCAAGAAGGCACAAAGGTGTAAATGAATATAAAACAAAATTTATTAAAATAAGTCTGGAGCATTTATATGTACTTGCCTTAATAACTAGAAAAATGTTAACTTTGGGGAGATAATCAGAATAAATAAGAGATTTTTCTAATAAGATGGATAATTGGCCCTTGTTTTACAGTAAAATCCAAGCTCATTAACATGTCCAGTTCTACCTTCTGTGTCTAGAGAAGGTCTTTGGAGGCACAAACACTGAGCATAAATATCAAGCGTGTCATTAATTTTTTCTTGTCCTTTTTATTCCTATTTAAAAAGTCATTTCATTGATAAGAATATTGGGCCCAGAGTTAATAAGAATCAAGGAAAATAATGTATATAAACAAAATGTGTTACTCAAAAATTTTTCAGTTGAAAATGCCAAAAGTCTAATTCTACTAGCTTTAAAATTACATTTGTTAAAAACTTTGATCTACACACAAAGCTGCACACATATGCTTATAGGAACTTTAGTCATAAATGTCAAGACCTTGTAGCAACCAAGGTGCCCTTCAGTAGGTGAATGGTTAAATAAACTGTGGTACATCCAGACAGTGGAGTGTTATTATTCAGCTTTAAAAAGAAATGAGCTATCAAAGCTATGAATAAACATGGAGGAAACTTAAAAATGTATTACCACATGTAAGAAGCCAACCTGAAAGGGCTACATACTATATGATTCCAACTATATGACATCTGAAAAAGGCAAACCTATGGAGACAGTGAAAGAATCAGTTGTTGCCAGGGAGGAGGAGAGAGGATGTGGGTAAATGGAGCGCAGAGGACTTTTAGGGCAATGAAACTACTCTGCACCACTTTTTCCATTACAGCTTATGGGGAAAACCTGAACAACCTTACTGGCCAACCCATTAGAATGGTGGAAGCATATTATAAATTTGTCCAAATCCACAGAATGTACACCACCAAGAGTGAACATAGTGCGAATTATGGACTTCGGGTGATTATAATGGGTCAGCGTAGGTTCATCAGTTGTCACAAATGTTCAGCCCTGGTGGGGATGATGGGGTGAGGCTAACCACGTGTCAGGGCAGGAGGATATGGGTAATCTCTGTACCTTCCTCTCAACCTTGTGATGAACCTAAACCTGTTCTAAAAAAAACAGCCCTTTTTTTAGTGGTACTTACTGACTCTGAGGACTGGAAAGCGGATTTACTGTGGTGGATCTCCCCTCCAGCTGTGCTGGGTCTAGGAGCTTAAAGGATGCAATCAGAATGCTCTCCATCTCTTGCCTTTGTTATTCCATTAACTTCATTCTTTCCTATTGTAAGCAGTCTTCTTATGTCTGTTTACCATCCTGGTTGGCAATCCTGTAGGAGAGACAATCTCTCCTTCCACTCTTACATAAATCTTAGGGATCCTGGCTGGCCAAACTTTTCTCTTGTAGCCATCCCTTAAGTTAGTAAATACAGGGATCCCCAACCTCCAGGACCTAACGCCTGATGATCTGAGGTGGAGCTGATGTAATAATCATTATAGAAATAAAGTACACAATAAATGTAATGTGCTTGAATCATCCCCAAACCACACCTCATCCCACTTCCGTCCATGGTAAAATTGTCTTCCAGGAATCTGGGCCCTAGTGCCCAAAACACTGGGGATTGCTGAGTTAATAGGACTGCTACTGCTAAGTCACTTCGACTTAGTCATGTCCGACTCTGTGCGACCCCATAGACGGCAGCCCACCAGGCTCCCCCGTCCCTGGGATTCTCCAGGCAAGAACATAGGAGTGGGTTGCCATTTCCTTCTCCAATTCATGAAAGGGAAAAGTGAAAATGAAGTTGTTCAGTCGTGTCCGACTGTTTGGGACCCCATGGACTGCAGCCTACCAGGCTCCTCTGTCCATGGGATTTTCCAGCAAGAGTACTGGAGTGGGGTGCCATTGTTAATAGGACTAGAGTGAGAGTATTATTGTGACTGGGTAGGCCTGGTCACACTCTTACCCTGTGGTGACACAGAAGGGCACATGGGATTAGCAGTTCTATCAGAATACTGTGTACTTTGTTCTGAAGGAGGGGTGACTCCCCAAGGAAGAAGAGGGGATACAGAAAAGCATGTTGGAGAGTCAGATCTGCACAATCCAGTATACATAATGTACTTAAGATCTGTGGATTTCTACATATACTTCACGATACCTTAGCTATGTGATCTAGGCCTACATATTTCTCTGCTCTGTGCTTCATTTTCCTCATCTAAAAAATAAGGCATTTCCTTTGTTAAATGGAATAATAAACCCCAGATGCTTGGGACCTTGCACATAGAATTGCTCTATAGAAGGCAGCCATTACTAACAAGATTAATTCCCATCTCAAAGACCTGGGAACAAAGGCTCAGAGAGGTTCTAATTTGCCCTTGGCCATGTCCATTGAACACCCCCATGGAGAAACAGAAAAATAAGCACAAGAGCCTGGAGCCTTGCAGACATCCTCTGCACTCTGGGAATTATACAAATGATTTCTCAATGATGACATCTGGTCCTGAGGGAGATAAGGCTCACTTTTAGCTGTGCTTAAGGACAATCGTATGATCCTCGTAATGTCTTGCGCTGCATGGTGCTTTTATTTTTCAAAGTGTTTCCCATCAATTACATCATTTTACTCTTAAATATCCCTATGAGTCAAGGAAGACATTACCACCATTAGTTGTTGTTCTTATTATTGATTTTTTTTAATGCTCTGCTTGTTATAGAGCAAATATAATCTTACCCATTTTTAAACTGTTTCTAATATATTGTTTCATGAATTCTGGTGCTTGGCTTTCTCTGGCTTGAATTGTTGTCTCCAAATTGAAAATGGCAAATTTCCTTGACAAATGCACTGCAAGATAGTTTAGGATGAGACTAAGGAGTAGGAGAGCTGGAAAATGAATTTTTACATATAAACAAATGACAAAAACTGTGTTTTCCAATCCTGAATTTCTGTAGAAGCTGGAGTCAGGAGGACCAAGGAATCTGTGAACTAGCTAACACCACAAGTTAGCAGCTGTTCACATGGGGCCCTGACAATTGCCAAATGAATACATTTCTCAATGTAAACAGAGCCGATGGAAAGTCTGGGTCTTGTGAAATCCTGAAATCTGTCAGATTACTCCAGCTGCATGAAAATGAGTTCTTACTTTCTTTTCTTTTTTTTTTTTTAATTTCTTTTTATTTTTTTTTATTTTTAAACTTTACAAAATTGTATTAGTTTTGCCAAATATCAAAATGAATCGTAGAAAGTCTGGTGCAGAAAAGAGGTTTATCCAGGAAAAGGTCGGGAGTCCCAGATCCTAACACTCAACTCTGCCACTGACTGCCTTTTAGGAAAGGGACACAAGCCCCATTTGCTTCTGAAGAGTGAAAATATCATGAACTTCTGAGGAAGGTAGGTCTGAATGTAAATCTAGCTTTCCTACGTTCTGAGTGCATAACATGCTATATCATTATCTGAGCTCTAATTTCATCACATGAACTGCTTCTATTTGAAGATTAAACACCATCAATATGTACAAAGACCTAATACAGTGTTTGCTGCATAGTAAGGATAAATAATTATTAGTTTCTTTTTCCCTAGAGCAAAACAAACAATTAAGTCTATGCATATATATGATAAATAGCTATATATGCATAGGTAGATAGATACTCTAATTGTATTCATATATAATTATTGTGATAAAATTAAAACTTTCAGTTATTTTAAATCATTACCAATACAATTGATATGCAATATATACTAAACATTTTATACTCTGTATTATTTCAAATTCTCAAATATTCCATCTTCAAAAAGAATATAATTGTGTACAAGCCAGGATTAGGATCACTATTTTCTCTCATATAGTAATTATTTAAGGACCCCTTATGCTCCATGCATCATTGGAGAAGGAAATGGCAACCCACTCCAGTGTTCTTGCCTGGAGAATCCCAGAGACGGGGGAGCCTGGTGGGCAGCAGTCTATGGGGTAGCACCGAGTCGGACACGACTGAAGCGACTTAGCAGCAGCAGCAGCATGCTCCACGCATATGCACGTGTGCGTGATAAGTCGGTTTCGACTCTTTGTGACCTTATGGACTATAGCCTGCCAGACTACTCTGTCCATGAAATTCTCCAGACAAGAATACTGGAGTGGGTTGCCATGCCCTCCTGCAGGAGATCTTCATGACCCAGGGATCGTACCCACGTCTCTTGTGTCTCGTGCATTTTCAGGCGGGTTCTTTACCACTAGCGCCACCTGGGAAGCTCTCCATGCATATAATGACTAGCAAAACAGATGAGTTCTCCACCCTGCACCTAAAAGTTTAGGCAATGAGGACAAAGAATTGTTCCTCCCTGGAGAAAGTACTTAGGAAGGATATCTGGGGAACACATTAAAGGGCCATCAAATTCATCCTCAACAGCATTTAACCAGGTGAAAGCATAAGCAGAGGATTCTAGATAGAGCAAAGGGCACGTTCGCCTTAGCTCTGTGGAGGAAGCCAAGAGATGTTCCCTAAGGCAGAATCCATGGTAAATGATTGGCCAGAGACAAGATCCTTATCTGAGAATATAAAATAAGCAGTCAACATATGATGAAGGTCTACCTTCTCAAGAAATTTTATCTTTTTCTCTAAAATGATCGGTGCACACATCTGCAAAGACAGAAAGAAGCTGAGCTGCTCAGCTTGCTTTTTGGTTTCCAAAAATTCTTGAACAGGTCTCAGCCCATCCAATGCCTTATGGGAAATCTAGTTTCACAGCCTGATTAAATCACTCACCGGTCACATGTCTTTGGGCAAGTCATTTAACACTGAGGCCTCAGTTTCCCCATTACCCAAGGTTGACAGTCCTCAATCAATTCATTCTTCTTTCAGACACTCACAAGAAACCAGCACTTTAATGAGAAAGTGTATTTTGATGTCACCCCTGCCCTATGATTTTATGCATTTATCATAAAGCCTGATTTTATCATCAGCTGGTTACTGCTTATTAAAAAAAATGGAAACATCCCTATATAATAAGACTCTTGTGGGAATGGGAATGGAATTGGAACTCACTTATAAAAATCACGTAGCAAAATGTTTTAGCTGTTGGTTCATTCCAGCCTAGTCTGTGCTTTGCATGAAAAATGAGCTCATCTTCGAATGTAGCAAATTCTGCTTGTTTGGGTAGTGCTTCTGATCGAGACATATATATTTTCTCTCAATCACAGGAAAACAAATTGTCAGTGGCATATTGCTTTGATATTTCAACCATTTGCTGGATTTCCAACCTCCATAATATCTTAAACAGAAGCATGAAGCATGAACAGGCCAAACTAGAGAACCCAGTATTTGTGAGCCTATTCGAACCTTGTAAAGATCTGATCAGCAAATATGCCAATTGATACACCATAATGTTTTACAACTGCAGTTGTCTTGGTCTATAAAACTTGTAATTCTGAAGGGATTTCTGCTTTCTTTGCAGACATTTCTGTTTTACTGC
Source organism: Bos grunniens (assembly GCF_055505025.1). NCBI lineage: Eukaryota > Metazoa > Chordata > Mammalia > Artiodactyla > Bovidae > Bos > Bos grunniens. Next base: position 35,775,798 of record NC_141167.1, on the reverse strand, counting down.
CACCTCGTGATGTGTATTAGATCCAGCAGTATTCCTGCTAGAATTTTAGAAGGCAGGCCATTGAAAAAAAAAGACACAAATGATCCTAACAGGCATCTTTCTTTCCTGTCTCACTCATCCCACCTTCTCCATCCAATAACCCCTCCACTTACACACGTAACCACAATATTCCAGGCAATATCTGTTAGGCTTTAGTATGGATTATGACCTAGGAGGTAGAAAAAGCCCCAAATCTGTCTGAACCCTGACCAAAGAGCCCTGACCTTTCTGATCTTTAATGTCTACCAAACCATAAACAAAGCTGATATTTTTACTCCCACTTGGCTCCTCTTTCAAATATGCCTGCCGACTTCTGACAACAGGCACGGAGAAGGTGGTGGTGTGGAAGGGCCAGAATTGGTTTCTCAGGTGGATACCAGGCTGGCCATGGCAGACTCATTGCTCAGGACCAGAACATCCCGATGAGGATGTCAAGCAGAGTTCTTTCCTAAGAGATTCCTAGGGCAGCCAAAGGAAGCAAAAGAAGCCCAATCACATGTATACTAAGCATACAGAGAAAAGGCAGGTCCTACATTACAGAAGCTGTAAGGCTTCCCACAGAAATATTGGATCTATGCCTGCATAGCAATGTTGAGCCCCATCAGACCAACGATTTTCAGCCTGAGGAAGTAGAACCCCCACAATAAGCATTTGAAGTAGGGTTGGCCTATATTTTGATTGCCACAATGAATGGAGTGTGTCCCTGGGAACTAGTGCTCATGAGTTGCACAAATGCAGGCTGTTTCTTCAGTCATATCTGACTCTTTGTGACCCCATGGCCTGTAGCCCACCAGTCTTCTCTGTCCATGGGATTCTCCAGGCAAGAATACCGGAGTGGGTTGCCATGTCCTCCTCCAGGGGATCTTCTCAATCCAGGGATGGAACCTTTGTCTCCTGCCTCATTATCAGGCAGATTCTTTACCACTGAGCCACTTGGGGGGACGGTGGGGGTGGTTCTAAATATCCTTCAATGGTCTAGACAGTCCTGCACAATGAAGAATGTTCTGTCCAGAATGCCAATACTATCTCCCACAGAGAAACAGCATTCACTCAAGGATGGGGTTGATTCTTCACTTGTTGTATTCTTTAATAAAGACTTTTCTGAGCTCCTTCATGTCAGGCCTTGGGTTAGAATCTGTGGATCTGATACTAAAGACACAACCTCCCATAAATTTCAAAGGACCCCAGTGAGTATTCCATTCATTCTCACCCACACTGTACTTCTGTTGAGTTTCATTTTCTCCCTTGGGGATATGGTAACTAGCCAGGAAGCCACATGAAGACAGTGCAGCCTTGTCACACTCACAGATGAGGAGGCTTACCAGGAAGATGTTGATTATGTTTCAAGCATGCTATGGTCCAGCCTCAAGCACACTCTAAATATCACAACCCTTAAGAGACTCCAGCAGTGCTGCATTCTGATTCTCACTGAGTTCATACTAAAGTGGAAGGGAATACTCTTCTTTTCTCTCCTGTATTACTATTTGTCACTTGCTTACCAAACAAGTGCTGCTTCTGTCTCTGTGTCTCAGAGTCTCCCCATGTCGTCTCCTTTACCATCTACTTCTAGCTATGTATAGACTTGAGTACGTGGATGGGGCACCTAATTTTCAAACAGCATAATGTTCATCCTCTTTCAGGCTAATTCCTAGACATCCACATGGAAGCACTTTATTATTTTCCTTCAGCAACCTCTGGAAAAAATCCCTCGCACAAACCCACCTGAGGCCATATTCACCAGGTCAGTTAATCAGATACATTAAATCCCAGTTTAGACTCAATCTGGAACACCCACTCGCATTGCATAAGAGCTGAATCAATGTCCTTATGTTGATGAGAAAGAGAGAAAGGGAAAGATGGATAGAGGATAGATACGATGTGATAAAATACCACACGTAAAATGTTTGAGACAGACTAGGCTCTTAATTAAATGTAGCTGTTATCCTTAAACCATTTTTGCACAATTTTGCTATTATCAATGCCATTTTAAAGATGAGAAACTGAGGCTCAAAGAGCAATTAGTTCATAAAGTCAGGATTCTGGCGTATTGCTCTCTGACTCAGGCACTTTTGACAAAACCATATTAGCTCTACATTCCGTTCTACATAAGAGAAAGATATTTTAAGAGCATGTAACATGTTAATATCACATTCAGGCAACTGCATATATACACATTATGTTAGTGTTCTTCTTCCCTTAAATGTGGCTTTCTTTCTCATCACATTCTGATGAGGAGACGTCCTGTGGAAGCTGTGGTCTATACTGGTTACATTGAAACTTGCAGCTGAAGCCAACCGATGTCCCACACAATGTACACCAATTTGTGCTGCTCTAGAGATAATAAAAGTTATGGAAATAAGTATATATCTTTCTTTCACTATGTGTGGTGGGTGGATAAACCATAAACAACATTTCCTTCATTTGAAAGTGATAAATGCAACAGATGGGGAAATTTCTGTTAATAGTACATTAGAAACCTTACATCTCTCTATTTTGTTTGTAAATACAATCTTGCTCTGAATCACAGTGATTTTCTGCAAGTGTGGGTGTGGTAGACATTACTTGGGCTCCTCAGTATCCATGTCCTCCTCATTTCCAGACCATACTTCCCAGGCCCTGTTTGCATTAGGAAGAGCCATGGTACTCATCTGGCCAATGGGTTGTAAGCAGAAGCAGTGTACATGTGGTTTCCAGAACAGAGTGCCTTAGCTCCAGGTGGGTAACCTTTCAGAACTTTCTTCTTGCAACAGCCATCACGGAAACATGTGTTGAAATGGAGGTGCCATAGGGTTCACAGAGACCAGATTACTGAGCCAACAAACACACAGGATAATTTTCCTGGAGAGTTGCCCAAGTCCACAGCAGAATTTAAATAAATAAAAATAAACTTTTGACTTTTGTTTTCTTAAGCCTCTGAGACTTAAGCGTTGTCCCTTAACAACATAAGAGACATGACTTAGACTTGCTTGACTAACCCTGTGGGTGAGGTCAATTTCATACCATAAAATAGCATACACATCCTTCTGGCCTAAACCAGAAAAATAGATGTATTTTAATCTCATACTCAAGGTCTTCTACAAACTGGCCCAAACCTACCTTCCAAAATTATCTTCTACCACCTCCAAATGAAACTAGACACCATTTTTTTTTTTTTTTTTACCATATCTCACAATTTCTTACAGCTTCCCAGGTGATGCTAGTGATAAAGAACATTCCTGCCAATGCAGGAGACATAAGAGATGCAGGTTCAGTTCCTGGGTTGGTAAGATCCCCTTAAGGAGAGCATGGCAACCCACTCCAGTATTCTTGCCTGGACAATCCCATGGACAGAGGAGCCTGGCGGGCTATAGTCCATAGGTTCACACAGAGTCAGACACCACTGAAGCGACTTGGCACACAAACACACAATTTATTGCTCTTTTAAAAAATCTGTTATTCCCTTGCATAGCATATTCTCTTTCTTTCACACATACCAAATTAATACCTATCTTTAAAAAGGCCCAACTCATATGCCAACTCTTTCAATGAAATCTCCCCTAATCCTACTATTCTGAAGTAATATCTCTTTCCTTTTCTAACTGTGTATATTGTAGTATGATTACTTTGCATATAACTATGTGAGTTTCAGGTGTACAACATGAAGATTTGAAATATGGATGTATAGTGAAATGATTACCCCAGTTTACTCAATATCCATCACCACACACAGTGAAATTTTTTTCTTGTGATGAGAACTTTTAAGATCTACTCTCTTAGCAACTTTCAAATATACAACACAGTATTATTAACTACAGTCACCATTCTGTATACCGTATCCCCATGACTTAATTTATAACCTGAAGTTTGGACCCTTTGACCCTCTACCAATTTTACCACCCCCTACCCCCTAACCTCTGGCAACCCAACCTGTTTTCCATATCTATGAGTTCAGGGTTTGGGTTTTTTAAATTTTTATTTGTATTTTTAGATTCCACAAATAAGTGAGATCAGACAGTACTTGTCATTCTTTGCACTTAACATCCTCAAGGTCCCACCATGCTATAGTGAATGATAAGATTTTCTTCCTTTTTATGGCTGAGTAATATTCATATATATGTCAAAACCTTTGCCTATTTTTTAACTGAATTAATTATATTTTTATTGTTGAGTTATATACCATAAAGTTTTAATTTGTCTTGCCATAACTTTTTTCTATTACTAGAGTATGTTATTTTTACTGTATGTTTTTAAGTGAGATCTATGACATCCAATTTTAACTTGCTTTTTAAATTTAATATATTGTGATTATCTTTTCATGTGTATATCTAACTACACCACTTCTAATGGCGTAGAAGTGGTTTGTGGTTCGTTAGATGAATCTTCTATAATCTGAAATCTAATACTTTAAATACAGGATTTATTTAAAAGAAAAAAATCGCCATACTACATCTTTGAACACTTGTACAGTCATTTTTTAATCAGGGTATAACTGACACATAACATTAGTTTCAAGTATACAATATAATGATTTGATGTTTGTATGCATTGATACATGATCATCGCAAGTCTAGTTAACATCTATCACCACACGTAGTACAATTTTTTTTCCCTTGGTATGAGAACTTTCAAAATACTTTCTGAGTAACTTTCAAATATGCAATATAGTGTTAGAAACTATAGTCACCATACCATATATACCATGACTTGTTTATAACTGTAAGTTTGTAACTTTCGACCCCCTTAACTTATTTTACCTGTTACATACCCCCTACTTCTGGCAGCCACTAATCTGTTCTCTCTACTTATGAGTTTAGTTTTCTTTTGCTTTTTGTTTGTTTGCTTATTTCTTGTTTAGATTTCACATATGATATAATACACTATTTTTCTCTATCTAACTTTTTCCACTTAGCATAATGCTTCATCCATTTTGTCACAAACGACCAGATATCCTTTTATATGATTGAATAATATTCCTATATCTATAGAGAGATACATTAATTACATTTTCTTTATCCATCCATCAATGGATACTTCGTTTGTTTCCATGTCTTGGCTATTGCAATAATGCTGCAATGAACATGAACATCTTTTCAAGTTAGAGTTTTAATTTTTTCAGATAAATATCCAGAAGTGGAATTGTTGGAAACATACATGAGTTCTGTTTTTAAGTTTTTGAAGAATCTCCATACTATTTTCCCTAGCGACTGCACCAACCCCTTACCAATATATAATTTTCAAATATCTCCTCTCACTTAATAGGTGTCCTTTTCATTTTTTTGGTTTTCTTTGCTCTTCAGAGCTTTTTAGTTCAATGTAGTTCCAATTGTTTATCTTTGCTTTTGTTGCCTTTACTTTCAGCATCAAGTTCAAAAAAATTATCACAACACCATTTACTGAAGAATCTATTTTTCCTCATTGTATATTTTGGCTCCTCTGTTATAAATTAATTGACCACCTATGCATGATTTTGTATCTGGGTTCTGTATACTATTCCATTGATCTAGACATCGATGTGTCTGTTCAAAACAGCTGAGACCATACTGGTTTTATTACTACAGCTTTGTAACACAGTTTAAAATCAGGAAACATGAAGCTTTCAGCTTTGTTCTTAGGATTGCTTTGGTTACTCAGATTTTTGCGATGGTTGTTCCATACAAATTTTAGAATCATTTGTTCTATTTTTGTGGAAGATACCATTGGGTTTTGATAGGGATTTCACTGGATCTGTATATTGCTTTATGCTGTATGGACCTCTTAACAACATTAATCTTTCTAGTCTTGTATTATTATTATTTATGCCCAATATTTAAAAGATACAGATATCAGTGATACTAATACAGTAAGTTTTATCATAAATTCAACTTGCTCTATCAAGAAGGGTTCTTTCTCTCAATCACTTTCTTACTTCCCACCAAAAAGAGGGAGTCTTATCCCAATCAAGTCACTTTAGTAGTGTGGGGGGTGCAGGTGGGATGTTGGGCACTAAAAAGTCCTGCGTGTGTACACGGTCCCTCTTCTAGACCATGAAGCAGGATTAGGAAGTGGAGCAGGCTTCCCTCTTTTCTCCCAGCATTCATAAATTGAGGAGTTTATGGCTCTTGAGCTTCATGGCTACTAGTAAGAAGACTGGAAGTGGGAGGAGAGTCATGGCAGCAGCACTAATATTTACTAAGAATTAGGGTGTGCCAGGACCTGTGATAACTGCTTTATGTATACTTTATCATTTGCTCTTCCCAAGGCAGCTGGTAAAGAATCCGCCTGCAATGTGGGAGACCTGGGTTCGATCCCTGGGTTGGGAACATCCCCTGGAGAAGGGAAAGACTACCCACTCTAGTATTCTGGCCTGGAGAATTCCATGGACAGTCCATAGGATCGCAAAGAGTTGGACATGACTGAGCGACTTTCACACACACACAAGAGAAGCAAGGAGGTGTAGAACATGGTGGATGGTGTATAAACTCTAAAGTCAGACTGCAAGAGTTTGAATCCCAGCCCTATCACTATGTAATTATCTAATCTAGGACAAGGTACTGAATTTTCCTCTGCCTCAGTTTCCTTAATTGAAAACAATACTCCCTACCTCACAGAATTATTAATAGACTAAATGTGTTGGTAAATAGAAAAAAATTTAGAAGAGGGCCTGCACATAAATGCAAAACAAATATTGTTTTGAAAAAAAATAACATTATTACGATCCTTTTACAGATTAGAACAATGCATAAATGCTAAGCCCATTGCCTAAGAATAAGCAACAGTAGTGTTGGAGTTGATATTTAACTCAATCTTCCGGTCTCAGAGACAGTGTTCTCAATTCTACCATATAGCCTCTTTGAGGCCTTCAGAATAATTGGGCAAGAATGTTTCAAAGAATATCAATGCATGGGTGGAGGGATAATTACATGAGACAACGTCTGAGACCGCCTTTCAACCTTGAGATTCTGCGATTTACAGTTGTGAAAACTTGAAAATCAGGTAAGGCTCCTAACAATCCAGGGCAGAGGTGACCAGAATGGTCTTTCTGTGATTTAGAATTCCTAGTCAGAAGTCATTCTACAGATAGATGTGAATATGAATCATTGTCCTTCCACTAATTTGTTGCAAGACCTTGGGGAAATTATTCAACCTCCTATGAGACTAATGTCTACCAGGTTCCTGAACTTTGTAACTTTCTGGATACTGTTTCTTCCTCACAGCTAAGGACTCCTCCAACAATTTCGTTCATGTTTCTGCTTTTATTTTTCCCCAGTGAAATAATTCATTGGTTCAGATGAATTGACATAATCCAAACTAGTAAATAGAAGTAGGAAATTCTAGGTATACCTATCTCTTAAATGGAAATAATATAAACTCATGAATTTTGTGGTGAGTGACTTTTTTCCAGAAGGCATGACTTCTCCCAGAAGGCAAGGGTTTGGGATATTTATGGGATACGAATCATGAAATGGCAGGTCTGAGGCATGGGGAGCAGGGAGAGGTTATTGGAATAAGGTGCAGTACTGGTCATTCTGCACAGGGGTTAGGTCATTTTGCCAGTTCAAAAGGTCACTGAGTGGACGCTCACGTATGCCCAATTGAAAGGCCAGTGGTCCTACCCAGTCTTGACTGGCTAGGCTCAAACTAGACACAGCTGACTCCAAGTTTCTAGAAAATAACTCAGGCAAACATCTTATTTAGCTACCTGAAGGACAAGCAAGTCTTAAAACGACCTTGATTAGTGAAATCAAGTGAACGAGATTTAACCCCCATGGGTTCATTAATACTATTAGCTTACTGAAGATAGCAGACCTACCTGCCTAAAGACATTGGGAATAGATAGCTTCACAGAATTGGTAACAATTGTTCTTACCTTGAAAGTTAGAAACAGGGTCATGAGGAAAACATCTCAAGGAAAAACAACAACTTCTGCAAAGGCATGAGGGATAAAACTCCATGGGAGGTTTTTAAGGAACTGCGGACAATTTAGTGCAGCTTCAGTTAGGTGGGATGGAGAAGAAGAGGGAGATGAGATTGGAGAAGTGAGTAACAGCCAAATCTGAGAATGCATAATAAAGTACGTGTATATCATCCTGAGAAGGAAGGCTAATGACAAAACCTCACCGTACACCAAACACTGTCCTAAGCATTTGTTAATTCCTTTCAGCCTTACATGATTGTAGGCATTGGTACTATCCACAAGGAAATTAAGTTTAAAAAAAAAAAAAAAAAGCACAAAGCAGCTTGTCTAAAGTAACACTATACTGAATACAGAGTCAAAGTTTGGATCCAAGCAGTTAGGACTTCTTATGGATTGAATTATGGCTAAGTTAGGTGAAGTTACAATAACAAAAATACCATAGATTTTAAACAATAACCATTTATTTCTCAAAGTTTTAAAGACAGAGAAATCCAAAATCAAGGTGCCAGCCAACTCAGTTTCCAGAAAGAACTCATCCTGGTTTGCAGAGGTACACTCTCTTGCTGTATCCTCACAGGATGGAGAGAAAGAGCTCTGGTCCTTTCCTTATAAGAGTGCCAATCCCATGACCTCATCTAAACCTAATTACTTCCCAAAGTATCAACTCAAATATCATCATATGAGGGTTAAGGATTCAACAGAAGAATGGGAGAGGAACACAGACATTCAGCCAACAGCAAATTTTAAGTCCCACAAATTCACACGCTGAAATCCTAACCCCCAGTATCTCAGAATATGACCTTATATGGAAATAGAATGACTGCAGAGGTAATTAGTTAAGATGAGGTTATACCGGAGTAGACTGGGCACAAATGTGCACATGGTGAAATATCATGTGAACGTGAAGTCAGACATTACAAGCCAAGGGAACACCAAATATTGTCCATAAACCAGTAGAAGTAAGGACGCAGGCATGGAAGAGATTTTGCCTCGTCACCCTCAGAAGCCACCAACCCTGCTGACACACCCTCTTGGACTTCTGGCCTCTAAAATTGTGCAACAATCAATTTCTGTTTTTAATTCACCCACTGTGTAGTACTTGTTATGGCAACCTAAGTAAACTAATATGGGGCCCAAAGTCAACCCATCTAAGCAGTACGATACATGACCTTATTTTTCCAGAGCATGAGAGCATTTTAAAGAGAAAAGAAACTTGGCCATATTTGCGTTGCGTTCTAAAATCAGCCTGCCCTCACTCGTCTTTTTACCTGACATCCCCCATTAGTCATAAAAGATCATTGGCTTGGGTCCTCTATGTTTCTTTGGCCAAAAAAAATGTATTATATAATGCCCATATTCTTTGCAACGCAGGTCGGTTTACATCAATATTCGTCCCTTCTCTTTTTGGACAGGGACTTTGATGCAAAATGCCTAGTTTTATAAATCTTTGATTAAACTGTTCAAAAGAACAGTGCTTTTTTGCTTCCTATTTATAAATTCATTCTATTCTGACTTCTATGGGCAAAAACAAAACACTGGAGACAATTTTTTCCTCAAATTACTCCACCACCAACTCCCATCCTTACTCATCCTTACAGAGTAAGGTAAAAATCATGAAGTTTTAGGAGGGGGCATTTTTTGGTCCACTTATTACAGCTATTCATCTTTTTTGGTTGGAGTGGGGAGCTGACTCTCTTGGATGGAGATGTTTCTCTGGAATCTTTCTCTGGTGACTCATAATCTAAAGCTGTTGAATTCAAGGAAGGCAGTTTCAACTGAACTATTTAATCTTATGGAGACATTTATTGCACAGTTTTTTGTTTTGTCTTGTTTAATATAAACCACTGGAGAGATGTTTCCTGGTTATGTCATTTCATAAAGCAGGGTGTAAAGTAAAAAATTCCCAGATAAGAAAAGGCCACTGCTTCTTAAGTATTCTGTCATAGAATCTGCTTCTCTAAGGGACTTAGAGCCTTAAAGCAATGCCAATAAGAATATTAGCATTAATGGTAACAATAACATGGCTAACTAACATCCACAGAGGAGATATAGACTTGTGGTTATAAGGCTACTTCTAGAGTCAGACACACCTAGATTTTCACTGAAGCTCTGACTCTTCCTAGTTATGTTCCCTAAGTTTTTTAATCTTTTTTCTTCTTCAGGTTCCTCATCTCTAAAATGGGGATAATAATGTCCTTATTTCACAAAGTTTGCGGGAAGATTGAATGGATATTGAATGAAAAGCTCTTACCACAATGACTACCATATAATAAATATTCATTAAACATTAGCCACTATTGTTATAAACAAGAATAGCATTTATTGGAAGCCTATTGCATATTAAAGGATAGGTATGCCTGGCAAGCTGTAGTCCATGGGGTTGCAAAGAGCTGTACATGACTGAGCAACCAAACAACAGCAACAAATTGCATATTAAGTCTCTTAGGATGTTATCTCTAATCCTGATAGCAATCTTCAGATTAAACATTGTTTGTCTCTACTTTAAAGATAAAAGAGTTACATTGCTTGTTCCAGGTCACTTGGCTAGGAAATGGCAAATCAAAGGCTTCCTGGGATCTGAAAAAAAAATATCAAATTTCATCTTAATACCTCCAAAATGATAAAAGAGCTGCATTATCGAAAGCCTCTTTCCAGTGTTATATGTTTCTAGTTAGCATATATAAAACCTCTAAGCCAAGATAAGGTCAAAGGATACTCTTTGGTAGAATACTGGATTTGATCAGGATCAATTTATTCCATCAAGCTTTATCACAGAATTTATAGTGAAACTTTAAATACCATTCAATTTTTTAACTGCACCCCACATATAAATCTTAGCAACATAAAGTTTAAGCCTTTACATTAGTCAGAACTCTCTGGATAAAGATTAATGAGGTCCATCTCAAAAAGTCCTAAGTAAAAGGGAAATTTATCACTCCTCTGTTTGGGAAGTCTAGACTCTAGCTTCAGGTACAGCTGGATCGAGGCTCTTTGTCTTGTCACCTTTCAGACACTGACTCCATTGTAAGTTCTGATCCAGTTTCCTCCTCTTCTACTGAAAAAACAGTATTTATTGATATAGATCTCTGCCAGCAGCCTCAACACCCTATCCTCAGTTAAGTTCAGTTCAGTCACTCAGGCATGTCCAACTCCTTGTGACTCCATAGACTACAGCACGCTAGGCCTCCTTGTCCACCACCAACTCCCAGACTTTACTCAAACTCATGTCCATTGGGTTGGTGATGCCATCCAGACATCTCATCCTCTGTCATCCCCTTCTCCTACTGCCCTTAATCTTTCCCAGCATCAGGGTCTTTTCAAATGAGTCAGATCTTGGCATCAGGTGGCCAAAGTATTGGAGTTTCAGCTTCAACATCAGTCCTTTCAATGAACACCCAGGACTGATCTCCTTTAGGAAGGGCTGATTGGATCTCCTTGCAGTCCAAGGGACTCTCAAGAGTCTTCTCCAACACCACAGTTCAAAAGCATCAATTCTTCGGTGCTCAGTTTTCTTCACAGTTCAACTCTCACATCCATACATAACCACTGGAAAAACCATAGCCTTGACTAGACGGACCTTTGTTGGCAAAGTAATGTCTCTGCTTTTTAATATGCTAGCTAGGTTGGTCATAACTTTCCTTCCAAGGAGCAAGCGTCTTTTAATTTCATGGCTGCAATCATGATCTGCAGTGATTTTGGAGCCCCAAAAAATAAAGTCTGACACTGTTTCCACTGTTTCCCCATCTATTTCCCACGAAGCTCTGGGACCAGATGCCATGATCTTAGTTTTCTGAATGTTGAGTTTTAAGCCAAGTTTTTCACTCTCCTCTTTCACTTTCAACAAGAGGCTCTTTAGTTCTTCTTCACTTTCTGCCATAAGGGTGGTGTCATCTGCATATCTGAGGTTATTGATATTTCTCCCAGCAATCTTGATTCCAGCTTTGCTTCATCCAGCCCAGCATTTTTCATGATGCAGTCTGCATATAAGTTAAATAAGCACGGTGACAATATACAGCCTTGATGTACTCCTCCACCTATTTGGAACCAGTCTGTTGTTCCATGTCCAGTTACTGTTGCTTCCTGACCTGCATACAGATTTCTCAAGAGGCAGGTCAGGTGGTTTGGTATTCCCATCTCTTTCAGAATTTTCCACAGTTTATTATGATCCACACAGTCAAAGGCTTTGGCATAGTCAATAAAGTAGAAATAGATGTTTTTCTGGAACTCTTGCTTTTTTGATGATCCAGCGGATGTTGGCAATTTGATCTCTGGTTCCTCTGCCTTTTCTAAAACCAGCTTGAACATCTGGAAGTTCACAGTTCACGTATTGTTGAAGCCTGGCTTGAAGAATTTTGAACATTACTTTGCTAGTGTGTGAGATGAGTACAATTGTGTGGTAGTTTGAACATTCTTTGGCATTGCCTTTCTTTGGGATTGCAATGAAAACTGACTTTTTCCAGTCCTGTGGCCACTGCTGAGTTTTCCAAATTTGCTGGCATATTGAGTGCAGCACTTTCACAGCATCATCTTTTAGGATTTCAAATAGTTCAACTGGAATTCCATCACCTCCACTAGCTTTGTTTGTAGTGATACTTCCTAAGGCCCTCAGATCATGAATTCAGTTCAGTCAGTTCAGTCACTCAGTCGTGTCCGACTCTTTGCGACCCCGTGAATCACAGCACGCCAGGCCTCCCTGTCCATCACCAAATCCCGGAGTTCACCCAGACTCACATCCATCAAGTCAGTGATGCCATCCAGCCATCTCATCCTCTATCGTCCCCTTCTCCTCCTGCCCCCAATCCCTCCCAGCATCAGAGTCTTTTCCAATGAGTCAACTCTTCACACGAGGTGGCCAAAGTACTGGAGTTTCAGCTTTAGCATCATTCCTTCCAAAGAAATCCCAGGGCTGATCTCCTTCAGAATGGACTGGTTGGATCTCCTTGCAGTCCAAGGGACTCTCAAGAGTCTTCTCCAACACCACAGTTCAGAGGCATCAATTCTTAGGTGCTCAGCCTTCTTCACAGTCCAACTCTCACATCCATACATAACCACAGGAAAAACCATAGCCTTGACTAGACGAACCTTTGTTGGCAAAGTAATGTCTCTGCTTTTGAATATGCTAGCTAGGTTGGTCATAACTTTCCTTCCAAGGAGTAAGCATCTTAATTCCTTATTGCCAAATTCAGACTTAAATTGAAGAAAGTAGGGAAAATCACTAGACCATTCAGGTATGACCTAAATCAAATTCTTAACGATTATGAAGTGGAAATGACAAATGGATTTGAGGGACTAGATCTGATAGATAGAGTGCCTGATGAACTACAGACAGGGGTTCGCAACACTGTACAGGAGACAGGGATCAAGACCATCCCCAAGAATAAGAAATGCAAAGAAGCACAATGGCTGTCTGAGGAGGACTTACAAATAGCTGTGAAAAGAAGAGAAGCCAAAATTAAAGGAGAAAAGAAAAGATATACCCATTTGAATGCAGAGTTCCAAAGAATAGCAAGGAGAGATAAGAAAGCCTTCCTCAGTGATCAGTGCAAAGAAATAGAGGAAAACAATAGAATGGGAAAGATTAGAGTTCTCTTCAAGAAAATTAGAGATACCAAGGGAACATTTAATGCACAGATGGGCTCAATAAGGGACAGAAATGGTATGGACCTAACAGAAGCAGAAGATATTAAGAAGAGATGGCAAGAATACACAGAAGAACTATACAAAAAAGATTATAACCCAGATAATCACGATGGTATGATCACTCACCTAGAGCCAGACATCCTGGAATGTGAAGTCAAGTGGGCCTTAGGAAGCATCACTACAAACCTTATCCTCACAGGTTACTAAACTGTGAGCAGTTAGAAAACTTGTTTATCTTCTGATATCTGTGTACTGGTCATTGATAAGAACTGTTCGGCCTACTGAAGCCACAGAGTGTGATCAGATCTATAAAGGCACAGAGTTGTGCCTTGGAGGACTGATCGGGCATTGCATTAATTTCTTATGGCTGATATAATACATTATCACAAACTTGATGGTTTATAGCAGCACAAATTGGAGCCCAGATACCCAAAAGCATTTTTACTGGTCTAAAGTCAAAGGATCAGCAGGGTATGGTTCCTTCTGGAGTCCCTAAGTGAGTGAAGTCAGTCAGTCATGTCCGACTCTTTGAGACCCCATGGACTGTAGCCTACCAGGTTCCTCCATCCATGGGATTTTCCAGGCAAGAATACTGGAGTGGGTTGCCATTTTCTTCAAGGGATCTTCCTGACCCAGGGAGATTGAACCTGGGTCTCCCACATTGTAGGCAGACGCTTTACTGACTGAGACACCAAGGAAGTCCTCTTTGAGGAGTCCCTAAAGCAGAATCCAATTCCTTGCCTATCCTAGTTTCTGGAGGCCACCTGGATTCTTTGGCTCAGGACATCTTCTTAAAATGATTCTAATCTCTTGCTTTCATGGTCATATCTCGTACTTCCTCTTCTACAGTAAAAATCTCCTACTGCCTCCCTCTTTAAAGGACATTTGTGATTATATTTGAACCCACTTGGCTAATCCAGGATAATCTCTCCATCTCAAGATCCTTAACTTAATCACATCTGCAAAGTCCCTTTTGCCTGAGAAGGCAACACTAATAGGTTCCAGAGATTAGAATGTGAACATCTGGGGGCCATTATTCAGCCACCAGCATAGACCAGGAAGGTATGATAACTACTCAAACAGGCAAAGAAAGACACATTTTATAAGAGAGAAATCAAATTATTCAGAGAATGGAGAAATCCTTTTCAGCTTCTGGGATTTGGTTTGGCTTCTTGACAGATAATTATAATAATGATGCAAGCCAACATTTATATTGCTCCTTATGTGTCAGGCATTGTTCTAAATGCCTTATTTATACTACTCAATTAATCTTTATAAAACACTGTACTCATTTTATAGAAGATGAAACCAAAGTACAAAGACATTAAATGACTCACCCCAAATCACACTGAAGTATCAGAGCCAGAATTTGAACCCAAGGTATCTGATTCCAGGTACATACTTTTGACAATTTGAGATGGAAGGAGAGCAGGCTGACACAATGGGAAACATGAGTACTGTGGACAGCTCAGATCATGAACTCATTATTGCAAAATTCAGACTTAAATCGAAAAAAATAGGGAAAACCACTAGACCATTCAGGTATGGCCTATCAAATCCCTTATACAGTAGAAGTGACAAACAGATTCAAGGGATTAGATGTGATAGACAAGTGCCTGAAGAACTATGGTCGGAGGTTCATGACATTGTACAAGAGGCAGTACAAAGCCAGACCCAAGGGGAAAAAAAAAATTCAAAAGGCAAAATGGTTGTCTGAGGAGGCCTTACAAATAGCTGAGAAAAGAAGAGAAGCTAAAGCACAGGAGAAAAGGAAAGATATACCCATTTGAATGCAGAGTTCCCAAGAATAGCAAGGAGAGCTAAGAAAGCTTTCCTCAGTGACCAATGCAAAGAAAAGAGGAAAACAATAGAATGGGAAAGGCCAGAGATCTCTTCAAGAAAATTAGAGATACCAAGAGAACATTTCATGCAAAGATGGGCTCGATAAAGAACCAAAATGGTATGGACCTGACAGAAGCAGAAGATATTAAGAAGAGGTGGCAAGAATACACAGAAGAACTATACAAAAAAGATCTTCATGACCCAGATAACCATGATGGTGTGATCACTCACCTAGAACCTGACACCCTGGAATGCAAAGTCAAATGGGCCTTAGGAAGTATCACTATGAACAAAGCTAGTGGAGGTGCTGGAATTCCAGTTGAGCTATTTCAAATCCTCAAAGATGATGCTGTGAAAGTACTGCACTCAATATGCCAGCACATTTGGAAAACTCAGCAGTGGCCACAGGACTGGAAAATGTCAGTTTTCTTTCCAGTCCCAAAGAAAGGCAATGCCAAAGAAAGCTCAAACTACCGCACAATTGCACTCATCTCACACGTTAGCAAAGTAACGCTCAAAACTCTTCAAGCCAAGCTTCCACAGCATGTGGAATGAGAACTTCCAGATGTTCAAGATGGATTTAGAAAAAGCAGAGGAACCACATATCAAATGTCCAACATCAGCTGGATCATAGAAAAAGCAAAAGAGTTCCAGAAAAACATCTATTTCTGCTTTACTGATTACGTCAAAGCCTTTGACTATGTGGGTCACAAAAAACTGTGGAAAATTCTTAAAGAGACGGGAATACCAGACCACCTGACCTGCCTCTTGGTAAATCTGTATGCAGGTCAAGTAGTAACAGTTAGAACTGGACATGGAAAAATGGACTGGTTCCAAATTGGGAAAGGAGTACATGAAGGTTGTATATTGTCACCCTGCTTATTTAACTTATATGCAGAGTACATCATGCAAAATGCCGGGTTGGCTGAAAGCACAGTCTGGACTCAAGATTGCCGGGAGAAATATCAATAACCTCAGAAATGCAGATGATACCACCCTTATGGCAGAAATGGAAGAGGAACTAAGGAGCCTCTTGACAAAAGTGAAAGAGGAGAGTAAAAAAGGTGGCTTAAAATTCAACATTCAAAAAATGAAGATCATAGCATCTGTTCCCATTTCTTCACGGCAAATAGATGGGGAAACAATGGAAACAGGGACAGACATTATTTTCTTGGGGTCCAAAATCACTTCAGATGGTGACTGAAGCCAAGAAATTAAAAGATGCTCTTTGGAAGAAAATCTATGACCAACCTAGACAGCATATTGAAAATCAGAGACATTACTTTGCTGACAAAGGTCTGTCTAGTCAAAGCTATGGTTTTTCCATTAATCACGTATGGATGTGAGAGTTAGACCATAGAGAAAGCTAAGTGCCAAACAATTGATGCCTTTTAACTGTGATGTTGGAGAAGACTCTTGAGAGTCCCTTGGACTGCAAGGAGACCCAACCAGTCAATCCTAAAGGAAATCAGTCCTGAATATTCATTGGAAGGACTGTGCTGAAGCTGAAGCTCCAACACTTTGGTCCTGGTGCAAAGAACCGACTCGTTGAAAAAGACCCTGATGCTGGGAAAGATTGAAGGCAGGAGGAGCAGGGGATGACAGAGGATGAGATGGTTGGATGGCATCACCAACTTGATGGACATGAGTTTGAGCAAGCTCCGGGAGTTGGTGATGGACAGGGAGGCCTGGTGTGCTGCAGTCCATGGAGTTGCAAAGAGTTGGACACAACTGAGCAACTGAACTGAGCTGAACTGAACTGACCTGAGACAGAGGGAAGAGAATGAACAAAGTCCCAGAGGCAGAGAAATGAAAGGCAGATTCAGGCCAGTGAGTACACAAGGTCTGATGGAGGTTAGAGAATCTGAGAGAAGTAGTGGGACAGCAAGCTACAGCTAGAAGACTTCCAGGGCTTAGAATACTCTGAAACCATGGGCCATCTCCATGGCTGATGGGAGCCCTTTGAGACACTGGACTAGAGTTGTGCCTTGGGAAGACTGATCTGGTGACCATGTGAAGGCTGGATTGGAGAAGTGGGAAGGGAGCTTCCCCTTCTCCTCTACTCGCCTGGCCCTTTGTACATAATAGAACATGCCTATATGTCTTGCCCACTAGAGAGTGAGCCCTAAAAGGAAGACCAGTGTATCATCCATCTCTGGCAGCATGTGCCAATAGCTGATACAGTCAAGCACAAAACACAATATAGCTAGAGGGGAGGGGGCAGGGGGTGTGCATGCTGGGGCTGCTGCTTCTTCTGATGAAAATAACATCATTCTGTAGTCAATTTGAAGAGCCTTTATCCACATTTGTTGAAGGCTTTTAACATAATTAAAAATGCCTAGAAATCTTGGAATATGTAGGATTATATTCAAATCTTGCCTCCATCAATTGCCTCTGTGGGGTCTTGGGTAATTTCTAGATATCTCAAGCCTTGTAGTCTTAATCTTTAAAACAGAAAAAAAAAAACTTTATTGGTAATTGTTAAATTATAATGTTACTAAAACTGAAATGAACTAAAGCACCTCTTGATGAGGGTGAAGGAGGAGAGTGAAAAAGCTGGCTTGAAACTAATATATATATATATATATATATATATATATATATATATATATATATAAAACTAACATCATGGCATCTGATCCCATCACTTCATGGCATGTAGAAGGGGAAAAGGTGGAAGCAGTGATAGATTTCCTCTTCTTGGGCTTTAAAATCACTGCGGATGATAACTGCAACCATGAAATTAGAAGACGATTGTTTCTTGGCAGGAAAGCTATGACAAACCAAGACAGTGTGTTAAAAAAACAAAGACATCACTTTGCCAACAAAGATCCATATAGTCAAGGCTATTGGACTTCTCAGGTGGCTCAGACAGTAAAGAATCTGCCGGCAACACAGGAGACCTGGGTTGTATCCTTGGGTTGGGAAGATCCCCTGGAAGAGGGCATGGCAACCCACTCCAGTATTCCTGCCTGGAGATCCCCATGGACAGAGGAACCTGGTGGGCTGCAGTTGGGTCGCAAAGAGTCGGACACGACTGAGCAACTAACCACAGCACTTGGTCTTTCCAGTGGTCATGTACTGTTGTGAGAGCTGGACCATAAAGAAGGCAGAGCACCAGAAGAATTGACACTTTTAAATTGTGGTGCTGGAGAAGATTCTTGAGAAGAGTCCCTTGGACAGCAAGGAGATCAAACCAGTCAGTCTTAAAGGAAATCAACCCTGACTACTCAGTAAAAGTATTGATGCTGAAGCTGAATCCAAGAATTTGGTCACTTGATGTGAACAGCTTACTCACTGGAAAAGAGCTTGATTCAAGGCAGATTCAAGGCAGAAGAAGAGGGCGACCGAGGATGAGACAGTGGGACAGCATCACCGATGCAATGAACATGAACTTGGGCAAACTCTGGGAGATGGTGAGGGACAGAGGCCTGGTGTACTGCAGTCCATCGGGTCTCGAAGAGTTGGACACGATGAGGCAGCTGAACAAAAAACGTATAAGGTAATAGTCATCTGTCTCAAATGGGGAATGTGGCAAATTATGACTACAAATTAGTTTTTTTAAATATTCTTATTTAATTGAATCACCAACTTACCTTTATGTCCCTTTTAGTACTTTCCCCCCATTTTGCAGTTATTTGACACTGAACCTCAGGAAAAAGAAGGGATTTAGCCAGACAATGAAGGAGCTTGGATTTAAAGAGACAAGAGGAAGATTTTTGGCTGTATGCACACCTCATAAAGGGAAATGAAGCTTAAGGGAAAGAGAAGGATAGACGCGACCACACAGGTGAAAGAGGTGGACTTCAAGAAGGAAGCTCAGATTTGAAAAGAATATCCAAACTATTCACCAGTCAACAGCCACACCCTGGGAACACACAGCCTCAGGCAGGTAGAAGCTCTGGTCCCCGCCCAGCCCAGCAACAGCCCTCTGCGTCCTTAACTACCTGGGGCGGGAGCTGCCTCCGCCCGGCAGCGGGGCCTGTGATTGGCCCGACTCCTGAGGGGCGCCCCCGCCCCACCTTGGTCCCCACAGGCCTCCTCAGGTCTTAATCCTGGGGAGAAGCACTGAAGGCGCACCCCTGAGCCTCCGGAGCGGTAAGGCAGCCGGGTCTCAGCGCCCCGGGGAAAGGACTCAGGAGTGACACGCAGCTCTTGGGTGGAGGGGACTCCACAATCACTTCTGGTCCTTGAAGCTTCCAGACAGATTCAAAGAATCTATCTGGGGGGCTAACCTCGCAGAGCAGATCCAATTGCTGACCACACACTAAGTGAAACTGGGGTCTTGGGAAGAACCCTGCTTTAGTTATCAGACCGAAGTACTGGAGCCAGGCCTGCCGTCAATCACTGTGTGACCTTGGTCAATTAACACCCTCTCTGGGCCTTGGTTTCCCAATCTGTAAAGAGAGCCTTTGGAGGCTATTCTCTGTTGCGTGGCAGCCTGGATGGGAGGGGAATTGTGGGGAGAATGGATACATGTGTATGTATGGTTGAGTCCCTCAGCTGTTCACCTGAAACTATCACACTGTTAATTATCTATACCCCAAATTAAATACAAAATTTAATGTTTAAAAACCTTCATTTAAAAAAAAGAAATTATTTCTAAAGATCTTTCCATTTCTAAGAGGCTCTAACAGGGAATGGTTAGTCTGGGACCAGGTTTATAGAACTTCTGTTTGCCCTGGCAGCAGACCTGATTAAACTCCCAGTGAATATTAGTGGAGGGTCTCAATTTTAGATTCACTGCATTGTAGAAAAATCAGATCAGCAAAAAATCCCTCTTTTCTATGCACATTGCTCCTTCAGATGCATGATGTCATTGGATTGTTACTAAATCCAGAGGGCAACACAGGAATTCTTCTGGTTTCATAAATGGAGATACTGAGCATCAGAACTGAATTTGAGTTCCTCACATGTCCTTGTAAAGCCCTACTTTCCTCTCTGACCTCATTAGAACCCATCTGGTGACTTGTAGAATAGGAAGACAATCACCGAATGGCTCAGTCAACCAGTTTCGCAAACCTCTTAGATGGGATTTCCAATTCTGCTAATTACTGTTATGTGATATTGGAAAAGTTACTTAGCTACATTATGCCTGTTCCCTCAACTGTGAGACAAGAATGATAATAGTAATTAAGAATATCTTTCTCATGCTTTTTTTGGAACGATTAAGTGAGATTATAATATAGGTAATAGACTTGGACTCGCTATTATTATTGTTGTTATTATTGACAAGGATGTTACAGTTGCCTAGTGGAAAACCCAGAGGAATAGTTTTATTTATTTTCCACCCCCAAGGACTTGAAGAGGTTTGGAGAATTATGTCTTCAGTTTGGAAGACTCCCCGTGGATCAAATGCGATGCCTGAGATGATGGTAAAAATCATTGGAAGTAAACACTTTCGATACCTTGTGGAGAAGCCAAAAATGTAAGTTTACTCTTTGAAAAATATGTTTTGCTTGGGTGATAATGAAGTTTAGGCTTTTCTTAATCTAGAAATTTACATTTTAAAAATGCTCTCTGTGGAAAATTAAGTCATTAAGATGCAACCGTAAAAGTAAAATAGTGTTGATAACTTCTATGCACAGTGTTTACCTGAATTTTTCATCTTACAAAGATGCTCTTTCCCCATGCTCTTTAATTACTTGAGCTGATTTTCCAGATAGATGGGAAATATAAGCATTGAGCCATTTATACATATTAATGGGCCATTGCTGCTTCTCCTTATCAAGTTTGTAATCTACCACATGTAGTAATTTTTTGGGGGTGGGGAGAGGGAGGGAGGAAGGTTGTTAGTCAATTTGTTATGAATTAAAGGAGTGGGATTAGTAATTAATCATAAATTTAAGAGTTTCACTTACTTTTGCTTGAATTCCATACTCCTGTAAGCAGGGGCTTCTAAGAACATAACTAAGAGGGCTTTCTTCCTCCAAACTCATCACAGTCACATTTGAAGGGGGACACTCACATATCTCTAAAATTCACTCATTTTTTGACCAATTCTTCCTTGTGGAGTTTTGATAGTTCACATAAGAAAAAGACAATACTAGACCTGCCTTTCTTCTAGTAGACATTCCATAAATAGTAGTCAATAAGTGCCTTTCCCTCCTAAAATCATTTCCTTAGCTCTTTCTTCTCTTTCAGAAACCCACAGACCAAACAAATAGACAAACTGTAAGATCTAGCCTCAATGAACATAGGTTCAGAAAGCAGTGGACACCAAACCTGGCTATCATCAGGTGGAGAATCCTTATCATCACCTGGAGAATCCTTAAAAATAAAGATGTGGGGTTCAAGACCTATTAAGTCAGAATCCCTGAAGATGAGACTATTAGGACTACTGTTATGGAGTATGGGCTTTAGAGAGGAAATGGGCTTTACCTCCCTACCATCAGTACTAAGAGATTGTAAAGTGAGGGCCCCAAGAGATTCCAAAGTGACTACTGTGCTGCTGCTGCTGCTAAGTTGCTTCAGTCATGTCAAAGTCAGTACTGTAGTCAACTAGTAATGTCTGCCATGGCACAGGAAGTGAGCTTTGCAGCAGGAGTCATGTATTTGGAATCCTTACAGACTTAAGAGATGTGAGTTTGAATCCTGCCTCAGTGCCTTTCTAGCCTTTTGACATTGAAAAAGTGAGTTAAGATCTCAAGCCTCAGATTCTACAGCTATCAACTGAAGATAAAGCTCATCTACCTAGTAGGGTTGTTATGAGAAAAAAAATGAGAAAAGTATGCAAAACATCTTTCCAGTGCCTAGAAGTATATATAGTGTGTGTGTCAGTTGCTCAGTTGTGTCCGACTATTTGTGACCCCATGGACTGTAGCCCATCAGGCTCCTCTGTCCATGGAATTCTCCAGGCAAGAATACTGGAGTGGATTGCCATTCCTTTCTCCAGAGGAATTTCCCAACCCAGGGATAGAACCCAGGTCTCCTGTATCACAGGCAGATTCTTTACTGTTTGAGCTACAGGGAAATCATATTCCACATGCTTAATAAATGGATCTGCTATTATTATTGAAGCAAATGTTTCCATAGATATGACATTAATTAAAAAATCAAATATCTTTCTATGAAACACTTGCCATCCCTTTTATATTCTATGCCAGTTTATCTCTGTTTTGTAGATGAAGAAACTGAGACACTGATGAGTAAGTGATTACTTCAAGATCTTGACAAATTCGTCATTATCCAGAAAAGTAAATAAGATCACTAGGAATGCTTTGCTCAATTCTCCTTCTACCTGGAAGACATTGTTAGTCTACTAATTCCATTCCTCTTTGAGGTTGTTTGTTTAACCCCAACATCCCCAACTCCTTCCTTTTTCCAATGGTATCAGAGTCTAATGTGTTCCTAATCGGGTGGTGAGGAGAGGAAGGGTCCTTTTCCTTTTAAATTAGAGAAAAATTCCATCTTTCTTATAAGAAGGTGCCCTTATTTCTCTTTATTCTTTAAATTTTAGATTCTGGAAATAAGAGTACAGTACATCAGTTACATTAATTGGGAAATAAAAAACACAGTTCTGTTTCTTCTGTGACAGACAATAAGATAATTGTTATTTTTTAATATTAAGGTAAGTTTTGTTGTTTGTTTCTATGGACTTGATGTTACTGTTGCTGGAATGACATAGGACAGTTAACAAGCTTTCCTAAAATATTCTTGTATGGTTCAAAAGTAAATAACTCTCAAGAGGCTTCTCGTTGCTGAGGTAAGGACAGACCCACCACAAGCATGCTTTGCATGTTCCAGAGTCTGTCTCTAAAAAACATTCAAATCATGCTACATCTACACCCTTCAGCCCGGGTCTCAAGATGGTATTTTCTTTGAGTTGAATCAACTGATCCTATTAGTAAAAAAAATCTACATAGAAAAATAAATAAAAGCCAAAAGAGAAAGAAATCTCTAAAAGAAAAGTCTGGATTAAAAAGAAAAATTATAAATTAATATTGGATGGAAAAACAGAAATCTTCTTGTGTAATGACATTTATTAATTTATTTGAATTAATTTTATTGGAGTATAGTTGCTTTACAAATGTGTAACCACATTTAGTTCAGATGTCTTACAGGTTGTGTGGAAAGATGGATGGCGTGTCAGACATAAATATGATCTTCAAAGTACAAACCAAAATCAGTCTGTTAGTTTTCTAGGACCCCTCTATGACCACACCAAAAATGGGTGGCTTAGACTAACAGAAATGTATTGCCTCTCAGTTCTGGGGACTAGACAGCTGAAGCCAAGGTGTCTGCAGAGCCTTGCTCATTCTGACGCGCCCAGGAGGAATCCTGCTGTTCCAAGTCTCTCTCCTTATTGGAGAAATAATATGTGTCTGTGTACAGGTTTCCTCCTTTCATAAGGACACCAGTCAGTTGGCTGACAGCTCTACTATTCTAACATGGCCTCATCTAAACTAATTACTTCTGCAGTTACCCTATTTCCAAATAAGATCACATTCTGAGATACTGGAAATTAGGACTTAAAAATATGAACTGGGGTAAGGGGATAGAACTTAAACCATAACAACCAGTCTCCCATTTTACAGATGAAGTGAAACAACTGAGGTCTCAGTGAACTTAAAGTGAGGCCACTTATTAAGAACTAAGCCTGGAATTTACTCCTCTCATTTTTTAGTTTAGCCTGTACAGTGATTAACAGGAGATAAACAGAAAATGATCAATGCCTACTTAGAACACATATTTTTCATCAAGGAGATCAATATATAGGTTTAAGTGTCCCTCAGTTTGTGGCATCATTATTTTCCTCATAGACCCCTACACCAGCCTTCCAATCCTGATCCCCACCTCTCATCTCATTCTCTGATTCATTCTCTGGATCCATGCTCTTCAAAGTGTAGTCTATGGACCATCAGCATCAACCTCACCTGAGAGCTTGCTAGAAATGCAGACTCTCAGGCCCCTTTCCAGACATATTGAGTCAGAATCTGCTTTGTTGTCAATTCCCAGGTGAGGCCTTTGCATCATTACAGATTGAATTACAGATCTAGAAGACTAGTTCTTAAGTATGGCTAGCAACCACATAGAGTCCCTTGGATTGAAAGGAGATCAAACCAAGGAAATCAAGCCTGAATATTCATCAGAAGGACTGATGCTGAAGCTGAAGCACCAAAACTTTAGCCACGTGATGCAAAGAGCCAACTCATTGAAAAGATCCTGATGCTGCAAAAGACTGAGGGCAGGAGGAAAAGGGGGTGACAGAGGATGAGATGGTTGGATGGCATCACCGACTCAATGGACATGAGTTTGAGTAAATTCCGGGAGATAGTGAAGGACAGGGAAATCTGGCATGCTGTAGTCCATGGAGTTCCAAAGAGTTGGACACGATTTAGCAACTGAACAACAATCTTTTTTAAAATGCAAATCTAATCAGGTGTCACCACCACCAGCCCTGGATTTGCCTGCTTCCCTCTCCCGTGACCCCCATAGCATCCTTAGGGATCGCCGTGCTCAATGACAATTTTCTATGCATTTATGTGTCCCCCATTTAACTGTAAATTCTGTGTGCACAACCTTACCCTCAGTACTGAGTGTAAAGTCTTGTACATATTGAAAGCTTAATGAGTTAGAATACAATGGTGGTTTAGTCGCTAAGTCATGTCCAACTCTTGCGACCCCATGTACTGTAGCCTGCCAGGCTCCTCTGTCCGTGGGATTCTCCAGGCAAGAATACTGGAGTGGGTTGCCATTTCCTACTACAGGGTATCTTCCCAACCCAGGGACCTAACCCGAGTCTCTTGTAGCTCCTGCAATGCAGGAGGATTCTTTACCACTAGCACCAACTGGGGAGCCCAGAAAGACAATACTGAGTGCTTTAAATCTATATCTAAAGGCACATGTTGCTAAAATAGCATGAAGTTGTTACTATGGAACCCTGATGATTAATGGGACAGCTGATCCAGGAGAAAATACGCCAGATGATAGGAGACAAATATTCTCATTTTCTTAAAAGAGATAAACATTGGTAGTGAAATCATGGAACTTGAAGCTTATAGACAATCCCTGGCAAAATCACAGGCCAAAGAATTAAATATATTAGATGTGACTACAAAACACAAAGGCCTTCACCACTGAGAGTTAGTCCATTTTGACCAAGAACAGAACATGCCAAACTGGCCCCATTCTCTTTATTGATGAAGTTACTGTGGTGCAAATGAAGGGAGTCATAAAGCATAGTCTTTGTTGATTTCAGTGAGTTACTAGGAACACGTTTCTCACAAAGTTTTGAAATAGGTAGAGAGTTCTAGACTGGATAGTATTAAGATAGATGACAAACCAACCTGGTAGTGATTGAACAATGGATTTAAACACAATGTTCTGGAGGTGGAGAGGTTGGCAGGATTTGTGTGTGACTCAGTTCTTAGTCAACATTTTTTAATCCTCAACTAAAGGAAGACAGATAAATCACTTCAGTAAGCAGGTAAATAGTAGAATGCTTGGAAAATATAGCAGGAAAATGAGCTCAAACCAACAAGATGACATCTACAGAAATATACACAAAGTCTCTAGATGAGGGCACACATACATAATTATATACAATAAATGCTTGGGATTTACTTGCTACAAAGTAATAGAATATATGCTGGGCTCTGGGAATTCCCTGGTTGTCCAGTGGTCAGGACTCCATTCTTTCAATGCCAAGGGCCTGGGTTCAATCTGTGGTTGGGGAACTAAGATGCTGCAAGCCTTGTGGCATGACCAAAAATAATGATAATTTTCTTAAAGAAAGAATACATACTGGTCTCTGATCCCACCCAGTTCCTGGCATGGAAGCTCCTAAAACTCTCTCAATTTTCTATGAGATAAGAACACTAGAAGTATCATTTGTTTTACTATTTGGTCTTTGATTCTGTTCCCTGACACAAAACTTGTAAAGTCCTTAGAATTTCCTGAGTGATCAGGTGTCTTTTGTTCTAATGAGGATACACTCGGTGGGCTCCTGGATGGCTTCAGGATGGAGGTTGTGACCAGAAAGACCACACATTGACTAAAAGCTTAGAAACTTTCAGCCCAAACTTGCTCCCTATCCTCCCGAAGGGAAGAGAAGCTGGGTGCTGAGTGAAAGATTTATCCCAACTACATGTTGAAACTTCCTAAAAATCCCAAAAGTATGGGGTTCAGAGAGCTTCTGGGCTGCTAAACACACCTATGTGCTGGGAGGTGTTATGTCTGCAGAAGCCATGGGAGTTCCATTCTCTTTCCCACATACTTTGCTCTCTGCATCTCTTCCATCTGGCTGTCACTTAGTTGTATTCTTTAACAGTAAACTAGTGACTCCAGCCACATAATTAAAAGATGCTTACTCCTTGGAAGAAAAGCTGTAACAAATCTAGACAGTGTATTAAAAAGCAGAGACATCACTTTGCCAACAGAGGTCCATATAGTCAAACCTATGGTTTATCCAGTAGTCATATGTGAATGTGAGAATCGGACCATAAAGAAGACTGAGAGCTGAAGAACTGATAGTTTCAAATTGCGGTACTGGAGAAGACTCTTGAGAATCCCCTGGATAGCAAGGAGATCAAAACAATCCATCCTAAAGGAAATCAACCCTAAATATTCATTGGAGGAACTTATGCTGAAGCTGAAGCTCCAATACTTTGGCCACCTGATGCAAAGAGCAAACTCACTGAAAAAAAAAAAAAAAAACAACAATGCTGGGAAAGATTGAGAACAGGAGGAGAAGAGGACAACAGAGGATGGCATCACTGACTCAATGGACATGAGTTTGAGCAAACTATCCGGGAAATAGTCAAAGACAGGGAAGCCTGGGTGTTGCAGTCCATGAAATTGCAAAGAGTTGGACACAACTTAGCAGCTGAACAACAACATCATCTAATGAGTAAATGGTTTGCCTAAGTTCGGTGAGACACTCTTGTAAATTAATCAAGCCTGAGAAGGAAATTGTGGGAACTCTGATTTATAGCTAGCCTGTCAGAGATACAGGTAACAGCCTGGACTTGTGCCTGACACCTGAAGGAAGTAGGGCAGTCTTGTGTGACTGAGACCTTAACCTGTGGGGTCTTTGCCAATTCCAGGTAGATAGTGTCAGAATGGAATTGTAGGACACTCAAGTAATGTCAAAGAATTGCTTGGTTTGGGGAAAACCCACATATATTTCATGACCAGAAGTAGAGTGGAAGATAAAATGGAAGGCTCCCCCAGTACACTTGTGTTTAATAAGCTCAGCATGAACCAAAGGTGTCCAGATAGAGGAATGTGGGGGTGAGGGGGTGGGCATCATACTCAGAACTAGATCTGTCACCAGGGGATACTGTGCTTCATCCTGGCACACTGAAGGTGCAGGCACTAAAAGCGTAGCATTATGGAATCTCCAGGGTGTGAGGTTTGGCCTAGGAGAACATTTATAGAACCTGGGAATTGAGTTGTTAAATAAAACAGGAATTGAGTTCCTTTCAAGAAACTCCTGTGAGTAGAGATGCTTCCAATGAATACAGTTGGCCTCTATAGTTCCTTCCAGTGCCAAGAATCAGTGACCCAGAGCATTTTATTCCATAGTTACACTGCTGTTGGTATAGAATTGTTAAGCACAAGGGAAGCTGACTCCTTTATGGGTGGTTTAGTCACTAAGTCATATTTGACTCTTGAGACCCCATGGACTGTAGCCTGCCAGGCTCCTCTGTCCATGGGATTCTCCAGGCAAGAATACGAGAGTGGGTTGCCATTTCCTTCTCCATGGGATCTTCCTGACCCAGGAATTGAACTTGGATCTCCTGCATTGCAGGCAGAGTCTTTACTGACTGAGCTCTGAGGGAAGCAATAAATACTTGCAACTGTGTATCACATATATTGATATTTAGAGTCAATAAATACAAAATTCTGATGTTTTTCCACATGACTCTCCTGGAGCCCATATTCTGTCATTTTTTAATCCCTCAAAGTCCTTCATATTAATACAATATTTTGAGTTTCTTTTTTTTAATGAGTTATTTATTTTGGCTGCTCTTTGCTGCTGTGCATGGGCTTCCTAGTTGAGGTGAGCAGGAGCTATTCCCTATGATGCATGGCTTTCTCATTGAGGTGACTTCTTTTGTTGAAGAGCACATGCTCTAGGGTGTGCGGGCTTCAGTAGTTGTAGCAAATGGGTTCAGTTGCCCCAGGACATAAGGAATCTTCCAGGACGAGGGATCTAACCTGTGATCCCTATATTGGCAGATAGACTCCTAACCACTGGATCACCGGGGAAGGCCAGTATTTCTGAGTTTCTTGAAATCTTTTAAAGTATTAATAGTTTTAGAAAGTAATGTATGTATGGAATCAGCATCTTTTCAATTAACAAATATTAATTGAGTATCTGCTGAGTGCCTAGCCTTGGGGACCCAGCAGAGTACCCAAAGTTCTAGTGACAGAAGACACACAACAAATATATAATAGTAAGCATTCAAATGAAGATAGCGCAATGAGGGAAAATACAGTAGGCCCAGAGGGTATGTGAAGTCACAGGGGTGCTCTCAGAAGGCCTCTCTAAGCAAGTGACACTTAACTGAGACTATGTAAAGATGAGTGGGAATTATCCAATGAGATTTATCCATGGTTAGCTAGCAGTGAGCTGGCTAAGACTGGCATAGCTTTGTCCCAGTGCATGAGGCTTTCCATATTTCAATCTTCCATAAAACTCATAGTTTCTTCTTCCTTCTCCTGCCCTAGAAGAAGAGGCTGCAGCTTCCCATGGGCCCCAGGTTCTCCAGATATTTCTCTTTCCCAACAACTGCTACAAATAGCACCTAAGATGAGCAGCACCTGGAGCCCAAGTAGATCTTTTTTGGTACACGGCCACCTTTTGCCTGCCTCAAAAAAAAGTACCACATCACTTTCCAGGAACACAGCTCTCAGAGATCAAGGCAATCATATAGCTGCTGATTTTTCACCCATGAGATCCAGTCTGTACCCAGCAACACCACAGGTGTTCATCATTATCTGCTAGCCTCCACAGTTCTACACAGTTCTACTTCAGCAAATAGCTGAAGACATCATTCTGGGCAGCAGGGACAGGCAATGAAAAGCCTTTTGGCATGCTTAAAGAGGAGCAAGGAAGTCAGTGCGGGTGGAGGTAGTGAAGAAGGGGAGGAAATGAGGTCAGGGAGGCCTGCAGGACTCAGATCATGGGCCACGTGGTCCACGTTAGAAACTGGATTTGTTCTGTGTACAATGGGAAGACATGGAAAATTGAGAGCAGTGGAGGACACAATCAAATTTACACTTTCTAAATAATGGTTCTGGCTGCTATGTGGAGGATAAACTAGAAGAGACAGGAATATTAAAATGAGAGAGACCACTTAGGGAGTCATTATGGTAATCCAGGCAGGAAATGGTAGTGTCAGGCGAGTGTATTCTCATCATAACAAAGATTTGAAGTGATGGACATTAAAGCCCTCGGCACACCACAGCTCTTGGGTCTTGGACAGACCGTGTTATAGCTCTCAGGTATTGAACAGACTGTGTTATAGCTTTTAGACAGATCAGTGTTACAGCTCCATGTTACAGCTCTATTTTATTTAGAAAATAGAGGGAAAATCCATCCTCGAGGTGTGAGGGCATGCCAACCCAAAGATGCGAAGAGAAGAAAGTGGGGGAGCGTGCGAGCATGCAGAAGAGAGAGAGAAACCTGGCCCTTTGGCTCCTCATTTTGTATGTCTTTTCCTCCCCCCGGCCCTGCCCTATGTAAATTGGGCTAGCCAGGAGTGCTGTTTGTTCTACCTGAGGTCCTCACTCCGGTCCTCGGACCTTCCTTTGTTCTATTTTCACTGGCTTTTCCCTTCCTCGTCTTTTAGCCACTGCCATTTTGGACTCCTGTTTCCTATTCTAACTACCTAACAGTAGCAATAATCAATTATATTCCCTATATAAAACCTGGGTAAACTTTGTGATTTAAAAATTCACATACCTACTCATCCTATTTTTAAAAAGTAATAACTACTTGTAATATCTTATCTTTGTTTATTGCATTTCATTCTATATAATCTACATATTACCTTACTCTCCATGAACTCAGTCTCTCCCTAAAACAGAACAATATCAGAGAACAAACTATTGCTTTTATTTTCACAAGTTCAAAGAAATAAAATAATATGCTAAAATCATACTTCTCCTATGACCTTTCCGCTGTGTTTTTTTTTAATTAATCTCCTACAATAGGTTTTAAGTTATTATCATTATTCTAGCACTATGAGAAGTGTAAAGAAGCATGAGATATTGTTTTGGACATATGCCTCCAGCCCAAAACATAGGCATAGATCTTTAAATAAGAGTATATGGCTTTGTGTGAGTGAATGTCATATCAATGTTATAAAAAATAGGTGGCCATTGATCTTAAATCTTGAGACTGTGCAGTAAAGGTTGGTACTTTACCATTTAAAATTCTACATTTCCAAAAATATGATAAGTAGTAAAAGGCAAAAACAAAATGCTATTTAAAATATATATGACAGGAAAAAATTATTCCTCTTATGTATAAAGAGCTCTTACAAATCAATAGGAAAAATATGAGCTGCCCAGTTTAAAAAATTGGCAAGTCATAAAAGAAGAAAAGAAAGAACATTAGATATATGTATGGTTGAGGGACTGGGGTGGGGAATTAACCTGAGTGGTAATAAAAGAAATTTAAACAACAATGAAATATTATTTTCTACCAATCAAACTGATCTTTTTATAATGGAAATATCCAGGGTTGACAAGGGTTTAGGAAAAAGAGTACTCATATGCTGCTCGGTTTTTAAGTATACTTATCAAAAGCTTTAAAAGTGTATTTCTGTGGCATAAAGTCTTCTTCTAAGAATCAATTCTGTGGAAACAATTATTGGTGGATGTAATGGTTTGATATCAAATATCAAGATATATACTAGTCTGTGTCCAGTAGGAAACAGATTATATAAATTAAGATAATTCAAGGAGGATTTGGTTACAAGAGTAAGAGAGTTGCAAGACAGGGCACAGGAATCATGGGCTAGCAGCTGCAAGGTTATCACAACCATGGGTCTGCAGAGATGGGAAGCAAGTGTTCTCAGTTATGTCAGACTTTTGCAGCCCCATAGCCTACTACGCTCCTCTGTCCATGGAATTTTCTAGGCAAGAATACTGGGGTAGACTGCCATTTCCTCCTCAGGGAATCTTCCTGACCCAAGGATGGAACCCACATCTCCTGCATTGGCAGGCAGATTCTTTGCCACTGAGCCACCAGGAAGCCAAGATGGAAAGAGGGGAATGTTAATGAGGAGGGAACAACATTCTTGAGCTAGAGAAAAATAGTGACCTTCTAGCAAGAGACACAAGTAGTTTGAAGCACTCTTACAGGGAGAGCCATCTCTCCCAGGAGAGCCAGGGCCAAACCAGTCAGAATCAGAGGACATGAGAGCTGACCGGCTAATCAGTCCATAGCAGTCAGCTTCTCGGAGTTGAAGAGGAGGCAAGGAAGTAGGAGCAGAGGAAAACGTCCAGCAGATAAGCAATATTTAAACTAGTAAAAACCTGGAAACAGTAAACATTCTCAAATAATATAGGATGAGTTAAATAAACTCATGTATATCCATACAATGAAAAACTATCTAGATACTTCAAATGTTCTTGTGGAGATATAGACATTGATGGATAAGGTATCCATGTGATATTGTCAACTGGAGCAGATTTTAAAAGATCACAAAATTGTATAACCACAGTTTGGTTTGAGAGTAAAACAAAACTTAAGCTCGTGTGTGTACGTGTACATATATATCTTACTGCGTATAGTGTAACTACTTATAATTTTGAGAAAGCACAGATTTGTGTTAATGTAATACTTCTTTTTGAACTTTATTTTCCAGAGCAGTTTAAAGTTCATGACAAAATTGAAAGGAAGATGCAGAGATATCCCATATATCTCCTGCCCTCACGCACATGTAGCTTTCCCCATTATCAACATCCCTTACCAGAGTGGCGCATTTGTTACAATTCATGAACCTACAGTACCACATCTTAATCACAAAAATTCCGTGGCTTACCTTAAATTTCACTTTTGGTGTTGTATATTCTATGGGTTTGCACAAATGTATAATGACATGTGTTCATCATTATAGTATCATACAGAGTACTATTGCCCTAAAAATCTGGTGCTCTGCCTATTCACCTTCCCCTCCTTTCCTAAAGTGCAGTTTTCAAATACATGGTCTTTTTACATACCCCTGTTTAGTTCAACATAATTAAACAAAATCACATATTAATCATTATTGCTCCTCATTCCCATAGACCCTGTGGATGTCTCTAGAAGGTATTTGCAGAAAGGAGAATGGTTTGCACTTCATCCTCTGAGGGTGGATAGAAGCCCTGCCTCAGAACTGTGCCTTAAAGCACAGAGATAATTGATATAGAGGCCAGGCAGTTTCACAGTCATCTTGTTTAGAAATGTAAGAATACAAGTGCAAAGGACTTTAAATTTCAAGCCTATAGACAGCATGTTAAAGAGCAAAGACATCCCTTTGCCAGCAAAGATCTGTATAATCAAAGCTATGGTTTTTCCAGTAGTCATGTATGGATATAAGAACAGGACCATAGAGAAGGCTGAGCGCTGAAGAATTGATGCCTTCAAATTGTGGTGAAGACGCTTGAAAGTCCCTTGGATAGCAAGGAGATCAAACCAGTCAATCCTAAAGGAAATCAACCCTGAATGTTCATTGGAAGAACTAATACTGAAGCTCCAACACTTTGGCCACCTGATGCAAAGAACCAACTCATTGGAAAAGACCCTGATTCTGGAGAAGAGGGTGGCAGAGGATGAGATGGTTAGATAGCATCTCCAACTCAGTGGACATGAATCTGAGAAACTCTGGGAGATAGTGAAGGACAGGGAAGCCTGACATGCTGCAGTCCAAGGCGTCACAAAGAGTCAGGCATGACTTAGCGACTGAACAACAACAAACAGTTGAAACTGTCAACACAAAGATTTTAAAACAACACAGTTTGCACAGCTCCTAGGAATAAGTCACCTGAGGACATTTTGATAGAACAATGTTGTAGGTATTGGGTTTTTTTTGTTTTTGTAAAATTAAGGAAAATGATTCCAAAGAATTGTGCGTTATCAGAGATTTTAAATACAAATTAATCTGTTTTTAAAGGTAGGTGACTTCTATAACTTGTATTTACAATTATTAGTAAATAAACAAGGCAGCTGGAGAGATTACATTAACTCTCTCTTTTTATCCATTTAAGTAGTATTCCTCGGTTCCTGTGAACTATGAAATGTTGATCCTATGAACTTTAGTTTTACCTATCAACAAAAAAAGTTTGGGGATCGAAAGGAAAGTTCATCCCTTCTGTACCCGGAATTAGAAAGGTGTTGATAAAGGAGATAGCACTTTGATTTAGGACTAAAACTTACCATTTGTCTTGGGCTAACTGGGAACTAGGTTCAGTGCTAAATGTTCAATACATCGTATCTTAATAAGTATCATTTTCCTAATCTCACAGATGAGAAACTGAAAATCAGAGACGTGAAATAACTTACCAGAAGTCACACAAGTTATGTTTGGGGCTAGGACTCAAAACCAGGTCTCTTGGATATATAGCTCGCATCCTTAAACATTGCCTGAAATTATGTGTATATTTTTCACAACTATGGAAAAGACTTTCCTTTTTCATTTTCTATGCCATTGTTTATCAAACTTTAGTGTACATAAAAATCATCAGTGATGTTTTCTATCTCATATACAGGGTTATTGTTACCATCTTTCTAAATTCCATATATATGCGTTAGTATACTGTATTGGTGTTTTTCTTTCTGGCTTACTTCACTCTGTATAATAGGCTCCAGTTTCATCCACCTCATTAGAACTGATTCAAATATATGGCAAAACGAATACAATATTGTAAAGGTAAAAAATAAAATATAATAAAAATAAGAATCATCAGTGATGTTTGATAAGAATTTTCTTGTCCAGCTTTCAGAAATTATGATTTAATAAGTTCAGAGTGACCCAAGTTTCTGTCTTATTATCCAGCACCCTACAGGTGGTCTGAAGTTCAATCACTGTCTTTTTCTCTAAGAACAAGCCCTTCTTTCAGCTTCTCTCATAAAAATAACTTCCTTCATGGATTCATTTCTATTCCTCTTAAGCAGATTCAGTTTGACAGCCCTCTGTGATTATCTCTTTTACATACTCTATATTTTTAATTATCATTTTATATCATAACTTTGTTTAAATGTCTGCTTTCTCCACCTAACTATGAGATCTGTGAAGACAACACAGTCTAAAGACAGTGAGTGGGTTAGATTCTCACTGCAACCCAAAGAATGTAGTAATGTAGAGCTAAAAAACAAAACAGAAGAAAACCTTCATGGCATAAATATGTCTAATGCTGTAGAATTGGATTAAGTGTAAAAAGAAGGTTTCAGAAGAGTAGGTATATTGGGATATCATCTCTATGAGTTAATTTATCCAAAGAAAATGAAAACACTATTTGAAAATATATGTGTATTCCAATGTTTATAGTAGCATTGTTTACATTAACTGAGAAATGAAAGCAACTTAAGTGTCCATCAACAGATGAATGGATAAAGAAGATGTGGTATATAGGCAATGGAATATTACTTAGCTGCAGAAAAGAATGAAATTTTACCATTTGTGACAGCATGGATAGAACTGGAGGATATTATGCTTAGTGAAATAAGTCAAAGAAAAACAAATACTGTATGTTTTCACTTATATGTGGAAGCTAAAGAGTGAAACAAATGAACAAATATAGCAAGACATAAAGGACTCACAGGTACAGAGAACACACTAGTGGTTGCCGAAGGGCAGAAGGGTTGGAGGAGGAGAAAATAGGTAAAGGCCACTAAGAGGTACAAACTGATAGGTATGAAGTATGTATAAAATGTACAGCACAGGACATATAGCCAACATTTTATAATAGTTGTATATGGAGTAAGTTTTATAATGATAATAAATTACTACAGTGGTAAAGAGTCTGTCTGCCAATGCAGGAGACGCAAGAGACATTGGCTTGATCCCTGGGTCAGGAAGATGCCCTGGAGGAGGAAATGGCAACCACTCCAATATTCTTGCTGGGAAAATTCCATGGACAGAGGAGCCTGGTGGCTACCGTCCATGGGGTCACAAAGAGTCAGACACAACTGGTCAACTGAGCATCCACAATGTCAGAAACTAATATCACATTGTAAGTCAATTATACTTCGATTTAAAAAAGAAAAGAAAAAGAGGTAAAAAAAAAAAAAAAAAAGTAAATCATACCAAAGAATAATTGGTGATTGAACTGGCTACTAATTTTGCAGCCAAAATGACCCCAATTTGAGACACTATTTTTATTCCATAAATCAGTATAGAGTAAATGCCATGAAAAGTACAGTTCAGTTATTTTCATTGATGTCAGAATGTGGCTCAGTGCTATGAATGGGATACTTTATAAATAACTTTGGGAGTGATGAACCTCTCGTTCCTGGAAAGGTACAAATCAAAGCTGAAGGATGGCTACTTAGGTGTTCTGAAAGGGACTCGATGCTTAGGTTGGAAGATGGACTAGGTACTTTTATATGTGCTGTTTTTTATTAACATTTTAAAAGAGAATCAACATTCTGTTGTTTAGCAGTAGTCAGTTTATTTATTATGGGTGTGAAATTGAGGAGAGATGTGAAGGAAGGAGTATACACTTTGGAGGCATGCAGACCCAGGTCTGATTTCTAGATC
This sequence comes from Bos grunniens, assembly GCF_055505025.1. Taxonomy (NCBI): domain Eukaryota; kingdom Metazoa; phylum Chordata; class Mammalia; order Artiodactyla; family Bovidae; genus Bos; species Bos grunniens. The sequence continues at coordinate 35,739,705 of NC_141167.1, read as the reverse complement.
TCTACCTATTATCAGTTTATCAATGAGCAATTTACTTAACTTCTCTGGTGTTTTGTTTTCACATCTGTGCAATGACGATCATAACACCTGCCTTTCAAGATTATTAGTAAAACATGAAAAATGTATATGAATTTATACACAGTGGTTGACACATGAAATAAGAATTTAGGGCATGTTAGCTAGCATAATTAAATGATGAAGAAAGGATTTGGGCATAGGTTGGGAATTAATGTACTTTAAAAATCTTTCTGAAGACTAAACATCAATGATGATAATATATGGATGGCTCCATGGCGTTAAAGAGTCAAAAAACCCTCACACTCCATTACAACAACATCTTCTAAGTTAGCACTAGCTTTACATTTCAGCTTCCCCATGGAGTTTAGTGAGATTTTCAGCTGCACTCCCCTCCCGTCGCATTTTATTTTTTATTTTGTTGTTGTCTTTTTAAAAGAGAAAAGTCTGGTTGTGACGATTATCTGTTATTACTTCCAAATAAGAACATGCTTTCATTTACTGAAATTAGATCCCCATTCACTATGTTGGCACACTCTGGGCTGTCTCCTCCAGAGGGCTGGAGGCCTGTTAGATGGTACTCAGTTGGAAACTGGCAGCACTGAGTCTCTGCCAAGGCTGGCAGACCTTTAACGTGGCATCTGGTGACCTTTTTGCTGAGCCCCCTGGGTCCTCCATTTGCGATTTGATGTTCTCAGCAGGGGTGTAATCCAAATCAAATGTGAGATCTGGTGAGATGGGGTTGCAGGGGAGGTGGGGCCAGTGTGGGATCTGTACATTGCTTTGGGCAGAGGATGCTGCTAGATAACCCTTGCCATGTTTCTTTCTAATCCTGAGAGTCTGAACTCTAATAGAGGGTAGCACTAAAGTTTAATCCTGAGACTCTGAGCTCTAATAAAAGACTGGTTTGTAGGAAGAGCCCAACGTGAAAGGGAACAATTGGACAATTTTGTCCTCATTTATTTATCATCCAGCCATACTGTCATTCTCCCTAATTGCTGTAGTTCCCAGATGACACTAAACTCTTCACAGCACCCCTGAGAGCAGCAGCTGAGGTTAGAAGTACATATGAGGAAGCTAGCTGTGTCTTGTTTCCAAGATAGTATTGATGGCATTGTTTTTCCCTTTTTCTGAAATGGCAAATTTCTATTTTCAACAGTGCAGGTAGATAGCACACAAGCCTAGAAGAAAGAACTGTGGATTTGTGAACAACATATCAACCAACGCGTGTTGACAAATTGTGCTAACAGCAGACACATGCCATTTCTCAGCTGGGGAGTCTTTTTCATGATAAATTGAAAGTGTTATGCATGTTGTTGTTTTTTTAAAGCAGCTTTTACTTTAAACAGATTTAACAGATTATTTTTAATTTTACATACACTATGGCTGTTTTAACAGACAGGCAGTTATATTTCATAGTTCTCAGGCAATTTTATCCTAAGACTGCCCACAAAAGGATTTTAAAGGTCATGAAAGCAAAAATGATTTAACTCTCCTTGTCTTCATCCAGAAGAGTTAACTGTTTGCCCCATTACCATTTTTGCTTTTAAATCCTGCACTTCCTGCTTGGTGCCTTCTCTAATTTCTGTTTCTCATATATTCCCTAATTTCCACAGACTTTTTTTCCTGACTCTACTGGCACCTGGAACAATCAAGATGCAACCAGGAAGATTTAGATTTAAATCCTGGCTGTACCATTGCAAAGCCAGGTAGAATTAGACAATGATATAAACCCTCTGAACCCAAATTTTTCATCCTAAAATGAGAATAATATGAGCACCTACCTATAGGGCTGATCTAAAGATTAAATAAATGAATGTTTGTAAATGGCTATAATGTGGCTGTCATATACTTGCTCAGTAATACTATTATTTTTGAAACCCCTGCAAAGTATAATTACTTATTTTTCTTAAGAACTTCAAATAGCACTGATTCTCTGTAGCATTCTATTGACATTTATTTATATACCAATTAGGTATACTTCTTGTGGTCTTCCCCTGTGGCTCAGCTGGTTAAGAATCCGCCTGCAATGAGGGAGACCTGGGTTCCATCCCTGGGTTGGGAAGATCCCCTGGAGAAGGGAAAGGCTTCCCACTCCAGGATTCTAGCCTAGAGAATTCCATGGACTGTATAGTCCATGGGGTCGCAAAGAGTTGGGCACAACTGAGTGACTTTTACTTCACTTCACTTAGGTATATTTCATATTATTTATGTAAATCTTATGCCAATTTCTTTTAACACTTTGTAGAAATATACCTATATAATACATAAAGTACACATCATAAGTATACCACTCACTCACTGAATTTTCACAAACATGAAATACCCTTGCAACAGACATCCAGATCAAGAAACGAATTGGTACCACATTCCTAGAAACACCCCTGATGTTCCCTTCTGGACTTTATACCTCCCTGCAAAGGTAACCACTATCCTGACTTCTAGAAACATGTTTATATCAGTTGTTAACTTTATTACTCCTATATTTTTGGATAGCCAAATGAAATTAAGTTTCTTAAGATCAGGGACTGTATATTATATGTCTTCTCTCATTGAAGAACTATATATTAAATATACACTCCCCCAACATTCCCAGTTTACTCTATTGTCATCCAGCTACATCCTATCTGACAAGTCTCCAGCCCTGGATGAAACTGTCTGCCTGCCTTGTATCTCCACGAGGACTGCAGAGCATGCATCCTCTCCAACTGGTGCCACAAAATCCGTGGTCTCCAGCCTTCGAGTGACCACTCGGTTGTGTCCAGCCAACCTTCCTTCTTTGTCTGATCGGCTATCTTTATAGCAGCTATTTCAAGCCATATTCCCTTCAATTCAGACCTGCTACCCCAACATTTCCTTTTTTGAGACCCAACAGGTAGTCAGGAAACCTTGTATGTCAAAGAGAAAATTTAAGCTGTCAGCAATTTGGCCAGTCTCCTGTCACCAAATGTTAAAATTTGCCTACATCCTCACCCATCTTCCTGCTACCTGACCCTGAGGTTTCATTTCTGTCTCTGTCTTCTCAGTGACATTCCATCTCATTTTGTCAGGGTTCATCTTACGTCATCAATGATATCCTCTCCTTTTCCTTGGTCAGTTGGCTCTTCATTTAAATGTGTTAAAGTCCCTACTGTCTTTAGTTTCTTTTATTTAATTTTATTTTTTATTGGAGTATAGTTGATTTATAATGTTGCTCCAATCTCTGCTGTCTAGAGAATGACTCAGCTATATAATATAGACATGTTTATAATGTCTTTTCCATTCTTTTCTGTTCTTTTCCATAATGGTTTATCGCAGGATGTTAAATACAGTTCTCTGTGCTATATTGTAGGCTCTTGTTGCTTATTCTTTCTATATATAATAGTTTATATCTGCTAATCCAACACTCCCAGTCCTTCCCTTCTTTACCCCCTCCCCACTAGTAGCCATAAGTCTGACCTCTATGTTTATTTCTGTTTTGTAGATAAGCTCATTTGTGCCATATTTTAGATTCCACATATAAGTGATATAATATGGTATTTGTTTTTCTCTGCCTGACTTACTTCACTTATGATAATTTCTACTTATATCCATGTGTTGCAAATGGCATTATTTTACTCTTTCTTAAGTCTGAGTAGTATTCCATAGTATATGTATATTACCACATCTTTATCCATTCCTCTGTCAATGGACATCTAGTTTGTTTCCATGTTTTGGCTATTACGAATACTGCTGCTATAAACATAGGTGTGCATGTATATTCTTAAATTACAGTTCTCTCCAGGTACATGCCTGGGAGTAGAATTGCTCAGTCATATGGTAACTCTATTTTTAGTTTTTTAGGAAGCCTCCACAATGTTTTCCATAGTGACTGTACCAGTTTGCATCCCCACAAGCAGCGTAAGAAGTTTCCTTTTTCTACACACCCTCTCCAGCATTTGTTATTTGAGATTTATTTAATGATGACCATTCTCATGGGTGTGAGGTGGTATCTCCTTGTAGTTTTGATTTGCATTTCTCTAATAAAGAGCAATGTTGAGCATCTTTTCATGTGCCTATTGACTATCATATGTCTTCTTTGGAGGAATGTCTATTAAGGTCTTCTATCCATTTTTTGATTGGCTTATTTATTTTTTTGTTGAGTTGTATGAGCTATTTGTATATTTTGAAGATAAATATGACGATAACAAAGCCCTATCTGAAACCAACATTGTACTCCAGTCACCCCATTTCTCTCCTCTCCTGAAGCCAAAATTCTTCACAGAGGTCTTTATACTTCCTACCTTTGGTTTCTGATCCCTCCTCTTTTGTCAACCCCCTTCAGTCTAGCGTCTACCTCTATTACCTCAGGGAAATTCCTCATGTCAGGTTTCCTGATGATGTCCTTTTGGTTTAACTCAATGGACACTTTTCAGAACTCACTTTTCTCAACAGCATGTGAGGTGTTGATTATGCCATCTCTCTGGCAACATTCTCTTCACTTTATTGCTAAGATCACACTCTTCTGGTTTTTCTTCTACCTTACTTAGAATTTCTTCCAAGTCTCCTTTTAGGGCTCTTTGCTCTGTAAATGTAGGTGTTCCTCTCAGCTCTTTCCTAAGCCTTCTTTGCTTCTCATGCTGCCATGACTTAAGAGAATTAATGTAAAAAACATACATATGTCAATCTTGGCCTTATTTAAATCAACAAGTGTTGTAGCCATTGTTTTATGCTCAGATTACATGACACACTTTAACATGGGTCCTTTCCACTGCATCAATAATAACAGCTAAAATTTATACAACCTTCTAGGCATAATGCATAGCTATTTTTTAAAATTATTTTTATTGATAATAAAATAATATTTCTTCATGTTAGAAATTTAGAATAATAGTTTTATTATATAGTATAATATGGTATATAGTATAGTATATAATATAGTATAATGTGGGCTTCCCAAGTAGCTCAGTGGTAAAGAATCCACCTTCCAATGCAGGAGATGCTGGTTCAACCCCTGGGTCAAGAAAATCCCCTGGAGAAGGGAATGACTACCTATTCCAGTGTTCTTGCCTGGAGAACTCCATGGACCGAGGAGCCTGGTGGGCTATAGTCTGGGTCACAAAGAGTTGAACATGACTGAATGACTAACAACAGTACACTGCCTGTAGTATAATGTAATATCCTGGCTTCTGTTAGGAGGTTCTTACTGTTTACTTCTGACATATTTCCTTCTACATATATTATGCACTCTCACACAAAGACACATGTATTTATACATGAGTTTATATAGTTGAGATAATTATCTTTTTCATTTATTTGTATAACAAGATATTTTTTCATTAAAATTATTTGTAACTATTTTAATAGCACCATGCATTATCTCATACGAACATAGAATGAAACACTCAACACATCCATCTATTAATAAAGTTTAAAATTTTTCTTTTTCCACATTTTTTACTTAATATAAATTCTTAAAAATTGATTTACTAGGTCAAAAATTTTAGCTTCCTGACTCTTTAATATATTTAGTCCAGTTACCCACTGTAAGAATTCTATTTATTTATGTGACCATGAGCATTTGTATTCTTTATTTCTGAAGAAGTTTTCTATATTTAAAATAATACCATGTAATTGTGACTTATGTCTTTTAGTTACTAAACAAAGTTGCATAATTTGTAGATTTTTGTTTTTATATAAATTTCTTTGAGTCATTCCTACAATTTTTCCCCCTCTATTTAATATTAAAATTAAATGGAGGACTACTGAGAGAAAAAGAAGCCTTCTGGCGAGACAATTAAGGAGAGACACAGAGCAGAACTGAAGCTGGAAAAATGCCTTGACTTTCTTCTTTTTCTAGTTGTAAACACTGAAAATACCTGTTAGACTTTTAAGGAAGAAAGATAAGTAATAACCTTTAGGGTTCATCTTTGAAACTGCTGTTTCTTACAGTAAGGATTTTAGAGCAGATGGATAGATTATAAGAAAGGTAAAGCCTGAGAAAATAACATGGTTTCTCTATGGTAAATGATCCCTAGACAAATAACTAACGTTTACTTCTTCATTCAGTCATGCTAAATTACCAATATTCCCACCACCAGACTAACACCTGCCTTTTCTTATGCCAGCTTAGTGCAGGTGGAGTGTGCCCTGAGTAACAAAGTAAAAACTTGTTTCTTTGCAGCAAGGAGAACCAGAACTTGAAGGCAGAAACTCAAACAGTGCTCCAGAAATCAGTGACTGGTGATGCAAAGCCCATCGGTGGAGACCCACCAGCTCTGACTGATCCCACAGATCATCAAATCAATCATGACCCAGATGATGTGAAAGAGAGCAAGCACCAAGAGAACAACCAGAAACCAGAGGACAATGGGAAGCTCCTAACAGGAGCACTCAGTTGTAGATTTCTGGATGGCAAAGTGAGTAACGAATTCTTAAACTTTTCTTGGTAATTGGCTAGGAAATTCAGTTGGGTTGGAAACATAGACTCACATCAACACATGCTTGTCCTAATGGTAATTAATACATTTTGCATCAAATAGAATCAAAATCATTTTTTAAATCTGAAAATGAATTTTGAGGTCATTCTGTATATTGCATCTTCACTGACTGCTAACTGAATTGGTCAACCTACTCTGTGACTAAATGATAGTTATACAGTGATGCATCATCACTTGTGCAAACTTGGGGTGTGTTAGAGGAGGAGGGTTTGTCTGCTTTAATGTTATAGGAAAAGATAATTTATTTTCAAACCCAATGAAATCATGTTTAGATATCAAAAAATTATCAGCCCTAAACTATCTTGATAGAAATATTAATACATTATCACTGCCCTCTGCTAAGAATCAACCAAACAATCCACAACAGATTAACTTGATAATGCTGAATCTAAATGATTATTAATTTGTAATTAAAAAGCAAGAGTAGCAGCAATAGAAAATTGGACCCAATTAAGACCAACTAATGATTCATTGGTAACAAAGTGCCATTTCAAAAAATTGCTGAAATTGCAATTAAACAAATATATAGAGGAGGAGTTTTGTAGCACCGCCAAGAATGAAGTGACAGTCGGATATTTTAGTAGAATACTGAATTAGAGTCTGCAGTAAACTCTAACATAACTATCTTTAGTTTATAATTTTAATAGCCCTTTCTAAATCACTCAGATGCTCACTAATTTTCAGTCATGAGAATTCATTAGAACTCTGCAAAAATTACAATATGGAGTGGCTACCAGTTCACCAATGGACCTCAGACCATGTTCTGCAAGGTCTCAAACACTGGGGACTTCTCATTTTTCTCCTAAAATTTTTATTGATCCTTCTAACTGTACCATATTATATACTCACGTAGAAATTTTGGAAAATGGAAGAATATAAATAAGAAAAAATAAAATGCAAAGAAAAATAATAGTTTATTTCTTTCTCATCTTTTTTTCATGCATAGATACCAAATACGAATCATCACATATATGTTCTTTGTCATCCTGGTCTATTCACTTCATATCCAGAATTCTCCCACAGCTTCAAAAAATTCATCCTAAGCATTATGTTTAATGTCCCTGTGAGAGTCATACCCAGAACTAACACTTAGAATTTGCTACGTGCCAGGCACTATTCTAGCTTCCCTGGCGGCTCAGACAGTAAGGAGTCTGCCCTCGGTACAGAAGATCCCAGTTCAATTCCTGGGTCGGGAAGATCCCCTGGAGAAGGGAATGGCAACCCACTCCAGTATTCTTGCTTGGAGAATTCCATGGACAGAGGAGTGGGCTCCGGTCCATGGGGTCACAAAGAGTTGGACACGGCTGAGTGACTCATATCCAGAGGCACTATTCTAAGCTCTTTACATATATTAACTAACCTACTACTCCCAAGCACTCAGTGAGGTAGGAACTTCTATTATCTTCAGATCATAGAAGAAGGAGCTGAAAAACAAAGAAATCAAGTGCTTTGCCCAGGTCATAAGGCTGAGAAGTGGCAGAGCCACAGTTGAGGTCCAGATTCTAGGGCCTTAATCCCCAAACTATATTCATTCGTTTATATGGATATAAAACGTCTCATTTAATCCCTATTGATGGGCATTTAAGTCATTTCTAGTTTTTCTTTTATAAATGAAAGTTTGTTTGACCCTCTCTCTACCCATCTGGGATACAGGGTCTGCATTAGCCACTGTGACAGGCAGAGTGTTCACTAGGTAAGTTGTTCTTGGACCTCCACGGTCTGGATTCTTTACTAGCTCTGCAGTGCCAGAGGGAGACAATTTGTCCCTCCCCTCCCAGGATTCAAGGGGTTTCTTATGGGAGGCTCAGCAGGGCTAACACCCACCCATCAAACACAGCAAGACCTCGTGGGAAGTGTGGGGCCTGACTAATTGGTTCTGTCTGCCGAGTGTAGGATCCTGGCTGGCCAGATGGCAGCCATGGCTGCCTGGTACAGAGACACTCATTACCACCTTGACTAAGTGGTAAGTGGAATCCTGCCACAGTGAAAGAAGTAAACCAATCAGAGCTCCTTCTAGATTCCTGTTCTTCACATATAGATGAAAATAAGCTTTCCTGTCTGGGATGTAGCAGGCAGTCTGGACTGGCTGAATTTGCTCTAAAAGAAAAGTAAACGTGGGTTAAGGACTGGCAAGTGTGAAACTCTGTTCTAAATTACAGGTAAACTCGAAGATAACCCTAGGAAGAGGTAAGTAAAGCTGAAAATGTTAAGAGAAGCAATAGGAAGATATCTTATAAATCAGCAAATACAAACTCTCATTTCACAAATGAATAATAAGAGACCCAGAGAGCTTAAATGATGTTTCAAGATCTCACAGACAGAGCCTGGCTCTTCTCACTGCCAGCCCTAGGATCTTTTGTGTCTTAAATTCTCTCCTTATACATTTTTAAAAATACATATATGCTGTTTACACTGTTTCTCAGAAGTATCACCTCTGCTTTCTCTCAGAAAATAAAAAAGAATCTGTGACTAGCGGCAAACTCAGTAGCACAGTTTCAAAAATAAAATTAAAGTGTGCTTTTTGCATCTGGCAGCATGAGAATGAAAGTGTTAGTGCTTTAATTTTAATAATTATCACAGTTGATTGGTAGTACGTTCCTTTCAAAGCCATTTTGCTTGTTTTGTCTTGCTTTTCCTCCACAACTGCCTGTTCTAGAACTCTGCCACTCCTGCTCACTCAGCCCACTCTAGAGAGACTTTGATTTTTCTTTAAAATGTTTAATGACTATAAACCCTTCAGGTTGCTATTTATACTGATAGGTTATTCAATATAAACTATCAAATGAGTATAGACATTCAGTTTTTAGTGAATCCCTCTCATAATGCCTCCTTTCAATGACCTGATATTAAATATGGCCATGTGGTTAAATTTGTACCCAGGATTTCCTTTGAATCAGGTATGGTGAGGTGACAGATAAAGAGACAACTGCCTTTGAAAGAACTTGTGACTTAGATTTCCCAGGGGAAGCGGGTATGCCACACTGTGCAGGGCCGCATGTGGAAGCACCAAGATCAGGAGGCAGAAGAGTAAGGGAAAAGCACAGGCCACGGCCTTTATTGGGGTTTCCATGGGAAAGGTAATGCGGGCAGGGTTAGCAGATTAGAACTGGCTGGCTTGAACAACTCCAGTGAGTGGGCTTTGGGTAGAGGGGCTATCCCCAGTCTGATATGTGGACCTAGGTTCATTTAGGACAGGGGAAATACTGAGTTGGTATGTGAGTTAGATAAGGGAGGTGGTTAGAGACATAGATTTAGGTTGATTGGTTTGCATATGAAAGATGTGTTTGCAGGCTTACTTTTCCTTTGTCACAAACACCTTTTATCATGCACAAAAGAAAACGTGTCTAACTGCCCATTTATCTATCAAACTTGTGTTAACTGCATAATGATGAAATTAATGTTGAGATAAGCTCTCTTCTTGGGGGATTAAATGACTCAATGACCTCGGGGCTTGAAGTCTTTTGGAATGGGACCATGTTTTAAGAATCAGTTGGCTCACTCATATTTTCCATTTTTTTTCCTCTTTCTCTTCCCCATCCCTTCTGATCCATTTATCTTTGCTTCTTTAAGGTTTCCAACAAGGCAAATGTCTACTGCATCTCTCAACCAACTGGAGACCAGTCCCTGTCCTATATCCATGGCCTCCCCAGGAGAAACTTTAGAGACTGGTCCTTAGAACAGATGGCAAGGAGCAGCTCTGACCAACCCAAGGTGGGAGCTGTTGAGCTGTTTTCTATTGTAGATGAAGGGATATTATTTGTCAACTGTGTATTTTGATGTGGAACAGATAATAAGATGGTCTAAGATAGACTGGTGGATACCACACCTGATATGTCTCATCAGCTTTCCAGGAAACTTCCCTGGGAGCCCACAGGCAAACCTCAAATGTTCCGCATGACCATCGCATCTTCCTTCCCTCTTCCTCCTCCCAGATCCCGGTCTTTAAGATTTATCATTCTAAATTCTCATATAATAAAAAATATATATTTTGTAAAAGACAAATGATATACCTTAAAGAACCTTCTATCAGAGTATGTACTCTGAAATGATTTGCTTCTTTTCTTCACCTGAAGGAAAAGATCTTGAGACGTTACAAACTAATGAATACATCCATATTGAATACTTACTTTCAAGTATAAGTATTCTTCTTATTCGGGACAAGGCCTGAATGTGGAGGCTCTAATACCAACTCAAGCACTCTTCTGCTTCCTTGCATTGGTCTTCAGTCACTTTGGTTTAGAGCCCTGTTAATTTGTTGTTGTTGTTGTTTCAGGATATTGGCCAGAGACCAAGTGGAACAAAAAAAGAAGACACTTTTCTTCTTGCCCTGGTCAGAAGAGAACTCAAGTCTCTTCCTTTGAGTTCTGGCTTATTAGACAAACTTCAGAAAGAGCTGAAGATATTGGATCCTGTCTCTTCAGGATTTCTTCTCCAATCTCAGCTGAGCCACCTCTTCTTAAGGCTTGAAGTCCCTCTGCAGTTGCCAACAGTCAAGATCCTTTGCCAGAGATTTTCTAGGGGGAGCTCTCCTGAAATGGTAGGACCATCTTGCTACTTTATTGAGTTCCCTTTGTTTATTTGACTTGTACCCACCAGAGTAATAGAATCAAAAGGTAAGTTTCTTTCTTGAAAATAACCTTTGCCATTGACCCCTAAGCTACAAAGCCTATTAATAGTCATATGTAGAAATCTCTAGTCAGATAAGACCCAAATAGAAGAAAGATTTAGGTCCTTTGTTGTTGGTGGTGCTCAGTTGCCCAGTCATGTCCGACTCTTTGTGACCCCATGGACTGCAGCACACCAGGCCTCCCTGTCCCCCACCATCTCCCGGAGTTGGCCCAAGTTCATTTCATTGCATCAGTAATGCAGTCCAGCCATCTCATCCTCTAATGCCCTCTTCTCCTTCTGCCCTCAATCTTGCCCAGCATCAGGGACTTTTCCAATGAGTCATCTGTTCACATCAGATGACCATGATACTGGAGCTTCAGCTTCAACATCAGTCCTTCCAGTGAAAATTCAGGGTTGAACTCCCTTAAGATTGACTGGTTTGATCTCCTTGCTGCCCGAGGGACTTTCAGGAATTCAACACCACAGTTCACTGGCATCAATTCTTTGGCATTCTGCCTTCTTTATGGTCCAGCTCTCACAACTGCACATGACCACTGGGAAGACCATAGCCTTGACTATAAGGACCTTTGTCGGCAGAGCAGTGTCTCTGCTTTTCAACACACTGTCTAGGTGTGTCATTGCTTTCCTGTCAGAAAGCTATCATCTTCTGATTTCATGGCTTCAGTCACTGTCTGCAGTGATTTTGGAGCCCAAGAAGAGAAAATCTGTCACGACTTCCACTTTTTCCCCTTCTATTTGCCATGCAGTAATGGGGCTGGATGCCATGATCTTAGTTTGTTTGTTTGTTTTTCCCTAATATTTAGTCTTAAGCTAGCTCTTTCACTCTTCTCCTTCACCCTCATCAAGAGGCTCTTTAGTTCCTCTTCACTTTCTGCCATAAGAGTGGTATCATCTGCATATCTGAGATTGTTGATGTTTCTCCTGCCTATCTTGATTCCATCTTGTAATTTATCCAGTCTGGCATTTCTCATGATGTGCTCAGCATATAGGTTAAACAAACAGGGTAACAACAGACAGCCCTGTCATACTCCTTTCTTGATCTTGAACCAGTTGTTCCATACAGGGTTCTAACTTCTTGACCCGCATACAGGTTTCTCAGGAGACAGGTAAGATGGTCTGGTATTCCCATCTCTCTAAGAGCTTTCCACAGTTTGTCATGATCCACAGAGTTAAAGGCTTTAGCATAGTTGATGAAACAGAGATAGATGTTTTTGCTGAAATTCCCTTGCTTTCTGTATAATCCAGTGAATTTTAGCAATTTGATCTCTAGTTCCTCTTCCTTTTCTAAACCCAGCTTGGACATCTGGAAGTTCTTGGTTCACATAATGCTGAAGCCTAGCATCCAAGACAGTACCACCATGTACCACCAGCGGGGTTAGCCCTGTTTAATTTCTCTTTAAAAGGTTCCCTGTCCCAGATTTCATTGTCTGCTCTTAACACCATTGGAATAGTTAGAGATTCAAGATAACAGGTCTGTTTACAAGCTAATTGGTCTATAAGCTCTGAGGTTAGAATGGAGAACTTGATAAAGATGTATCATGACAGTTCCTAGAGATTTAGAGATAGCAGGCATCTTTGAAATATGGCTCATCACCATCATTTTACTAATTAGGAAACTGAAACCCAGAGGATCAAGGAATTTCCTCAGGATACTCAGAGAATTAATGGCAGACCCAGGGCAGAGATAAAGATTCCCCAAAGATAAGGCCAGGGTTCTTTTTCTGAGCATTGCACTTCCTGAGTTCACACTGTAAGTGAATACACAGCATAGTCCAAGTGTAACAGAATTCTGGGAGTGAGAAGACAATATCCTAAAATAGGAAGAAACAATAGCAATGGAAAAATCATAAATGAACATGTGTTGATGGAAAATCAGGCCAAAACCAATCTCATAAGGCTAACGTGAAGATTTAGTAATATAATAAATGCAAATGACCTGGCCTCATGTTTAACATTTAGTAGGTTCTATCTCTTGCCCACTCCTAACCTGCAAAAATAGAATTAATTTTATATTTATGAAAAGTATTTAGCAATACAATGTCAATCTGTTAGTGCAACCTTTATGAATCTTTAATTCAAGTCAATTCTCCCGCCTGAGTCCTAGTTTCTATCAGGACCTTATCTGGCTTCCCTTCCCCACTGCTACCCACCTCCACTATGCTGGAGTTGTCTGCCCATCAGAGTCCCTAGAATAATCATCCAGTCAAGCAATGGAAATGGATGACATTCTTTTAGTCTTTTCCTATGTAAAAAAAAAAGAAAGTCTTAAGTTTTTCACTTAGGTAAATAAAGCCTTGCCCCCAAGTAATCTGACTTTATCTTTTGAATATATCTAAATATAAGTATATAATATATATAATAAATATATGAGACTTGTGAGAGAGAGAGAAGGTAGAGGCTAGGTCATGCTGTTGTAACAAAGAGCCCCAAAGTCTCAGTGGCTTAAAAGAATGAAAGCTTATTTTTCATAATGAGTCCTGCCTAGGCTCTTCTCAGTACCATCATCATCTTAGCTCCAAATCCAGGCTGGTGAAGCATCCACTCTGGAGTATTAGTGGATGTGATAGCAGAGGGGATAAAGAGATATTTGGGTGGGGGTGGGGTTCATGTCAGCAGTTTAATCCTCAGCCCAGAAGTAGTGCAGGTCACTTATGCTCTCAACTCATTGGCCAGAACTGATCATGACCCTACTTAACCATGAAACAACCAGCAAGTATCATTTTACCACATGTCCAGAAGGGAAAATAAAAGGAATTGTTGGACAAAAAAAAAAAAAGCACTAGTAATTACTATAATATATTTTAAAATGTTTTTAAATTTTTCAATGCTAAAAATTTTTCCAAATACATTTTATCTCAACAAAGGTCCATCTAGTCAAGGCTATGGTTTTTCCAGTGGTCATGTATGGATGCGAGAGTTGGACTGTGAAGAAAGCTGAGCACCGAAGAATTGATGCTTTTGAACTGTGGTGTTGGAGAAGACTCTTGAGAGTCCCTTGGACTGCAAGGAGATCCAATCAGTCCATCCTAAAGGAGATCAGTCCTGGGTGTTCATTGGAAGGACTGATGCTAAAGCTGAAACTCCAATACTTTGGCCACCTAATGCAAAGAGTTGACTCATTGGAAAAGACCCTGATGCTGGGAGGGATTGAGGGTAGGAGGAGAAGGAGATAACAGAGGATGAGATGGCTGGAAGGCATCACCGACTTGATGCACATGAGTTTGGGTGAACTCCAGGAGTTGGTGATGGACAGGGAGGCCTGGCGTACTGTGATTCATGGGGTCACAAAGAGTCGGACACAACTGAGCAACTGAACTGAACTGACATTTTATCTCAGCAGGTATCTTCTTTCCCCTAAGTGTAAATTAAATGAGGATATTCTCTTTGATATTTAATTTTCAGGTGAATTATGAAAAGCTACTCTGGTTTTTAAAAGTTGCAGCTTCAGAAGATACAGAGCAAAACAAAGGAGTTGAGGACAGCAACGTAAAAGAAACTCAGAGTAGTAGCCATCAAAGGTACTTTTCTCCCTATTTATGGGCATAGTGTGTATAGACTTCAAGAGCTGGCAGGGATCTTGGAAGTAATACATTTGAAAACTTCACCCAGTGCAAAATCACTTTACTCTTTACCAATGCTTTGCCTTTTGCTTATAGTTTTCTTTTCTCCTTCCTGTGCAGGCATGCATACAAAGTTATTTGCAACAATGCGTCTTTTTTATGAGATTGCCATGTGAAAATGAAAAACCTCGTTATGAAATAATAAATGAATGTGTACCGGGCAGAGTTCCTGTCCACATGGTGTTATTCCAGAAATACGTTCAGACAGTGAACTCCTGGGTTACGAGCACTAGCAGAAAAAGGTTTGAGGTACAGAAATCAGTAATTCCTTCATATAATCTCAAAGGAAAGAAAGAACCCAACATAAATATAGGACGTGAGGAACAGCATTAGAGATGAGACACAGTAAAGCATGATAGTCTATATTCTCCACAAAAAATGACAAAATGCAGTGGTTAGGAGCTTAACTTCTATTGACAGAAACCTAGACTCAATTCCTGTTTCTGCCCATTAGTGACTCTGTAAACTTGGGCTGTTCACTTACCCTCTCTGTGCTTCCATTCTCCAGCTGTTAAATGCAAACAATGATAGATTTCCCTTCACTTTATAGATTTGTAAGAGGAACTGAGTTAGTCAATGCATAGTTCTTAAAAATGGTACATGATAGGGCTTGTTACTATTTTGAAACTATCCCTGGAGGTTCAGATGGTAAAGAAACTGCCTACACTGCTGGAGACCTAGGTTAGATCCCTGGGTCAGAAAGATCCCCTGGAGAAGGGAATGGCTACCCACTCCAGTATTCTTGCCGGGAGAATTCCATGGACAGAGGAGCCTGGCAGGCTATAGCCCATGGGGTTGCAAAGAGTCAAATACAACTGAGCAACTAATACTACTATTACTACTACCAGAAAACATCCTTTCCAGTTCCAAATAATGTGACATAGTGAGCCATGGCACTGAAGTATGTCACTTCACTCTAGGAAAAAGGCAGGGTTTCCTATAAAATTGTCCTTGGACCAAGTGACAGACTTAATTCCATTCTACAATGTGCAATGTGGCCTTTTTGATTGCATTACTTCATTCTACATGCATCCATCGAATGCCAGCTGTTAGCCAGGCACACTTTGCTGAGCACAGTGAATTCAGAGATTGGCAAGGCTCAATCTCTCCCTCAAGGGCTAACAGTCCAAAGAAAGTGATGCTGCCATATGGGTACACCAGTCAACTATCACTTGGAGCAACTTCCCTGCTGAGAACCATAAATCCCTAGCAATATTTAATAATCAGCAGCCATACTTCATATAGTAGAGATAGTGAGATTTGCAACCTGAGAAGTAGGAGATGATGCATCAGAACAAATGGCCACTTACTGGCAGATATGGGTCTCATGAATCCTAGACAGGAAGTCTTTCCTGAGCCCTAGACTAGGTTATATCTCTTTGCTGTATAACCTCATAGCCCTTTCTTTTTATAGGAGTCGTTGTGCTTGTAATTACTTCTTTGACATTTGAGGTGAGGAATAGTGTCTTTCCTGGCCAACTCAGTGTCCAGCATAGTTCTAGCATAGTTCCTGGCACACGGGAGATGCTCAATAAATATCTGTGGAATGTCATCGGCACCTCCAATTATCCAAAGAGCTTGCATTATTTCACTTGCAGGAACATTTGGATATCTACTATATAAAAAAGGTCCATAAAGATATCATTTTGAATTCATCAGAGAAGGTGCTGCTCTATATAAACCAGACAGTGTGTTTGCGGAAGTGCAGGACTGATGGCCTGCAATGAATCCAGGCTCTTTACTAATTAATGTACAGCTCAGAAAAAGTCCCTCCCATGTTCTGTCAGGTAGAGCTTTATGTGGGACAGCTCTATGATGTTTAAAATGCCTCCAGCATCACCAGTGGCAACAGCTTTCATCACCTAAGTGGGACCAGATGAAGTAAACTCCTGCAGAAGGTTTTTCTATGAAATCCACCAGCTGCAGTAAATGGGCTCCATATAAAACCTCCCATTCAGTACTCCGTGTACTGAGCCGAGGGCCAAAGTCTTTCTTATGAATTCCTTCCTACAGAAACTGGTGTTACAAGAAAAGGAAAGAGGAAGGAAACCTGATTCAAATCTGGAACAGATTTGCCAATCTGTACAAGATCCACAGATATATGTGCAAAACAGACTCGGCCCACATCTTACGGTACAGTTTACAAGGGAGGTCAGACAGAAAACAACAGCTAAAAGAATCAGGAAGCAATCGCAACTTGAGGGAAACTTATTACAGGAAAAGAACAAATAAATTTGAAAGAGTTTCTCAAGCAGGGGGTTCAGGAGCACTAGGGGGGCTGACTGTGAACCTCAGTTCCCAGTGCCTCACTCAGGGACATCATATTGGCAACTGGAAACTGACCACGGTGGGAGTTTTTGCACCATAAAATTTAGTAAGGCTGCAGATTACAGCTTTATCTTAGAGAGCTGGTCATTAATGATTTACCAGCATACCACTGAAAGGAAACTGATTTACATGAATGGAGTTTGGGGGATATCATAGAATGTCTGTCTAGAGAAGTGGAACTTAAGTTGAAACAGAGGAAACAGGAAAAGCTTCACTCTGAAGGAGATAGCACAGCTTGGATCTGGAAGAACATATACACTGGAATGTTAAATGAATAAACACCCCAAAGTAGTTTCATAAAATAAATGGCTATAATACTTTATCACCTTGTTTTCACCAATCATTTAAAGAAACAACAAACAGATACACCATCTTAGTAACTACATACATTTGGATGCCAGACAGTAAATAAATAATTGTTCCCAAAACTTTTCTGGGTTTTCCAGACTCAAAGAGCAGAGTCAAGGATAATGAAGGAGGTTTACCTGGTTCAAGATTTCCTTCTAGATAGCTTCCCTGACTACAGGGATCTGGTAGGATCTGCTTTGCTTGTGGCAATGGACAGTTTGGGAATTTGCTATCAAATTGCTATTGATATTTGCTATCAATAGTTATCTGGACTTAAGAAAAGTGTTAATAAGATTGAATAGGTAAGTAAACTGCTATGGTCAATTCTAAGTTTCCCTCATCTGGAAAAAAATTAGTGGATTACAAGTTGTAGTCTATGATCTAGTTGAATGGATTCGTACCTCTGAGAGAAGAGACTGTGGGACTCAGTAGAATAGAACAAACTTTAGTTGACCTGTGCAGTCTCCTCATGCAGTCCCGTGATGAGGTTACCCAGATTTAGAAGGCCTTGCTGGGTGGGTTCTCTGGTTCCACAGTGTATGGCAGGGGTAAAAGATCGGGTATGAAAACACACAGCAGCTTTGAGTAAATTGTCTTTTCACAGCCTTTCTCCTGCTTCTCCAAGCAGTATCGCCCCTCAAGACTACAACTCACAGTCAGAAGTGAACGAGAGCCTGTTGGAAATCCTGAAGATGGCACTGAGGGCAACCAAGGCCAAACTCAACATAGAGAAACTCAACCTGAGTTTTCGAAAAGAAGATCGCTCATTCTCTGGCTGTCTACCCCCACCCAAGGTAACCTAAATTAGATTTCAGATTCATTCATCTCCAGAAGGCTATCTTGGGGCACTGGGTCTATAGTAAGAAGGCACAGTTCACTAAGAATAAACATACTGAGATCCATAACTGGCTAGCTTTGAAAGTAGGAGTGCATATATACTAATTATGTAGGTCCTAGGAAAATTTAAACTATGTAAGTTCAGTATTTATTATGTAAGTCTAATAATCACTTCCCAAATTTTAATCAACTAAGAGGAAAATAATGAGCTAAAGAAAACAGAATGTTTACGGTAAAGATTTCCATTTCCTGTTTTTACTTCTAATTTCTTATGTAATAAATTGGCCATCTCTTTCGAGAAGGAAATGGCAACCCACTCCAGTACTCTTGCCTTGAAAATGCCATGGACAGAGGAGCTTGGTGCAGGCTACTGTCCATGGGGTTGCAAACAGTCGGGCATGACTAAGCGACTTCACTTTCTTTCTTTCTTTGGAAATCAAGCCATTTCTTGTTTAATAGAAACTTTAAAATGAGGGCTTCCCTGGGGGCTCAGTGGTAAAGAATCTACCTTCAGCCAATGCAGAAGACCTGAGCTTGATCCCTGGTCCAGGAGGATCCCACATCCCCAAGCCCATGTACCACAACGACTGAGCCTGTGCTTTAGAGCCCAAGAGCCGCCACTACTGAGCCAACGTCCAGCAACTACTGAAGCCCCATGCCCTAGAGCCCGTGCCCTGCAACAAGAGAAGCCACTGTGATGAGGAGCCTGCACAGCACAGTGAAGAGTGGCCCGCCCTCACCACAGCTAAGAAAGCCCACGCAAAAGCAATGAAGACCAAGCACAGCCAAAAATAAATCAATACAATTATATTTAAAATAAAGTTTAAAGTGATTAAAAGACACTGAAATAAAAATTCAAATTAAAAAAAAAGCCCAGTTTTGATCTGTGTTCTGCCTGTGGATTACATTTCACAATTAACTTATTTTCTGCGCTCAAGAGAAAAAAAAAACAAGAGTAAAGAATTGTGAAATATGCTGAATTGGTCCAGGAATTACTTACACTGGGCTATGTTTTATGCTAACAATAGACAGTATGACAATATCTAAATAATATTTCACAGTGGAAAACAAATATTTTTTCCAAAGCTAAGTGTTCATGTATCACATCCTCTACCAGCTTCCGGTGAGGTCACCAGGCAGTACTCTGTTCTTTAGGGACACCAAATTGTAGGAACTGATGTGGTTTATTGCTGATAGAGATTAGCAATGCTGTTTTGGAGCATTAATTAACTGGATAGATATGTTTCATAAAAAAGGATCCAGAACCATATTAACTCATGTGTTGTATTCACCCAAACAAACTCCAGTCATGAGATTACCTTGCATACAGGCAAAATAATAGTGACCACATTGACTGCAATTCCATTCACAACAACTTGCACCACCAGGCTTTGCTGAGTTCTTCCTAAACTGCCAAACACTGCATTAAATGCTTTACTTATATTTACTCATTGAACATTTACAGGTAAATGGAAGATCTAGGTAGATGTTATAAAACCCATTTAATAAATGAAATAAACAACTGATTCTCAGAGAAGACAACTGAATCTCTCAAGAACCACAGCTAGCAAGAGGCAGAGCCAGGATTCAAATACAGAAGAATACTGGACACTGAGAGACAGAATTGGAACTCCAATAGGCAGATAATAGCTGGAAGATTTTACTGAATCTAGGATACAGGAATTAAAAATCCAGAGGAACAAAAAGGATTGTAATTTATAGGGGAAAAAAGGTCCTGAAGCAAAGATTGGAAAAAGCCTTTCATCCAGGTAAACAGGAGTTAAGAATTGAGAGAGGATTCAAAAAAGCAAGTGATATTTACTAAGAAACCAAGGACACAATATATTGAAAGTGGATTCTTATTCTATGACAAGTAGCTTTCTTTCTTTTTCATTTATATAGTCAACTAACCATGCAAAGACAAAGTCACATGATAGTGTGCATGTGTGCTGTATACATGAATATTAAACATTCAAACATGTTTCACTGGAGGAGAGAACATTACAGGAGATTCCACACATCATAAATGGCCTTTATTGTGTTTTTGAGAAGATCAGCAGAAATTGACTAAGCAGGAACCACTCTTTGTCAGATTAGAAAATACATACCAGTATCAGTGAAGCTTGAATGTTCTCAGATGACACTCATAGAATGGAATATGAATGACTTGAAAATCAAAATAAATTTGCTTAAGCTCTTTGAGTCTCTGATTTTCCATCTGGAAAAAAGTGGGCTCCAAATATCTACCTCCTGTGTCTATTGTGAGGATTAAGTAAGATAAATATGTGAAAGCACTCAGTATACTGTTTGATATGTGAGGCACTCAGGAAATAGGTTTCCCTTCCATATATATATATATATATATATATATATATATATTTTTTTTTTTTTTTTTTTTTTAAATCAGTGTTTGGTGAAATTGTCACTGCAAAATAGTCTAAGGAAGGAGGCTCTTTCCCAGGGTCAAGTGATGGCCACATGGAGTGCTGGCTGTCAGAGCAGGCTCTGAATGTCTTCCCCCAACAGCTGGCCCTGAAAGCTTAAATTTGTGGTTCATATTGAAGAAAATGGGGCACATTTTCCTTGAAGCTGGTCTGCCTCTCATGAGCCATCTGGCATCTCTTAAGACATCTGGAACTCACTCAAAGTATATTACAGTTCCGGGAGGCATGGCAAATAGAACTGTGATTCCCCAGAATGTGAGATAAATTGAGGCCCAATGGACACTGGATATGACATGCAGCAGCAGCTGCACCCCAACATCCTTGTTGCTGGACACAGGACTTCAGAGGCAACTGGGAAAGGCCATATGAATTGTTTCTCTTTTTGATCAATAGTTGTAAAGGGCACAAGGGAGAGGATCTCAGACCTCCTTGAGTTTCTCATGAAACCTATGCACGCTGTATTCAGAGGGGGAGAGGAGCATATCCCCACAGCCAGTATTTCAGAGGGTTCACGGATCACCTGTACCTCCTCAGATAACTTAAAGTTGTTCTGAAGGATGATCTATGGGTCCTATCACTCCAATCAATGGCACTGTCACCAACCTCAAAGAACAGTATAAAAACATATCTGATATCTGTCATCCTCATTCTGTGGACTCGCTCATTCTGTCCCTGTCACATCCTTCATTCAATGATGGCTCAGGAAGGACTCCTGAGGGCAATGTGGACCCACATACATTTATTTGTTAACTTCCCTGACCATTATTCATATCAGGTATGATGGTAAAGAATCTGCCTGCAATGCAGGAGACCTGTGTTTGATCCTTGGGTCAGGAAGATTCCCTGGAGCAGGGAATGGCTACCCTCTCCAGTATTCTTACCTGGAGAATTCCATGGACAGAGGAGCCTGGCGCATACAGTCCACGGGGTCACAAAAGAGTTGGATGATCAACACTTGCACTTTCTCGTCCATGGATTGAATAGGCTGTGGAACCTAAGAAGTTTCCAAGCATAGAGGTTCAGTTTAACACTTTTATACATAATCCATATTCTTTACCTTCTGAACTCCTTTCTGCTCTATAATGCACAGCCCTTCCAAACTACTCCCAGACCTTCCTGCCAGGAGGAACTGCTAGAACACAGGTTACTCTACCTCTAATTACTCTTTGCCTGATGTTCATGCAACCTCCTCAGTATCATCAGGAGGGAATCCCATTACTGAGTGAACAGGGGCTTACGAATGTGAAATTTGTTCCCTTGGCAAGACTACAGCTATGACACTAGTTTACCAAGTGACCAAAACTGTAATACATTCTTCTGCAGTTGGCCAGACTCCTTTTTTGTGTTTAGTTGTTTCTCCATCAGTACACTCTGCCCTAAAATATAAATGATTTATACTAGCCTCAAATCGTTCCCTACTTCCAAACCAGTCACCATCTTTCCGATCAATATGGCATGTTTATTCTTGCATTCAACATACTAATCACACAGTGTGCTCTGGGCAGTGTGATAAGGCATTGAGGACAACACACGATTATGATTTCAGTTTCAGAGTTCTCCAGGAGTTCAGGGAAAAGGTAGTATTTTAAACATGTTACAATTTTGTATGACAAACACATTGGTGGCAGTAACTTTGAACACAAAGAAGGAATAACAACCTAGCCTCACCCAAAAACTCCAGAGGAAATAAAGCAAATACTGCATCTTAGAGGACATGTGAATTTGACAAAGAATTTTGGTAGGGCAGAAGAAAGGACAGGAAAGGTTTTCTAGGTAAAAGGTGCAATGTGAAATGTTACTGGATGGAAGAGAGCATGGCTAGTTCAGGGAATGCTAAACTACTCATATAGGCAGAACACAGTGAGTGCATGGTGACTGGGGTCAGTGGGAGATGCTGCTCAAGTTGATGTTAGAATGGTTGGAGGAACCAGTTTTTGAAGGGTCTTTCTAAGGAATGTGACTTTATCCTGAACTCGAGTGGAATCATTGAAGAATAATAAATAAGTGAATGATATGATCAAATTTGAAATTTGAAAAGAGCACTCTAATAGATATGGAGAATTAGAGACATTGAGAAACTTTAAAAGGCTATTCCAGTAATTCAAGCAAGAAATTATGAGAATTTAAACCAGGAAAGTAGCAGGAGGGATGGA
This sequence comes from Bos grunniens, assembly GCF_055505025.1. NCBI lineage: Eukaryota > Metazoa > Chordata > Mammalia > Artiodactyla > Bovidae > Bos > Bos grunniens. Next base: position 35,716,873 of record NC_141167.1, on the reverse strand, counting down.
GATATCAAGGAGGTAGAAAAGTAGGTCTTGGTGACCTAATTAGACATAGATCCTGAATTAGGAGGAATGAAAAATGACTCCCAAGGTTCTGACTTTGACTAGATGGTGGTACCATTCTCTAAGACGGGAAACAGAAAAGGAGTTTGGGGAGGCAAAGGAAAGAATGCTGAGTTCACTTTTGAGCATGTTGATGTAGCTTGAGAGAGTAAAGCTAAATAATGACATAAGGGTCTTCAATATGGAGTTGAAGCTTTGTGAATAATTAGAATTATTAAAGGACATAAAAGAAGGTAAGAAGCGAAGGTTGAGGAGGACACCTGTTGTTAAGGAGCAGGTAGATGAAGACAAGCCAAGAAAGGAGACCAAAAATAATCAAAAGAGACATGGAAGTGATCAAGAAAGCCAAGAGAAGAGATCTAGGAAAGGATGGCACGATCAGCCATGCCACAGGCTGCAAAGAGATCATCTGTAATCGGGATTGAAAAATATTCATTAAATGGAAAACTTCAGAGGTTACTAGTGACTTGGTAAATACAATTTAAGTAGAGTGATGGGGTAAAATGCAAATGAAGCCACAAATGGGAAGGAAGTAGAGAGAGCATCTGTGCATCAGTCTCTCCAGGAGCATTTTGAGGAAATGTATTTATTTTACTTGTCACTTTCTAAATAACATAGGTATTTTATTTACATTTGATTTTTTAAATGCCCTTATTGAACTGAAGAAACCATATACAACCAAACATTTTCTTATTGAATAAAGACATCATAATGAATATTCATGGATTTTAAAAATAATCCTAGATAACACTAAATTGCCAGGATTTTCTGGTAGATGTTTCTATTGCTCTTCCACAACTGTCAGTTCATAGCAGCTATCAATCAATCTACTTCTAGGAACCCTGATGTACTATTTCTAATCTGCTGTTCATTTAGCCTAGAGCAAAACTCAATGTTGCCAGGAGTAAATAAACTGTTTTTAGAATACCCTGTTAATACTGATGTTTAAAAATACATTAATATGCTCTAATCATGAGGATAAGTTGATTTTTATTTATTTTGTAAAATGGCATAACATAACTAATTTCTATCACTCTGTTTTTGCAAACCTATGCCTTTACCTTCAGTACTTTTAACTAATTCATTCATTCCTAATTCATCTATATATTCATTTATTCAATAAGTAATTTTCAACACTGTGCTTGGCAATGGTGATAGGAAAATGAAGGAAACACAGTCCAACCCTCAGTAAACCAGTCTTTTAGAGATGCTATAATGAACAGATATTTACTGCCCAGTGAAAAGGAGTATAAAACTATAGTAGAGTGAATTATGCCAAAATACGTTTAGTTTCTAAAAAGCACAATGCTCTTTCTCACCCATTATTTACACATGCATTTCTTCTGCCTGGAATTATCCTCAACTCCTTATTTTTCTGGCACATTATTATTCCTTTTTTTCATGTTTTATATCTGTCTTTTCCCTTCCCTGAAATACTCCTCTACAGCTAGTAAGTAACATGTTTCTAACCCAGATTGGTTGTTTCCTTCCAAAAAGACAAATGAAGATTAGGCTTTTGTCACTGTATCAAAATATAGGTTATATTATTCAAGTATGGTCAGACCAACAGATCAGGAGGCGATTGCCATTGGAAAGATAGTCTTTTACTCACAGTTCCCAAGAGGAGGGGCACAGACACCACACGGGCCACATGATGAAACACCAGAGTTGGTCAGGAGGCAGAGGGGATGGGGGCAAAGTGTGGGCAAGAGCATTTATTGTGGGTGGATGAAGCAGGATAAGAAGATTTAGGATTGGCTAATTTGAATAATTTCAGTGGGCTCTGGGGCACAGGGGCCATAATCAGGACCTGGAAATAGTGGCCCAAGTATGAAAACCTCAATAAAAGAGGTAGTTGGTTTGCAGATGAAAGACATACTTTCAGGTAAGTCCTTTACTATCTCTAGTAGTTGGCTAGCCCTGGAAGAGGCAGTTTCTCCAGGGTCAGCAGGGCCCCATGATGGCCAAGCATCAGATTTAAAAGACATGCGTAATACAGTCTCTATGTGGAACTTCCTCTCAAAATAACAACAGTAGCTACAATTAGTCTAAACACTAAATAAAACACTTCTTTTATTTTTTCTTTCTTTGCCCCTTCCTTCCTTCTCTCATTTCTCTCTCTCTTCCACTCTCTTTCTTGTACTTTTGTGCCCCCTTCTCCTCTTTTCTTCCCTCTCCCCTCTTCTCTCTCTCCTCTGTCTCCCTTTTTCTTCCTCTTCCCTCCTTTCCGTCCTTTCTTCAACACATGTTAGTCAAATGCCTCCTAAAATCCAGGCATTATTCTAACTGCTTACTGTCTTCTGAGAAGTAGAAAATACTAATCTTATTTAGTAGGTGAAGTAATTGGGCATAAAAAGATTTAGGAACTTCCTGAGGTCACACAAATCACAGACAGCATTCCCAGTGTTCAAAATAAATCATGCCTTATTCTTAAGACTCTGTGTTTAAACAGTATGCTGAACACACAAGAAAGAGTATCATGACCTAAAAGTTTGGTGTGTTTGAATCTAAGTATCACACACCTACCAACTTGAGAACTGAACTGGATTGTTGGCTAGACTCAGAAAATATTAAGTACTCAGGAAGTTGCAGTGACTCTTCATTCATTCATCCAACAAATATTAATTGAATATCTGGTTTCTAGACTAAGTTCCATCATTTATTAACCACGTGACATAGAGAAAGTCAATCTACCTCTTGGTTTCCTCATATACAAAATAAAACAAGATTCTTTTGTAAATCAAAGTCAATATTAAAAAACACTTTGTAACTCACCTATATAATAAGTGTATATAATTTCTGGGCCTTGACCACTCATTCCATAGCTGTCAAAAATGTAAGATCAGCATTTCAAAGTACAGTGGCTTCTGAGTAATGAACTATGCCTCTGTGTCAAGCATAAAAAAATTTGCTGTTGATGAGCAGTCCATTGAACATTCTTGTCCTAAATATTATTCTAGTGGTATAGTCCACTCCTGGTTATTCATTTTTTGTCCAAATTATGTAAGTTCTAATAATGGGAAGGAAATTCAAATCAACTTAATTATACTGAAATTTCAAATCTTTTTCTTATTTTCAGGTCAGAGCTATATGTGGGAAACATGGATTATATCTGACTTTGAGTCTTTTGGAAACATTGCTTAACCATCAAGATTTGGGTTACCAAGATGAAATAAAGTAAGTTGATTTTTTTATTTACATAGTCCTTTATTAGAATACCAAATACATAAGTTTGTCTCTAGGCTAAAATTTTATATGTGAAACGATCAGTTTATTACCTAAAGACAGAGTTAATAGATGTTTGTTTATATTAAGATCACAGAATCTTTTTGGCCATAGAAAAATGAAAGCCGTAAACTTCCACTTCCAGTTTGCTGGTAAATGGCAAGTCAGATTTACCATGTCATTCTAAACAACTAAAATATAGGACAAAATATATGAAATGATACTTTCTGGATGACTTTGGACATCAGGAAGCACAGAACAGTGATTCCTGAGAGAAGGAAATGAGGTAAGCTCAGTTTACTGAACAAGAAAGAGGACTCCAAACTTAGCCCAGCATTCTCCTTGAGCCAAAGGAATAGAGTATGAAGTTCAGGAAGGCCAAGAAGTCTAGAATACTTGGTACAGCATAGCAGTGAGGCGAGATACCCTAAGAGGCCTTTCTAGAGACTTCCAAAGAGTTACCCTGAAGTCTTCACGTGCAAACTTGGCTAATGAATGCATTTGAGGAAACTACCCAAGGCCAGCAAAAGAAACATCAAGAGAAAAAAGAGGAGAAAATTTCAGATCTCACACAGAGTTGCTGCTGCTGCTGCTGCTGCTGCTAAGTCACTTCAGTCGTGTCCAACTCTGTGCAACCCCACAGACGGCAGCCCACCAGGCTCCCCCGCCCCTGGGATTCTCCAGGCAAGAACACTGGAGTGGGTCACAGAGAGTTGGGAATAGTTCAAATTTATACCAGTCAGAGAGGAACACATGTGGGATGGATTAGAGTCCTCAAAATGGTATTATGCTATAGTGAAACCTAATGCATTAGATGGAGAAGGCAATGGCACCCCACTCCAGTACTCTTGCCTGGAAAATCCCATGGACGGAGGAGCCTGGTGGGCTGCAGTCCATGGGGTCGCTAGGAGTCAGACAAGACTCAGCAACTTCACTTTCTCTTTTCACTTTCATGCATTGGAGAAGGAAATGGCAACCCACTCCAGTGTTCTTGCCTGCAGAATCCCAGGGATGGGGGAGCCTCGTGGGCTGCCGTCTGTGGGGTCGCACAGAGTTGGACACGACTGAAGCGACTTAGCAGCAGCAGCAGCAATGCATTAGAAACTGGAGTCTCAGAAGGAGATAAGACAAATATAGGGAAAGAAAAAAATGTTGAAAAAAATAATGGCTGTAATTTTCCAAAATTGAAAAAAACTATAAAGACATGGACCTAAGAAGTTTAATGAACTTCAAATATAAGGAATTTGAAGTAAACCATACCAAGGCTCCTTATAATCAGATTGCTTAAACTAGTAGTAAATTAAAAATCTTAAATGCACAAGAGAAAATGACAAATTACATAAAGAGCAACAAAGATAAGAATTATGACAGATTTATCATTAGACACATAAACAATAAGACTGTAGAATAACATCCTTAAAGTATTGAAGGAAAAATGATCATCCTGAAATCCTACATCCAGCAAAACTGTTTCAAAAACTGATAGAAATTAAGATGTTTTTTACACATACAAGGACTTCCTAGGTTGTGCTAATGGTAAAGAGTCTGCCTCCAGTGCAGGAGACTACGCACAAAAGATGAGAGAATTCATAACCATCAGAGCAGTACTGCAAGAAATAGTAAAAGAAGGCCTTGGGCAGAAGGAAAATAATCATTTTTAATCTGCACAAAGAAATGAAAAGTATTGGACATAATATGTCAATGAATAAAAATACAATTTCCTTATTTTAAAAAAATCTCTCTAAATAATAATCAATTGTTTAAGATAACAATAATAACAATGTACTGTGGAGTTTGTAACATAATAGAGGGCAGCATTTGACAACAGCATAAAATACTGCGAGGGGAAATAAATAAAAAAAAAGTATACACCTGTATACTCTCAGCTAAGTAGTATAATTTTGGTTGAAGGAAGAGTATTCGGTTAAAAATATGAATTGTTGTTTAGTCACTAAGTCATGTTCAACTCCTTTGTGACCCTGTGGATTATAGCCCACCAGGCTCCTCTGTCCAAGGGATTTTCCAGGCAAGAATACTGAAGGGGGTTGCCATTTCCTTCTGCAGGGGCTCTTCCTGACCCAGGGATTAAACCCAGGTCTCCTGCATCGCAGGCAGTCTCCTGCATTGGGAAGTGGGTTCTTTACCCCCTTAGCCACCTGGCAGGCCCAGAAATACTAACAGAGAAGTTTAAATTGAATAATCACATATAAATACTAAGAGTAAACCAAAAAAAGGAGGACAGGCAAACAAGAAACAAATAGGACAAGTAGAAAATAAATGCAAACAATGATGCTAGATTTAAATCCAATCATATCAATAATTACAGTAAGTATTAATGGTTCAAATGCACCAATTAACAGGCAGCAATTTTCAGATTTCATTTAAAAAGCAAAACCCAACTAAATGCTGTCTGAAATGAACCCTTTTATAATATAAAGGCAGACCCAGTAAAAGTAAAAGGATGGAAAGTGATATACCATACTAATTGGTATGAATGAAAAATAAGCTGGGATGGTTACACTAAAGTCAGACAAAGTAGATTCTACATCAAGGGGTATTGCCAGAAATTCAGTTCATCAAAAGGATATACAGACCTAAATGTTCATGCCCTCAATAACATAGTTTCAAGTTAATAAATTAAAAACATAAATCTGGAAGGTGGAATAGACAAATTCACAATTTTATTTAGAGAATTGAACATATTTCTGTCAGTAACTGACAAAAACAAGTAGACAGAAAATCAGTAAGACTATAGAAAATTTGGTTTTTCCAGTGCTCATGTATGGATGTGAGAGTTGGACTATAAAGAGGGCTGAGCGCAGAAGAATTGATGCTTTTGAAGTGTGGTGTTGGAGAAGACTCTTGAGAGTCCCTTGGACTGCAGGGAGATCCAACCAGTCCATCCTAAGGGAAATTGGTCCTGGGTGTTCATTGGAAGGACTGATGTTAAAACTGAAACTCCAGTATTTTGGCCAGCTGATGTGAAGAGCAGACTCATTTGAAAAGACCCTGATGCTGGGAAAGATTGAGGGCAGGAGGAGAAGGGGATGACAGGGGATGAGATGGTTAGATGGCATCACCAACTCAATGGACATGAGTTTGGGTAAACTCTGGGAGTTGGTGATGGACAGAGAGGCCTGGCATGCTACAGTTCATGGGGTCACAAAGAATCAGACACAACTGAGTGACTGAACTGAACTGATAGAAAACTTGGACTATATTATCAACTAACTTGATGTAAGTGGCAATTATACCCCACACAACAGCAGAATACAGATTCTTTTTAAGTGTTCATGAAATATTTAAAAGATAAACCCTATCCTGAGCCACAAAACAACTCTTAGTAAATTTAAAAGGAATAAATCATATAAAATATGTTTCCTGACGACAAAAGAAATAAATTAGAAATCAAAAAGCAAAAATAAAACAAAACCAAAAATAAAGCAAAATAAAATCCCATAATTCTCCCAACATTATAAAACTAAACAATATACTTTATAAATAACCAAAGGTCAAAGAAGAAATCACAAGGGAAATTAACAATATTTTAAACTGAATTCAAATGAAAACACAACATGCCAGTAACGTGTCTTTTTTTTCTTTTCCTTGCATTTTATATCCAATCCATCAGTAATTCATGAATAAATCAACCCTATCTTGAGAGTATGTCAAGATCCTGCTCCTTTCTCACCACCTCTATTATTACTTAACTACACCCCATCCAAGCTACCATTATGTTTCTCTTGGATTACTATAATGGCCTCGTAACTGAATTCTGCTTTTCCCTTGTTCCTAGTTTATCCTCAATACAGAAGCTACAGTGGTCTATTGAAACCTAAAACAGTTAATGTCACTGCTCTGCTTATTACACTGCAAGACGATGTTATTTCACTCAAAGGAAAAAGAAAAATGAAGTCCTCATAAAGGGCTCTACATAATCTCCCTCTCCAATTTCTCTGGCTCCACCTATAATTTCATTTGCTCATTCTGTTCCAGTCACACTGTTCTCCTCTTCTTCCTCAAACACACCAGGCACACATCCACCTTAGTACCTATCTTCTGAATGATTCCTCAACCTAGAATATTCTTTCCCCAAATATCTTCATGCTAACTCCTTCACCTCCTATAAGTTTTTGCCCAGTGTTACCTTGTTTATAGGCTTATACTAAACATTATTTAAAGTTGTAGTCCCCCCATCCTTTCTTCCCCTTAACCTGTATTCCTTTTGCTTCCTTCTATACACTTACAAACAATTAATGTATTAGGTAACTTATTGATGTATGATGTTTATTGTTGTTATAAATTAATCTCTGATAGACTATAGACTGTAGTGCCATAGGGCAGGCAGAAACTTTATTTATTGATATATCCCAAGTATATAGAGCAGTGCCTGGCACCTAGTAAGTATTTGACAAATATGTATGGAATTGAACTCAACTAGGGGAAGAATAAAGTTTCAAAATGCTGAGGAATGCAGATACATAAATTTTCCCTAGTCCTTAGCTCATGGTCAAATTGAAAAGCAGGCTTTCCCTAACCATCTCATCAAAATAATGTTCTTTGTGCTATACTCTCTCTTAGCATTCAGTAATATTCTTTCCTATCACTTATTACTATTTGTAATTATGTATTTATTTGTATGACTTGTTAATTTAATGACTCGATAGTGATCTCCTTGCTGGCAAGGATCATGACACATTATATTCCATCTTCTTGTAGGCCAGTATTTGGTACATGATAGACACAGGGTAAATATTTGATTAATCCATTTATTCATTCATCTAACAAATATTATGGAGTGCCTACTGTGTACCAATTACTATTCTAATCATTGGGAATATAGATATGAATAAAACAAAGTCCCTTCCCTTATGAAGCTTCTATTCTAAAGGGAAAGAGAAACTATAAATAGCTATGTGACATACCACATGGTGATAAAGGTTATGAGAACACCAAGTGGTAAATGGCACGTTGAGCCTAGCCAGTGAATTTCCACTAGACCAGTTTTGGACATGGGAGTTTTCCTTCTGTAAAATGTTGGAGGTAGTTGGGTGAAGGTGAGGGAGGCAGTTAAGCAGGAAAAGCAAACAAGTGGACTAAGAGCTGAGTAGAAAATCAATAAGCTAAAACTGAGACTCCCACAGGCACTGGTATAAAAGGCAAAAATGCAAGTGTCAAAGTTCATGTTATACTTGGTACGCTTGATAGAAGTTCGGGTCCAGAACCAAGATTCCAGGAAATAGAAATATGAGGATAAGAGTGAAAGAGAACAAATGAGGTTAGGCTACTTATAATTATATGAAAATTCTCAGCTTCCTACAATTTTATGTGTATTATCAGAGAAGCACATTGATTTTTTATTCACCTATCTTTGACCTTTGAATGTTCAAGGACATCAAAACCATGAGGCCAATGAAGAATTGCGTTTATAAGTGATAAACCTGTTTCATTAAACAGTCATTGGCTAAAGCTCTTCTGTTGAATTAAATCCATTCCGTTAAGGGCTTTGTATGCAAACCTATATCCTTAAGAGATTAAAGATGCAATTTAGACATACATTTTAGAAGCTGAATGCATGAATCATTATTTTAGTACATATTGTCCATTAATCTGCTGTTCTATTGGGAACCCATTTGGAATGTGGCTGCTTACTAATTAGCAGGATTCTAGTGCTGAGCTGCTTCCTGATTAAATGTCCTTTAAAATCAATAAAACATCAGGAGGGATTATGGTGATGTGGGATTAGCCCCATCTAACCAAATAAAATGAGTTGTGTTCTTTTCTTAAACTGTCACATTGCAAGAGCTGATGAGAGGAACAATTTCGAGCATGCTGCAGCAAAGTTGTTGTTTTGTATGTCTGAGTGTGTATGTGTGTGTGTGTGTGTGTGTTTTAACATTGAGATTTTGTTTTTTTCCATTTGCCTACCAATTAGCAAAGACATTAGTGAATGACTGCCAGAGTAAGGCGATTTTGAGAAAGACTTGATTACGATTTCAAATCTCTACTCTGAATCACCCTTATGTAAAATGAATTCAGGTTGTGTTGGATGAAAATTATTATCCCAGTTCTTGGCCAGGAACGTGTAAATCAGAATTAGCATTTAATGTTTCTGTGTGACTTTGCAATAAATGGTAATTAAGGAGAGCAGAGAGAGAACAGGAGGCAAACTAATACTCTAAAATTGTATTGGCAAAATTAAATGCTTCAAACCCAGTTTAAAACATAGGCACTCAAGCCAAATTGCGTCGGGGGAGGGGATAAATAATGAAGCTGCTATGGGTGGCTTCATAAATAGAGCGGCACAATTGACACAGCCCCAAGTAGACCTTATCGTACACATCTGGCCCATTATTGGGAGTGCAATTAGGTTGAGAAGGACTGGTCTGATAATCCCAGGAACAACCAGAGGATTTTAAGAGATAAAGGAAACATGAGGTGTCCAATTCAGCAATTACTTTTTAATGGGAATAGGAAGATTGTAAGGGAATAGGAAAATTGTGAGCTATTAGAGGTATGGTATGAAACCGCCCATTGGTTGGGTCTTGGAAACCAGATCTGGCTTTTAAGAGTTCATTAATTACAATCTTCTCTTCCAGAGCCTGTAATTCCTATGGGGTAAGAATTCTAATAGTAATATTGCTAATAAAGTTAGTAGTAGTAGTAGCCAACATTTATATAGTGCTTACTATATTCTCAGGCAATGTTCTAAGTGCTTTATAAATATTAACTCTTTTAATCCTTGCACATACTTCATGAAATAGGTACTATTACTTTTCAAATGAGGAAGCTGGAGCACTGAGAAGCTAAAACTAGTATGTAACTGATAAATGAATTCATCAGTAAGACTAAGTCAATACAGGCTCTCTAGCTTCAGGTTCTTGGCTTTTAATACACCATAACAACTCTCCTACAACTCCTATGAAATTTAAAGGCCTATACGATGGTGCCCAGGCACAGGGGCTTTAGGCAATCTGCCTGCATTTCACGGTCAGCTCTAACCTTGGGCTTGGTGCTGAACACGGGTTTGGATTTTGAGGAACTCAGTATCTTTCTGCCCTAGGACGTGTAGGAGGTGTAGGTTATGAATACAAAAGTGAAGAGGCTTTAGTTCCGGGATCAGGTATGATCCAAGGAACCCCAGGGCTTGCACGTAGCATCTCCTCACTGGTAGAGCACCTCCACTGCCCCTTCAGCCCCCATCTATGCAGAAAGGCAACATGAGCTCTGTAATCACACAGGCCTAGATGGAAATCCCAACAGTCATATGCACTGGCTTTGAGAACATGGACAAGTCACTGATTTCTCTGAACATTACATTTTCACCTGTTAAATGAAAAAAGACAAATCGTTTTGTCTAGATTTGAGAGTTTATTGCATGTCTACCAAGTAAAGACTGAGCTTCTCACGGGTAAATGGAAGGTGAGAAGAATACAATTTAGGCTACATGATTAGGAAGATGAAAGCAGAGAAAGATGCTGCAGTTGGATGAGATTTTCCAGCAGCTGAGTTAAATAAGAACCAAGATAACCCCCTGACTCACAAGGATTGATGTATCTCCACCTAGTATGTTCACAAATAGGGCTACATGCTCTACATGGCTTATCTCATTTTATATTTCCAACAGTCCTACAAATTAATGTTTTTATACCCACCTCACAGATGAATAAAATGAGGTTCAGAGTCTAGGGAAAGGCTACCCACTCCAGTATTCTGGCCTGGAGAATTCCATGGACTGTATAGTGCATGGGGTCGCAAAGAGTCAGACATGATTGAGCAACTTTCACTTTTGGAGTCCTTAAGTAAATTGTCCCCAAAGTTGGGACTCTTTAAACCTTTCTTCCTATTGTGGGTTGAATTGTATCCCCCTAAATTCATATGTTGAATCCCTAACTCCCAGCCTGTAGACCATGTATTTGAAGATAAGATCTTCAAAGAGATGACTAAGATAAGGTCATTAGAGTAAGCCTCCATCCAATCTGACTGGTGTCTTTATAAGGAGGAAATGTAGACACATAGACAGACTCCAAGGATGGGCTCTTACAGAGAAAAGACCCTGTGTTCAGTTCAGTTCAGCTGCTCAGTCGTGTCTGACTCTGTGACTCCATGGACTGCAACCCACCAAGCTCCTCTGTCCATGGGGATTCTCTAGGCAAGAATACTGGAGTGGGTTGCCATACCCTCCTCCAGGGGATCTTCCCAACCCAGGGATCAAACCTAGGTCTCCCACATTGCAGGCGGATTCTTTACCAAATGAGCCACCAGGGAAGCCCCCCCTCCCACCTTTTTTTTTCTTTTTTAAATAGCAACCCTAGCAGACTATACAGCCCCCTGCAGGCTAACAGTCTCTTCCACGGTCTTCTTTCTACCCACCTCCTTTTCCTAGAATATGTTGTGCCCCTCAGTTGGAATAGTAGATTGCAGGATTCTCAAGGGAATGGCTTCAGTGATTTAACTTTTCAAATCATGGGACTTAACCTATAATTCTACCAGTCTGAACAGAGGTGGCTCTTCGGTACTACTAAACACTCAGCGGAACTTGGTGGGACTTGTAGGAGCCAATCAGATGAGAGATGGAAAGGAGTATCTCAGAGACAGAAGGAGCAGTATGTGCCAAGATAAAAAAGCAAGCAAGAACATAACAAGTTTGGAGAACCACAGACTGTCCATTTTGTCCAGAGTATACATTTCACAAGGTAAAGAAAGGTGATGAGTTTCAGAAGGAAGTACCACACATGCTTGAGTGAATCCTGTATGAAACATCATCAAGATTATAAGGGTGTTTCTATAAAATAGCCCCCATTTTGAGTTGTTACTATGGTTAGACTTTTGGGTTTTGTGTTAATATATAGGAGTTTTGTGTAAAATGTCATCTCCTTCAGAGATGACATTTTAATTTTATTAAAATTCCAATGAACAAATGAAGTGGCAAGAAAAAAAAATACCAGAAGCAAAAACTAATAGCCACTCTAATGTCAGAAGCTAGAAAGAATCTCCACTGGCTAAGAACAATGGAATCTGGGAAAATCTTGGTGCCCCAAGCTTTGTCCTGCCTACTTATGGAAAGTGCCAAGAACAGAAGATATTTTTGTCCCTTCACCACAGTCTTCTCCTTGATTTGGAGGCCCCAAGTCTTAAGCAACCAGAAAAGTACATAGGTACTACTTTCTGTATCTGTTTGAGTATAGTTCCTTCCTCTCCTTCTCTCATCCAAGTTTACATACCAGTACACTTTGGAAGGAATGATGCTGAAGCTGAAACTCCAGTACTTTGGTCACCTCATGCAAAGAGTTAAATCATTGGAAAAGAATCTGATGCTGGGAAGGATTGGGGGCAGGAGGAGAAGGGGACGACAGAGGATGAGATGGCTGGATGGCATCACTGACTCAATGGACGTGAGTCTGAGTGAACTCCGGAAGTTGGTGATGGACAGGGAGGCCTGGCATGCTGCGATTCATGGGGTTGCAAAGAGTTGGACACGACTGAGCGACTGAACTGAACTGAACTGAACTGAACACTTACCCTCATACTACTTCTCTGTATCTGTGCAGAGATCACAACTCCTAGGAATAACAGAGCATAAAGTTGGTGTGAGGAAGGCAGAAATGGCTAAGCTCGGCTGTGGTATTTGTATCTGGTGAAATGTCATCCTAGAAATGTAACATCATGTAGGTGGGAGCAGAAAGAGGTGCTCCCTGGTAGTTGTGTATGTTGGGAAGTGTGTGAAAAATGAATATACAGAAATGTCAGAGTTGAGAGTCCAGAAGAGGGGCGCTCTCATGCCCCACGATACTAGAACTCAACAGTAAGGAAGATTCCTCTTTCTTGGTAAGAAGCCCTCCCAACCCCTCTTTCCTTTCTCTAAAAAGTGTGTTCTCTTTCCCTTGCTGTCTGGGCACTTGAGCAGGGCTCACCATGATTGGAGACCACAAATTACAAATTTCTGCTGCTGCTGCTGCGTCACTCCAGTCGTGTTTGACTCCGTGTGACCCCATAGACACCAGCCCTCCAGGCTCCCCCGTCCCTGGGATTCTCCAGGCAAGAACACTGGAGTGGGTTGCCATTTCCTTCTCCAGTGCATGAAAGTGAAAAGTGAAAGTGAAATTGCTCAGTTGTGTCTGATCCTCAGCAACCCCATAGACCGCAGCTTTCCAGGCTCCTCCGTCCATGGGATTTTCCAGGCAAGAGTACTTTACTGATCCTGAATAAACCTGCCTTTGCTGGAGAAATATCTGGCAGTCTGTTTCAGGTTAACAAGTGTACCCATTATGACACTCTATACCAACACAGTGTCTCATATCCAACAGTTGTGATGGGAAGATCCCACCTCTGAAGTGGTCCCAACTGAGAGGCACCAGGAAAATGTCTAAGGAGCACCAAATGGTAGGAGTTGTCACCGCCCCTTGACTGAGGGGCTGGATGAGCAGTGAGTAGGGCCAAAGGAAACCTATTAAATTCTCCTACTGTGCTGTACTGAATGTGAACAGTTTCTCATTTGACACCAAATAAAGAGAAAACCCCAACATATGAGGCCTAATTTTTAAAAATACTGTAGAACAAGGAAAGTAACCATGATCCTGCAGACTCCAAATAACAGCAAACTTCTGAAAATGATTTACTCTAGAAACTAGAAAACATTTAGAAAGACATTGGTATTCTCTATAGGATATAAAGAGCCATGTCTCTGTTGAAATGAATTGGAAAGTAATAAGCATAATGAGATTAAAAGACTATTAAAATGAAATGCAAAAAGCACTAAAGTGAAAAGAAGAAATTAAACTGAACTTGGTGAAATGTGGCTAGGTTCAAGGAAACTGAAACTTCTACAGCATAATGAAGAGGTAGCTGGGATTATAACTATGTTTGGTGATGGATGTTACCTAGACTTATTGTGACCATTTTGCAATCCACACATATTGAATCATTATGTTGTATACTCGAAGCTAATATTTTATATGTCAATTATATCTCAATTTAAAAAGTATAATACAATCAAGGAAAGCTGAATATCGCTAGATATTCTATGATATTAAGACACTTATTTAAATGTTTAGGTCAACAAACCTTTTTTATAAAGGGTCACATAGTAAAATTTATAGGCTTTGTGGGTGTATAGTCTGTTGCAACTATTCAACTATGTCGTTGTAGCCTGAAAGCAGCCAAAAACAATACATAACAAATAGCCAGGACTGTATTTTAATCAAATATTACTTACAAAAGAAAATGTGATAACCAGAAATTAATGATTAGCAAAATTAACACTAAAATAAATCTAATTCAGAACATCAGAATTGAGAAGTTTACACAATATCTAGAGGAAAAAATGAAAAAGGATAGTAGAGATAAAAGAATAAGAATAGAGACTGAACTAAGATGCTTGATATTGTGCAATGAGAAACTAGAAGAACTGACAAGACATTAAAGACAAGACATTAAACAAAAGGTCACAGCTAAAAAAACTTTGCAGAAGTAAGAAAAAAGAAAAACCCTGTGTACAGACAATGAATTCATTAAGATATAAACTAAATTAAGAAAAAAAAAAAAGCATCCATGTTTCTGCTGACAAAACTTTTGTGCTACTGAGACAACGTGAATTATTTAAGCATGTAGCCAAAACAAAATTAAACTAAATCAAAGCAAATGAATTTAAAAATAATTATAAATATATCCAAATAAGACTGACCTCATACTTCTGCAAAGTGGACCAGTGGAAAGGAGGAACCTCTAATATGGAGGACCAACTATAAATTATACATGAATTTTTGACTGGGCAGAGAGTTAGCACCCCTAACACACCCCACCCCTCATCACACTGTTCAAGAGTCAACTGTAGTTTGCTTCTTTCAATCTGGCATTTAAACACCATAATAAAGTTTAAAGTTAAAAAATAAAAGCTACAATAATAAACATCAGAAGACCCTGGAACCATGTTCATGGAATTCTAAAGGGGGGAAATATAACTGAAACCAAGTTATATTACATTTCATGTGTAAGGCCATAGAGTTAAGGGTGCAGGATTTGGAGTCAGAGTTTAAATCCTGGCTGCCCCATTAATCAGCATGTCCACAGCCAAGTCATTTACATGTCTCATGAGATGGTTGTCTCAATTAAATGAGAGAATGCACACAAGAGACTCAGAATGCTCATGAAAGGCCATTTTTAAAGTTTGAATGACATTAGAATTTGAACTCGGATCTGCCTGAATCTAGAATCAGGTTCACAGACCTTGTCCTTCAATCCTGACCTCTCTGACTCAACGTGGGGCATCTGGCACCTGCTACTGTGCTTAGAATTATATTGCCTTTTGTGGCAGCAAAAACCCATTGCTATGTTTAAGATGTCAAGGGCTCTTTGGAGGTCCTAGAGTAATGTAAAGAATATGGGATAAAGAAGATATTTTATTAGAGGACCTTAAGGATTTCATTGGTCATATATCACTTAAATCAGGCAGTGTCCAAGTTCAGTACTTAGAAAATATGTCCTGTAATTTCCTTCCCCTTCTATCAGCAAATATTCAAGAAGGGGCATGAGAGTGTCTGGTGCCATTTTGTCCAGAAACCTTGCCAAATATTTGCTAACTTCTAACAGCTCTAAAAAATAAATGTTATACAATGTGGAAATATCAATAGATCTGGGTTTTTGTTGTTGTGTTGTTGTTCAGCAGGTCAGAAGATGTAGCCTTAAGCCTGGCCCTCCTAAGAGGAAGGAATTTCAAGAAGTGTAGCAGACAGGAGATGCTTCTCTTTAAGTTTATTTCCAGATCTGTGCTAATATCAGATCTTTGTATGTTAATTAAAATTCCTAGAGAGTGCTACTTTTCCAACCTTCTTTTCCATGCCTAGCCCTTGTAGCCGCTGATGTAATCATCAGCTTATCTGGCTGGTGGTTCTGCTTACCTATGCCTTGTCTGTTCTTGTACCCAAAGTGACATGAAGCTCTGGAGGTTATATTTTCTACACTGACAAAGAACTTTTCTGACTTGTGATGCCAGGTATAGAAAAGTTTTATTAAGTATAAGCAAAATGAACTAGTTACATATCTAATGAATTCATGGAGGTTCCTTAAAAATATTAAAAAGCTACCATAAAGCTTAAGTATTAAAAAGCTACCATAAAGCATAAATATTAAAAAGCTAGCATAAACCCAGCAATCCTACTCCTGGGCATGTATCTAGAGAAAGTCAGAGTTTGAAAAGATCCATGCACCCCATTGTTCATTGCAGCACTATTTACAGTAGCCACGAAACAGAAGCAACCTAAATGTCCATCAGTAGATGAATGGATAAAGAAGATGTTACAAAGTAATATTACTCAGCTATAAAAAGAATGAAATAATGCCATTTGCAACAACACGGATGAACCCAGAGATCATCATACTAAGTGAACCATGCCAAAAAGAGAAAAAGAAACAGAATATGATATTGCTTATGTGTGGAATCTGAGGGGGGGGGGGGGAGATACAAGTGAACTTATACAAAACAGAAGTAGATCCATAGACACAGAAAACAAATTTATGATTACCAAAGGGGAAAGGAATGGAGGAATAAATCAGGAATTTGGGATTAATATATGCACACTGCTATATATAAAGCAAAGAAGAACTAAAGAGCCTCTTGATGAAGGTGAAAAAGAAGAGTGAAAAAGCTGGCTTACAACTCTCAACATTCAAAAAACTAAGATTATGGCATCTGGTCCCATCACTTCATGGCAAATAGATGGGGAAACAATGAAAACAGTAACAGACTAAATTCTTGGGCTCCAAAATCACTGCGATGGTGACTGCAGCCATGAAATTAAAAGTCACTTGCTCCTTGGGAGAAAAGCTATGACCAACCTAGACAGCATGTTGAAAAGCAGAGACATTACTTTGCCAACCAAGGTCCATATAGTCAAAGCTATGGTTTTTCCAATAGTCATGTGTGGATGTGAGAGTTGGACCATAATGAAAGCTGAGCACTGAATAATGGATGCTTTTGAACGTGATGTTGGAGAAGACCCTTGAGATTCCCTTGGACTGCAAGGAGATCAAACCAGTCATTCCTAAAGGAAATCAGTCCTGAATATTCATTGGAAGGATTGATGCTGAAGCACCAATTCTTTGGCCACTTGATGTGAAGAGCTGACTCATTAGAAGAGACCCTGATGCTGGGAAAGATTGAAAGCAGGAGGAGAAGGGGACAACAGAGGATGAGATGGTTGAATGGTATCACTGACTAGATGAACATGAGCTTGAGCAAGTTCTGGGAGATGGTGAAGGACAGGGAAACCGGAAGTGCTGACGTCCACGGGGTGGCAAAGAGTCAGACATGACTGAGCAACTGAACAACAACAGTATATGACATAGATAACCAACAAGGACTACTATATAGCACAGGGAACTATACTATACTAGACAGGAATTATATAGTAATAACCTGTAAGGGAAAAAAATCAGAAAAAGTGTTTGTACATGTACATCCATGCATGCATGCTAAGTTGCTTCAGTTGTGTCCAGCTCTATGTGACGCTGTGGACCATAGCCCACCAGGCTCCTCTGCCCATCAGGATTCCCCAAAACAAGAATACTAGAGCGGGTTGCCATGTCCTCCTCCAGGGGATCTCCTCGACTGAGGGATCAAACCCACGTCTCTTCTGTCTCCTGCACTGGTATATAAGTTCCTTACCATACCACCACCTGGGAAGCCTAAATATATATACATATATGTGTGTATGTGTGTGTGTGTGTATTTATAAATCAACTATACTTCAATTAAAAATAAAGAGAATAAAATCACATGACATTAAAACTCTTCTAGACAACGTAGGACATATTCTCACAACTGGCTGTTTATATTTGCTTGGCTTCTGATGGGCAAAGAGGTGCTAAAAATTCTTTTCACTTAAAGTTCAGTTGCTACCAACAGAACTGTCTTGCTAGCATAAACAAACAAACAAAAAAATACTTCAAAAAGATACAAAGTCACACACAAAATTAGGGAATAATGAAACTTTGGGAAGCGTTGAAACCAAAAAATAAGGAGAAACACAGAGACAGAGAGTGGGAGAGAGGAAAGAAGGGAGAGAAGGATGGGAAAAGTGATAGATAGAGATTAATTAGACAGTTTGGATCACAACATTGGCTAGAGAAGGGTATAGGACATTGATTGTAGCCCAATATCCTAGAGAAGCATATTTTTATACAAATTGAGAATGGATGCTGGGCAAGCAAATGTAAGTTATTTTTCCTACCAAAGTGTTCCTAAATTACTTGTAAGTTTTAAATGACTCCCTGATTATCACATGCCCACACATTGCTCAATGCAATTTCTGCTTGGGGATTTCACTAAATATTGTCTATTTGCACTTAGCACCCATTTCTATCCCCTTCTATGTTCTTTCCCATGTTGTAATACTTCCCATACTTGAGAAGCCTATAAAGAACATTTCCAAAGCTCCCTTGACATTGAGGTTCTGGAATTGATTTAAGTTCCATCACTGGGATGCCACTGCATGAGATTTGAAAGGCAGAAAGAGTGGTGAGAGGGGCAGGGACGTTTTAGTATATATTACTTTCCTGCAGCAGTAGCAACTCCAGACCCTCAGTTTTTGCAGTGGCCAGAATGCCATCTATACTGTCTAGTCACCAAACTCATGGTCAAGGGCAACTGAGACATCAGCTAGAATTTCCTGCAGTTCCCTGGACTCTGGACTACATCTACTGAGACCTAACCTTTAGCCCATGGGCAGAAACCAACCTCCATTCTACTAGCCCCTGAAATCATTTTATGGGCATTTAATTTCCATTTCTAGAAGAAACATCTAAGAAGAAAAGAAAGAAAGAAAATGAAGTCTCTCAGTTGTCCAGCTCTTTTTCACCCCATGGATTGTAGCCCGCCAGGCTCCTCTGTCCATAGAATTTTCCAGGCAAGAATACTAGAGTGGGTTGCCATTTCTTTCTCCAGGGGATCTTCCCGACCCAGGGATCAAACTCGGGTCTCCTGCATTGCAGGCAGACTCTTTACCGTCTGAGCCACCAGGGAATCCCTGAGACACATAAAGTAGCTTCCATTTCCTTCACTGCACCCCTAATGATAGAGGCATCTAAAAATTCCTATGATAACACAGTCTATATAACTTTTAAGGTTTTCTGTACATTCTTTCAGAGCTTCCTACTTTGATCACAGATACTATGTTTCCTTTTCTTGCATAGATGGGAGAATTTTGTTGAGTGGTTGGGCAGAGCTTCCTCTGATTTGTCATCTGATTTTCCTCCAGGTGAGTCTGGTTATTTTGTTCCTTAAGAGACCTCCCATTCCCAGAGCTCTTGTTGATGCTGTGACTTAGCTCCAATGGTCTGTTCATTGGATTTCACCTCATTGCTCCGAGAAATGTAAATGGCTTACCAGTGATGAAAAATTAAGAGTGAAGTTTGCATTAATGGCTATTTTTTAAGGTCAGTTAGATCATAAAAGGCATAATTCCCAGGTTTGTTTTTTTTTTTTAATTAAAGAGTTTATTTATTTATTTTTAATTGAAGGTTAATTGCTTTTCAATATTGTGTTGGTTTCTACCAAACATCAATATGAACCAGCCATAAGTTTACCCATGTCCCCTCCCACTTGAACATCCCTCCCACATCCCTCCCCATCCCAGCCTCTCTAGGTTGTTACTGGGCCCTGGTTTGGTTCCCTGAGTCATACAGCAAATTCCTATTGGCTATCTATTTTACACATGGTAAAATAGCTGTTTTTATGTTTCCATGTTACTCTCTCCATACATCCCACTCTCCCTTCCTCCCCCACCCCAGCTGTGTCCATATGTCTGTTCTCAGTATCTGTGTCTCCACTGCTGCTCTGCAAATAGGTTTACCAGTACCATCTTTCTAAATTCCATATCTATGCATCAGTATATGATATTTGTTTTTCTCTCTCTGACTTACTTCACTCTGTATAATAGGCTCTAGGTTCATCCACCTCATTAGGACTGACTCAAATGTGTTCCTTTTTATGGCTGAGTAATATTCTATAACATACATGTACCACAGCTTCTTTATCCATTCATTCATGTAGTATATCATGAAGCATTATCTAGAAATAGTCCTTTAATATGGATGTAGTTCATTTATAAAAGAAGTTGATATAACTTATTAGAATTTCAGTTGTATAGTCCCTTAGATCTGGGAATCCTATAGCTAGGTACTTTCCCTACTAATATCTCACCAAAAAGCTCTCCAAGATTTATATACAGTGGTGTAATTTTTGTGTGTTCTGTGTGCTTAGTCACTCAGTCATGTCTGACTCTTTGCAACCCCATGGACTATAACCTGCCAGGCTCCTCTGTCCATGAGGATTCTCAAGGCAAGAATACTGGAGCAGAGAGCCATTTCCTTCTCCAGGAAATCTTCCTGATCCAGAGATCAAACCTAGGTCCCCACATTGAAGGAGGATTCTTTACCTTCTGAGCCACCAGGGCAGCCAAGATCCTTCAAGGACCATTTTATTAAATTACAGTATATCCAATTAATATAACTATGCAGCTATAAAATCACATGGCTGATCTAATACAGGAAGATTTCCAAGATATATTATTAAGTGAAATGATGAAGATGAATTGAGCAAAATATTTAGCAATTAACAAGTGTTAAATATGACAGGTGAAAAAATATGCATTGATACTAATCTGTTGTTGCAATTCTCTATTTAGTACATCCATCAACCATTTACTGGTTACCCTTTGGATCAAAATACAAGGTACTGAGAGTTTGGTGGGAAGTGTAGTGTATCAGTTTGCACTCCAGTGAAAAACAGAAACCTCACTAGGTATTTCAAACAAAGGGAATGTATAGCCCGTGGTTGAGGGATTGGTCATTACCCATAATTAGAAGACTGAAAGCACAAAATGAGAATAATGAGTGTATTCATTTCCCTAGGGCATTTGTCATAACGAAGTCAGAAACTGAGTGGTCTAAAATAACAGAACTTCTTCTCTCATGGTTCTGGGCACTAGAGTGAGAAATCAGGGTGTCAGGAGGGCCATGCTCCCTCTCAAGGCTCTAGGACAGAGTGTTTCCTTGCCTCTTCCAGCTTCTGGTGGCCCCAGGCTGTTCTTGGCTTATGGTTACAACTAAAATCTCTGCCTCTGTCTTCCTATGGCCTTCTTCCCTCTCTGCCTCTCTTTTGTACCCATGTCTAAATCCTCCCTCTCTTTCCTTGTACAAAGACACTACTGTTCATTCAAGTTTGGGCCCACCCAAATCCATAATGATGTCATCTTAACTTGATTACATCTTAAGTTGTTTTCAAACAGGGCCTTATTAACAGGTTTCAGTGGTACCTGTTTAAAGGATATATTTCAACCCATGACCATGAGATAACCCAGATATTAGTAACTATAGAAAGCAGCTATCATCCTTAGGGCTGAAGGAACATAGAGAAAGGTGTACTATTAGCAGAACCAAGAATCTCATAGGGTGATTGTAAGTCTAACAAACAAAAAATGCTGGTCAGTGTTACACTCTAGAGCAACAGGAGTGCAGTGGTGCTGTTGCTGCATTGTTGTGACAGCCTGTGGCTTACTGAGAAACAAAAGTCTTGGTTTCTTCCCATTCCTATACTGCTGGAGCTATGATTATTAAATGCTGTTAGGCACCGGGTGGGCCATTTTGTTTGCTGGTTCTTTAGCTCAACAGGTAAGTGTCATAAAAGGAAAGAAGGGATATTATAAGAAACTAAAGACAGCTATGCATTTGGAGTGTGTAGAACTGTGAATTTTCTCATTCCCATTTTCATTAGAAGATTCTATGATAACCTGATTAAAATGATTCATTTTCATATATACTGCCTCATATTATAAACTTGATCACATCTGGAATCACAAAAATTCTATGAACTTGCTTTTAATGTGCATATGATATTTGCATATCACATAAATACTTAATGTCTGTAACTTAGACTAAGGACTAGAATCTTGGCAAGGTCAACCAGAAGACAAGATAAAATACAAAATAATATTTCTTTGAAGGCTATTATTTGGAATTCAAATTGAACAACCAGATAGAAAAGAGGAAAATCCCCTCTGTATAAGAAGTTAACATCTCATAAAATCTCTAAAATTATCCATACAAAATGTTTCCAGCATTCAATTAGAAACCATCAGCAATGGTATAAGAGAGGATATGGATTTTCAAATAACTGTGATTAATACATTTGAGAAAATTAATAAGATGGAGAATTTTCAGCAAATAATTTGAACCTATAAAAAATATATAGGACAAAAAAATTTAAAAATAACTAAATTTTAAAACTCAATAGATGGGTTTAACAAAAGACTGGGCATATCTGAAGAGAGAATTATTGAACTAGAATATGATTCAGTAGGAAATATTCACATTGAAGTATGAATGAGAAAAAGAGTATATAAAAGATATATAGGAAATGGTGACAATATCCAACATACATGTAATGAGGAGGACGAGAGTAGAGCTGAAGCAAGATTGAAGAAAATTATGACTGAAAATTGCCAACAGTGATAAAATATCTCAAGCCATAGATCCAAGAGATGCTGAAAACTCCCATAAAGCAAATACCAAAGAGCTCAGACCCTCCAGATACATATGTTATAATATCTAAAGTAGTATTTTACAAAAATGAAGTACGACTCAACTTTGAATCTCTTCACAATGGAGCTGATGAAGTGAGGGAGAAGAAGAGGGGAAGCAGGAAGCAAGGAACAGGGCTATCTCATGACTGCAGATGGGAAATTAGAAGGGAATGATGGTCGCCTTGGAGACTCATTGATCCCCCAAAACATTTATTGAGGGCCCATTACTCAAGATAACATAGAAAAATGGCTGAGTTTAACCTCCCTCTTATTAAGGGTAAAAAAAAAATCCATAGTAATTTCTACTTAGAACTACTTATACTGAAGGAACAGAAAAGCCAGATTTTTGGTTTATGTAACTGAAAACTCTGGCAGCAGCAAGAGCTAAAATGGTTTTATCTAGCCATTGGGCTTCCCTTGTGGCTCAGCTGGTAAAGAATCTGCCTTCAATGTGAGAGACCTGGGTTCGATCCCTGGGCTGGGAAGATCCCCTAGAAAAGGGAAAAGCTGCCCATTCCAGTATTTTGGCCTGGAGAATTCCTAAGCCCATGGTGTTGAAAAGAGTCTGATATGACTGAGCGACTTTCACTTCAAGTGTCAGATCAAGAATCTGCTCTCTGGCTCTCTGCCTTCTTAATCTGGTGTTAGCATCATCTTCAGGCTCTAACTGTTGGTGTCCAACTGCACTGGGCACCCCTGTAATAGCAGAATAGCTCTGGGAGCTAGGCTTATCATCCCTCCACAGCACTTTCTTTTGGGAGGTCCTGCCAAGAGGGAGAGAACTTTACTAAGAAACTATAGCAGATTGTTGTTCAGTTGCTTAGCTGTGTCTGACTCTTTGCGACCCCCATGGACTGCAGAACACAAGGCTTCTCTGTCCTTCACTATCTCCCTGAGTTTGTTCAAATTCATGTCCATTGAGTTGGTGATGCTATCCAACCATCTCATCTTCTGTCGCCCTCTTCTCCTTTTACCTTCAGTCTTTCCCAGCATTCAGTGAGCCAGCTCTTCATATCAGATGGCCAAAGTATTGGAGCTTCAGCATCAGTCCTTCTAATGAATATTCAGGGTTGATTTCCTTCAGGATTGACAAGTTTGATTTTCTTGCAGTCCAAGGGACTCTCAAGAGTCTTCTCCAGCATCACAATTTGAAAGCATCAATTCTTCAACACTCAACCTTCTTTATGGCCAACTCTCATATCCATACACGACTACTGGAAAAACCATAGCTTTGACTAGACAGACCTTTGTCAACAAAGTGATGCCTTTGCTTTTGAATACACTGCCTAGGTTTGCCATAGCTTTCCTTACAAGGAGCAAGCATCTTTTAATTTCATACACGCACGCGCGCGCGCACACACACACACACACACACACACACACACACAGGGCTTCCATAGTAGCTCAGTGGTAAAGAATCCACCTGCAATGCAGGAGACATGGGTTTGACCCCTGGGTTGGGAAGATCCCCTCGAGAAAGAAATGGCAACCCACTCCAGTATTCTTGCCTGGGAAATCCCATGGAGAGAGGAGCCTGGAAGGCTACAGTCCATGGAGTCACAGAGAGTCAGACACATCTTAGCAACTAAACCACCACTATGGCTTTTCAGATGCCTTTACACTCTAAGTTGTTACAGGGTATTCAATATAGTTCCCTGTGCTATACAGCAGGTCCTTACTGTTTATCTACCAATCTCAAATAACCAATTTATTCCTCCCCACCCTTTCCCCTTTGATAACCTTAAATTTATTTTCTATGTCTGTGAGTTTTTATAAGTTTTATAAGTTCTATTTTATAAAAGTTCATTTGTATCACTTTCTGTTTTATAAATTTATTTGTATCACATTTTTAGATTCCACATGTATTTTGTCTTTCTCTTTTTTACTTACTTCACTTAGTATGATAATCTCTGGGTCCATTCATGTTGCTGAAAATGATATTATTTAATTTTTTAATCTGTTTTTATCTATGACTTTATTTTAGGTTTACCTGGGAATTTTCTAGAAGTCCCAAACTGGGTTCTCACCCCATAGAAATTCTGATATAATTGGTCTGGTGTGACACCTAGGCACTGGTAATTTTTAAAGCTCTCCAAGTGGGAGCATTTTAGCACTAGTGCTGAAGACCACTGATTTCGTTATTAGTGGGTGGTGTGGGGAGAGATGGTAGGGCTGGCTGTGTAACTCTCAGAATCCACTGGAAGCCCTGTAAAACCTGGCCCTTGCAACACCTGGAGATCTCTAGAAGCCAGCTTGGCCTATTTCCTCCAATGCAAATCTTCAAGGCAGACTAGACAGATGGTTATTATTTGTCCTTCCTGCTGTGTTAGAAAGAAAAAAAAAATCATCCCTATCTTGGATTTCTCAATTTCCACATGTGAAAACCATTACCTTTTAAAATATGCTTATAGGCATTATGAAGGGGAAAGGAAAGCTTAAAAGAAACCAAGGAAACAAGCCTGCATTTTCTCCTTATGGGACTTTTAGAAATGCCAACAATAGAGAAACTGGACTGGGACAAACTCTATGTTCTAGATGTTATATTAAAAAGAATAATGCATGTGAAAAATTCCTGGCACATAATGTAAAGTTCTCTTTTCTGGAGAAACTAGATTGCTTAAGATCACATAATAGTAACACAATGACAAACAATACTACATTGCATTGGGCATCTTCCCTGTGTTAAGCATTTTTATGTAGGTAATTTTTAATTACCTATACAGATCATAATTTCAAAATGCAATTATCATTCCCTTTTCACAACTGACAAGACTAGGATCTGAAAGCTTGCAGCTGGTAAAGGGAAACATCTGGATTATATTAATAGCATTTGTACCTGACACCAAAGTTCACCTACAGCATCTGGGTTAGATATGGAAGAATAGAGAAAAATCCTTCCTCCTATAGGGCCTGCAAAGGAATGGGAGACACAGAAATATACAATCAGTGGTTTTATTTTCCAAACTTCAAATTAAGGTCACATGATCATCCATTTTACATGCATTGAGTACTTATTCTCATGCTGGGTTCTGGGCCTTCAGAGATTATGAAATCACATTGCCCTCTCCATCAAGAGACTATGGGAGAAGATTCATAATGATTTGTAAGTGCAATGTTAAGAGTCTAACAAAAGGCTTTTTAATCCAATTTGTTTATTTTATAAGCATCCTTACATAGATAGCTCCTAGTTAATGTTTACTGAGTACTTGCTATGCTCCAAGTATTTGCTTTACATTTTCTAGTCCATTTAATCTTCACGGTAACCTATAGATGGCATTATCCCCATTTTACAGAAGTGGAAACAGACACCAAGAGGACAAGTTCCTTGCCCCAGATCATGCAACTAATAGAGAAAAGAGTCAAGCCAGGACTCAAACCCAAGGGATCTGGCTTCAAATCCTCTATTCCCCCACCATTAGGTTATACTATCGACTTCTACCTTTTTAAAAAATTCATTGATTGAATTGTTTTATTGAAAATAGCAACAGCCAACTCAGAAACAATAGGTATTTGCTAATGGCATATTTGGGGCTTCCCTGGTGTCTCAGCAGTAAAGAATCCACCTGCAATGCAGGAGCCACAGGAGATGTGGGTTTGATCCCTTGGGATTGGGAAGATAGAGGCAACCACCTCCAGTATTTGTGCCTGGAGAACCCCATGGAGAGAGAAGCCTGGTGAACTATAGTCCATAGAGTTGCAAAGAGTCAGGTACAACTGAAGTGACTAAGCACACACACAATGGCATATTTGAATTATGCAGTAAATATTGAAGCTGAAGCTCCCAGAAATCTGTGCTGTGTAGCTGTCATATGAATTTGTACAGTAAAGAAGTTGCCAAGTCTGATGACAGATGTTGAGTGATGAATGAATGATGCCCACAATAAGCCTTAGTGGACTTAAACTGAAGGTCTTTATGTCTTTTTCCTACTTCCTAAGGAAATTTCTTCTATTCATGAAGGCAGCAGCCAGAGCAAGTAGTATGTGGGTCATAAAATCCCCTGGGGTAGGGATGCCATACTCTTCCCATATAGGACCTCTGACCATAGAAAGGAACAAGAAAGGGGAAGACAAAAGTTTTACCTGATCCCTCAAGTGCAAACTCGAATGGAAAGGGAGGTGGAAGTGCTTCATTCTCTAAGAGGCAAGACCACAGGAAAAGGCCCCTTGCCACTCCCCAAACTGGAAAAGCCCTTTTCATTCAGGGAAGTTCAACAGGCTGTTATCTCTGTTTATCTGGAACTCTCTGCTCTATGCACATGCCCACCATGTTTTGTTTTGTTTTGTTTTAATTTTTTAAAATTAATATATTTTAATTGGAGGCTGATTTACAATATACAATATTATGGAGGGTTTTGCCATACATTGACATGAATCAGCCACGGGTGTACATGTGTCCCCCATCCCAAATCCCCCTCCCTCCTCCCTCCCCACCTCATCCCATCCCTCTGGGTTGTCCCAGTGCACCAGCTTTGAGTGCCCTGTTTCATGCATTGAACTTCCATTCTTCTTTCCCATCTATTACACATATGGTAATATACATGTTTCAATGCTATTCTCTCAAATCATCCCACCCTCACCTTTTCCCACAGAGTCCAAAAGTCTGTTCTTTATATCTGTGTCTCTTTTGCTGTCTTGCACATAGGGTCATTGTTACCATCTTTCTAAATTCCATATAAATGTGTTAATATACTGTATTGGTGTTTTTCTTTCTGACTTACTTCACTCTGTATAATAGGCTCCAGTTTCATCTACCTCATTAGATCTGACTCAAATGTGTTCTTTTTAATATTCCATTGTGTATATGTACCACAGCTTTCTTATCCATTTGTCTGCCGATGGACATCTAGGTTGCTTCCATGTCCTAGCTATTGTAAACAGTGCTGCAATGAACACTGGGGTACACATGTCTCTTTCAATTCTGGTTTCCTCAGTGTGTATGCCCAGCAGTGGGTTTGCTGGGTCGTATGGCAGTTCTATTTCCAGCTTTTTAAGGAATCTCCACACTGTTCTCCATAGTTGCTGTACTAGTTTGCATTCCCACCAACAGTGTTAGAAGGTTCCCTTTTCTCCACACCCTCTCCAGCATTTATCGTTTATAGATATTTTGATGGCAGCCATTCTGACCAGCGTGAGATGGTACCTCATTGTGGTTTTGATTTGCATTTCTCAAATAATGCATTTGCAAATGCATTTGCATTTCTCAAATTGCATTTCTCTGATAATGAGTGATGTTGAGCATCTTTTCATGTGTTTGTTAGCCATCTGTATGTCTTCTTTGGAGAAATGTCTGTTTAGTTCTTTGGCCCGTTTTTTCATTGGGTCGCTTATTTTTCTGGTATTGAGCTGCATGAGCTGCTTGTATATTTTTGAGATTAATTCTTCATCAGTTTTTTTGTTTGCTATTATTTTCTCCCATTCTGAGGGCTGTCTTTTCACCTTGCTTATAGTTTCCTTCATTGTGCAAAAGGTTTTAAGTTTTATTAGGTTCCATTTGTTTATTTTTGCTTTTATTTCCATTACTCTGGGAGGTGGGTCATAGAGGATCTTGCTGTGATTTATATCAAAGTGTTCTGCCTATGTTTTCCTCTAGGAGTTTTATAGTTTCTGGTCTTACATTTAGATCTTTAATCCATTTTGAGTTTATTTTTGTGTATGGTGTTAGAAAGTGTTCTAGTTTCATTCTTTTACAGGTGGTTGACCAGTTTTCCCAGCACTACTTGTTAAAGAGATTGTCTTTTTTCCATTGTATATTTTTGCCTCCTTTGTCAAAGATAAGGTGTCCATAGGTCTGTGGATTCATCTCTGGGCTTTCCATTTTGTCCCACTGATGTGTATTTCTGTCTTTGTGCCAGTAGCATACTGTCTGGATGACTGTAGCTTTGTAGTATAGTCTGAAATCAGGCAGGTTGATTCCTCCAGTTCCATTCTTCTTTCCCAAGATTGCTTTGGCTATTTGAGGTTTTTTGTGTCTCCATAAAAATTGTGAAATTATTTGTTCTAGTATTGTGAAAAATACCATTGACAGCTTAATAGGGATTGCATTGAATCTATAGATTGTTTGGGGTAGTATACTCATTTTCACTATATTGATTCTTCCAATCCATGAACATGATATATTTCTCCATCTATTTGTGTCATCTTTGCTTTCTTTCACCAGTGTTTTATAGTTTTCTATATATAGGTCTTTTGTTTCTTTAGGTAAATTTATTCCTAAGCACTTTATTCTTTTTGTTGCAATGCCACCATCACTTTTGCCTGGAAACTCCTATTCACCCTCAGGTCCCCAGTTTAAGTGTCACTTCCTCCAAGAAGCCTTCTCTGATCCTCCACCACTCCTACCCCTAGCCCAAAAGAAATTTAGTTTCACATTTTCCTTTGTTGTGTTTATGGTAGTTTGTAATTAAATAATAACCTTGAGTGATTATTTAGCACTTACCTCCCCTTTGTGAGCTTCATCAGGGCAGTAATTAGATCCTTCTTATCCACCAGTATATCCCCATCACCCCATACAATGCCAACCACATAGCAGAGTCTTAATGTTTTCTTTGCCTGGCTGTATAAGTGTATATGTTAAAACGAAGAGGCCAAGTTAAAACCATTTTTTCTTTCTTGTCCAGGAAATAAAGGAAAGGAAATTTCTGCTACTCCAGGGCATCCTGAAGCTCCTGAGATATCTCAAGGAGAAACTGAACAAATGGTATGCAGCCTAGTATAGAACTTGGGGATGGGCTTCACCAATCCTTTGCCTTCTATTCTCTGATGCTGAGTTAGGCCTTCCCCTCTGAATTTTTGATTTCCACCCAGTACCTCAATATCAGACCATCTCTGACTTTGAGACTCTACTCAAGCAGAGAAGGGAAACAGAAGAACTCCAAGAGTATGGTTGATTTCTGTCTGAGCGTGTACGCTTGCAGAAACTTCTCATCACCACTCAGTGACCGACTTGCCATTGGCCCCCAAACATTGAACCTGTAGCATGTGAAAGAGTGTCCTTCCAAAGCCTGTGACCAGTCATCAACTGCCATCAAAATAAAGGGTGGTTGTGAGGCCTATTTTAACATCTTAAATCCAGCTTCCAGAAGCAGGGTGACCTTTTCCCCAGACATCACATTTTAAAATGTAATGGGCTCTTTGATTTAAAAAAAGAAAATCTGGCAAGCAGTTAAAATTCTTTTTAATATTCTCAGCACTTAGCCAGAAGATGCAGACAAAATTGAAAAACAGCCTGAGTTTCTCTGTTGTTGTTGTTTTTTTAAATGCCTGGATTAGAACATAATTCATCTTAAAATGACGGGAGGCCTCTTCATACACTTCACACTTTGAAATATTTTAGAAAATAGTATCCATTTTGGCATGCCTCTGCCATGCAAGAAACAACAGCAAATGCTTTTCTCCTTGAGTGTTAAGTCTGTTGTGTGTAATATTATCAAAAATATATAGTTTGCTCTTTTTCTTGCCTTGTTTGAAGATTTTACTGCATCTCTGCAATAATCGATTCTTCTCACATTCCTATATAAGCAGCATTCATTGTCTCACTTTTTAGAAAGGGAAACGGAAGCAGAGGTTTGGTAAAGCGGCTTTCTGATTATCCCAGAGAAAGTTTTTCATTTATGTATTCACTTATTCATTCAGTAAACATATCCTGAGAACCTACTGTGTGACAGTCACTAACCA
This sequence comes from Bos grunniens, assembly GCF_055505025.1. Taxonomy (NCBI): domain Eukaryota; kingdom Metazoa; phylum Chordata; class Mammalia; order Artiodactyla; family Bovidae; genus Bos; species Bos grunniens. The sequence continues at coordinate 35,686,340 of NC_141167.1, read as the reverse complement.
AAACTTGTAGATACATAAATGACTATCTCACAGGCCCAGCCTCTGGATCTCTGGGGGAGGGGAGAGATACTCTAACAGACACTATCCCATAATAAGTGCTATGATGGATAAAAGGGCTACAAAAAATTGCCCCTCTCCTAGCCTGAGGCTGTCAAGGAACGCCTCCCACAAGGAGTGAAATATGAGTTGGGCCTTGAAGGATGAGTAGGAGCCCAATGCATGGAGGCATAGAAAGGCAAGAAGGACTTTTACAGCAGAGGAAACAGCATGTAAAAGGCATAAGAGCATCAAGCAGCTTTATTTTTTTCCGTTTTATGTGGCTGGAGAAAAAGATGCATACATCAAAAGAGAAGCAAGAATAAGAACTTAAATGATTTCAAGGGCCAAGAAAGGAATTTGGACTTCATCCTGGCACAGTGGGACCAAAACAGTATAGGGTGTGTTAGTCAGTTACTTACTTACCTACTAGGTTGAGCCTGTCATTTCAGGCCCATACAAATTTCCCCATTCCATGTCTTTAGTGGTCAAAGAGAGTGTGGAAATATCCGAAGAAATATATAATTATTTAAAGTCAGTTCCCCAACTCCAAGGACCTCTTTGAACTTTCTAAAATCATACAAATCCTATGCAAATGTGCATTTATCTGAGTAGATTATCTGAAGCTTTCATTGGATTTCTAAAGTAGTCCAAAGCTCTAAAAAGTATAAGAATCCCTACGGTATTTACTTTATAAAAACTTTCAGCTCCTCTCAAAATTGATTTTATAAAAGTAGAACTCTTATACATTAATCTCTTAAAATGTCCTGGTCACTGGTCATCCATATGGATACAATTTTGTATAGCATTATAGTATTTCAAACAAGATGATTCTTCATATCCCCCAGCATGGATCTACATGGATCTACTGAATTCATGTTTGTTGTTAACTTGGCCTCTTATTGAAATTACTATTCTTTAGAACAGTAGGATCTCCACAGCTTATATGTGAGAAGTTTGAGACAAGGATGGAGAAATCCAGGTATTTGAAAGTTGGGAGAAGCAAAGATGGTATACAAAGTGGGAGGCCTAACTCTGTGACAAATTAGTTAAGAACATTTGGATTGCAACTAACATAACCAACTCAACCACCTTAATTTATTAGATGGATCAGATCAGATCAGATCAGTCGCTCAGTGGTGTCCAACTCTGCGACCCCATGAATCGCAGCACGCCAGGCCTCCCTGTCCATCACCAACTCCCGGAGTTCACTCAGACTCGCATCCATCAAGTCGGTGATGCCATCCAGACATCTCATCCTCTGTTGTCCCCTTCTCCTCTTGCCCCCAATCCCTCCCAGCATCAGAGTCTTTTCCAATGAGTCAACTCTTCGCATGAGGTGGCCAAAGTACTGGAGTTTCAGCTTTAGCATCATTCCTTCCAAAGAAATCCCAGGGCTGATCTCCTTCAGAATGGACTGGTTGGATCTCCTTGCAGTCCAAGGGACTCTCAAGAGTCTTCTCCAACACCACAGTTCAAAGGCATCAATTCTTCAGCGCTCAGCCTTCTTCACAGTCCAACTCTCACATCCATACATGACCACCGGAAAAACCATAGCCTTGACTAGACGAACCTTTGTTGGCAAAGTAATGTCTCTGCTTTTGAATATGCTATATAGATTGGTCATAACTTTCCTTCCAAGGAGTAAGCGTCTTCTAATTTCATGGCTGCAGTCACCATCTGCAGTGATTTTGGAGCCCCCAAAAATAAAGTCTGACACTGTTTCCACTGTTTCCCCATCTATTTGCCATGAAGTGATGGGACCAGATGTCATGATCTTCGTTTTCTGAATGTTGAGCTTTAAGCCAACTTTTTCACTCTCCACTTTCACTTTCATCAAGAGGCTTTTTAGTTCCTCTTCACTTTCTGCCATAAGGGTGGTGTCATCTGCATATCTGAGGTTATTGATATTTCTCCTGGCAATCTTGATTCCAGTTTGTGTTTCTTCCAATCCAGCGTTTCTCATGATGTACTCTGCCTATAAGTTAAATAAACAGGGTGACAATATACAGCCTTGACATACTCCTTTTCCTATTTGGAACCAGTCTGTTGTTCCATGTCCAGTTCTAACTGTTGCTTCCTGACCTGCATACAAATTGGAGCATATTTTATATATATAATTATTTACAAAACAAATTGTGTATATAATTTATATTTAATATATAAACAATCATATATATAATAATATATATAATTATATCCAACAATAGAAACATAACAGATTAAAATCAGAGACTTGAATTTTGAACATCATCACGACTTCTCATATGCTCTCTCTTCTCTGATGTCAGTTTCACATCCCTTCTCTCTCTCTTTCTTCTCACTTCTCACCCAAAATAATCTCTTTTTTCCTATCTCTGCCTTTAACTCTCACAAGTGGTTCCAAAATCACTGGATATTGTATTTATTGGTCATTTTGCATTAGATGTCCAGTCAAGCACTATGTGCTTAGACACATGATGTTTCTCTCTACAACCATATGGATCAACAGGAGGGGTAATTCCTGGAAAAGTGGGGTTGGGCAGGTCAATAAATGCCCACTCTCTTTACATGGCAGGTGACAGAATGTCCTTCATGGATCTACTGAAACTCATTTGTCTATTTATTCTAAAAACATCTCTATTCTGTACTGAACATGAGTTTAGGATACAAAGATGAGACTGATATAATCTCTATACCCTTGATCTAGTTTTCTGTCTACCATTAACCGTACAATCTCAGTAAGTCTGTTCCCCACGCTGGGCCTCAGCTTCCTTTGTTAAATGAACAGGACAGGCAAAACTAGAGGCACCTTGATTCATTACAGTGAGCCCACACATCCAAGGTAACATCACATTATTGCTTAGATCATTTTTGTCAAGAATCTTACACTCAAGGATTCAGAAGTTTTCCCACCAAGAAATTATAAGCATTGTCTATGCATCCCCATAGTATAAGGCAGAGTAGAACATGATGAAAAATCTTAGCTAGTTACAAAACCTCTGTGTAAAGTAGAAATGCAAGCTGAATAAAAGTCACAATTTTACCTTTCCTTTAAAGAAAAAAGAAAATACTCAGCATAGTAGTCTGTGTCCAGTAAGACTTGGCAGATATGGTCCTATAGCACTGAGGACTTGAAATCCATCCTCCAGATTTACAAGACAGACCTACAATAAATATTGCTAGTTGTGTAGCCTTGTCATTGGCCAAGAAACTGGAGGAGCTCTGGGTGGTGAATGCATTACCAGTGAGATGTTTGTGTTGTTTTGTAGAAAACTCCAGAAAAAGATTTGAAACCAGAAAATCCACCTGCTGAGACTTCAGCCCCCAAAGATATCCTGAATGCCTTGAAGATCAGGCCAATCTCACAGCCTTCTGTCAGTCCTGTGATGAAAAACGCAGCTGAAGAACGTGAGACATGGATCGACAGGTTCAGGAAGCTAGAAAATGCCCTCTATCTGTGTGATCTGAGTAATACAGGTGAAGTGTGCAGCTTACAGCTCATACACCTTTCTTTTTTTTTTTCTTTTTCATTTTACACTGAGATCCACAAATTTTATTTTTTTTATTTTTGTTGGAGTATAGTTGCTTTACAACATTGTATTAGTTTTTGCTGTACAGCAAAGTAAATCAGTTATACATATATCCATTCTTTTTTAGATTCCTTTCCCATTTAGGTCACCACAGAACACTGAATACAGTTTCCTGTGTTATACAGCAGATTTTTATTAGTTACCTATTTTATATATACATGTATATTTATGTTAAGGGTTTCCCTGGTGGCTCAGACTGTAGAGAATCTGCCTGAAATGTAGAAAACCTGGGTTCAATCCCTGGATCAGGAAGATACCCTGGAGAAGGGAATGGCTACCCACTCCAGTATTCTTGCCTGGAGAATTCCACTGAAAGAGAGCCTACAGTTCATGGGGTCACAAAGAGTTGGATACAACTGAGCAACTAACACTTCCACACTTTCATATACGTTAATCCCAATCTCCCAATTTATCCCATCCCCTCTTCTCCCCTTGGTAGTCATAAATTTGTTTTCTGTATCTGCAACTCTACTTTTGCTTTGTAAATAAGTTCATCTGTATTATTTTTCTAGATTCCACATATAATCAATATTACGCAGTATTTGTCTTTTACTTTCTGACTTACTTCTGGCTGTATAGCAATCTCTAGGTTGATCCATATCACTGTAAATGGCATTATTTCATTTCTTTTTACGGTTGAATAATATTCCATTGTATATATGTACCACATCTTCTTTATCCATTCAAGACAACCCTCAGAATGGGAGAAAATATTTGCAAACAAAGCAACTAACAAGGGATTAATCTCCAGAATATACAAACAGCAAATGCAACTCAATATGAAATAAAATAGCCCAATCAAAAAATGAGTGGAAGATCTAAATAGACATTTCTCCAAAGAAGACATACACGTTGACAAAAAAAAACACATGGAAAGATTCTCAACATCACTAATTATTAGAGATATGTAAGCCAAAACCACAATGGTTGGCCATCATTGTCAAAAAATCTACAAATAATAAATGCTGGAGAGGGTATGGATAAAAGGGACCTTCCAACACAGCTGATAGGAATGAAGAACAGTATGGAGTTTCCTTAAAAAACTAAAAACAGAGCTACCGTATGTTCCTACAATCCCACTTCTAGTCATATACCAAAGAAAACCATAATTTGAAAGGATGCATACACCCCAGTATTCACTGTAGCACTATTTACAATAGCCAGGACATAGAAGCAATCATATACCTTTCTATTTGTGTTGCAATCTGTAAGTGGACACCTCCCTTTCTTTCACTTCTTAATAAATATAATTTGTACATAAACCATGTGCCTGGCACTGTGCTGAGCACAATCAGGAAAAAAAGATAAATCAGACATGAATCCCCTACCAGGTTGCTGACAGTTTCTGAGTCTAACCCACAATCCAATCATTAACTCCCCTGATTGAAATCTTCAGGATACCTGCTAACAGGCTGACCTCTAAACTCTTTAATAGGAGTTTGTATTCCCCATTATAATGATTAATTTGCCTTCCTCAAACGTGCCTTGCTTTCTCCTGTGGCTATGCCTTTTCTAAACCTACACCCTCCACCTGAGCTATCTGCCTCTCTAACTACCCCACCCCCTGCCAGCTCTTCACCTTGTCTACCTGGCTAATTAGTGTCTAAACATCTTTTAGGTTGGAACTCAAGCTCTACTCCTCTGAGACTTTCACGATTTCCCCAGACAGATCTAGGCCAACCTTTATCGGCCTCTCAGAGTTCTTTAACACCCATTATCATATTTCTATATTGTATCTTTCTATTTGGGACTTCCTACTATCCACCCAGTAGACTACATTCCTTTTTTATCCTGGCACATTGCACAGTTCTGTTTGACCTTTTTTTGAGTGAACAAACAAATGAGTGAATGTTCATAAATAACTAAACCCAAAATAGAAGGTAATAAATGCCATTAGAGGGTGGTGCTACGCGGGCATTCGGAGAAAGGAGAATTCCTTCATAGTGAGGTGATCAGGAAAGGTTATATTAGTTTGAAATTGCTCATTAAAGATAAAGTACTGTTATATACAAAGGAATGAAATAGAGGGCCCTTTCTGGTAAAGGTGCAAGTTAGCCAAGCAAAGCATTATGTATGAAGCTCAATACAAGGAATTTGGTTTGAATAGAATATAAGTGCCATTAAGAAGACTATTAATTGAAAAAGGTGAAACTATAGGATGGGATCAGATCTAGGAAGATGTCAGATAACAGACCAAGGAATTTGGATTTAATTCAAAGACAGTGAGTAGCATGTTGAGTTTCTAAGCAGGGATTGATATGGTGAAGTTGTATTTCATAAAGGTCCTTGATGGCTATGTGGAGAATGAAGGAAAAATTTAAAGCATAAAAAGAGTAAAGGATGTTATTGCAATGTCTAAGTGAGAGAGAATGAAATTCAGAACTAGGTCAGAGACCCATGGAATGGAAAAGAGGGAGCAGATACAAAAACATATGCACTGAAATTGTTGTGCTTAATTACATACTGTGTTCATGAAGAATTAGCATTATACATGGAGTCTAAAAATAGGGAACATTCTAGTTCCATACCACCAATGGTGGTTGCCAGGAAAAACAGAGAAATGTCGGTCAAAGGGTACAGACTTTCAGCTAGAAGATAAATTACAAGGATTTAACATACATCATGGTGACTCTCATTAACAATATTGTGTTGTGTACTTGAAAGCTACTATTAGAGTAGAGCTTTAATAGACTCACCATAACAACAACAACAGAATGGTCATTATGGGAGGTAGAGGATTTGTTAACCAACCTTATTTTAATAAACATTTTCTAATATACATGTGTATCAATCATCACATTGTACACCTTAAACATATACAATGTGATATATTAATATCAATTACATCTCAAAAAAGAGTTAATGTGCACATTAGTACTTTCTAGAAGTGATCATATAACAATACTAATACTTTTTCATTCTCTGTAATGTTTTTGTTTCATCTTGCTTTGAATTCTAGATCACATAAAATATAAATATCAAACAATACCCAAGGACTTCTAATAACTATACCAAAGAGAGGGGGAAATGAAAATTTTAGATGAAAAATTCATCTAGCTGAATTAGAAACTCATTTATTAAACTTCTGTTATAAGCCTGGCACTGTGCTAGAGGCTAGACCAAGAGGAAAACCAGAAAGGATGAGACATGAACTTTTAGGTAAAGAACTTTTAGGTAAAGGCTTACCTAAAGGCTGGCAATAGTTCAATGCCAGTAAAACAAAAATTTTAAAGACAGATTATAGTAAAGCATTATAATTGAAGACACAAACTAGAGCTAAAGAATTCAAAGAAAAGACAGAAGATATTTTTTTTTTAAAGCACACTATGTAATGTGGGCAGGTACTCAGAGAGGGCTCATTGGAAGAACTTGAGCTGAACTTGGAAGGAGAGGTACAGAAGACTTTGAAACCATCTTCTGCAAAGGTTAGAAGGTGAGAATGAGTATGGTGGGGAAGAGAGTAAGAAAGATAGGACTGAAGGTCATGTTGAACCAGATGGTGAAGCTGATACCGTGTTGTGAATCCTGTGGGCTGGGATGAGCTTAATTCTCTACTCAGTGTTCACCAAGTTTCAACTAGAGGAGAACACTGTGAAAGCTGAAATGGATCATTTAGGGAAGATACTGGAGAAAAGGAGATCAAAAGGTTACTGAAATAGTCATCAGTCTAGGTATACATAGCAAAACTGCAAGAGTGGTAATGGGGTTACAAACAAAACCAAAACTCAAGCAGAGAGAAAAGATGTTTCTAAAGAAACAAACGCTGAGTTTTGATGATGGATGACAGATCATAAACTTAGTTGCTAAGAGACTCCCCAAAGACTGGGACCTTTCTCATACTTCTGAACTGTTCTGGGGGAAAAACGCAGTTTTGTTGACTTTGGGGCAGATTCTGGCAGATTTAAAATGACTTTCTCATGGCCTTTTCACTATTTATGCCTGTTTTCTCTGTTTCTATGAAATTCATTAGTTCTTCAATAGCCAAGGAATGTGTCAGCCAGATCTGGAAACATCTATAACTATCTTTAATGAGGAAAGAGGATTAACTGAGGTCATCTTCTTGGTTTATTAGCCACAGTATTTAGCAGACCACCACAGCCTTCCTCTAGACACTGAGTAGATGATCCCTACTCTGCCCAATGATGAATCAGTGATCTTTATTATGTGCAAGGAAATATGTAGGGCAGGGTGTTCTTTATCCAGGCTGAAGGCAGAACATCCATCATTAAATTAGCATTTCTGGGAACCTACTCTGTGCTTATTCTTTAATGGGGGTTGTCAAGAAAATATCCTCGAGGAGAAAGAATAAGGAAGGACTATGAATAGCTGGTCATGCTTTCTAAAGAAAGATGGGTGGTTGGGATAAATGTCTGAGTGACTGGTGGATTTGGAATTTTCCCAGTGAACTAAAGGCTAAATAGAAAATATTTTAGAGTTCAAAGAGGCAGAGTGCAAAGAGAGCCCTCAAGGATATTCTCTGCATGGGTCTGGACTTTGTATACATGGCATCACTAATTCCTCACATCAACCACTTGCTGAAAGGATTAATGTTCTTATTTAGAGAGAAGGAAGCCAAACTCAAAGTGATAAAATATCAGCCAGTGAGCAGTTGAGGCAAAATTCTAACCCCAGTTCTACTGAACTTCCCTCTATACCAGACTCCCATGACATACTGGAAAGAGCATGAGATTCGGCTTGTTGCTCTGTTGGTTTGTTTCTTTGTGTGTTTTTAACCAGATTCAAGTTCAGACTTCACCAACTGCTGTCACTTTTATTCACCAAGTCTGTTTCCTCATCTGTAAAATAGTAAAACTGATAAAAATAAAACATACCTCCCAGATTTGAGAAAGGATCCAGGGAGATTTTAAAGTTCTTTACAAACTGTAAAATGAAATGCATAGTAAAGAGGTTCTTGCTGATTTCTTTTTGGTTCTGGTGGGATAGGGACAGGCTTTGACAACACTAAGATGGATTGTAAAGGTTATTTTATGCAGTTGTTTTGGGCATTCCCTAATGACAGCAAATCAGACAGAAATAAATTTCAGCCAATGGACTTTTGTCTAATACTACAAAATCCTCTACTAATGGTAAAGCTTAGAAGATAAAAGAAAAGGCCCCCAACACCACCATTGGTGATTCTTATATGTATTTCTTAGCATTAATTCTAATTTTTAATTAAAATATAAATTATACACAAATAATCTATTCTAGTTAAAATATATTCCCATGTGTTTTAAATAATGTTGGTGATATAACTATTATAACCATCCTATCATAGTATCTACACTAATGAGTGCTTTATAGTCCTAACACTGTGGTAAGCACTTATAATTTTATTCATTTTCATCCAATTTAATTATTAGTATTTTAGAGTCAAGGAAACTGAGGCTCAAAAAGTTAAAATGTCTTTCTCAGTCAGGCGTACTCCAAAGCTCAGGACTTATATTTCCAGAGGTAGTGTATGAGGAAATGTCTTGAGGGGTCCAGCCTAGACCAGGTCAAGAGCAGCCGCCCCATCCAGAAAATTGCAAAGATGCAACTGACCAACTCAAAGAAAGATATTTCTGCAGAAGAAAGGATGAACATTATCATAGGAGAAAGAGACCACAAATAAACCTGAAAAGAAACAGCTAACTGGACAGAATGGGATGGGGTGAGATGGGATAGGATGATATGGAATAGGATAGAATGGGATGGGAAGGGACAAGACAGAACCGAATAAAACTGGATGGAATAAGTCATACTAGGACCCCAGCTGTCTAGACCCAGTCTGCAGTCCACTGTTAGAAACACTCATTAGAGAGTAGTTCAGAGGAGAACATGACACTCAACTATCGTTGCACGTTTGAACAAAAACAGAGCTTAAACAGAGATGACAGGTGTCACTAGAGCCCAACACTAATTGACTGGCCATGGTTTTCTACAAAATGACCAGGGGACCACTCCCTATGGATTCTTTGAGAAAAAATGTCACAATCATTATGACAACTTATGCAAATACAGGAGACTAGAAGAACAACATGCAAAGGATATATCCTTTACCCCTATAACATGATATGATACCTGTAGTGTAGATGTTCACAATTCATGGAAAATATTTAGAAAAGTATCTGAGCCCTGCTTGAAACAATCTCTTTCCCTTCTTTCTATAATACAATGTGATGATTAAATGCAAGGACTAAGCACAACCTTGGGCAAGAGAATTCTCATCTCCATGTCTCAGTTTCCCTCTCTTTGCAAAATGAGTTGTTGTGAGGATTAAGTGAGTCAATATTGGTTAAGTTGTTTGGAGGGATGCCTGCAACATGGTGAACGCTGTATATGAGTATCAATCAATATTGTTGTTGTTGCACTCTAGTTAATTTTCTGCTTCTGTTATCATCCTGACTGGTTGGAGATCTTTCTAAGGTAACAAACCCCTTCTCAATATCCTGTCTATTCCCAGGCACAGTATGTGACATTTATAAACTCACAAATCAAGGCTTATCAATGAGTTATTGATTTTTGCTGTTATCATGTTCTACACTTGCACTCCTCTCTGCAACTATCAAAATCTGCTTACCCTTAGCATGAAAAGCACATCAGCATTGCTACACATAACAAGTGGGTACTAGAGTGTATCTTGTGATGATAAGTACCACCATCTCTATTCCACAGATTTAGACTCTAAGCCACAAGAAGTTAGATGATTTACCTGTAATCACACAGCAAGCTCGAGGGAGTCACAGTAAATACATTTCCAGAAATGCATAAAAGTGAGCTATTTAAATGCTGCATGTTTAGGAATGTGTTTGGATATTTCAATAAGATAAACATAAAACCAGAGCAATTATGAAGTGTTTTTAAGCAGGCACCCCACCATTTTCAAAAATTGGTCTCTTAAAGTTTTATGGCTACAAAGAACAAGCTAAAATTGTTTTAGAGTCTACTTATGGATTTTATTGAACCCCATCCCCTCTTCCCCAGATCACTGTCAAATTCCTCTCAGCATCTATGACACATGGTCAGGACTGTATCTTTTTAGGATGTCATATTTTTTTTTTAAAGCTTAAAGTTTCAAAATATTAGCATTTAATTTTTGCTCAGAAGTCATTCAAACTAATGCATTTTCCTCTTTTGTGTTTTCTCCATTCTTTTTTAAAAACCTCTCACTCACCCAACCTAATGACAGGAGTCCTAGAGAAGGAACGAGCCAGACGCCTCATTCACAACTACAATCTCATTTACAACCTGTCCCTGAGCCCTCGGAAAATTGACCAAGCCTTGCGGAGTTTCTGTGCTGGAGAAAATATGCTCTTGGAGCCAGCGCTTCGGTACTTAAAGGAGCTATGATAACAAGCCCATATTGTGAGAACAGATGTTCGCTTTATCTCCCTTTTTACCCAGACACGTGTTTCTCCCCAGCCTGAGTGCAGTGGTGGAGGCACTGTCAGAATTGAGGCCGGCGCAGCTATTGTAGACACTTTGAACTTGGACTTGGTTTCTGGCTAGGATGCTTGCTCATAAGCAGCTCCAAGTGATCTGAGAAAACCAGGTTTTTCTCTTCTGAGGTGGCAAAAGCCCAATTTTTTAAAATCCTCTTCTAATCTTATAAAGCTGATGATGAATATTCAAAGATTTTTTTTCTATATTGCTGATCAAACAGTATTTTTTGCAAACTCTGCAGTTCCATATAGTAAAAAAATATGCTGCTGCTGCTAAGTCACTTCAGTCGTGTCCGACTCTTTGAACCCCATAGACGGCAGCCCACCAGGCTCCCCTGTCCCTGGGATTCTCCAAGCAAGAACACTGGAGTGGGTTGCCATTTCCTTCTCCAATGCACGAAAGTGAAAGTGAAGTCGCTCAGTCATGTCCGACTCCTAGAGACCCCATGGACTGCAGCCCACTAGGCTCCTCCATCCATGGGAATTTCCAGGCAAGAGTACTGGAGTGGGTTGCCATTGCCTTCTCCGGAAAAAAAAAAAAAAAAAAATGCTAAATGTTGTCAACTTCCAAAAATGGTATACCTGTGGCGGATTCATTTTGATATTTGGCAAAACTAATACAATTATGTAAAGTTTAAAAATAAAATAAAATTAATTAAAAAAAATAATAATAAGTCAATCTTTCCTCTAGTCACTATTCTAGGATTTCCACACTATAAGAAAAATAAAAGTATTAACAATGAATTGTCTTAATACTAAGCAGCAGAAGCAGAATTTCAAGTGAGGTTTTCCGAACAAGTCTAATATTTTCTCTAGTACAAAACTAGACAGCATTACACTGTCCCCAGGGATGTTTCCACAGAGTAGAGGATACAAGTTTTTAGGAGGGACTTCTGGGACAAAGGATTCTGTAAATAGGTAACTTCTTCTTTGTTTCCTCTGGTAGCAAAATCAAACAAAACTTTCCAGTCGTTCCCATAGTTCTCCCCCTCCCCCAATTTGCACCCCCTGCATAATACACATTTACATTCACATCGCACACACAGGTGGCATGAGTTCATTGAAGGAAATCTAGGACTTCGGAGAAAGAAGTATTCCTAGTACTATTATTAATGCTGAGGGACCTGGATCCTGAGTTTCAAATCTCTGTGTGTGGGAGACAGGATGAAGGAGTTAGGTCAAGGGAAACAATAAATCCAAGACCTCTGTTTTTGTTTCGTCTCTAACTCCTGTCTGACTCTGTGACCCCATGGACTGTAGCCCATCAGTCCATGGGATTTCCCAGGAAAGACTGGAGTGGGTTGCCACTTCCTTCTCCAAGGGATCTTCCCAACCAAGGGATCAAACCCACGTCTCATGCATTTGCAGGCAGATTCTTTACCACCTAGCCACCAGGGAAGCCCCTGAAAGTCTCTGAGTATCCCCTTTAATACACTGTATATTATGGGGTATCTCATAAAGTCTTATGAATTAAACCTTAAGAACCAAATAGTTTGGATCCATTAACATAAATGATCTCTGAGGGCCTTCTATTCTGACATGCTCTAGTTTTTGTAATCCTTCAGTTACCCAGAGAAATGCCTCTTGACGCAGACCAACTACTCCTCTAACATTCGAGAACCCTCAGGCTTGCAGGCTGCCTTTTAGGGCAAGTTCAGTTCAGTTCAGTCGTTCAGTCACATCCAACTCTTTGTGGCTCCATGGACTGCAGCACGCCAGGCTTCCCCGTCCATCACAAACTCCTGGAGCCTACCCAAACTAATGTCCATTGCATCGGTGATGCCATCCAACCATTTCATTCTCTCTCGTCCCATTCTCCTCCCGCCTTCAATCTTTCCCAGCATCAGGGTCTTTACCAATGAGTCGGTTCTTCACATCAGTTGCCCAAAGTATTGTAGTTTCAACTTCAGCATCAGTCCTTCCAATGAATATTCAGGACTGATTTCCTGTAGGATGGATTGGTTGGATCTCCTTGCAGTCCAAGGGAGGGATGGTATGAGGAGGGAGGTAGGAGGGAGGTTCAGGATTGGGAACACGTGTGTACACCCGTGGCGGATTCATGTTTATGTATGGCAAAACCAATACAATATTGTAAAATAATTGGCCTCTAATTAAAATAAATTTTAAAAAAAGTCTTCTCCAGCACTGCAGTTCAAAAGCATCGATTCTTCAGTGCTCAGCTTTCTTTATAACCCAACTCTCATATCCATACATGACTACAGGATAAACCATAGCTTTGACTAGACAGACCTTTGTTGGTAAAGTAATGTCTCTGGTTTTTAACATGCTATCTAGGCTGGTCATAGCTTTTCTTCCAAGGAGCAAGTGTCTTTTAGTTTCACAGCTGCAGTCACCATCTACAGTGATTTTGGAGCCCCCCAAAATAAAGTCTCTCACTGTTTCCATTGTTTCCCCATCTATTTGCCATGAAGTGATGGGACCAGATGCCATAGTCTTAGTTTTCTGAATGTTGAGCTTTAAGCCAGCTTTTTCACTCTTCTCTTTCATTTTGATCACTCGTTAGTTCTTCTTCACTTGCTGCCATAAGGGTAATGTCATCTGCGTATCTAAGGTTATTGATATGTCTCCCGGCAATCTTGATTCCAGCTTGTGCTTCATCCAGTCCGGCATTTCACATGATGTACCCTGCATATAAGTTCAATAAGTAGGGTGACAATATACAGCTTTTACATAACCCTTTCCTGATTTGGAACCAGTCTGTTGTTTCATGTCCAATTCTCACTGTTGCTTCCTGACCTGCATACAGATTTCTCAGGAGGCAGGTCAGGTGACCTGGTATTCCCATTTCTTTAAGAATTTTCCACAATTTGTTGTGATCCACACAGTCAAAGGCTTTGGCATAGTCAATAAAGCAGAAGTAGATGTTTTTGGGGGGAACTCTCCTGTTTTTTTTTCGATATCCAACAGATGCTGGCAATTTGATCTCTGGTTCCTCTACCTTTTCTAAATCCAGCTTGAACATCTGGAAGTTCACAATTCACGTACTGTTGAAGCCTGGCTTGGAGGATTTTGAACATTAGTTTGCTAGTATGTGAGATGAGTGCAATTGTACAGTAGTTTAAACATTCTTTGACATTGCCTTTCTTAGGGATTGGAATGAAAACTGACCTTTTCCAGCCCTGTGGCCACTGCTGAGTTTTCCAGATTCCCTGGCATATTGAGTTCAGCACTTTCACAGCATCATCTTTCAGGATTTGAAATAGCGCAACTGGAATTCCATCACCTCCACTAGTTTTGTTCATAGTGATGCTTCCTAAGGCCCACTTGATTTCACATTCCAGGATGTCTGGCTCTAAGTCAGTGATCACACCATCATGGTTATCTGGGTCATGAAGATCTTTTTTATATAGTTCTTCTGTGTATTCTTGCAACCTCTTCTTAATATCTGCTGCTTCTGTTAGGTGCATAGCATTTCTCTCCTTTATTGTGCCCATCTTTGCATGAAATGTTCCCTTGGTATCTCTAATTTTCTTGAAGAGATCTCTAGTGTTTCCCATTCTATTGTTTTCCTCTGTTTCTTTGCACTGATCACTGAGGAAGCCTTTCTTATCTCTCCTTGCTATTCTTTGGAACTCTGCGTTCAAATGGGTATATCTTTCCTTTTCTCTTTTGAGGGCAAAGAAGAAGGCAAACAAGCCTGGCTTTCACATGTTACCAAAGTGCCAAATGAGGAAAATTAGAATATTTGACCAGACATTCACTATGCATTGGGCAACTACTGTTTGCCAAGAACTTGATATATTTTGTTTCATCCAACTGTGACAACTAGATGTGGAACGTTTCATGACTCCATTTTACAGATTAGGAAACAGAGGCTCAGAGAAGTGAAGCAGAAGAAAGCTACTGAGTTTTACCCATGGATAACTGGTTGGAGGGATAGGATCTTCTGGAAAGCACTGGGCACATGATACTTTAGAATGGCCTGGTAATGCTTATAAATAAAATATATATAAAGATAAAAGGAAGGTGGGAGGGAAGTTCATGAGGGAGGGGGACGTATGTATACCTATGGCTGATTCATGTTGATGTATGGCAGAAACCAACACAATATTGTAAATCAATTATTCTCCAATTAAAAATAAATAATTTTTAAAAGTAAAGATAAAAGGAATTTCTGCCTATACCAGATATACCATTAGGCCTTGCCACTTGCTTTAATGTAGACTCTCAAAAGTCCAGAATGAACTGAAGTGAACACATTTTTGATGAAAACTGCTGTGCTTATAAGAATGCCCTGGTATATCCTACATCTCTGTGGAAAAGGGGCCTGGAGAGGTCCTTAGGGTGAAGGGAGGCCCTATACCTGAAGCTGGAGTTGCTAGACTTAGTCATAATGTCCTGAAGGGCAAAGATTTCACCTTGCCCAGTTCTCTGCATCTAACATCTTGTCCAACACGTGACAAACAGCCTCAGCACCCAGCTTACACAGCCGGAGGGGACTGCACTGACACAGAATGAAGCATGAGAGTGCTCCCACAGCCACGTGACACGGGTCATGCACACCCTGCAGCAGTGGTGGGTGGGTGCTTCTAGAAGCGGGCTGGCCACGGCCAGATCTGGATCCACAGTCACCTAACCACTACCCGCCCTCCAAGAGAGCAAAAAAAAAGAAGAAACTTTAAAACCAGTCTAGAGGATTTCCCTAATGGTCCAGTGGCTAAGACTCCACACTCTTAACGCAGGGGGGCCAGGTTCAATTCCTGGTCAGGGAACTAGATCTCACACGCTGTGACTAAGAATTCTCATGTCACAACTAAAGATCCTGCATGCCACAGCAAAGATGGAAGATGCTACGTGCTACAACTAAGACCCGGTGCAGCCAAATAAACAAAGTAAAAGGCTATCCTTAAAAAAAAAAAAAAATAGAAGAAGAACAGCCAAATCCCGCTCTGGCACTTAGTAGGTGGAGGTCTTGGCAAATGCTAACATCTCCCTGAGCTTCAGTTCCTTCATGTGCAAAATGGCAATAATTGTACTTTGGGGGGAAGTTTTTTAAACGCTGAAAGCCATTCCATTTGGACATGTAGTAGAGATGGAACTTTCTTAAGTCTCTCCCCTTAGCTGCTGACCCTCAGGAAGTTTGAACAACAGTCTGTGTGAAATGACACAGAGCAGTAAGGCTACTGCTACATCACAAACAAATTTTAAGATACATCTGCCCTCTAGAGCCCAGTGCCAGGTGCTCTTGGGTCATTTCCTGACTGGAATTCTCCACTGCTCTACTCCCGGGTATGTGTGATATGTGTGTGTCAGGGGGTGATATTTACAAGACTGGCACTTGCAAAAGTGAATACTCATTAGATTTTCTCTAAGTAAGCATTAGAAAACAGAAATTCAACCTAAGTCACAGAAACAGCTTAGATATAAAGTGACGGCAGAGGTTAAATGAGGCCAGGCTGTGGAGCAAACAATACTGGACACAAACAGCAAAATGCCATGAGGTCATTATGCTTTGGAATATTTTTAATGACCTCTATGCTAGGACTGGAGTTTCAGCTTTAGCATCATTCCTTCCAAAGAAATCCCAGGGCTGATCTCCTTCAGAATGGACCGGTTGGATCTCCTCGCAGTCCAAGGGACTCTCAAGAGTCTTCTCCAACACCACAGTTTAAAAGCATCAATTCTTCGGCGCTCAGCCTTTTTCACAGTCCAACTCTCACATCCATACATGACCACAGGAAAAACCATAGCCTTGACTAGATGGACCTTTGTTGGCAAAGTAATGTCTTTGCTTTTGAATATGCTATCTAGGTTGGACATAACTTTCCTTCCAAGGAGTAAGCGTCTTTTAATTTCATGGCTTCAGTCACCATCTGCAGTGATTTTGGAGCCCCAAAAAATAAAGTCTGACACTGTTGCAAAGAGTTGACTCATTGGAAAAGACCCTGATGCTGGGAAAGATTGGGGGCAGGAGGAGAAGGGGATGACAGAGGATGAGATGGCTGGATGGCATCACAGACTCAATGGACGTGAGTCTGAGTGAACTCCGGGAGTTGGTGATGGACAGGGAGGCCTGGCGTGCTGGGATTAATGGCGTCGCAAAGAGTCAGACACGACTGAGCGACTGAACTGAACTGAACTGAACTGATGCTAGGACTTCTCCATGATTTGCTTACAGAATATCTGTTACCCTTCTCTCTTCTTTTCTTTTTCAGACCAGAGGTATTTCATATACACCCTGTGACTGTGTCATTGTGAACTTCTAGTAAACATTGAGAGGGAATCTGGGCTTCCCAAGTGGCACTAGTGGTAAAGAACCCACCTGCCAATACAGGAGAAATAAGGGACACCAGCTTGATCCCTGGACGAGGGCATTGCAACCCGCTCCAGTATTCTTGCCTGGGAAGTCCCATGGACAGAGGAGCCTGGCAGACTACAGTCCGTGGGGTCGCAAAGAGTTGGACACGAATGAAGAAACAGCGCATGTGCAGAGGGAGTCTGGTGTCTGTGATCCTGACCACTTTGTCTAGCAGGATCTTTCTGGGTGTCTGTGTGCGGTGGATAGGTTCACCTCCAGGATACCCCAGAGAGACTTGGTGTCAACTGCACCTGCCCTGACTGTCCAAAAACCGCAGCCTCTACACATGGAAGGAGCACTGAAGACATAGCAGAGGCTGGATCTCACGGTCTGGGCAGACTCTTTCCCAGACGTGTGACCTCCAGCAATCCACTAGGTCCCCATTCATACTGAATCAGATAGTGTGCGCACATTGCCTGACAATACACTTGGCACACAGATGTGCTTGATAAGGGGGGACCAGCTTTCTGTTTTATTCTTAAACAGTGTTCCCTTTTACCCCGTACAATGGGCCATGCCATGATATGCCCTTTCCAAATACCGACACCTGATAAGTCAACATTTGGCTCACTTATTGTGTGGTCCCAGAGAAGACAGACCATATCATCCAACTTTCTATTCCTCATTCTCTCGCCTGTCCTTACTCCTCACTGTAACCCAACCAGGTTGCCATCCCTATGCCTACTGCACAGATGCGACACTGAGGAGCTACCTAAAAACTAAAAGCTAGTGAGTGACTCAGTCAGGACCAGAACGCAAAACGTAACTTCAAGGCCAACAGTGCCCTACAGCTCACAGAGCAAATAACCCACAGAATTCCCGTTAGTGTGAGTGGCCTGGCTCCCCAGAAAGTCTAGCAGACATGCCAAGCCAGAGCCAAGGTCTTCCTGGTCTGTGTCTCCAGCACAGAGCAGGCACCTGGAACACATCTGTAGAATGGCATGCGTGCATGCTCAGTCACTCATTCATGTTCAACTTTTTACAACCTCATGGACTGTAGCCCACCAGGCTCCTCTCTCCATGAGATTCTCCAGGCAAGAATACTAGAGTGAGTGAGTTGCCATATACTCTCCAGGTGATCTTCCTGACCCAGGGATCAAACCCACATCTCCTGCATTGGCAGGCAGGTTCTTTACCACTGAGCCACTCGGGATGGAATGGCATGTCCACATGAGCATTTGGAAAACCCAGCAGGCTTTTGCCCTCTTCTAGTTCCCCCAGCTCATCACCACCTTCTGGGGACAGAATAAAGGGTGTTTTCAGGACTCTGGGCATGACAGGTTCACACAAGCAGAAGCACAACTGGGCAGATCATGCCATCCAAAGAGTTTGCTAAGTGCCCACTGACTCTTCAGAGGAATTTCCCAAGATCATTAAGAGAAACAATAACAGGGTTTGATATTCTAATTGAGACCAGAAACTGGACAGCTTTGGAGCTGACTGGAGAACTGTGTGACTCGAAAAAAAAACCCTTGCCTTTCTGCTCCCCATTTCCTCCCCACCCGCCTCTCCTAAGTGCCTTTCAACTCCATTTCCAAGGCTCCTTAGTGACAAAGGCTGGGGGGGAGGGTTCCCGAGCCAGTGCCTCTGGAATGCCAGCCGTTCCCCTCATTAGCATTCGGGGCCCCTCATCTGCCTGCACAGTTGGCCAGGGGTCTGTGTAAAAGGCAGAGCGGCTTGGGGGAGGCCCAGCATTTAGCATGGCTCATTGGGACATGGGAAGCCTCTACAAAGAGTTTCCAAACAAAAGGCATCAATATTATTTGTGGAGCCATCAGCCTGCCTGGGGCACAATATGGCTCTGGCTCAGCCACACGCTCTCCCCCAAGTTCTGTGTGCAGACGTGGTGGGCGCTTCCCAGACACATTCTGGCCCTGAGCACCAGTGCGTTGGAAGGTCTCCCTCCTCCTCCCGCTCTGTCCTGACAGGTCTCTCCTCAGACTCAGTCTATCCAGGTCGAACAATGGGTGGGCTCTAACTGGTGGTGGGAGTGCCCAGGGAAGGGGGCTTGACAGAGGGTAAATGGTCAGATGGTAGGACAATCATGAACAGATGGTGCTGCTGGGAATGGATTCCAGACAAATTCACAAGCAGATTGAGCTCCGACAAAGACTTATCTGGTGGAGAGCAATTGGCGCCTTATACCAATCCCGCTCTCCCATACAATCTTTGACAGTTCCGTGAGGTTCTGTCTCACAAGAATTCCAAAATATTGATCAATAGATGAGTCCCTGAGAGATTCCAAGCAGCAGAGCTATTGCTCAGCATGCTCATAAAGCCAAACGAATTTCCTTCAGCCTCCCTGTGTTTGAATACCTTCAGAGATGTGGATCTCACTACTTGTCATCTTTTTCTCTCCAGACAACTCCAATTTGTTCTTCTAAAGTTGGTTACCCTTGCAATCCCCTTTCTACCCTCCCTTGGGGCCAAAGGAAGAGGAGGAGGAAGAGGAGGGGAAAGAGGAAGGAAAAGAAGAAGAGGAAAAAGAGGGAGTGGAGCAGGAAGGTAAAGGAAAGCAGGGAGGAGAAGAGGGGAAGAAGAGAGGAAGAGGAAAAGGAATTAACCCACTACAAATTTGGGATTGTCTGTTATTAAGGCAAAACTTGGGTAAGCTTGCTGATACGCCTTTATTTGAGCAAACTCTGGGAGATGGTGAAGGACAGAGAAAGCTGGCATGCTGCAGTCCATGGGCTTGCAAAGAGTCGGACACAACTGAGCGACTGAACAACAACAACAATGCCTTTGACAGTCAAAGAACAGGGGACATGATCCCATCAGTAGTTCTTGGAACTCTGCATGTAAAGCTGCACATTCAGACTCAGGTTTCTTTAAATCAGTCATGGAGTCTTTCTCAGACTCTGTGGCAGAGATAGCTAACTGTCCACCCAAAATTTTACTCCCTCTTCTGTAATGGGCATTTGAAGGTATATATATATATATATATATATATATATATATATATGAAAGTAGCTGTCCAGCAGAGATTACATTTCCCAGCATGCCTGGCATTGAGGCATGACCTCATGGAACGTGAACTGATGTCATATGTGATCCTTCTCAACCAAGTATTTTAAGAAACAGCTGGCCTTCTCCAGTTTCTCCTTCCACCCATATGCTCTTAATGATTAAAACCATTCTACTTCTTAATCAAAATCACAATGAGGTATCACTTCACACTGGTCAGAATGGTCATCATCAAAATATCTACAAATAATAAATGCTGGAGAGGGTATGGAGAAAAGGGTTCCCTACTACACTGTTGGTAGGGATGTAAATTGATTCAGCCACTACAGAAAAATAATATGGCGGGGGGGTGTCTGTCCCTAAAAAAATAAAAATAGAGTTACTACATGATCCAGCAACCCTACTCCTGGGCTCATATCCCCCAAAAGGTGAAAATTCTAATTCAAAAAGATACATGCCCTCCAATGTTCATAGCAGCACTATCTACAATAGTCAAGATATGGAAACCACCCAAGCGTCCATCAACAGGCTATTGATTTAAGATGACCTCCCCACCTCTGGATTTTTACTCGCAAATTTTAAATGATATTCCAGGCCTCAGGTGTGACAGGTAAAGAACCAACGAACAGGTAAAGAACCAATGGAAAAGTATCTAAGAACCCCTGTAGTAGCTAACAGGCTTCTGAACATATCACTGTGGTTCACAGAGGAGGCTAGGCAAGGCAGTAAGGGGACACTATATCAGCTCCTACAGCCCAAAATAAAGTTGGTCTCTTTATGACTTTAAAATAGTTCCTATGCAGCTTATTTTCTTTTTTGCTTAATCAAATAAATAAGACGGCTTTTTCGTGGGGAAAAAAAGATGGAATACTACTCAGTCATAAAAAAGAATGAAATATTTCCATTTGCAGCAACAAGAGTGGGCCTAAAGATATCATACTAAATGAAGTAAGGCAGACAGAAAAAAGACAATGTTATACGATATCATTTATATATGAAATCTAAAAAATAATACAAATGAATCTATGTCCAAAACAGAAACGGACTTACAAAGAAAATAAACTTATGGTTACCAAAAGGGAAAGGACTGGGGGGAGGGATAAATTAGGAGTCCGGGATTAAACAGATACAAACTAGTATCCATATAATAGATAAGCAACAAGGATTTACTATGTTGCACAGGGAACTGTATTCAATATTTCATAAAAACCTATGATGGAAAATAATCTGAAATATATGTGTGTGTGTATATGTGTGTGTGTGTATATGTGTGTGTGTGTGTGTGAATGTGAATCACTTTGCTGTACACCTGAAACTAACAAGATAATGTAATCTACTACACTTCAATAATAAAAAAATAAATTAACATTCTTCTTCTGTACTTGTCTTCTAATACCTATCGGTCTGTGTTTAGTTTCTCAGACTATGTTTCCTGGAACACTAAGACCAAGCAGTACCCCTCCAAACAGGAATTCTGTGTTCAAGTTCAGGAAGTACCCTAGACTATCTCTCTTCCCCCTTGGTGAATCTAAATGCCTACTGCACAGGCAATTGAAACAAAACAAAACAAGACAAATTATCTCACCCTTATTTAATCTAAACTCATTTGACCAAAGAACTTTTTATTTTTAATTAATATTTTAAGATTCCTTGGAACTAGTGTTCTATGCAAGATACCAAGAAATTCTGTTCAAAGTAAAGTTCTAGCTGTTACATTTATTCAGAAAATACATATAAACCACATATTATATCCAAGACGTTGCACTGCCAATGTTTCAGGGCCCTGAATAGGGTCTGGCCATAAAGGCTATCAAATAAATATTAATAAACAAAAAATGGTCACAAAACCACATATTAACCATACAGTTGTTGATTACCTACCAAATAAGACCAACTATAGCTTGGCTAAAATATTGCTAGAAATAAACATTTCACTGCATTCCTGTCTCACCACTGCCTATCTCTCCTGTCTCATTTACCACTCATTCCCCATTTTTATTTCAGCAACATGAACCATTCACTGCTAAACCATTCATTCCTAAAACCATCCCTAAATTCGTTCCTAAAACTAGCAAGCATGTTAGTGATTTCTTGCCTCTGCATATACAATTTTCTACTCCTGCAATATCCTTTTCAAACTTTCTTTTAATTCTTTTTTAGGTCTTCATTGAATTTGTTACAAAATTGTCTCTGTTTTATGTTTTGGTTTTCTTTGGCTGCCAGACATGCGGGATCTTAGTTCCCTGTCCAGGGATTGAACCCTTACCACCTGCATTGGAAGGCAGTCTTAACTACTAGACCACCAGGGAAGTCCCTACTTTAAATTGCTGAATGCCTTTTTATCCTGTAAGATCAAAATCGTATGTCCCTCACTGTGTAAAACTTTCCAAAACTCAAATCCTGACTTACATCCTCCACTTTTAACTTCCATATGTGTACACCTCTGAGTATACAGCCCATCCCAAATAAGCCATCTCAAGCTGAGAATACTTCTACCAGGGCTGACCTTGGTTAAGGATACTTCCTACTCCCTGCTCAACCATGGCACCACCTACCGCACAGTCAGCTTGTGGGAGAGAGAGCAAAGAAACAGAAAGACAGGTAGAAGTATTGTTTCCTTTCAGTTCTAAGAGTGGGATGAGAAATTAAGAAAGTTATTAAGGAGATTTTGGTTCAACTTGAGAGAAGAGACACACTAACAATCAGAACTGGTGGGAAGCGAAGCAGACTGCTCTATAAGGCAGGTATTTTTCTGTCCTCCAGAAGCTTTCAAGAAGGATAGAAACCTGTCAGTAAAGGGAAAGATGAATGGGTCCTCCCTATTCTAGAATGACAGAACAGTTGGGTGATGAAGCGTCTGAGAGATGCCCAGATACCACTGACTAACTTGGGTTTCCTTCCTTCCAATACTCACTCTAGTCTGAAATTGGTCTGTTGGGAGCTTCTCTTCCTGGCACTTAGCAGGTCAGGAAATGCATGTCCTCCCTCATCTACCTGTCCCCGAGCTCAATCCTTCCCATTCAGAGAATAGCACTTAGGTGATACTATGATTTTCTTCAGCCCCCTCTGAAGGAAAATGAGGCACTGGTGACTTACTCCTTTACGGATAACTTAGTTATTTGTTGATCCAAGGCCATTATGAATACCACAGACATACTATATGGATGAATTAGCAGGGATATTTCTTTCTCCCTCATATCTCAGTTGGTAAAGAATCCGCCTGCAATGCAGGAGACCCCGGTTCAATTCCTGGGTTGGGAAGATCCGCTGGAGAAGGGATAGGTTACCCATTCCACTATTCTTGGGCCTCCCTGTGGCTCAGCTGGTAAAGAATCTGCCTGCAATGCGGGAGACCTGGGTTTGATCCCTGGTTTGGAAAGATCCCCTGGAGAAGGGAAAGGCTACCCACTCCAGGCCAGAATTCTATGAATCGTATAGTCCATGGGGTTACAAAGAGAAGGACACACTGAGCAACTTTCACTTTCAGTTTTCTCATTCTTATCCATCCATCCATTCATTTATTTACTCATCAGTTCAACAAATACCCCACTATACTTGAGCTGTGTTGGGTACCAGACATACAGTGATGAGTAAGGCAGGATTCATCATCTGTCAGTGCAGACGTTAGAACTGTAAGTACAGTGGAGTTAAGTGCTGGGTGAAAGGAAAGCCAGGAGTCCCTCCCCACAAAAGAGGGTCGTTCAGCTCAGCCCAGTGATAGGAGTGTCACTGTCATCAGGAAAGGCCTCTGAGAACATTTGTAAGTGAGCCAAGTCCTGGCAGAGGAGAAGCAATTGCCAAAATATGGACAGAAGTGAGGCCCTTGGGTGGCAAGGATGAGTTTTCCCAGGTAGGCCAAACAAAATGAGCAAAGCCCCTGAAATAGCCACCCACTCCAGTATTATTGCCAAGATGGTCCTATGGACAGAGGAGCTTGGCAAGCTATAGTCCATAATGTTGCAAAAGAGTCAGACATGACTGAGTGACTGAGCACATGTGCAAGCGCACACGCATGCACACACACACACACACACACACACATATACACACTTGAGATATGAACCCTCTGTTCTTGGAACTAGAAACTGTGGTTACATACACTTGAAGCATCATGCCCCAGTGAAAGTGAAGGAGGCAAAGCTGGAGAAGGTAGGATCAGATCCTGAAGACCCTTGGTGCCCAGCTAAGACTCCAGACAGAGGGTACGGGGTATGATGAGACCAGGTGAGTGTTTTGCTTCCTCAGGGGGGTCATTTGGAGGAAAGCTCTGACACATTAGAATAGAAGCAGGCAAAACCTCTTCCATATTATTGAGTGACTTGGGTCATGCCATGTCACTTAACATCATTAAATTTCAGTTTTTTCATCTGTAAAGTAGGTTTTTAAGTACCTACCTTGCAGGACCATCAAAAGGGCTAGATATCTGGTATGAAAAGCACGTGACATACAGTGCCTAACACTACACAGGTCTCATCAAATGGCAGCTATGTATTTATAACTTTCATGTTCTGTAATGACCTGATTGCAAAAACAAAGGACCTTGCACTGAGAACAGCCTTTCTTGGGAAGGGCATGAGGGATAATGCTATCAGCGGAACAGCTTCAGGGAGTCATTGACACTGATGCACACACAAGTAAATAATTTATGTGTGTGGACCATTTTTTAAAAGGCCCATTATTATTCCTACTCCCTGCCTCACAGTGATGCTGTGAGTCGCAGTGCATTAGTTAATTTCATGGCCCTGTTTTGAATCTTACAATATTTCATCATCCTGATTCAAAATATTCATTCCAAGTGGTTCCAACTTCACAAATAAATAATTCCTGTTGGAAAATGGAGTTTTCCCATCTGCACAGCCCATTTTCCATCTGTTCTACAAGCTCGTAGTAGGATGGATCTGGGTCTTCAGGCCCCGTTGATTAGTCCTGATTTAAGAAGAAATGTCTTTCTCCCAGATGGATTGTGCATTAGTGCTAAAGATTAGTTTCCACTGTTATTAGTTACTATGTTAAAAGACAGCTTTAGAGATCTGGAAGTGGATCAAAAAGTATATGCTAGACAGGAGGAAGGAGAGAAAAGTCACACTGACTTAGCTCCCATCATATACTTGACATTCTTCTAGGTACTACACACACCATCTATAGGTAATTTGACCATTATAACAACCCAGTGGGTAGATGTGATTATGTCCGTCTGATAGAAGAGGGAATGGAGGATCAAAGGGCCTTAAAAGCTTGCCTAAAATCACATAATTTGTAATTAAGGGAGCTAGAACTGATTCCAAAACTCAGGCTTTCTCTAAAATACCAGAGGTTCAAAAGAGCACTGTGCTTTTTGAACGGACCAAAGAATGTATATGTTGATCAAAGAATTGTGCTGCTGTTTCTTTCAATAAGCAGGTCATGTTCTAATAGAAGAGCATCCTATGAAGTAAAGGTAATTCATTTTCAAGTCCTTAAAACGGCATGCAACTGTACAGAAGGAGAGAGCCACTTTTTGATATGATCAGAATCTAGTGCTGTCTTAGAAAGAACAGTAGGCTGTAAGTTAGAAACCTTGGACTTATTTTGGATCCCCAACCTATTTTCTTAAGAACAAATCACTTAATTGCCTGAGCCTAATCTCTTCAACTGGAAAGTGACAATCTATCTTATGCTGCCTCTTCAGTAACCTCACAGCATCTGGAAGGCATATCTATAAGGAGCATGTAAGAATGTAGATGGGAGCACAATTTGTCAATGGGAAAGTGAAAGAAAAGTGAAAGTGTTAGTCACTCAATCGTGTCTGACTCTTCGCAACCCCATGGACTGTAGCTCACCAGGCTCCTCTGTCCTTGGAATTCTCCAGGCAAGAATCCTGAAAAGTTCTGAGCAAATATTAGATGCCATTTCCATTTCTATGTCTGCTTGCAACAAAATGCTTGCCTGCAACAAGATGAGGAGTTTGTGCCAGTGTACAAATCTATGCAATGCTTTCTTCATTGAAAAACTCTGTCTACAAAAAAAAATATTAGGTGAACAAAATGGTGTGCTTAGTGACACAGTTGATTTCCTTCATCACAGACTATGGACAGACATCAGACCATGGCCTGCACATTGAGTCTTGCTATCTAGACTACCCTGAGGGAAGCAGATGGTATAAACATTGAAGTATACAGTCTCAGCTCCCTGCTTACAAGCTTACCTTGGTCAGTTTATTTAATCTTTCTGTACTTCAGTTTACTCTTCTGTAAAGTGGGGTTACTACCAAACTCAGCATAGCTGTGAAGATGGGATGAGAATACACATGACTGGGTAGAACAGGACCTCGGACATAGTAAAAAAAAAAAAAAAAGTTATTTATCATCATCGTCATCATCAACCCAAAGCGTCTGTCCTCCTGGTCTACCACAATGTGACTGTTCCCAACATTAGATGGGTTGTAGCTTGGTTGTTACAACTCAGGCAGTTTGTGATGCCACCAGCATCCAGTGAGCAGAGGCCAGGGATTCTGCTAAACATCCTACAGTGCACAGGGCAGCCCCCCACAACAAGAACTCATTCAACACACAAAGTCAGTAGTGCTGAAGCTGAGATTCTTGCAATAGAGACATTCCTCGGGGTTGAGCTCTCCTGTTATCCAATAAAGATCTAATAACAGAGCTGAAGTTTTATCTAAGCATGTGCTTTCATGGAATGTCAGCCTTAAAAGAGATCTTTGACCCTAAAATGCACCACTGTGTGGTCCAACTACCTGTTTTATTGAAAGCAAACCTCAGAGGGGCAAGGACTTGCCATCTTCCTCTCTCATCTAGTGGTGAAAATGATACTTTTGTTTATCCTGTCCTTCAGTCTTGCCTCCTAAAAGCGTACTTCCTCAGACTGATGAGAGAGACCCAAGGTCAGTGTTGTCAGGCTACCAAGCAAGAGAGCTAAAATTGCACCCCATGTTTCCAGATCCAGTGATTGAGAAGCTCAAGTAGGGGAGAGGTTAGTGTAGCCCAGGGCACCTGTAGCTCAGAGACTGCTGCTGCTGCTGCTAAGTCGCTTCAGTAGTATCCGACTCTGTGCGACCCCATAGACAGCAGCGCACCAGGCTCCCCCGTCCCTGGGATTCTCCAGGCAAGAACACTGGAGTAGGTTGCCATTTCCTTCTCCAGATCAGAGACTAGATTCCTGTCTCCCCGAGAGACCCTGGTCCAGAAGGTAGAGATGGGCAGGAAATAGAATAGTAGTACAAGGCACTGGACTTGGACTTGAGACTGAGTTCTGCTCCAACATTTTCTCTGTTATTGGTCAACCATATAAAGCCTAGACTATTAGCACTTAAAGTATCTTTTGAACACTTTAGGTCCAAGTTTTCAAAATTCATCTTCCCTCATTCATTCTCTCTCTCTTCTCCCTCTTTCTTTCTCTCTCCCCCATTCTCCACTAGTAAGATGATGTATTATAATAAAATGTACTTACCACATAGAGCTGTTGTAAGATTCAGTGGCATGAACAGTGCAAATGCAAGATGTTATTAATGGTTAAGAGGACAGATCAACTGTGTGACTTTAGAAAAGTCACTTAACCTCACACTGCCTCAGCTTCCTCATCTCCAAAATGCACATATTAATATTGTTACCTACCCCATACTGCTGTTGCGAGGACTTACTGAGTTTATACACATCAAGTACTTAGAACAGTGTTTGGCTTATAACAAGTTTCATGCAGAGTGTTAGCTAATATTGTAAATGACCATCCTTTGCCCATCTGGTTGCTCCTAGTGAAGTCTAAGAGCTATCCACATGCAATAGTCCTAAGTAACTCAGGGAACTCTACAATGGCCACCGAGAAGAGGCCAAACTTTCCCCAAACTCCCAACCCAGGGATGGAACTGAGGTTCCTGTGTTGCAGGCAGATCATTGATCGTCTGAGCTACCAGAGAAGCCCATCAAGGGGGTTCAAGTCCTGCCGAATCTTTCAGGACTAGGAGACAAGAGCTCCCTCTGCTGCCCAGAACTGAAACGGCACTATCCTCTCTAACAGCTTCATTAATATTCTGTCCTCTCTGCCCTGCCAATCTTGAAAACGCGCTTCCCAGACTGATGAAATTGCTTCTATATACTAATATCATCAGTGAGGCATTTTCCTAAACAGCTGACTCATGATTTTTTTTTCCATCGAAAAGAACCATCTTTCTAGGCTCTAGTTAGAATGTGAATAGCTGCCTATTCTCCAGTTTCCATTAGGAAGCGATGCTCAGGAGCCTTGGTAACTGAAGAGGGCACTCTCCCCACTGGGAAAGAAGCAGCAGAATTGGAGCATTATAACAAATTGTTCCCATCCAGCAATCACTTTGTAATGTGACTGTTTTCAACATAAACTCATTTGTCTTGTTGAACAGATGGCAAAAAAAAAAAAAAAAAGTGCTCTGTCTTTGCATTTCTGACTCCCTTCAGAAAGACTGTATCCCAGATTCAGAGGTGAGCAAACAGGCTTTATACCCAGATGGGTGCCACGGCCTGAGTGAAATAGGACAGAGTATTCCTATTTCCCAGGAAGAAGGCTAGTGCCCACAAAAGCCTACTATGCCAGACAGGTTTAGTATTATCTCCTTCAATCTTCATAACAGTCTTGGGAGCTAAATTTTACCTTGCCTAATTATAGATGCAGGCCCACAGCTCTGAGAGGTTTGGGAATGTGGTTGCAAGACTGCATGACCAGTCAGTACTAGAGCCAAAGATCTGAGCTTTATCTACTGCTATTCATACTGTCTCCCAAAGGCTCCAAGTAATTTTGGGAAAACTGGCCTGCAAGTTGGTAAGATAACACCAGAAGTGACCAGGGAAAGGAACCGTCCATGTGCAATTTGGAGAAAGGGATTCCCCTACTCCTCTCACTGGCCTGAGTTGAGATACCCTTCTAAACCTTCTTCAGGGAGGACCCTTAGTTATCCTGGAGCTGCCTAGAATATGAAAATCCTTTCAAATGATGGATTCTACTGGAAAATTCTACCAAACACTTAAGAAAGAAATAATATCAATTCTACACAAACTCTTCCAAAATACAGAAGAGGAGGGAACATCATCCAGTTCATTTGGGATACTCGGATACCAAAACCAAAGACGACGCAAGCAAAGAAATCTGTGGATCCATCTCTCTCTTGAGCATGGACTCAAAAATACTTAACAAAATACTGGCCAGTCAAATCCAACAATACATGAAAAGTTAAGTACCCAGTGAAAGTGTGTTAAGTGGTAATCACTCAGTTGTGTCTGACTCTTTGCAACCCCATGGACTGTAGCTCACCAGGTTCCTTTGTCTGTGAAATTCTCCAGGCGAGAATACTGGAGTGGGTAGCCATTTTGTTCTCCCGGGGATCTTCCTGACCCAGGGATCAAATCCAGGTCTCCTGCACTGCAGGCAGATTCTTTACCATCTGAGCCACCAGGATGCTCCTTAAAAATGCAAGGTTGAATAATCAAAAACCAATCAATGCAGTTCACCTTATCAACAGATCAAAGAAGAAAAACCATATGATCACCTGAATAGACACAGAAAATGATGGCATCTAATGCTGGTGTTTTCCAGGTGAGAAGCTTGAGTCCCAGAATGGAGGAAATGCATTCTCAGTGTCACAAATCACTGACAAATCCAGATTTAGAATCTAGCTCTCCAGACCTGAGAACTGTGTGGATTTGTCATCCGATGCTGGGGGCCAAAGAAGTCTTTGAAGCATAGAGAGGCAATAAGCCAGAGACTCAGCTCTCACACGCAGCTGAAGCAAGAGAGTGAGAACACGCTAACTCCAGCCCACTCCATGCTAGAAAATACCTGAGTTCTAGTTCATAAGCATTAGAATCAAGGGAGCACTGGATTGGTGGGGAAAGATTATGCACTTCCTGTAACTTTCCCAGTGAAGTGGAATTTGCAACTGTTGAAAACATGATATATACATAAAAAAATCCACTTCACAATTTGAGAGAGATGAGCCACAGCTATAGCTCTTTTGAAATAAGGTCTTAAAAAAAATCACAGAATGTTCATGAAGATGGGGGGAATAGGCTATGAACTCATTGGTGTAACTGAAATGACAGAGACGCCTCAATGCTACCATGCAGCTGGAGCTCAGCTCAGTGACCTTCCCTAATGTTCACTTTCGCCAACAGTCTACAGCAAACCATTTTGGTAAAAGCTTTCTTTTTCTTCTTTATAAATTTAAGATCTTGGTCACAATCACCTCATGTTTCTTTACTCTTAGTTGTGATGATTGGAAAATAAAATCAAACCAAAGTATCTCTTTCTTTCCCAGGCAATTTCTCTGAGGTTCTGTCTCTGGAAAACCCTCTCTCCATCCTTCATGTCCCTCCCCAACACACACACACACACACACACACACGCACACACACACCACTCTCTGCCTTACCAACACACACACGTACACACACACACAGGAAAATCCTCTGTCCTCCATTTCCCTCCCCAACACACACATACACACACACACGTGCGTGCACACACACATACACCACTCTCTTCCCTGCACACACACACACACAAGCACTCTCTTCTCTGCCTCTTCCTTTGCCTGGTTCAGAACTTGTGGGCGAGGTGAAGAGAAACCATGTGTGTCACCAGAGCCATAACTGACTGCAAACCAGCCCCAGCCTCAGTGTCTTCAAGTGAAGCAGAAATTAGATGTGCCTTTGCTCCCTGCATTTTCTCACATCCTGGCCCTTTTAAGTTGACCTAGGATGTTTTGGAGCATACAGTTTAAAAGCAACTCAGATATGTAATGCTCTTGATTGTCTTGTAACCACAATTTACAGACCCAGAAAGTGGAGCTCAGCAGGGTGGGCAAGTGTACCTCCACTCACCCACCCTTCACTAATGTTCACTTTTGCCAACAGCCTACATTAAACCATTTTAGATGGCAGGTGTCATGGCACCTGACCATAATAAGAGCCAGTCTCCTTGGGGGCATCAGCCATATATGTAAACAGTAGCTTAATAAAAGCAACCATTCAATGACCTCTTACTGTTTTCATGCCCTGAGCTACACATTTCCTCTTCAGTATTCCATTCAATCCTCATGGCTCCCCAGTGGAGTGGGTATGATTATACCCATTCCAATAAAGGGGGTGGCATGCCACTGGGAGGTCACTTAATATGTCCAAAGTTATACATAACAAGAAAATGACAGACTCAGGACATGAACTTGGGCCTGAGACCAAAGTCTGGGCTCTCCACTGCAGTTGAGTCTATTTTGGAAAGTCAAGGGTACCAAAAGAAACACAAACAGAACGCGTTGAGGTTAAGAATGCAGTGGAAGTAGGGTGATGGGGAAGGCGGTCTATGGTTGAGAAGTGATCATATTTTCTTAGGAAAGTGGTAAATCAGAGAAGATTACATGGCAGTTGAAAGCTGTCTTGATTGAGGGGCAAGATGACTAAGTAAAAAATCAGATTCCTAGATGGAAACAATGCTGCAAACAGGTTTAGAGGCAGGAAAGTATATCTCATATGCAGATAATACAAATAATCCTGCTTAGGAAAAGGACATGGGCACTTGCTGTCATGACCAATTGTGAGCTGGTCTTACAAGAAATGGGATACTAATGGTAAAAGAAATTTTATCTCATGAGATTTTTATATATAGTCAAAATTATTCCGGTCAACATCACGGTGCCTGCAGTCAAAAACCTTGCCTTCTATTGAGGATAAACAATTAAACAAGTAATTACAGCACAGCAGTAAGTCCTAGGAAAGGGTAGGCACAGGGTGACCCTGCCAACTCAGCCTTCAGAAGGGCGTGCTGGAGAGTGATGGCCAAGCCGAGCACTGAGGCAGGGGTGGGCGTTGCCCACACGATGACTTGAGAGTCTATATGGAGGCAACAGCTGCTGAGACCCGGGCAGGAGACAGACCCGAGCCTGTTTGGGAGGCTACAGGTGTTGAGCAGAAGCGAGGAGAGCAGGTGGGAATTGATAACACGTGAGGCCAGAGGGGCCCACGAGAGGTCAGCTCAGGATGAGGCCGCGTGCTGTGTAAGAGAGGAGGTGGGAAGTCACCCGGGCCCAGCGCGAGCACGGGCTGGATTCCCATCGCAGTCAGCAAATCAATTACGCCCTCCACCGACTTTCGCCTCGTGTATTTAGAATGCAAGGAGCTAGCCTGCCAAACATCTGCTCTCGCTATTAAGCATGCCATGGTAACCATTGCACTCCCGCGCGTCAGCGCCACCAGGATTGGTAATAATCACAAGTGTCAAAAACGAGAAAGAATGGAGAAGGAAAGCTGTGCAAAACCCAGCGGTGGGATGGTTGGGCTGGCGGCTCTGCTCTGAGGCCCCGCCAGCTGCACCTTCTGCTGCCCCTGTTGGAGGCAGGGGAATTGATGCGGCTCTGGCCTGCTCTCGCCCCTTCTGTTGATCCCTCTCCCTGTATTATTCATCCACTGCTTCAACCGACACTGGAAAATGTGCTTTGCCTTTGCCAGAACAACATATGTGCCCCTGCATCATTGTGTGTGATAGATAAACCCGCCAAGAGCTCCCAGACCCAGGGGCCCTCCGGGTGAAGACCCCACATTGACACAGGCCGGCAGCATGGTGTCCTGGCAGGAGCGCAGTGCTGCAGACAGACCCAGCTTAGGATTTCAACACGCAAGTTCACAGGCTTGAGACCTTGGGCAAATCTCTTACCCTCTCTGAACCCACCTGCCTCTTTTGTAAAATCCAAGTAGGACCGCTTACAGCATAGGGTTGTTTGAGGACTATAAGACAATGCTTTGGAGATGGTACAGAGACTTTCACAGAATAAGAATTCAATCTTAGCTACTATGATCTTTTTTTCAATTGTGCTGTGTGCTCAGAAGCTTCAGTCGTGTCCTACTCTTTGCAACCCCAGGGACTGTAGCCTGCCAAGCTCCTCTGTCCATTAAGAACACTGGAGTGAGTTGCATGCCCTCCTCCAGGGGTTCCCAACCCAGGGGTCGAACCAGTGTCTCCGGCATCTCCTGCATTGTAGGCAGAGTCTTTACCACTGAGCCTCTACCCCCGCCCCCACCCCCAAAAAAAGCCTCTCTTCACCAGGGAAGCCTCGCTTTAAAAAAAAAAAAAAAAATGCTAGGCACTATGCTGTGCAATTAATTCAAATTATTGAATCACCACAACCAGCCTGTAAGGTAGACAACATGATACCCAATTTACAGACAAGAGGACTGAGGCTAAGGGAGGTTAGGTGACAAGTCAGAGAACTGGTCATGGCAGGTCAGAAGGTGAACTCAGACTTCCTCTACAGCCACTCTCTCCCTGCTTAAACCATGCTGCCTTCCACATGAACAAAACTCTTCAGATGTTGAGCTGAAATCTGTTTCTTGATAAAGATTATACATAGGTCCCAGTTCTGTGGCTAGAGCCACAGAAAATAAGCCTGGTCTCCCTTCCAAACACAAGCTTTTTAGGAATGCAGAGCCAGCTCCCACTCCCCACCCCCACCCCCAATCTTCCTTTCTCTGAACTAAAAGGTCCTAAGCCTGATTTACATACAGTCACTTTGTGCAGGATACCCTCCAAGACAGCCAAAGCCTCTCTCAGAGGAGTGCCCAGAACCCTTGCTCTTGGATGCCTGGGTGAGGTTTCCACCCTCCCTCCCAGTGCTGCGAGTCACTGCATCTCGGGGTACATGCACAATACCTGAACCTCCAGCTGGCAGTGCTTAGTGTTATCGCCTGGAACACTCTCAGACGGCTTTTCTGCCTTTCCCTGGATCTTCTCCAACCTAGAGTACGGAACCGTGGGCTCCAGCGCCCTCTTGTGTTAAGGAAGAGAAATTTTCAGGACACGAACACAGGAGCGGAGTGGAAGATCCACCTGAGGAGAAAGGAAATGAAGCCCATCCAGCCCTCACCTGAAGCTGCTGTAAGTCTGCATCTCTGGCTTGAGTATCCCACGACGTGTTGTGAGATGGGGGATAACCCTGTGTATTCCCTGATGGTTCAGGAGGTAAAGAATCTGCATACTACACAGCAGATGCAGGAGATCAATCCCTGCGTGGGGAAGATCCCCTGGAGGAGGAAACAGCAACTCTTTCCATGGATAGAGGAAAACATCCCATGGAAAAACCCCATGGATAGAGGAGCCTGGCATGCCACAGTTCATAGGGTCACAGCCAGACATGACTGAGCATGCACACTGGCTTGGTTGGGGGGTGACCCTGCAGGCAAGCCTGACTCCTCTGATGATTTCAGTCTATCAGGAAAGAGGCAAGGGTGTCCCCACACCTTCACCTTTAGTAATATCTCATTCGAGCGCCCACCCCCAGCGTTCTTTCAGCTTTGCTAAAGACAAGGAGAAGGACATGAAGCCACAGCTGGGCACAAGCATCTGCAGTGGAGAGACCCTCCCACCTTTGCCCTAGAGGGCCAGGAAGGTGACAGAGTAAGGGATCTGGGAAAAAAAGGATAGATCCAAGGCAGTAACTGGAGGATAATTAGGACATATCTTGATGTAGGATATAGGTGAGCTCCAGGTTAGACATTTACAACTAGCCTCTTGATTACATTTCATGCAACACGAAGAAGAGGGCTTCCGGCTGGATACTTAAAACTGTTAGCATTTCTTGAGGCAAGAGATAGATGGGCTCTAGTTCAGGCATTTACAATCAGCCTCCTGTTTGCCCTCTGAAATGGAAATAACAATAGAAACAGGGTAAATATCTAGTGTCTATCTCTTGAAACTCATCAAGGTAATAGTCGTGACAATAGTCAAGATAAGAGTCAGGGCAAGGACGAAGAGGGGCAAAACCATATTTGAGTAAAGGATTAAGAGATCTCCACTCCCTCCTCTTTGGGGACAAGGGAGACACTATAGATGTGCAGAAAGGCTCCTGTGGGTCAAAAGTCAAGGGATAATGCCAGGCCATAATGAGTTTGTTCCTCCCAGAAGCCTTCATTTTGATATCCATATTGGCTAAAGGGTGTGTACATACCCAGGGGAGTGTCCCAGGATAGGTCAGGTGTGGAAAAAGAAACCAGATCATTGGCTAAAGGTAGACAAAGACCCAGAATAGCTGAGCTATATAAAAGACTTAACCACTTCTTTACTGGACTCCTCCTCACCAGGAAGCTGCCCACAACCCTCTCTCCCTCTCTCTCCAGGTGTGCACCTCTGCCTTGCTTCCATCTCATCTAAACAAACTGTTTCTCTGTGTGTTCTCCCATTCGTTGTGCTACATCTCTAATAATAAACTTTGTACCTGCATTTGCAGTTTCTGCCTTTGTGATAAATGCATATTTCTCTGGGGGCAAAGATCCAGGGAAAAGTAGCTGCTAGCCCCTAACCCTTGCTGATCTAGTGACTCGGATTCCTGGTTTTCATCCAGGCTACCCAGGTTCAATTCCTGGGCAGGGAATTAAGATCTCACTTCACGCCACCTCTCTCGCTGCTGCCGCGCCGAGATCAACCTGAGGTCAGAGGGCTCCTTGAGTTGGCTCTCAGGGCTGCTGAAATATTCACTGCTGGTCCCACTTTCCAGCTGGGAAGATATTATCTGGGAGGGTTTGTCCAGTAAAGCAAGCAACCATTCTTTTCTCTACCAAAAATTCACTTGGGGGTTGTTGGGCAAGTCGCCTCTCATCCTCTGGGCAGGGTGGTGTCAGAGCTTCCTTCTGTCAGGTGAGTGTATGCTTCTTGGTTCTTTGTCTCATCACAACAATGATTTGGAGCGATGGACATTAAAGCCCTCTGTGTGTCACAGCTCTCGGGTCTTGAACAAACCGTGTCGTAGCTCTTAGACAAATCAGCGTTACAGCTCTATTTTATTTAGAAGATAGCAGGAGAATCCATCCTCGAAGAAGAGAAGAGAGTGGAGGAGTGCACCAGCGTGTGTGGGAGGTTGTGTGGGGGGGGCAGGTATAGAGAGGGAGAGAGAAAGAGCGTATGCAGCGGGAGAGAGAGCAAGAGAGAGTGCTTGGCTCCTCCTTTTATATATTTTTTCTTCCCCCTTGGCCTGCCCTATGAAAATTGGGCTCAGCCAGGAGTGCTGTTCTACCTGAAGTCCTCACTGCGGTCCTCGGACCTTCCTTTGACCTTCCTTTGTTCTATTTTCTCAGGCTTTTCCCTTCCTTGTGTTTTAGCCACCGCCATTTTGGACTCCTTTTCCCTATTCTAACTACCTAACATTTCCACCATCATAATCAATGAGCTGGAACATAGGGTCATCCCCAGATCCAATCCATTTCAGCCAACTAGCAGACTCCAGAGGAATTGGGCCCCAAGATTGCTGGGCTTCTACAGAACACATTTCCAAAGAACAAGAACTATCATCAAATCTTTGTACAGCATCTAAACTACTCAATAGACACAGTGTTGATGCCATGATTTTTTCTTCCTTCACAGTAACAGGTCAGTCTCCAACAAGCCGAGAATTAAAAAAAAAAAAAAATTAGGGTTTTTTAATTGCTTATGTGCAAAAATCAAACAGCAATTACAGTTGTCTTATCTCTCATACAATGTTAAAGAACATCAGCTTTTTCTGATTAAAACTCTTCAGTGATTTCAAACCTTTATGAAAGTAGTGTGAACCACTGAGTGACAATTTTGGACGGAGCAGCTGGGAGAGGCACAAGCCCATCAGAAAGATGACTCAGAACTGCTGTTTTAGTCATCTGCATGCTCTGGTCCCCCCAGTGCCCACCGGCCCCACAGCTTCATTCTCTGGTGTTATCACTGTCCCTGGAATCACACACACTGTCCTTGGCCATGAAGCCAGAGGCAATGAACAGAACCAGGGCACCCTCTGGCTCTGCTGGAGGTCATGACCTCTGCCTGAGAAGACCTCTGGAGTGAGAGCCAGCCACCAGCTGCCCTGTTCTAGCTGGGTCCCCTCCCCGCATCTCTCCTCCCTGGGATTCTGGTCTTTCCTAAAACCCCAGCAGCTATCCTCTGCTGCTGCTACTGCTGCCAAGTTGCTTCAGTCGTGTCCGACTCTCTGCAACCCCATAGATGGCAGCCCACCAGGCTCCCTCGTCCCTGGGATCCTCCAGGCAAGAACACTGGAGTGGGTTGCCATTTCCTTCTCCAATGCATGAAAGTGAAAAGTGAAAGTGAAGTCGCTCAGTTGTGTCCAACTCGTAGCGATCTCATGGACTGCAGCCTACCAGGCTTCTCCACCCATGGGATTTTCCAGGCAAGAGTACTGGAATGGGTGCCATTGCCTTCTCCTAGGAGGGTCCTATCACTTATTTGTGGGTGGGGGGCGGGGAGGCAGGCAATTGGAACCAAGGAGGGAAAGGAGTAAAGTATGGGTGGCAAGACCAAAAAAATAAGACAAGGGAGAGAGAGAGAAGCAACAAGGAAAAGGAGGAAGAATAATGAAACTGTGTTATAAAACAAATTCCAAATATTTTCATCTGACCCCCCCCCTTAAATAATCCCATGTCTTGCTTAGTAAGGGAGATCTTTTCCAAATATACATTTGCAGGGGGCGAGGGGTGGGAGGGTCTCTCCACTGCAGATGCCTGTGCCCAGGTGTGGCTTCATGTCCTTCTTCTTGTGTCTTTAGCAAAGCTGAAACATTATCTTCAACAGATAGAGATCCCAGCAATGAAGGAGTTATCTGCATCGCTTTCAGGTCACATTCCACTCCTTAAAGAGAGCTACTGCTGCTGCTGCTGCTAAGTCGCTTCAGTCGTGTCCCACTCTGTGCGACCCCATAGACGTCAGCCCACAGTCTCCTCTGTCCCTGGGATTCTCCAGGCAAGAACACTGGAGTGGGTTGCCATTTCCTTCTCCAATGCGTGAAAGTGAAGTCACTCAGTCGTGTCCAACTCTTCGTGACCCCATGGACTACAGCCTACCAAGGCTCCTCTGTCCATGGGATTCTCCAGGAAAGAGTACCAGAGTGGGTTGCCATTTCCTTCTCCACCTTAAAGAGAGCAGAGAAGAATTATTCTAGTAATAGAAGCTCTGTGAACTGGGGACTTGGGTTTCCTTGGTGGTTCAGATGGTAAAGAATCTGCCTGCAATGCAGGAGACCCAGGTTCGATCCCTGGGTTGGGAAGATCCTCTGGAGAAGGGAATGGCAACCCACTCCAGTATTCTTGCCTGGAGACTCCCATGGACAGAGGAGCCTGGTGTGATATAGTCCATGGGGTCACAAAGAGTCAGACACAACTGAGCGACTAAGCATAGACATGAAATGGGGACTTACTGAGAACGTGAGACCCATAGCCCCGGCCAGGCTAGAGGACTATCCAGCAGTTTGTCTTTTGCCATGCATTAAAAAGTTGGGTCTTTGACCTTGAGATCCAGACACAATGATTCTGATTTCAGATTCATAAAAATACTAGGAAAACAGTATTATACTACCCAAAATGGGGCCAGTAGGTCAGTCCTTAGAAACAGCACGTTACAGCATAATCCCACCATGTCTGCACCCAACGCAGTCCGGTTCTTCCCATGCAATAGGAAGATGAAATTAACTTTGCCCCAAGACTTAGACATAGGAAGCAGAGGCTATGCTGAGTGTGTTTTCCATCTCATTCAAAATTAAAGGCTCAGAAAGCTGAGGCTTGCTCACAGATACATGCTCAGAGATGGCACACACAAAGGCAAGTCTCGTCTGCAGGAGGCAGATAACAAGGCAGGTGCAGGCAAGCAGGAGCTGCTGAAGCCTGGAAAGGAAACACCAGCCCAGAGGATGCCGTGATAACAGAATCCCCATGCCTGCTGCTCATGGGAGGCCATGTTAATGCAGCTTAAGGGTTATTTTCTTCTTTAAAGAAAAGGTCGAGTTTTAAAACCACGTCTTCTTCCAGCCGACAGGCTCATGCTTTGCCAAGCTCTGTTAAACACTGACTCATTGGAAAGGAACGGCCCTTTCTAAAGAGGAAATTGGATGTATATTTGTATAAACCTCCTTTAAGAGGTTTGCATAAACCCCTTGTGATTACATGGCCTGGAGATTTGTTCCTGGCTCTGTTAGCTCCTCCAGCAAAAGCTTTCTCTCTCAGTTATCTCAGCTCATTCATGTAAGCTTTTGTATCTGGAGTTTTCAACCTAAACCATAAAACTACATCCGCTCAAAGGCTGGCTGGTTCAGAGACAGAGGCCAAGGTCACATTTCGATGGGAGGAAAAAAAAGGGAAGCTCAGATATACATTGTAAATGCAAAATGATGGTTTGTTGAGTAGTGTTGCCTGAAGCACTTAGATTTCCCTGATCTAAATACCTTGTCCCTTTCTACCACCCACCACCAACACTGTCTGAGACATAAATACCATGACTTACAACAAGTAAACAACCACCCAGAAAGTAAAACATTCAATCAGAGGTGTTAGCTTTGGTGATATGGATGAACATGTACACTAATATCTACTTCCTTCCAAATTTACTCCAAAATAAATTCAGCCAACTTAATGGTATGTGAAGACAGTCACAACTGAAGCCTTGGTCTGCTTTCGTTGCCACTCACCCTTTGGCAAAGATGTTTCTACTGAAGAAATTCAGCTATCGTTTTTTTTGTTTTGTTTTTTTAATTAATTAATTTTTTTTTAATTTTATTTTATTTTTAAATTTTACAATCTTGTATTAGTTTTGCCAAATATCGAAATGAATCTGCCACAGGTAAACCCGCGTTCCCCATCCTAAACCCTCCTCCCTCCTCCCACCCCTACCCTCCCTCTGGGTCGTCCCAGTGCACCAGCCCCAAGCATCCAGTACCGTGCATCGAACCTGGACCAGTTCTAATGAGATGGATGAAACTGGAACCTATTATACAGAGTGAAGTAAGCCAGAAAGAAAAACACCAATACAGTATACTAACGCATATATATGGAATTTAGAAAGATGGTAACAATAACCCTGTGTATGAGACAGCAAAAGAGACACCGATGTATAGATCAGTCTTATGGACTCTGTGGGAGAGGGAGAGGGTGGGGGAGATTTGGGAGAATAGCATTGAAACATGTATAATATCATGTATGTAATGAGTTGTCAGCTATTGTTTTTATGTTACTTTTTATCAGCCTCACCTGCATGTTTTCCCAGGAAAGTCTGTTTAGTCCTCACCAGCAACCATGAGGAGTTCTGTGTTTGTGCTTCATGCATTAGATATGTCATTAGTGTGTAAAGCAAGAAGAACATGGCCTTGGGAGTCCAGCAGGCCTGTGTCTGGTTCTCTGTCTTGCGACTCACCACCTACGTGACCTACCTGAGCCTCAGTTTCCTCATCTGTAATGGGATGGAAGGGATAAAAAAAAATCCATATCATAGGGCTGCTGTTGTGATTCAATTAAATGAAACAATAAATATCTTTAAGGTGTTCTGGATGTAGCATGCCTTCCATAAATGTATGCATGAAGGACTGTAAGTAAAGACTGCCCTGGAAGGCTCTAGACGCAGGTAAAGATGAGGAAGAAGAAGAGTACTGTCGTGAAGGTTGAGGCACCATAAGAAGGCTGGACTGAGCTTACCTTACTACATGGTGGAGAGTCAAGCTTAATCAATATTATTTCTATCTGCTACCATCTTGCTTCTGGGCCACTAATGACAAGACAGCTAAGGATCCACAATACATGTCAGAAAGTAGCATCAGAACATTAGAGCTCTTCCAAAATAACCCTACCACACCCCCAAGGCATGGGTGATTACCCATGATTTTACAGCTTATCCCAACCAACACAAAATCTTAATACCTTGTAACCATCAGAGTAATACTGTAATACCAGAGTAATGCCGTAATACGAGATCACCACAGCTCACTGCCATCATCCCACTGAGATGCTGATCCCATGACAACCACAGTGCACAAAGGAACTGGACCACTCTGACAGTGGGTCACCACTCATAGTTTCTCTTACATTCTGTCTTTTCTTGAAAATGTAATAAGTCACTTCTTGTGTTGGAGGCACAGAATTGGAGTAGCCCCCCTCAGTCCTCTGAACTCCGCTCTTCTCTATCAACACACTCTAGTTGATTTCAGCCAACCCACAGTTTAATATACCATCTACATTCAATATTTCTAATGTATATTTCCAGCTTGACCCTCTCCTCTGGACTGCTGCTGCTGCTAAGTCGCTTCAGTTTTGTCCGACTCTGTGCTACCCCATAGATGGCAGCCCACCAGGCTCCCCCATCCCTGGGATTCTCCAGGCAAGAACACTGGAGTGGGTTGCCATTTCCTTCTCCAATGCATGAAAGTGAGAAGTGAAAGTGAAGTCGCTCAGTCATGTCCAACTCTTTGTAACCCCATGGACTGCAGCCTACCAGGCTCCTCTGTCCATGAGATTTTCCAGGCAAGAATACTGGAGTGGGTTGCCATTGCCTTCTCTGCTCCTCTGGACTACAGATATCTAACTTACTACACATATCTTTATTTGGATATCTAAGTTATCTCAAATTTAACAGTTCCAAAAATGAATTCCTTCCTCCTCACCACCATCACAACTCCAAATCTGCTCTGTCCTCTTTCAGAAAATGACAACTCAATTGATCAAGCCAAAACCTTAGAATCATTCTTAATGCCTCGATTTTTAATGTACTCCATACTCATACTATCAGCAAATCCTACAATCTCTGATTTCAAAATATATCCTCAGTCTGACATATTCCTGTGAGCTTTCAGATATTATTCTGGCCAAAACTCCCACCATCTCTCACCTAGATTGTTGCAATAGACTCTTAACAGGTCCCATATTTCAATTGTGCCCTCTCCAGGTATAAATCTTTTTTTCATATAGCATAAAGAGTTATTCTTTTAAAATGTAGGCCAAATCATGTCAACAGAGTTTCTGTTTGCTAATGCCACTGAATTGTATACTTAATAGTTAAATGGCAAGTTTTATGTTATATATACATATGTTATATATATATATATATATAACCTACAACTTTAAAACTGTGATAACATAATAACAAAAACCATTGAATTGTATGCTTTAAATAGGGGATGTATATCTCAATGCAAGATTATATATATGTGTGTGTGGTGCTCGGTTGTGTCCAACTCTTTGCAATCCCGTGGACTACAGCCCACCAGCTTCATCTATCCATAGAATTTCTCAGGCAAGAATACTAGAGTTGGGTAGCCATTCCCTTCTCCAGGGGATCTTCCTGACCCAGGGATTGAACTTGGGTCTCCTGAATTGCAGGCAAATTGTTTACAATCTAAGCCACCAGGGAAGCCCATACATACATAGGTAAGTTAATTATATCTCAACAAAGCTGTTTTAAAATGTCCTGGATAAAATAGAACAATCTTTAAATCATTGAAACATTTTAATAAAAGGATAGTGTCTCATCAGATCTCCCTTATTAGAGCCACTTTTGAGTTCATTGGGAAAAACAAAGTCTTCAAAAACTGAATAGTTGTAAAGCGCTGAAACGGGCTTTTCTCAGAGATTGATGGGATAATTGGTCTGTTTAAACACCCCAAAGTGAAACCAAATTCACTTTTTAACTTGTGAATACGGTGCTGCAAAAAGAAACCTCATACCCGTTAGCATCACTTCCTATTCTCCACCTCATCCTGCCCAATTTCTAAGAATTTTAGTATTCTGGACATTTCATGTACAATGGTCATACACTATGTGATCTTTTCTCTAGCTTCCTTCAGAAAGCGTAACATT
Organism: Bos grunniens; assembly: GCF_055505025.1. NCBI lineage: Eukaryota > Metazoa > Chordata > Mammalia > Artiodactyla > Bovidae > Bos > Bos grunniens. The sequence goes on along the minus strand of NC_141167.1, from coordinate 35,643,433 downwards.
TTTGAGATTTATCCATTTTATAGCCTGTATCAGTACTTCATTTCTACTTTTTGATCATTATGAATAATGCCTCTAGAAACATTCATGTACTGGTTTTTGTGCAGACCTATGTTTTCATTTCTCAGGGATATATATATATATATATATCAAAGTGTAAAACGTGTTATTCACTCCAGTCATGTCCAACTCTGTGTGACCCCATGGACTGTAGCCCACCAGGCTCCTCTGTTCATGAGATTCTCCAGGCAAGAATACTGGAGTGGGTAGCCATTCCCTTCTCCAGAGGATCTTCCCAGCCCAGGGATCAAACCCAGGTCTCCTGCATTGCAGGCAGATTCTTTACCATCTGACCACCAGGGAAGCCCATATGTAATGGTTTAGTTATTTCTCCAAAGAAGATACATGAATGGCTGATAAGCACATGAAAGCCCATTCAACGTCATTCAGTTCAGTTCAGTTGCTCAGCCGTGTCCGACTCTTTGCAACCCCATGAGCTGCAGCACGCTAGGCCTCCCTGTCCAACACCAACTCCCGGAGCCCACCCGGAGCCCACTCATGTCCATTGAGCCGGTGATGCCATCCAACCATCTCATCCTCTGTCGTCCCCTTCTTCTCCTTCCCTCATTCTTTCCCACCATCAGGGTCTCTTCAACGTCATTAGGGAAATACAGATCAAAATCACAGTGAGATTACTATACATCTACAAGAATAGCTGTAATTTTAAAAAGACATACCATTGAAGTATTGCTGAAAATGTGGACAAAGCGAAATCCTCATACATCGCTGGTGGGAATGAATAATGCTGCAGCAATTTTGGTAAACAATCTGAAAGTTCCTCAAAGTCTTAAACACGAAGTGGTCACATAACCCAGCAATTCCACTCCTAGGTATGTATTTCTAATTGGATTATTTGCCTTTTTATTATTGAACAATGAATCCTTTATGAATCGGAATCCTTTATCAAGTATAGGGATAAATATTTTCCCCTATTCTGTAGACTGTCATATCACTTTCTTGATAGCGTCATTTGAAACACAAAGTTTTTAATTTGGTTGAAGTCCAGTTGCCATTATTCTGTTGGATTCTCTGAGTAGTACTTAATTCTCATCCTGTGAAATATTGTAGGGTCATTCCTTACTTGGTGCTCTGAAATTTTAAGATCACATACAATCATATGGCTCTTTTCCATGTGTTGTGTTGGATACTCAGTAAGTCTTTGGTCTGGAGACTAATGTCCTATAATCTGGGAAAACGTGCGTGTGCACGCTCATGTGTGTACACATGCGAGTGTGTGTGTGTACACATGCGAGTGTGTGTGTGTGTAATCCCTCTCACAATGGAATTTTCCTTATTTATTCATCATGGTTAAGAAGGATACTTTTGAAAACTGATTACAGGATCTGTGTGCAAGAGGGGAAGGGAACTCTAGATTTCTCTGTAGACTTCTATCAAATCCTCCAGTTTCAGTATCAAGCCTCTCCTTCATGGTCTGTTAATGCCTGATATTATCAAGTTTGGAAGTGTTCTGGTTCAGTTTCTCCACAGAGCAAACATCCTGAAACTTTCCAGGATAAAGAAGGGGTAAATAAAGGCCTACATGCAATGGATAATAGGATTTTATTACAATATACAAATAGAAAGAATACAAAATTCTTTCTAACTTCATGCACCACCCTCACCTTTCTTGGTTCCTGGTCATTCCATTTTTAGAGCTTTCCAAGATTCTGCAATGTGAGTTGAATTTGCTTTTTGCTGTCATTTCCCTGGTGTTCTGCTCTCTTCTCTCTGCTAATACCTCCACCGTCTTTCCCTTAGTGGCTTGTGTGTGTGCTCAGTCGTTTCAGTCATGTCCGACTCTTTGTGACCCTATGGACTACAGCCTGCTAGGCTCCTCTGTCCGTGGGAGTCTCCAGGCAAGAATACTAGAGTGGGTTGCCATGCCCTCCACCAGGGGATCTTCCCAACCCAGGGAATGAACACGTGTCTCCTGCACCTCCTCCATTGCAGGCAGGATTCTTTACCCACTGAACCACCTGGAAAGCCAGAGCCCCTAACCTGGGTACTTTCAGCATGCTTGGCCCTAAGAAACAATTTTAAATCATTGTTTTGGTTTTAACCCACTATTTTCCCTTATTTTATTTTCTCCCAGCATTTTTAAGGGCCAAGCACGCTGAAAGCACCTGAGTTAGGGTCTTCTGGCTTGGGTTTGCTCATGCAATGAGTCAAACAGTGTTTGAATAAGAATGATGGGGGTCTGGAGCAGCTGTGGGTAGTCCAGGCATCTCTCCACAAAGAGTCTTAGGGCTTCTCCCTCTGGTCTCCCTACATGGGTCACTTTGGGGCCTGAACGTGATAGGACTTCCTACCTGGTGGCTCAGGGCTGAAGGACAAATGTCCTGAGAGCCAAGCAGAAGCTGCATTGCCTCTTACAACCCAGCTTCAGAAGTCACCAAGGGCTACTTTAGTTCCCACTATGGTTCCACCAGTTACCAGATTCAAGGGAAATAGAGAGACCCTAACCTGGGTGCTTTCAGCATGCTTGGCCCTTAAAAACACTGGGAGAAAATAAAATAAGGGAAAGTAGTGTGTTGGTGATGGACAGGGAAACCTGGCATGCTGCAGTCTACAGGGTCACAAAGAGTTGGACACGACTGAGTGACTGAACTGAACTAAACCCCTTAATGGAGAAAGATTAGAGAATTCACAGAACTGCTACGTTCCTTTGAAACGTGTTTTTATTTTCTTATTTCTTTTCAAAAAGAGGAGATCAGAAACAGCTGTCATTCAGACAGTGACGACAAGCTGCCAGCCTTTGAAACAGCAGGTAATGTGAAATTGGAATTAATTAGCATTTAGAAAACCTGTGCAGAGTGTCACACCAATGCAAAGGAAATGCATGTTGTTCCTTGAAAATTTTATCACCTATTAAAATTAGTTTAAATAAAAAGACAAAAGCGTAGGCAAAATTTTGAAGCAAAAAATTGAAAAACAAAGTTTTCTACTCTTTTTTTTAAATACTAAACTCATCTGTGTAAATTCAAATGTAACATAGGTGAAAAACATGCCTGCATTATTGAGTTCAGTAACACACAATAATTTCAGATTCATGTGGGACGTTCAATATAAAATTGCATATGACCATGTCCAGTGCTGACCCATACAATGACTCTGCAGGAATTTGGGAGTTTTTCTCCTATTTTTATTTCCTTTTATGCTTTTTATTCGGAGAAGCCAATGGCACCCCACTCCAGTACTCTTGCCTGGAGAATCCCAGGGATGGAGGAGCCTAGTAGGCCGCAGTCCATGGGGTCGCTAAGAGTCAGACACGACTGAGCGACTTCACTTTCACTTTTCACTTTCATGCATTGGAGAAGGAAATGGCAACCACTCCAGTGTTCTTGCCTGGAGAATCCCAGGGATGGGGGAGCCTGGTGGGCTGCCGTCTATGGGGTCGCACAGAGTCGGACACGACTGAAGCGACTTAGCTAGCAGCAGCAGCAGCATGCTTTTTATTTGGAAATAATTTCAAGCCTAAAGAAGAGTCATAAGAATAAAGACAGTACACACGTAGAGATGGACGTGCTTAGTGAGCATCAGGTAGCAAAGGCTCCTGGACTCTGACACAGAGGACAGCCAGCCACCCACTTTTGTAAATAATTTGGTTTGTTCACGTATGACCTATTCATCATTTGTACTCTCACATCCAGGAAGAGTATCTAGGACCAACCAGTGGAGAGCTTTTCCTGGACTTCCCTAGGATTTTTCTCCAACGTGATGACCTTGCTTATTCCTCTCACTTCTCTGACTACGCAAAAGTTGAGTCTCTTCCAGTTGCTGAATCCACTTTCCCTGTCATGGTTCTGTCTGCCTGAACCTCTTCCTCTAAAGCAAAGTGAACCATTTGTTTGCTTACTGTATCACCTGAATGCACATAATCATTTTCACGAAAACCAAGGACAGATACAAGAGGGACTATATCTGGTTCACTGCTTTAACTCTAGGGCCTGGGGGCACTGGCTGGGGCCTAATGGACCCTTAGGACCTCAACGCCTATTTGTTGGATGAATGAATATGTGAGTAAATGGTGGGTCCCAGTGTATATCCCTATACATTGCTTGCATACCTCTATGCATAACACATGCTGCTACATAATGAGTACTCAGAAAAGAACTAGTCTGTCTTCTGGAGTTGCTCCTGGTTTCCATTGCCATTGTCCTCTCTGGCTGTGCCTGGCTCTCTGAGCAGCAGTCTCCCCGCTCCCAGAAAGGGTTCTTCCTAATACCCCTCTCAGCTGGCCTCACTGTCTCCAACACCAATTAAACAACGCCTGATAACTTCACCTGGCATCCTACATGTTGGCATCTGGATTCCCCCACCCCTAACAAGTCCCATGCCTCCTCTTGAATCTGCCACTGCTAAGCACCAGCTGATGATTGCCCAGACAGAAGCCATCTGCTGGTTATTAAGGAAAGTTAAATAAGCAAAGGAGCTCCGGGGAAGTTCAACAAAAATAGATCAACATATGCATAGAGAATTGGCAGCCAGTTGGCCCCTCTGACACCAGGTTCGTTATGGCCATGTTAAGCATGCTTCACTCGAGATGGCTCAGCTTATTGGTTCACGGGAAGCTCTTCTGATGCAGCCTGCCGTCATCCTCCTGCCTAATACAAAAGCAGCCCCATAGCACTTCATTATAACACATCTGTCATTCATTCTGTCTGAACCACAGTCTCATTAGGGACTAGGGTGGGCCTCATTAAGGGCACCAGTTTGTTCAATCTATAGAGTACTTTTTGAGTTTTGTATTGAAAGAGTCAGTCAATGAGCAAAATATTGCACCTGTTCTCATGAAGATTGTGTGTGTGTGTGTTAGTCACTCAGTCGTGAAGTTTATAATGGAAATTTAAAGGCATGGTCTGTGTGACAAAGATGGGACACAAGGTATAAGATCCAGTCCAATGTTGTTCTCAGAAGTTAATAAGGATCGAAACCAAGAATGTCAAAACCAACACTTAAAAGCTGAGCCAAAGCCATGATGTTAAGCCAAGGGCCAGACATGTTAGCTGGACATGGCATGGAAAGAGCAAAGTCAGGAGAGAGGCCAGTGAAAGTGAAAGTCAAGTTGCTCAGTTGTGTCCGACTCTGCGACCCCATAGACTGTAGCCCACCAGACTCTGTCCATGGGATTTTCCAGGCAAGAATACTGGAGTGGGTTGCCATTTCCTTCTCCAGGAGGTTCCCAAATGATGAAAAGTAGGGCTGAGGCTCTTCGAGTTTACTTTTAATAGCTATGCATTTCTTGGTACACAGAGAGGTCAGAATGGTTCTCAAGAAACAGGTTGGAGCTTATTCACATGTTCATTTATTCAGTATTTGTTCATTAACTACAATGCACTAGACTATATGTCATATGATCTAAGAGGTAAGGGAGATACATAAGACCCAAGCCCTGGTACAGGATTCCAGCAGGGTTATGTGAAAGATAAAAGCCCTATACCCTAACTGAAATAGTAAGACACTAAGGGAAACTTCTGCTTGAGTTATCTGAAATAGAGACAATGTTTTGCTTTACTTTTAATGTGAAAGACCTTCAGAAAAATGCTATAGGATAAGTTGGAGGACTGTTTATTTCAAGCTTGGGAAAATAAAAAAGGTAGCATTGTTTTCTGGGCCTTAAAGCCATGTGGAAATTGGACATACCAAACATGTAGTCAGGAAAATCTTTAGAGATAAATTAACAGGAAATCATAAAGCAGTGTAGTGTGGTGGGAAAGAACATGAACACGGCAGTCTAATCTTGACCCTGACACTTAGCTGCTGAGTGACCTGGGGCAAGTCATTTTTTTTTTAATTGGAATAAAGTTGCTTTACAATGTTGTGTTAGTTTCTGCTGTACAAAAATGTGAATTAGCTATAAGTACATGTGTCTCCCTCATGAGCCTCCATCCTGCCCACACCTCTAGGTCATCACAGAGCACCGAGCTGAGCTCCCTGTGCTATAAGCAACTTCCCACTAGCTCTCTATTTCACACATGATAGTGTATACATGTCTATACTCTCTCGGTTCGTCCCACCCTTTCCTACCGTTCTGTGTCCACAAGTCCATATTCTAGGTCTGTATCTCTATTTCTGCACTGATATATATATATATATACATATATTCTGGTATATGATATTTGTTTTTCTTTCTGACTTACTTCACTCTGTATGACAGACTCAAAGTTCATTCACATCATACAAATGACCCAATTTCATTCCTTTTTATGGCTGAGTAATATTCCATTGTATATATGTACCACATCTTCATCCATTCATCTGTCAATGGACATCTAGGTTGCTTCCATGTCCTGGCTATTGTAAATAGTGCTGTAATGAACACTGAGCTACATGTGTCTTTTTTAATTAAGGTTTTCTAAGAGTATACGTTGGGCAAGTTATTTAACCTCCCCATGCTTCTGTTTCCTCAGCTGGAGTGGAAATTATTTGCAGAAGTGGCTATAACATTCCCTCCCATACTCTTTATAAAGTGACTTTGCCATTCTTCCCTTTAAAGGAGGACTCTGATGCCTCCCTTCAATTTGGGCTGGTTACCTGTTTTAGCCAACAGAATGTTGCAAAGGCAAAGCTCTCCCAATCAAGCCTTGCACGTTAAGAAGCCTTGCAGTGCTTGCTTTCACCCTCTTGGAAGCCAGCCACCATGGAAAGAAACTCAAGCCAGACTACTGAGAGGCTGCAGAACACGTGGAGAGAGAGGCCATGTGGTGGAGGATCAAGCTGCTTCAGTAGACAGCCAGCATAAGGCTTCAGAGGTTGTGAGAAACGACCTTGGATCTCCCAGTCTCAATCAAGGCCCCTGCAGGCAGCATCACATGGAACCAGGACAAACATTCTTACTGAACTCTGAAAGTCCAAAGTCCTGACCCATAGAATTGAGAACAATGAATGGGCTATTGTTCTAAACCCCTATGTTGCAGGATGATTTAGATACCTGCTACAGCTGGACAGAAAAGCCTGGTGGGCAACACTCCATGGGTTCACAAAGAATCAGACACAACAGAGTGACTGAGCACACACACACACACAACTGGTCAACAGCCCAACTATCTAACTCATTCTGTGTATACCTCACAGAGCAAACGAGAAACAACTCCACGAATTCCAAGGGCTAGGAGCTGGATATAGGAGTTGAGGACCTACACATCATTGGAATAGCTGAGGGAGCAAATGTCAGACTCAGCCCAAAGAACTGAAACAGGTAGTTCAATAGAGCTTGTCAGAAAGTTGATGAAGATCTCTGAAAAGTCCCCACCAGTTTTGTCAGTCTACAGCAGAAAATCAAAGGGTCTCAAGAGCTTTTGGAAAACCTGAGAATCCTTTACCTGCCTTCACTCATGACTTCAGCTGACTCCTGCTTTTCCCTCCCTCTCACCTTCCAAGTCTCCTACGGATGATGCTCAGCAGCCAGTTAAAACCCCACAGGAAGGGAATTCTAGCAAATGAAACCCATGGATTCTTACAGTCCTTAGATGGAGTGCTAGTGAAGCCAAGTTGACAACAGAACTGCATTGTCAAGTTGACAATGCAGCCCAAGGAGCATTTCATTCATTTTTAGAAAATCTTGATTCTCCCATTCGGTTTCTTGAATCAGATCATGTCTCCTCCTCTGTGCCGCCCGCCCCCCCCCCCAAAAATTTAGTCAGGTCAGATGATAGAGAACAACATTTTAAAAAACCGAGATATCCAAGAACATCCATGGAATATTCCCCTCTTTCTCTGCTGAGTGGTAGCACACATACCAGAAGCAATCCAAGGTAACGTGGAGAATAACCTCAGATAATCTGGAGAATGACCAAGGCCATGAGGAGCAGAAGTCTCCTGCTAAGGAAAAGTAACAAAGGCTTCTAGCCACAGAAGATCAAGGTGTCTCACTGCAGAGATTAGGACCTGCTGTCTAGTAACTGGAGGTGATTGGAGTTTATTCATGACTGACTCAACTGGGAGACATATACAGACTTATTGGTAGTTATTGGCATTCACTTGAGCAATGAAATATTTCCTGCCATATCAGTAAGTAAAGGATGTGACAGTCATCAGCAATTGCAGCCATCACAGATGGTGAGCTGGTGGTGAGTCCTGGAGGAACTCAGGAAGGAAAGAATACCTGCCATCAAGTAGACATTAGACTGCAGCCACTCCCTATGGTAAACCCTGAGGAAACAGAGGATACTGCCTCAGATAACGGAAGTGAAACTGTTAGTCCCACATTCATGTCTGACTCTTTGCCACCCATGGACTATAGTCTGCCAGGCTCCTCTGTCTTTGGGATTCTCCAGGCAAAAATACTGGAGTGGATAGCCATTCCCTTCTCCAGGGAATCTTCCCAACCCAGGGACTGAACTCAGGTTTCCTGCATTGCAGGCAGATTCTTTACCATCTGAGCCACCAAATAGCTAAGGTGCATATCAAAGGAATGATTTCAGGGAGCCAGGACTCTTTCATTTTCATATATACAGAAAAGTGATAAATTCCTTAACTTAGGATCTAACTTTCTTTAACAATAATCTTTTTGATGTTCAGACCACCTGTCCTTTGTTGCAAAAATTCTACATAACCTGGCTCCGCCCCTTGCCTCCTGGGAACAGTTCTCACAGAGTTATTTTGGATGCTGTCTCCTGGGTTTAACTCCTAAAAATTCCCACTGAATAACACCTAACTTTCAAAATTAAGGTTTTGGATATTTCCTTGAGTCTATATACATCACTCCACAAACACTTTTTGAACTTCTCGCATGAACTGGAAAGGTTGTCGGAGATAAACAGCTTCTCCCAAGTCTTCCAAAAAATTGGGACAATCAAAATCTATAATACACTAAAAATTTATCGTTGGGGAGAATGTAAAGATGTTATCCAAACACCAAATGAGGAAGATACTGAGTCTAGGGGTTATGGGTAGAATCTGGAAAATCTCAAAAACAAATGGCTTTTACATGCATACTTGTGAGAGATGATCAGAAATTCACAGCAGACAAAGGAGGTCAAGTACATTCCATGCACGTGCGAAAGCACAGAAACATGAAAGTGTACCGTGCAGCCTTGGACTCAAAAGTCATCCAGTTTATCTGAGATCAAGTACGTCATGGTACAGGAGACAACACTCAGAGCCAGGGTGGAAGCGTAGGTTAGGCCAGGTTTTAAAGACTCCTGAATGCCTGTTTATTTAATTTATATGCAGAGTACATTAGGAGAAATGCTGGACTGGATGAAGCACAAACTGGAATCAAGATTGCCAGAGAAATGTCGATAACCTCAGACATGCGGAGGACACCACCCTATGGCAGAAAGTGAAGAGGAAATAAAGAGCCTCTGATGAAAGTGAAAGAGGACAGTGAAAAAGTTGGCTTAAAGCTCAACATTCAGAAAACTAAGATCATGACATCTGGTCCCATCACTTCATGGAAGATAGATGGGGAAAGAGAGGAAATAATGACAAACTTTATTTTGGGGGGCTCCAGAATCACTGCAGATGGTAACTGTAGCCATGAAATTAAAAGACGCTTATGGCACCCCACTCCGGTACTCTTGCCTGGAAAATCCTATGGATGGAGGAGCCTGGTGGGCTGCAGTCCATGGGGTCGCAAAGAGTCGGACACAACTGAGCGACTTCACTTTCACTTTTCACTTTCATGCATTGGAGGAGGAAATGGCAACCCACTCCAGTGTTCTTGCCTGGAGAATCCCAGGGACAGGGAGCCTGGTGGGCTGCTGTCTATGGGGTCGCACAGAGTCGAACACGACTGAAGTGACTTAGTAGTAGTACTCCATGGAAGAAAAGTTATGACCAACCTAGACAGCATATTAAAAAGCAGAGACATTACTTTGTCAACAAAGGTCTGTCTAGTCAAGGCTATGGTTTTTCCAGTAGTCATGTATGGATGTGAGAGTTGAACTATAAAGAAAGCTGAGCACCAAAGAATTGATGCTATTGAACTGAGGTGCTGGAGAAGACTCTTGAGAGTCCCTTGGACTGCAAGGAGATCCAACCAGTCCATCCTAAAGGAGATCAGTCCTGAGTGTTCATTGGCAGGACTGTTGAAGCTGAAACTCCAATATTTTGGCCACCTGATGCAAAGAACTGACTCATTGGAAAAGACTCTGATGCTGGGAAGGACTGAAGGCAGGAGGAGAAGGGGACGACAGAGGATGAGATGGTTGGATGGCATCACTGAGTCAATGAACATGAGTTTGAGTAAACCCCAGGAGTTGGTGATAGACAGGGAGGCTTGGCGTGCTGCAGTCCACGGGATCACAAAGAGTCAGACACAACTGTGTCACTGAACTGAATGCCATTTTGGAGTTAGAATCCTGTGCTTCAAATCAGTGTTTTCCAAAGAGATTTACATCTACACTGGAGGTTGCATAGGACTGTCCGTTGAGATGCTTAAAAAAATTCTGAACTTCTATTACTATTGCTATAACACCCATTAATATGCAGCACTCAAGTAAACTGAGAGTAACATAGTGTTGAACAAAGACTTTCAAAAATGATCAAGTACATCCAATGATATGGCTCACACCATAAAGATTATAAGTGCAATGAGATTTTTATATGTTGACAAAAATATTGTAAGAATTGTTCTTATTTTTATTATTTTAATTTTAATTTTTATACATTTTATAACATACATGATTCATGACCATAGTAAACATATATATGATTTATAAATACCTAAATAAATCTATGTTGTGGGTGCATGCTGAGACGTATTTTGCTAATAAATGTGCATAATCAAAATATTTGAAGGCCACTCTGGCAAGCAATGGAAAGTTAGAGGATTTTTTGTAAAATAGGGTTCTATTAATGTAGATTTTTGGACATTTTGCTCTGGCAAATGTTTGGAGGATAAGTGAAGGAGAAAAAGAATAGAGGCAGGCAGGGAAACCATGTAAGAGGATGTTTAAATAGTCAAGGTGGGAAATAAGAATGCCTGAACTAATTGTGTTCTATTGTTTAAAACTCATGAGATAAAATGCAATTAAGAATACTTGAAAGCAAGTGGTACCAGCTTGCTAGTGGGTTGCACAGTCCTAGGGTCTAGGGAGTGTTAAGTCGAAAGAAGCCCTACATTACTCCCAAAATAACTAAGGCTTTGGGGGGCAGGAATACAAGGGTCACACAGAGCTTTTCAACTGGGTTTTATGGGAGTTTCTTGCGGTAGAAATGGAGGCAAAGGGCATTCCAGGCCAGGGGATTGTGTATTGGGAAGACAGAAGCCTGTCATGTGCAAAAAATAGAAAACCTTAGATGAAACCAAGGATTGATAGGTTATCTGGCCCCAGATTAACATGAGGGCTAGGAATCCCTGGTAGCTCAGCTGGTAAAGAATCTGCCTGCAATGCAGGAGACCCAGGTTCAATTCCTAGATCAGGAAGATCCCCTGGAGAAGGGATAGGCTACCCACTCCAGTATTCTTGGGCTTCACTGATGGCTCAGACAGTAAAGAATCCCCCTGCAATGTGGGAGACCTGGGTTGGGAAGATCCCCTGGAGGACGGTATGACAACTCACTCCAGTATTCTTGCCTGGAGCATCCCCATGGACAGAGGAGGAGCCTGGAGGGCTACAGTCCATGGTGTCACAAAGAGTCGGACAGGACTGAGCGATTAAGCACAGGAGTGCCGTGCTCCCAAAGGAATTTTATCCTGTGATAAGTTCAAACTATGAATGTTCTCTAGAAAAATGCCGGCATGGCTAGAATATCATCAATGACCTTACATCAAGTGACAAGAAGGTCGGAAGGAAACAAGGATACAGCAGAGTTCTCCCAGAAACTGAGTGGGCTTGCTTCTACAATTTCACTTTGTGACCACATGGGGGCGGTCTCAACCCATTGAATCTGAGGAGCGGCGCGAAGCTTCAGATGGCACCTGAGCTTTCCAAATTATCCCATTCTCAAGTCCTGTTCTGTGTTGCCCCTCCTTGGGAGAATGAGCTTTTCAGAAATTAACGGTGTTTTAAGAGGTTTTGCTAAACAGTTCCTGGGATTTCCCAGGTCAAATTCTCATCTGTTCTTTGAGTTTTCAAACTGCAGAGAAGTGACATTCCACAGGACACGGCAGTACAATGTTCAGCACACCGTGCAGCCTAACCTCATCTCTTCCATTTCACATGCACCCTCCTTGAAGAATAAGTCGCAAGAAGGGCCGTGGCCAGAGAAATTGTACAGTTGGGAAATCAAAGTGTGTAGACAAGTAAAAAGCAAGAGGAGTGGCTCAGGGCACAGACAGCGAGAGTCTGAGTCCCGTCTTCATCATTTAGTGGATGAGAAACCTCAGGCAAGTGCCTCCTCTTCTGTGCCTCAGCTTTCCCCTCGCACACTCCTCAGATTAAACTCGTCTCTAAAAATGCTCTGTAACTGCCTTAAATGTTACTAGTACTTAAATACTTTGGCCACCTGATGCAAAGAGCTGACTCACTGGAAGAGACTGCTGCTTGGTGGGAAAGACTGAAGGCAAAAGGAGAAGGCGGTGGCAGAGGATGAGATGGTTAGATAACATCGCCGACTCAATGGATATGAATTTGAGCAAACTCCGGAGGACAGTGGAAGACAGAAGAGCCTGGTGTGCTGCAGTCCATGGGTCACAAGGAGTTGGGCACGGCTTAGTGACTGAAGAACAACATACATTAAGTTTTATCATTATAATTTCAAAGATTAAGCTTTCATATGTAGAAATTCTATGAATGCTAACATAAATATGTTACTTTATTTTGTGTAAAATAACCCATTTTTACCTTCTGAAGTCTAATCTCATTACCTTTTTCAATACTTGACCCACAAATGTAATGTGTCTTTCATATTGCTTTCTTTTCTGTACTTCCTAGAATGTGAATTTTATTCTTCTTTCCCTTCCTTTTTTTAATCTGCTGCAACAGTCAATAAATATTTATTGAGCATCTATTTATGTGCTAGTTGTTAGTGATATCACAGTGAACAAAACTGTTTTATAAACTCTGTGCTCATGGATCTTACATTCCAGTGGGGAATAGAGGGAAAGAGAATAAACAAATATCAGCATGAGGTATGCTAAAGTGAGAATTCATGATATAAAGAAAAATAAAACAGGAAGGGAGGAGTTGAAGTTCACACAGTGGTTAGAGAAATCCTTCTTGAGACCACAGTTTCCGAGCAAAGACCAGAAGGAGGTTAGGAAGGGAGCCACGTAGATATTCTGGGGAGGAGTTTTGTAGGCAGAATGAAGAGTCAGGGTAAAGGCTCTGAGTCAGGAGTGTGCTGGGACTTGCAAAGATGGCAGCACGCGAACTGCAGGACTGGAAGAATCACGGGAGGAGTATCAGGTAGTGTGAGAAAACCCACAAGAGCCAGACGGTGGAGCCTCCCAGGACATCGCGAGGATGAACGCTGTTGGAGAGCTATTTGAGCAGTTGAGTAACGTGATCGGATTTTGTTTTCTAATGAACCACTCTGGCAGGCATGTGCATGCATGTATGTTTGTAAAAGTTCCAAAGGTAACTGTGGAAGTAGGAAAATCAGGCTTTTACAATAATCCAGATAAGAAATGAGGAGAAGGCAATGGCACCCCACTCCAGTACTCTTGCCTGGAAAATCCCATGGATGGAGGAGCCTGGTGGGCTGCAGTCCATGGGGTCGCTAAGAGTCGGACACGACTGAGTGACTTCACTTTCACGTTTCACTTTCATGCATTGGAGAAGGAAATGGCAACCCACTCCAGTACTCTTATCGGGAGAATCCCAGGGTCAGTGGAGCCTGGTGGGCTACCGTCTGTGGGATTGCACAGAGTCGGACATGACTGAAGTGACTTAGCAGCAGCAGCAATGCATACATAAAGAGGAAATGTCTGAAGTATATGAAGACTAATCATAGATCTGGGAACTCATGTTCTTTGGGGCACAGCATCTAGACTGTAAGCTCCATGAGAAGAGGAACTGATATATTTTTGTGTACCATGGTATCTCCTTTACTGGCATGATGCCTGCCACTCTGGAGGCACACAACATTGTTGAAGGAACCTCCACTGTAGCAGCCAGCTAGAGTGAACTGTAGATACTTGTCTACATCACTCGTAAACCTCACTGCAAGAAAACTACAAAGTTCCACTGCTTCCTTTGTGACTTCCCAAATAGATTCAGTTAGACACAGTGCTCACTGGCTTTTAAAGAGAGGGGGTTGGGGGCCTCAGAATTAGAGTCCCAGGGTGGTTCAGTAAGCAGTGTTGGAGATCCATCACTTACATTTGGAAGCCCTTGCCCAGAAGGTGAAAAATACAGAGGAGGAACAGAATAACAGAGAGCAGTTACTGCCAAAGTAATCCCTTAGGAAAAAAGGAGTAGCCCTCATAGTCATCAAAAGAGTCTGAAATGCAGTACTTGGGTACAATCTCAAAAATGACAGAATGATCTCATTTCCTTTCCAAATGACAGAATAATCTCAGTTCCTTTCCTGCGTTACAGTAATGCAAGTCTATGTCCCAACCATTAACACCCGAGAAGCTGAAGTTGACTAGTTCCGTGAAGACCTACAAGACCTTCTAGAACTGACACCAAAAAAAGATGTCCTTTTCAACACAGGGGACTGGAATGTAAAAGTAGGTAGGCAAGAGATACCTGGAGTAACAGGCAAGTTTGGCCTCGGAGCACAAAATGAAGCAGGGCAAAGACAGAGTTTCGTCAAGAGAACACTCTAGTCGTAGCAAACACCATCTTCCAACAACCCAAGCGACGACTCTATACAGGAACATCACCAGATGGTCAATACCAAAATCAGATTGATTATATTCTTTGAAGCTGAAGATGGAGAAGCTCTATACAGTCAGCAAAAACCAGACTGGGAGCTGATTGTGGATCAGATTATGACCTCCTGATTGCCAAATTCAGGCTTAAATTGAAGAAAGTAGGGAAAACCACTAGCCATTCAGGTATGACCTAAATCAAATCCCTTATGGTTATGCAGTGGAAGTGATGAATAGATATAAGGGATTAGATCTGGTAGACAAAGTGCCTGAAGAACTCTGGACAGAGATTCATAACATTATAAGGGAGACAGTGACCAAAATCATCCCAAATGAAAAAAAAAACAAGGAGGCAAAGTGGTTGTCAAAGGAGGCTTTACAAATAGCTAAGAAAAGAAGAAATGCAAAAGGTAAGGGAGAAAGGAAAAGATATACCCAACTGAATGTAGAGTTCCAGAGAATAGCAAGGAGAGATAAGAAGGCCTTCTTAAATGAACAATGCAAAGAAATAGAGGAAAACAAAAGAATGGGAAAGACTAGACATCTCTTCAAGAAAAGTGGAGCTATCAAGGGAACATTTCATGCAAGGGTTGGCATGATAAAGGACAGAAACCTTAAAGACCTAACAGAAGCAGAAGATATTAAGAAGAGGTATCAAGAACACACAGAACCACACAAAAAAGGTCTCAATGACCTGGATAACCATGATGGTGTGGTCACTCATCTAGAGCCAGATATTTTGGAGTGTGAAGTCAAGTGGGCTTTAGGAAGCATTACTACAAACAAAGCTAGTGGAGGTGATGGAATTCCAGCTAAGCTACTTCAAATCCTAAAAGATGATGCTGGTAAAGTGTTACACTCAATATGTCAGCAAACTTGGAAAACTCAGCAGTGGCCATAGTACTGGAAAAGGTCAGTTTTTATCCTAATCCCAAGGAAGGTCAACGCCAAAGAATTTTTGAACTACTGTACAATTCTACTCATTTCACATGCTAGCAAGGTAATGCTCAAAATCCTTCAAGCTAGGTTTCAGCAGTATATGAACTGAGAACTTCCAGATGTACAAGCTGGGTTTAGAAAGGGCAAAGAAACCAGAGCTCAAATTGCCAACATTCATCGGATTATAAAGAAAGCAAGGGAATTCCAGAAAAAAACATTTATTTCTGCTTCATTGACTATGCTAAAGTCTTTGACTGTGTGAATCTTAGCAAACTGTGGAAAATTGTTAAGTCAGATTATCCGACCACCTTATTTGTCTTTAAGGAAATCTTACCATTTGCAGTGTTATATGTCCATTATACCCCTATAAACATTGTGGGGGAGTGACAAGTCTCTTGTTGTTGTTCCCTGGCCAGGTCATGTCTGACTCTTCGTGAGCCCGTGGACTGCAGCACACCAGTAACAGAACTATTAGAGTGAATAAACTAAAGCCACGTATTTCAACCCAGATAGATCTCAAACACAAAATACTGAGAAAAATATTGATTGTAGAAGAATTATTTTAAAAACAGATGACAGAGGGTGAAATGGTTGGATGGCATCACTGACTCAATAGACTTAAGTTTGAGCAAACTCCAGGAAACAGTGAAGGACGAGGAAGTCTGGCCTGCTGCCGCACATGGGGTTGCAAAGAGCTGGACATGACTGAGAGGCTGAACAACAAAGACATACTTGTCAGTTACTCTTGGTGATACTGTGGAAACCTACTGCTTACTTTGAAAAGTGATAAATGGGAAAAAATTTAAAAATAAAAACAGCATTCATATAAATGTTAGAAGCATTGCATGGGACTTCCTTGGTGCTCCAGTGGTTAAGAATCTGCTTTCTAATGCCGGGAATGCTCAGGGAACTAAGATCCCAGATGCCCTGGGACAACGAAGGCTGTGCACTGCGACTAGAGAGAGCCCCTGTGCTGCAATGAAGCAGCCTGTGCCAGGCAACAAAGACCCAGTACAACTAAAAAGAAAAAAATTTTTAAAGAAACAATGCATGGATGCATAACAACTACAATGAAACAGGACGCTATGGACTGGAAGGATAAAAACTAGGTTGTGATTAATATCTCCCTATAGACTTTGGCAATGGCAACCCACTCCAGTTCTCTTGCCTGGAAAATCCCATGGATGGAGGACCCTGGTGCGCTGCAGTCCATGGGGTCACGAAGAGTCGGACACGACTGAGCGACTTCACTTTTACTTTTCACTTTCACGCATTGGAGAAGGAAATGGCAACCCACTCCAGGGTTCTTGCCTGGAGAATCCCAGGGACGGGAGCCTGGTGGGCTGCCGTCTATGGGGTCACACAGAGTCAGACACGACTGAAGCGACTTAGCAGCAGCAGCAGCAGCATAGACTTTGGATGGAGAAGGCAATGGCAACCCACTCCAGTACTCTTGCCTGGAGAATCCCATAGACGGAGGAGCCTGGTAGGCTGCAGTCCACGGGGTTGCTAAGGGTCGGACACGACTGAGCGACTTCACTTTCACTCTTCACTTTCATGCATTGGAGAAGGAAATGGCAACCCACTCCAGTGTTCTTGCCTGGAGAATCCCAGGGATGGGGGAGCCTGGTGGGCTGCAGTCTATGGGGTCGCGCAGAGTGGGACACGACTGAAGTGACTTAGCAGCAGCAGCATAGACTTTAGAAGATAGAAAAGTGGCTTGGATGCTCTTTTCTTTTTAGAGAAATGTTTTAAGCATATGTCGAAAATCTGAGTGTGTGCTATACACTCTGGAACTATGATTCATATTTTATGTATCGCACACATGGTAAGACACGGGCAGGCACACTGGATAGCATGGAAGTTTGGAATCTCAGTTTCTACACCATCTTGAGGCTTCAGAGGAAGAATCTCACTAAGCAAACCAATAAAAGACAACGGCTAAGACACCTCCCTCCAGTGTTCATTAAACACCTATTATGGACTAGCCTCACTGTTAGAGCTGTGATGTAGTACTTAAGTTACAAAGACAGGGCCTCCTTTACATGTGCTGCATGTAAACTGGATTCACTTATTCACCACGTAATTCATAAATCAACTTCTGTTAGCAACTACACAATGGAACGACGGTATCTGCCTAAATTTGTCAGAATTAAGCAATTCATCTAAAGAAGGGGACTCAATACCTGGCAAGTAGCATGCGCCCAAGAAATATCACGTGCTGTTGTTTTCCTGATTATTAGGCACAGTTCCAATGCTTTGATGAGACGGAGACTGAAAAACAGAGCTCAAATGTCGGCGCGCCCTCTGAGATGCAGTGAAATCCTAAACCCAAGAGTCCTGACGCTCTCACAAAGAGAAAGTGAAAGTGAAGTCGCTCAGTCGTGTCCGACTCTTTGCGACCCCATGGACTGTAGCCTGTCAGGCTCCTCAGTTCATGGAATTTTCCAGGCAAAAGTATTGGAGTGGGTTGCTATTTCCTTCACGGGATCTTCCCGACCCAGGGATCGAACCCAAGTCTCCCTCATTGCGGGCAGACACTACCGTCTGAGCCACCAGAGAAGTCTCTCACAAAGAGAAAGGCTCTCTAAATAGTAATAAAATCTAGTCTGGCCTTTTCCAACGCCTTTGCCGTTCTCCTAGGAACCTGGCCACAGGCACCTGGCGGGCCGTAGGAGGGCTAGATGGAGACACAGGGGAGTAGGGGCCCCGGTGGGGCGAGTTGAGGGGCAGGCAGAAGGCGGCGCCTGAGAAAGAGCCGGGAGCGTCGAGCAGATTAAGCTCTGTGGCAACCTAGAGGGGCAGACGGAGAAGGCAATGACACCCCACTCGAGTACTTTTGCCTAGAAAATCCCATGGAAGGAGGGGCCTGGTGGGCTGCAGTCCATGGGGTCGCTAGAGTCAGACACGACTGACCGACTTCCCTTCCACTTTCATGCATTGGAGAAGGAAATGACAACCCACTCCAGTGTTCTTGCCTGGAGAATCCCAGGGACGGGAAGCCTGGTGGGCTGCCGTCTATGGGGTAGCACAGAGTCGGACACGACTGAAGCGACTTAGCAGCAGCAGCAGAGGGGCAGAGGGGCAGAGGGGCAGAGGGGCGGCGAGGCGGCAGGAGGCGGAGAGGAGCTGCAGACAGACAGACCCGGCGGGGCGGGGCGGGGCGGGGCGGGGCGGGGCAGACGGGGAAGGAGGCGGTGCTGGCAGTACTGCAGGGACCTCCGCCGACTCGGACCGCCGAAGGGGGACCAGCGCAGCCATGTTGGAGGCGTTGGGCTCCCTGGCCGCTGCCCTCTGGGCCGCGCTCCGTCCTGGCACTGTCCTGCTGGGGGCCATCGTCTTTCTCCTCTTGACTGATCTCCTCAACAGGCGGCGTCCAAAGAACTATCCGCCGGGGCCCCCGCGCCTGCCCTTCGTAGGCAACTTCTTCCAACTGGACTTTGAGCAGGGACACCTGTCGCTTCAGCGGGTAGGAGCGGGCGAAGGTGCCCGCGCGCCTCCTGACCCTGACCTGCGGGACAGGGGCCATTCCGGGGAGGGCGGGAGGATGCGGGTTCTGAGGCTGAAGCGGGCACCTGCTTTGAACCTCTCTCTTTTCCCCAGTGACTGGCATGATTACACCACCCGTGATTTCCCGGGGTGAAATATTGTTAACTGTTTACTGTTGAGTGTGTTAGATACGATGCGTTCTCTGTCACTTAACTGAAGGCCTTGTTACATACTATTGGGACTTTCTATTTATAATATGATCAGTTTATCTTTTTAATATCATTATCCTTGGGGAAAAAAATCGCATATTTTGCCACTCGGTAAAATGGTGATAAATACTATCTAAATCCTTACCGTTTTTCAACTGAATTGCTCCTAACTCCACAAGGACTGAGCCCCTCACATTTAGCCTCCTCACCCAGCGGTCCACACTCACTAATCATTTTTAAATGTCACTCCGTTGCTTAGATTTTGTTAGTGATCCCTGCTGCTTCCCAGAGTTCTTGTTCCTTAGGGAGCTACTTGAGGAGAGCATGGCAGTCCACTCTAGTACTCTTGCCTGGAGAATCCTATGAACAGAGGAGCCTGGCAGCCTACAGTCCATGGGGTCGCACAGAGTCGGACAGGACTGAAGCGACTTGGCACACAAGATGCCGGGAGCTACTTGGAACCGTTCTTGTAACCTCTTTCCATTTCTTTATAATCATCTCCCATCTGCTGCTGCTAAGTCGCTTTAGTCGTGTCCGACTCTGTGCGACCCCATAGATGGCAGCCCACCGGTTCCACCGTCCCTGGGATTCTCCAGGTAAGAACACTGGAGTGGGTTGCCATTTCCTTCTCCAATGCATGAAAGTGAAAAGTGAAATGAAGTCGCTCAGTTGTGTCCCACTCTTAGTGACCCCATGGACTGCAGCCTACCAGGCTCCCCCGTCCATGGGATTTTCCAGGCAAGAGTACTGGAGTGGGGTGCCATTGCCTTCTCCGCATCTCCCATCAGGGCTCCCTAATTGTGGCCATTCTGAATTCCTTAATATTTCCTCCAACATAAAAGCACTTTCTCAAGCACCTTCAGCTGCTTCCCTGCCTCCCATCACAGTGCTGACAGACAGCACTGTGATAGATGGTTGTGAACATGAAATAAAACAGTGAATGGTCAATACTAACACTGCTTATTATAGGTTCCCAACAAATAACAGTTCCCCTTGAATGCCTGGAGCACTTTAAACACAAGTGTGTAATACAAACTCAAGTTCAGATGGAGAAGGTTTTTATCAACTTTCTGGAAGAAACACACAATTGGTACCGGTTAAGTGACTGGATTTGTCTCCAGAATTTTAAAGCTTGTCTCCTTAACCTGTCAGTTCAGTTCAGTTGCTCAGTCATTTCTAACTCTTTGCGACCCCCATGGACTGCAGCATGCTAGGCTTCCCTGTCCATCACCAACCCCTGGAGCTTGCTCAAACTCATATCCATCAAGTGGGTGATGTCATCCACCCATCTCATCCTCTGTCACCCCCTCTCCTCCTGCCTTCAATCTTTCCCAGCATCAGGGTCTTTTCTAAGGAGTCTAACCCTGTACCTTTGTTTAATAAATATGTTATTTAACTTCCAAGTATTGGGAGATTTTTCTGTTTTCTTTCTGTTAATGATTTCCAATTGGAGTCCATTATGGTCAGAGAACATATATGATTTCAACTTTGAAAAAATTATGTTAAAGTTGACCCAAGATAGAGTCCATACGTACTTGAAAAATAATGTATTCTGCTCTTGAGTGGAATGTTCTGTACTATATGTCAGTTAGACCTTATTAGATGAATCAGTTGTTTAGTGCTCCTGAACCCTTGTTGACTTCTTAGCTACTAATTCTATCAATTACTAGGAGAGGCTTGTTAAAGTCTGCAACTTATAATTAAAGGTTTCTCTGTGTATCTATTCAGTTCTGGTAGTTTTCTTGTATGTGTGTCACAGCTCTTTTATTTGGCACATATGCACTAAAATTATTATGTCATCTTTGTGAATTTGTTATCTTCTTATTAGGTAATGTCCCTCTTTTTCTCTGGTAATTTTCTTTCCCTGAATTTTGCTTTATCTGATATAGTATAGCCACACCAGCTCTCAGCTCTCTTTTGATTAATATTTACATAGTATATGCTTCTCTATTTATTTACTTTTAACCTACTTATATCATTCTATTTGAAACATATAGGTAGGTAAATTTTTGTTCATGCTTCTAATATCAAACATTTAATTGGTGAGTTTAGATCATTTATATTTAATGTAATTATTGATTTGTTAAAACTTAAGTCTGCCAATTTATTATTTGTTTCCTATTTTTCACTTTGTTTTTTCACTCATCTTGTTTTTTACTCTTCGTTTTTTCTCCTTTCCTCTCTTCCTGTAGGTCACTTGAATATTTTTTTAGAACTCCATTTTCATTTATCTATAGTGTTTTTGAGTATGTTTCTTTGTATTGTTTTTTAAATGCTTGCTGTAAAGATTACATGCTATGTATACATAACTTATTGCAGTAAGTATCAATGGTTTATCACTTCAGGTGGAATACACACACCTTAAAACTCTTTAGGTCCCTTTACCTTCCCCCACTTTATAATATATAAATTATCTTAAGTATTATCTCTATATACACTGAGAACCACCTCAGACAGTATTATAATTTTTCTTTTAACTGTCAAACACAACGTGTTAAATTCAAGAAGATTCGTCTACTGTATTTACCCATTTCTCTGAAGAACTTTCTTTAGCCATTCTTTTAGAACTGGTCTGCTGAAAAAAAAAATTATCTTAGCTTTCCTTCATCTAAGAATGTTTTTATTTCATCTTCATTTCTGAAGTATATTATCACTGGATATAGAATTCTAGGTTGACAGTTTTCTTTTATTAAACCCTTGAAAATGTAGTGCTACTTCTTTCTGGCCTAGGAACTAGGGTTCCTCATGAAAAATCTGCTGTAATTTGAACTGTTGTTCCCCATAAGTAATGAATTGTTTTCCTCTACATGCTTTGAAAGCTAGGTTTTCTTAGTTTTTAGATTTCAGAAATTCAATTATATGCCTTAGTGTTGAATTCTTTGGATTTATTGGGTTCACTCACAACTTCTTGCCTCAGTCAGTTTAAGTAGTACCAAATTTGAGAATTTTTCAGCCTTTATTCCTTCAAATATTTTTTCAAGTCCATACTTTTTCCTTCTTGTCCTCTTTGGCACTGATGATGCAAGTGATAGATCTTCTCCTATTCTAACATCAGTCCCTGAAGCTCAGTTTTTGATCTCTTCTCAGCCTATTTTCTCTGTATTGTTCAGATTGGACACTTTCTGCTGATGTCTTCAGTTTCACTGATTATCCTGTCATTACCACTTTGCCACTGAATTGCTCTAATGAGTTTTTGTTTAGTTATTGTTTTTCAATTCTAAAATTTCTTTTTTGTTCATATGTATATTTTCTGGCTCTTGGTTAAGATTTTCTATTTAAAATTTTTTCAAGAGTGTAATTGTTTATGGAAACATATTTTCAATAGCTGGTTTAAAATCTTTAATCAGTAATTACAGCATCTTTATCATCTCAGTATTGGTTTCAACTCGTTCACTTTGAGATTTCTCTGGTTCTTGATAACATGAGTAATTTTGGACTATACTCTGGACATTTTGTGTATGTACATGACTCTGGACTCTATGTAAATCTTTTATTTTTGCAGATAGTCAACCTGCTTATGTTTAGAATGTTCACTTTTGAGAATTGTGGTTCAAGTGTCAGTTTAGGTTATAAGGCCTTTGCAGTGCTCTATTGGTGTACTCCACTTATATATTGTTCACCTCAATAGGACTCTAACCCACATTCTCCTCAGTGCAGGCTGGAGAGAATGAGGATGGGGACAAAAGACTGGGGCCCCTCTGAGTAGGGTAGCCTCTTCCTTACTACAGGGGGTGGGGAGAAGTCAGTAATCTAACCATATTATCTCCATGGAATATGGGTACCTCCTTATTTTTGTAGAGTTGTAGAAATCAGGATTTTGCCCACTGACTCCTTCAAGGAGTCTCTTTTCTGCAGTTCAGGGGTGAGATAGTTATAATTCAGCTTACAAACTCAGTAGGGGAGAAGTACTCCCTTGCTGTAGAGACAGGATGAAGGCAGGATGCAGAGACAGGATGAAGGCAAGTTTTCATGCATCTTTAGTACTGTAGCTTCCCATTAGGATGGGGGAGGATTACAGCTCTTACGGTATTTGTCTCTGGAACAGGAAGGTAGAAAGGTTGAGTATTCTGTCCTGGTGGATCACTGTTTATCTGGTTCATTTGCTACAAAGAACGGGACTTTATTTGTGTTAATTTTGTATGTGCCAGTTAGTACCATGAGGCTGAGGAGGAGTAAAATGGGATGCTTTTACTCACTCTTGTCTGAAATCAGAAACTTGATCTGTGCCCTTGTTTTACTATTAAGATAGATATGACTGGAGAGGTTAAATGATTTGCCTCATATCATAAAACTGGCCAAGGATCATACTGAGCCTAGGGCCTTATCTCTGGCAAAAGATTTTTAATCAGAAGTGTTGTTTTATTTTATATAAGTTTGCAATTAAATATTTCTAGTTGTAAAAAATAGAGTTTAAATAATGTGATTTGGCTGTAATTAAATTTGCATTCAAGCAGTTTGGAAACATTAAGCACCTGTCATTATCTATCATTACCTATATATCTTTACTTACCTATCTACCAGTACCTATCATTAACTATCTGCTGTAATATTAACAGGGCTTTGCAGGTGGCTCAGTGGTAAAGAATCTGCCTGCCAATGCAGGAGCCACAGGAGATGTGGGTTCAATTCCTGGGTTGGGAAGATCCCCTGGAAGAGGAAATGGCAACCCACTCCAGTATTCTTGCCTGGAAAATCTCATGGACAGAAGAGCCTGGTAGGCTGCAGTCCAGGGGTTGCAAAGAGTTGGACACAACTGAATAACATAGCAGGCACTTAACACTGACTAGCTTCTAGGTCTTGTATGTGGATTCATTTTCATTTAATCTGCACAAAAGGCACACAAGTTAGAAATCTTTTGATGTTTCCATTTTACCACTGAGGAAACAGGCTGAAAATAGTAAAGCAGTTAGCCTAAGTTATTCAGCGTAGGTCATGGCCAAACAAGGCCTTGGACACATGATTATTTGACTCATATATTTATTCTCTACTGATGCTATCTGACTTTTCATGCTATAGCTAGAGGATAATTGACTTACTCATGGGTTCATTTATGCAACAGACATTTATGAAGTGCTTATCATATGACAGGCACAGTACAAGACAGTGTATGATCAAATGTGTGGTATAACCTTTGTGGTAAACCAGGTGATATGTCATTATGTGGGATCACTATGAATGGGAAGCAATGGGGATAGCTTCTATAGAATGTTAAATTTGGCTGGACTGGAAAGGAATCTTAGGCAAGAGGTTATATGGAGTAAAGTAGACAGGAGATTTTTAAATGGGGGAAGTGACATCAGGTAAAATGAAGTGAGAAGGCAGTGAAGAAACTGGCCAATTTATATGGCATGATGGGAACCATGAACCACTCTTATTTTTTCACCTGTTTCTAAACTTCCTATACCACAGCTGCATGGCTTATTGTAGGAGCATATTTTTAAGTAAGAGAAAATCTTATTGGACTGAATTGGGAGAACCGTAGATAAGGTGAATAAATGTATTAGTGAGGATATACATGGAGCTGCTTGTAATAAAAAAGGCCCCAAAATACAGTCATCTAAAAAAAAAAAAAAAGATTGGAATTTATCTCTCTCACACAAGTAAGTTCAGATATAGGCCAGAAGACCAGGATTGGAAGACTGCTTTGTACCACAAGGTCATCTAGAAACCCCACTTCCTTCTGTCTTATTGTTCTCGTCCTACAACATCAGCATACATAAGGTCCATTCCATGGAAAGGGAAAGTGGGAGGTGATGAGAAGCAACCTTCCTTTAAGAGCATAACCCAGAAGATGCACATATCACTACTGCTCCCATTGTCAGGTATCTCACTGGCCACACCTGGAGAAGCTTGGACATGTGGGTTTTAATTGGGATGTCATGTGGCCCACTAATCTTTAGGGAGTCTGTCACTCAGAAGAAGAGAGATAATATCTTCATGCTTTCATTTAAAGATGAGACAGTGAGTTATAAAGAGCCCAATTTTATACCCATCAGCTGTGCTGTCTATCTCCTTGCCTCTTTTTCCAAAAACAAAGAATGCATTATAGGATTATTGTAAGAACCTAATAAGTTCAAGAATATCAGTTTATTGCCAAGGTGCTTCGTGCATAGTTGATGCTTCTTCCTATATCTACCACCCAACCCCACCTTCTTCAAAAACTTATAGTAACAAACTCTAGGAAAAACCAGTCATTGGCTGCATACCAGGCATCACTTGTCTGGCCTGATTGCTGTATGGGCTCCATCAATCTACTCTCTGGCCACTTCCCCTCCATTCCTTTGTCCAGATCTAACCAGAGTCATTTTGCTAAAACACACTGTCAAATATATCAATAACAATAAATAATTGTATTATTTATTTTAGTATTGTGGTTACTTATCACCACCATCCCAAAGATGGAAACTAATAATAGCCCCCATTTTATAGATTTGAAAACTGGGACAGAGAGAAGGTAAATAACTAAAGCAAAAATCACATAGAAAGTAACAAGCAGAAGCTGGATACAGGTTTGTATAACTTCAAAATCCAGGTTCTTAAGCATTCACTGCCCTTACCTCTCATTCAGTTTTCTGCTGCTGCTGCTGCTAAGTTGCTTCAGTCGTGTCCGACTCTGTGCGACCCCATAGACTGCAGCCCACTAGGCTCCTCTGTCCCTGGGATTCTCCAGGCAAGAATACTGGAGTGGGTTGCCATTTCCTTCTCCAATGCATGAAAGTGAAAAGTGAAAGTGAAGTCGCTCAGTCATGCCCGACTCTTCGCGACCCCATGGACTGCAGCCTACCAGGCTCCCCCGTCCATGGGATTTTCCAGGCAAGAGTACTGGAGTGGGGTGCCATTGCCTTCTCTGCATTCAGTTTTCTAGCTAGAAACAAAACAAGATCCAAATTATTTCACTTGACATTAAGATATCCTTGGTCTATTTCGCAGTACCTTGTCAGGCTTGTTTCCCCTCTTCCTACATAAACAAAAAGGTGTTTGTTTGTTTCCAGGAACGTATGCTAGTCTTCGGTCCCCTTATGTGTTCCCTACTTTCCCCCATTTGATAATTTATTGTATAGAATGGTAATACTAAGAAGAACTGTTTACTTATCTGTATGCTCCATTAGATTGGGGGCATCTTAAACTTCAGGGTCTATACCCCCAGCAATGGGCCTTGACCTACCATAGGGTTAGTGCTCTTTAACGAACCTATACAGTAGTCAGAAAAGAGAGCTCACTTGTTCCTGAAAGCCGTTTCCCTGTCTTTGCATTTGTGTATGCCGTTCCCACAGTCTAAAATCTTTGCCTTCACAATACATGTCCTTTTGCCAGTACCCTGACCTTCATTTACAGTCTGGCCCGAATATCGTCCTCTTGGACACTTTCTCCCATATATTGAGTGGAAATTGTTCTCCTCTTTCAATAGCTTCATGCGCCTTGCCCCAGAATGGTAACATATTTCATCTTCTTCTATGCATTAGTTTTTTTCTGCAGTCAGCCTTCCTCAGGAGGCTTTGGCACTTCAGGAAAACACCATAGCATAGTGATCTGTGTATTGTCCCCACATATAACATAGCAATGTCAGAAGGTGTCTGACAACTCCAAACCAGTTCATAGAAACCTGTTGGACTTGAATTTGATTTCCACAGGCTGTTCTCAGAAACCTAATATAATCCCAAGAACTACCAGTTAGACCAGTAGTCTTAGCAGGAGTTTGTGGACCTCAGGGGAGTGGTGAACTGCATTTATGCATAAATGTATTCACGTGTACAGGATTTTCCTTTACCAGATCCATGACATACTCTATATTCAAATGATTTTATTGCTTAAAAAATTGTATAAAATGCCATGAAGTTTTATTTCCTATGTCCTTAGGTTTCTCTTTTGTGCTTTATTGGATAGAAGCACTTTTTAATGACAAAAGCAATACAAATACATTGAGTGACACATTTTAAAATATAATTTAATAAGTAAGAGAGAATCTTAGTCCTCCTTGTGTCCAGCCCCCCTCCAAACACACACACACACACACACACACTTGCCAGTGAGTGTTAGAGCAACAGACGCTGTCACTGCTAGTGGGAGTAAGAGTTGGTGCACTCTTCCTTTTTTTTCCTTTTCTCTTTTTGTGTCTTTGTCTGTTGGTTTTTGGGTTTAAGAACTTAGATAAAGTAGTATTTTCCTCAACTACATTTCATGGTTCAGTGTCTTGTCTCACTAACTCAACACTTCTAATTTTTTGTCCTAAACATGTATTTTGCTCCATTTTATTATTTAAGTGCTTAATCTTACATGTGGGAACTTTATCCTTCATATGAAATTTCCTGTAACCTATCACTTTTATTTGCCTCTTATAGCTACTGTGCCGTTCCTTTTCTGTTTATTTTTCTGTTTTCATTCCTTAAGCCTGTTTCAGACTCCTGAACCACCTTTTTTACACTTTTTTACACTGCTGCGTTAATTTCTACTATACAGCAGAGTGATTCAGTTTTTATATATATATATATATATACACTTATTTATATATATGTATTCTTTGTGATGTTCTTTTTCACAATGGTGTATCACAGAACACTGAGTATGGTTCCCTGTGTTATACTGCAGGACCTCGTTGTTTTTCCACCCTATGTATAATAGTTTGCATCTGCTAATCGTAAATTCCCACTCCGTCCGTCTCCCATGCCCCACCGCTGCAACCACACATCTGTTCTCTGCGTCCCTGTCTGTCTCTGTTTTGTAGACAGCTTCATTTACGTTATACTTTAGATTCCACATATAAGTGATACCATATGGTATTTGTCTTTTTCTAACTTAGTTCACTTAGTACGATATTCTCTAGGTCCATCCACGCTGCCACAAACGGCATTATTGCATTCTTTTTATGACTGAGCAGTATTTCATCTTATACATGTACCACCTTTTCTTTAGCCGTTCGTCTGCCGATGGACATCTAGGTTATTTCCATGTCTCAGCAATTGTGAATAGAGCTGCTGTGAACATGTGTGCATTGTTTTGAATTATGGTTTTGCCCAAAAGTATGGCAGGAGTAGGATTGCTGGATCACATGGCAACAGTATGTTTCATTTTCTAAGGAACCGCTGTACTGTTTCCATAGTGACCGGACCTTCTTACATCCCCACCAACAGTGTAGGAGACCGACAGCCTTATTTTTAACCTCTTTTTTCCCTTATACTGTCCCTTTCTTAACAACTTGTTTATTGTTGTACATTGAAGTGTATTCTCTATCTTACAAAATCTCAGATGACACTGGGACTTACGTTTACCTCCAAGTAAAGCCATTGGCACAGTGACTGGCATGGTTATGTAAGAATTGGTAGACATCACCATCATTGGTACCAGGACTGCAGGAAGTCATTTGATGTATCCATGTTTATACTATTGATCACACCATAAAAATGTTTGATCTAGTTCTGCTGGACTAGAAATATACTTGGGCAGAAAGTTCTAAGTGATAGAACTCTGTAGAAGTTCATTTCAGTAAACACTAATGGAATGCCTAATTCCTTCCAAGAACAAGCTGAGGTTCCAGATTGTATCCATTGTCAGTAAGGAGTTCTTTAGTTTAAACTGAGATTTTCAGCCATTCCAAAAATATTTTTACTGTATATTCTAAACTAGTCAAGAAATCCTTTCTAAAGTAAAACCTAAGAAGTTCATCCAGGCATTCAGCTCAATGAAATAAAATGTCTTGATTTAAGAGACCCATTCCTGCCATTTTTTAGAACAAAGACATGTACTTTAAAGCCAGACCAGACTGAGATGGAATCCTGGCTCTTCTCTTTATAACAAGACAGACTTACCGTGCTGGTAATGAGCAAACACAGCTGGAAGACTCTGGACCAAAAGAACGATGGAAGGATTGAGTTCAGCCTTGGCCTTTAACATGGGAGCAGGGTGTAGAATGAGACTAAATCCATGGTATCTGCTTTGATGGGCCAGTGGGGTCCAGGGCATTTGGAGAGACATGGGGGAGCATCAGTCATGGCAGGTGGGGAGATGGGGCCATAGACCCCTGGAGGAAATATGTGCTTCTGTTTGATACACAGCCTGCAGCAGGACACAGCCCTGCACACTGAGGGCAGAGGCAGGGCCTATCTAGATTGCTGTCTTGAGTAAACATATCAGGGAAGACATTGATTAATGACTGTTGACTGCAGTCCAAATCATATTTGCACATACCTGCACGTTTGTGTACACTCCTGACCCACCCACCCAGTCTTCCATTCTCTCTCTCTCCCCTCCCCCCAGATCCCTCACCCTCAGTCTCACATTCTTTCTCTCACATCCACTAAACTCTAAGTTCCTATCACCATCTCAGGTCCATGGCTTTGTCCTTAAATCTTACATAATGCTTGGAAAATTTCACCAACGTGCAGTAGCTTTGCAACCTTGGCTAAGTTACTTCTTGCTGAAAGACAAGGAAAATCATTACTGCCACAGGGCAGTTGTAGGTTAAATGAGATAAAACATGAAAGGTAGTTATCATGGCACCCAGTAGATGTGGTTGTCTGTGACCACCAGGGCCTTTCTCCCGACATCATCCCTGTGTTCTTGTCCTATCTTTCACCATGCAGAAGCACACCCACATCCCTTTGCACACAGAGCCCATTCATTCCCCAGAGACTCGAGTGGCTATCTGCCAGGGACCAGGGAACAAAGTGCCTTTCACATTTCTGTTCTCATTTTTCTCCATAGAATTCTTTGAGGGAAAGAATTATTTTCTCACTTTAATGCAACCGGGGAACTGAGGAACTGGGCAACTGGGGAACTGAGACTCAAAAACAAAAAAAAACTAAGCAATTTTCCCTGGAGCTCGCAGCTAGTCAGCCACAG
Organism: Bos grunniens; assembly: GCF_055505025.1. NCBI lineage: Eukaryota > Metazoa > Chordata > Mammalia > Artiodactyla > Bovidae > Bos > Bos grunniens. The sequence goes on along the minus strand of NC_141167.1, from coordinate 35,613,196 downwards.
AGTTAAGACTTACACTCGGCTCAGAATCAGTGTGCTCTTCTCCCAGCCTTATGATGAATTTTCTGTCACCTAAAACATGTTGAGGAAAAGGACATTCTATCAAGCAGACGTGATTTACTAAGAAGTCCATGTTCACTAGTCACATCTCTGCCTTCTCTGGTAAGGCACATGGGCTGAATTCTGCCCTTTACTAGACACGAAGATACTTGAGGTTAGATACCTTGTTTATCTTGTTAAATCTTTATGCCTTATTCTCAGGACAAATGGCGGATACTCAATTCAAGGAAGTCGAACATATGAATGAATGTTTATAAGGAATGTCCACGTCCTGTAGTAGATTCGACCAGAGGCTAGTTGAGAAGAGGAGAATTGGAAACAGAAACATCCCCATCAAACCTGGGTGCATAACATGGATGCGCACACACACACACACACACACACACACCCTTCCTGTCCCATCCAAGCTCCCACAGCCACACATACTCTACATTCCATGACACACAGACATGCGCATATTCTATGACTATTTTTACTATTTTTTAGTTTGTGAAGAAATACGGGAACCTTTTTAGCCTGGAATTCGGTGACTTGCCTTCAGTTGTTATAACTGGATTGCCCTTAATCAAAGAAGTCCTTGTCTACCAGGACCAAAACTTTGTGAACCGCCCCATAAGCCCTATTCGAGAACGTGTTTTTAAGAAAAATGGTAAGTTTCTTGACTAATATAAGATGTGTACATTTGATATTCTTATAGTCTGTGAAAGGTACTTTTGTTTCTGTAATTCTCCAACACTCCCAGGGACTAGGCCCCTCATAAGTTCCTGCCCCTTAAGGAAGCTGAGTGCCCTCATTTCTCTGTTGAAGGTACCTCCTCAGGGCCCCTGGCAGGGTCCACCCTAATGTCAGGGATTTGGGAAAAGCGACATCACCTGCATGAACTCACTCTGGATGCTTAGATAAATAAGTATCCTCATCACTCAGTGATGTGATGTGTTTTTTCGCAGAGGAAAGGCAATGAATTCTCAGGCTCTCTTTCTCCACTCAGATCTCTTCCCCTAGGAAAATGGATGTGGATCAGCTTCCTCCTCCTCTTGATTATGTGATCCCTTCTTGCGTCTCGCTTCTTGTGATCTGTTGTTAAGGCTGTGCCTTACAAGATATCTCGAGGCTTCCATTTTTGTTAGAAGGGTTTGGGGTTTCCCTGGTGGCTCAGTGGTAAAGAATCTGCCTGCCAGTGTAGAAGACATGGGTTCTTCTGGGAAGATCCCACATACCGCGGAGCAGCTAAGCCTGTGCACCACAAATACAGAAGCTGTGCTCCGCAAAAAGAGAAACCACCACAGTGAGAAGCCAGTGCACTGCAACTAGAAAGCAGCCCCTGCTTGTCCCAACTAGACAAAAGCCCACAGCAGTGAAGACCCAGCAGAGCCATAAATAAGTAAAATCATTGAAACGGAAAAAGAGGGGTTTAGCATAAATACTTAAAATGATTATTAAATTTACACGTTTAAAAATCTAAATGAAAAACTCAATATTCTACGAAAGCACCATATTATTAGGTGCTTCTCAATTTCTCTTTGAAATATTTTACCCATTAACTCTACATGCATTCACTGTGTTTATTTGCCATATGAAGCACCAGTAACAGAACAGTGAGGAGATGACAAAGTCCTTATTTTTCTGTAACTTACATTTCATTCAGAAAAACAGTATCAGTTACTCTAACAATTTAAGACCTTAGTGTTATGAAGATAAGAGCATAATGTACTTCCTAAGAGTGTCTAATATCCTGAGACTTAGGTAAAGCTAACACAGTGACAGTTAATAAAGTGAAAAAACTATCAGGTGGAGGGAATGGAGTATGAAAAGTCTCTGAGGTGGGAAGAAGGACACTGAACTGGAGGAACTGAAAGGTGACCAGTGTTGCCGCACAGGGATTAAATGGAGATGAAGCTGCTGAGTTCTAACAGGAATAGTTCATGCAAATTAAGGATGTTGCCTTTTATCCTAAGAACAATGGAAGCTCCTGCATGGTTTCAGTATAGAAAGGGATCATCATACTTACACGGTACATTTTAAAGACTTCTCAAAGCTATAATGTGAAGAATGGAATAAAGGGAGCAAGAGACTATTGCAGCATTTTAGGTGAGACGAGATGGTGGCCTGGACTAGGGAGGTGGAGAGAAATAGCACTCCAACAGGTTAGACCAGGAGAGTGACTGTGAAGATACACGTATTTAAGTTTCTAAGGAGGAAAATCCAGTAGGACATGATGACCCAGACAGAGGGAGAATGAGGTGTTGAGGTAGACACCCAAATGGGTAGGTAAAGGAAAGAAGGGACATGTGGAAGAGGACAAAGTGTTGGCTGGCCTGGAGAGTTGTATAGAGCAAAATAATGAATTCAGTTATAGATATGCTGAGTGTGAAATGCATTTAAATCTGCAGAGTCAAGCAGATACTCGTATATGTGTCTAGTGCTGAGGGCCAGAAATAGATATTAACTATCAGTAGATTTCACTTAAAATTTTAGGAACTAATGAGATTTCCCCCAAAATGGAATATAGATAAAGAGAAAAGACTTCAGGCCTAGTCTTGAAGAGCTCCATCATTTCAAAATTCAATAGAAGATGAATTAACAAAAGATACAGGAATTTCTCTGTGGTCAGAGATTAAAGGAGGGAAATCTAGAGAGTGTGGTGTCCCGGACACCATTGGAAGAGAGTGTTTCAAGAAAGAAGCATCTCATGCTGATGACACATGGTGGTGAGGCTGAAAAGGATCCTGGACTGGACAGCAGGGAAGATCATGTCCTTGTCATGGGGTAAGCCAAAGTCAGGTATAAGAGTGAGTTGAAGAGTACTCTGGAAGTAAAGAAATGAAAGGATGGTGACCTCCCCTGTGTTATGAAATAAATGATCATTTATTGAACACACAAAGATGGATTGTTTTCCTCTGCCTGTGTTGTCCACTCTGCATAGATTTTTCACTCTTCCGTGCTTTCTTGAGTGATTCATTTATTTTCAAGGCCTGGTTTAGATAAGATCTCACCTAAAGGACTTACCTTGTGAATATGGATTTTGTCTAATCCACAAGTGCACTCTTAGTATGTTGTATGATACAAATATTTACATATACTTATATGACAAGTCATCAAAAATGGACTTTGGAGTCAAACAGACTTGAATTTCAATCCTGTTCAGTTGCTTGCTAACTCTGTGACATTGCAGAGTTTATCTCTTACACCTCAGTTTCCTTTTCAATAATGCATTAAAAATGCTAAAAGGTCTTTCATTATTAGTAGTCAGTAAATGCTAGCCATTGTATCCATTGCTTTGGGATTATTTCTCTGAATAGTTTGAAACACCTTAAAGCCCTTCCCCTTCCTTTCATGTGATACATTGTTCCTCATGGGTCTTGTTGACTTTCTTTTCATAATGTTGGCTTTCTTTTTCCCAGGCTTGATCATGTCCAATGGCCACATATGGAAAGAGCAAAGAAGGTTCTCCCTGACAGCTCTGAGGAACTTTGGTTTAGGAAGGAAGAGCTTAGAGGAACGCATACAGGAAGAAGTTGCCTACCTCATCCAGGCAATAGGAGAGGAGAAAGGTGAGCAGGTCCTAGGACAGGTACAGGGACTGTGGTTCATGCTTTCACTAACCAGATGCTCATCAATACCTACATTTCTGTCCTAAGCCCAGGACTGTGTTGGGTGATTAGGCGATAACAGTGAACAGCTAACCATGAACTGCCATTATGGAGCTTGAGTGTTAAAAAGAAGATGGATATAAAACTCATTATTGGTTTTAAATCCTGGTCATCAATTTGACTTCCAGGCATTGACTGAGTACTTGCTGTGTGTCAGACCTATGTAGGGTGCTGGGACCACAGTTTCAGATATAGTTCTGTAGTCAGTGTGTTATATGCCACGTAGAATATACTCTGGAAAATAGGAACGAACCAATCTGAAGTCTCTATCTCTTCTTCTGCTTCCAGGACAGCCTTTCAACCCTCACTTCAAAATCAACAATGCTGTTTCCAATATTATTTGCTCCATCACCTTCGGGGAGCGGTTTGACTACCAGGATGATCAGTTCCAGGAGCTGTTGAGGCTGCTGGATGAGGTCACCTACTTAGAGACAACAGTGTGGTGCCAGGTGAGGCGGTTCTCACTTCCTACCTTGGAGAAGGACAATGAGCTGATGTCAGACAGAGATGGGTTCTTCCTTTTATTTTTTTCTTAAGTTAACACAACCGTTTAAAATTGACTTTGACAAACATGTCTGAAGTCAGTCTGTTGAATTTGATGTTTTGTGTAACATTGATGAACATTGATTATAGACAAAGAGGGCTTCCCAGGTGGCTCAGTGGTTAAAAAAAAAAAAAAAAATCTACCTGCCAATGCAGGTGACGCTGAAGATGAATTGGGAAGATCCCCTAGAGGAGAAAATGGCAACCCACTCCACTATTATTGCCTGGAGAATCCCATGGACAGAGGAGCCTGGCAGGCTACAGTCCATGGGTTCACAAAGAGTTAGATGCTACTTTCATATATGCACTAATTACTGGAAAATTGAGTTCAGTAATGGGACTTCAGTGGATACCAGGCTGACTGTTCCCAAGGAATAAAAATCCTGGGAGGTTAGGAGGGAGCAATAGGGCAGGGTAAAAAGCATTTCTTAGAGATCCAAAGTAGACCAGGCACTTTGATGGACAACTATACATACTTTATCTCAGTTAATTTATTTTTTTACAGCAGTTCTTTTTTTTTAATTTTATTTTATTTTTAAACTTTACAATATTGTATTAGTTTTGCCAAATATCTAAATGAATCCGCCACAGGTATACCTGTGTTCCCCATCCTGAACCCTCCTCCCTCCTCCCTCCCCATGCCCTCCCTCTGGGTCGTCCCAGTGCACCAGCTCCAAGCATCCAGTATCGTGCATCGAACCTGGACTGGTGACTCGTTTCATACATGATATTATACATGTTTCAATGCCATTCTCCCAAATCTCCCCACCCTCTCCCTCTCCCACAGAGTCCATAAGACTGATCTATACATCAGTGTCTCTTTTGCTGTCTCGTACAGGGTTATTGTTACCATCTTTCTAAATTCCATATATATGCGTTAGTATACTGTATTGGTGTTTTTCTTTCTGGCTTACTTCACTCTGTATAATAGGTTCCAGTTTCATCCATCTCATTAGAACTGATTCAAATGTATTCTTTTTAATGGCTGAGTAATACTCCATTGTGTATATGTACCTCAGCTTTCTTATCCATTCATCTGCTGATGGGCATCTAGGTTGCTTCCATGTCCTGGCTATTATAAACAGTGCTGCGATGAACATTGGGGTACATGTGTCTCTTTCCCTTCTGGTTTCCTCAGTGTGTATGCCCAGCAGTGGGATTGCTGGATCGTAAGGCAGTTCTATTTCCAGTTTTTTAAGGAATCTCCACACTGTTCTCCATAGTGGCTGTACTAGTTTTCATTCCCACCAACAGTGTAAGAGAGTTCCCTTTTGTCCACACCCTCTCCAGCATTTATTGCTTGTAGACTTGTGGATCGCAGCCATTCTGACTGGTGTGAAATGGTACCTCATAGTGGTTTTGATTTGCATTTCTCTGATAATGAGTGATGTTGAGCATCTTTTCATGTGTTTGTTAGCCATCTGTATGTCTTCTTTGGAGAAATGTCTATTTAGTTCTTTGGCCCATTTTTTGATTGGGTCATTTATTTTTCTGGAGTTGAGCTGTAGGAGTTGCTTGTATATTTTTGAGATTAGTTGTTTGTCAGTTACTTCATTTGCTATTATTTTCTCCCATTCTGAAGGCTGCCTTTTCACCTTGCTAATGAAATGGATCATCCTGATGTATGCAAGCAGATATAGGAATGTGTAAACAAATCCACATAGTGTTCCACTGGCTCTGTGTTAAGTGTGGTATGGCTCTCATGTCATTTGATCATGAAAATAACCTTTGCCCCCATTAGCAGCTAGTTTAGGTAGATACAGATCATATCATTATTACTACCATTAGCAAAGTACTATAGCTAGAAAGAAACAGACCTAATTGTAAATGCATACCTATCACATTTGAAATCTAGGCAACTTTCCATTACCTTATGCTATCTATTTTCTTTCATATTTTATTAGAAAAAATATATACAAAGACTACTGTATTTCAGTAAAAAATATTTTACCCACATGGAGCTTACCTCATAGTGAGGACAGACAAATAAATACACATATGTGTTTGCCCTAGATATTTAGATACACAGGAATGTAGATACATAGTTAGATACATATACACAGATAAACATACATATTTTACAAATACACACAAATATATATACACACACAACTAATGACAATTGTCATGGAAAAATATAAAACAAAATAAAGGAATGGAAAGAGAGTTCCAGAAGTGCTGCTAATCGTAGGCTCATCAGCTAAGACGGATCCAAATTGGTGACATTTGAGCAGCACATTAAGGAACTGGAGTTACACAGATTTCAGAGGAAAACCATTCTAGATGAAAGAAATAACAACTACAAAGTCCTAAACAAGAACATTTTTTTATGTTTGCACAGAGACCAATGGGGCTGGACTGGAAAGAGTAAGGGAGAGCAAGATGGCAGGGAGTCATAGGAGAGGAGGTGCCAGGAGGGTGAGGGGCCAGATCATGTAGAGCTCCCCGCCAGGAGAATGAGGTAGGATCTGTCTAAATGTCTTGGAAAGTCATTGTCGGATTGAGAGTCAGAAAGTGAAATGATCTCATTAAACTTTTAAATGATCTCTATGGCAGGTCAGTGGAAGATGGGCTGAGAAGGGGGTTAGGGAGAGCATCAGGAAACCTGCTGGAGGCTTACAGCATCCAGATAAAAAATGTTAGTACTTTGTACTAGGATGACAAAGCAGATGGAGTGGTGAAAATTGGTCTGAAGTGTCATGTTTTGGATGGAGGGTTGAAATGCTTTGCTGGAAGGGAAAGAAGAGGGTTGAGAAAGAGAAGAGTCAAGGTTGACTCAAAGGATTAAATTTAAGTAAATAAAAGAGATAGGAAAAGACTACGGTTTCCTTGACGTGTTGCTCAGTTGCTCTCATGTTCAACGCTTTGCAACCCCATGGACTTATCTTAAAAAGTAGAAAAACGTCACCCCCACTCTCCTCCATGACAGTTTTATTTGTTCCATCAGCTCTACAATGTCTTTCCAAGGATAATGAATTTCCTTCCGGGTCCACACCAAATGCTCTTCAGTAACTGGAGGAAACTGAAAATGTTTGTTGCCCGTGTGATTGAAAACCACAAGAGAGACTGGAATCCTGCTGAAGCAAGAGACTTCATTGATGCTTATCTCCAGGAGACAGAAAAGGTGAGGAAACCTGAGTTTTTTTCCAAAGTATTGTTCTTAAAGATCAAATGAAGGGATTCTAATATCTTATTGCTGGTGTAAGAAGTCACCACAAACTTGATAGCTTAAAACAACCAACATTTATCAAGTCAAGGTAGGGGCAGTACTGGCTCTTTCAAGGCTCTAGGGAAGAAACTACTGATGGACTTTTCCAGAGTCTAGAGGCTGCCTTTACTCCTTGACTGACTCATGACCCCTTCCTCCATCTTCAAAGCCATCAATATAGCACTTTTTTCTGCCACCATCTTCACATCTGCTCTTTATGACTTTCTTGCCTCCCTCTTCTAAAGACTCTTGTGATTGTATTGGGCCCACTGGGATAATCCAGGATAATTTTCCCATCAAGAGCCTTATTTCAATATATCTATAGAATTTTGTCTGCCATATAAAATTCACAGATTCTAGAGTTAAGGACATAGACTTCTTTGTGGGTCATTATTCAGCCTACCACAGGGGAGGAAAAATAGAGGCAGTACTTCACAGAATGTAGGAATAACATTAACTCAAAATTGACGGGACAATTAAAAATGAAGACAGAGGTTTATCAGTATTTGGCCTAAGGACTTTAGAAAGACCAAATACTGCCTTTTCGTAATCCATTCTCTACCCATATCTGAAGGACCTGTACATAAAAGGGGAAAAAAAGTATTATTTCATTATTAGCTGGACCAATGCCCAGTCTCCTACATCTTCCCCCAGCTCCCCATTGCAGAACACAGGTAAATCTGAGTCAGATGCGAGTTTAGCCTCAGATGAGAGAGACATTTGCCTTCCTCCCTCATCCCTATGTCATCTACTTTTCAATGTTACTATAGGAAAGAAGCAGGATAAAAGCCAAATGGGATGACCTTTGCCATAGTCATCCCTCTGGTAAACATATCATTGCATTGGTGTCATCATCTTTGACCCGTCAGATTATTCATTCCCAGAGTTGGCAGAATGGATTTCTTTCCAACTCCTCTCTTATTTCACTTTATTGTGATAACATTAATAGAAGCATTGATTTCTCTTATGAGGAGGAGACTTCACTTACTATAAGATATGCAGGTGTGGGACCACACAGGGAGGAACATTGATACATTCATTGAAGAAAGGTGGTAAAGATGCTGGAGTGCCATGAGGAATGACTGTTGGAATCAGAAAAGTTTAACCTAAAAGGAAAAGATTAATGGGGAGATATGAGAATTACTATGCTGCTGCTGCTAAGTCACTTCAGTCATGTCGGACTGTGCAACCCCATAGAGGCAGCCCACCAGGCTTCCCTGTTCCTGGGATTCTCCAGGCAAGAACACTGGAGTGGGTTGCCATTTCCTCCTCCAATGCATGAAAGTGAAAAGTTAAAGTGAAGTCGCTCAGTTGTGTCCGACCCTCAGCGACCCCATGGACTGCAGCCTTCCAGGCTCCTCCGTCCATGGGATTTTCCAGGCAAGAGTACTGGAGTGGGGTGCCACTGCCTTCTCAGGAGAATTACTATACTTTAGAGAAATTCAGTTATTGTTTCTGTTATTGGTACAAACATTTGTTGAGAATTGCTATGTGCCCTTTCCTACTCACATAATTCATAATTCCATCTTAAGAGGTGAGTATTGTTATGTCTGTTTTGTGGAACAGGAATCTGAAGCACAGAAAGGTTTGTTAACTTGCTCGAGTCATACAAATAGTGAATGGTGTCGCTAATATTGGAACCTAGGGCTGTTTGCCAGTGTAATAATAGATTCTGCCTAATTATGGGTGTAAAAAATTAGTTATCTTTTTTGTCCACCAAAGCTAACAAAAGCTTTCAGCACTACGGGCAGTGATATTCCAGTAATAAATCTCTGCCTCATGAGACAGCCAAAGGGAGAGTTATTTCTCCTGGGGTAGTCTCTCCTTCATGTTTTCTTTAGGATGAAACCCCGTGTGTTGTGGCAACTAAGAACCACCTGAATAAATCAATAATCACTGTGCTTTCTAGCATAAGGGTAATGCTGCTTCAAGTTTCCACGAAGAAAACCTTATCTACAATACCCTGGACCTCTTCTTTGCTGGAACAGAAACAACTTCAACCACCTTGCGCTGGGGTCTGCTCTACATGGCCCTGTACCCTGAAATCCAAGGTGAGCACGTCAGTGGGTGGGCCTCGGCTGGGTCAGAATGGGGCCTCCTCAAGAATATACAGTGGGGCAAAGAAGGTCTCTTCAGTCAGTGCTTCTGGGAAAACTGGACAGCTGCGTGTAAAAGAATGACATTACAACACTTCCTAACACCATCCACAAAGATAAATCCAAAATGTATTAAAGACCTAAATGTAAGACCAGAAACTATAAAACTCTTAGAAGAAAACATAGGCAGAACACTCTATGACATAAATCACAACAAGATCCTCTATGACACACCTCCTAGAATAATGGAAATCAAAACAAAAATTTTAAAGTGGAACCTAATTAAACTTAAAAGCTTTTGCACAGCAAAGGAAACTATAAATAAGGTGAAAAGACAACCCTCAGGATGGGAAAAAATAATAGCAAATGAAACAACTGACAAAACATTAATTTCAAAAATATGTAAGCAGCTCATACAAATCAATAACAGAAAAGCAAAAACCCAATCAAAAAGTTGGCAAAAGACCTAAACAGACATTTTTCCAAAGAAGACACACAGATGGCTAACAACTACATGAAAAGATGGTCAACATCACTCATTATTAGAGAAATGCAAATCAAAACTATAATGAGATATCACCTCACACTGGTCAGAATGGCCCTCATTGAAAAATCTACAAACTATAAAAGCTGGAGAGGGTGTAGAGAAAAGGGAACCCTCTTGTGCTGTTGGTGGGAATGTAAATTGATACAACCACTATGGAAAACAGTATGGACACTCCTTAAAAAACTAGGAATAAAACCACCGTATGACCAGCAGTCCCATCACTAGGCATTGAACAAGACACATGTACACCAGGGTTCACTGCAGTTATATTACAACAGCTAGGACATGGAAGCAACCTAGATGTCCATCAACAGATGAATAGATAAAGAAGCCGTGGTATATAATGAAATATTACTCAGCCATAAAAAGGAATGCATTTGAGTCAGTCCTAATGAGGTGGGTGAACCTAAAGCCTATTATACAGAGTGAAGTAAGTCAGAAAGAGAAAAATATCATATACTAATGCATAGATATGGAATTTGGAAACCAGATGGTTCTGATGAACCTATTTGGAGAGCAGCAGTGGAGACACAGACATTGAGAACAGATTATGGGCATGGCTGGGAGGGGAGGAAGGAGAGGGTGGGAGATATGGAGAGAGTAACATGGAAATATAGAATACCATATGAAAATAGATACCCAATGTGAATTTGCGGCAAGACACAGGAAACGCAAACTGGGGCTGGGTAACAGCCTAGACGGGTGGGACGGGAGGGAAGTGGGAGGGATGTTCAGGTGTCGGGGGACATGGGTAAACCTATGGCTAATTCATGTTGATGTTTGGTAGATACCAACACAATACTATAAAGCAATTATCCTTCAGTTAAAAATAAATGATTTTTTTAAAGGAAAAAAGAAAATAAGAATGGGGCCTCCTGGAGCACGGTCCAAAAGAAAGGCCAGAGGATAGCATGGTAGGATGGAGAGATAGGTAGGACAGGTGGACTTGAACGGGTGCCTTCTTCAGTTTTCTGCCAGAATTGGGATGGGTCCACATTACACAGATATAACGGAGAGCCCCTGCCCTCAGCAAACTCACTGTCCAGTGGGGAAAACAGTGAAGCCCACTGACATTGTGGTGAGTCCCAGGAAGGAGCTCCACTCCACTCACATATGAAATCTGGTAGCAGCCTTCCCTCCTTTTCAAGTAGTGTCTTCCAGCACCCTGTGGACAATGCTCACAGTCCTTAGTCTGGTAGATCATGCGCTCTGCTGTGCCTCTTTTCTACCTGTCCAGCCTGCATAGGGGCTTCAGTAAGTCACAGGCCATTTCATTTCACTGTCCTTATTTGTGCCTCTGGACCATCACACCTGCTGTTCCCCAGAAGAATAATCAAGAATGTATTTCCCTGATTTCTCTATACAGTAAACCCTTAGCTATGCTTGAAGAGTCTACTCAACATAGCCTCCAAGAGTTTCTCCACACTTCTGGGAAAATACTAGCATTTCCTTTCTTTAAAGATGACCTAATGAACCTCCATTAGTTTGTTTATAACATGTTATTTATATATCTTCCCCAGAGACTGTAGTCCTTTCAAGGACAGTGACTGTTAAGATTCATTTTTCATTTTCTAGCCCCCACTCCCCCGAAACAGTTTAAGCACATGTAGGATAGAAACTATTGTGATACAGTTTTGCAAACTGTGGGTGAAAGTTCATTAATAGGAGATAGAGTCAATTTAGTAAATCAAGACCAACTTTTTTCCCTAAATTTAAAAAAAAAAAAAGTAAAATCAGAGTGCTTTCTGTGTACTGAGGATAATGCTTTTTCATGAAACTTTCCTTAAGTATATGAATAAATGTTTTATACGTGTGTGTATATTTTTTTAATGTGTCCTGAGTCATGCACTTGTAAAATGCACTTATTTTTTAATTATGGGCTTCCCTGATGGCTCAGTGGTAAAGAATCCTCCTGCAAATGCAGGAGAAGCAAATTCTATCCCTGGGTCGGGAAGATCCCCTGAAGAAGGAAATGGCAACCCACTCCAGTATTCTTGCCTGAGCAATTCCATGAACCAAAGAGCCTGGTGGGCTACAGTCCATGGAGTCACAAGAGTCAGACAGGATTTAGCAACTAAACAACTGTGAATTACAGGGTTTTCTTTAAGTTTAAAAGCCACCTAGTTAGGATATATTTATAGCTTCCCTATAAAAGGCTCCAAAATAATAATGTCTTCAGTTCAGTTCAGTTCAGTCACTCAGTTGTGTCCGACTCTTTGCGACCCAATGAATCACAGCACGCCAGGCCTCCCTGTCCATCACCAACTCCCGGAGTTCACCCAGACTTACGTGCATCAAGTCAGTGATGCCATCCAGCCATCTCATCCTCTGTCATCCCCTTCTCCTCCTGCCCCCAATCCCTCCCAGCATCAGAGTCCTTTCCAATGAGTCAACTCTACGCATGAGCTGGCCAAAGTATTGGAGTTTCAGCTTTAGCATCATTCCTTCCAAAGAAATCCCAGGGCTGATCTCCTTCAGAATGGACTGGTTGGATCTCCTTGCAGTCCAAGGGACTCTCAAGAGTGTTCTCCAACACCACAGTTCAGAAGCATTAATTCTTCGGCGCTCAGCTTTCTTCACAGTCCAACTCTCACATCCATACATGACCACAGGAAAAACCATAGCCTTGACTAGATGAACCTTTGTTAGCAAAATAATGTTGCTAACAACATTAGCTAATAATGTCTCTGCTTTTGAATATGCTATCTAGGTTGGTCATAACTTTCCTTCCAAGGAGTAAGCGTCTTTTAATTTCATGGCTGCAGTCACCATCTGCAGTGATTTTGGAGGCCAAAAATATAAAGTCTGACACTGTTTCCACTGTTTCCCCATCTATTTCCCATGAAGTGATGCGACCAGATGCCATAGTCTTCGTTTTCTGAATGTTGAGCTTTAAGCAAAGTTTTTCACTCTCCTCTTTCACTTTCATCAAGAGGCTCTTTAGTTCCTCTTCACTTTCTGCCACAAGGGTGGTGTCATCTGCATATCTGAGTTATTGATATTTCTCCCGGCAATCTTGATTCCAGCCTGTGTTTCTTCCAGTCCAGCGTTTCTCATGATGCACTCTGCATATAAGTTAAATAAGCAGGGGGGACAATATACAGCCTTGACATACTCCTTTTCCTATTTGGAAGCAGTCTGTTGTTACATGTCCAGTTCTAACTGTTGCTTCCTGACCTGCATACAGATTTCTCAAGAAGCAGATAAGGTGGTCTGGTATTCCCATCTCTTTCAGAATTTTCCACTTTTTATTGTGATTCACACAGTCAAAGCTTTGGCATAGTCAATAAAACAGAAGTAGATGTTTTTCTGAAACTCCCTTGCTTTTTCCATGATCCAGCGGATGTTGGCAATTTGATCTCTGGTTCCTCTGCCTTTTCTAAAACCAGCTTGAACATCAGGAAGTTCACGGTTCACATATTGCTGAAGCCTGGCTTGGAGAATTTTGAGCATCACTTTACTAGCGTGTGAGATGAGTGCAATTGCGTGGTAGTTTGAGCATTCTTTGGCATTGCCTTTCTTTGGGATTGGAATGAAAACTGACCTTTTCCAGTCCTGTGGCCACTGCTGAGTTTTCCAAATTTGCTGGCATATTGAGTGCAGCACTTTCACAGCATCATCTTTCAGAATTTGAAATAGCTCAACTGGAATTCCATCACCTCCACTACCTTTGTTCGTAGTGATACTTTCTAAGGCCCACTTGACTTCACATTCCAGGATGTCTGGCTCTAGGTCAGTGGTCACACCATTGTGATTATCTGGGTCGTGAAGATCTTTTTTGTACAGTTCTTCTGTGTATTCTTGCCATCTCTTCTTAATATCTTCTGCTTCTGTTAGGTCCATACCATTTCTGTCCTTTATCGAGCCCATCTTTGCATGAAATGTTCCCTTAGTATCTCTAATTTTCTTGAAGAGATCTCTAGTCTTTCCCATTCTGTTGTTTTCCTCTATTTCTTTGCATTGATCGCTGAAGAAGGCTTTCTTATCTTTTCGTGCTATTCTTTGGAACTCTGCATTCAGATGCTTATATCTTTCCTTTTCTCCTTTGCTTTTCACTTCTCTTCTTTTCACAGCTATTTGTAAGGCCTCCCCAGACAGCCATTTTGCTTTTTTGCATTTCTTTTCCATGGGGATGGTCTTGATCCCTGTCTCCTGGACAATGTCACGAACTTCATTCCATAGTTCATCAGGCACTCTATCTATCAGATCTAGGCCCTTAAATCTATTTCTCACTTCCACTGTATAATCATAAGGGATTTGATTTAGGTCATACCTGAATGGTCTAGTGGTTTCCCCCACTTTCTTCAATTTAAGCTGAATTTGGCAATAAGGAGTTCATGATCTGAGCCACAGTCAACTCCTGGTCTTGTTTTTGCTGACTGTGTAGAGCTTCTCCATATTTGGCTGCAAAGAATATAATCAATCTGATTTTGGTGTTGACCATCTGGTGATGTCCATGTATAGAGTCTTCTCTTGTGTTGTTGGAAGAGGGTGTTTGTTATGACCAGTGCAATTTTCTTGACAAAACTCTATTAGTCTTTGCCCTGCTTCATTCTGTATTCCAAGGCCAAATTTTCCTGTTACTCCAGGTGTTTCTTGACTTCCTACTTTTGCATTCCAGTCCCCTTTAATGAAAAGGATGTCTTTTTTTTGGTGTTAGTTCTAAAAGGTCTTGTAGGTCTTCATAGAACCGTTCAACTTCGGCTTTTTCAGCATTGCTGATTGGGGCATAGACTTGGATTACTGTGATATTGAATGGTTTGCCTTGGAAACGAACAGAGATCATTCTGTGGTTTTTGAGATTGCATCCAAGTACTGCATTTCAGACTCTTTTGTTGACCATGATGGCCACTCCATTTCTTCTGAGGGATTCCTGCCACAGTAGTAGATATAATGGTCATCTGAGTTAAATTCACCCATTCCAGTCCATTTCAGTTCGCTGGTTCCTAGAATGTCGACATTCACTCTTGCCATCTCTTGTTTGACCACTTCCAATTTGCCTTGATTCATGGACCTGACATTCCAGGTTCCTATGCAATATTGCTCTTTACAGCATCGGACCTTGCTTCTATCACCAGTCACCTTAGATGTAATAAAAGTGGATACAACCCAAGTGTCTATCAGTGGCTGAGTGGATAAGCAAAATGTGGAATGCAATGAAATATCTGTCCTTAAAAATGAAGCATTTTGACACATGCTACATGGTGAACCTTAAGGACATTATGCTAAACTCAGTAATCCAATCAAAACGAACAAACTACATGATTCTGTTCATCTGAGGTATCTGGAACAGTTAACTCATAGAAAGTGAAAGTAAAATGGTGGTTGTTAGACACCATGGTTAGAGCCTGGAGTTAGTGCAAATGGGAGTTCTGGTTCAGTGAGAATAGTTTTGGTTTTGCAAGACAAAAATTTCTGGAGATTGGTTGTACAACGATGTGAATATACTTAACATTATTAAACCACACACTTTAAAGTGGCTAAGATAAGTAAGTTATATATTATGTGTATTTTACCACAATTTAAAACGTTTCTAAATGTTCAGTAAAAAAAGAAAGTTTATTTTTCTCTCAATTCAGAGACTCTAAGCTAGACTCTGCAGAACCCTTTGGGTCTAAACTGCTTCCCGTGTGTTGCTCTGTTGTATCTAGAATGGCACCCTTGCTGGGACTCACAGATGGCTCACCTCTATGGCTGCCTTTCCACCAGCAGGAAGGGGAGGAGCAGGAACCACATGCCTTTCCTTTTAGGGCATGTTTCAAGTATTAAACATTCCCTCTACTTACACTCTCTTGGCCAGAACTTAGTCACAAGGGGATCTAGGAAATGTAGTCTTTAGCTGAGGGACCAGGTATCCAGATCAAATATTTATTATTGTTTAAAAAGAGGAAAACAAATATTGGGGCATAGTTAACAGGGTTTTGTTGTTGTTGGATACTTCCCTAAATCAGTTCATGCAAATCTAAAAATTGCTAAAGATGAAACTTGATTCATCCTCACTAATAAGAAGAGGAACCAGAGGCTCAAAGAGCTCCAGGAACTCGCAGCAGGACTAGTATTGAGCAAGAATTTGCCACCAGGTTTGTCTCACACCAGGGCTCACTTCCCACTCACATACCTCCCTGAGGAGGTTGTCCAGAGACCCTACTATAGCTTTAGTCATTTTGTTATTGTTTTTCAATCGCTGAGCCGTGTCCAAGTCTTTGCAACCCATAGATTGTAGCACACCAGGCTTCCCTGTCCCTCACTATTACTGGAATTTGCTCAAACTCACTTCCATTGAGTCAGTGATGCCATCTAACCATCTCATCCTCTGTCGCTCACTTCTCTTCCTGCCCTCAATCTTTCCCAGCATCAGGGTCTTTTCTGTGAGTCAGCTCTTTGCATCAAGTGGCCAAAAGATTTGAGCTTAAGCATCAGTCTTTCCAATGAATATTCAGGGTTGATTTCATCCAGCCCAGCATTTCGCATAATGTACTCTGAATATAAGTTAAACAAGGAGGGTGATGCTATATAGCCTTGATGTACTCCTTTAGCATTTTTGATCCTGGTTATTCCATTCCTTAGCTTAACTGGCCTCTAGGAAAGTTATAGAAAAATAGAATGATGAAATCTCCTGTACTTTTCCAGAGAAAGTCCAAGCTGAAATTGATAAGGTGCTTGACGAGTCACAACAACCAAGCATGGCCGCTCGCGAGTCCATGCCCTACACCAACGCTGTCATCCACGAGGTGCAAAGAATGGGGAACATCCTCCCTCTGAACGTGCCCCGGGAGGTGACAGTGGACACTGTCCTGGCTGGATACCACCTGCCCAAGGTAATTAGGGGCTCACACCAACAGCCTCAGATCTCCAAGCTCATATCTGTAAATGGTGGGAATATCTCAATTGGAAAAGCATTCTTATCCTAGAGAGTTACTTACATGGGAAGAGAAATATATTATGCCTGATGAAATACTAGTTTTGTTCCCTAAGTGTGAGCTTAGAAAGTTAGTTCAACTGGATGTTAACAGGTGTTTTAGAGGAGAGGGGGGATTCTTAAGTCAGCTGTGGTTAGGCAAAACCAGGCTTTTCTTTGCTATGAGGTTTCTCAGTGTTTTACTGTGTGATGTGAGTGGTAAATCTACATGGGGATACAGAAGGCAGCAGTTCTCAGCCTCAGACTTTGTCACGAGGTCCTTTCTTTTGCCTTGGGAGTGCTTCTCACAAGATAGAGACCTACTGGACTTATTTTAGATAATTGTGCTTTGCAGTGCTGGAATGTTGAAAAATGAGGGACTTTTGAGACCACCTGAACCAACATCACATTCATTCTGGTGTTTCTAACATACTATCCCCACAGGTGTTTTTCTATCCTTGACTTACAGACCCTTGATGGGACTGCCTCACAAGGGAAAGCAATCCAAGTATGTGCAGTATTAAATATCAGAATAGGAGAGAAAGGAGGAACCAATGCTTGTTAAGCAGTGGTTATGTACTTCGGACTATATATGTTATTTCAAAATGTCTGAATCAGTCCTTAGAATAATTCCATTCTCATTTTATAAATCTGAAAGCCAGGGCTTGGAGAGTAATCTTGCATAAGATCTCTCGGCTACAGAGACAGGAGTTGGGTTCCAGAAACGGAATTGTTCTGATTCCCAGGCTCATCTTTTGTTGTACTACACCATGTTCTCTCCACAGGAGTTGCTTTCCTTTGATTTTAAAAGAGTCTCCCTGAAATATTTCTCAGTGGGTCCCCATTAAATTCCCTGTCCTCCCAAAGGAAATTCTGCTCTCACTCGGCGCACCACCCTGAGGATCTCAGATGACAGCTCTCCTGTGCCCTGTAGTGTCCTCTCTGCACACTGCACATTTACAGTTCCCTTTCTCACAACTTTCGTGAGCCTCTGTGGATCCATTCTGCTGCTGCTGCTGCTGCTAAGTCACTTCAGTCGTGTCCGATTCTGTGCGACCCCATAGACAGCAGCCCACCAGGCTCCCCCGTCCCTGGGGTTCTCCAGGCAAGAACACTGGAGTGGGTTGCCATTTCCTTCTCCAATGCATGAAAGTGAAAAGTGAAAGTGAAGCCACTCAACCGTGTCCAACGCCCAGCGACCCCATGGACTGCAGCCCACCAGGCTCCTCCATCCATGGGATTTTCCAGGCAAGAGTACTGGAGTGGGGTGCCACTGTCATTCTAGTTTGTCTAAATTGCTCTGTGTACACACACAGAGTTGTACACAGAGTTGTACCTGGGGACAATCTCAAGGCAAAGCCAGAGGAAATTCTGCATTGTCCACCCCTTAGTCACCAGCCGAGCAGAACCAGGAATAGCAGCTATTCCTGCAATGATTGTTTTACTATATTAGTTTGGTGCAAATATAATTGCTGTTTTGGACTGTGAATTTTAAATCATTGCAACTAGGCTTTAAGAAAAGGCAGAGGAACCAGAGATCAAATTGCCAACATCCACTGGCTCATCAAAAAAGCAAGAGAGTTCCAGGTAAACATCTGTTTCTGCTTTATTGACTATGACAAAGCCTTTGACTGTGTAGATCACAATAAACTGTGGAAAATTCTGAAAGAGACAGGAATCCCAGACCACCTGATCTGCCTCTTGAGAAATCTGTATGCAGGTCAGGAAGCAACAGTTAGAACTGGACATGGAACAGACTTTTTCCAAATAGGAAAAGGAGTACGTCAAGGCTGTGTATCGTCACCCTGCTTATTTAACTTATATGCAGAGTACATCATGAGAAACGCTGGGCTGGATGAAGCACAAACTGGAATCAAGATTTCCAGAGAAATATCAATAACCTCAGACATGCAGATAATACCACCCTTATGGCAGAAAGTGAAGAAGAACTAAAGAGCCTCTTGATGAAAGTAAAAGAGGAGAGTGAAAAAATAGGCTTAAAACTCAACATTCAAAAAACAAAGATCATGGCATCCCGTCCCATCACTTCATGGCAAATAGATGGAGAAACAGTGGAAACAGTGGCAGACTTTATTTTTGGGGGCGCCAAAATCACTGCAGTTGGTGATTGCAGCCATGAAATTAAAAGACACTTATTCCTTGGAAGAAAAGTTATGACCAACCTAGATAGCATATCAAAAAGCAGAGACTTTACTTTGCCAACAAAGGTCTGTGTAGTCAAGGCTATGGTTTTTCCAGTAGTCATGTATGGATGTGAGAGTTGGACTATAAAGCTCTGCACCGAAGAATTGATGCTTTTGAACTGTGATGTTGGAGAAGACTCTTGAGAGTCCCTTGGACTGCAAGGGGACCCAACCAGTCTATCCTAAAGGAAATCAGTCCTGAATATTCATTGGAAGGACTGATGTTGAAGCTGAAACTCTAATACTTTGCCCACCTGATGCGAAGAACTGACTCATTTAAAAAGACCCTGATGTTGGGAAAGATTGAAGGCGGGAGGAGAAGGGGATGACAGGATGAGATGGTTGGAAGGCATCACTGACTCAATGGACATGAGTTTGGGTAAACTCCGGGAGTTGGTGATGGACAGGGAGGCCAGGCATGCTGCAGTCCATGGGGTCACAAAGAGTTGGACACGACTGAGTGAATGAACTGAATTGAAGTGAACTAGGCTCAAACACATCTTTATTAATCAAAGTAGGAACCATTACAATCAACACATTTTTGCCAATGAGAAATAAGTTTGCTTATTCTTGTAGTGTAAAAAATCTGTCCTTCAGGACTCTTGGCAAGCATTTTCTGCCTCTTACTGATAATGGAAGCATTTTCCTTGCAAAAAGTTATCAAGATGCTTGAGGAAGTGGTAATTGGTTGGCTACTGAGGTCGGGTCAATATGGTGGATGAGGCAAAACTCTGTAGCCCAATTCATTCAACTTTTTTTAAAATATAAATTTATTTATTTTAATTGGAGGTTAATTACTTTACAATATTGTATTGGTTTTGCCATACATCAACAAGAATCTGCCACAGGTATACACGTGTTCCCCATCCTGAACCCCCCTCCCTCCTGCCTCCCCGTACCATCCCTCTGGGTCATCTCAACTTTTGAAGTATGCAACATGCAGTCAGTTGTTGTCATGGAGAAGAATTGGGCCCATTCTGTTGACTAATCCCAGCTGCAGACATTGCAGTTTTCGGTGCATCTAATTGATTCGCTGAGCATGCTTTTCAAATGTAATGGTTTAGCTGGAATTCATAAGGCTGTAGTGGATCAGACCAGCAGCAGACCACCAAACAGTGACTGACCTTTTTTTTGGTGCAAGTTTGGCTTTGGGAAATGCTTTAGAGCTTCTTCTAGATTCAGCCACTGAGCTGGTCATCACGTGTTGTCATATAAAACCCACTTTTTGTTGCATATCACCATTCAATCGAGAAATGGTTCTTTGTTGTGTAGAGTAAGCAAAGATGACACTTCAAAATGATGATTTTTTTTAAATTTGCGGTCTACTCGTGAGGTACCTACTTATTGAGCTTTTCACCTTTCCAATTTGCTTCAAATGCCAAGTGACCATAGAATGGTTGACACTGAGTTCTTCAGCAACTTCTCTGATAGTTGTAAAAGGATCAGCTTTGATGATTGCTCTCCAACAGTCGTCTATTTCCAATGGCCAGCCACTATACTCCTCATCTTCAAGACTCTCTCTCATCTCCCTTGCAAAACTTCTTGAACCACCACTGCACTGTGTATTCATTAGCAGTTCCTGGACCAAATGTGTTGTTGATGCTGCAAGTTGTCTCTGCTGCTTTATGACCCATTCTGACCTATAAGAAAATTGCTCACTTGCTTTTTGTCTAACATTATTTCCATAGTCTAAAATAAATATAAAATACACAGCAAGTAATAAGTCATTAGCAAAAAAAACATAAAGCAAGAAATGTGCATGAAAACGATGTATAACATAACCACATTTAAGAATGTATTCCAGTATCGAAGGGCGAAATTCAGTAGTGCAAAACCACAATTACTTTTGTACCAACCTAATATTTTCTTGCTAATTGATCATTTGTGGTTGAAGGCTGGTGGTGGTGGTTTAGTTGCTAAGTTGTATTTGACTCTTGCTGAGGTCTATATTATTTCTCAAGTGATCTTTGCATTTTTATAGCAATTCATTTAACTCCAGGAAACCACCCCAGATCAGTAGACTTGCTCTGACATTGATTGTTAATGTTGACTTAAAAAATCATCCTGGGAATTAAAGTATCCCGTTGGCTTTGTTGTAGAGGCTAGGGGTCATAACTTTGATGTCAAATGTCCTAATTCAAATCATTTTTCTACCTCCTTCCACCCTGTGACTCTGGGCATCTTATTCCACCTCTCAGAGCTTTAAAATCTTTATCTGTGAGAATGCATTTAAATCCATCTCACAGATGAACATGTAATGAGGTCATGCATGTAGAATATTTAACCTTGTGCTTACTATAGAAAGTTCTCAAAATAGCACTTATTATTCTTTATTAATTCATCAGATGTTCATTAAGCACCTAAAATGTTTAGACCTCAGAGAACAACTCAGAGGAAAATAATCATGCAAGTTTATAAGTACAGCTGTGGTAACTATCTAAAGGAGAAAAATCACTGGTTTCTAGGAAGATGCAGGCTGGCTGCAATGAGGAGTGGGAGCAGGAGCAGGCAGAGAGGACTTCCCAAAGGAAGTGATGTTTGAGCAGAGGATTAAAGGATGGTTAAGAGTTAACTCATTGACAAAAGGAGAAGGAAGGACATTCCAGGCAAACGTGAACAGCATGTAAAAAGGCACAGAAATGAGTGGGGAAATGTGGCATGTCTGAGAAACTGAAAGAAGCTTGATGTAGTGGGAGTGCAGGCAGGAGGGTGACTCAGACAGGGAGCAGGTGATGTGTCCTTCATCTAAGAGTGATGGGAGTTATTGAAGGGTATCTATCACGTTCCAGGTGTGGTGGGTAGATAGGAGTGGAATGACTAAATCTTATTCAGAGCGAATTCTGCTTTCATCATGTGGAGCACACTGAAGGGGAAAAGAGAATATGGGCATCGGATCAGATCAGATCAGTCACTCAGTCATGTCTGACTCTTTTCGACCCCATGAATCGCAGCTCGCCAGGCCTCCCTGTCCATCACCAGCACAGGCAGGACTATTAGGCAGTGGATTTTCCACTCCAGCACTCTTGCCTGGAAAATCCCATAGGCGGAGGAGCCTGGTAGGCTGCAGTCTATGAGGTCACTAAGAGTCGGACATGACTGAGCGACTTCACTTTCACTTTTCACTTTCATGCATTGGAGAAGGAAATGGCAACCCACCCCAGTGTTCTTGCCTGGAGAATCCCAGGGACAGGGGAGCCTGGTGGGCTACCGTCTATGGGGTCCCACAGAGTCGGACACGACTGAAGCGACTTAGCAGCAGCAGCAGCAGCCAAGCGAGGCGGTAGCCTGAATCAGGTGGCAGTAGTGGACACAAAATGGAATAACAGGATCAAGAGAAATTTCAAGTAAAATTGACCAAAAGAAGGACTGGTTGAAGGAAGAATGGGGGAAAGGAAGGCACTAAGGAAGACACCTTGGTTTCTTGCTCTGTATCTGGAAGAACAGCGGTTCCTTTTGCTGGGTAACCTCATTCTATTCTTAAACCCTCTGTAGAACAGACTAGACATTGGAAGGAAGCAAATAAGAGATGTCTCACTATTCTCTTTATTGATGCATATGTGTTCCCTCCCGAGTTCTACACTGACAAGTCCCTGCAGAGATCTATTCTGCACTAAGAGCAGTCACACTTCCCTGGTCAAATTCCCAGCAGACAATTCCAGTCCATCACTGTAAGCTGTCCCATGGCAAAGAGCTGGGTGCTAGGGGCTGGCCTCAGAAGGTGGTGGGTCAGGGAGGCTGAGGGAGCTCAGGGAGCTGTCAGCCTTGGTGTGGAGTCCTGGGGGACTGCCACCCCTCTGCACACGTATGTTGTGTGGGTCAATCCCTGCCTGAGTCTCTTCTGCCTTCTCCAGGGTACCATGGTGCTGACCAACCTGACTGCACTGCACAGGGACCCCGCAGAGTGGACCACCCCCGACACATTCAATCCGGAGCATTTTCTAGAGAATGGACAGTTTAAGAAAAGGGAAGCCTTTCTGCCTTTTTCAATAGGTGAGTATCGAGAAATATGAATGTGGGAACCCAGAGTCCTTCTTGCAGCCTTTCCCTCCTCTTCTCCCTGGTGTTTTGCTTTAGTTGGCATGTCTCCAGGTTCAACAGGAAAATAAAAACTCAGCCTAAAAGTTGAGAATTTTTATTCAGGGCATTACAGAAGACTATATCCTAGGAAGGTGGCTTCTCAGATAGCTCTTGGGGACTGTTTCCAAAAGGTAGGGAAAGAACCAGGGTATGTAGGAGTTCTTGCTGGAAAAGAGAAAAAATAAACATGTAATCAAACATCATAAGATTTTGCTAGTCACACACACAAAAAAAAGACCAAACATTTCAAGTTAATGATTTTAGTGTCTTTCTTTTTATGGGAAGATGCAAGAGTCTGGGCTCAGTGAAATTATTCCTTTCAGTTCAGTTCAGTTCAGTCGCTCAGTCATGTCCAACTCTTTGCGACCCCATGAATCACAGCACACCAGGCCTCCCTGTCCATCACCAACTCCCGGAGTTCACCCAGACTCACGTCCATCGAGTCAGTGATGCCATCCAGCCATCTCATCCTCTGTCGTCCCCTTCTCCTCCTGCCCCCAATCCCTCCCAGCATCAGAGTCTTTTCCAATGAGTCAACTCTTCACATGAGGTGGCCAAAGTACTGGAGTTTCAGCTTTAGCATCAGTCCTTTACGTGCATCCTAATACTCTAGAGCCAGTACCCTCTTTTTTTCCATCCTGAATTCTACTGAGAGCACAGCGCTGGGGGCAGCTTCAGTGACTGATGGCTTTGTGGAGGGCAGCATTCATTGTTTACCAGAATGTCAGGCAACAGTGTTCAGTCCACACCATGGAGTCCCCTCCAGAGTGACTCTCTCTCGCTGTTGGTTACACCTCAGGATTCCCTGGGTGGAGCATCACCAGGACTCATGCCTTTACTTCCTAAGCCCTTGCTTGACTCTGATGGAGATTTCAGGTTCACGTTGTGCTGGCCCCAGAATGCTGAAACAAGAGCTCAGACCCTTCCTGTCGTGCAGAGAGAAGATTGAATACTTGCCTTCCTTACAGAGTTTTAAATGTTCAAAGATCTTTTTAGGGCAATCCATTCACACAGAACTAGAGTCAGTTGCTAGGAGAGGATGGAGAAGGGGCAAGGAAATGGGCTACTTGCTTTATGGGCATCACAAGTGATGCCTGTGACTCTAAGTGCCGTAGGCTTAACTAATTGGGATTCTACTCTATCACTGGTCCGTAAGAAGTCCTTTTACTGTTTTAGATTCTAATAACTCCTTAAATAACTAGTCAATACATTTACATGGTATACAATTTGAAAGGTATGAAAGAAGGTGCAGTGAATCCTCCCAGGTTTCTAAGCCAGCCAGTTCCAAAAGAGTATTTTAGTTTATAACATTGTAAAATGAATGAGAAAAATTTTAGTATATTTCACATATTAAGTTAGGTATGTTGCAGAGATCATTTCAACTAAATTTCCAATTTCTTAATTCTGTAAGTATTTCCTGGGCATCTATTATGTATCAGACATTCAGCCCTGAGGATATGATAATGAATGAAGTTAAAAAAAAAAAAAATCTCTTAAAAAGTGTGTGTTCCAATTCTGTAAAGCAAGTATCCTTCAATTAAAAAAATAAATTTAATTGTCATAAAAAGTGAAAAAGCATGTGTTCTAGTGTAACCTTATTACAAAATTCTATTCACCACCTTTAGGGATATGGAAGGAAACCCGGGCTTAGCAGGGTCGACTACTGTGCCTGCAGTCATGAAAAAGGTCACAAGACAGAGCTGGAACTCAGTGTTGACCACGTTTATCAAATACTAAAGCCTGTGTTCTTCCTAGCAGCGTCTCCCTCCAAAACAGTAACTAAGCATTACAGTGGGTTGGCACTCTGGAGTTTATAGTAGTTTTCTTATCACTGATTTAAATTAAATATAGATTGATCTTCTACAACAGTATTATTTTGCTGATCATGCCACAAAGGCATAGAGAGGGAGGGACTGGAATTTGACCCCATGTAGAAGTGATGCAAAGCCCAGGCTTTCCTGATGTAGGACACTGTCCTGCGTGTATCTGAACTGATTCTGATTAGATCTTCTGTGTCTTTCTTCCTCTGGTTCTGTACCACCTTTACACTGGACAAGTCACTTCCTAACATGAAAGCAGACATGAGATGTAGAAACACCTTTCAATCTTCCTGTCTGTAAGAGCTTCATGTTTCCTATTACAAGACAGAGTTTCACATGTGTATGTTAAGTATTTTAATCATTCTTGACTCACAGTTTTTTTTTGTTGTTTTTGCTATTGAGAGTTATGATATGAATTTGATGAATCTTAAAATGGAAAGGCTTTAAGTGGGCAAGTGGATTACATTTTAACTATGCAAGAAGGAGCACTAGATGAGAAACTTGAGTCTAGGCCCCATTCTGACGATTCTCTGGGCTCAAGATCTTGAATAAGAAACAATTCTCTCTTATTCTTAGTTTCCTTACATTAAGAAATGAGATACTGATCCATTGCCTAACCATTAATAACTGGGCTGCTGTGAGGATTAAATGAGATAATTTCCTTGTAACTGAAGCCTATAATTAAAAGGGTAATTTCTTATTCAAGATCTTGAGCCCAAAGAATTGTCAGAATGGGGCCTAGACTCAAGTTTCTCATCTAGTGCTCCTTCTTGCATAGTTAAAATGTAATTCACTTGCCCACTTAAAGCCTTTCCATTTTAAGATTCACCACATTCATATCGTATGTATCAAGTATTATATTGCTGCATAACAAAGATGAATAACTCGGTGACTTAAAACAATCATGGTTGTTGTTGTTCAGTAGCTAAGTTATGTCTGGCTCTTTGTGACCCCATGGACTGTAGCACACCAGGCTCCTCTGTCCTCTTACTATCTCCTAGAGTTTATTCACACTCATGTCCATTGAGTCAATGATGCCATCCAACCATCTCATCCTCTGTCACCCACTTCTCCTCCTGTTCTCAGTCTTTCCCAGCATCTCCTGGAGTTTTCTCGGATTCAATCATTTGAGTCAGTGATGTTATCTAACCATCTTATCCTCTACCATGCGCCTTCTCCTTTTACCTTCAATCTTCCCCAGCATTGGGATTTTTCCAGTGAGTCAGCTCTTTGCATCAGATGTTCAAAGTATTGGAGTTTCAGCTTGAGTAACAGTCTTTCCAATAAATATTCAGAGTTGATTTTCTTTAGGATTGCCTGATTTGATCTCCTTGCAGTCCAAGGGACTCACAAGGGTCTTTTCCAGCACCACAGTTCAAAAGCATCAGTTCTTCAGCGCTCAACCTTCTTTATGTTCCTACTCTTATACCTGTACATGACTATTGGGAAAACCATAGCTTTAGTGTGTATTACTGCTCCCAAGTCTGCAGTTGAGCTGGGAGCTCGACTGATCTTAGCTTTGTCCTCTTGCCTGTTTGTGAGCTAAGCTGACTGAAGACTGAGGGAAGATGACCTCAGCTGAGACAGTGGTGGTCCTTTCCAAATTTCATCCTCCAGCAATCTAGCCAGCGGATGTACATGTAGAAGATAAGACCCCAGGAGGGAGAAAAGCACACAGTGCCTCCTAAGGGCCAGGCTGGGAACTGGAAACCATCACTTCCACTGCATTCTGGTGGCCACCATAGGTCACCTGTGAGCCCCAGTTCAAGAGAAAGGGAAAGTAGCACAGTTTTCATGGGAAGGGTATGAAATCACGTTGCCAATGATGTGGGTACAGGGAGATGGGGTAAATGGGAGCCATTTTTGCAAATAGTTGGTCTCACTGTCTGTCTTTTTGCTGAGGAGAATGCAATTGAGAGAAGGCAAGCAATTTGGGGATTTCCTTAGCTGTGACAGAGTGAGAACAGCTTAAAAGGTTTCAGGAGATAGAGTCAACACCACTGTCTTATTTTCTCACCACACTGCCATCTCTGGAGCACAGTGGCTTTGCCTCATTCTTGATCTGGCACTTTGTAAAAACAACTTCCCTGAAGGGATAGAATGTGGAGAGCTCCTTCCCTTCTCTGGAAAGGATGATCAGGTGTGGAATTAGGACACATGCATATAAGCAGGGCAGATGGCAAAGCTATTACTGCAAATTTGTATTCTCTTTTCATCATTTAAGTTTTTCCCTTTCGATCCAACAAAGCACAGACAGCTTCATGAAAAGCAAGAGGCTGAGTCCTCGTTTTTAAAAAAAAAATTTTTTTTAATTCACTGGATCATGGGAGATAAAATTATGAAGAACTTTCCCCCAAAACCCTAGGTCATTGCTCTCATTTCACCAATGAGGTAATTGACCTGGTTAGTTACTGACGGCCAGTTAGTGGAAGCACCAAGGAGAAGGTCCACATTTCCCATAGTCCAGGATGAAGCTGTGAGATCAAGTTGCCCTCCCTCTCATGATTTTAAAAGCAGAATTCATATAATTCATATCTCCTGTCTTCCTGGTATCCTCACCTGGCCACATAGTATAGTTGGGAGAGAGATTATCTCACGTGTTTGACAAGTGAGACATGTTCAGGTCTGTAAGAATAAAGGGTTTACTCATAGCCCAGAGCTGGGTACTGATGAAACAAGTACTGTAACCCTGGTTCCTGATTCCGTGGATCCAGTTTTGTCATATATGGATTCTTCTAGGAGAATCCTGGGTATTTACAATATATCTGATCTGATACTATTTTAACAAAATTCCTCATTGTACTATTTGTGATGGGTGAAGAGATAAGGGGGTTTCCCAAGTGGTTCAGTGGTAAAGAATCCACCTGCCAAAGCAGGAGATGCAAGAGATGCGGGTTCCATGCCTGGGTCAGGAAGATCCCCGGAGTAGGAAATGGCAACCCACTTAGTGTTCTTGCCTGGAAAACTGGGCACGACTGAGCACACACATACACACACACACACAGATAAGGATGAGGGGAACAGAGAAAATTAGATACACGCTGGTGGGAAACAGGCACAAAACAATTTAAGAACGATATGATTCTAAAGCATATTTTAATTTATTCAACACTTTTGCAGATATTCTCTAATTTCATTTCCTCAACAGCTCATTATAGGCAAGGACGAAATAGAGGCATGCTACATTAACTATTTCTGAGAAAGTTTCATTACAGGGGAAAATACCAAGTAACAGAAGCAACGCCCAGAATTGCTTACAGACAGTAATCCCAGTGACGGTGTGCAGGAGAATCCTTACAAAGACAGTGCGGAAATATGTCTAATATTAACAAGGGTTTTGTCTGAATTTGGGGGTTACAAACATCTTTTTTTGTCTTTACACATTTCACAGTTTTTTTTCTTTTTCTTTTTTCTTTCTCTCTTAGGGAGAAAGTAAGTTATTAAAACACCAAAAAGAGAGATGATGGTAGAGCCCAGTGTGGGGTGTTGTAACCCAAGTTGGGGAGGAGGGAAGCCTGGAGCAGGTGAACACAGGTGGGATGAGATGGGGTCGGCCCTGCATGGCAGGGAGATTCCCGGTCATAATAGAGGGAACTGTGATGTAGAGAGAAGATGCCTTGTACTTGAGAAACCTTGATCTGACACTTACTTGCTTACACTTTTCAAAAGTTTCTTTTAACAATTGAGAAAAACTACCTAGAGTTTTGGGGTTTTGTCTGCTTTAGTCATTACTGTTTGCTAATGGCTTTGTAAACAGCGTTAGGCTAGCGCTGGGCCAGCTCAGGCCTCACTTCTCTCGCCCACACGCCACACCTTCACCCTGTACCTCATGCGTCTGAGCCCTGCAGGCTGGGAGTGTGCGATTGTGTAATTAGCTCTCGGAGCTTTGCTTCACCCCGGTGTTTATGCGTAAGCGTTAGTCACTCAGTCATGTCCGACTCCTTGCAACCCCATGGACTGTAGCCCGCCAGGTTCTTCCATCCATGGGACTTTCCAGGCAAGAATACTGGAGTGGATCGCCATTTCCTTCTCCATTGGTTAACCCAGGTGGTTGTGATCAAACTGAATACATAAAGCCCCAGAGGCTGGCCGGCCCTCCCTTTGCTCAGGTTTTACAAGAAGTCATAAAATATTTCAGTGCTTGCTGGTACAGACACCACCTGAACAGGTAACTTTTTATTGTCTTTCAGGAAAGAGGATGTGCCTTGGAGAACAATTGGCCAGAACTGAGCTGTTTATTTTTTTTACCTCACTTCTGCAAAAATTTACCTTCAGGCCTCCAGACAATGAAGAGTTAAGCCTGAAGTTCAGAATGGGCTTGACCCTCTCCCCAGTCAGCCATCGCCTCTGTGCTGTTCCTCGGGCCTGAAGTTGTTGGGGAGAGAGAGGGGAAGGAAAGCAGGAAGAATGGGCCTGTCACCCCTCAAGGCACAGGGCCTGCTCAGAAGTGAGAGGACAGCATCCAGTGCCTCTGGGACAGGTCACAGGAGCTGGACTCAGAGGAAACTGGATCCAAACCCCAGCTTTACCGTCTCCAGTGGGGCATTGAGAGAATCAGTGATGTTGTGAGTGATTTCATTTCATCCAGAGGATTTAAAGTGGACAATGATTTCTTCTCTAAAAAGAAGAACTGCTGTAAAAATCAGAGGAAATAATGGGCTTTAAGTGGCTTGGAAACCATAAAGTGCATCATAAAAGTCATAGCTCTGATCTGCCTCCTTCTGCTTCCTTCCTTAGATAGGGATTTGCTTTGGCTTGTTGAGATGGCCTGGGTCAAAGTGGTGCCAAATGGTGGATAAGAGTTAGAAGTTGGGCCCTGGGGCAGCTACTGACCGTGTCCAGATAGGCCCTCACACTTGGTAGCACTGGGCAGGCTTATCCTGCTCCTGCCCCAGACTGGCCCCTGGGAAGTCAGCAGGGCAGATGGAATTCCTAATTTATAGGCTGGTTTCTGTGAAGAAGAATGTTCTCTGATTTACCTAACAAAGCACTATCTTGGTCTTGAACTCCATTTAACTAAACGTGGTAAGCAGGTTGCTGCTGCTGCTGCTGCTAAGTCGCTTCAGTCATGTCCAACTCTGTGCGACCCCACAGATGGCAGCCCACCAGGCTCCCCTGTCCCTGGGATTCTCCAAGCAAGAACACTGGAGTGGGTTGCCGTTTCCTTCTCCAGTACATGAAAGTGAAAAGTGAAAGTGAAGTCGCTCAGTCGTGACTCACTCTTAGCGACCCCATGGACTGCACCCCACCAGGCTCCTCCGTCCATGGGATTTTGTACTGGAGTAGGGTGCCATTGCCTTCTCCCGGTAAGCAGGTTAGGGGGAAACAAATGTGGAAATATTTTCTATCTTTTAAGCTCCTCCTTACACTTCAATCCCCTCTCTGGTATAATTTATTCTCAAGCCGTTTCATATTGGATTTGACAGTGTGGTGGGTGTGATCTTTTCTCACAAACTGATGTTGGCTTTTGGTTGGCAAGTATTCCCAGCCTAAACACAACAGCTGAGGCATGGTAGAGTATTTTATAGCAGGAAAGTGAAATGCCAGAATCCTGCTCAGCCCTCCTTGTGTGTGGTCACTGAGGGGAGAAAATGGCACCAACTGGAAGGCCAGGTCCCACTGACAGTCCCTGGGTTTGGATGCCAACCCCCATGCAGACAGATACCAACAAACCTAGTGAATGGGACTAAACCATTCAAGGTCTTTTGTCTAACTTTGGTACACTTAAGGAATTTAAATAGCTCAGAACAAAAAGGGCCATGAGGTCATTGCGCTTTTCGTTCCTGTTGCTTGGAATTCAGAGAAAAGCTAATTCAATAAATACCATTAGAAAGGGAAAGAGACTGAAGAGCAAGAGAAGGAGAGAGGGAGGGACAGAAGGCAAGTGAGAGAGAAAGTGTCTGACTGGAGCTAGCCTGAGCCTGTCAGAGCCAAGAGTATGTCTGGGAGATTTGGTTGTGTTCCTAGAGTTTAGATGGAGAATTTGGTCTAGAATAGAAAGTGAGAACCCTAGCCACCCACCAGAGCATGCTTTCTTTGTAACATCCTGGAAAGTTGCATCTCCGGAAAGCAACCTAAAGGACATGTCTAGAATAAAGCAGACCTTGAACTTCCTGAACATCTGAGTCCTTCTTTTTCTCCCAATCAGATCATCCACATAGAAGACTGCTGCTGCTGTGTCTGACTCTGTGCGACCCCATAGACGGCAGCTCACCAGGCTCCCCCGTCCCTGGGATTTTTCCAGGCAAGAACACTGGAGTGGGTTGCCATTTCCTTCCCCAAAGCATGAAAGTGAAAAGAGAAAGTGAAGTCGCTCAGTCGTGTCCAACTCTTCACAACCCCATGGGTTGCAGCCTACCAGTCTCCTCCATCCATGGGATTTTCCAGGCAAGAGTACTGGAGTGGGGTGCCACTGCCTTCTCCGTAGTTTGAAGTGAAGTTACTAAGTAACTAACCCTTTCCCTCTACTGTATTCTAAATTTCCCTACCTTCTTATAAGGTCATCAGGTGGGTTCACTGTAGGTTACTTTCCTCCCTACTGACCACAGGATCTTTATGAATCCTTTAGCAGGGCTGCCACGTGGTAAACCCCCAGGATGCCTTCACGGTGGGCTAGGTGAACAGCGCCCTCTGGAGGTGGACCAGGCACAGCCAGGCATTCCCGGTCAGTGAGCAGATCAGGGGGTCCTGCTCACTAACTGGGCACACGGTAGTCTTTGTGCTCTGACACCAGCTCATCTCTTCAGACACATCTCTTAGTACTTCTGCCAAAATGCTTACCTCTTATCAATTCCCTCCAGGCTAGGTTCTTTATCATATTCTTGTCTATCTCTATTTTTCTGTACTACTGCTGCTACTGCTACTGCTAAGTCGCTTCAGTTGTGTCCGACTCTGTGTGACCCCATAGATGGCAGCTCACCAGGGTCCCCCGTCCCTGGGATTCTCCAGGCAAGAACACTGGAGTGGGTTGCCATTTCCTTCTCCAATGCATGAAAGTGAAAAGTCAAAGTGAAGTCGCTCAGTCGTGTCCAACTCTTAGCGACCCCATGGACTGCAGCCTACCGGGCTCCTCTGTCCATGGGATTTTCCAGGCAAGAGTACTGGAGTGGGGTGCCATTGCCTTCTCCAATTTTTCTGTAAGAAATGTCTAATTATGTCTGGCAGACTCTGCTTTAATGCCAAATCTTCGATTTTCTGGACTCTCTCAGCCAGTTAGTTGATCCCTTCTTCATTCTCTGAGAACTTTATTCAGAGGTTTAAATTCCCTATTTCCATGTAATCTGCTAAGTGTACTGAGCTCTTCAGAGGTGACTATTCCTGGCTCCCTTAGGCTCAGTATCTAAGTGGTTGCATAGTAGGTGTTCACCAAATGTTTGTTGAACCTGTTGGGGTTGGGATGGGGTGGGGGAGTAGCCCAGTGATTGGGACAGGGCAGACTGATCAATGCTGCAGAGTGTCAGAGATGTCTGCTGTGTGCAGCAGGCCTTTTAAAAGCCTTCATGTCACACTCTGGGAAATGTTGATCTCAAAGACTGCTTGCTCAGGTCCCTTCTACTTCCAAAACTCTGACTTATGGGGAGAACTTCTGAAATGGCAAAGTAAGGACATTCTGAAATCTACTTCTCCATAAAAGCACAGAGAAAACCAACAAAAGTTCTCAAAATCCACATTTCCAGAATTCTGCACATTAACCATATTTTGTGCAGCAACTACAGTATTGCAAGCAGTCTTGGAACAACTTGAGCTTCTGTTTAAGGAAAAACTTAAAGAAAAACAAAAGGAGGGCTGAATCTCAGTAGGAGCACTGAGCTCTTGTACCCTGCTCCAGCTTTTCTCTCCCCAGGTCTGCAGTCACCCTGAAAAGCAACAGCCTGGCAACTCTGGCAGCCAAGAAAACCAGGTGCCAAACAGCCACTGGAGCATGTTCCCCAAAGGCCCTGAGCCCAGACAGCTGTCAGTACTGGACTACCTGGCAGATCCCTTGAAAGACCCACTCTCAAGGCCTGTATTTTTTTTTCTTTTAAGATCTTTTTTAATGCGGACCATTTTTTAAAATCTTTTTTGAATTTTTTACAATATTGCTTCTGTTTTTTTATGTTTTGGTTGTTTTGGCCACAAGGCATGTACGATCATAGCTCCCCAACCAGGCATTGATAACTCGCACCTCCCACATTGGAAGGTAAAATTTTAGCCACTGGATCACCGCGGAAGTCCATCAGTTCAGTTCAGTTCAGGCGCTCAGTCATGTCCAACTCCTTGCAACCTCATGAATTGCAGCACGCCAGGCCTCCCTGTCCTTCACCAACTCCTGGAGTTCACTCAGACTCATGTCCATCAAGTCAGTGATGCCATCCAGCCATCTCATCCTCTGTCCCCTTCTCCTCCTGCCCCCAGTCCCTCCCAGCATCAGGGTCTTTTCCAATAAGTCAACTCTTCGCATTGTCTTTACTTAACCTGCCTCCAAGCCCAGCCTGTGTGAACCACACTATAAGGCATGTATTCAAACACATCAGGGACAATTGGACATTGGTGTAACATGAGGGGGGAAGACATGCTGCCCTGAGGATTAAGAGGGAAAACTGGGAAGGAGGTGTCCACTGGGGATTCAACAAACTCTGCCATATTCCTGGGAATTTAGAAAGCTATGTACCTTCAAGGACTCTGTGCATGCTCAGGAGGAACCTAGGAAGCACTAATTTCATCTCCAAACAGGAAGTTAATGCTAATGTAGGGTGTGAACTGCCTGCTGAAGTGTTGAAGGCTTAACCCAAATCACATGCAGAGTCCCGAGAGACCATTAGGCTTGAGGCATTTGAGAAGACCTCTGTGCACACATTTGCAGGAACACGAGGCTAACAGCACAGCATTCAGATGCCCCATGTGATGAAGAACAGAAATTTTACAGAATTATCCCAAGAAAGTCACTAAACAGGAAGCAACACAAACAGTGACAGTCACAATAACAGACTCGTGGTGGTCCAGAGTTTCCTCACTGTATCATTTAAAAGGTCAAATTCTAAACAAAAATTATAACTATTGTAAGGAAATAAGAAACTGTGGCTCACATACCGGGTAAAAAGCAATTAGAAACTCTCCCTGAAAAACCCAGACATTAGAATTACTAAACAAACACTTCAAATGAGCAATTTTAACAACTTTAATTATTAATATATTTTAATTAAGATTTAAATTGGTTCCCTCGTCTCAGTTGGTAAATCATCTGCCTGCAATGCAGGAGACCTGGGTTCAATTCCTGGGTCTGGAAGGTCCCCTGGAGAAGGAAATGGCAACCTACTCCAGTATACTTGCCTGGAGAATCCATGGACACAGGAAGCTAGCAGGCTACAGTCCATGGGATCGCAAGAGTCAGACACCATCACCAAAAGACTTTAAGATATATTTGTACATGTTTAAGGGGTATACTTGATATGTGTATATATTAAGTACACAATGTGAAAATTCACCACAATCAAGCTAAATAACTTATCAATCATCTCTAGTTACCCATGTGTGTGTATGTGTGTGTGTGTGTGTGTGTGTAGTGATATTTCATCTAAGATCTACACTTGTAGAAAATTTCAAGTATATCATCATCATACTCTACATTGGATCTCCAGAACTTAACCCACAAACTGAACCCTAGTATCCACTGATGAATATCTCCCCACATCCCACACCCTTCAGCCACTGGTAGCCATGGTTCAACCCTCTGCTTTTATGAGTTTGACTTTTTTTAGATTCAGCGTTTAAGTGAGATAGTATAGTGCTTCTTTTTCTCACATGACTATTTTTCTTAGCATAATGTACTCCAGGTTCACTTTGTTTGCAAATGGCAGAATTTCCTTTCTTTTCAGGCTTAAAAAATTCTGGTTATTTTGTGTTTGTGTGTGTGTATTATGTGTATGTATATATACACACACTTTGTGTGTGTCACAACTCAGTCACTCAATTGTGTCCAACTCTTTGCAACTCCATGGACTGTAGGCTTCCAGGCTCCTCTGTCAATGGAATTTCCCAGGCAAGAATACTGGAGTGGGTTGCCATTTTCTCCTTCAGGGGATCATCCTGACCCAGGGATAGAACCTGCAACTCCTGTGGCTCTTGCATTTGTAGGCAGATTCTTTACTACTGAGCCACCTAGGAAACCCATATGTGCACTTTGTATTTTCTTTATTCATTCACCAGTGACCGACACTTAGCTTGTTTCTGTATCTTGGCTTTTATGAATAATGCTGCAGTGGATTTGGGAGTGCAGCCATCTCTTCAATATACTAATTTCCTTTCTTTGGATATTTTTCCAGAAGTGGGATTACTGGATCATACACAACATATTTTTTAAAATTTTGAGGATCCTCTCTACTGTTTTCCATAATGGCTGTACCAATTTACTTTCCCATCAACAGTGTATAATGGTTCCCTTCTGTCCACGTAGTCTCCAAGATTTGTTTTTTTTTTTTTTTTTTTGATGCTAGCCATTTTAAAAATTGTGAGGTGACATCTCATTGTGGCCTTCATTTGCATTTCACTACTAGTAAGTAATGTTGAGCACTAATTTTTTGGCCATGTGCATGTCTTCTTTTGAGAAATATCTATTCAAGTTTTTGTTTGAGTTATTTGGATTTTTTTGCTATTGAGTTTTATGAGTTCTTTATATATACTGTATGTTAATGCCTAATATATAATGCTTGTGTATATATATATTTGCAAACATAGTGTATATTATATATATATATATATACACATATATATATATATATCCCCTGGAGTAAAATGGCAACCCACTCCAGTATTCTTGCCTAGAGAATCCCATGGACATAGGAGTCCAGTGGGCTACAGTCTATAGGGTCGCAAAGAGTCAGACACGACTGAGTGACTTGACTTCATATATATATATACATATAGCTATGTGTATATATATATATATCTCTATACTTCCTTTGCAGATATTTTCTCCCCTTCCACAGGTTGCCTTTTCCCTCTGTTTCCTTTGCTGTTCAAAAACTCTTGAGTTTGATATATTCTCACTTGTCTCTTTAGGCTTTGGTTGTCTGTGCTTTTGATGTTGTGACCAAAAAATTGTTATTAAAGCCAATGTCAAGAACTTCTCCCCCTATATTTTTGGAATTTTGACTCTTACCTTTAAGTCTTTAATCCATTTTAAGTTGATTTTTGTGTATTGTGTGAGGTAAGGTTTCCGTTTCATTCTTCTACATATGGACATCCAGTTCTCCCAGTACTATCTTTTCCCATTATGTGTTCCTAGATCTGTGGTTGAAGAGCAGCTGACCATAATTTGTGGGTTTATTTCTGGGCTCAATATTCTGGTCCATTGGTCTATATGTCTGTTTGCAATATATAGTTTTGCAACATATTTTGAAATCAAAACTGTGATGCTTACAGCTTTGTTCCTCTTGTTTGAGATTACTCTAGCTGTCCAGGGTTTTTTTCTGCTTCCATATGCATTTTATATTTTTCCTATTTCTGAGAAGAATGCCATTAGGATTTTGATAAGGTTTACCTTCAATATGTAGATGACTTTAGGTAGTATTTTTACAATATGAATTCTTTCAATCTGTGAAAATAGGAAGTCTTTCCATGTATCCAGGTCTTCTTTAATTCGCTATATTTTATAATTTTCAATGTACAAGTCTCTCACCTCTTTGATTAACTGTATTCATAAGTTTTTTCAGTCTTTATGTTGCTGTTGTAAATGAGATTGTTTTCTTACTTTCCTTTGTGGATAGTCCATTGTTAGTATATATAAACACTGACTTTTTCTAAACTTTTTATTTTATATTGGAGTTATATGGTTCACCAATAATGCTGTGATAGCTTCAGGCATATAGCAAAGGAGCCCAGTCACACACACATACATGGATCTATTCCCCCTCAAATTTCCCTCCTGTTTAGGTCATCACACAACACCGAGCAGATTACCCTATGCTATACAGTAGGTCCTTGTTGATAAGCAATTTTAAATATAGAAGTATGTACATCTCAATCCCAAACTCCCTAATTACCCCTTTCCCTGACCCTTCTACCCTAGTAACCATAGTTCTTTGTCTGAGTCTGTGAGTCTGTTTCTGTTTTGTAAATAAGTTCAGTTGTATCATTTCTTATTAAATGCCACATATAAGCAAAGTCTTATGACATGGCTCTTCCTCTGTCTGACTTACTTGACTCAGTATGACAATCTCCAGGCCCATCTGCATTGCTGCAGATGGCATTAGTCATTATTTTTAATGACCAAGTAATATTCCATTGTATATGATTACCATATTCTATGTGTCCATTCCTCTATCAGTGGATATCTAGGTTGCTTTCATGTCTTGGCTATTGTAAACAGTGCTGCAATGAACACTGGGGTGCATGTATCCTTTTGGACTATGTTTTTCTCCAGGTGTATGCCCAGGAGTGGGACTACAGGAACATGTGGTAGTTCTGTGTTTAGTTTTTAAGGAACTCCCATACTGTTCTCCACAGTGGTCGTACCAATTTACATTCGCACCAACAGTGTAGGAGGATTCTCTTCTCTCCACACCTTCTACAGCATTTATTGTAGATTTTTTGATGATAGAGATTTTGAGTGGTGTGAGGTGACAGCTCATTATAGTTTTGACTTGCTTTACTCTAATAATTAGCAGTGTTGAACATCATTTTATGTACCTCTTGGCCATCTGTATGTCTTCTCTGAAGAAATGTTTATTTAGATATTTCACCCATTTTTTGATGGGGTTCAGCGCATGAACTGTTTGTAAATTTTGAAGACTAATCCTTTATTGATCACAATATTTGCAAATATTTTCTCCCAGTTGATGGATTACCTTTTCATTTTGCTTATGGTTTCCTTTGCTATGCTGAAGTTTTTGAGTTTAATTAGGTCCCATTTGTTTATTTTTGTTTCAATTCCATTGCTCTGGGAGATATATCAAAGAAGATATTGCTGTGATTTATGTTGGAGATTGTTCTGCCTATGTTTTCCTCTGAGAGTTTTATATTGTCCATTTTCACATTTAGGCCATTAATCCACTTTGAGCTTATTTTTATGTATGATGCTAAATAATGTTCTAATTTAGTGTTTTATATATAGCTGTCCAGATTTCCTAGCACCATTATTAAACAGATTGTCTTTCCCCCATTGTATAGTCTTGCCTCCTTTGTCATAGATGAATTGACCATAGATGCATGGGTTTATTTCTGGGCTTTCTATCCAGTTGCATTGGTCTACATTTCTATTTTTGTGCCAATACATACTGTTTTAATGACTATAGCTTTGTAGTACAGTATGAATTTCGCTGGCTCTGTTCTATTGGCGCGCTAAGCGCAGGCAGCTGTGACCGGCGCTCTAAGCGTGGCCGAGAGGAGCTACCCTACGTCCGAGGTCAGGGGCAGAAGCCGGGAGGACGCCATGCCCGAAGGGCGGCAGCCAAGAGGAGTTACCCCACGTCCGAGGTGAGGGGCGGCAGCCGAGAGTGCCAGGCTGCGATGGCGCAGGAACAGCCTAGAGGACCTACCCCGCATCTGAGGTCAGGGGTGGTAGCTGGGAGGAGCTACCCCACACCCCAAGCCCAAGGCCAAGGGCAGCAGCCGGGAGGAGCAACCCATGTCCAAGGCCAGGGGCAGCGGCCAGGAGGACCAACCCCATGTCCAAGGAGCCATGGCTGCACAGGCACAGGAGGGCCTAGAGGAGCTATCCTACGTTGAAGGTAAGGAAGGGCAGCGGTGAGGAGATACCCCTCATCCAAGGTAAGGAGCAGCAGCTGCACTTTGCTGGAGCAGCTGTGAAGAGATACCCCACGCCCAAGGTAAGAGAAACCCAAGTAAGACGGTTGGTGTTGCAAGAGGGCTTCAGAGGGCAGATACACTGAAACCACACTCACAGAAAACTAGTCAATCTAATCACACTAGGACCACAGCTTTGTCTAACTCAATGAAACTAAGCCATGCCGTGGGGCAACCCAAGACGGGCGGTTCATGTTGCAGAGATCTGACAGAATGTGGTCCACTGGAGAAGGGAATGGAAAACCACTTCAGTATTCTTGCCTTGAGAACCCCATGAACAGTATGAAAAGGCAAAATGATAGGATACTGAAAGAGGAACTCCCCAGGTCAGTAGGTGCCCAATATGCTACTGGAGATCAGTGGAAAAATAACTCCAGAAAGAATGAAGGGATGGAGTCAAAGCAAAAAGAATACCCAGCTGTGGATGTGACTGGTGATAGAAGCAAGGTCCGATGCTGTAAAGAGCAATATTGCATAGGAACCTGGAATGTCAGGTCCATGAATCAAGGCAAACTGGAAGTGGTCAAACAAGAGATGGCAAGAGTGAATATTGATATTCTAGGAATCAGCGAACTGAAATGGACTGGAATGGGTGAATTTAACTCAGATGACCATTATATCTACTACTGTGGCAGGAATCCCTCAGAAGAAATGGAGTGGCCATCATGGTCAACAAAAGAGTCCGAAATGCAGTACTTGGATGCAATCTCAAAAATGACAGAATGATCTCTGTTCGTTTCCAAGGCAAACCATTCAATATCAGAGTAATCCAAGTCTATGCCCCAACCAGCAATGCTGAAGAAGCTGAAGTTGAACGGTTCTATGAAGACCTACAAGACCTTTTAGAACTAACACCAAAAAAAGATGTCCTTTTTTTCATTAAAGGGGACTGGAATGCAAAAGTAGGAAGTCAAGAAACACCTGGAGTAACAGGCAAATTTGGCCTTGGAGTACAGAATGAAGCAGGGCAAAGACCAATAGAGTTTTGCCAAGAAAATGCACTGGTCATAACAAACACCCTCTTCTAACAATACAAGAGAAGACTCCACACATGGACATCACCAGATGGTCAACACCAAAATCAGATTGATTATATTCTTTGCAGCCAAAGATGGAGAAGCTCTACACAGTCAGCAAAAACAAGACCAGGAGCTGACTGTGGCTCAGATCCAAATTCAAACTTAAATTGAAGAAAGTGGGGGAAACCACTAGACCATTCAGGTATGACCTAAATCAAATCCCTTATGATTATACAGTGGAAGTGAGAAATAGATTTAAGGGCCTAGATCTGATAGATAGAGTGCCTGATGAACTATGGAATGAGGTTCGTGACATTGTACAGGAAACAGGGATCAAGACCATCCCCATGGAAAGAAATGCAAAAAAGCAAAATGGCTGTCTGGGGAGGCCTTACAAATAGCTGTGAAAAGAAGAGAAGCGAAAAGCAAAGGAGAAAAGGAAATATATAAGCATCTGAAAGCAGAGTTCCAAAGAATAGCAAGAAGAGATAAGAAAGCCTTCTTCAGCAATCAATGCAAAGAAATAGAGGAAGACAACAGAATGAGAAAGACTAGAGATCTCTTCAAGAAAATTAGAGATACCAAGGGAACATTTCATGCAAAGATGGGCTCGATAAAGGACAGAAATGGTATGGACCTAACAGAAGCAGAAGATATTAAGAAGAGATGGCAAGAATACACAGAAGAACTGTACAAAAAAGATCTTCACGACCCAGATAATCACGATGGTGTGATCACTGACCTAGAGCCAGACATCCTGGAATGTGAAGTCAAGTGGGCCTTAGAAAGCATCACTACAAACAAAGCTAGTGGAGGTGATGGAATTCCAGTTGAGCTCTTTCAAATACTAAAAGATGATGCTGTGAAAGTGCTGCACTCAATATGTCAGCAAATTTGGAAAACTCAGCAGTGGCCACAGGACTGGAAAAAGTCAGTTTTCATTCCAATCCCAAAGAAAGGCAATGCCAAAGAATGCTCAAACTACTGCACAATTGCACTCATCTCACACGCTAGTAAAGTAATGCTCAAAAGTCTCCAAGCCAGGCTTCAGCAATATGTGAACTGTGAACTTCCTGATGTTCAAGCTGGTTTTAGAAAAGACAGAGTGCCGAGGACCAGCCCTGGCTGATCCAGGGTATTCGAAGGGGAGACGGCGTCGGCGACTATTTATATGCTAATTAGAGATATAGAGAACAATAGAATGAGGATAGCTCAGTAGGAAAATTCAGTGGAGAAAAGAAGCTGAGTAGCTTGGTTTACGCGGGAGACCAATAAAACTTCAAGACAAGAAGTTTGCACCACTTACGTAGGCCGCAGGCGCCCTCTCGAATAGCGGAAGGTGTCTCACCCTAGACACCTTCTCGAGTGGGTCTTAGAAGCCCAGGCATGATTAGTAAGCGTGGTGGGTTCCGCGCTCCAGATGGAGACTCAGCTGGAAGTTAAAGGGAAGAATGACATGGGGAGACCAAGCGTTGGTGAGCAAGGCCCATAGCTTTATTTTTAACAGGGGCTTTTATACCCTAAGTTACACATAGAGGATAATAGGGGATGCAAAGTCAGCAGTCTTTGGTTCTTATCAAAAACCAAGGTTTCTTTCCTGCAAATGTATCGTATACAAATGGTTTAGGTGATTTACATCATCTTCTGGCCAGAAGGCCTACTAACATTTTATGACTCTTGACAAGGACTTATCAACAAAGACTTATTTTCTCTAAGAGTAATTATTTCAAGGTTTGGCACCATCTTCCAAAGATAAAATTGCATTCCTATAGGGCGGATGTGTAATGGGTTTACAACAAAGAAAGAATTTATTACCTTAAGGGTCTAAAGTTACTAACACCAAGGCCACTACTTATTTTTTCTACATACCCACTATTAATTGATACATGTTCAAGGATACAATTCAGGGGATGTGAAAACTTGGCAACAAGCATTGACTCATCAATGAAATCCTTTACTAGTTTATTCTGACAGTTTTTAACTCTCTGAGAGGCTCTAAGCTATTTGAATATCTTAAGCTTCCCATGCCTCTCGAGGCTGGGAGACTGTAAACAATCGTATGCATAGCTGCAGGAGTCCGGGTAAACTTGTCAGGCGAGTTAGAGAGCCATCAGAGGGGTTTGGATTTAAACACTCCTAATTGCCCAGGAACTTTATTAATTGGAGCTGTAAGTTAACTCTTTGACAGAGAGAGAGAGAGATGGTGGTAGGGGACAGCCCCCAGTAAAGTCAGAGGTGAGAGCACAAAGCAATAAAGTAGGCAGACTCTGG
The DNA here is from genome assembly GCF_055505025.1 of Bos grunniens. Classification (NCBI taxonomy): domain Eukaryota; kingdom Metazoa; phylum Chordata; class Mammalia; order Artiodactyla; family Bovidae; genus Bos; species Bos grunniens. The sequence goes on along the minus strand of NC_141167.1, from coordinate 35,571,024 downwards.
TTTTTTGGGGGAAAATGCTCGAGAATATCCGGGCGGACTCCTGAGGCTCGATCCCGCCTTTGCGTATGCCGAGCCTCCTTCCTCATGACCTTTGTCATGAGCGGAATGCCTCACCGGCTCCCCGCAACAGAGGAACCAGAGATCAAATTGCCAACATCCGCTGGATCATCGAAAAAGCAAGAGAGTTCCAGAAAAACATCTATTTCTGCTTTATTGGCTATGCCAAAGCCTTTGACTGTGTGGATCACAATAAACTGTGGAAAATTCTGAAAGAGATGGGAATACCAGACCACCTTATCTGCCTCTTGAGAAATCTGTATGCAGGTCAGGAAGCAAAAATTAGAACTGGACATGGAACAACAGACTGGTTCCAAATAGGAAAAGGAGTACATCAAGACTGTATATTGTCACCCTGATTATTTAAGTTCTATGCAGAGTACATCATGAGAAACGCTGGGCTGGAAGAATCACAAGCTGGAATCAAGATTGCCGGGAGAATTATCAATAACCTCAGATATGCAGATGACACCACCTTTACGGCAGAAAGTGAAGAGGAACTCAAAAGCCTCTTGATGGAAGTGAAAGTGGAGAGTGGAAAAGTTGGCTTAAAGCTCAACATTCAGAAAACGAAGATCATGGCATCCGGTCCCATCACTTCATGGGAAATAGATGGGGAAACAGTGGAAACAGTGTCAGACTTTATTTTTGGGGGCTCCAAAATCACTGCAGATGGTGACTGCAGCCAAGAAATTAAAAGACGCTTACTCCTTGGAAGGAAAGTTATGACCAACCTAGATAGCATATTCAAAAGCAGAGACATTACTTTGCCAACAAAGGTTCATCTAGTCGAGGCTATGGTTTTTCCTGTGGTCATGTATGGATGTGAGAGTCGGACTGTGAAGAAGGCTGAGCGCCGAAGAATTGATGCTTTTGAACTGTGGTGTTGGAGAAGACTCTTGAGAGTCCCTTGGACTACAAGGAGATCCAACCAGTCCATTCTGAAGGAGATCAGCGCTGGGATTTCTTTGGAGGAATGATGCTGAAGCTGAAACTCCAGTACTTTGGCCACCTCATGCGAAGAGTTGACTCATTGGAAAAGACTCTGATGCTGGGAGGGATTGGGGGCAGAAAGAGAAGGGGATGATAGTGGATGAGATGGCTGGATGGCATCACTGACTCGATGGACGTGAGTCTGGGTGAACTCCGGGAGCTGGTGATGGACAGGGAGGCCTGGCGTGCTGCGATTCATGAGGTCGCAAAGAGTCGGACATGACTGAGCGACTGAACTTAACTTGACTATTCAGGGTTTTTTGTGTCTCTATACAAATTTTAAGATTATTTTTTTCTAGTTCTATGAAATATACCATTGATAATTTGATAGGGGTTGTATCCGCTCTGTAGACTGCCTTGGTCAGTATAGTCATTTTCTCAATATTGAGTCTTCCAATCTAAGAATATGATATATATTTCCATCTGTTTGTGTTGTCTTTGATTTCTTTCATCAGCATCTTAGAGGTCTCCTTAAGCAGGTTTATTCCTAAGTATTTTACTCTTTCTGATGCAATGGTAAATGGGGTTGTTTCTTGAATTTCTGTTTCTGATCTTTCATTCATTGTCAGTGTATAGAGATGCAACAAATTTCTGTATATTAATTTTGTAGCCTGCAACTTTACTGAATTCACTGATGAGCTCCTTGGTTTTCTAGTAGTATCTTTAGGATTTTCTATGAATGGTATCATGTTATCTGCAAACAGTGACAGTTTGACTTCTTTTCCAATTTGATTTACTTTTATTTCTTTTTCTTTTCTGATTGCTGTGGCTAGGATTTCTAAAACAATGTTGCATAAAAACGGTGAGAGTGAATATTCTTGTCATGTTCCTGGTCTTAGATGAAATGCTTTCAGCTTTAGGTTTGTTGTACATGGCCTTTATCATGTTGAAATATGTTCCCTCTTTGCCCACTTTCTGGAGAGTTTTTACCATAACTGAATGTTGAATTTTGTTGAAAGATTTTTCTGCATATTTTGAGATAATCACATGGTTTTTAATTCTTCAGTTTGTTAATATATGTATCACACTAATTGATTTGCTGATATTGAAAAACTTGTATAACTGGGCTAAATCCCACTTGATCATGGTGTGAGATCCTTTTAATGTACTGTTAGATTTGGATTGGTAGTATTTTGTTGAGGTCTTTTGCATCTTTGTTCATCAGTGATCCTCGCCTGTAATTTTTTGTAGTATCTTGGTCTGATGTTGGAATCAAGGTAATGGTGGCCTCATAGAATGAATTTGGTAGTTTTTCTTCCTCTGCATTTTTTTGGGAACAGTTTCAAAAGGACAAGTATTAAGTCTTCTCTGATTTTTGTATGTCAATTTTTATCCTACAACTTTACCGACTTTGTTTATTAAGTCAAACAATTTTTAAACAAAAATTTTTGTTTGAGTCTTTAGTGTTTTCTACATATATGTCCATGTAATCTGCAAAATGGTATAATTTTACTTCTTTCTTCCAATCTGAATGCCTTATTTCTTTTATTTCTCTAATTGCTCTGGCTTGGACTTCCACAACTGTGTTAAATAGAAGTGGTAAGGATGGGCATCTTTGTCTTGTACCAGTTCTTAGAAGAAAAACTTTCTGTTTCCCCCCACTGATTGTTACCTATAGGCTTTTAATATAAGGTCTTTAAGGTCAATTCCATCTACACCTATTTTTTGAGAGTTTTTATCATGATTAGACATTTAATTCTGTCAAATGCTTTTTCTATATCTACTGAGAAGATCATGTAGCCTTTATGCTTCATTCCATTGATGAGATGAATCACATTGATTGATTTGTTTATGTTGAACCATCCTTGTGACCTGGGGATAAGTCCCACTTGGTTATAGCCTATTATCCTTTAAATGTGCTGTGGAAATTTGATTTACTAATATTTCACTGAAGATATTTGATTCTCTGCTTATTAGAGATATTGGCCTATTGTTTTATTTTCTTATGGTGTCTTTGTTTTACTTTGAAATCAAGATGATTTTGGCCTCATCAAATGAATTCAGACATTTGGCCATTTCTGCTTTTGAAGAGTTCAAGAAGAATTGGTATTAACTCTTGTGTATGTTTGGTGGAATGCACCAATGAAGCCATCTGGCCCTGGTATTTTCTTTGTGGGGAAGTTTATGATTACTGCTTCAATTACTTATTTTATTAGGTCTCTTTATGCTTCTATATTTTTCTTGAAACTTTTCTAGCAATGTATCTACTTTTTGCTATCAATTTTTCAGCATTTAATCATTAATAATAATCCTTTGGATCCTTTTTATTTCTGAAGCTTTTATTATAATCTCTTCTTTTTCATTTCTGATTTCATTTAAGTCATCTTCCTTTTTTCTCAGTAGTCCATCAAAGGTTTTTCTGATTTTGTTTATCTTTACTTTAAAAAATTTCTTAGCTTTGTTGATTTTTTCCGTCATTTTTCTATATTTGGTATATTTCCCCTCTAATATTTTAGCCAACTTAGAAAGCAGTTTTTATCTTTTTCTGGGTTGTTGTTTTTTGTTTTTGTTTTGTTTTAGTTCCTTGAAGTGTAAAATTAGATTGTTTGAGATCTTTCTTATTTTCTTCTTATGTAGACATTTATAACTACTTATAGAAATCTATCAGAGAAGGCAATGGCACCCCACTCCAGTACTCTTGCCTGGAAAATCCCATGGATGGAGGAGCCTGATAGGCTGCAGTCCATGGGGTCGCAAAGAGTTGGGCACGACTGAGCGACTTCACTTTCATTTTTCACTTTCATGCATTGGAGAAGGAAATGGCAACCCACTCCAGTTTTCTTGCCTGGAGAATCCCAGGGACAGAGGAGCCTGGTGGGCTGCTGTCCATAGGGTCGCACAGAGTCTGACACGACTGAAGCGACTTAGCAGCAGCATAGAAATCTATTGGTGGTTAATTTTTAACTTTATTGTAAGACTGATAACTGGTCATATAGTCACAAAGTTATACTTCAATTAGCTTACTACTCATTAGTCAGCTGATAAATGCTTTGAAGATTGGTTCTAGACATCACTCCACCGGGGAAAAATTGATCTCAGTACTCAAACACCCAGTCTTTGAATTGACCTTTGATATTTGGACAGTATTTTATTAATAGTATATATTCCAGGCAGAAGGAGCAGAGAAAAAATTGTAAGTAAGAAGGTAGAGCAAGGTACAAAAATACAGAGAGTCATGGAGGAGGTAGGACTTAAACTGGGTCTTGAAAAAGTGTCTATGATATTTATAGGGCCAACTGGGCGCTCCTGGAAGATGATATAAAACAAATATGTCCAAAGGTGAAAATAAATATAATTTATTCGGAGAAAGGTGTGGTGTCAGACTTGCTGAGAGACAGATTGCATTCTTAAAAATAGAGATTCAATCAGATAAATTAGTTTGGGAAGGAAGGAGGCTGGCATAAATTTTGGAGGCTCTAGAAATTAAGCAGGATTGTTCACAAGTGACAAGGAAAAAATAAACAATTTAAGGTTGAGGGAAAAGGTACTAATTCTGCTCATGAGCAGAGCAGTGTCTGATTTTTTTTTTTTTTTCCCCTAAACTCACTGACATTTTGAACTTGAACCAAGTGGTTTTACATCCGCAGTTTCCTTATCTGAAAAATGGTGACAATAGTACTTACATTTCAATATTGTTAGAAGGATCAAGTGAAATAAGAAATGTAGAATGTTCCAATAATGATGACAATTAGAAAACAAAAGGATTTAAATTCTTATCTCAGGTAAAAGAAAAGATTTTATTCTGTTCAGAAAAGAAGTTTCTCCCACTAACAGTTGAGAATTCAAGTGCATGGTGCAGCTTTGAGGCCCACTCCCAAGACTGGAGTCACCAAGTTTCTTTTGCAAAAGTGTTCATCATTCTCAAACTTTAGCTCATACCTTCCAAGTGAGAAGTGAAGGAGCCAATGTGACCAACCAGAATCTGAAGAAATTATGTTAGAGCTGATAAGAGGACAGACATTGGAGATGATAAGGACAACAAAATGATTAAATGTATGGGGGGGGGGGGGGGGGACAAGATCTAAAGCCCTAAAAACATCTAAATCTTTCTTGGAACTGTGGCTCCTGAGTGAGGGCAAAAAGGATTTAGCTTGATTCAAAATCATGATGTTTTTTATAAATCAAGGTAGAGCTTTAATCCTGGGTGAAAGGCAATACCTGGAAAAAGGAACAATGCAGGTTACTGACAATATTCTATTTTCTGTTCAGTGCATGAGTTATAAAGGATATGTTGAATGTAGGAAATTTTACTGAGCTGTGTACTCACAATATATCCACTTCTCTGCATGTAAGAAATACTTCAATAAGTATTTTTAAAACCTTTTTATACTGTAGTTCAATTCAGTTCAGTCACTCAGTTGTGTCTGACTCTTTGTGACCCCATGGACTGCAGCACGCCAGGTTTCCCTGACCATCACCAATATCTGAAGCTTGCTCAAATTCATGTGCATTGAGTCGGTGATGCCATCCAACCATCTCATCCTCTGTCTTCCCTTCTCCTCCTGCCTTCAATCTTTCCCAGCATTACGGTCTTTTCCAATGAGTCAGTTCTTCGCATAAGTTAGCAAAAGTATTGGAGCTTCAGCTTCAGCATCAGTCCTTCCAGTGAATATTCAGGACTGATTTCCTGACTGGTTTTTTGATTGGTTTGATCTCCTTGCTGTCCAAGGAACTCTCAAGCGTCTTGTCCAACACCACAGTTAAAAACCATCAATTCTTTAGCACTCTGCTTTCTTTATTGTCCAACTCTCACATCCATACGTGACTACTGGAAAAACCATGGCTTTGACTGGATGGACCTTTGTTGGCAAAATAATGTCTCTGCTTTTTCATATGCTGTCTAGATTGGTCATAGCTTTTCTTCCAAGGTCAATTCAGTCACTCAGTTTTGTCCGACTCTTGTTGACTCCATGGACTGCAGCACACCAGGCTTCCCTGTCCATCACCAACTCCCGGGGCTTACTCAAACTCATGTCCATCAAGTTGGTGATGCCATCCAACCATCTCATCCTCTGTCATTCCCTTCTCCTCCTGCCTTCAATCTTTCCCAGCATCAGGGTCATTTCCAATGACCTTGTATCAGTTCTTCATATCAGGTGGCCAAAATATTGGAGCTTCAGCTTCAACATCAGTCCTTCCAATGAATATTCAGGACTGATTTCCTTTAGGATTGACTGGTTGCATCTCCTTGGAGTCCAAGGGACTCTCAAGAGTCTTCTCAAACACCACAATTCAAAGGCATCAATTCTTTGGCACTCAGCTTTCTTTAGAATCCAACTCTCACATCCATATATGACTATTGGAAAAACCATAGCTTTGACTTAAGGCAAAGTAATGTCTCTGCTTTTTAATATGCTGTCTAGGTTGGTCATAGCTTTTCTTCCAAGGAGCAAGCGTCTTCTAATTTCATGGCTGCAGTCACCATCTGCAGTGATTTTGGAGCCCAAGAAAATAAAATCTGTCACAGTTTTTGTTGTATCCCCATCTATTTTCCATGAAGTGGTGGGACCAGGTGCCATGATTTTAGTTTTTTGAATGTTGAGTTGTAAGCCAGCTTTTTCACTCTCCTCTTTTACTTTTATCAAGAGGCTTCTCAGTTCCTCTTTGTTTTCTTCCATGAGGGTGGTGTCATCTGTGTATATGAGATTATTGATATTTCTCCCAGTAATCTTGATTCCAGCTTGTGCTTCATCCAGCCCAGCATTTCGCATGATATACTCTGCATAGAAGTTAAATAAGCAGGGTGACAATATATGGCCTTGACGTACTCCTTTCCCGATTTGGAACCAATCCATTGTTCCATGTCTGGTTCTAACTGTTGCTTCTTGACCTGCTTACAGATTTCTCAGAAGGCAGGTAATGTGTTTAGTATTCTCATCTCTGTGAGAATTTTCCACAGTTTGTTGTGACCCACAGTCAAAGTCTTTGGCGTAGTCAATAAAGCAGAAGTAGATGTTTTTCTGGAACTCTCTTGCTTTTTCTGTGATCCATTACATGTTGGTAGTTTGATCACTGGTTCCTCTGCCTTTTCTAAATCCAGCTTGAACATCTGGAAATTATCAGTTTATGTACTGTTGAAGCCTCCTTTGGAGAATTTTGAGAATTACTTTGCTAGCATGTGAGTTGAGTGCAATTGTGTGGCAGTTTGAACATTTTGGCATTGCCTTTCTTTGGGTTTGGAATGAAAACTGACCATTTCTAGTCCTGTGGCCACTGCTGAATTTTTCAAACTTGCTGGAATATTGAGTGCAACACTAACAGCATCATCTTTGGGGATTTGTTATAGCTCAGCTGGAATTTCATCACTTCCACTAGCTTTGTTCATAGTGATGCTTCCTAAGACTCACTTGACTTCGCACTCCAGGATGTCTGGCTCTAGGTGAGTGATCACACAATCATGGTTATCTAGGTCATTAAGATCTTTTTTGTTTAGTTCTTCTGTGTATTCTTGCCACCTCTTCTTAATATCTTCTGCTTCTGTTAGGTGCATACTGTTTATGTCCTTTATAGTGCCCATCTTTGTATGAAATTTTTATACTGTAATCACAGGTAAAAGGGTCTACAGGTCAATCCTGTGCATAGATTTTACTGAGCCTTTGCTGTAGAAACAAAGATCAGGTTTTTCTGGAATAAAAAAAGAATCCATCTTGAATCCATTAGAGAATAGTAGGAAAATTAAGGACATCATGTAATATTGGGCTTCCCTGGTGGCTCAGATGATGATGATGGTAAAGAATCTGTCTGCAATGTGGGAGACCTGGGTTCAGTCCCTGGGTTGTGAATATCCTCTGGAGGAGGGCATGGCAACCCAGTCCAGTATTCTTGCCTGGAGAATCCCCATGGGCAGAGGAGGCTGGCAGGCTACAGTCCATGGGGTCACAGAAAGCTGGACACTACTGAGCGACTAAGCACATGTAATGTTGGATAACTGGATCTTTAATGAAATTATAGCTACTTATTATTTGCAAAGAAAGGAAAATAACAATTTATTGGCTCCCATTAAAACTGCAGAGTCAAAAGACCCCGGAGCTCACCTCCTCCCACAAATACATCAAAAATACATGTGAAACAATTCTGAGCTGAAATTGAAATCTGGAAATGAAAGAAAGATCTCCATGTAACTGGGTAGGATGAAAGGAAAAAAAAAAAAAGGACAACACCTGTGCCTCAGGGAGGGCGCTGTGAAAGAGGAATGGTTACCACACCCTGGGAAACCCCCTTATTTGCTGGGAAATTAGCCAGGACAGAAAGGGAGCTTCAGAAGGTCAGGAGGGAGAGATCTATAACAGGTTTGTGGCAGGCAGAATGGAAAGAGACTGCACAGATGGTTTGTCCAACTACCCTCAACTCCTCAGTCTAAGACACACACCCACTGGTGCAGGCACATGCTGGGTACTGAAACTCAGGCTTTAAAGGACAAGACCAGGGAAAGGACTCGGATTGGCAGCTGCATGGAAACAGCCTGAAGAGGCTTGGGTGTGGTACAGCAGAGAAGTAAAGCACCATTGTTAAAGGGCATTCAAAGAAGGGGCGGGGCCTGCCATAACAGCCTGTGCTGTCTCAGCCCCACAGCACTGCCTCTGCAAGTTCTGGAGGCATAGTTGCTGACACATAGGTAGGGTTGAAATCAGAGCAACGCCCCATGGCTGTGAAATCCATGGATTTACACCACTGCAGCCAACCTTGTAAATTCAGCACCTGCAGGACAACCAAGTGGACATTGGGTGCCCCCACAGCTGGGATGAGTCTGACTTTGTGGGCTTTGTGGGCATATGCCCATGCAGGCTAGGCTGGGCCAGGGTCTAGGCTGCCTCCATAGCTCCCATGGTAGGTCCCGGAGTGTAACTACAGTGGTTCTGGTACCTGATTTTGGTGGATCTGCACTGGTGGCTTTGTGAAAACACCACCTGAGATCACCAGGGCTGATTTCCAGCATACCAATGGTTGAAGCAGGGCCAAGGGCAGTGCCAACAGCAGTGTATTTTGTGAACCCCATAGTGCATGCCAGGCAATACAACAGAGCACATGCCCCAGTAGACCACTCCAGTGGAGGAATGCTCAGTGGTTCCTCTCTCAGTGGAAGTGCTCCAGTCCCATCCACCTCACACTGCAGCTCAGAAATGGATCTGGGGGTTTCCATTCCAACCACTAGGGAGCAGACCCTGCCCCTACAGGTGTATGACAACCACAGAAAAAAGGAAAGCCCCATTCAACATCCATGCAGGCTCTGGTAACTGAACACCAGTCACACCTCCTATCAAGGGGATAATGGCCAGCATACACTGAGAAAAGAGGCAGCATGCATCCATACTAAAAATAATCCTCACACCAAACATATTAAACCCATGCAGGCTATACAGAGATGATCTCACATAAGGATATCTCACCAAGAACACAGTAGTTGCTTCTCCTAAACTCATAGAGTAAGAAAACTAAAAGTAAAATGAGAAGCACAGGACCCACTCCAAATCTTTTAATTTTCAAGAGAAGTCCCCTAAAAGAACAATAAAACAGATCACTTTGGTCTATTAGATAACAAATTCAAAAAATAGGTGATGAAAATATTAAAGGATTTAAGAAAGGTTATTGATAAAAATACAAATTAAAAGAAACTAGAAACTAAAGGGAGGAGCAAGAAAAATGAGAACACATTTGCCAAGGTGAAAGCTGAGCTAAAGGCAATGAATAACAGATTGAATAATGCAGAAAAGCAAATGATCTCAAAGACAGAATAATAGAAATCCCCTAATCAGAACAGCAGACAGAAATTCAAATTAAAAACAAACAACAAAGAAAGAAGCAATCTGAGAGACATATGGGATAGTATAAAGTGTGCCAATCAATGCCTAATAGGGATTCCAGAAGAAGAAGAAAGAGAAAAGGGGATTAAAAATGTATAGCAAGTAATTAAGACTGAAAATTTCCCAAACCTAAAAAGGAAAGAGGTATCCAAGTACAGGAACCACAGATGGTCGCAAACAAGGTGAATCCAAACAAACCTACACCAAGATGTATTATAATTAAAATGGCAAAAGCTAAAGATAAAGAGAGGACTCTAAAGACAGCAAGAGAAAATCAAAAAGTTAATTGCAAGGGAACCAAAGAAATGTTGCAGTCTGGAAGAAAGTGATGGAACAGTCAAAGTCGTAAAAGGGGAAAAATCTAGCATACTCTACCCAAGAAGATTATCATTTAGAATAGTAGGAGAGATAAACTCTCGGGAAAGCAAAAGATAAAAGAATGTAGAAATACTAAATCAATCCTAAAGGAAATATGGAGAAGTCTTTAAATATAAAAGAAATAAGAATCTAAAGAAAAAAGAAAATCACAATTGGAAAGTAAATCACTTAAATAACCCAGTATCCAGTTAAAAAATTTTTTTTGTGAATAATAACCACAATAATAACCACAATGAAAGGATAAACATGAAGATGTAAAAGAAGACAGAAAAATCTAAAATGAGGGAAGGAGGGTAAGAAAATGTAGGGTTAATTTTAAGAATATGTTTATGTTTAAGAATATGTTTAAGAATAACACAATAATAGTGGGAGACTTTAATACCCCACTCACACTTATGGATAGATCAACTAAACAGAAAATTAACAAGGAAAAAAAAAAAACATGTATCTATAAAGCTCACTAAAGCAAAGCACAGTAAAATGAGGTATGGCAATAAAAAAAAAAAAAATCACCACTGAAATCCCATATTGAGCAGGTGATATGCAGGGCAATTTCACATACTTTGTCTTATTTAATCCTAATGGTAGCCCTGTGATAGACATTAAAAAAAAAAAATGAAAATAAGAGAGGAGAAACTCTATGGGTACCATTTCCTGAACTTGTACTTTCAGCTTGAGGACCCAGTGTGGGAGGAATAGGGCATGGAATTGTTGCAAAGAACCCTTAAATCCTTAGACATGTTGTGCATTTTCTGAGAATGGAAATAAGCATGGTTTTCCACTTCTAGACATACTATTGGATTTATTGTTGATGCAACCAATAAAGTGTGAGCTCATCTAAAAAAAAAAAAATCCCTTATTAGATATATGATTTATAATATTTGTGCCTAAAATATGTAGATACCATCCATGGTCAATCCTAAAATAGTCTGCTTTTCTTAGCTTCATAATGTCAACAATTTAGGATAAGCAGTACATTAGGTTCTAATATAAAGCTAGTCACAAAATGTTTCTGTGGTTACGGTCAAACAATAACCATAGTTGTGGTTTGAGCAAACTGAAGTAATCTTTTTTGGACAATAATGATTTGCTGAATGGATGAATGAAATGAATGAAGCAAGACAATCAAAGATCATTCAACTTAAATTATTTAACGGTATGTAAGGAATTAGGTTTCCAAGACATAGTGACTTATATTACTCATACTACATTCATGCTGAGCAAATATCACCTGGATTCATGTTGCTATTCTAAAACTAATTCTCTTTATTAGAAAACATAAGTAAAACTAAGACTGTTCTATTCAAAAATTGAGATTCACCTTGGAAAAAAAAAAAAAAAAAGAATATGTTTGAGCCTCCATGATTTTTAGTCTAAAGCAAGTATATATAGGAGGGGGTTAACATATTTGAAAAACAAGCTAACCACAAATCAAAATAAGCAACAGACTTACAAAAACCAAAACGGGGAAACACAAGCATAACATGAATGAAAATTGTCAAACCACCAAACGAAAAAAAAAAAAAAAGAAAGAAAGAAAATGAATGGATCAAGTAAGAAATACAAATATCAACTGGAAAACAAGGTTTGAAAAGTGAAAAGTGGTGAAAATGTTAGTTGCTCAGTCGTATCTAACTCTGAGACCCCAGAGACTGTAGCCTGCCAGGATCCTCTGTCCATGTAATTCTCCAGGTAAGAATACTGGAGTCGATATACTCAAATCAGACAAACTAGAGTTTAAGACAAAGACTATAAAGAGAGATGAAGGACATTATATACTGATGAAAGGATCAATATCCTTGTCAATATTATGCATCCAGTATAGAGCACCTAGCTTCCCAGGTGGCAGAGTAGGAAAGAACCCTCCTGCCAATGCAGAAGCTGCAGGAGATGTAGGTTCGATCCCTGGGTCAGAAAGAGTCCCTGGAGGAGGGCATGGCAATCCACTCCAGTATTTTTGCCTGGCGAATCCCAAGAACAGAGGAGCCTGGTGGGATACAGTCCATAGTGTCACAAAGAGTCGGACATGACCGAAGCAACTTAACACACATTGGAGCACCTAAATATATAAAATAAATACTAATAGACATAAAAGAAGAAATTGACAGGAATACAATAATAGTGTGAGACTTAAACACTCTGCTCACAGATCTTCTAGTTAGAAAATCAACAAGGCAACAGAGATCCTAAATGATATAATAGAACAGTTAGACTTAATTGATACATTCAACATAATACCCTCCCCAAAAAAACAGAATACACATTCTTTTCAAGTATACATGGTTCAGTCTCTGGGGCTGACCACATACCAGGGAACAGGGGACAAAATAAGCCTCAACAAATTTAAGAGTATAGAAATTATGTCAAGTGTCTTTTCTGACCACAGTGGCATACAACTAGAAGTCATTCACAGAAAATAAAATGGGAAAAAAGCAACTACATGAAAACTAAAAAACATACTACTAAATACCAATATATCAATGATTTAATTCTCAATTTAAAAATATCTTGAGACAAATGACAATGATATCACAACCATATAAACTCTATGAGATGCAGCAAAATCAGTTCTTAGAGGGAAGATCATAGCAATACAAGCCTTCTTTAAGAAACAAGTAAAATCTTGCTTAAACAACCTAACCCACCACCTAAAAGAATTAGAAAATAAAGCACAAACAAAACCCAAAGTCAGCAGAAGAAAAGAAATAATAAAGATCAGAGATAAAATAAATAAAACAGAGATTAAAACATAATAGGAAAAAAAAATCAATAAAACCAAGAGTTGGTTCTTTGAAAGGGTAAACAAAATTGACAAACCTCTGGCCAGGCTCACCAAGAAAAGAGAAAGGACCCAAATAAACAATGTAAGAAGTGAGGAAGAAGAAATAACAACTGTTAACACGGAAGTGCAAAAAACCATCAGAAAATACTATGAATGATTTTATGCCAACAAGTTCAACAACCTAGAAGAAATGAACACGTTTCTAAAAACATACAGCTCACCAAAATTGAATCAAGAATGAAAATGAAAGTGTTAGCTCCTCAGTCATGTCTGACTCTTTGCAACCCCATGGACTGTAGCCTGCCAGGCAACTCTGTCCACAGAATTCTCCAGGCAAGCATACTGGAGTAGGTTGCCATTTCCAACTCCAGGGGATTTTCCCAACCCAGGGATTGAACCTGGGTCTCCCGCATTGTGGGCAGATTCTTTACCATCTAAGCCACCGGAGAAGAATAAATAGATAATTCAAACAGACCAATCACTAGAAATGAAATAGAACATGTTTAAACAAACAAAAACCTCCCTACAAGCAAAAGTCCAGGACCTGATGGCTTCACAGGCAGTTCTACCAAACATACAAAGAAGAACATACACTGATACTACCAAAACTCTTCCAAAAGGCTAAAGAGGAGGAAACACTGCTGAAGACATTCTATGAAGGTTCCATCAACCTGATACCAAAACCAAAGACACTACCTAAAAAGAACATTACAGATCAATATATTTGATGAATATAGATGCAAAAATTCTCAACAAAATGTTAGCAAACATAAAACATCAACACATCAAAAAAGATTATACACCACAACCAATTTGGATTCATAAGGATGGTTCAACAAAGGCAAGTCAATCAATGCAAAACACATCAGCAGAAGATCAACCCATATGATCATGTCAGTAGATGCAAAAAAAGTATTTGATAAAGTTCAACGTTCATTCATGATAAAAACTCTTATCAAAGTGGGATTAGAGGAAGTATATCTCAATGTAATAAAAGCTATTTATGACAAAGTCACAGTAAATATAATACTCAAAAGTGAAAAGCAGTAAGTCTTCCTACTAAAATCTGGAACAAGACAAGGATGCCCATTCTCACTGTTTCTTCTGCTATACAGCAGAAATTAACACGGCATTGTAAATCAACTGTACTTCAATAAAATATTTTTAAAAAGAACAATTTATTAAATGGTATGTATTATGGATCCATCTTTATTCACCTAACTCTGTGTTTTCGCTGAGGACCTGTGGAATCATAGACTCTCAGTTTGAAGAACCTTAATGTCCTTCTAATTATTCATTCCTCGTGACATGTAAATTTCCTCTACAGCAATCCTATTCTAATTCTCTTTGAATGCCTCCAATGATGATTCATTACTATCCTGTTCCAAGGCTGCTACAGTCTATTTTCCTGTAAGCCATATTTGAAATAATAAGCACTGATCTTTGAATAAAAAGCTAGAGTTCTTATTTTGATGATGTCACTTATTCTGCCTTTGTGAGTTGTGGCAAAACACTTCCCTCTGAACTTGCTGGACCATCTGTAAAATGAGAATGATAATTTCAGTTCATAGGGAAGTTTTAAAAAATTAAATCAGATTCAGGCAGAAGTTCTGAAATGTCTGCTATCTACCAGATTTTCAGTAAGTAAGGAATCTTACCCATTCTGATCAGTCTCCTCTGGATACATTCCAGTGGGAAGTGTTAACCACGGGAGCCTGAATGCTTCTCAAAACAAAATACGGCATGTTTTCCCCCTAATTCCCAAAGTAAACTTTCAGATAAGAAAGAAGCTTTTAATTTTAATGAAGTTCAATTATTTTTTTCTTTTATGGAACAAGTGTTTAGTGTTACATCTAAAAAGTCATTGCCATCTAGTGTCATCTAGGTATTTTACTTTGTTGTTTTCTAGGAGTTTTATAGTTGTGAGCTTTACATTCGGATTTGTAATTTATTTTCAGTTAACTTGTGAAAAGTGTAGGATTGGTGACCAGGTTCATTTTTATATGTGGATAATCCAGTTGCTCACACATGCCTTCTGCAAAAGATTATCCTTTTTCCACTGAATAGCATTTGCTCCTTTGTCAAGGAACAGTTGACTATTGATGTGACTCTTTTTCTGGAGTTTCTATTATTTTCTCATGATCTATTTGTATATTCTTTCACCAATACCACATGTTCTGATTAGGCAACTTTATAGTAAGTCTTGAAGACAAGGGGGTGTCCATCCTCCAAATTTGTTCTCCTTTTATAATGTGTTTGCTACTCCAGGTCTTTGACCTTTCTATATAAACTTTAGAATCAGTTTGTGGATTTTGTTTTACAGATTTAAAGAAAATTTGAGTGGAGAATACAGTTCCATATACTCATTCACTACCCCCCATATTCTCATATGATTAACAACTTGCATGTTATAATTGATGCGTCAGTATTGATATGTTATTACTAACTACATACTTTACATTAGTCTTGATACTTTCTGTTGTACATTCCAAGGACCTTTTATCTTTCCATAATTTTTAGAATCAATTTTCAATTTGTCAAAACATTTAAATAACCCACTGGAATTTTGTTTTCAGTTCAGTTCAGTTCTGCCACTCAGTCATGTCTGACTCTTTTTGACCCCATGGACCGCAGCACAACAGGCTTCCCTGTCCATCATCAACTCCTGGAGCTTACTCAAACTCATGTCCATCAAGTCGGTGATGCCATCCAACCATCTCATCCTCTGTTGTCCGCTACTCCTCCTGCCTTCAATCTTTCCCAGCATTAGGGTCTTTTCCAGTGAGTCAGTTCTTCGCATCAGGTGACCAAAGTATTAGAGTTTCAGCTTCAGCATCAGTCCCTCCAATGAATATTCAGGACAGATTTCCTGTAAAATGGACAGGGTGGATCTCTTTGCAGTCCAAGGGACTCTCAAGAGTCTTCTCCAACACCACAGTTCAAAAGCATCAATTTTGTTTAGGAATTCATTAAATTATATACACATTTTTTCATTTATGTATAGATTTGGGAAGAATTGACACCTTAATGATATTTTCTTCCTATCGATGTCCATAGAATATCTCTCCATTCCTTGTCTTTCCTTTGGTTTCTTTCATCACGGTTTTGTAGTTTTCCTCTTGTTGTTAATATACAACTAAGTGTATCATCATTCTTTTGTTCTTGTTTCTGTTTTGGTGCTTATGTAAATGATATTGAGTTTTTAATTTCAAACTCCAATTGTTCACTACAGGTAATTAAGTAGGAAATTAAATTTTCTATATTAATCATTTTTTACTTCATACTATTATAATACAATTCAAAAATGTTAGATGTATATCTAACCTGGACATTTTTATAATGTTAAGCTTTCCAGTTCACAACATGAGATATTTCCATTTATTTGTGTCTTCTTTAATTTTGTTCAACAATGCAGTATGTCCCCTATATACTAAAGAATTCCATTTTGAGAGCACATTCATAAGTCTAATTTTGTTCATAAGTCCAATTAAGTTAGCCTAGGTACCCAACTATCACAATCAGCTATATATTACCATACTGTTACAGGTTTATAATAATCTTCATACAATACATAAAAAACACAAAAATAAAGAAAACATTTTAAATCTTATAGTACCTTGAAAAGTACAGTGGTATATTACAACATCTGGCTTGCAGGGGATGGCATCAGATGAACTGACAAGTAACAACAGTTATTGACTAGAGGAGGAGCAAGTGGAGGTGGGAAATGGTAGAGCTGAAGGATCATCAGCAATAGGAGACAGAGGGCAAACTGCAGTTTCACTCATGCCCAACACTGGAACCCCCACGTTCACATCTTTGAAAGTTTGCAACTTGAAGCTTTGTATGTAGGGGGTTTTCTGTAGTTTATACTTTTCAATGTATAAGTCTTTTGTCTTCTTGGTTAAGTTTTTTCCTAAGTATTTTGTTGTTTTGATGCTGAGCTAAAACTGTCTCTGCCAATGTCATATATAAAACCCAATCATATTCATTACTGCCTTCTATTTATTGCTATTGATTTTTATTTATTTTCTGTTTTTCACCCTTTTACACTCTTCTCTGATTTTAATTGAGTATTTTGGATAATTACATTTTCTCTTCTGTCTTAGCATGTCCATTCTTTATCTTTTTTTCAATTTTTTTTTTTATTTTTAAACTTTACAATATTGTATTGGTTTTGCCAAATATCGAAATGAATCCGCCACAGGTATACATGTGTTCCCCATTCTGAACCCTCCTCCCTCCTCCCTCCCCATACCATCCCTCTGGGTCGTCCCAGTGCACCAGCCCCAAGCATCCAGTATCGTGCATTGAACCTGGACTGGCGACTCGTTTCATACATGATATTATACATGTTTCAATGCCATTCTCCCAAATCTTCCCACCCTCTCCCTCTCCCACAGAGTCCATAAGACTGATCTATACATCAGTGTCTCTTTTGCTGTCTCATGTACAGGGTTATTGTTACCATCTTTCTAAATTCCATATACATGCATTAGTATACTGTGTTGGTGTTTTTCTTTCTGGCTTACTTCACTCTGTATAATAGGCTCCAGTTTCATCCACCTCATTAGAACTGATTCAAATGTATTTTTTTTAATGGCTGAGTAAATACTCCATTGTGTATATGTACCATAGCTTTCTTATCCATTCATCTGCTGATGGACATCTAGATTGCTTCCATGTTCTGGCTATTATAAACAGTGCTGCGATGAACATTGGGGTACACGTGTCTCTTTCCCTTCTGGCTTCCTCAGTGTGTATGCCCAGCAGTGGGATTGCTGGATCATAAGGCAGTTCTATTTCTAGTTTTTTAAGGAATCTCCACACTGTTCTCCATAGTGGCTGTACTAGTTTGCATTCCCACCAACAGTGTAAGAGGGTTCCCTTTTCTCCACACCCTCTCCAGCATTTATTGCTTGTAGACTTGTGGATAGCAGCCATTCTGACTGGCGTGAAATGGTACCTCATAGTGGTTTTGATTTGCATTTCTCTGATAATGAGTGATGTTGAGCATCTTTTCATGTGTTTGTTAGCCATCTGTATGTCTTCTTTGGAGAAATGTCTATTTAGTTCTTTGGCCCATTTTTTGATTGGGTCATTTATTTTCCTGGAGTTGAGCTGTAGGAGTTGCTTGTATATTTTTGAGATTAGTTGTTTGTCAGTTGCTTCATTTGCTATTATTTTCTCCCATTCTGAAGGCTGTCTTTTCACCTTGCTAATACTTTCCTTTGTTGTGCAGAAGCTTTTAAATTTAATTAGGTCCAATTTGTTTATTTTTGCTTTTATTTCCAATATTCTGGGAGGTGGGTCATAGAGGATCCTGCTGTGATGTATGTCGGAGAGTGTTTTGCCTATGTTCTCCTCTAGGAGTTTTATAGTTTCTGGTCTTACGTTTAGATCTTTAATCCATTTTGAGTTTATTTTTCATTCTTTATCTTTTTTTAAAACATACGTGATTGCCCTACAGTTCATAGTATACATTTCCAACTGATTAAAACATACATTCAAATATCATTTAATTGCTTGGTTGGTACTTCAAGTACCTTGTAACAGCATTTTCCTAATTCTTTCCTTCCATCCTTTCCAACATTGCATCATTCATATCACTTATCTGTAAGCTATAATAAATAAATCATTACTATTTTTATTTTGAACAAACTCTTAGACCAATTAAGAATTAGAAAATAAGAGATTTAATAACCCTAATTTGCTTTTTCTCTAATCTCCTTTCTTTCCTTAGATCTGTGTTTCTGACCTATATATTTTCCTACTTTCTGAAGAACTTTAACTTTTCTCGTAAGGCAGGTCTACTAGCAACAAATTCCCTCAAATTTTGTTTGAAAAATTTTAGTATTCCTTAACTGCTACATGGAACCAAGAACGGCACATGGGTAATTTTGTCGTTGAAGCTATCTATGTGAAGAGGCTAATGTGATGGCAGGTATATTGTAAGAGACAAGAAATGTCAGGTGCTGTTGTTTTTCTGATTGTTCCTTAGGCTCAGTTCCAATCATTCGATGAGAAGGTGATTGAAAAACACAAACTCAAGCATCTGTGGCGCTCTCTGACAAGCAATGAAACTATAAACTTTAGAGCACCCTTGGCCTCAAAGAATGAGGTTCTCTAGCAAAACCAAAACCAAAACCAAAACCAAAAAACACGCTTCTAGCCTGGCCTTTTCCGAGACCCAAGCAAGTTCTCCCGGGAGTCTCACGCTAGACATCTAGTGAGCAGCAGTCAGGCTGAGGAGTAGAGGGAAGGAGCAGAGCCTGTAGGGGCCAGTTTAGGGGGATGTCGAGGAGCAAGAGGAGGACCCTAAGGAAGGACGGGTCTGGAGGCTGACCCTGGGGGCCAGGCGGGGCAGGGGAGGTGCGCAGTGGAACAGGGGGCCAGGAAGGGGGCGGCAACGGTGCGGGGCAGGGAAGGCTGGCGGTGTTGAGAACAAAGAGGAAGAGACCCTCTGGTTCTCTGGTGTTTTGGACTGCGAAAGAGGGGCCAGACTTCGCAGCCAAGCTGGAGGTATTGGGCTCCCTGGCGGAGCCCGGACCGCAGCATTCTGGACCGCGCCCCGTCCCGGGTGCTCCTGATGGGGGCAGCCGCCTTTCTTTTCGTTGTTCATCTCAAAAGGCGGCGTGGAAAGAACTACCCGCCAGGGCCCCCAGGACTGCCCTTCTTAGGCAACTTCTTCCATCTGGACTTGAAGCAGTTACACCTGTCGCTTCAGCAGGTAGGAGCGGGCAGAGGTGCCCGGACACGTCCTGACCCTGGCCTGCAGGACAAGGGCCATTCCAGGTACCCAGGGCGGGAGGATGGGAATGCTGAGGCTAAAGCAGGCATCGGCTTTGAGCTTCTCACTTCTCCCCAGCAGCTGGCATGATTACATCTATGTTTTCTAGGAATGAAATATTAACTGTTTACTATTTAAGTGTGTGTCTTGTTACATATTATTGGGACATGCTATTTGTAATATGATCACCTGATCCCTGGTGAGGGGTCAGGGGAATGCTGTTCTTTCCCTCTGAGAGGCAGTTTCCCATGTGTAAAATGGTAATGTGTTAGTAGTTCAGTCGTGTCCGACTGTTTGCAACCCCCTGGACTGGGCCTGTCAGGCTCCTCTGTCCATGTAATTCTCCAGGCAAGAATACTGGAATGGATAGATCTCCAAGGGATATTCCCTATCCAGGTATTGAACTCAGGTCTCCTGCACTGCCTGTGGATTCTTTACCGGTGGATTCTTTACCAGCTGAGCCACCTACCTAAATCCTCACCACTTTTCAACTGAATTGCACCCATCCCTACAAGGACTGAGCCCTTCATTTTTCAACTCCCTGACCTGCAATCTCCTCTCGCTAATCATTTAAAATTATCATTTGCCTGCTTAGATGTTAGTAGTGTTTTCACTTGCTTCTCACACTTTTTCCTTAAGAGCCACCTAAAAATCTTGTTGTAGGCTTTTTCCTCTGCTTTATAATCATCTCCCTTCAGGGCTCCCTAACTGTGACCACTTTCCTTCCTTTCCCCACATTTTCTTAACTTTCTCTGCCATAGCCATATGGTTTATTATAAGAACATTTATGTGAAGAAGAAAACATTTTTGGACTAAGGTAGAAAAGTAATAAGTATGATGGATAAATGTATTTGTGAGGATATACAGTCATATAAAAAAGGTTGAGATTTATTTCTGTCTCACAAATAAGTTGAGATGTAGGCAGGGAAGACCAGGATAGGAAGGCTACTTTGTTCCACAAGGTCATCCAAAACTTCAGTGCTCCGTCTTGTTGTTCTGCTCCTGCAGCACTGTCACATATGGGTTCTGGACCAGAAAGAGGAGTGGAAAGTGGAGAGGAGTACCTTTCCTTTAAGGACACGACCTAGAAGATGTACGCATCACCACTACTCATGTTCCACTGGCGCCCCAGAAATGTGGTTTTTGATGGGAAGTGGGAAGTCATGTGGCCAGTTAACACTTATGTAGTCCTTCACTTAGAAGAAGAGAGAGAATATCTCCATGCTTTCACTTAAAGGTAAGACCTACAGAGTGAGTTAGAAAGAGCCCAACTTTATGCTCATCAGCTATGCACTAAATCTCTGTGTCTCCTTTTCTGAAAACCGTGACTACATTGTAGGGTTGTTATAAGAACCAAATAAACCAATCAGTTTACTGATGCACACAACTGATGCTTATATCTTTCTCTAATACCCTCCCCCTTTCTTGAAAACTTTATAGTAACAAACTCAAGGAAAGCCGTTTGTTGGTTATATACCAGGCATCACTTGTCTAGCCTGACTGCTTCGTGGGCTCCATCAGTCTACTCTCTGGCAACTTCCTTCCATTCCTTTGTCCAGGTCTAATCAGAGTCCTTTTGCTAAAATACATTCCCAAGTATATCAATAACAATAAATAATTTTATTATTAGTTTTAGTATTATAGTTACTTATCACCACAGTTTTAAAGATGAGAACTAGTAATAGCCCTCATATTATGCATTTGAAAACTGAAACACAAGTAAGTTAAATAACTTGACCAAAAATCACACATAAAATAACAAGTAGAATCTGCCTGAGAGAAAAGAATTTGTATGACTTCAAAATCCAAGTTCTTAAGCACTCACTGTTGTTACCTCTTGTATTCAATTTTCCAACTGCAAACAAAACAAGATCTGAAATATTTCACTCGACATTAAGATATCCTTGGTCCAGCTCACATTACCTGCCAGACTTCAGCCTTGTCCCTCATCTCTCTACACAAATGACTGGTAATTTTTCCAAGAACCTATCCTAGCCCCTGGAGTTCCTTATGTGCTTCTTATATAACCCCTATCAAATAATTTATTGCACAGAATGGCAATAATGAGAACTGACTACCTATTGATATGTTCCATTACACTGCAAGTAATTTAAACATTAAATTAATTTCATTAATTTAACCTGTACCCCCAGGGCTTGGCCTTGACCAACCACAAGGTTAGTTCTTATTAATGAATCTTCACTGCAGTCAGACAGGAGAGCTCACTTGTTCCCAAAGGCCCACATTTTCCTATCAGTGCATTTGTGTATGCCATTCACAGAGCATAAATATCTTTGTCTTTACAATAGGTGTCCTTTCACTGGCTCAAATACCACCTTCTCTTAGAAGCTTTCTCCCATATCTGGAGTGGAAATTGATTTCTTCTTTCGATATCTCCATTTCCCTTTCTATCAGCACTGGAACATATATCATCTTCCACTGTGCATTAATTTTTTTCTGTAGTGTTCTTTTACCAAGAGACTCTGATGCTTTAGGAAAACACCATAGCACATTGATCTGTGTATTGTCTCCACATGTAACATAGCAATGTCAGATGGTGCCTGGCAACTCGGAAGCATTTTGTAAAAACCTGTTGGATTGAATTTGAATTTGATTTCCACAGACTGTTCTCAGAAACCTGGCATAAACCCAAGAAAAACTGCCTTTGAAACCTCGAGTCTTAGTGGGTGTTCATGTACTCCCGGGGATTGGTGAACCCCTGAAACTGTATTCATATGTACAGGACTTTCCTGGAGAGGAGATCCCTGACATACACTAGTTTCTCAAAGGATTCTGTGATTCAAAAAAATATGAACTACTGTTATGAGACTTTATTTTGTATGTCCTTAGGTTTCTTTATTGTGCTTCATTGGTTAGAAACACTTGTTAATTATAACAGCAATGCAAGCACATTGGGACATTTAAAAACACAATTTAGCAAGTGAGAGAATCTTACCCTCCCTTGTGCCCAAGCCTCCACCAATCCCCACCCCCCCGCCCCCTCCCCCCCACACACAGACACTGCTCAGTGAATGTTCAGAGGAACAGACCCTCTCACTACTGCTAGTGGGAGTAAGAATTGGTATACTCCCATACTCCTATCAATTCATGTTGATATTTGACAGAAAACAACAAAATTCTGTAATTATCCTTCAATTAAAAATAAAAACAAAACAAGAATTGGTATACTTTTCTTTTTTTTCCTTTTTCTCTTTTTGTACCTTTGGTCAGTTGGTTTTGGGTTTAACCAAACCAAAATGATAGAATCTCGCTCAACTTATCTCATCTCACTAACTTACCATTTCTAATTTTTTTATTCTAAACATTTATTTTGCTCTATTTTATTATTTAAGTGCTTAATCCTACATTTGATATTTTTATCCTTCATAGGATAAACTTCTTGTAACCTATTACTTTTATTTGCCTTCTTTTTAGCTCCTATGTTAATCCTTGTTTTTCTATAATCATTTCTGATTTTAAGTCTGTGTTAGCCTCTTGAAGCACCTTATTTTTAACCTCTCTTATTCTTTTAAATTATTTCTTTTTTGATGACTTGCCTGTTGTACATGGAATAATATTCTCTACCTGACAAAGTATTCTCAGATGACTGTGGCTCACACATTTATATCCATGTAAAGCAATTGGCCCAGTGACTGGCATGACACGCTTAAGAATTGGTAGACATTACCATCATCAATACCAGGGCTTCAGGACTCATTTTACCTATCCATGTTTACACAGTACCATTACAGTGTTTGATCCAGTCCCTTTGGACTGAAAATATACACAGGCAGAGAATTGGCAGAGATGAAATTCTGAAGAAATTCATTTCAGAAGGTGCTTCAAGCTGAAATCCCAGGTTGTATACCTTGTCAGTGAGGAGCCCTTTAGCTTAACCTGAGATTTTCAGTAGTTCCAAAAAAAATCCTTATTATATATTCTAAATTAATTGAGAAATCTTTTTTAAATAAAACCCTAGAAGTTCTTCCAGGTGTTCAACAAAATGAAGTAAAAAATCTGATTCCCATCCTACCCTTTCTTAGAGAAAGACATATACTTTAGAGGCAGACCAGACTAAGATAGAACCTTGGTTCTGCTCTTTCTAACAAGACAGACTTACTATGCTAGTGATGAATAAACTGGACAGTGGAAGGCTTGAATTCAGGCTTGGTCTTTAATATGGGAGCAGGGTGGTGGAATGAGACTAAATCCATGATGTTTTCTCTCATGGGGTGACACAGTCCATGGAGTTCTAGGTGACTTGGAGGAGCATCAGTGCATGGCAATTGAAGAGGTTGGGCAAACCTGGAGGAAATGAGGGCTTTATTATATCTTTCTGCCTTATTCTCAGGCTGCAGTGGTTCATGCTCACTCAATTCAAGTAGGTTGAACATATGAGTGAATGTTTATAATGAATGCACATGTCCTATAATGGAGTCTAGTTGAGAGGAGGATAAATGGAGACAGGTAGAAACATCCCCATCCTACCAAGGTGTACACACAACACTCCACACACAGACTCCTCTCTATGTACGTTCCATCAGCAACATACACCCTTCATTCCTGGACACACATACCTGTGCATACTTACCTGTGATCATTCCACTGTTTTTCAGATTGTGAAGAAATATGGGAACATGATTAGCCTGGAAATGGGTGGATTTTCTACAGTTTTTTTAAGTGGATTGCCCAAAATCAAAGAAGCCCTTGTCTACCAGGACCAAAACTTGTGAACCACCCCATACAGCGTATCCAAGAGAATATCTTTAAGAAACATGGTAAGTTTCTTGACTAATGAAAGAGGTGAATGTTTGATATTCTTGTAGTCTCTGAAATGTACTTTTGTGACTGTAATTCTCCAGTACTTCAGGGACCAGCCCCCTCATAAGTTCCTGCCCCTCAAGGAAGCTGAGTCCCTCATTTCCCGGTTGAAGGCACCCCCTCAGGGCACCTGGCAGGGTCAGTGTTAATGTCAGGGATTTGGGAGAAGCAGCTTCACCTGCGTGAACTCACTCAGGACACTTTGATAAATAAGTATCCTCATCACTCAGTGATGTAATGTGTTGTTGAAGCAGAGGAAAGGCAATGCATTCCCAGGCTCTGTTTCTACTTTCCCATTCAGATCTCTTCCCCAGAAAAATGGAGGTGGATCAGCTTCCTCCTGCTGATTGTGTGATCCCTTCTTGCCTCTAATTTCTTATGTCCTGTTATTAAGGCTGTGCTCACCAGGTACTTTGAGCCTACAGTCTATAAGAGTTTGGCATGAATACTTAAAATGATCGTAAAATAAACTTGCACATTTAAAAATCTAAATGAAAAGCTGAAATATATTCTTCTACCAAAGTACCATTTTTTTCAAGTTTTTCTCAGTTCCTCTTTGCAATATTTCATCCATTAACTCTACATCATTTCGCTCTGTTATTTGTCATGTGAAGCCTGGTGCTAGGCACCAGTGGCAAAACAATGAGGAGAGTGACAAAACCCTTGTGTTTCTGTAACTTACACTCCATTCAGGAAAGCAGTATCAATTTCTCTAATGATTTAAAGCCATAGTGTTCTGAAGATAAGAGCAGGATGCACTTCTTAGGAGTATCTAACATCCTGAGACTCAGGAAAAGCTAACATAAGTAACAATTATTTTAATAAAGTTAAGAAACTATCAGGCAGAGGGAATATAATGGGAAACATCTCTGGGGTGGGAAGATGAACACAGAACTGAGGAATTGAAGGTGGCCAGTGTCGGAGAAGGCAATGGCACCCCACTCCAGTACTCTTGCCTGGAAAATCCCATGGACAGAGGAGCCTGGTAGGCTGCAGTAACTGGGGTCCCTTGACTGAGCGACTTCACTTTCACTTTTCACTTTCATGCATTGGAGAAGGAAATGGCAACCCGCTCCAGTGCTCTTGCCTGGAGAATCCCAGGGACGGTAGAGCCTGGTGGGCTGCCGTCTATGGGGTCACACAGAGTCGGACACGACTGAAGCGACTTAGCAGCAGCAGTGTAGGAAGAACAGAGATTAAATGGAGATAAAGCTGCTGAATTCAAGCAGGAAGAGTTCATGCAAGTTCTCATTAAGGATGTAGCTTTTTAACCTAATAACAATGGAAGCTCCTGAATGGTTTCAGTAGAGAAAGGAGTCTTCATCCTTACATGGTACATTTTAAAGACTTCTCTAAACTACAATGTGAAGAATGGAATAAAGGGAGCAAGAGACTATTGCAGCATTTTAGGTGAGAGGAGGTGCTGGCTTGGACTAGGGAGGTGGCGAGAAATGACAGCAGATTAGACCAGGAGAGTGGCCACGACGATACATGGATTTAAGTTACTCAGGAGGCAAATCCAGTAAGACAGGATGACCTAGAGAGAGAGAGAATGAGGCGTTGAGGTAGACACCCAAATTTGTAGATAAAGGAAAGGGGTAAGCTGTGGAGGAGGTGTTGGCTGGCCTGGTGCAGAGTTGTATAGAGTAAAGTGTGAATTCAGTCATAGATTCGTGAGTGTGAAATGCCTATAAATCAGCAGAGTCAAGCAGGCACTTACATATATGTCCAGAGCTGAGAGATAGAAATAGATGTTCATTATAAGTAGATTTCACTTAAAATTTTAGGAGTTAATGAGATTTTCCCCAAAATGGAGCATAGATAAGGAAAGAAGAGACTTCAGACGTCATCTTGAAGAGCTCCATCATTTCAAAATTCTATAGAAGATGAGTTAATGAAAGATACGGGAATATCTCTGTGATCAGAGAATTGGGAGGGAAATCTATGGAGTGTGTGACCTGGACACCATTGGAAGAGTGTTCCAAGAAAGAAGTGTCTCCTGCAGCTGACATTTCAAACTGAGATTGAGAGGATCCTGGACTGGATGGCAGGGAAGGTCATGTCCTTGTTGTGGTGGAGGGCAAAGGCAGAAATGAGAAGGAGTTGAAGGGTGCTCTGAAGTGAAGAAATGAAAGGGTGATGACCTCACATGTATTACGAAATAAATGATCATTTATTGAACACACAAAGATGGATTTTTTTTTCCTTTGCCTGTGTTGTTCCTTCTGCACAGACTGTTTATACTTCCTTGATTTGTCGAGTGATTCATTTCTCTTTTTAAGATCAGGTTAGATGAAAGCCTTTCTCCTTATGAATATGGGTTTTCACTAATCCATAAGTTAATTCTTAATATGTAGCATAATATCTACTTCAGTGTACTTTTTATGCAACAAGTCATCCAAGCATGGCCTTTTGAGTCAGGCAGACTTGATTTTGAATGCCTGTCCAGCTGCTTACTCACTCTGTGACTTTGCAGAGTTTATTTTTATCCCCGTGCCTTATTTTTCTCATCAATAAAACTTTCAGGATGTGGCAGGTATGATAAGACGTACTTCAGAGAGGTTCTGTGAGTACTTAATTACATAATACATTACAAATGCCAAAGTGTCCAGCCCTACAGGCAATCAGTAAATGTGGGTTGCTTATATCCTTTGCTTTGGGATTTTTTCTTTCTCTGAATAGTTTCAAACACCCTAAACCCTTCTCCTTCCTTCCATCTGGTACATTGTTCCTCGTGGGTCTTGTTGACTTTCTTTTCATAACCTTGGTTTTCTTTTTCCCAGGCTTGATCATGTCTAATGGCCACATATGGAAGGAGCAAAGAAGGTCCGCCCTGACAACTCTGAGGAACTTTGGTTTAGGAAGGAAGAGCTTAGAGGAATACATTCAGGAAGAGGCCGCCTACCTCATCCAGACAGTAGGAGAGGAGAACGGTGAGCATGTCATAAGACAGGTGCAGGAACCGTGGCTCATACGTTCACTAACAGATGATGAATGAGTGCCTACACGCGTGTCCTGCACCCAGCACTGTGAGGGCCCCGAGGGAATGACAGCAAACAGCAGCCATGACCTGCCCTTGTGGAGTTTGAGAATTCAAAATAAGAACATGGGTTTAAAGCATATTGTAGGTTTTAAAATCTTGGTAATCAGACTGACCCCCAGGCACTGACGTAGTACTGGCTGTGTGTCAGACCCTGTGCAGAGGGCTGTGGGTCCAGTCTCAGGGGTGGTCGTAATCAGTGTGTCATGTGTCACGTGGAATAGACTCTGGAAAATAGGAACCAGTCTGAAGCCTCCACCTCTTCTGCCTCCAGAACAGCCTTTCGACCCTCACTTCACAATCAACAATGCAGTTTCCAATATTGTTTGCTCCATCGCCTTTGGGGAGCCATTTGACTACCAGGACAGTCCAGGAGCTGCTGAGGCTGATGGATGAGGTCATGTATCTGCAGACATCAGTGAGGTGCCGTGTAAGGCAGTTCTCACTTCCTATCTTGGATTAGGATATTGGGCTGGTGTTAGACACAGATGAGATGGACTCTTCTATTCCTTTTCAGCTAAAAAGTAATATTTTGAAAATGACTTCAACACAAGCTTATTTGAAAGCAATCTGTTGACTTTAGTGTTTTGGGTAATATTTTACACATTTACTGTAGACAAAGAACATCTCTAGCATTCATGTATAGTACAGCACTCTACATGACATATACACGTGCACCTGTGCTCTTTAAAAGCACAGTGCTGTCATCATTTTTGAGCCCCTGCTCTCTGTGCCCCTCCCATCTCCACCCTCCATCAGAGGTGCCTTTCTGTTCTGGCTCTCCTCGAGCAAACTGTTTTCAGACTCATCTGGGTTAGATGCTCTTATTTTCACTCTGCATAGTTTTCTACTGTTTGAATATGTTACTGATTTTTTTTTCTATATTATCTTCATTGATGTACATGTGGAGGATTTCCAGTTTGGGAGATGTTGTGAATAAAGCTGCCATGTTCTTGTTCAGTTGTTCATGTAGACACACATGCTCATTTCTCTTGCATGTACACCTGGTCATAAAAAACTTAAATGTTTCCAAGCGGTTGTACTACTTACCCATCCATACATGACATTATACTCTAAACTTGTAGGATATGGATTTAAGGGATTCAAACCTCACCCCTTCCTTGGTAATTCCTGCCTTCCTCTTTTGTCCTGCTAAGGTTTTGAGTCTGTCAAAACCTCTGCTCAGCCGCTTGGTCTCTCAGCCCCTTTTCTGGATTTGGAAGACATTTCTAAGGGAAATCAGCCCCAAGGGTTGAGATAAATAAACCCTCAGGTATCTAAAGGAAGATTTATTCACTTTTAACAAGCAACACCGCTTGGAGATTTATGGACACATTTCACCAAAACTGAATAAGCAGTTAGCATGAATCCTGGTACATTAAATGGGCATAATGAATGTGAGCTTTTAAGATGACTACTGTCAATGTTGTTTTTGAATAACGTTCCTTATTCCCACTTCTGTAATGGTAATTCTCCCATCCAGTAATTCCATTTTCTTCCTTCCTATTAAGACAGAACCTAGGAAGTCTGGGACCTCAGGGGTACCTCACTGACTATTGTCAGGGAAAAGAAATTCCTGGGAAGGTTGGATGGTACAGTGGGACAGAGGTAATATGTATTTTTAGAGACCCAAAATAGATCAGGCACTATTGGACAATTGTACACTCTACCTCAGTTAATATTATAATAATCTTTTAAAGATAAAATGAAGCACCCTAAAGTGTGCAAGCAGATATGGGAATGTGTAAGCAAATCCACATAGTTGTCCATTCACTCTGTGTTAAGGATATTTAATATGGATCTCATGTGATTCTGCCAAGAAAATAACCCTTGTGCCCTATGGGCAGCAAGTTAAGCTATGTAGTGACAAATTACATCATCATCATCATTATTAATAATATTATTGTTGCCAAAGTCTCAACCCCATAGACTGTAGCCTGCCAGGCTGCTTTGTCCATGGGATTCTCCAGGCAAGAATACCAGCATGGGTAGCCATTCTCTTCACTAGAGGATGTTCCTAACCTAGGGATCAAACCCATGTCTCCTGCACTGCAGGCAGATTCTTTACCAACTGAGAATCCAGGGAAGCCCCATAACTAGAAAGGAGCAGAGCTAATACACACAAAGATACATACATACACACACACACACACACACACACACACACGTGACAATCACCAAGAAAAAGAAATAAAGCAAAATAAGGGAAAGAGGTACCAGATGAGCTGCTAATTATAGGAACGTCAGGTAAGACAGGTTCAAGTAAGTGACATTTGAGCAGCACCTGACTGAGCATATAACACTTTCAGTTTAATGAAGTTAGTGACTGGAGTTATATGGATTTCAGAGGAAGAGCATTCTATGTGCAAGGAATAGCAAATGCAGAGTCCTAAAGAAGAAAATCCTTTATGTTTTTGCAGAGACCAATGGGGCCGGACTGGAACGAGTAAAGAGAACAAGATGGCAGAGAATGATAGCCGAGGAGGCAACAGGAGGGTGAGGCACCAGATTATGTAGAGCTCCAGGCCAGGAGAAGGATGTAGAATTTGTCTAAATGCCTTGGAAAGTCATTGGAGGATTGAGAGCCAAAAAGTGAAATGATCCCATTAAACTGTTAAATGATCCCTTGGGCAGCTCAGTGGAAGATAGACTGGGAAGGAGGTTAGGAGAGAATCAGGAAAAATGTTGGAGGCTTTACAGCATCCAGGTAAGAAATGTTAGTGTTTTGTATGAGGATGACAAAGCAGATGGAATGGTGAGAAGTGGTCCAAGACTGGTTATATTTTGAATGGAGTGCCAAAATGATTTGCCAGAGAGGAAAAGAGGGTTGAGATAGGGATGATGAGTCCAGGGTGACTCTCATGATTCAGTTCAGTTCAGTTCAGTCACTCAGTCATGTCTGACCCCTTGTGACCCCATGGACTGCAATCCACCAGGCCTCCCTGTCTATCACCAACACACGGAGTTTACCCAAACTCATGTCCATTGAGTCGGTGATGCCATCCAACCATCTCATCCTCTGTTGTCCTCTTCTTCTCTCACCTTCAATCTTTCCCAGCATCAGGGTCTTTTCCAATGAGTCAGTTCTTCACATCGGGTGGCCAAAGTATTGGAGTTTCAGCTTCAACATCAGTCCTTCCAATGAATATTCAAGGTTGATTTCCTTTAGGATGGACCAGTTGGATCTCCTTGCAGTCCAAGGGACTCTCAAGAGTCTTCTCCAACACCACAGTTCAAAAGCAACAATTCTTCGGTGCTCAGCTTTCTTTATAGTCCAAATCTCACGTTCATACATGACTACTGGAAAAACCATAGCCTTGACTAGACAGACCTCTGTTGACAAAGTAATATCTCTGCTTTTTAATATGCTGTCTAGGTTGGTCATAACTTTCCTGACAAGCAGTAAGCATCTTTTAATTTCATGGCTGCAGTCACCATCTGCAGTGATTTTGGAGCCACTCAAAAATAAAGTCTGCCACTGTTTCCACTGTTTCCCCATCTATTTACAATGAAGTGATGGGACCGGATGCCATGATCTTTGTTTTCTGAATGTTGAGCTTTAAGCCAACTTTTTCACTCTCCTCTTTCACTTTCATCATGAGGCTCTTTAGTTCTTCTTCACTTTCTGCCATAAGCGTGGTATCATCTGCATATCTGAGGTTATTGATATTTCTCCCAGCAATCTTGATTCTGGCTTGTGCTTCCTCCAGCCCAGCGTTTCTCATGATGTACTCTGCATATAAGTTAAATAAGCAGGGTGTCAATATGCAACCTTGACGTACTCCTTTTCCTATTTGGAACCAGTCTGTTGTTCCATGTCCAATTCTAACTGTTGCTTCCTGACCTGCGTATAGATTTCTCAAGAGGCAGGTCAGGAGGTCTGGTATTCCCATCTCTTTCAGGGTTTTCCGTAGTTTCTTGTGATCCACACAGTCAAAGGCTTTGGCATAGTCAATAAAGAAGAAATAGATGATTTTCTGGAACTCTCTTGCTTTTTCCAGATGTTGGCAATTTGATCTCTGGTTCCTCTGTCTTTTCTAAAACTAGCTTGAGCATCTGGAAGTTCACAGATTATGTATTGTTGAAGCCTGGCCTGGAGAGTTCTGAGCATTACTTTACTAGTGTGTGAGATGAGTGCAATTGTGCAGTAGTTCGAGCATTTTTTGGCATTGCCTTTCTTAGGGATTGGAATGAAAACTGACCTTTTCGAGTCCTGTAGCCACTGCTGAGTTTTCCAAATGTGCTGGCATATTGAGTGCAGAACTTTCACAGCATCATCTTTCAGGATTTGAAATAGCTCCACTGGAATTCCATCACCTCCACTAACTTTGTTCATAATGATGCTTCCTCAGGCCCACTTGACTTCCCATTCCAGGATGTCTGCTTCTGGATGAGTGATCACACCATCGCGATTATCTGGGTTGTGAAGGTCTTTTTTGTATAGTTCTTCTGTGTATTCTTGCCGCCTCTTGTTAATATCTTCTGCTTCTGTTAGGTCCATACCATTTCTGGTTAAGTATGAATGAATAGAAGAGATGGAAAGAGAAGATGGTTTCTTTGTCTTCAAAAGTGGAAAACTGTCATCCCCAATGGCTCCCTGGTAAAGAACCCACTTGTCAATGCAGGAGATGTGGCTTTGATCCCTGGGTTGGGAAGATCCCCTGGAAAAGAAAATGGCAACCCACTCCAGTATTCTTGCCTGGGAAATCCCATGGACAGAGCAGCCTGGCGGGCTGCAGACTATGGGGTTGCAAAGGAATCAGACACAACTTAGCGACTAAACAACGACAACAACTTGTCTCCATGACTGTTTTGTTTTCTCCATCAGCTCTACAATTTCTTTGCAAGGATAATGAATTTCCTTCCAGGACCCCACCAAACTCTTTAGTAAATGGGAGAAACTGAACAGGTTTATTGCCAGTGTGATTGAAAACCACGAGAGAGACTGGAATCCTGTGGAACCAAGAGACTTCACTGATGCTGCAGGAAATAGAAAAGATAAGAAATCAGAGTTTTCTCCTGAGTTTTGTTCTTAAAAAGAAATAAGGAGATTCTGGCTTCTTACTGCCGCTGTACCAAATCACCAAAAATGCAGAATCTTAAAAAAGCACACATTTATTGTCTTATAATTCCAGAGGTCAAAAGGCTGAAGCCAGTTTCTCTGGACTGAAGTCAAGGTGAGGGCAGGGCTGCTGCTTCTGGAGGCGCTTGGGCAGAATCCATTGATGCACTTTTCCAGCCTGTAGAGGCTGCCTGTATTCCTTGACTCAGAGCCCCTTCCTCCATCTTCAAAGCCATCAAAATAGCATCCTCTCTGCCCCCATCCTCACATCTTCCCTCTACGCCTTTCTTGTACCCCTCTTATGAGACTCTTGTGATTGTATTGGGCCCATTGGATAATTCAGGATCATCTTGCCATATCAAGATCTTTAAGTTAATTGTATTTACAAACTTCTGTCTGCATTTAACATTCATGGGTTCCAGAGATTAAGCCATGGACATCTTTGTGGGACATTATTCAGCCTACCACAGGGGAGGAAAAATATAGGCAATATTTCATAGAGTATAGGAATAACATAACTCAGAATTGTTGATACAAGTAAAAATAAAGATAGAGATTTAGTGGTATTTGACTTGAAGTCTTTGGAAAGCTGAAATACTGCCTTTTTGAGGTCTGTTCTCTATTCTTTCCCCATATCTGAAGGAGATACACACAAAAGGAGGAGTAAGTATTGTTTCATGGTTCGTTGGATCAATGCTCAGTCTCCTACCCCTTCCCCCAGCTCCCCAGTGCAGAACACAAGTGAAGCTGAGTCAGATGCCAGAGTTTAAGCGTGAGGAAGTTTTGCTTTCCTCCCTCATCCCCATATCATGCACTTTTCCAACATTATAAGCCAGAAGCAGGAAAAAAAGTGAAATTGTATGTATATTCTTTAACACAGTAACCCCTCTGGTTAATACACATCACTGTGTGGTGGTATCGTCTTTGATGTAGAATATTTCTTCCTTCTCCTCGAGTTGGCAGAATTGTACATTTCTTTGCAGCTCCTTTTTTATTTCCCCTTATTGGCATACCATTAGTAGAAGCATTGGTATCTCCTCAGAGGAGGATACTTCACTTGCTGTAAGGTGTGCAGGTGTGGAACCACACACAGGGAGGAATGTTGACACATTGAAGCTTCTGGAGGAAGGTGGGAAAGATGCTGGAGTGCCATGAGGAATGGCTGACAGAATCAGACATGTTTAAATTAACCTAAAAAGTTGAGCACAATGAAGGACAGAAACGGATATGCACCTAACAGAAGCAGAATATATTAAGAAGAGGTGGCAAGAATACACAGAAGAACTATGCAAAAAAGATCTTAATGACCCAGATAACCATGATGATGTGATCACTCACCTAGAGCCATAAATCTTGGAGTGTGAAGTCAAGTAGTCCTTAAGAAACATAACTACGGACAAAGCTAGTGGAGGTGATGGAATTCCAGTTAAGCTGTTTCAAATCCTAAAAGATGATGCTGTTAAAGTGCTGCACTCAATATGCCAGCAAATAGGAAAAACTCAGCAGTGGCCCCAGAACTGGAAAAGGTCAGTTTTCATTTCAATCCTAAAGAAGGACAATGCCAAAGAATGTTCAAACTACTGCATAGAAGCACTCATTTCACATGCTAGCAGACTAATGCTCCAAATTCTCTAAGCCAGTCTTCAACAACAGATGAACCGAGAACTTCCAGATGTTCAAGCTGGATTTAGAAAAAGCAGAAGAACCAGAGATCCAATTGCCAACATCTTTTGGATCATAGAAAAAGCAAGAGAATTCCAGAAAATCATCTACTTCTGCTTCATTGGCTATGCTAAAGCCTTTGACTGTGACTGTGTGGATCACGATAAACTGTGGAAAATTCTTTAAGAGATGGGAATACCAGACCACCTTACCTGCCTTCTGAGAAACCTGTATGCAGATCAATAAGCAACAGTTAGAACCAGACATGGAATACAGACTGGTCCCAAACAGGAAAAAGAGTATGTCAAGGCTGTATATTGTCACCCTGCTTATTTAAATTATATGCAGAGTACATCATGCAGAGGTGGGATGGGATGGGATCAGCCCTGCATGGGGAGCCCTGGCAGGGAGATTCCAGGTCACAATGGAGGGAAACGTAATGTAGAGAGAAGGTGCCTCACACTTGGGAAGCCTTGATCTGATGTTCACTTTCTTATACTTCTCAACAGTTTTCTTTTGAAGATTGAAAAAAATTAAAACAGAATTTTGCTTTTTGTGTGTTTTTATAGTCATTGTTTGCTAATGGATTTTTGAAAGAATTTAGGCTAGATGTCATTTGTAGGTCAACCCAGCGCCTCACTTGTTCTATCCACAGCTTGCATCTTCACCCCGTGCCTCACCCGCCTGACCCCTGAAGGTGCTGAGTGTGCACTTGTGGACTTAGCTCCTTGGGCTTCAGTTTACCCAGGTAGCTGTGATTAAATAAGTTGAGTACATAAAGCCCCTCCCTTTGCTCAGATTTTGCAGAACTTCATAGGTTTCACTCCTTGCTGCACACAGACACCACTTAAGCAGGTAACTTGTCTCATATTTTTGTGTTTTAGGAATGTGGATGTGCCCTGGAGAACAGTTGGCCAGGACTGAGTTGTTTATTTTCTTTACCTCACTTCTGCAAAAATTTACCTTTAGGCCTCCAGGTGATGAGAAGCTGAGCCTGCAGTTCAGAGTGAGCCTCACCATCTCCTCAGTCAGCCACTGGCTCTGTGCTGTTCCTTGAGCCTGATTGTCGGGGAGCAGGAGGGGAAGGAAAGCAGGAAGAATGAGCTTATGTTCCTGCCTACCACCTCATGGCAGGGCACCTGCTCAGAAGTGAGGGAGCAGCATTCAGTGCCTCTAGGACAGGACATAGGAACTGGACTCAGAGGAAACTGGATCCAAACCCTAGCTTTACCATCTCCAGTAGAACCTTGAGCAAATCAATTATGTCGTGAGTGATTTCATTTTCATCTAGGAAATATAAAGTGGAAAATGATCCTTCTCTAAAGAATGAGCTGCTGTAAAAACCAGAGGAAATAATAGGCTTCAAGTGGCTTGGAAACCATAAAGTGTATCATAAAAGTCATAACTCTGGTCTGCCTCCTTCTGTTTCCTTCCTTAGATGGGGACTTGCTTCTGGCCTTTTGAAATGGCCTAGGTGAGAGCAGTGCCAAATGGCAGATAAGAGTTAGAAGTTTGGCCTGGGGCAGCCATGGAGGTCACTCAGAAAGGCCCTCACACTTGGTAACATTGGGCAAGTTTATCCTGCTTCTGCCTCAGACTGGCCCCTGGGAAGTCAGTGGGCAGGGAGATTCCTGATTGACAGGCAGGATTCTATAGACAAGTGGTTTATCCTGTTTACTAAGAAACACTACCTTGGCCTTGGACAGTAGAGCTAAGAAGAATGTCACTACATATAACCAAACATAGAAATCAGATTAGGCAGAAAAAATTACGGAAATATTTCCTGTCTATAAGATGCCTCCTTGGGAGAAAGCAATGGCACCCCACTCCAGTACTTTTGCCTGGAAAATCCTATGGATGGAGAAGCCTGGTAGGCTGCAGTCCATGGGGTCACTAAGAGTCTGATACAACTGAATGACTTGACTTCACTTTTCACTTTCATGCATTGGAGAAGGAAATGGCAACCCACTCCAGTGTTCTTGCCTGGAGAATCCCAGGGACGGGGGAGCCTTATGGGCTGCCGTCTATGGGGTCGCACAGAGTTGGACATGGCTGAAGTGGCTTAGCAGTAGCAGCAAGGTGCCTCCTTACCTTTAATCCTCTCTCATGTATTTATTCTCGACTCCATTATTGCTGTTAACAATGTGATGGTTGTGATCTTTTCTTGCAAACTGATTGTCAGCTGTGATTCACAAGCGTTTCCAGCCTAAACAGAACTGATAAGCACTGGTAGATAGTCTTATGCTGAAGCTGAAGCACCAATACTTCGGCTACCTATGTGAAGAGCCAACTTATTGGAAAAGACCCTGATGCTGGGAAAGATTGAGGGCAGAAAAAGATGAGGGCAACAGAAGATGGGATGGTTGGATGGCATCACGGACTCAATGGACATGAGTTTGAGCAAACTCCAGGAGATAGTGAAGAACAGGGAGGAGGCCTGGTTTGCTGCAGTCCATGGGGTCATAAAGAGTTGGACATGACTTAATGACTGAATAATAACAACAACAGCAGAGTATTTTATATCAGGGAACAGAAATGTGGGAATCCTGCTCAGCCCTCCTGTGTGTGGTCACTGAGGGGAGAAAATGGCATCAACCAAAGGGCCAGGTCCCACTGAGCATCCTTGGAGTTTGGATACTGACCCCCATTCAGACATAAAATGAAACCTGGTAAACTGCCCTAAACCTTCCTAAGGCTGTTAGAATTAAGGAATTTAAATAGCTCAGAATAAAAAGGACCATAAGAACATGGGGATATTTGTTCCTACTGCTTCAGTTCAGGTCAGTCGCTCAGTCGTGTCTGACTCTTTGCGACCCCATGAATCATAGCACGCCAGGCCTCCCTGTCCATCACCAACTCCCGGAGTTCACTCAGACCCACGTCCATCGAGTCAGTGATGCCATCCAGCCATCTCGTCCTCTGTCGTCCCCTTCTCCTCCTGCCCCCAATCCCTCCCAGCAGCAGAGTCTTTTCCAATGAGTCAACTCTTCGCATGAGGTGGCCAAAGTACTGGAGTTTCAGCTTTAGCATCATTCCTTCCAAAGAAATCCCAGGGCTGATCTCCTTCAGAATGGACTGGTTGGATCTCCTTGCAGTCCAAGGGACTCTCAAGAGTCTTCTCCAACACCACAGTTCAAAAGCATCAATTCTTTAGCACTCAACCTTCTTCACAGTCCAACTCTGACATTCATACATGACCACTGGAAAAACCATAGCCTTGACTGCTTAGGATTCAGTAAAAGCTAATCCAATAAATACCATTAGAAAGGGAAATAGACTAAGTGAGGGGGAGAGAAAGAGAATCTGATTGGAGCTAACCTGGGCCTGTTGGAGCCAAGAGTAAGTCTCGGTGAAATGATTTTGTTTCCTAAACAGGAAACAGAGGGAGAGTTTGGTGTAGACTAGATAGGCGTGGCCTGGAACCCCAGCTTGGGATGCTTTTCAGTAAAAGCTGTGTCTCATCCAGAATGTCACAGAACTTGTCATAGAATCTGAATTTGGTCATAGAATTTGGTCTGAATCCCCAGCCACCCTCAACTGGAATGCACTTTCCGTGTAACTTCCTAGAAAGTTGCATGTCTGCAAAGCACAACAATGATATTTCTAGAATAAAACCAATATAACCAGGCCTTGAACTTCCTGAATATCTGAGATCTTGTCTTCCACTTCTTTTTTCCCCAATTGGATCATCCATATAGGAAACTGAGAAATTGGCCAAGTTTCTATCCATTATGTGCTCAGTCTCATCTGTTTAATGAAGGACTGTGTTGGAGTCATATCTGAGGTCCATTCCTGCTCTGCTGTACATTTTCCATGATTCCAGAAGGAGAAGCATTTACCTTCTCCAATGGAATCAGTGGAAAACCCCTGAATACTCATCCTGCCTAATAGATGCAGCGGGACACAGGCTCAAGTAGCATGTGACCACAGTTAACCAGAAGCTTGGGGACACAAGACTGGGAGTAGCTGAATTTTCTGACCATGCAAAATGTCTCTTTTTTTCCTCAAGTTCATATTTTAGAGTCTCTAAAATATGAATTCTCTTCTGTAAAAGCATTACACAAAGATTTTGTTTTCTGTCCTTTTGTAACTCTCTTATTCCTCATCTGTTTTGGAAGCTCCAGGTCCCCTTTTCCTCTTCCCCTGTATCTGTGTCTGACACATAGTGTGGCCAGCATATGACATGTTGTGTGACATCGTGGGTGAGACGCAGATTTTACTAAAAAGCACCCCAGACTTGAATATTCCCTTCACCCTTGTCCTGCCTTAGAGACCCTAACATGCATAAGCTGCTGTGAAAATTAGAGTCAGATTGGAGATTGGACTCTTATAAGCAGACGAGGAACACGGCACTCTGGATACCCTGAGTTGTATAGAAATGTGTTCTGGTCCGGATGGCTGGAGGTTGTACACCAGAGAGGGGGTCTATCAGACGGGGCCACCTCCAGGCCCCTATATATTTATAGAGGCCTGACAGGAGGTGGAGGCTGGCAGATGACTAAGAAACAAGGGCAGCTACCTGGATGTTTCTTTGTTAGACCTGGGGACTCCACAGTCTACCTGCATGTCAGGCTCTTCTCCCTGTGATCTGACTCAAGCCTGCTTGTTGCTAAGATACCATGACAGAAGCTGGAGGCCACTAAGAATGAGCATCTGGGACATTCGTCCATGTCAATTATCCCAGGTTCCAATCTATATTTTCTCATCTTAGCAAGACGAGACTACTCTGTTCTAAATCCACCCCACCCCCCAACTTTCTTGTTTTTCAATGAATTGACCTATTTCATCTACACTATCAAATTTTGGGGCTTATAGTTATTCATAATATTCCTTTCTTATAATGTCCATAAGATGAGTAGTTATGGCACTTATTCAGTTATGATAATAATTTATATCTTCTCTTCTTTTTCTCAGCTACTTGGTGAGATGTTTGCCAATTAAAAAAAATTTTTTTTTAATTTTGATTTTCTTCAATTTCTCCATTTTATTGCTATTTTCAATTTCATTCATTGCTGCTCTTGTTTTTGTTATTTATTTTCTTGTGCTTTCTTTAGATTTAATTTTCTTTTCTTTTTATACAATCATGAGTTTGACATTTAGATTGTTTATTCCAGACCTTTCTTCTTTTCTAATATATTAATTCAATGCTTTAAATTTTCCTCAAAACACTGACTTCACTTCATCCATACATTTTGATAAGCTATATTTTCATTTGTTCAAAGATTTTTTTTATTTTTTGGAGATTTCTTCTTGGAGCCATGTTTATATATATCAGTATGTTGTTCAACATTCAAGTAGTTTGAAGTTTCCACCTGCTATTCTTTAGTTGATTTCTAGTTAACTCAGTTTTGTTATGAAAGCATAATTTGTGTGATTTCTATATTGATATTTGATAACGTGTGTTTTATATTAGAATGTGGCCTGTTTGGTTAATGTTCTACATGCGCTTCAGAAGAATATGCATGCTGCTCTTGTTGGATGAATTCCGTAAAGATTAATTGGATCAAGGTAACTGATAATGCCATAGAGTTCGACTTTGCTTCTACTGGTTTTCTCCTGCTTGGTTCTGTCCATTGATAGTAGAGGGGTATTCAAGTCTCTAACTATAATAGGAAATGCATCTATTTTTATTTGGAGTTCCATCAGTTTGCCTACATGCATTTTGAAGCTCCCTTGTTAGGTGCACACACATACAATTGCTATGTCTTCTTGGAAAGCTGACCTTGTTTCATTATGTGATGCCCTTTTAGTTTATGATACTTCTCCTTGCCCTAATATTAGCGATTAATATAGTTACTTCAGTTTTCTTTGATTGGTGTTAGCATGGTATATCTTCCTTTAACCCTTTAATTTCAATCTATCTCCATAATTAAAGTAGGTCTGTTCTAGACAGCATATAGTTAGGTCTTTGTGTGTGTGTGTATGTATGATCAAAGCCAATTAATAGGAGATCTACTTGCTTTAGGAGCTTCCCAGGTGGGACTAGTGGTAAAGAACCCACCTGCCAGTGCAGGAGACACAAGAGACACCAGTTCAATCCCTGGGTTGGGAAGATCACCTGGAAGAGGGCACCGCCACCCACTCCAGTATTCTTGCTTCTGTCCATGGAGAATCCCATGGACAGAGAAGCCTGGTGGGCTACAGTCCATAGGGTAACAAAGAGTTGGACACAACTGAAGCGACTTAGCATGCACACTCTTGTTTTAGAGCTTCTCTGGTAGCTCAGTGGTAAAGGATCTGCCTGCCAAACAGGAGATGTGGGTTTGATCCCTGGGTAGGGAAGATACCCTGGAGGAGGAAATGACAACCCACTCCAGTATTCTTGCCTGGGAAATTCTATGGGCAATGGAGCCTGCTGGGCTACGATTCATAGGGTCCCAAAAGAGACATGCCTTAGTAACTGAACAACAGCTACTTGCTTTATGAAATGTGTATATACAGTACAATACTGTTAACTCTAAAGACAGTATCGTGCACAAGACTTCTAGAAATTTTCCATCTCACATGGCTGGAACTCTGTACTGATGGAACAGAAATTTTTCATTTCCTACTTCCCCAGGGGCTTCCAGGTGGCACTGGTGGTAAAGAACCCACCTGCCAATGCAGGAGATATAAGATATGTTGGTTCAGTCCTTGGGTCAGGAAGATCCCCTGGAGGAAGGCATGGCAACCCACCCCAGTATTCTTGCCTGGAAAACCCCATGGACAGAGAAGCCTGTTAGGATACAGTCCATAGAGTCTCAGAGAGTCAGACATGACTGAAGCGGATTTCACGCACTCCTGCCAGTCCCTGGAAACTACTGGTGTAGGGGAAATTGGGCCATTGGGCACTGTTTGGTGAGAATATAAAATCATGCAGTCACCACAGAAAAGAGTTTGGAGGTTCTCCCATTTGATCTGCTGATCCCATTACATGGCATTTATCAGAATAGAAATCAAAATCTTGAAGAGAGATTTTCATTTCATGCAGCATTATACATAATAGCAAAGAGGTGGAAGCAAGTTAAATGTCCATTAATGGATGAAGAGATAATGAAAATGTGGACTGTACATACAATGAAACATTCCTCAGCAGTAAAGAAGGAGAGAATGCTACCAAATTCTAGAAATAGATAAGCTGTGAGGACTTTACGCTAAGTGAAATAAGCTAGCCACACAAGGACATGATTATATGATGGTGCTTCTCTCAATTATCTAGAATAGACAACTCTTAGATGAAAGTGTAAGGTCTCCAAGGCTGTTTGGCTATTTACAATTTTGAGGTTTCACATGGATTTTAGGATTATATTTTCTATTTCTGTATAAAGCATGCCTTTAGGATTTTGATAGGAATTATTTTGACTAACATGAACAATTTAATAAACTTAATCCTTCTTTTTCATAAACATGAGATATATTTCCATTTATCTGTGCCTTCTTTCATTTTCCTCAGCAATATTTTATAGTTTTCAGTGAATAAGTCCTTTGCCTCCTTGGTTATACTTATTCCTAAGTATCCTGTTCTTTTTGATGCTGATCTAAAACTATCTCTGTGTGCAAATGACATTATCTTAATATGTAAAAAATCCTAAAGATTACACACACACTGACATAATGAATTCAGCAACGTTGCAGGATAAAAATCAACCTACAAAAATCAGTTGTGTTTCTGAACATTGAAAACAATCAT
This sequence comes from Bos grunniens, assembly GCF_055505025.1. Lineage (NCBI taxonomy): Eukaryota > Metazoa > Chordata > Mammalia > Artiodactyla > Bovidae > Bos > Bos grunniens. The sequence goes on along the minus strand of NC_141167.1, from coordinate 35,528,969 downwards.
CTGAAACAAGTCTTGGGTTTTTTTAAATGGTCTCTGGGTAACAGTCTTTTAGTTAGTGTGTTTAGAATATTAACATTTAATGTGGTTATCAATACAGACTGTTAACTACCATAGTCATTACTATTTTGTATTCATTGCTTTTGGGGTTTTTTGTCTTTCACTTTTTCTTCTCTCTTGTCTGGTTTTAACTGAGCATTTTGTATAATTCCATTTTCTTTTCTGTCTTAGCATGTGAGTCATATTTCTTTTTTAAAATATCAGTGGTAGCCCTACAGTTCACAGTATACATTTCCAACTGATTCAAATCCACTTTGAACTTCATTACACTGCTTGATTGTTAGTGCAAGTACCTTATAATAGAATTTTCCTAATTCCTTCCTTCTGTCCTTTCCAACTACATCATACATACCACTATCTCTAAGCTAGACTCACAGAATACAATGTTAATATTTTTATTTTGAACAAAATCTTATGCATCAGATCAATTAAGAAAGTAAGAGATTTAATGCACCTTAATTTTTTTCTCTAACATTCTTACTTTATTTAGATCTGAGTGTCTGACCTACATATCTTTCCTTTTTTTCTGAATAACTTATTTTAACATTTCTAATGAGGAAGTTCTACTAGCAACAAATTTCCTCAAATATTGTTTGAAAAGATGTTTCCTTTTCCTTAACTGCTAGATGGAACAAAGAACTGTATCTGCATAATTTTATCATTGAAGAAATCCATGTAAACAGGTGAACTCAGTGCTTTGCATATAAGAGCTCACAAGAAATGCGATGCTACTGTTTTTCTGATTGTTCATGAGGCTGGGTTTTAATCCTTTGGTGAGAAGTTGATTGAAAAACACGTAACTCAGGTGTCTCTGGCGCACTCTGAGATGCAATGACCACAAATCTTAGAGCACCTTTGGTCTCAGAGAATGACACACTTGGAGATGGAACAAAACAAAAAAAGCAGGAGGAGAGGATCAGGTAGAGGCCAGTTGGCAGGATGTTGGCATTTGATCTCTGGTTCCTCTGCCTATTCTAAATCCAGCTTATACAGCTGGTAGTTCTCAGTTCACTTAACTGTCCTCTGATGGATAAGAATCTTGTACAAGCTCTCTGATTGGAGGGACTTGTTTGTTAGTTCGGTCGCTCAGTTGTGTACAACTCTTTTCGACCCCATAGACTGCAACATGCCAGACTTCCCTGTCCTTCACCATCTCCTGGAGCTTGCTTCAGTTCATGTCCCTTGAGTCGGTGATGCCATCCAACCACCTTGCCTTCTGTTGTCCCCTTCTCCTGCCTTCAATCTTTCCCAGCATCAGTGTCTTTTCCAATAAGTCAGCTCTTCCCATCAGGTGGCCAAAGTATTGGAGCTTCAGCATGAGTCCTTCCAATGAATATTCAGGGTTGATTTCCTTTAGGATTCACTGGTATGATCTCCTTGCTGTCCAAGGGACTCGAAAGAGTCTTCTCCACACCACAGTTCAAAAGCATCAATTCTTCAGCACTCAGCCTTCCTTATGGTCCAACTCTCACATCCATACATGACTACTGGAAATACCATCAGTTCAGTTCAGTTCATTTCAGTCGCTCAGTCGTGTCTGACTCTTTGCGACCCCATGAATCGCAGCATGCCAGGCCTCCCTGTCCATCACCAACTCCCGGAGTTCACTCAGACTCACATCCATCGAGTCAGTGATGCCATCCAGCCATCTCATCCTCTGTTGTCCCCTTCTCCTCCTGCCCCCAATCCCTTCCAGCATCAGAGTCTTTTCCAATGAGTCAACTCTTCACATGAGGTGGCCAAAGTACTGGAGTTTCAGCGTCATTCCTTCCAAAGAAATCCCAGGGCTGATCTCCTTCAGAATGGACTGGTTGGATCTCCTTGCAGTCCAAGGGACTCTCAAGAGTCTTCTCCAACACCACAGTTCAAAAGCATCAATTCTTTAGCACTCAACCTTCTTCACAGTCCAACTCTCACATCCATACATGACCACAGGAAAAACCATAGCCTTGACTAGACGGACCTTTGTTGGCAAAGTCATGTTTCTGCTTTTGAATATGCTATCTAGGTTGGTCATAACTTTCCTTCCAAGGAGTAAGCGTCTTTTAATTTCATGGCTGCAGTCACCATCTGCAGTGATTTTTGGAGCCCGAAAAAATAAAGTCTGACACTCTTTCCACTGTTCCCCATCTATTTCCCATGAAGTGATGGGACCGGATGCCGTGATCTTCGTTTTCTGAATGTTGAGCTTTAAGCCAACTTTTTCACTCTCCACTTTCACTTTCATCAAGAGGCTTTTGAGTTCCTCTTCACTTTCTGCCATAAGGGTGGTGTCATCTGCATATCTGAGGTTATTGATATTTCTCCCGGCAATCTTGATTCCAGCTTGTGTTTCTTCCAGTCCAGCGTTTCTCATGATGTACTCTGGAAATACCATAGCTATGACTATACAGTCTTTTTTTCGGCAAAGTAATGTCTCTGCTTTTTACTATGTCGTCTAGGTTTGTCATAGCTTTTCTTCCAAGGAGCAAGCATCTTTTAATATCATGGCCACAGTCACCATTCACAGCGAATTTGGAGCTCAAGAAAATAAAGTCCGTCACTGTTTCCATTTTTCCCCACCTATTTGCCATGAAGCAATGGGACCGGATGCCATGATCTTAGTTTTTGACTGTTGAGTTTTAATCCAGCATTTTCACTCTCCTCTTTCACTTTTATCAAGAGGCTCTTTAGTTCCTCTTCGCTTTCTGCCATAAGGCTGGTGTCATCTGCATATCTTAGGTTGTTGGTATTTCCTCTGGCAATCTTGATTCCAGCTTCTGCTTCATCCAGCCTGGCATTTTGCATGGTGTACTTTGCATATAAGTTAAATAAGTAGGGTGACAATATACAGCCTTGACGTACCCCTTTCCTTATTTGGAACCAGTCTGCTGTTCCATGTACAGTTTTAACTGTTGCTTTTTGATCTGCCTACAGATTTCTTAGGAGGCAGGTAAGGTAGTCTGGTATTCTCATCTCTTTAAGAATTTCCCGCAGTATGTTGTGATCCATACAGTCAAATGCTTTAGCATAGTCAATGAAGCAGAAGTAGGTGTTTTTCTGGAATTCTCTTGCTTTTCCTATGATCCAGTGGATGTTGGCAATTTGATTTCTGGTTCCTCTGCCTTTTCTAAAGTCAGCTTGTACATCTGGAAGTTCTTGGTTCACATAACTGTTGAAGCCTAGCTTGGAGGATTTTGAGCATTACTTTGCTAGTATGTGAGATGAGTGCAATTATGCAGTAGTTTGAACCTTCTTTGGGAGGGACTGGCTGTGGGGAAAACTGGGTCTTGTTCTGGTGGGCAGGGCCATGCTCAGTAAGTCTTAATCCAATCACTGCTGATGGTGGGGCAGTGTTCCCTCCCTGTAGTTTGGCCTCAGGTGGTAGGGGTAATGGCAATGATGGCTACCTCCTTCAAAAGGACTTATGCAAGCATGCCATGGCTCCCAGGACTGTTGTAGTCAGTGTCACTGCCTCTGCAGCAGGCCACTGTCAACTCATGCCTCCACCAGAGACTTCCAAACACACAAAGGCAAGTGTGGCTCAGTCTCTTAGGGGGTCACCTCTCCTTTCTCCTGTGTCCTGGTGCACACAAGGTTTTCTTTCTCCCCTCAAAGAGTCTGTTTTCCCAGTCCTGTGGAAATTCTGTAATCAAATCCCACTGACCCTCAAAGTCAGATTCCCTGGGGATCCTCGTTGTCTTTTCCTGATCCCCAGGTTGGGAAGTCTGATGTGAGGCCTAGAACTTTCCCAGCAGAGTGAGAACTTCTTTGGTATAATTTCTCTCCAGTTTGTGAGTTGTCAGCCTGGCAGCTGTATAGTGGGGCTAATGGTGATGTGCAAGAAGACTTATGCCATACACTGTGCTTCCCAGCACTGCTGTTGCCAGAGCCTGTGCCCCTGCAGCAGGCCACTGCTGACTCATGGCTCAGGGAAGCCTGATGTGCTGCCTCCATGGGGTGGAAAAGATTCAGACAGGACTTAGGGACTGAACAACAAATTGGCAAGAGGAGAGGAAAAGTCAGGTCATGGAAGGGTAAAATGGACCGGGTGCCAAGGGGAGCAAGGAGCAGGGCTCACTTGAGTAGAGGGGGGAGGGAAGAGTAGAGGTGGGAGCAGGGAAGGACAGAAGAGGAAGGGAGGGAGGGCAGGGTCTGACAGGAAGGATGGGGCGGGGGCTGGACACAGGGCAGGAAAGGCATGGTGCAGAGATTATAAATTCACAGGTGTGAGGACCTTCCTTGGCTCTGATCGCTGAAGGGGAACCAGACAGCACAGCCATGCTGGAGGCACTGGGCTCCCTGGTGGCTGCCCTCTGGACCACGCTCCGTCCTGGCACTGTCCTACTGGGGGCCTTTGTCTTTCTCCTCTTTGCTGATTTCCTCAAAAGGCAGCACCCAAAGAACTACCCACCAGGGCCCCTGCGCCTGCCCTTCATAGGCAATTTCTTCCACCTGGAGTTGGGGAAAGGGATCTTGGTTCCTCAGCAGGTAAGAGCAGGCAAAAGGGCCCAAGTACATCCTGACCTGCAGGACCAGGCCCATTCTGGGTACCAAGGGTGGGAACATGGCGGTTCTGAGGCTAAAGTGGCCATCTGGGTACATCCTGCCTCTCTGTTCTCCCCAGAAACTGGCATGATTCAACCGGTGCTTTGTAGGGATGAAATATCGTTAACTGTTTTGCTATTTAAGTGTGCTAGACAAGATATGCTTTGGGGGGATGGTGGTGGTGCAGGTTTATTGTACAAAACAAAAAGAGCTTCTTGGTCCATCTAGATGATGGCAAAAGTGTAAATATTGAACTGTAGCACTCAAATGAAGCCTCACATACTGCCAGGAGCTTTGGTGTTGTTTAGTTTTCTCCAGCACCACGGTTCAAAGACATCAATTCTTCGGCATTCGGCCTTTTTTGTCATCCAGCTAGCGCATCAGTACGTGACTACTGGAGCTTAGTCATCTGCATATTTTCTCACATGTCAGGGATCCTTGGATAGAGTATGGTTCAGAACCACTCTGCATCCCCCTTAAATCTTTTTGATTGACCAAGTGACCCTTTGTCTCTTTGTTTTTTTTTACTGGAGCCTCAAGTGTAACAGACACAATATGTATTTTAAATCATTTAGTTATGTCTTTGTACGTATTACTGGGACATTATATTTAGAGCATGATCACTTTGTCTTTTTAATATTATTATCCCGGGTGGGGGGAGGGGGAAATGCTAAGCTTCGCTCTTAGAGGCTCTGTTTCGCATGTGTAGAATGGTGATACCTACGTCCTTACCACTCTTCAACCACCCCTGCCAAGACAGAGCCCCGCCTTCAGGCTCCTCCATGAGCAATCACTCTCAAATATTCATTTAAAAGTGTCATTCCTCTGCCTAGGTTTTCTAGTGCTTCCTGCTGCTTCCCAGAGTTCATATTCCTTAAGATCCCTTCTTATAGCCTCTTTCCACTTTATAGTCTTCTCCGCTCAGGGCTCTCTAACTGTGGCCATCCTGAATTCCTTAAAATTCCCTTCAACATCCTATACTATCTCAAGAATCTCTCCCAATACTATCTCTTTTTCTCTGCCTCTCAGGACAGGTACCTTCATGACCGGCAGCTCTGTGGAAGGTGGTTGTGATGATGAAATAAAAGGAATGTTCAGTGTTAACATAGCTTATAGTTGGTGCTCAACAATTAATAGGTCTAGTTCCCTAGGAACGTCTGGAAAAGTTTTAACACAAGCCTATATTACAAAGTTCAGATGCAGATGACTTTACCAGTTTCTGGAAGAAACACCCCATTGGTATTACTAAGTGATAGGATTAGTATTTAGAATATTAAAGTCCTAAACCTATACCCTTTTTAAGAAATGTGTTGTTTTTCAAGCATTGTGAAATATTCTTGTTTTCTTTCTGTTAATTTCCAACTGGAGTCCATTAGGGCAGAGGGCATACACTGTGTGATTTCAACCTTGAACAAATATGTAAAGGTTGGTTTTATGACCCATGATAGATACTTGAAACAATATGTCTTCTGCTATTGTTCAGAGGAGTGTTCTGTACTCTGTGTCTGGTAGACCTTATTAGATATTTGTGTTGTTTGAGTGCATCTGTACCCTTGTTGATTTCTTATCTACTAATTCTATCAATTACTATAAGAGTCCTAATATCTGCAACTGAAAAATACAGGTTTGTCAATGTGTTTATTCAGTTCTGGTGTGTGTGTGTTGTTGTGTTGTATTTGTTAGTCGCTCAGTCATGCCCGACTCTTTGTGACCCCACGGACTGTAGTCTGCCAGGCTCCTCTGTTTGTGAAATTCTTCCGGCAGCAAAACTGAAGTGGGTTGCCCTTCCCCTTTCAGGGTATCTTCCCGACTGAGGGATCAAACATGTCTTCTGCATCGCAGGCCAGATTCTTTACCATCTGAGCCACCAATGAATTTGGCAGCTCTTTTATGGCATATACACAGACATTAAAATTGCTGTGTCATCTTGGTGAATTGGCTCTTTAATTATTACATAATGTCTCTCTATATCTCTGATGACTGTCTTTGCCTGAACCTTATCCTATATCACCACAACAGCTCTCCTTTGGTTAATATTTGCATAGCATATGCTTTTCCATTCTTTTACTTTTAGCATATTTATATGATTATATTTGAAATGAATTTTTGTATATAACTTATAGGTAGATTATTATTTCATTCTACCAAACCCTCTTTTAATTGGTGAATTTAGATCATATACATTTAGTGTATGTTTTGATGTGTGAACACTAAAGTCTACTGTTTTATTATTTCTGTTTTTCACTTTGCTTTCTATCTTCTATTTCTCTTTTTTTCTCTTACTTTGAGTCACTTAAACATTTTGTGAGCACCCCATTTTAATGTATCTGTAGTGTTTTTGAGTATATCTCTTTGTATTCCAGTTTAAGTGCTTGCTGTAAAGCTTACAGGCTATGCATACATAGCTTATTGCCTCATCTGATATTGTTTCCATTTTAAGGCTGAAGAAACTGACAGAAATCTGTCAAATTATTTGCCTAAGTTATTCAAAATTGATAATGATCAAACAAGGACTTACACCTAAGACTATTTGAATCCTACACACAATCTCTACTTAGGCTACCTGACTTTTTTTGATATAGTTAATGAATAATTGATTTATTCTAAGATTCATTTATCCAAGAGGCATTTATGAAGTACTTACCAGATGACAGGCATAGTACAAGAGAGTGTATGATGTAATGTGTGGTATAACCCACCTTTGGGTAACCAAACGAAATATCATTAGGTAGGTTTACTGCGATTGGGAAACCATGGGATAACCTCTGAAGAATGTTGAAATAAATTTGGCTGAACTTGAAAGGCATGTTATGCAAGTGGTTATGGAATAAAGTAGACAGGAGATTTTTGAATAGGAGACAGTGACATGAGCGAAAACAAAGTGACAGAACAGTGAAGAAATAGGCCTATTTGTTTGGCATGATGAGAACCTTCCTTATTTTCTCCCCATTTTCTAAACTCTCTCTGTCATAGCTGCAAGGCTTATTAAGAGAACATTCTGGAAATATGAAGAAATCTTATTGGCTATGGTGGGGAAGTGATAGATAAGGTAGATAATTGTATTATGAGGATATACATCAGGCTGCTTGTAACAAAAAGATTTCTAAATACAGTAGTGGAAAAAGGTTGAAATGTATTTGTCTCTCACAAGTAGAAATAGATGTAGGCAGGAAGACCAGGATAACAAGGCTGCTTTGTACTGCAAAGTCTTCTGAAAACTGCAACACTTCTGTCTTACTGCTCTGGTCCTGCAGCAGTGTCACATGTGAGAACTGTGCCGTGACAAGAGGAAAATGGGAGATGATGGGAAGCAACTTTCTTTTAAGGACACGACCTAGAAGATGCACACACCATCACTACTCACGCCCCACTGGACTCATGTGAAACTGATAGAAAAGTAAGGTGTCCCATTAACCCTAGGGAATTCATCACTCAGAAGAACAGAGAATATCTCCATGCTTTCATTTAAGGATGAGTCATACAGAGGGAGCTAGAGAGAGCCCTACTTTATGCTCATTAATTAGGCTCTTTATCTCTGTGCCTCTTTTTCTGAAAGCTGAGAATAAATTCTGGGGTTGTCATAAGAATTAAACAAGTCATGAATATCAGTTAACTGCCAGGATGCCTAGCACATAGTCGATGCTTATTTCTATGTCTATCACCCTCTCCCATTCTTCAGAACTTTATAGTAACAAATTCAAGGAAAAACCAGTTGTTGGTTGCATACCAGGAATCACTTGTCTGGCCTGATCACTACATGGGCTCCATCCATCCAGTCTCTGGCCACTTCTTCCAAATCCTTTCACTAAAATACACTTCCAAATAGATCAATAACAATAAATAATTTATTATTAATTTTAGTATTATGATCACTATTTTTGTGGGCCGAAACCTTGACTTTCTCTGTTCACTGAAGCCAAATAAAAGAGAAAGACAGGAGGATGTAGAAAGTTGGCTTTAACTCTCAGCCAACAGAGAGGGGAACACAGTAGGTTCATGCCTCAAAAACTGTGCCTGTCCTCTGCCTCATGAAGAGTCTTCAGTTCAGTCACTCAGTCATGTCCAACTCTTTGCCACTCCATGAACCACAGCATGCCAGGCCTCCCTGTCCATCACCAACTTCTGGAGTCTACCCAAACCCATGTCTTTTGAGTCGGTGATGCTATCCAATCATCTCATCCTCTGTCATCCCCTTCTCTTCCTGGCCTCAATCTTTCCAATCATCAGGGTCTTCTTAAATAAGTCAGCTCTTCACATCAAGTGGCCAAACTATTGAAGTTTCAGCTTCAAGATCAGTCCTTCCAATGAACACCCAGGACTGATCTCCTTTAGGATGGACTGGTTGGACCTCCTTGCAGTCCAAGGGACTCTCAAGAGTCTTCTCCAACACCACAGTTCAAAAGCATCAATTCTTCGGCACTCAGCTGAAAAACTATAGCCTTGACTAGATAGACCTTTGTTGGCAAAGTAATATCTCTGCTTTTTAATATGCTATCTAGGTTGGTCATAACTTTCCTTCCAAGGAGTAAGTGTCTTTTAGTTTCATGGCTGCAATCACCATCTGCAGTGATTTTGGAGCCCCCCCAAAAAAATAAAGTCAGCCACTGTATCCCCATCTATTTCCTATGAAGTGATGGGACCAGATGCCATGATATTAGTTTTCTGAATGTTGAGCTTTAAGCCAACTTTTTCACTCTTCTCTTTTACTTTCCTCAAGAGGCCCTTTAGTTCTTCTTCACTTTCTCCCATAAGGGTGGTGTCATCTGCATATCTGAGGTTATTGATATTTCTGTGGCAATCTTGATTCCAGCTTGTGTTTCTTCCAGCCCAGCATTTCTCATGATGTACTCTGCAAATAAGTTAAATAAGCAGGGTGACAGTATACAGCCTTGACATACTCCTTGTCCTATTTGGAACCAGTCTGTTATTCCATGTCCAGTTCTAACTGTTGCTTCCTGACCTGCATATAGGTTTCTCAAGAGGCAGGTCAGGTCGTCTGGTATTCCCATCTCTTAAAAAAATTTCCACAGATTATTGTGATCCACACAGTCAAAGGCTTTGGCATAGTCAATAAAGCAGAAACAGATGTTTTTCTGGAACTCTCTTGCTTTTTCGATGATCCAGTGGATGTTGGCAATTTGATCTCTGGTTCCTCTGCCTTTTCTAAAACCAGCTTGAACATCTGGAAGTTCATGGTTCACATATTGCTGAAGCCTGGCTTGGAGAATTTGGAGCATTACATTACTAGCTTTTGAGATGAGTTCAATTATGTAGTAGTTTGAGCATTCTTTGGCATTGCCTTTCTTTGGAATGGAATGAAAACTGATCTTTTCCAGTCCTGTGGGCACTGCTGAATTTTCCAAATTCTGGCATATTGAGTATAGCACTCTCACAGCATCATCTTTCAGGATTTGAAATAGCACAACTGGAATTCCATCATCTCCACTAGCTTTGTTCCTAGTGATACTTCCTAAGGCCCACTTGCCTTCACATTCCAGGATGTCTGGCTCTAGGTAAGTGTGAGTGATCACACCATCATGATTATCTGAGTCATGAAGATATTTTTTGTACAGTTCTTCTGTGTATTCTTGCCACCTCTTCTTGATATCTTCTGCTTCTATTAGGTCCATACCATTTATGTACTTTATTGTGCCCATCTATGCATGAAATGTTCTCTTGGTATCTCTAATTTTCTTGAAGAGATCGCTGGTCTTTCCCATTCTGTTGTTTTCCTCTATTTCTTTGCATTGATCACTGAGGAAAGCTTTCTTATCTCTCCCTGCTATTCTTTGGAACTCTGCATTCAAATGGGTATATCTTTCCTTGAGGAGACTAGGGGCTTATATAAGATAAAGGTTCACAGTCATGAGTTGATGATGAGAAACACAGGTGTTAACATGTGTTTTTTGTTTTTTTTTCCTTTTGTATTGTTTCAAAAACAGTCATAGGCTGGGGTCACTAACCCAGTAATTGAGTCTGGCAATTTGGTGGTCCTGTGGCCTTCTTTCTGATATGTAACAAAGAACTACAAGAGGAAGAGAGTATTGGAAGGGTCAGCACCAGACAGAGGATGTATTTAGCATAGAGTCAAAGGGAAAATAGGTGTGAAATGTGCCTCCTACAGAGAGCTGCTGCTGCTGCTAAGTCTCTTCAGTCGTGTCCGACTCTGTGTGACACCATAGACAGCAGCCCACCAGAGTCCCCCGTCCCTGGGATTCTCCAGGCAAGAAACTGGAGTGGGTTGCCATTTCCTTCTCTAATGCATGAAAGTGAAAAGTGAAAGTGAAGTCGCTCAGTCGTGTCCGACTCTTAGCGACCCCATGGACTGCAGCCTACCAGGCTCCTCCGTCCATGGGATTTTCTAGGGGGGCAGAAAAGTAAACTTAGTTACAGACATGTTGAGTTAGGAGGCAGAAAAGCAAACTTAGTTATGGACATGCAGTTAGGAGCAGTTGGGTGATGCTAGTGCGAGAATCATTTCCTAGGCAGGTTGATAAGAAGTCTAGGGGTCCCCAAGGAGAGAGGGGTCTGGAATTCTCAAGGAGGAGAAAAGGACAAACTTTTTTTTCCTCTGCATTCCTTAGTTTTAGTCAGTTACACAACTCAGTTTAAACTCTGTACTAGGGATTATGAAGCAATGTATCCAGCTGGAGGACAGTTTCTCCTTCCTGAAAACCTTCTGACTAATCCTGATATCTTAGAAAGTATATTATGGGAGTGGGCCTGGAGGATCTTTCTATTGTCAAATGCTAATCCTATTATCTTAAAATGTAAATTATGGAAGTAGGTCTGGTTGAGGTCTTTACAACCTCCAGACATTCTTTTGATTCACTGGAGAGTACATAACTCCACTGCTAACATTAGCAAGGGGGCACTCTTTCTGCCCCCTTCTGATGCCTATGGCAAAAGCTTTCTCTATCTCCTTAACACTTTAATAAAACTTTATTACACAAAAGCTCTAAGCCATCAAGCCTCTGGCCCCGGATTGAATTCTTCTCTTCCGGAGGCCAAGAATCCTGGCGTCTTTTCGTGGTTCAGCAACAACCTTTCACTAGTGATAAAGAAACTGCCTGTCAATGCAGGAGATATGAGACATGGGTTTGATCCATGGGTCAGGAAGAGCCCCTTGAGGAGGGGGCTCCACTCCAGTATTCTTACCTGGAGAATCCCATGGATAGAAGAGCCTTGCAGGCTACAATCCATAGAGTCACACAGAATCAAACATGACTGAAGCAAATTTGCATGCATGCACACACCTATGCAAAGTAAGAAAACGCAGAATGTTCAGGCCTGCCCACTGTTCTCTTATCTTCATTGTTTTCAGGAAAGGGAAAGAAAACTCATTCCTCTTTTTTCCCCCTTTTCATTGCAACACTATCACCAGAATCCTAAATTGTAATAGCTGTCATTTTATACATTTTGAAATTGAGACAGAGGGAATTTAAAAAGCTTGACTAAATATCACACAGAAAGTAACAAGTGGAAGCTGAATACAAAGGGATTTGTATGACTTCAAAATCCAAGCTCTGAGGCACTCACCTTACCTCATCTATTCAGGTTTCTAAATACAAGCAAAACAAGGTCTAAAGTGTTTCACTTGACATTAAGACATCCTTGGTCCAGCTCACAGTACCTTGCCAGCCTGTATCCCATCTCTCTACACAGTGAGAGCTATTTTTTCCAGGAACCTATCCTAGCCCCTGGGTTCCTTATGTGTCTGTGACACACCCACACACTCTCCCTTTCTCTTTCTTTCTCTTTGGTCCATTATTCTCATTCTCACTTTCATGCTGTCACATCCACGAAACTCTAAGGTCCAGTACCATCTCAAGTTCATGTTTCTGTTCTTATATCTTACATAATGCCTGGCATATTCCCTCCAGCCACCAATAGCTCTGTCACATTGTCTAAGTTGCTTCTCCATGACTAATTTTCCTTACTAAAACCTGAATAAAATCATTAGTACTGTAGGGTGGTGTGAAGGAAATGAGATAAAAGGTGAAAGTAGTTAGCATGGCACCCAGGAGCTGTGGTTGTCTATGAACATCCATGCCTTTCTTCTGCACGTCATCCATATGCTCTTGTCCTATCTGTCCCCTTGAGCAAGTGCATGCATGTCGCTTTGCACACAGAGGCCATTCATTCCCCACACTATAGAGTGGCTGTCTGACAGGACCCAGGGCACAAAGTGCATTTCACATTATTGTTCTCATTCCTCCTCACAGAAACCATTTGGGTTCTGGAGTGTGGGGTTTTCCAGCGCACCGTTCTGCTTGTGGGATTTTGCTCCCTGTGCAGGGATCATACCTGGGTCCAGGGCAGTGGATGCCTAGTCCTAATCACTGAAGGGTCAGGGAGTTCCCCCTCACAGAAACTCCAAGGGAGGAACAGTTTTCTACCTTTCACAGCTGGGGAGCTTAGGCGCCAAGAAAAGTGAAGCAACTATTCTGAGATCTCAGTTGTCAATCACAGAGTTGACATGACTCCAGAACTAGTGTTCACTTCTCCATATCTAGTCCCTGACTCAGAGTGACTTTTTTTTATCACCTAGAACCTGTTGAGGAAGGGGATGTTCTCTTGTGATTTAACAGATACTATGCACTAAGAAGTCCATGCTTGATAGGTTAGTCTTCAACTAAACATCTCTGACTTCTCTGGTGAGTCACATGTGCTGAATTCTCTCCATTCACTAAATTCTAAGATGCTTAGGATAAGAGACCTTTGCTTACTTTATTATATTTTATGCATTATTCGCAGGTCACATAAGCTCACTCAAGTAAGTTGAACATATGAATGAGTTTTATAATGAATGTCTGTGCCCTCTAGTGGATTTCGTGGACGTCTAAATGCAGCCCAAGACGCACACACATACACACAGATTCCACTCATTACAAGCCTCCCCTCTGCACCCCCCACCCCACACCCCCATCGCAGCTCCACACATTCTCCATCTAGGACACATAGACGTGTACATACTCAACTGTGACTCTTCTATTTTTCAGGTTGTGAAGAAATATGGGAACATTATTAGGCTAGATTTTGGTGTAATTCATTCCATCGTTATAACTGGATTGCCCTATATCAAAGAAGCCCTTGTCGACCAGGAACAAAACTTTGTAAACCGCCCCATGATACCTCTTCAGAAACATATCTTTAACAATAAAGGTAAGTTCCATGACCAAAATAAGAAGCATATATTTGATATTCCTGTGGCCTCTGAAATTGCTTCCAACACTCCCAGGACCAGGCCCCTCATGGAATCTCTGCCCCTCAAGGAAATGGAGTGGCCCCATTTCCTGTTGAAGTCACCTCCTCAGGGAACCTGGCCAGGTCAGCTCTAATGTCAGGGATTTGGGAGAAGTGGCATCACCTGCATGAACTCACTCTGGGTGTTTTGATAAATAAGTATCCTCATCACTCAGTGATGTGATGTGTTTTTTTAAGAAGAAGAAAGGCAATGCTGTGTTCTCAGGCTCTCTTCTATTTTCTCATTCAAATCTTCAAATCTTGTCCCCTAGGAAAATATGTAGATCAGTTTCCTCGTACTGACTTTGTGATCCCTTCTTGCCTCTAATTCCTTGTGCTCTGGTATTAAAGCTGTGCCTCACAAAGTATCTCGAGCTTTCTGTCAATGGAAGAGTTTGGCATGAATACTTAAAAAGATCATAAAATAAACTTGGTAAATTAACTTAGATTTTCACAAATCTGAATGAAAAGCTAAAGTCAATTCTTCTACCAAAGCACTCTTTTTTTTTACCCCCGGGGGTTTCTCGATTCCTCTTTGAAATATTGCATCTATTAACTCTATGTCCATTTATTCTATGTCTGTAATGTGAACCTAGTGGCTGGCTCTAGTGATAAAACTGTGAGTAGAACAGACAAAATCCTTGGTTATCTATAACTTACAAGTGACTAAGAAAGACGATATCAATTACACAAATCATTTAAGGCTATGAAGTGTTACGAAGAGCAGGGTTCATCTATTATGGGTATCTAATCTAGTCCTGAGACTCAGGAGAAGCTAATGAAGTTAAAGACAATTGATAAAGTGAAGAAGCAATCCAGAAATCCAGTGACGAAGCAATCCGGAATAGAATATGAAAAGTCTCTGAAGTGGGAAGGACAGTAAACTGAGGAATTGAAAGAGGGCCAGTGTAGTACACACAGGGATTAAATGGAGATAATTAAGTGGAGATAAAGCTGGGGAGTTTGGCCAGAAACAGTTCATCCAAATTCTTGTTAAGGATGTTGTTTTTTATCCTAATAACAATGGAGGCTCCTGAATGGTTTCAGTAGAGAAAGGAATCACCATATTTACATTGTACATTTTAGAGACTTATCTAAGCTGCAATGTCAAGAATGGAATAAAAGGAGCAAGAGACTATGGAGTCTTGGAGGTTAGAGGAGGTGGTGGCCTGGATGAGGGAGGTGGCAAGAAATGATAGCATAGTGAGTTAGACCAGGAAAGTGACTGTGAAGATACATGGATTTAAGCTACTCAGGAGGCAAATCCAATAGGACATGATGACCTAGACAGAGGGACAGTGAGGTGCTGAGGTAGACACCCAAATGGGTAGGTAAAGGAAAGAAGGGTCATGTGAAGGAGGACAGATGTTGACTGGCCTGAGTGGGGAGTTGTATGGAGCAAACCATGAATTCAGTCATTGATATGCTGAGTGTGAAGCCAGGAGAAACAAGCAGCAGGGAATTGTGTAAGCACCTGAAGCTGAGAGACAATAGCACATGTTAACTATCAGTAGATGTCATTTGAAATTTTGGAGTGGAGATTTCCTAGAAATGGAGGATGGGGTAAGAAGAGAAGAGGCTTCAGACCTAATCTTGAAGAGCTCCATCATTTCAAAATTAGATCAAAGAAGATAGTTAACCAAAGGTATGATAATTTCTCTGAAGTCAGCGAATTAGCAGAAAAATCTGGAGAGTGTGATGTTCTGGGCTCCATTGGCAGAGAGTGTTTCAAGAAGAAAGCATCTCATGCTGCTGAGACATCAAGATGAAGCTGAAAAGGACCCTGGATTGAACAGTAAGAAGAGCCATTTCACTAAGGTGATGGAAGCCAAAGGGAGATATTAGAAGGAGTTGAAGTGTAAGATGAAAGGAAGAAATAAGAGGACGGTGGCCTCACCAGTGTTATAAAATAAATGCCTTTATACGATGGCATATTAAGATGTATTCTTTTTTCCTTTTTCTGTGGTATTCTTTCTGCACAGTGTTCACATTTCTTTATGTTCTTGGGTGATTTATTTATCTTTTTAAGGTCTTTTGTCCTTATGAGTATTGATTTTGTATAATCCATAAATTCATACTTAATATGTAGCATAGCAAATTCTTAAATATGGTTATGTGACAAGTAATCAAAGTGTGGGTTTTGGAGTCAGGCAGACTTGAATTTGAATGCATGTTCAGGTGTATACTGACTCTATGACCTTTTATAGTGTGATTTATCCTTTGAGACTCATTTTTCTCATCATCAAAATTGGGAGGCTTTTTTGGCAGTAACGGTTATACTTACATCAGAGAAATTCCATGAGTACTAAATTACATAATGCATTAAAAATGCTAATGTGCCCAGCATTGCAAGCAATCAGTAAATTCAAGCCATTATATCCATTGCTTAGAGATTATTTCTCTGAATAATTTTCAAGTGCCTTAAAGTGCTTCTCCTTCCTTCCATCTGACAGGTTATCACCCATGGACCTTGTTGCCTTGCTTTTCATACCATTGTATTCATTTTCCCAGGCTTGGTCAGGTCCAATGGCCAGGTATGGAAAGAGCAAAGAAGGTTCACCCTGACAACTCTGAGGAACTTCGGTTTGGGAAGGAAGAGCTTAGAGGAACGCATTCAGGAAGAGGTCACCTACCTCATCCAGGCAATAGGAGAGAAGAACGGTGAGCCAGTCGTAGGACAGATGCAGGTTCATGCTTTCACTAACTGTGAAACCACTAACTGTGGTTCATGCTTTCACTAACCAGAAGCTCATCAATACCTACATGTCTGTCCTAATACCAGCACTTTGTAGGGTCCTAGGGTCATAGTCCTGGTGGTGGTTCTATTGTCTTTATGTCATACATCATATAGAGTAGACTTTTAGTGGCATGAGAAAGAAACCTATCTGAAGGCTCCATCTCTTCTCCTGCCTCCAGGACAGCCTTTTGACCCTCACTTCATAATCAACAATGCCGTTTCCAATATTATTTGCTCCATCACCTTCGGGGAGCGGTTTGACTACAAGGATGATCAGTTCCAGGAGCTGCTGAGGCTGCTGGATGAGATCTTGTGTATTCAGGCATCAGTGTGCTGCCAGGTAAAACAGTTCACATTTCATGTCTTGAAAAAAATATTGGGTTGATGTCAGAATCAGATGAGATGGAGTCACTCTTTCCTTTTTAGCTGAAATCTAATCTTTTTCAACACAAGCTTATTTGAAATCAATCTGTTGATTTTACTGTTTTTGGGTAATATTGTTTAATATTTACTATGGACAAAGAAAATTTCCAACATTCATATAAAGTACAAAACTTTACATGACAAACCATGTATGCACTTATGTTTTTTCCCTTGAAAAACATAACATTGCCATCACTTTTGAGTTTTCCTATCCATTTCCTGACTCTCCATTAGGTGCACTAATGATCTCGTGTGATTTGGTCATGCAAATAACCCTGGTGCCCAATGTCATGACAGATTACATCACCATCATTATCATCATTATTATTGTCCCCCAAATTTATGAAAGCAGCAGAGCTAATAGTCAAACCCATGTCTGTTTCATTGTAAGTCAAGGAAACTTTCCATTATGTTGTGCTATCAATTTTATACCAGAAAGTATTAGAGAAAATATATCCAAAAGTCACTTAATTTTATTAAAAATATCTTACCCACATGGAGAATACATCATAATGGGCAGATAATCAAATACATATCTATTTTTAACATAGATGGCTAGCTAGCTAGACAGTGGTATTCTACACACACACACACACACAAATACACACTCATATGCTAGAGACAATTGCCATGAAAAAAAATAAAGCAGAATTAAGGGAATGGAGAAAGGATTCCAGAGATGCTGCTACTTAGAGGATTATCATGATGAATGAAATAAAAGGCTGGTGTTATACAGATTCCAGAGGAAGACCAATTGCCATTGAAAGAATAGCAAATACAAAGGACTAAATATTGTCATCCTTGATGTTATCACAGAGACCATTAGGGATGGACTAGAAAGACTAAGAGAGAGCTAAGATGGCAGTGAGTGACAGCAGAGGAAGGGACACGAGGGTGAGGAGTCGGGACATGTAGAGCTCCAGGCCAGGAGAAGGGTATAGAGTTTGTCTAAACATCTTCAAAAGTCACCAGAATATTGAGGGATAAACAGTAAAACAATCTATTAAACTCTTAAAGGATCCCTCCAGCTGCTCAGTAGAAGGAAGACTGGGAAGGGGGTTAAGGAGAGAATCAGGAAATGTGTTGGAGGCTTTACAGAATCCAGATAAGAAATGGTGGTGATTTTTACTAAACTGAAAATGCATAGAGTAGTGAGAAGTGGTTCAAAATTGGCTATATTTTGATGGAGGCCAGAGGGGAAAGAAGAGGATTGAGGCAGAGAAGACGAGTCAAGGGTGACGCCAAGGGCCAAGTGTAAGTAAAGAAGAGACATAGA
Organism: Bos grunniens; assembly: GCF_055505025.1. NCBI lineage: Eukaryota > Metazoa > Chordata > Mammalia > Artiodactyla > Bovidae > Bos > Bos grunniens. Next base: position 35,510,703 of record NC_141167.1, on the reverse strand, counting down.
ATGGGGAACACTGTCTCACCCCCTTGTCCACTTGACTGTCGTTTTCTCCATCAGCTCTACAATGCCTTTCCAAGAATAATGAATTTCCTTCCGGGATCCCACCACACTCTCTTTCGTAAATGGGAGAAACTGAAAATGTTTGTTGCTAATGTGATTGAAAACCACAGGAAAGACTGGAATCCTGCTGAAGCAAGAGACTTCATTGATGCTTACCTCCAGGAGATAGAGAAGGTGAGTGAACCTGGGTGTTTCCCTGAGGAGTGTTCTTAAAGAGCACATGGGGGGATTCTGGTTTCTTATTGCTGCTGTAACAAATCACCACAAACTTGGGGGCTGAAAACAACCAGGGCCCCTTCCTCCAACTTCAAAACCATTGGTGTAGATTCTTCTCTGCCCCCATCCTCACATCTTCTCTTTATGTTCTACTTACTTCCCCTTATAGACTCTTGTGACTATAATGGTACACTGGGATAATCTAGAATAATCCTCCCGTATCAAGATCCTTAACTTCATCATATCTGCAAAGCTCCATCTTTCAAAAAGTATTCACCCATTCCAGAGATTAGGACATTCATATGTTTGTGAGTCATTATTCAGTCTATCACAGGGGAGAAAAAACAGAGGCAATATTTCAGTGTGTACGAATATCATTAACTCAGAATTGATGATACAATTAGAAATAAAGATATTGGTTAAAGAGTATTTGGCTTGTGTGCATGCTCAGTCACTAAGTCATGTCCAACTCTTTGTAACCTCATGGGCTGTAGTCCACCAGGCTCCTCTGTTCATGAAATTTCCCAAACAAGAATACTGGAGAGGGTAGCCATTTCATTCTCAAGGGGATCTCCCCATGTCTCCTACATTGCAGGCAGATTCTCTGCCTGGGTAGCCCATTTGACTTGAAATCTTTGGAAAGACCAAATACTGCCTTTAATAGTCTATTCTATCCTCTACCCATATGTGAGAGACCTGTACACAAAGGAAAAAGAAGCATTGTTTTATTCTTACTTGTCAATACCAGTCTCCTACACTTTTCTCAAGCTCCCCAGTACAGAACACAAAAGTGAAATTGAGTCTGATGCCCAGAGTTTAGCCTCAAGTGGGAGGGACTTTTGCCTTCCTCCCTCATCCCCATGTCATCCACTTTTCAGTACTATTTGCAAAAAGCAGGAAAAAGGCAAAATTGGATGTCTATCCTTTAACATAGTGAGTTCAGTTCAGTTCAGTCGCTCAGTCATGTCCGACTCTTTGCAACCCTATGAATCGCAGCATGCCAGGCCTCCCTGTCCATCACCAACTCCCAGAGTTCACCCAGACTCACATCCATCAGGTCAGTGATGCCATCCAGCCATCTCATCCTCTGATCCCCTGGTTAATGTTCACCATTGCATTTTGGACTCATTGGATTGTTTATTCCTTCCCAGGAGTTGAAAGAACGAAACATTTTTTCTGTCTCCTCTATTTCACCTTCTTGTTATAACATAGAAGCATTGATTCCTCCTGAAAGGAGGAGACTTCACTTGCTATGAAGTGTGCAGTTGTGGACGGCACACAGGGCAACACTGACTCATTGAAGCTTCTGGAGGAAGGTGGTAAAGATGCTGGAATGCCATAAAGAATGGCTGTTGGAATCAGAGATGTTTAACTGGGGAGGCGTGAGGATTATACTTTAGTGAAATGCATTTATTGTTTCTGGTGTCAGTAAAAGCATTTGTTGAGGATTTGTTATATGCCATTTCCTACTCACATAATCCATAATGCCACTTGATGGGTGAATATTGTTATTTCTATTTTATGGAAAAGGCAATTGAAATATAGACAGGTTTGTGTGTGTGTTAGTCACTCAGTTGTGTCCAACTCTGCAATCCCCTGGACTGTAGCCTGCCAGGCTCTTCTGTCTATGAAATTCTCCAGGCAAGAATACTGGAGTGGGTTGCCATTTCCTTCTCTAGGGGCTCTTCCTGACCCAGGGATCAAACCCCAGTCTCCTGCGTTTCAGTCAAATTCTTTACTATCTGAGCCACCAGGGAAGCCCAAATAAGTTGTGGGCCTTGGTTCAGGGCTGAGATTAAAGCCCTGGAGGAGCTGGGACTTGAACCCAGGACCTTGTGCATGCTAAACACAAGCTCTACTACTGAGCTACACCCCAGTTATAGACAGGTTTAGTGGTTTAGGAACTTGATCAAGTTGTACACATAGTGAATGCTGTGGCTAATGTAGGAATGGAAAGCTGTTTTTCCAGTGAAATAACATGTGTGTATGTGTTTGTGTGTGCAGTTGCTTAGTCTTGTCCAACTCTTGTGGTCCCATGGATATAGCCCACCAGGCTACATGGGCAGAGGAGTCTGGTGGGCTACAGTCCAAGGAATTTTTCTAGAGTATGGTGGGCTACAGTCCATGGTATTTTGCTGGCAAGAATACTGGAACAGGTTACCATTTCCTACTCCAGGGGATCTTCCCAACGTAAGGATCAATCCAGTGTCTCTGATGTCTCCTGCATTGGCAGGCAGATTTTTTACCACAAGACCCAGGATATTAATAGATTCTCCCAAATTATGGTAGTAAAATAAATTAATTGACCCATTTCCATCCACCAAAACTAACAAAAGCTTCCAGCACTTGAGCCGGAGGATGATAATGATACTGCAGTAATAAGTCTCTGCATCCTGGGATGGCTAAAGGGAAAGTCATTTCTCCTGGGGGGAGGGGGTGTTTCCTTCCCTGTTCTCTCTTGGGTGAAGCCCCCTGTGCTGTGGCAACTTAGAATCATCTGAAAAGTCAATAATCACTATGCTTTCTAGCACAAAGGCAATGCTACTTCGAGTTTCGATGACGAAAACCTCATCTGCAGCACCCTGGACCTCTTCTTGGCTGGAACAGAGACAACTTCAACTACCCTGCGCTGGGGATTGCTTTTCATGGCCCTGAACCCCGAAATCCAAGGTGAGCACATCAGTGTGTGTGCCTGGACCAAGTCAGAGTGCTTCTGTAAATCAGTTCTTATAAATCTTAATGTTCCTAAAAGGAAAGTTGGTTTATCCTCACTAGTCAGGCGAAACTAAGCCTCAACAAGCTTCAGGAACTCTCAGCAGAAATGTTGTAGAGCAAGAGTTTGGCACCAGATTTGTCTCACACCAGGGCCCACTTCCCACTCACATACCTCCCTGGGGAGCAGTCTGGAGAGCTCACTATAGCTTTAGCCATTTTGATCCTAGTTATTCCATTCCTTAGCTTAACCAGGCTTAAGGAAAATTATGGAATATTAGAATAATACAGCCTCCTCTTATTTCCCAGAAAAAGTCCAAGCTGAGATCGACAGGGTGCTCGGGCAATCACAGAAGGTGAGCACGGCCTCTCGAGAGTCCATGCCCTACACCAACGCTGTCATCCACGAGGTGCAGAGAATGGGGAACATCGTCCCCATGAACGTGCCCAGGGAGGTGACAGTGGACACCGTCCTGGCTGGATACCACTTGGTCAAGGTAATTAGAGGCTCACTCACAGCCTCAGATCTCCAAGCTTATATTTTAAATGGTGTGAATCTCAACTGAAAAGTGACATGTTTTCTTCTCTTAGAGAAACACTTATGGGGAGAGGTATTTTTGCTGGTGGAATACTAGATTTTTTCTTTCATTTGGGATCTTTACAAGATTAGTTCAAATATATGTTAATAGGTGTTCTGGAGGGGAAGGGGGACTCCTAGGTCAAATGTGTTTATATGAAGATTGGCTTTTCTTTGCTACGAGATTGCTCAGTGTTCTTACTCCGTGATTGTGAATATCTCTGGGGATATAGCTGCAGCAATTCTCAGTCAGACTTTGCTAAGAGATCCTTTTGTTTGCCTTGGGAGAGCTTCTCACAGGATGGGGACCTGCCAGACTTATGTTGGAAAGTTCTGCTTCTTTTTTTTTTTTTAATTTTATTTTATTTTTAAACTTTACATAATTGTATTAGTTTTGCCAAATATCAAAATGAATCCGCCACAGGTATACATGTGTTCCCCATCCTGAACCCTCCTCCCTCCTCCCTCCCCATACCATCCCTCTGGGTCGTCCCAGTGCACTAGCCCCAAGCATCCAGTATCGTGCATCGAACCTGGACTGGCAACTCGTTTCTTACATGATATTTTACATGTTTCAATGCCATTCTCCCAAATCGTCCCACCCTCTCCCTCTCCCACAGAGACCATAAGACTGTTCTATACATCAGTGTCTCTTTTGCTGTCTTGTACACAGGGTTATTGTTACCATCTTTCTAAATTCCATATACATGCGTTAGTATACTGTATTGGTGTTTTTCTTTCTGGCTTACTTCACTCTGTATAATAGGCTCCAGTTTCATCCACCTCATTAGAACTGATTCAAATGTATTCTTTTAATGGCTGAGTAATACTCCATTGTGTATATGTACCATAGCTTTCTTATCCATTCATCTGCTGATGGACATCTAGGTTGCTTCCATGTCCTGGCTATTATAAACAGTGCTGCGATGAACATTGGGGTACATGTGTCTCTTTCCCTTCTGGTTTCCTCAGTGTGTATGCCCAGCAGTGGGGTTGCTGGATCATAAGGCAGTTCTATTTCCAGTTTTTTAAGGAATCTCCACACTGTTCTCCATAGTGGCTGTACTAGTTTGCATTCCCACCAACAGTGTAAGAGGGTTCCCTTTTCTCCACACCCTCTCCAGCATTTATTGCCTGTAGACTTTTGGATCGCAGCCGTTCTGACTGGCGTGAAATGGTACCTCATAGTGGTTTTGATTTGCATTTCTCTGATAATGAGTGATGTTGAGCATCTTTTCGGGCAGAAAATGTTGACTTATGAGGGACATGTGGGACCACTTGAACCAAAATCACATTAGTACTGCTGTTTCTAACATAACGTCCCCACAGGTATTGTTTCCAGCGTTAACTTACAGCCCCTTGATGGGACTACCTCAAAAGGGAAAAGAATCCAAGCCTGTGCACTATTAAATAACAGAAAAGAGGAGAAGGAAACCAATACTTCCTTGGTTCCTAAAGCAGTCAGGACTCTATAGATTCTTTCAAAATGTCTGATTCAGTCCTCAGAATAATTCTGCTATCCTCATTTTACAAATTTGAAATCCAGGCTCAGAGAGTGATTAATCTTGTTTAAGAATTCTCAGTTACAAAGTGACGAGAGTTGGGTTCCAGAAACAGACTCGTTCTGAGTTCCAGGCTCATCTTTGTTGTCTACACCATGTTCTCTTTATAAGAGTTGCTCTACTTTGACTTTAGAAGAGTCTCCCTGCAATTGTTCTCAGTGGTTCTCTGTTAAATTCCCTGCGTTCACAGAGGAAATTCTGCTCTCTCTGCCCTGCTCTCTTAGGATCTCAGCAGACAGCTCTGCTGTGCCCCCTAGTGCCCTCTCTGCACACTGCACATTCACAGTCTGCTTTCTCACCACCTTGGTCCATCTCTGTGGATGCATTGCAGTTGGCCTGAGTCCCTCTGTATGTGGAACCTGGGGTTGATCTCAAGGGAAAAACACAGGAGCATCTCCCGTGGGCTCCCCATGGTCTCTGTGCCTACAGAGCCTGTAAATGCAGTTATTCCTGCAGCAACTGTGTTTTTGATTTTCTTGCTGATTGACCATCTTATGTGTGAAATATGAGGTCTAAAGGTTTTCACAGGTGATCTTTGCATATTCACAGCAATATATTTAACTGCTATTTATATTTAAGAACTATCCTAACTTAAAAGATTCATTCCAACAGATTTTTTCTGATGTAATGTTCAATGAGACCTAGCGAACCAACTAAATCTGATTTTTATTTTATTTCATTTATTTTAATTTGAAGACAATTACTTTACAATATTGTGGTGGTTTTTGCCATACATCAACATGAATCAGCCACAGGTGCACATGTGTCACCCTATGCTGAACCCCCCTCCCACCTCCTTCCCCACCCCATCCCTCAGGGTTGTCCCAGGACACCAGCTTTGAGTGTCCTGCTTCATGCATCGAACTTGCACTGGTCATGTGTTTTACGTATGGTAATATACATGTTTCAATGCTATTCTCTCAAATCATCCCACCTTCACCTTTCCCACTGAGTCCAATAATCTGTTCTTTATGTCTGTGTCTCTTTTGCTGCCTTGCATATAGGATCATCATTACCGTCTTTCTAAATTTCATATGTATGCATTAATATACTGTATTGGTGTTTCTCTTTCTGACTTACTTCACTTTGTATAATAGGCTCCAGTTCCATCCACCTCATTAGAACTGACTCAAATGTGTTCTTCTTTATAGCTGAGAAATAGTCCATCGTGTATGTACCACAACTTTCTTATCCATTCATCTGCCAATGGGCATCTAGGCTGCTTCCATGTCCTACCTATGTAAACAGTGCTGCAGTGAACATTGGAGTAAATGTGTCTCTTTAATTCTGGTTCCCTCTGTGTGTATGCCCAGCTGTGGAATTGCTGGGTCATATGGCAGAATGGAACTGGAGGAATCAACTTTTCTGACTTCAGCCTATACTACCAAGCTACAGTCATCAAGACAGTATGGTACTGGCCAAAGACAGAAGTACAGATCAATGGAACAAAATAAAAAGCCCAGGGATAAATCCATGGAACCCTTATCTTTGAAAAGGTGAAACTATACAATGGAGAAAAGACTATCTCTTTAACAGGTGGTGCTGGGAAAACTGGCCAACCACCTGTAAAAGAATGAAACTAGAACACTTTCTAACACCACACAGAAAAATAAACTCAAAATTAATTAAAGATCTAAATGTAAGACCAGAAACTATAAAACTCTTGGAGGAAAACATAAGCAGAACACTCTCTGACATAAATCACAGCAAGATCCTCTATGACCCACTTCCCAGAGTAATAAATAAAAATAAAAATAAACAAATGGGACCTAACTAAACTTAAAAGCTTTTCCACAATGAAGGAAACTATAAGCAAGGTTGATAAGGCAGCCTTCAGAATGGGGGGAAATAATAGCAAATGAAACAACTGACAAAGAACTAGTCTCCAAAATATACAAGCAGCTTATGTAGCTCAATACCAGAGAAACAAACAACTCAATCAAAAAGGGGGCCAAAGAACTAAACAGACATTTCTCCAAAGAAGACATGAAAGTGAAAGTGAAAGTGAATTCGCTCAGTCATGTCCGACTCTTTGCGACCCTGTGGACTGTAGCCCACCACGCTTCTCTGTCCATGAGATTTTCCAGGCAAGAGTACTGGAGTGGGTTGCCATTTCCTTCTCCAGAAGATCTTCCTGACCCAGGGATCAAACCCAAGTCTCATACAGATGGCTAATAAACACATGAAAAGATGCTCAACATCACTCATTTTTAGAGAAATGCAAATCAAAACCACAGTGAGGTATCATCTCACACGGGTCAGAATGGCCACCATTAAAGTCTATAAACAATAAATGCTGGAGAGGGTGTGGAGACAAGGGAACCCTCTTACACTCGTACAGTCACTATGCAGAAGTGTGGGGATTCCTTACACTGACTTTTAGTAGCAACTAAAGTCCCCCTGGAGGATGTCGTGTGCAGTGCTTCTCTGTAAGCCCCAGCATGGGAGCTCTGAAGTCCTGGCTGCCAGGGTCAGGATGCGCCCCTCTATTAGCAAGGGAAACTGACTGAAAGCAAAAGAAAAGAAGATGAGGTAATGGATCCTTGGCCAAGGATCCTTGGCCAAGGATACATAATGAAAGCGATCCTCAAATTGTGTAAGATTTAGGTCCCACAAAGCTGGCCTGGTTGATTCGTTCAAGATGATGCAACAGAAGGACACCAGCTTAACTCTTCTTATGTAAACACAAAAATCACAATTATCTACTGGGTGCTCAGTCGCTCAGTCATGTCCGACTCTTTAAGATCCCATGGACTGTACCCTACTAGGCTTTTCTGTCCATGGGATTTTCTAGGCAAGATTACTGGAGTGGATTGCCATTTCCTTCTCCAGGGATCTGCTGAATAACCATTAACAAAACTGCTAAAACTTGTCAAAAAAGACACCCTAATTCCAGTTTTTTAAGGAATCTCCACACTGTTCTCCATAGTGGCTATACTAGTTTGCATTCCCACCAACAGTGTAAGGGGTTTCCCTTTTCTCCACACCCTCTCCAGCATTTATTGCCTGTAGACTTTTGGATCACAGCCATTCTGACTGGCGTGAAATGGTACCTCATTGTGGTTTTGATTTGCATTTCCCTGATAACGAGTGATGTTGAACATCTTTTCATGTGTTCGGATAAGAAAGCTGTGGTACATATATACAATGGAGTATTACTCAGCCATTAAAAAGAATACATTTGAATCAGTTCTAATGAGGTGGATGACTCTGGAGCCTATTGTACAGAGTGAAGTAAGCCAGAAAGAAAAACACCAATAGAGTATACTAACACATATATATGGAATTTAGAAAGATGGTAACGATAACCTGTATGCGAGACAGCAAAAGAGACACAGATGTATAGAACAGTCTTTCGGACTCTGTGGGAGAGGGCAAGGGTGGGATGATTTGGGAGAATGGCATTGAAACATGTATATTATCATATGTGAAACAAATGTCAGTCCAGGTTTGATGCAGGATACAGGGTGCTCAGGGCTGGTGCACTGGGAAGACCCAGAGGGATGGTACGGGGAGGGAGGTGGGAAGGGAGTTCAGGATGGGGGACACATGTACACCCGTGGCGGATTCATTCCAATGTATGGCAAAACCACTACAATATCATAAAGTAATTAGCCTCCAATTAAAATAAATAAATTTATATATTTAAAAAAAGACACCCTAAATAGATAGCCAGTGGGAATTTGCCATACGACTCAAGGAGCTCAAACTGGTGCTCTATAACAACACAGAGGGGTAGGATGGGGTGGGAGGGAGGATCAAGAGGGCAGGGATGTATGTATACTATAGTTGATACATGTTGAGGTATGGCAGAAACCCAACACAATATTGTAAAGCAATTATCCTTAAATTAAAAATAAATAAAAATTTTTAAAGATACCTTAAATCCAAAGACAAAGAAGAAGCCACCACAAGATATCAGGAGGGGTAGAACTGCAACAAAATCAGCTCCCATACCCACCAGATGCTGTGCTTAATCACTTAGTCATGTTCAGTCTTTGTGGACATGTAACCATGTAACCAAGGACTGTAACCCACCAGGCACCTCTGTCCATGGGGATTCTCCAGGCAAGAATACTGGAGTGGGCTCCCATTCCCTCCTCCAGGGGATCTTTCCAATCCAGGGATCAAACCCAGGTCTCCCACATTGCAGGTGGATTCTTTACAGTCTGAGCCACCAGGGAAGCCTACTTGCCAGGTGGGCAACCTGCCAACTGGAAAACAATTATACTACAGAAGTTCTGCCACAGTAGTGAAAATCCTGAGCCCCAAGGCAGGCATCCCAGCCTAGGGGTCTGGTAACAGGAGGAGGAGCCCCCAGAGAATGTAGCTATGAAGATGAGCAGATTGTGATCTCAGGAATTCCACAGGGCTGGATGGAAAAAGGACAGTCTTGGAGGGCACACACAAGACTGTGGACTGTGTGCACATGAGCACACAGGCAAATAAAGCAGTGACCTCATAAGAGGCTGGACCAGACCTACTGCTAGTATTGGAGGGTCACCTGCAGAGGCAGGGGGCAGCACAGCTCACAGCAGGGACAAAGACACTCAGAGCAGCAGCTCCAGCAGATACTCATTGGCATGAGGATGCCCAGAGGTTGCCATACAAAGAGTCCTGGAAAATATTGGGAACAAATGACAAATTGAGAAACTGAAAGAGACTTGATGTAGTAAGCACGCAGGGAGAAGGATGGTGACTCAGGATGGGCAGGTGACGTGCCCATAACCTAAGAGAGATGGAAGCCATTGAGGGGTATCTATTGAGGTCCAAATATGGTGGGCGGATAGAAGTGACATAATTAAATCATGTCCAAAGCTATCTCAGCTTTCAATGTGTCCAGCACATTGAAGGGGAAAGAAAGGATATGGATGTAGTTAGGACTAGTGTAGGAGTGTGGGAAACCAAGGTAGTAACTTGGACCAGGCAGTGATGGACCTGAAATGGAGGTGACAGAATCCAGAGAAAACTCAAGTCAAGTTGAGCAGCCCAGCGAAGGCCTGGACGAAGGCAGAATGAGGGAAAGGGGGGCGTTAAGGAGGACTCCTGAGTTTGTTGCTGCATACCAGGAAGAATAGTGGTTTCTTCCACTTGGTGACCTTATTCTATTGTTAAACTTTCTGTGGACTTTACTAGATAATGGAGGGAAGAGAATGTGAGAACCGTAGGCAAATGAGACATTTTTCATGTTGGACAAACTGCCATAGTTACCACTTGAGTAAGCAGCTGGGTCAGTCTCGGTCTAGAACTGCCTGCCCACTGTCACATTATTCATATATGTTTCATATGTGTTCACTGATGCATATGTGTTCCCTCCCAAGTTCTACACTGACAAGTCCCTGCAGAGATCCATTCTGCACTAAGAGCAGTCACACTTCCCTGACAAATTCCCAGCAGACAATTCCAGTCCATCACTGTAAGCTGTCCCAAGGCAAAAAAAACAGTGCTAGGGATTGGGCTCAGAAGGTGGTGGGTTGGTGAGGCCGAGGGAGTTCAGGGTGCTGTCAGCCCAGGTGTGGGAGCGCCGGAGGACTGCCGCCCGTCTGTACGTGTATGTTGTGTGGGTCAAGTCTTGCCTGAGTCTCTTCTGCCTTCTTCAGGGCACCATGGTGCTGACCAACCTGACTGCACTGCACAGGGACCCCGCAGAGTGGGCCACCCCTGACACGTTCAATCCAGAGCATTTTCTGGAAAATGGACAGTTTAAGAAAAGGGAATCCTTTCTGCCTTTCTCAATAGGTGAGTAGCAAGAAATAGGTATGTGGGAACCCAGGACTCCTCTCTCTACCCTTGCCTACTCTTCTCCTTGTGATGCTTTGCTTTAGTTGGAACAACTCCAGATAGCCCTGCCAAGCATGACTCACTCTTGCTGTGGTTGCACCTCAAGATTCCCTGGGGTGAGCATCCCCAGGATTAATGCTGTTGCTTCCTAAGCCCTGGCTTGACTCTGATGGAGATTTCAGCTTCACATTGTTCTGTCCCTGCCAACACTGGGGATAGAAGCGTAGCCTCCTCCTGTTACCCACAAAGAAGGTTGGAACCTTACCATCTGAGTAGAGTTTTAAGTGTTCCAAGATCTTTTTAGAGCCTCCCACTCACAAAAATGTAAAGTGAATTACTACAAAAGGGATGGGGGAGGTGCCAGTAAAGGAGCTGCTTGTCTGTCATTATGGGCATCACAAGGGACTTGTGCCATGGACTTAAGTAGATGAGATTCTACTCTTTAAGATATTCCTGAAGAGGTCTTTTAAAATTTTGCCTTTTTAAACTCTAATAACCCCTTTACAAATATAGTTACATCATTCACATGATGCACAACCCGAAATGTATGAAAGAGAATGCAGGGAAACTCTCTCTCATGTTTCCAAGGCAGCCAGTTCCAAAAGTTCCAAATATTTTAACTTATAACTGTGAAATGAGTAACAAAATTCTTCATATGTATCAGATAATGAGTTATGTATTTTGTTGAGATCATTTCAAATAATATCCCAGATCCTTAATTCTATAAATGTTTCTTGAGCACCTGTTATGTGTAAAGTATTCAGTCCTGAGGATATGAAAAATGATTCAGTAGACAAAAATACCATGCAATTCTCCTGTAACCTTTCAAGGTTCAAATTTGAATCACCGCTTTGGGTATAAGGAAGATAACTGAAGTTTAGCAGGGTCAGCTATGGAATATACACTCATAAAAGTCATGGGGGCAGTCCTAGAATTGAGTGTTATTCATGTTTATCCAATACTAATGCCCGTGCCTCTTCCTAACAGTATCTCCTAAAATAATAACTAAATGCTACACTGAGTTGACATTCTGAAATTCATAGTAGTTTTCTTATCATTAATTTTCTGTGACAGTATCATTTTGCTGATCATGCCACAAAGGCACAGAGAGGAAGGGTCTGGAATTTGACCCCATGCTTAGCTTAGCTTAGGCATGATCCAGAGCCCAGGCTTCCCTGCTGTAGGATACTGTCCTGAGTGTATCTGAACTCATTCGATTAGATCTTCTGTGTCTTTCCTCTCCAGTTCTGTGCCACCTTTGCTCACATTGGGCAAGTCACTTTCTAATCTCAAAGCAGAGATGAGATGTAAGAAAACCTTCCAGTCTTTCTGTCTATAAGAGCTTCAGGTTTCCTATTACAGTACAAAGTTTTAGCTGTTTTAATGTTATAATTCTCCTGAAGTTTTTGTTGTTGTTGTTGTGAGAGTTGTAACACACCCTTCTAATTACAGATTTTATTTGCAAGGAAATTATTTTATTTAATATGTACAGCAATCCAGTTATTAACAGTTTGACAGGAAAGAAATCAGTATTTCCTTTCCCAAGGCATAGAAATTAGGATTTAGAGAAAGCTGTTTCTTACCCAAGGCCATGTGCCCAAGGAATTGGCAGAAAACAGCCTAAGACTCATTTGTTGTTTTTTTAAATTTTTTTTTGTAAAGCAGAGTTCATTTACAATATTGTGTTACTTTCAGTAGTAGAGCAAAGTGATTCAATTATATATATATATATATATATATATATATATATATATATATATACACACACACACACACACACACACATATATGGAGAAGGAAATGGCAACCCACTCCAGTGTTCTTGCCTGGAGAATCCCAGGGATGGGGAGCCTGGTGGCTGCCGTCTATGGGGTCACACAGAGTCGGACACGACTGAAGTGACTTAGCAGCATACACGTATATACACACACCTTTTTTTGTTGTTTTAGTTTTTTCCCTTACAAGATACTACAAAATATTGGTATACTTCCCTGAGCTATACAGTAGGTCTTCATTGGTTATGTATGAAGTTCTAATCTAGTGTGCTCCCTAACACAACTAGAATGTAACACATTTACTTACTTAAAAGCCCTTCCATTTTAAGATTCACCAAGTCCATGTCATATGTATCGATTGTTACATTGCTGTATTACAAAGGTGGTAAACTCAGTGACGTAAAACAGTAAGTGTGTATCGTTGCCCGAAGCCTACAATTGAGCTGGGAGCTGCCTGATCTTAGCCGGGCTCTCTTGCCTGTGTAGGAGGTCAGATGACTGAAGACTGATCTAGGACTAGATTGGCTGGGTCAGTGGGGCTCTTTTCCAAGTTTCCTCCTCCAGCAAGCTAACCCCCGCTGGTATACATGCAGATGATAAGACCCAGGAGGGAGGAAAGCACACAGTGCCTCCTGAGAGCCAGGCTGGGAACTGGCGACCGTCACTCCCACTTCATTCCGGGGCCCACGCAGGTCACACTGTGAGCCCCAGTTCAAGGGAAAGGGAAATAGCACAGCTTTTATGGGAAGGGCTGTGGAATCACATTGCAGATGATGTGGGTACAGGGAGAGGGGGGAGATTGGAATTTATGGGAAGGGCTATGGAATCACATTGCAGATGATGTGGGTACAGGGAGAGGGGGGAGATTGGAATTTATGGGAAGGGCTATGGAATCACATTGCAGATGATGTGGGTACAGGGAGAGGGGGGAGATTGGAATTTATGGGAAGGGCTATGGAATCACATTGCAGATGATGTGGGTACAGGGAGAGGGGGGAGATTGGAATTTATGGGAAGGGCTATGGAATCACATTGCAGATGATGTGGGTACAGGGAGAGGGGGGAGATTGGAACAAGTGTTGCAATCAGGTAATATCCCTCTTTCTGCCTGGGAAGAACGAAATTCAGAGAAGGTAAGCAACTTGGGGTTTTCCTCAGCTGTGGCAGAACGCAGCCTACCTAAATAGAGTAGGAAACGGAAGCCTGAAAAATGCTCTGAATCGAAAAGTCAACACTACTATTCGTTTTTCTCCCACCACACTCCCATCTGGGGCACAGTTGCTTTGACTCATTCTTGATCCAGCACTTTGTAAAGAAAGCTTCCTTGAAGAATGGGGTGTGGAGAGCTCCCTCCCTTCTCTTGGAGAGGCGATCAGGTGTGGAATTAGAACACACACACAGTCAGGGCAGATGGCAGAGGTATCATTGCAAACATATTTTTTTTCTTCATTTAAGTGTTTCCCTGTTGATGCAGCGAAGCAGCAGACATCTTCATGAAGACAAGAGACTGAGTCCTCATTTTTCAAAGTAATCACTGGATCATAGGAGACAAAAAGAGAAAGACCTTTTTTCAGAAACCCTAGACCAATTCTCTCATTCTTAGTGAGGTGATTGATCTAGTTATTTAGAGGGAGCACCAAGGAGAAGGTCCACATTTCCCGTGGTCCAGAATGAAGTTGTAGAATCAAGTGGCCCTCCTTTTCATGATTTTAAAATCAAATTCATATCTCCTGTATTACTCATATCCTTGTCCAGCCACATAGTGTAGTTAGGATATTATTTTACAAGTTTGACAACTGAAAATGGTTTAGGTTGGTGAGAATATTTACTCATAGCCCAGAACTGGTTACTGGTTACCAACACTGTAAATCTGGATCCTGACTCTGTGGATCCAGTTTTGTCACAAATCTGGATTACTTGAGGATAATTTTCAGTATTTACAATACAGCTGGTTTGGTACCATTTGAACAAATTTCTTCCTCTGCTGCATTTTTAACTGATGTCCTCATTGTTCTATTAGTGATGCGTAAAGAGATCAGAGAGAGGGGAACAGAGATGATTAGAAACTGCTGGTGGGAAACACAGACACACAGGCACAAAATCATATAAAAAGGACATAATTCTGAAGCATATCTTGATTTATTAAACACATTTGCAGGCATTCTCTAATCTTATTTTCAACAACTGCTTACAGAGGCAGAGGACAAAATTGAGGCATACCCCTACAATAACTATTTTTGAAGAATATTTCACGACATGGGGAAAAACCAAAGTAACAATAGCAATGCCCAGAATTAACTACAGAGAGTAATCTCAGGGATGGGTGTGCAGGAGAATCTTTACAAAGACAGTGAGGAAATTTGTCAAATGTTAACAAGGGGTTTTTGTCTGGATTATGGGATTACAAACATCTTTTATATCTTTATACTTCTCAGACTTTTTTTTTTTCATTTTTGCAATGAACATGTATTAATTAGTGAGAAGGTAAATTATTAAAACACCCACAAGAGAGATAATGGAGACCCGAGTAGGGTGTTGTAGCCCAAGTGGGGAGGAGGGCATCATGAAGGGAGGGGCTGGGGGAAGCCTGGAAGAGATGGTGCAGAGGTGGGCTGAGACGGGGTTGGCCCTGCACGGGCAGCCCTGGCAGGGAGATGCCCAGTCCTGATGGAGGGAAACGTGATGTAGAGAGAAGATGCCTCATACTTGAGAAGCCTTGATCTGATGTTCACTTTCTTATCCTTCTCAACAGTTGTTTTTTATAATGATTGAAAAATATTAAAACAATTTTTCTTTTTGTCTGCTTTTGTCATCATCATTTCCTGATGGATTTTTGAACGACTTTAGGCTAGACGCTGTTTGTAGGTCAGCCCAGCCCCTCTGCGCTCTGTCCGCAGCCTGCACCTGCACCCTGTACCTTACCATCCTGACCCCTGAAGGCACTGAGCTGTGCGATTGTAGATTCACTCAACTGGGCTTAGGTTTACAAGGTGGTTGCCATGAAATAAGCCAGCTGCATAAAGGCCAGGGCCTATCAGCCTCTCACTTTGCTCAGTTTTTTAAGACGTGGTACAAGATTTCAGTCCTTGCAAGACACAGTCACCACCTGAGCAGGTAACTCACGTCATATTTTTGTCTTTTAGGAAAGCGGATGTGCCTTGGAGAACAATTGGCCAGGACAGAGTTGTTTATTTTCTTTACTTCACTTCTGCAAAAATTTACCTTCAGGCCTCCAGAGAATGAGAAGCTGAGCCTGAAGTTTAGAGAAAGCCTGACCAGCTCCCCAGCCAGCTACCGCCTCTGTGCTATTCCTCGGGCCTGAAATTGTCCAGAGGGGGAGGAGAAGGAAAGAAAGAAGAATGGGCCTGTTCCCCTCAAGACAGAGCACATGCTCAGGAGTGAGGGAGCAGCATTCAGTGCCTCTAGGACAGGTCACAGGAACTGGACTCAGAGGAAACTGAATCCAAACCCCAGCTTAACTGTCTCCAGTGGGGCCTTGGGCAAATCAGTTATGTTGTGAGTGATTTCATTTTCATTTGGGAAATAGAAGATGGACAATGATTTCTTCTCTAAAGCAAAAACTAATGCAAAGATCAAAGGAAATTAAGGGCTTTAAATGGCTTGGAAACCATAAAGCACATCATAAAATTCATAGTTGTGATCTGCCTTCTGTGTCCTTCCTTAGACAGAAATATGCTTCTGGCCTGTTGAGATGGCCTGGGTCAAAGTGGGACCAAATGGTGGATAAGAGTCAGAAGTTGGGCCCTGGGGCAGCCATGGAGGTCAGCCAGAAAGGCCCTCACATTTGGTAGCACCAGGCAATCTTATCCTGCTTCTGCCTCAGACTGGCCCCTGGGAAGTCAGCAAGGCAGGTAGATTCCTATTAATAAGTACGGTTCTGTGGAAAAGCAGTTTCTCTGGTTTACCTAAGAAAATACTACCTTGGCCTTGGACACCAGAGACAAATAGAATGTCACCAAATTTAAACAAACATGGAAAGCTACTTAGGGGGAAGTAAATGTGGAAATATTTTCTGACTTTAACGTGCCCTCTTACCTTAAAACCTCCCTCATGCATTATTTCTGAACCCCCTTATTGTTGTTAAGAACACGGTGGTTGTGATGTTTTCTTAAAAATTGATTGTCACTGTGATTGACATGTAGCCCCAGCCTAAACACAGATGATGAGCATTGACAGAGTATTGTGTAGAAGGAGACAGAAATGCAGGAGTCCTGCTCAGCCCTCCTGTGTGGGTGCTAAGGAGAGAAAATGCCATCAACTGGAAGGCCAGGTCCCACTGAGAACCCATGGGGTTGGGATGCCAGCCCACATGCAGACAAGCAATGAAACATGGTAAACTGTATTAAACCTTATAGAAGGTCTTTTTTCCTAAGGCTGTTAGAATTAAGGAATTTAAATAGCTCAGAGCAAAAAGGGCCATGAAGACATGGGGCTCTTCAATCCTGTTGCTGGGATTCAGAGAAAAACTATGTCAGTGGGCACCATTAAAGGAAAATAGAAATAGGAAGGGAGGCAGGGAGGAAGGGAGAGTCTGGCTGGATCTATCCTGTGTCTGTCAGAGCCAATTGGTATTCAAAGAGAAATGATTGTGTTTCCTAAAGTGCATGGGGAGGGTTTGAGTTAGACTAGAACTCACTTCATGGAAAAGAGACAGGGAAAAAATGAAAACATTAACAGGCTTTATTTTCTTGGGCTCCAAGATCACTACAGATAGTGACTGCAGCCATGAAGTTAAAAGACATTTGCTCCTTGGAAGAAAAGCTATGACAAACCTAGACAGCATTAAAAAGCAAAGACATCACTTTGCCAATAAAGATCTGTATAGTCAAAGCTATGATTTTCCAATAGTCATGTACAGATGTCAAAGTTGAACCATAAAGAAGGTTGAGCACTGAAGAATTGATTCTTTCAAATTGCTGTGCTGAGAAGACTCTTAAGAGTCCCTTCAACAGCAGGGAAATCAAACTAGTCAATCCTAAAGGAAATCAACCCTGAATATTCATTGGAAGGAATGATGCTGAAGGTGAAGCTCCAATACTTTGGCCACTTGATGTAAAGAGCTGACTCATTGGAAAAGACCCTGATTCTGGGAAAGGTTGAGGGCAGGAGGAGAAGGGAGTGACAGAGGATGAGATGGTTGGATGTCATCACCAACTCGATGGACATGAGTTTGAGCAAGCTCCGGGAGTTGGTGATGGACAGGGACGCCTAGTATGCTTCAGTCCATGGAGTCATAAAGAGCTGGACACACCTGAGTGACTGAACAACAACAGCAGGACACTGAGAGCCCCAGCTGCATCACCCGAATGCACTTTCCTTGTAACCTTTTGGAAAGCTGCCTCTCTGGAAAGCACTGCAAATTATATTTCTAGAATAAAATGAATCAAACCAGCCCTCGAACACCCAAACATCTGAGACCTTGTCTTCCACTCTTTATTCCCCCAATCAGTTTATCCTCTTTGGAGACTAAGAATTGGCCAAAATACTTTTCATTATGTGCTCAGTCTCCTAAATTATAAAATATAGGGCTTTTTATAGTCATCTCTGAGGTCCATTCCTACTCTGTTGTGCATTTTCCATGACTCTCTGGTGGATCAGAGGTTAAAGCATCTGCCTGCACTGTGGGAGACCTGGGTTCGATCCCTGGGTCGGGAAGATCCCCTGGAGAAGGAAATGGCAACCCACTCCAGTATTCTTGCCTGGAGAATCCCATGGATGGAGGAGCTTGGTGGGCTACAGTCCACCATCCCAAGAGGGATGGTATGGGGAGGGAGGAGGGAGGAGGGTTCAGGATGGGGAACACATGTATACCTGTGGCGGATTCATTTTGATATTTGGCAAAACTAATACAATTTTTTAAAGTTTAAAAATAAAATAAAATTTAAAATAATATAAAAAAGAATTTTAAAAAAGAGAGTTATAAAAGGACAGAAAACAAAAATTATTTTGTAATGCTTTTACAGATCGAGAATTTATATTTTACGGTCTCTCAATGAGCTTTTGAGAAAAATATAGGGCAGAAAGTTCAACTACCCTCAGTCCTGTGTCCCCAAGTTTCTGGTTAATTGTGGTCACATGCTACTTGGGTCTGGGCCCCATTGCATCTATCAGGCCAGATGAGTGTCCAGGGGTTTTCCATTGATCCCATGAAAGTGAAAGTGAAGTTGCTCAGTCCTGTCCGACTCTTTGCAACCCCATGGACCGTAGCCCACCAAATTCCTCTGTCCATGGGATTCTCCAGGCAAGAATACTGGAGTGGGTTGCCATGCCCTCTGCAGATATACCATCCTAACACCAATCAAAAGAAAAGTGAAGTCGCTGTACTAAGTGCTGATATCAGAGCAAGGAAAATTATCATAAATTTTAAAAGGGAAGTACATAACAAAAGGATCAGTTCTCCACGAAGACATAGCAATTCTACAATGTGCATGCACCTGCAAACTGATGGAACTGCAAGGGAAAATAGATGAATTTCTTATTATAGTTAGATACTTGAATATCCCTTTACCATCAGTGGACAGAACCAAGAGTCAGAAAATCAGTAAAGGCAAAGTTGAACCATGCAATATTACCACTTACTTGGATCCAATTGAGATTTATAGAATTCATAATCTAACAAGAGCAGCACGCATATTCTTCTCAAGCTCATGTTGAACATTCACCAAATAGGCCACATTCTAAGTATAAAACACATTTTATCAAGTATCATATGGAAATCACACAAATTATGTTTTCATAACAAAATGGAGTTAACTAGAGACCAATAAAAGAATAGTACATGAAAAACTTAAAACTATTTGAATATTGAATAACACATATAAATAAGCATGGACCAAAGAAGAAATCTCCAAAAAATATCTTTAAACAAAGAAAATATAAGGTATCAAAATGTGTAGATGCAGTGAAATCAGTGCGCTGAGGAAAATTTATACCATTGAATAAATAAAGGTTTAAAATAATCTATGCTTCCACCTCATGGTTCTAGAAAAGGAAGAGAAAATTAAATCCAAAGAAATCATAAGAAAATAAATAATAAAAATTAAAGCATCAGTGAATGAAATTGAAGATAGGAAAATAGAGAAAATGAACAAAACCAAAAGTTAAAAAAATTTAAGTTTTTAAATTGGCAAACATCTAACCAAGTTAACTAAGAAAAAGAGAGAGATGGTTTAAGTTACTACTATAAATGAACATGCAACATCACTACTCATCTCATGGACATTGTAAGAAAGGAATATTATGTACAACTCTGTGCCCACAAATTTGATAAATGGGCCAATTCACTGAAACACAGTCTAGAAAAACTCACCAGGAGAAATAGATATCTCAATAGGCCTGTATCCATTTAAGAAATAAAATAAATAATAAACTTTGAAAAGTGAAAGCACCAGATCCAGAAGCTTCCAAATATCCATTCTACTAAACTTTAAGAATAAAACTATAGCAAGTTGCTACAATCTCTTCCAGAAAATCAAAGCATAGAAAATACTTCATAATTCAGCCCTTGAGACCAGCACTAAAAAAAAAAAAAAAAAGACATCAGAAAAAGGGAAAAATCAATCTCTCTCTGATATAAGTGCAAAAATCTTCAAACAAGTATTAGTAAATCCAATCCAGAGATTACACAGTTATATAGCATGATCAAGTGGAATTTTTTCTATGGTGCAAAGTGGGTTTGAAATTCAGTTAATGAAGCTCCATCACATCAACAGACTAAAGAAGAATATTCATGTAACTTCATCAACAGATGCAGAAGGAGCATTTGACAAACTCCAACATGCACTAATAATAAAAACTCTTAGCAAATGAAGAATAGAGAAGGACTTCCTCAACTTGATAAAAAAATATCTACAGAGAACTCATGGCTAACTAACATCATAGTCAATGGCAAGAAGCTAGACGCTTTCATCAAAAGATCAGTAAAAAGATATAGGTATCCTTCTTATTCAAGATTGTACCAGAAGTCCTAGCTAATGCAATATGACAAGAAAATGAGATTAAAGATATATATATATATATATATATATATATATATATATATATATATATAAACTACCAAGAAAGAAACAAAATGTCTATGTAGAGAATCACGAGAAATTAACAAAATACCTTCTGGAACTAATAAGCAATGGTAGCAACGTAGTAGGACAAAACATTGGATTATACTACAAAGTATTAAGTAAAAAAAGATGAATACATAAAATTTAATTTCTTTAAATACAAGCAAAGAACAATAGAAATTTGAAATTAACAACTTAGTATCGTATGCAAGCTAAATATGGGAACTTTCTTTACTTATCACTCATTTTATGTAAATTTATAATACAAAGTTGACGATCTGTTCCTAAAGTTTTTATGGAAAGGCAAAAGATCCAGAATAATAAACACAAAATTGAAGGAGAAGAGCAAATTTGGAGGACTGACACCAGCAGACTTCAAGACTTACTATAAGCTGCATATCAGGATGTGCGGTATTGGTGGAGAATAGACACATAGATCAGTAGAACAGAATAAAGACCCCAGAAATAGATTCAGAAAAACACAGTCCTTGACAAAGGAGCAAATGCAATTCAATGGAGAAAAAGTAATATCTTTTGCTGGAATAACTGGAATCCCTATGGAAAAAATGAACCTGGACACGGATGTTACACTTCTCACAAAGGTTGACTCAAAATGGATCACAGATATAAATGTAAAACTCAAAACTATTAAACCTCTAGAAGATAACAAGGAAGCTATCTAGATGACCTTGAGAGTTTCTCATGATTTTCCATATAACACCAAATGCAAGATTTATGAAACAAAAAAGTAAGCTGGACTTCATTAAAATTTAAAAAATTAACACTTATTTGAAAGTGCACTTTGAAAATTAGCCATATTTATTCCAGATAGTAGCTGTTCAGGTAACTGTGGTTGAGGACTTCTACTGGACTGTATCCAAAGGAAACTGATTAGGATGGATAAGATTCCCAAATTCACCAAAAGCCTAGTAGATATCAGATATCTCAGAACTTTGGCCTTAAATTGATTTAATTCTTACAACTCTCAGTATGAAGTGAAAATATTATTCTCATTATACAGAAGGCCCAAAAGAGTGAAGTGTTTTGCCAAAGCTCACCAAGGCAGAATGAATGGCACAGCCAAAATCAGAACCTGGGTTTTTTTAGTCAAATACCTTTGTCAATTATATTCAAATATGACTTATAAAAAATTAACTATAACAGTGATAGCGATGAAATAAGTTACCAGTGAGTGCTCAACATTACTTACTATTAGGAAAATGAAAATGAAAATGAGCTATGCCCTCATACTTGTCATAATGGCTATTATCAAAAGATATCAAGTGTTGGCAAGTACATGGACAAACCCTTGTACACTGTTGATGAGTGAGTAAATTGGCACAACCATTATGGAAAACATTATAAAGATTACTCAAAATTTTAAATAGGTCAACCTTATGATCCAGTGATCCTCAGTCAGTCAGTTCAGTTGCTCAGTCGTGTCCGACTTTTTGCCACCCCATGAATCGCAGCACGCCAGGCCTCCCTGTCCATCACCAACTTCCGGAGTTCACTCAGACTTACGTCCATCGAGTCAATGATGCCATGCAGCCATCTCATCCTCTGTTGTCCCCTTCTCCTCCTGCTCCCTATCCTTCTCAGCATCAGAGTCTTTTGCAATGAGTCAACTCTTTGCATGAGGTGGCCAAAGTACTGGAGTTTCAGCTTTAGCATCATTCCTTCCAAAGAAATCCCAGGGCTGATCTCCTTCAGAATGGACTGGTTGGATCTCCTTGCAGTCCAAGGGACTCTCGAGAGTCTGCTCCAACACCAGAGTTCAAAAGCGTCAATTCTTCGGTGCTCAGCTTTCTTCACAGTCCAACCCTCACATCCATACATGACCACAGGAAAAACCATAGCCTTGACTAGATGGACCTTTGTTGGCAAAGTAATGTCTCTGCTTTTCAATATGCTATCTAGATTGGTCATAACTTTCCTTCCAAGGAGTAAGCGTCTTTTAATTTCATGGCAGCAGTCACCATCTGCAGTGATTTTGGAGCCCCAAAAAATAAAGTCTGACACTGTTTCCACTGTTGCCCCATCTATTTCCCATGACGTGATGGGACCAGATGCCATGATCTTCGTTTTCTGAATGTTGAGCTTTAAGCCAAGTTTTTCACTCTCCACTTTCACTTTCATCAAGAGGCTTTTTAGTAACTCTTCACTTTCTGCCATAATGATCTCTGTTAGTTTCCAAGGCAAACCATTCAATATCACAGTAATCCAAGTCTATGCCCCAACAAGTAATGCTGAAGAAGCTGAAATTGAATGGTTCTATGAAGACCTACAAGATCTTTTAGAACTAACACCCAAAAAAGATGTCCTTTTCATTAAAGGGGAATGGAATGCAAAAGTAGGAAGTCAAGAAACACCTGGAGTAACAGGAAAATTTGGCCTTGGAATACAGAATGAAGCAGGGCAAAGGCTAATAGAGTTTTGCCAAGAGAACACACTGGTCATAGTAAACACCCTCTTCCAACAACACAAGAGAAGACTCTACACATGGACATCACCAGATGGTCAACTCCAAAATCAGATTGATTATATTCTTTGCAGCCAAAGATGGAGATGCTCTATACAGTCAGCAAAAACAAGACCAGGAGCCGACTGTGGCTCAGATCATGAATTCCTTATTGCCAAATTCAGACATAAATTGAAGAAAGTAGGGAAAACCACTAGACCATTCAGGTATGACCCAAATGGAATCCCTTATGATTATACAGTGGAAGTGAGAAATAGATTTAAGAGATTAGATCTGATAGATAGAGTGCCTGATGAACTATAGATGGAGGTTCATGACATTGTACAGGAGACAGGGATCAAGACCATCCCCATGGAAAAGAAATGCAAAAAAGCAAAATGGCTGTCTGGGAAGGCTTTACAAATAGCTGTGAATAGAAGAGAAGTGAAAAGCAAAGGAGAAAAGGAAAGATATAAGTATCTGAATGCAGAGTTCCAAAGAACAGCAAGGAGAGATAAGAAAACCTTCTTCAGTGATCAATACAAAGAAATAGAGGAAAACAACAGAATGGGAAAGACCAGCGATCTCTTCAAGAAAATTAGAGATACCAAGGGAACATTTAATGCAAAGATGGGTTTGATAAGGGACAGAAATGGTATGAACCTAACAGAAGCAGAAGATATTAAGAAGAGGTGGCAAGAATACACAGAAGAACTGTACAAAAAGGATCTTGATGACCCAGATAATCACGATGGTGTCATCACTGACCTAGAGCCGGACATCCTGGAATGTGAAATCAAGTGGGCCTTAGGAAGCATCACTACCAACAAAGCTAGCAGAGGTGATGGAATTCCAGTTGAACTATTTCAAATCCTGAAAGACGATGCTGTGAAAGTGCTGCACTCAATATGCCAGCAAATTTGGAAAACTCAGCAGTGGCCATAGGACTGGAAAAGGTCAGTTTTCATTCCAATCCCAAAGAAAGGCAATGCCAAAGAATGCTCAAACTACTGTACAATTGCACTCATCTCACATGGTAGTAAAGTAATGATCAAAATTCTCCAAGCCAGGTTTCAACAATATGCGAACTGTGAACTTCCAGAAGTTCAAGCTGGTTTTAGAAAAGGCAGAGGAACCAGAGATCAAATTGCCAACATCCACTGGATCATCAAAAAAGGAAGAGAGTTCCAGAAAAACATCTATTTCTGCTTTATTGACTATGCCAAAGCCTTTGACTGTGTGGATCACAATAATCTGTGGAAATTTTTTTAAGAGATGGGAATACCAGACCACCTGACCTGCCTCTTGAGAAACCTATATGCAGGTCAGGAAGCAACAGTTAGAACTGGACATGGAATAACAGACTGGTTCCAAATAGGAAAAGGAGTACGTCAAGGCTGTATACTGTCACCCTGCTTATTTAACTTCTATGCAGAGTACATCATGAGAAACGCTGGGCTGGAAGAATCACAAGCTGGAATCAAGATTACCGGGAGAATTATCAATAACCTCAGATATCCAGATGACAGCACCCTTATGGCAGGAAGTGAAGAAGAACTAAAGAGCCTCTTGATGAAAGTGAAAGAGGAGAGTGAAAAAGTTGGCTTAAAGCTCAATATTCAGAAAACTAAGATCATGGCATCTGGTCCCATCACTTCATGGGAAATAGATGGGGAAAGGGTGGAAACAGTGTCAGACTTTATTTGGGGGGGGGTCTCCAAAATCACTGCAGATGCTGATTGCAGCCATGAAATTAAAAGACGCTTACTCCTTGGAATAAGGGTTATGACCAACCTAGATAGCATATTCAAATCAGAGACATTACTTTGCCAACAAAGGTCTGTCTAGTCAAGGCTATGGTTTTTCCAGTAGTCATGTATGGATGTGAAAGTTGGACGGTGAAGAAAGCTGAGCGCTGAAGAATTGATGCTTTTGAACTGTGGTGCTGGAGAAGACTCTTGAGAGTCCCTTGGACTGCAAGGAGATCCAACCAGTACATTCCAAAGGAGATCAGTCCTGGGTGTTCTTTGGAAGGACTGACGCTAAAGCTGAAACTCCAGTACTTTGGCCACCTCGTGCAAAGAGTTGACTCCTTGGAAAAGACTCTGATGCTGGGAGGGATTGGGGGCAGGAGGAGAAGGGGATGACAGAGGATGAGATGGCTGGATGGCATCACCGACTTGATGGACATGAGTTTGAGTGAACTCCAGGAGTTGGTGATGGACAGGGAGGCCTGGCGTGCTGCAATTCATGTGGTCACAAAGAGTCAGACATGACTGAGTGACTGATCTGAACTGAACTGAACTGAATGGTCTATTGGTTTTCCCTACTTTCTTCAATTTATGTCTGAATTTGGCAATGAGGAAATTATGATCTGAGCCACAGTCAGCTCCCAGTCTTGTTTTTGCTGACTGTATAGAGCTTCTCCATCTTTGGCTGCAAAGAATATAATCAATCTGATTTTGGTGTTGACCATCTGGTGATGTCCATGTGTAGAGTCTTCTCTTGTGTTGTTGGAAGAGGGTGTTTGCTATGACCAGTGTGTTCTCTTGGCAAAACTCTATTAACCTTTGCCTTGCTTCATTCCATATTCCAAGGCCAAAATTGCTTGTTGCTCCAGGTGTTTCTTGACTTCCTACTTTTGCATTCCAGTCCCCTTTAATGAAAAGGACATCATTTTTGGGTGTTAGTTCTAAAAGGACAGAATGTGGTCCACTGGAGAAGGGAATGGCAAACCACATCAATATTCTTGCTTTGAGAACCCCATAAAGGTCTCCAAAATCACTGCAGATGGTGATTGCAGCCATGAAATTAAAAGATGCTTGCTCCTTGGAAGGAAAGTTATGACCAAACTAGACAGCATATTAAAAAGCAGAGACATTACTTTGCCAACAAAGGTCCGTCTAGTCAAGGCTATGGTTTTTCCAGTAGTCATGTATGGATGTGAGAGTTGGACTATAAAGAAAGCTGAGTGCTGAAGAACCTATGCTTTTGAACTATCGTGTTGGAGAAGACTCTTGAGAGTCCCTTGGACAACAAGGAGTCAAACCAGTCCATCCTAAAGGAAATCAGTCTTTAAATTCATTGGAAGCACTAATGCTACAGTTGAAGCACCAATACTTCGGCCACATGATGTAAAGATCTGACTCATTAGAAAAACCCTGATGCTGGGAAAGATTGGGGGCAGGAGGAGAAGGGGACGGCAGAGGATGAGATGGTTGGATGGCATCACCGACTCAATGGACGTGAGTTTTGGTAAACTCTGGGAGTTGGTAATGGACAGGGAAGCCTGGCCTGCTGCAGTGCATGGCTGCAAAGAGTTGGACACGACTGAGGGACTAAACTGAACTGAATTGCTGGGAGGGGCCATGCTTAGTAAATCTTTAATCCAATTTTCTGTTGAAGGGTGGTGCTGTGTTCCCTCCTTCTCTGTGTGCAGATGATACTATATTAATATGTGAAGTAAAGAAGTGAAGTGAAGTTGCTCAGTTGTGTCTGACTCTTTGCTACCCCATGGACTGTAGCCTACCAGGCCTCTCTGTCCATGGGATTCTCCAGGCAAGAATACTGGAGTGGGTTACCATTTCCTTCTCCAGGGGATCTTCCCAACCCAGGGATCAAACCCAGGTCTCCCGCATTGGAGGCAGATGCTTTAACCTCTGAGCCACCAGAGAAGCCCTTATATTAATATGTAGGAAACACTAAAGATACCACATACACAAAAGCTGTTAGAAATAACAAATTAATTCAGCAAATTTGCAGGATCCAAAACCTACAAAACTCAGTTGTGTTTCTGTACATTAATAAAAAACCATCTGAAACAGGTCTTGTTTTTTTCTTTAATGGACTCTGACAGTCTTTTAATTAGTGTGTTTAGAATATTAATGTTTAATGTGGTTATTGATACAGACTATTATCTACCATATTCATTGCTGTTTTCTGTTCATTGCTTTTGATTTTTGTTTCTTTTTGTTTTTCACTTTTTTCTCCCCTTTTAACTGAGTATTTTGCATAATTCCATTTTCTCTTTGTCTTAGCATGTCAATTATATTTCTTTTTTAAAATTTCAGTGGTGGCTCTACAGTTCACAGTATATATTTCCAACTGATTCAAATCCACTTTCAGCTAGAACTAGTCTACTTGATTGGTAGTGCAAGCACCTTACAGTAGAATTTTCCTAATTAATTCTACCCCTTCCAACATTTTATCTTTCATATCATCTTTGCATTTGCTGAAATCACCAAGTATATTGTTGCTATTTTTATTTTGAACAAACTTTTATCAGCTCAATTAAGTAAAAGCAAATAGTATTTAATACTTTAATTTTTTTCTTTAATGTCCTTGTTTAGGTCTGTGTTTGTATTCTATATATCTTTCCTTCTCTCTGAGGAACTTAATTAATCATTTCTTGTGAGGCAGGTCTACTAACAACAAATTCCCTCAGACTTTGAGAAGATATTTATTTTTCCTTAACTGCTAGATGGAACAAAAAATGCATACACATAATTTTTTTTACTGAAGCAATCTATATAAAGCAGAGAGTTCAGTGCCTTGTTATAAAGTAGTTCACAAGAAATGTCAGCTGCTGCTGTTTTTGTGATGGTTCACCAGGCTGGGTTCCATCCTTTGGTGAGAAGGTGATTGAAAATTGAGATGCTCAAGTGTCTGTGGAGCTCTCTGAGATACAATAAAACCATAAACCTTAGCGCCCCTTGGTCTCAGAGAATGACACTCTCTAGATAGAGTAACAAACCAATGGAAAAGAACCAACACATGAGAAATGGAATATTTCCTGCCATATCAGTAAACAAA
Organism: Bos grunniens; assembly: GCF_055505025.1. Lineage (NCBI taxonomy): Eukaryota > Metazoa > Chordata > Mammalia > Artiodactyla > Bovidae > Bos > Bos grunniens. Next base: position 35,482,669 of record NC_141167.1, on the reverse strand, counting down.
GGATGTCAGAGTCATCAGCAATTGCAGTCACCAGAGAGGGTGAGCTGATTACCTTGAGGGAACTCAGGAAGAAAAGAATACCTGCCACCTAGCAGCCATCAGACTGCAGCCACTCCCTATGTTGAGCCCCGAGGAAACTCAGGATGTGAAGACATAGGATACTGGCCGCAGATAGGTAAGGTGCCTATCAAAGGAATGATTTCAGTGAGCCCAGACTCTTACATCTTTCCATATACAGGAAAGTGCTAAATTTCTTAACTTGAGATATCTGGATTTCCTTTAATTAATGAAAATCTTTTGCCTTTCAGACTACTTGACGTTTGTTGCAAAACTTCTAAATAACCTGGCTCCCATCTTCTCCTCAGCTGAGCAGTTCTCTCACTGTTACTTGAGATGCTGCCTTCTGGACTTAAAGTCCTAAAGTGAAAGTGAAGTCGCTCAGTCATGTCTGACTCTTTGCGACCCCATGGACTCCTAGCTGCCTCCTGCATCCATCCATGGGATTTTCCAGGCAAGAGTACTGGAGTGGGTTGTCATTTCGTTCTCCAGGGGATCTTCCCAGCCCAGGAATCAAACCTGGGTCTCCCACATTGTAGGCAGATGCTTTTACCATCTGAGCCACCAGGGAAGTCCTAAAAATCCCCACCAAATAAAACATAACTTTAAATATTTAGGTGGTGAATATTCTTTAAGTTGATGAAACAAAAAACTTCCAGCCTGTCCTTTTTCTGATATCTAAGCATGTTCTCCAGGGAATCCCATGCCTGACATCTAGTGGATAACAGGCAGGCTGGGCTACAGCCCAGAAAGGGAAAGAATCTGTTAGGGGCCAGTTGTGGGGAGGGGAGGAGAAGGAAGGGCTACTCCATCTACAATCCACTCTCACTAAGGTATTCATTTTAAAATGTTCCTCTGCCTAGGTTTTCTTAGTGCTTCCTGCTGCTTCCCAGAGTTCATATTCCTTAGGGAGCCACATGGATCCCTTCTTGTAGCCTCTTTCCACTTGATAGTCTTCTTACCTCAGCATTCCATAACTGTGGCCACTCTGAATTCCTTAAAATTCCCTGCAACACCCAACACTCTCAAGAATCATCAGCTTCTTCCCTGCCTCCCAGCACAGGTATCTTCCTGACAAACAGCACTGTGGTAGGTGGTTGTGATGATTAAATAAAAGGAATGTTCAATGCTAACATAGCTTATTGTTGGTACTCAGCAAAGAATAGTTCTAGATCGCTAGAAATGCCTGGAGCACTTTCAACACAAGCCTGTATTACAAACTGAAGTTCAGAAGGAGATGGCTTCATCACTTACTAGGAGAAACCCCAATTGGTAGCACTAAGTGACAGGATTAGTATATAGAATTTTAAAGCTAAGATCCTAAACCTGTATACCCTTCTTTGAGAAATATGTTGTTTAATTTCCAAGTATTAGAAGCTTGTCTTGTTTTCTTTACCTGTTAATGATTTACAATTGGAGATCGTTAGGGTCAGAGAACATTTAACTGTATGATTTCAACTTTGAACAAATATATAAAGGTTGGTTTTATGACCCAAGATAGAGTCCATGCATACTTTAAAAAATATGTCTCCTGCTGTTGCTGTGTGGAGCATTCTGTACTATATGTCAGTTAGACTTGAAGAGATTAGTTTGTTGGTTAGTGCTTCTATGCCCTTGTTGACTTCTTATCTACTAATTCTATCAATTACTAGGAGAGGCGTGTTGAAGTTTCTAACTATAATTAGAGGCTTATTTCTGTATCTAGTCGGTTCTGATAGTTTTATTTCATGTATTTGGCAGCTCTTTTATTTGGCACATGCACATTAAAATTGTTACATTATCTTGGTGAACTGGCTCTTTAATTATTACATAATGTCCTTCTTTATCCCTGATGATTTTCTTTGCCTGAACTTTATCCAATATAATTTAGCCACAGCAGCTCTCTTTTGATTAGTATTTGCATAGCATATGCTTCTCCATTCTTTCACTTTTAACCTACTTATACGGTTATATTTTAGATGTGTTTTTATATGTAACATATAGGTGGGTCATTTTTTTCATTCTCCCACTCTCTCTTTTAATTCATAAATCTAGATCATTTATATTTAGCACAATTTCTGAGGTCTAAACAATTACGTCTTCCATTATACTATTTACTTTGTATTTCACTTTTTTTATTCCTCTGTTTCTCCTTTCTGGTCTTCCTATGGGTCAGTCACTTGAACATTCTGTAAGAATTCTGTTCTAATTTATCTGTAATATTTTTGAGTATGTATCTTTGTACTGTGCTTTAAGCACTTCCTATAAAGTTGTACACATAGTGAATGGTGTGGCTAATATTGGAACCAAAGGCTGTATTCCAGTGTAATAATAGATTCTCCCAAATTATGGAAGTAAAAAAAAATAACTGTCTCAATTTTCATCTACCAAAGTAACTAAACCTTCCAGCATTTGGGTAGGAGTATGCTAATGATACTTCAGTAATAAGCCTCTGCCTCCTGAGATGGCCAAAGGGAAAGCCATTTCTCCTGGGGATGTCATTTCTCTTTAGAATGAAGCCCCCTTTGTTGTGGCAACCAAGAACCATCTGAATAAGCCAATAATCACTGTGCTTTCTAGCATAAGGGCAATGCTGATTCAAGTTTACGTGAAGAAAACCTCATCTAAAACACCCTGGACCTCTTCTTTTCTGGAACAGAGACAACTTCAACCACCCTGCGCTAGGGGCTTCTCTATATGGCCCTGAACCCCAAAATCCAAGGTCAGTGCATCAGTGGGTAGACCTGGCCCAGATCAGTATGCTTCCATAAAGCAGTTCATATAAATCTCAATATTCCTAAAGGGAAATTGGATTCACTGTCACTAATAACGAGAAGAAACTGAGGCTCAAAGAGCTTTAGGATCTCACAGCAGACATGTGGATCAAGGGTTTGCCACCAGATTTGTCTCACACAAGGGCCCACTTCCCACTCACATACATCCCTGAGGAGCTAGTCTGGAGAGCTTACTATAGCTTTAGCCATTATGATCCTGGTTATTCCATTCTTTAGTTTGACCAGCCTGCATGAATGTTATGGGAAAATAGAATAATAGAAGCTCCTCTGCTTTTTTCAGAAAAAGTCCAAGCTGAGATTGACAGCATGCTTGGCCAGTCACGACAGCCAAACAGCCATTCCAGACTCCATGACCTACACCAATGCTGTCATCCACGAGGTGCTGAGAATGGAAAACATCATCCCCGTGAACGTGCCCCGGGAGGTGGCACTGGACACCACTCTGGCTGGATACCACATGCCCAAAGTAATTAGAGGTTCACTAACAGTCTTCAAGCTCCTATTTGTAAATACTAGGAATCTCAACTAGAAAAGTCACATGTATTCTTATCTTAGGGAAACACTTAAATGGAGGGAGAGATGTATTACTGTTGATGTGATACCAGATTTTTTTTCTTCATTTGGTGTCCTTAGAAAATTAGTTCAAATTAATGTTAACAGGTGTTGTGGTGAAGAAGGCAGATTCCTAGGTCAAACATTTTCAAGCAAAGATTGACTTTTCTTTGCTATGAAATTTCCCAGTGTTTTTACTATGTGATATGAATTGTCAGAGCTTCCCTGGTGGTGCTAGTGGTAAAGTGGTGCTAGGTGGTGCTAGACTGCTTTGCTGCTGCTGCTGCTAAGTCGCTTCAGTCGTGTCGGACTCTGTGCGACCCCATAGATGGCAGCCCACCAGGCTCCACCACCCCTGGGATTCTCCAGGCAAGAACACCGGAGTGGGTTGCCATTGCTTTCTCCAATGCATGAAAGTGAAAAGTGAAAGTGAAGTCACTCAGTCATGTCTGACTCTTCGCAACCCCATGGACTGCAGCCCACTAGGCTCCTCGGTCCATGGATTCTCCAGGCAAGAGTACTGGAGTGGGTTGCCATTACCTTCTCCGAGACTGCTTTGCTAGTCTCCTGCTTTGCAGGTTCCATCTCTGGGTTGGGAAGATCCCCCGGAAGAAGGCACAGCAACCCACTCCAGCATTCTTGCCTGGGAAATCCCATGAAGAGAGGAGCCTGGTGGGCTACAGTCCTTAGAATTGCAAAAAGTTGGACATGACAAGCAACTTAGCACGCACACATGCAAGCACGTGCATTGTTAATACTTGTTGAGATGCAGCAGGCAGCAATTCTCAGTCAGCCTTTGCCATGAGATCCTTTTCTTTGCCTTGGGAGAACTTCTTACAGGGACCTACCACACTTACTTTGGAAAATTCTCCTTCACAATCCTGGGCCTATAGAATGTTGAAATATGAATACATATTTGAGATCACCTGAACCAACATTACATTAAATTGGTGTTTCCAACATAATATCCCCAAAGGTATTTCTCCAACTTTAACTTAGAGCCCCTTAATGAGATTACCTCACAAGGGAAAAGAATCCAAGCTATGTAGCATTAAGTATTAAAAACAGAAAAGAATTGTTAAGCAATGATTATGTGCCATGGACTATAAAGGTTCTTTCAAAATGTCTTTATCAGTCTTCAGAATAATTCTGTTATCCTCCTTTTAGAAATTTGAAATTCAGGCTCAGAGAATGATTAATCTTGCATTTGAATTCTCAACTACAAAGTGACCAAAGCTGGGTTCCGGAAACAAACCTGTTTTAATTTCCAGGCTCATCTTTTTCTTACTATATACATGTTCTCTCCACAGGAGCTGCTTTACTTTGACTTTGGAAGAGTCTCCCTGCAACTCTTCTCAGTGATTCCCTGTTAAATTTCCTGTCCTCTCCAAGGCAATTCTGCTCTCACTCTGCCCACCCTTCTCAACAATCTCAGCAGACAGCTCTCCTGTGCCCCCTAGTGCCCTCTCTGCACACTGCACACCACCTTGGTCCAACTCTGAGGATCCACTGCAGTTTTTCTGAGTCCCTCCAGGGACAGGGGAGCCTGGTGGGCTGCTGTCTATGGGGTCGCACAGAGTCGGATACGACTGAAGTGACTTAGCAGCAGCTTGTGTGTGGAACCTGGGGTTGTTCTTAAAGCAAAACCAGAGGAACTTCCCCATTGTGTTTCCCTTGGTCACCATCGCTGCAAACCAAGAAAAACAGCTATTTCTGCAGTGAGTGCATTTACTATTTTCTTGCTGATTGACCATCTTGTGGGTGACATTGAGAGCTAAATGAGTTCACAAAGGACCTGTGCATATTCATAGCAATTGATTTAGCTCCAGAGAACCATCCCATCTCAACAGACTGGTTCTAATGGGTTTTCTTTTCTAATGTGTTGTTCTGTGAGGCCCAGTGAGCCCAGTGATTTTTAATAACAACTTGAATAGCACCCTGGGGGGTGTCATTCACAGTGCTTCTCCACACTGCCCCAAGCTGAGGAGTGCCAGTCCTCTGCATGCAACTTTCTATGAGCAAGGGACACTAGACTGAATGCAAAGGGAAAGAGAGGGGGAAGTGGACACTGAGGTAAGCCAGAGTCTTGCCCATGGATACACAATGAGAGTGCTCCTCAAGTTGTGTAAGGTTTAGGTCCCCCAAAGCTGGGGCCTGGTCAGTTAGCTCAAGAGGGTACGGTAGGAGGTTGTGGGCTTAACCCTTCTTATGTAAACATAAAAATCACAATTATCAATTGAACAATCACTGAGAAGAAAAAAAAAGAAAGAAAGTTACCAAAAAGATATATTACATCCAAAGACAAAGAAGGAGCCACAAGAAGATGGTAGGAAGGGCACAAGTGCAGTAAAATCAAATCCCATACCCATCAGGTGGGCAACCTGCAAACTGGAAAGCAATTATATTAATAACAAGTTCTGTCACAGATGTGAAAGTCCTGAGCACAGTGTAAGGCTTCCCAGCCTGGGGGTCTGGTAACAAGAGGAGGAGCCCCCAGAGAATGTAGCTTTGTAGACCAGCAGCTTTTGAACCCAGGAACTCTACAAGGCTGTGTGGGGAAAAGAAACTCCATATATGAAGGGCACACCCAATGTCGTGTGCACACCAGGACCCAGGGAATAAGGCAGTGACCTCATAGGAGACTGGACCAGACCTACCTGCTAGTACTGGAGGATCCCCTGGAAAAGGAGGGGGTCAGGGGCAGCTTTGGCTCACACCAGGGATAAAGACACTGGCGGCAGCAGCTTCAGCCAGTACTCACTGGCATGAGGATGCCCAGAGGCTGCCATGAAAAGAGGCATGGAAAGAAGTGGGAACAAATGGCATGACTGAGAAGCTAAAAGAAATTTGATGAAGTGGGAGTGCAGGCAGAAGGTCAGTGGCTCACACAGGGGGCAGGCGATGTGTCCATCTAAGAGAGATGGGAACTATTGAAGGGTATCTATAAGGTCCAGGTGTAGTGGGTGGATAGGAGTGGCATAATAAAATCATGTCCAAAACTAACTCTGCTTTCAGTGTGTTGAGTACATTCATGGAGAAGAGAAGATGGGCATGGATGGGGCTACTGTAGGAGTGTGAGCAACTAAGGTAGTAACTTGGACCAGCTTGCAGTTGACATAAAATGCGGGTGATAGAATCAAGAGAAATCTCAAGTGAAATTGACCAGCACAATGAAGAATGGAATGAAGGCAGAATGAGGGAAAGCGAGGCTCCTACAAGGACTCCTGGGTTTCTTACTGCATTCCAGGAAGGATAGTGGTTCCTTCCACTGGGTGACCTGATTCTATTATTCAACCCTCTATGGAGTGTGCTGGATAATGGATGGAAGTTAATGGGAGAAAGTTAGATGAATGAGATATTTTTCATGTTGTAGAAGCTCCTATAGTTACCTCTTCACTGAGCAGCTCAGTTGATTTTGGTCCAGAACTGCCTGCCCACTGTCACATTATTTATACATGTTGCATACATGTTCATTGATACATACATATTCTCTCCCAAGATCTACATGAAGTCCCTCCAGAGACCCATTCTTTACTCGGAAGTAATCACAGTCCCCTGATAAAATTCCCAGCAGTTAATTCCAGTCCATCATCTTAAGCTTTTCCATGGCAAAGAGCAAAGTCCTAGGGTTGGGCTTAGAAGGTGGAGGGTTGGGGATGCTGAGGGACTTCAGGGTGCTGTCAGCCTTGGTGTGGGAACCTGGGGGACTGCTGCCCCTTTGCACATGCGTGTTGTGTGTGTCAAGTCTTTGTGAGTCTCTTCTGCCTTCTCCAGGGTACCATGGGGCTGACCAACCTGACTGCACTGCACAGGGACCCCGCAAAGTGCACCACCTCTGACACGTTCAATACAGAGCATTTTCTGGAGAATGGACAGTTTAAGAAAAGGGAATCCTTCCTGCCTTTCTCAATAGGTGAGTAGCAAGATATAGGTATCTGAAAATCGAGTCCCTCTCTCTGCCCTTGCCTACTCTTCTCCTTGTGATGCTTTGCTTTCGTTGGAATGTCTCCAGATAGCCCTGCCCAGCGTGACTCACTATTGCTGTGGTTGCACCTCAGGTTTCCTTGGGTGGAGCATCACCGGGACTGTGTTCTTATTTCCTAAGCTCTGGCTTGATTCTGGCGATGATTTCAGCTTCAAGTTGTTCTGTGTCCCAGAACACTGGGAACAGAAGCTTAGCCTCTGCCTGCTACCTACAGAGAAGATTGGAACATTGCCATCTTTATAGAATTTTAAATGATCCAAGATCTTTTTACGGCATACTCCGTAGTGGCTCGAGGGCTTCCCGAGTGGCTCAGATGATAAAGAATCTGCCTGCAGTGTAGGAGACCTGGGTCCAATCCCTGGATCAGGGAAGATCCCCTGGAGACAGAAATGGCTACCCATTCCAGTATTCTTGCCTGGGAAATCCCATGGACAGAGGAGACTGGCAGGCTACAGTCCATGGGGTCTAAGGAGTCGGACACGACTGAGTGACAGACACTTTCACTTTGCTTCTCTGGTGGCTCAGATGGTAAAGAATCTTCCTGCAATGCAGGAGACCTGGATTTAATCCCTGGGTTGGGATCAAAACTAAAGCTAACTGCTAAGAAAGGGATGGATGAGGCACCAGTAAAGGGGTTACTTCTTTATCATTATGGGCAACACAAGTGACTCTAGGTGCCATGGACTTACTAGATGAGATTCTATTCTATATATTCTTTCTGAAGAGGTCTTTTTGCCTTTTTAATTTCTAATAACCTTTAAGAAATCCAGTTAATATATTTACAGGGTGTACAACTGGAAATGCATAAGGAGAATGCAGAGATATTCTCTCACATTTCCAAGTCATCCAGTTGCAAAAGGGTGTAACTCTTAACAGTATGAAATAAGAAAAATTCTTTATATATACCAGATAATTAGTTAAATATGTTCTTGGGGTTATTTCAAATAATTTCCCAAATCCTTGATTCTGTAAATGTTTCCTGAGTACCTATTATGTGTCAAGTATTCAGCCTGGAGGATATGACAATGATTAGGTAGGAAAAAAAAATGCAACTCTCGTGGACCATATATTGTAGTGCAATCTTACAAGGTTCAAATTCCAGTCACCACGTTGGGGATAAGGAAGGACTCTGAAGCTTAGCAGAGTCAAGAATGGTACCTATAGTCATAAAGCTCACAGGGGCAGAGTTAGAACTCAATGTTAACCAGGTTTATCAAATATAAAACCTGAGTTCAGAATGTGACATGATTAGATGCATCATTTAGGAAAATAACTGGTGCTGCTGAAGGTTAAATTGGAGACAAGTAAGATTTATGTACATAATTACCATCAACAATGGTGAAAGTGATGACCACACGATGTATAGGTTAAGTGCTATGGAAAGATTATACATACCTCTTTCATTTTGAAGAATATTTCTAAAAGGACAGAGAGTAATCTATGTTTGATGTTACTCTTATTTCTGTTCTACATCAGTCCAGTTTGTATTGTCTACCATATAGTCTGTAATTTAAGATAAACCTTAGGAAACAGTTTCCAACTTTAAATTAAAAGGATCTCTATTAACAGCTACAGCATCATTGCTTTCATTTCATTTTAGTTTGCTTTGCCTTTCACTTAAAATCTGTACAAAAACAAAAAGTGTGCCCTTCCTAGCAATATCTCCCGAAAATAATGACTACATGCCACAGTGAGTTGGCACTTTGAAATTCGTAATAGTTTTCTTATAATTAATTTAAATTAAATATAGATTGATTTTTTGGTGACAGTATCATTTTGCTAATCATGCCCAAAAGGCACAGAAAGGGAGGCAATGGAATTTGACCCCATGTATACATGATGCAGAGAGAAGGCAATGGCACCCCACTCCAGTACTCTTGCCTGGAAAATCCCATGGATGGAGGAGCCTGGTAGGCTGCAGTCCATGGGGTCGGAAGAGTCGGACACGACTGAGCGACTTCACTTTCACTTTTCACTTTCATGCATTGGAGAAGGAAATGGCAACCCACTCCAGTGTTCTTGCTTGGAGAATCCCAGGGACGGGGGAGCCTGGTGGGCTGCCGTCTATGGGGTCGCACAGAGTCGGACACAACTTCGACTTAGCAGCAGCAGCAGCAGCATACATGATGCAGAGCCCAGGTTTTCCTGCTGTAGGACACTGTTTAGCAGGTATCTGGACTGATTCTGGTTAGATCTTCTGTGTCTTTCTTCCTCTGGTCCTGTGCCACCTTTGCTCACTTGGACAAATCACTTCCTAACATGAAAGCCCATATGAGATGCAGGAAAACCTTTCAGTCTTCCTGTCTACAAAAGCTTCATATTTCCTGTTACAGTACAAAGTTTCAGTTGTTTTAAGAATTATAATCATTCTTGTTTCTTTTGTTGTGGTGGTTATTGAGAGGTGTTACACAGAGTTCTAATTATAGATTTTATTTGCAAGCAAGTTATCTTATTTAATACTTACTTATTTAATTAACAGTTAAAGAGGACAGGGATCAGAGTTTCCTTTCTCAATGTAAGGAAATTAGGGTTAAAAGAAAGTTATTTCTCATCCAAGGTAATGCGCCCAAGGAACTGACAGAAAATGGCCTAATGCTAAAGTTTTGTTTTAACTTTTTTTGAAGTGTAGTTGATTTACAATGTTATGTTCATTTCGGATGTACATAGAAGTGTTTAAGTTATACATACATATATATCCTTTATCTGGGTTATTACAAAATATTGAGTATAGTTCCCTCTACTATAGAGTAGGTCCTTGTTGGTTATGCATTAAGTTCTAACTGAGTATTCTAAACAATAAGAATGTAACTCATTTTCCCATTTAAAAGCCCTCCATTTTACCATTCACCAAGTTCATATCATATGTATCAATTATTATTTTAAGTCACCGAGTTTTCCACCTTTGTAATGTAGCAATATAATAGGTGTGCATTATTGCTCACAAGTCTACAGTTGAGCTGGGAGCTCCATTGATCTTAGCTGGGCTCTCTTGTCTGTGTGGGAAGTCAGTTGGCTGAGGCTGATCTAGGATGACCTCGGCTGGGGCAATGGGGCTCTTTTCCAAGTTTCCTTTCCAGGAAAATAGCCCAGTTGGTGTACATCTGGAAGATAAGACCCTGTGAGGAAGAAAAGCACATAGTGCTTCCTAAGGGTCAGGCTTGGAATAGGTAACCATCACTCCCACTGCTTTCTGGGCCCATGTAGGTCATACTGTGAGCCCCAGTCCAAGGAAAAGGGAAAATAGCACAATTTTTATGAGAAGAGCTATGAAATCACATTGCAAATGATGTGGATTCAGGGAGAGGGGGAAATTGGAGCCAGTGTTGAAATCAGGTGATCTCACTGTCTGTCTTTCTGCCTGAGTGAAATTCAGGGAAGGCAAGCAATTTGGGGACGCTATCAGTCGTGAGAGAATAAGGCCTAGCTAAACAGAACAGCAAATGGAAACTCCAAAGCTCCACCGAGTCGCAGTGTCAACACCCCTGGCAGGTTTATTCCTACCACACTCCCGTCTTTGGAGCACAATTGCTGTCCCTCGTTCTTGATCCAGTACTTTGTAAAGAAAGCTTACTTGAAGGAATGGCATGTATATAGCTCCTTCCCTTTCCTTAGAAAAAACAGTCAGGTATAGGATTAGGACATATGCACAGTCAGGGCAGATGACAAAGGTGTTATTGCAAACTTACATTTTCTTTTCTTCATTTCAGTTTTTCCCTTTTGATCCAACAAAGCAGCAGACAGTTTCATGAAAGGCAAGAGGTTGAGTCCTCATTTAAAAAAAAAAAAAGTCACTGGGTCATAGCAACAAGATTTGAAAGATCTTTTTAAAAAAAAACTCTAGGTTAATTCTCTCATTCCTAGAGAGGTAATTGATGTGTTTGCTAGTGATGGCCAGTTACTGGAAGCACCAAGGAGAAGCTTCATGTTTCATATAATCCAGAATGAAGCCTTGAAATAAGGTAGCCCTGATTTTCATGATTTTAAGATCAAATTCTCATCTCCTGTCTTACTGGTATCCTGCCCAGCCACATAACATAGATAGGAGAGAAATTATTTCTTCAGTTTGACAAGTGAGAATGTTTTTGTTAGGGGAGAATAAGCTGTTTAGTTATGGCCCAGAGCTGGTCCGGTACTCCAGCACTGGTTCCTGACTCTGTGGCTCCAGTTTTGTCACAATATCTGGACTCTCCTAGAATTTGAGGTATTTCCAATGCAGCTGGTTTGGTGCCATTTGAACAAATTTCCTCATTTGCTGCAATGTTAACCAATTTTCTCAGTGTTCTATTAGTAACTGGTAAAGAGAGGTAATGAGAGGAACAGAGATAATTAAACTTGTGCTGCTGGGAAATACAGGCATCAGTTCAGTTCAGTTCAGTCGCTCAGTCGTGTCCGACTCTTTGTGACCCCATGAATCGCAGCACGCCAGGCCTCCCTGTCCATCACCAACTCCCGGAGTTCACTCAAACTCACGTCCATTGAGTCGGTCATACCATCCAGCCATCTCATCCTCTGTCGTCCCCTTCTCCTCCTGCCCCCAATCCCTCCCAGCATCAGTCTTTTCCGAGGAGTCAACTCTTCGCATGAGGTGGCCAAAGTACTGGAGTTTCAGCTTTAGCATCATTCCTTCCAAAGAACACCCAGGGTTGATCTCCTTTAGAATGGACTGCTTGGATCTCCTTGCAGTCCAAGGGACTCTCAAGAGTCTTCTCCAACACCACAGTTCAAAGGCATCAATTCTTCGGTGCTCAGCTTTCTTCACAGTCCAACTCTCATATCCATACATGACCACTGGAAAAATCATAGCCTTGACTAGACGGACCTTTGTTGGCAAAGTAATGTCTCTGCTTTTAAATATGCTGTCTAGGTTGGTCATAACTTTTCTTCCAAGGAGTAAGCATCTTTTAATTTCATGGCTGCAGTCACCATCTGCAGTGACTTTGGAGCCCAGAAAAATAAAGTCTGACACTGTTTCCACTGTTTCCCCATCTATTTCCCATGAAGTGATGTTCCAGAGTAGCTCACAATAAATGTCAGGTGCTGTTGTTTTCCCCAAAGTTCAAGATGCTGGGCTCCAATACTTTGGTGAGAAGTTGACTGAAAAACACAAAGCTCAAGGATCTGTGGAGCCCTCTGAGATGCAATGAAACCAAAAACCTTAGGGCACCCTTGGTCTCAGGGAATGACGAGCTCTCTAAACAGCAACAACAACAACAAAATACTCCAAGCCTGGCCTTTACCAAGACCCAAGTGTGTGTTCTTTCCAGAATCCCATGGAGCCAGCTGGTGGGCAGGAGGAAGGCCGGATTTCAGAGGCAAGGAGTGATGCGGTGGAGATTTGGCGGGGGCAGGCGAGGTGCACAAGAGGTGGGGCCTGGGGGAAAGCCAGGACTGGTCTGGCCCACCTCGTCACTGGAAGCTAGGCCACGCCAGGGGCGGGGCGAAGCGGAGTTGCGGACGGAGGGAAGAAGAAGAGCAGGAGGAGGTGGGGCAGGAAAGCACCAAAGAGAAAGGAAAAGACCGGGTGCACAGAGGGACGGGGAGGCGGGGCCTGGGAAGCCGACTCGCTGGGGAAGGAGGGCGGTGCTGGCAGCTGGGAGGCAGAGCCCCCACAGGGACCTCCGCAGACTCGGACCGCGGAAGGGGGAGCAGGCAGCGCAGCCATGTTGGAGGCGTTGGGCTCCCTGGCGGCTGCCCTCTGGGCCGCGCTCCGTCCTGGCACTGTCCTGCTGGGGGCCGTTGTCTTTCTTTTCTTAGATGATTTTCTCAAAAGGCGTCGACCAAAGAACTACCCGCCAGGGCCCCCGCCCCTGCCCTTCGTAGGCAACTTCTTCCAACTGGATTTCGACAAGGCGCACCTGTCGCTTCAGCGGGTAGGAGCGGGCGAAGGTGCCCACGCGCGTCCTGACCCTGACCTGCGGGACAGGGGCCATTCCGGGTACCGAGGGCGGGAGGCCTGGGAGGGTGCACGCTCTGGAGGCTTCCCTGGTGGCTCAGGCGGTAAATAATCTGCCTGCAGTGCAGGAACCCCAGGTTTGATCCCTGGGTGTGGAATATCCCCTGGAGAAAGAAATAGCAACCCACTCCAGTATTCTTGTCTGGAGAAGCCCATGAACAGGGAGCCTGGTGGGCTATAGTCCATGGGGTCGCAAGGAGTTGGACACTATGGAGCAATTAACAATTTCACTTTTCTGAGGCTAACGCAGGCACCCTGGTACACCCACTTTGAGCCTCTCTCTTGACCGTAGCAAGTGGCATGATTCACAGTGCTTTCTACATGTGAAATATGGTTAACTTTTCACTGTTGAGTGTGCTAGAAAAAATATACTTTGGGGGCGGTGGTGCAGGTTTATTGTACAAAACAAAAAGTGCCTCTCGGTCCATCTAGCTGTGGGAAAAAGTTTAACTATTGAACTGTAGCTTCTCAGGTGCCTCAGTGGTAAGAATCAGCCTGCCAAGCCGATTGGAGGAGGAATGGCAACCCACTGCAATATTCTTGCCTGAGACACCCCCAAGGACAGAGGAGCCTGGCGGGCTATAGTCCATGGGGCTGCTAAGTGTCCGACACCATTTAGGGATTCAGTAACAACAAGCACTCATCTGAAGCCTTCACATGCTGCCAGGAGCTTAGTCATCCGCATATTTTCTCTTCTGTCAGGATACAGTATGGTTCAGAACCCACTCTGCATGCTTAGTAAATGTTTTTGACTGACCAGGTGGTCCTTTATCTCTTCCATTTCTTTTATTGGAGCCTTGAGGGTGACAGACACAATACGGTTTTAAGTCATTTAGTTGCGTCTTGTTACACATTGAGCTTCCCTGATAGCTCAATTGGTAAAGAATCCGCCTACAATGCAGGAGACCTGGGTTCAATCCCTGGGTTGGGAAGAACCCCTGGAGAAGGGAAAGGCTACCCACTCCAGTATTCTGGTCTGGAGAATTCCAGGGACTGAATAGTCCATGGGGCCGCAAAGAGTCAGACACGACTGAACGACTTTCTCTCTTCTCTGTTACGTATTACTGGGACATTCTTTTTATAGTATGATCACTTTGTCTTTTTTTTTCACATTGTTTATTTTTGGCTGCACTAGGTCTTCCTTGCTTTTGCTAGGGCCTTCTCTAGTTGCTCCAAGTGGGGACTGCTGTTGGTTGGAGTATCTGGGCTTCTCATTGTGGTGCCTTCTCTTGTTGTGGAGAACAGACTTTAGGCACAGGGCCTTCGGTGGTTGCATTTCGCTGGCTCTAAATCGTGAGCCCAGTAGTTGAGGTGCTCATGCTTAGTTGCTTGTGGAATATGGAATTTTCCCAGACCAGAGATAGAACCCATGTCCCCTGCATTGGCAGGCAGATTCTCATCCACTGCGCCCCCAGGGAAATCTCCCACTTTGTCCTTTTAACATTATTATCCTTGGTGGGGAAAGAGAGAGTGGAAGCTATACTTTCCCTGGGAGGTTCTGTTTCCCTGGTGTAAAATGATTATGAAGAAAAGAAGTGAAAGTATTAGACACTCAGTCATGTCTGAGTCTTTGCGACCCCATTGACTGTAGCCCTCCAGACGCATCCGTCCGTGGAATTCTCCAGGCAAGTATACTGGAGTGGGTTGCCAGTCCCTCCTCCATGGGATTTTCCCAACCTAGGAATCAAACCCAGGGCTTCTGCATTGAAAGCAGATTCTTTACGGTCTGAGCCACCTAAATCTTCACCACTTGTCAACCACATTGTTCCCATCCCCACAAGGTTAGAGCCCCTCATCTTCAGGTTCCTCCTTCTACAATCCACTCTCAATAACGTACTCATTTTAAAATGCCATTCCTCTGTCTAGATTTTCTTAGTGCTTCCTGCTGCTTCCCAGAGTTCATATTCCTTAGGGAGCCACATGGATCCCTTCTTGTAGCCTCTTTCCACTTTATAGTCATCTCCCCTCAGGGCTCCCTAACTGTGGCCACCCTGAATTCCATAAAATTCCTTTCACCACTCAACACTATCTCAAGAATCATCAGCTGCTTCCCTGCCTCTCAGCACAGGTACCTTCCTGACAGACAGCTCAGTGGTAAGTGGTTGTGATGATTAAATAAAAGGAATGTTCAATGTTAATGTAGCTTAATGTTGGTGCTCAGAATAGTTCAAGTTACCTAAGAATGCCTGGAGCACTTCAACACAAGCTTGTATTACAAACTCAAGTTCAAATGGAGATGGCTTCATCACTTTCTGTGAGAAACACCCAGTTGGTAGCACTAAGTGACAGGATTAGTATATAGAGTTTTAAAGCTAAGATGCTAAACCTGTACCTTTCTTTGAGAACTGTGTTGTTTAATTTCCAAGTATTGGAAGCTTTTCCTGTTTTCTTTCTGTTAGTGATTTTGCTTGAACTTGAAAGAACTGTGAGGCAAGTGGCTATATGGAGTAAAGTGGACAGTAAGTTTTTAAATGGGAGGTAACATGAGCTAAAACAAAGTGAGAAGGCAGTGAAGAAGCTGGTTGATTTGTTTGACATAAGCGGAACCTTCCTTATTTCCCCCATTTCTGAAACATTCTCCACCATAACTATATGGCTTATTATAGAAACATAAATGTGAATAACGAAAAAAATCTAACTGGACTAAGGATGGGAAGTGATAGATAAGGAGGATAAATGTATTATGAGGATATAAATTAGGCTGCTTGTAACAAAAAGATCCCAAAGTACAGTGGTGTGAGAATATTGAAATTTATTTCTCTAAACAAATAAGGTGAGATGTAGGCAGGAAGACCAGGATAGCAAGGCTGCTTTGCTCCACAAGGTTATCCAAATACTCAGTGCTTCTATCTTGCTGCTCTGGTCCCACAACCCTCAACATGTGCGATTTCTGTACCATGAAAAGGGGAAAGTGGGAGGTGGTGAGCAGCAGCTTTCCTTTAAGGACATGACCCGGAAGATGCACACATCACCACTACTCACATCCCGTTGGAAGTTAATTGGAAAGTAATGTGGCCAGTTAATCCTTAGGGAGTTCCATCACGCAGCAGAAAAGAGAGAGAATATGCTTTCTCCATGCTTTCATTTAAGGATGAGACATACAGAGCGAGTTAGAGCTCTACTTTATGCCCACCGACTAGGCACTAAATCTCTGTGCATCATTTTCTGAAAACTAGGAATACATTATAGGGTTGTTATAGGAACCAAACAAGTTTGTGAATATCAGTTTACCCCAGGGTAAACTAGCACATAGCTAATGCTTACTTCTATATCTACCCTTCTCCCCTTTTCTTCAAAAATGTATGGTAACCAACTCAAGGAAAAACCAATTGTTGATTATAAATGTGGCATCACTTGTCTGACCTGATTACCTCATGGACTTCATTTATCCACTCTCTAGCCACTGCCCCTCCATTTCTTTGTCAATACCTTATTAGAATCTTTTTGCTAAAATACACTCCCAAATATATCAATAAAAATAATTTTCTTGTTGTGTTATGGTTGCTATCACCAGAATCTTAAAGATGGGAATTTGTAATAGCCCTCATTTTATTCATTTGGAAACTGAGACAGAAGAAAGTCCTATCTGTCCCTTTGAACAAGGGCTTCCACATCCCTTTGCACACAGAGTCCATTCATTCCGCAGAGGCTCCAGTGGCCGTCTGCCAGGGACCCAGGAACAAAGTGACTTTCACATTGCTGTTCTCATTCTTCCTCACAGAAGCTTCTTTGGAGGGAAGGGAACACACAGTGCTGCTTGTGGGACTTTTGTTCCCTGTCCAGGCATTGAACCTGGATACTCAGCAGTGAAGGCCTGAGTCCTGATGTCCTGACCACTGACCCACCAGGGAATTCCCCCTTACATAAACTTTGAGGGAAGAACAGTTTTCTACCTTTTATATATGGGAAGGTGAGGCTCATAAAAAAATGAAGTAGCTTTCCTAAGTGCTCACAGCTAGTCAACCACGGAGTTAAGATTTCCACATGTCTCCACAGCTAGTGTACTCCTCTCCATAATTCCTCTAATGAAACTTCTGTCACCTACAGCCTGCTGAGTAAGGGGACATTCTCTCCTAGTTTAGTAGATTTGATTTACTAGGAAGTCCCTGTTCCCTACCCCAGAATTCACTAAACATATCTCTGCCTTCTCTGGTAAGTCACATGGGCTGAATTCTCTCTTTTCATTAGACTCTAAGATGCTTGAGGTTAGAGACCTTGTTTATTTTATCTTTATGCCTTATTCTCAGGACACATGTGCTCACCCAATTCAAGTATATTGAACATATAAATGAGGGTGTATAATGAATGTCTATGTCCTATGGTGTAGTCTAGATAAGAGCAAAAAAAAAATGGAAACAGGTAGACATATTTCCAACAGCTCAAGGTACACAGACAGACAAACACAGAGACTCCCCTCAATACAAGCCTCCTGCCAGCTCCACACACCCTCCATTCCAGGATTCAGAGACATATGCATACTCAACTGTGGCTCTTCTATTTTTCAGTTCGTGAAGAAATATGGAAATGTTTTTAGCGTCGATTTTGGTATATTTCGTTCCGTTCTTATAACTGGATTGCCCTTAATCAAAGAAGCCCTTGTCCACCAAGACCAAAACTTTGCCAACCGCCCCTTGATCCCTATTGAAAAACGTATCTTTAACAATAAAGGTAAGTTTCTTGAACAATGTATGTTTGCTATTCCTATGGTCCATGAAAGGGTCTCCAATAATCCCAAGGACCAGGCTCATCATATTCCTGCCCCTCTAGGAAGCTGAGTCCCCACTCAGCTTTTTTTGAAGGTACCCCCTCAGGGAACCTGGCAGGGTCAGCCCTAATGTCAAGGATTTGGGAGAAGCCATGTTTTTTCAGATGTTTCCCAGTTTCTCTTTGAAACATTTAATCTATTAACTCTATATCCATTCACTCCATGAAAGCCAGGTGTACCTAGTGCTAGGCACCAGTGATAGAACAGTGAGGATAACATACAAAATCCTTGATTGTTCTGTAACTTACATACTATTAAGAGAAACAGTGTCAATTACATTCATAATTTAAGGCCTCAGTGTTATGAAGATAAGAGCAGGGTTCACTTATTACAGGTATCTAATCTAGTCCTGAGACTCAGGAAAAACTTATGTAAGTAAATGACATTTAATAAAGTGATGAAGCAGTGCAGCAGAGGAAATAAAATGTAAAAGTTTCCAAGATGGGAAGACAGACAGTGAACTGAGGAATTGAAAGGTGGCCAGTGCGGGAAGCACAGAGATTAAATGGAGATAATGAAATGAAGATGAAGCTGCTGAGTTTGGCCAGAAATAGTTCATGCAAGTTCTTTTTAAGAATGTTGCTTTTTATCCTAATAACAATGGAGGTTCTGAATGGTTTAAGTAGAGAAAGGAACCATCATATTTATATGGGACATTTTAAAGACTTCTCTAAGCTGCAATGTCAAGAATGGAATAAAGGAAGCAAGAGACTGTTGTAGCCTTTTAGATTAGAAGAGGTGGTGGCCTAGAAGAGGGGGATGGCAAGAAATGTCAGTCCAGTAGGTTAGAGCAGGAGAGTGACTGAAGATACATGGATTTAAGCTACTCAGGAGGCAACTCCAATAGGACACGATGACCTAGACAGAGGGAGAATGAGGTGCTGAGGTACACACCCAAGTGGGTAGGTAAAGGAAAGAAGAGAGATGTGGAGGAGGACAAAGTGTTGGCTGGCCTGGGTAGGGAGTTGTATAGAGTGAATCATGAATTCAGTGATGAATATGCTGAGTGTGAAGCCGAGAGAGTCAAGCAGAGAATTGTACATGTGTCTGGAGCTGAGAGGCAGAAAATAGGTGTTTACTGTCAGTAGATGTGATTTGAAGTTTTAGAAATTGAGATTTCCTAGAAATGGAGGATAGGGTAAAAGAGAGGAAGCTTCAGATCTAGTATAGAAGATAGTTAACCTAAGGTATGATAATTTCTCTGAAGTCATAGAATTACCAGAAAATTATGGAGAGTGTGGTATCCTGGGCTACACTGGCAGAGAATGTTTCAGAAAGAAAGGATCTCATGCTGCTGACTCATTAGGATGGGGTTGAAAAGGATCCTGAATTGAACAGCAGGGAGGGCCATTTCACTAAGGTGATGGAAGTGAAAGGAGACGTTAGAAGGAGTTGAAGAGTGCTCTGGAATGAAGAAATGGGAGGATGGTGGCCTCTCCTGTCTTATAAAATCACTGAAATTCAACTGCACACACCATACAGATTGTTTTCCTTTGCCTGTGGTGTTCTTTCTGCACAGTGTCCACAGTTTGTTATCTAGGGTGATTCTTATCTTTTTAAGATATTTAAGATCTTTTCTATTTATGGGTATTGACTCCTTCTAATCCATAAGTTCATACTTGCTATGTAGCATAACTGCTGCTGCTGCTGCTAAGTCGCTTCAGTCCTAGTAATTAAATAGTCTTATGAGACAAGTAATCAAATGACAGGCTTTGGAGTCAAGCAGACTTGAATTTGAATGCCTGTTCAGCTGCTTACTCACTCTGTGACCTAGCAGAATTTCCTTTTATCTCCCATGTCTCATTTTTCTCATCATCAAAGTTAGGCTGTTGGTTTGGCCTAACGATTGTACCTACCCCAGAGAGTTTCTGTGAACACTAAATTACACAATGCATTAAAAATGCTAGCATGTCCATCATGACAAGCAATCAGTAAATTCAAGGGATTATTGCTTTGGAATTATTTCTCTGAATAGTTTTCAAGCACCTTAAAGCCCTCCTTTCCTCCATCTGGTACATTATCCTTAATGGGTCTTGTTGGCTTTTTTTAATGTTAGCTTTCTTTTCCCAGGATTGATCATGTCCAATGGCCATGTGTGGAAAGAACAAAGAAGATTTGCCCTGACAACTCTGAGGAACTTTGGTTTAGGAAAGAAGAGCTTAGAGGAACGCATTCAGGAAGAGGCTGCCTACCTCATCCAGGAAATAGGAAAGGAGAACGGTAATCAGGTCCCAGGACAGGTGCAGCGACTGTGGTTTACTCATTCACTAGTCAGATGCTGAGTTAGAGCCCATGTGCCTGTCCTGTGCCCAGCACTGTGGGACACTGAGGGAATGACAGTGGACAGCTAACCATGACCTGCCCTCGTGGGGGTCAAGAATTAAGAAGAAGAAGAAGAGGGGTATTAAAACTTACTATTGGTTTTAAATCCTGGTCATCACTTCGACTTCCCAGACATTGACTAAGTACTTGCTGTGTGTCAGACCCTGTGCAGGGGCTGTGGACACAGTCTAAGATGTGGTTCTGTAGTCAGTGTGCCGTATGTCACAGAGAGTAGGTTCTCTGGAAAATAGAAACCAATCTGAAGGCTCTATCTCTTCTCCTGCCTCCAGGACAGCCTTTCGACCCTCACTTCACAATCAACAATGCCGTTTCCAATATTATTTGCTCCATCACCTTTGGGGAGCGGTTTGACTACCAGGATGATCAGTTCCAGGAGCTACTGAGGCTGTTCGATGAGGTGATGCATCTGAGGACATCAACGTGCTGCCAGGTGAGCCCCTTCTCACTTCCTCTCTTGGATAAAGACAGTGGGCTAATGTCAGATACAGATGAGATGGTCTTCCTTTTGTTTTAGGCTAAAATGCAACCTTTGAAATTGACTTCACCACAAACTTGTTTAAAATAAATCTGTTGACTTTAGTGTTTGTGTCCCTGGTGGCTCAGATGGTAAAAAATCTACCAGCAATGTGCAAGACCTAGGTTCCATCCCTGGGTTGGGAAAATCCCCTGGAGAAGGGAATGGCAACCCACTCCAGTATTCTTGCCTGGAGAATTCATGCACAGAGGAGCCTGAGGACCTACAGTCCAAGGGGTTGCAAAGAGTCAGACACAACTGAGCTACTAACACACACACATTAAATATTTACTATCAATAAAAAACATTTCTTACGGTCATTTAAAGTACAGAATTTATGACAGACACGTATGCACTTACGTTTTTTTCCTTAAAAAACAATATCACCATCACTTTTGAGTCTCTCCTCTCCACGTTCCTCCCTAGCTCCACACCTCCATGATCCTCAGATGTGTGTTTCTGTGCCTGACTCTCCCTCAGCACATTGTTTTGATTCATTTGTTAGTTCCTCTTATTTTACTCTGCATAGTTTTCCACTTCATGAATGTGACACTGATTGTTATTCTCTTGAATAAAGGCTCGGGGGATTGATTGATAAACACATTTCTAATTAGAGGGATTTCTAATTTGAGGGATATTATGAATAAAGCGGCAATGAATATTCTTGCTTTATGCACACTCAAAGATACACATACACACACACACACTAGAGACAATTGCCATGAACAAATAGTAAAACAATGTAAGGGAATAGGAGAAGGGCCCCAGGGGTGCTGCTGATTAGAGGATACCAGGAAAGACAGGTCCAAGTAAGTGACACTTATGTGGACATGAATGAAGTACAAGGCTAGTGTTGTACAGATTTCAGACGAAGACCAATCGGATTGTATGAATAGCCAATGCAAAGGACTAAACATTATCATCCTTCAGGTTGTCACAGAGACCAAAGGGGCTGGACTAGAAAGACTAAGAGAGAGTAAGATGACAGCAAGTGATAGCAGAAGAGAGGACAGGAGGGTGAGAGGCCAGCTCATGTGGAGTCCAGATCAGGAGAAGATTTGTCGAAATGTCATGGAAAGTCAGTAAAGTATTGAGGGATAAGCAGTGAAATGATTATGCTCTCCAATGTCTTTCCAAGGATAATGAATTTCCTTCCGGGTCCCCAGCATACACTCTTTAGTAAATGGGAGAAACTGAAAATGTTTATTGCTGGTGTGATTGAAAACCACAAGAGAGACTGGAATCCTGCTGAAGCAAGAGACTTCGTTGATGCTTATGATGAAATGATTTATTAAACTGTTAAAGGGTCCCTCTGGCACCTCAGTGGAAAATCAACTGGGAAGGGGGTTAAGGAGAGAATCAAGGGAAATGGTGGAGGCTTTACAGCATCCAGGTGAGAAATGTTGGTGCTTTGTACTAGAATGACAAATACATTGAGTAGTGAGAAGTGGTCTGAAATTGGTTGTATTTTGGAAGAAGTGCTAAAATACTTTGCCAAGAGAAAAGAGGATTGAGACAGAGAAGATGAATCAAGGGTAACTCAAAGGGTTAAGTGTAAGCAAAGAAAATATAGATAACGATACAATAGTTTCTTAGTCTTCAAGAGTGGAAAACTGGCACCCCCTTGTCTTCATGACTGTTCTGTTTTCTCCGTCAGCTCTACAATATCTTTCCAAGGATAATGAGTTTCCTTCCGGGTCCCCAGCATGCACTCTTTAGTAAATGGGAGAAACTGAAAATGTTTATTGCTGGTGTGATTGAAAACCACAAGAGAGACTGGAATCCTGCAGAAGCAAGAGACTTCATTGATGCTTATCTGCAGGAAATAGAAAAGGTGAGAGAACCTAAGTGTTTTCCTGAGTAGTGTTCTTAAAGAACAAGTGAAAGGATTCTGGTTTCTTATGCTGCTGTGACAAATCAAACTTAGGGGCTTAAATAGACCCACATTTATCAAGGCAAGGTGTTGGCAGGGCTGGCTCCTTCAGTGGCTCTAGGGCAGAATTATTGACTGACTTCTCCAGCGTCTCGAGGCTGCTTGTACTCCATGACTCAGGGCCCCTTCCTCCACCTTCCAAACCATTGATATATCTTCTTCTCTGCCACCATCCTCATGTGGTCTCTTTACGTTCTTCTTGCCTCCTCTTATAGAGACTCTTGTGATTATAATTGAAACACTGGGATGATCCAGGATAATCTTCCCACAAAAGTGGACAATTTTTATGGCTCATTTTTCAGCCCACCACAGGGGAAGGATATAGAGATTAGAAATATCATTAGCTTAGAATTGATGATACAATTAGAAATAAAAATATTAGTGTAAGAGTAATTGACTTGAGGTCTTTGAAAAGCCCAAACAACTGCCTTTTCATTGTTCAGTCTCTGTCTTCTACCTGAGTCTGAAGTGCCTGTGCACAAAAGGATGAAGAACCATTGTTTCACTATTACTTGGGCCAATGCCCAGTCTCTCGCCCCTTTCTTTAGCTCCCTAGTACAGAACACAAGTGAAGCTGAGGCAGAGGCCAGAGTTAAGCCTCAAGTGGAGGGACATGTGCCTCTTCCCACATCCTCATATCATCCACTTTCCAATATTATATAGGAGAAGCAAGAGAAAGGCCAGTTTGGATGTATATCATTTAACATAGTGAACCCCCTGGTTAATACTCATCACTGCATCAGTGTTATCATTTTTGTCTCATTAGATTGTTCATTCCTTCTCCTGGAGTTAAAAGAATGGTGCATTTTTCCCCCATCTCCTCTCTTAGTTCACCTTACTCTTACAGCATAGATAGAGGCACTGATTCTTCCTGAGAGAAAGAGACTTCACTTGCTATGAGGTGTGCAGATGTGGGATCACACACAGAGCCACATGGACACACTGAAGCTCCTGGAGGACGGTGGTAAAGACGCTGGGGTGCCATGAGGAATGACTGTTAGAATTAGAGAAGTTTAACTGGGGTGATGCGAGAATTGTTGTACTTTAGAGAAATGCATTTTATTATTTCTGGTATCAATACAAACAGTTGTTGAAAATTTGTTATGTGCCCTTTCTACTCACATAATCTACAGTATAACTTTCAGGGGTGAGTGTTATTATTTCTATTTTACGTATCAGGAAAGTGAAACATAGACAGGCTGATAAGTTTGAGGTTTAGTAACCTGGCCAAGTTGTACAGATAGTGAATGATGTGGCTAATATTGGAACTCAAGACTGTTTTTCAAATGTAATAATAGATTCTCCCAAGTTATAGAAGTAAAATAAATTTATTGTCTCAATTTTCATCCACCAGAGCTAACAGAAGATTCTAGCACTTGGGGCAGGAGGATGCTAATTATATTGGAGTAATAAGTCTCTGCCTCCTGAGATGACCAAAGGGAAAGCCATTTCTCCTGGAGAGGGAGTGGTCTCTCCTCCCATGTTCTGTCTAGGATGAAGCCCCCTATGTTGTGGCCACTAAGAACAGTCTCAATAAACCAATAATCACTGTGCTTTCTAGCATAAGGGCAATGCTACTTCATGTTTCCATGAAGAAAACCTTATCTATAATACCCTGGACCTCTTCTTTGCTGGAACAGAGACAACTTCAACCATCTTGCGGTGGGGACTGCTCTACATGGCCTTGTATCCTGAAATCCAAGGTGAGCACATCAGAGGGTAGGCCTGGGTCAGGTCAGAATACTTCCCTAAATTAGTTCATGTCAATCTCAGTATTCCTAAAGAGTGCTATTTGATTTATCCTCACTATTAAGAAGAGGAACCCGAGGCTCAAAGAGCTTCCGAAACTCACAGCAGGAATGTTGTCCAGCAAGAATTTGCCACCAGATTTGTCTCACACCAGGGTCTACTTCCTACTCATATAACCTCCCTGAAGAGCTAGTCTGGAGAACCTAAAATAGCCATTTTGATCCTGGTTATTCCATTCCTTAGCTTAATCAGGCTTAAGAAAAATTATGGAATACTAGAATAATACAACCTCCTCTTATTTTCCAGAAAAAGTCCAAGCTGAGATTGATAGGGTGCTTGGCCAATCTCAGAAACCAAGCATGGCCGCGCGAGAGTCCATGCCCTACACCAACGCTGTCATCCACGAGGTGCTGAGAATGGGAAACATCCTCCCTCTGAACGTGCCCCGGGAGGTGGCAGTGGACACCACCCTGGCTGGATACCACCTGCCCAAGGTAGTTAGGGCCTCTCTCATAGCCTCAGGTCTCCAAGTTCATATTTGTAAATGGTTGGAGTCTCAATAGGAAATGTGACGTGTTTTCATGTCTTAGGGAAGCACTTAAATAGGGAGAGAGAGATATTAATATTATTGCTGATGTAATAGTAGAATTTTTTTTTTCTTGTGGGGTTTTTAGAACGTTAGTTCAAAAAAACGTTAATAGGTGTTGTGGGAAAGTAAGGGGATTCCTAGGTCAAACATGTTTAGGCAAAGATTTGCTGTTTTAGATTTGAGATATCTCAGTGTTTTAATATGTGATGTGCATTGTTAATTCCTGTGGGGAGACAGCAGGCAGCAATTCTCAGTCAGACTTTGCCGTGAGGTCCTTTTCTTTGCCTTGGGAGAGCTTCTCACAGGATATGGACCTGCCACATGTATGTTGGAAAATTCTGCTTCACAATCCTGGTGGTTTAGAATATTGAAATATGAATAAATATTTGAGACCATCTTAAATCACTTTAAAGTGATTTGAACCAAAGTGAACCAAAATCACTTTAAAGTGATGGTTCTAACATAATGTCCCCAAATGTATTTTTCCAGCTCTGATGTACACCCTCTTGATGGGACTGCATCACAAGGGGAAACAATCCAAGTCTGTGTAGTACTAAATATCAGAAAAGGAGAGAAAGGAACGTGTGCTTTTTAAGCAGTAATTATGTGGCATTGGTCTTCCCTGGTGGCTCAGACTGTAAAGAATCTGCCTGCAATGCAGGAGACCCACATTTGATCCCCGGGTCGGGAAGATCCCCTGGAGAAGGGAATGACAGCCCGCTCCAGTATTCTTGCCTGGAGACTCCCATGGAGAGAGTAGCCTGGCGGGCTGCAGTCCATGGGGTTGCACAGAGTCGGACACGGCTGAGCGACAAGCACACACACACCATGTGCCACTGGCTGCTCAGGCTCTCTCAGAACATCTGCATCGGTCCTCAGAATAATTTTGTTATCCTCATTTTACAAATTGGAACTTCAGGCTGAGAGAGTTACTAGTCTTTTAAAGACTTCTCAACTACAAAATGACCACAGTTGGGTTCCAGAAACAGAGATTTTCTGATGCCCAGGCTCATCTTTTTCTGTTCTACACCAAGTTCTCTCCTCAGGGGTTACTTTACTTTGCCTTTAAAAAAGTCTCCCTGCAATTATTCTCTGTGGGGCCCTGTCCTCACAAAGGCAATTCTGCTCTCATTCTGCCCACCACTCTTAGGACCTCAGCAGACAGCTCTCCTGTGCCCCCGAGTGCCCTCTCTGCACACTGCGCATTCACAGTTCTTTCCTTTCTCACCCCTTGGTCCATCTCTGTGGATCCATTGCAGTTTGTCTGAGTTCCTCTGTGTGTGGAACCTGGGGCTGATATCAAGGCAGAACAGTAGGAACTTCCCCATTGCGTTCCCCTTTGTCCCCATCCTGCAGAGCTGGGAAAAGCAGCTATTCCTGCAATGATTGCGTTTACTATTCTCTTGCTGATTGACCATTTTGTGGGTGAAATCTGAAGTCTAAATGACTTCACAGGTTATCTTTGTATATTCATACCAATTAATTTAGTTCCCGATAACCATTCTAAGTCAATAGACTGGTTATAACAAGTTTTCTTTTCTGATGTAACATTCTGCAGGCCCAGAAAGCCAAGTAAAACTGAGTTTTAATAGCAGCTCGAATAATCACCCTGAGGGGTGGCATGCGCAGTGCTTCTCCACCCTTCTCTCAGCCCCAAGCGGAGGAGTTCTGAAGTGTTGGCTTCCAGGCCTCTGCAAGCAACCCTCTAGGAGCAAGTGATACTAGACTAAATGCAGAGGAAAAGAAGATAGGGCATTGGGTGCTGAGGATAGGCAGGTACTTGCTGAAGGATACACGATGAGAATGCTCCTCAAATTGGGTTAAACTTAGGTCACAGAAAGCTAGGTCCTGGTTGATTAGCTCACAATGGTGTAGTAGAAGGACTTGAACTTAACCTTCTTATGCAAACACAAAAACCACAGATATCTTCTGAACAACCACTGACCAAAAAAAAAAGGAAACCTACCAGAAAAGATACCCTACATCCAAAGATGAAGAAGCCACAGCAAGATGGCACGATTAGGATAAAGTCAAGTCCCATACTCACTGGGTGGGCGGTGCGCAAACAGGAAGCCAATTACGTCACAGAAATTCTGCCACAGAAGTGGAAGCCCTGAGCCCCATGTCAAGTGCCCCAGCCTGGGGGTCTAACAACAGGAGGAAGTGCCCCCACAGAACCTAGCTTTGAAGACCAGCAGGGTTTGATTGCTGGAATTCCACAGGACTGGGGGTAACAGAAGCGCCACTCTTGGAGGGCACACACAAGGTGGTGTGCACCCCAGGACCCAGGGGAAAAAAGCAGTGACCTCGTAAGAGGCTGGACCAGACCTACCTGCTAGTATTGGAGGGTGTCCTGGAAAGGTGGGGGGCAGCTGTGGCTCACAGCAGGGACAAACACTGGTAACTCCAGCAAGTACTCATTGGCATGAAGATACCCAGAGGCTGCCATGCAAAACGGCATGGAAGGGAGTGGGGACAAATGACAGATTGAGAAATTGAAAGAGGCTGGATGTAGTGGGAGTGCAGGTAGAAGGACAGTGGCTCCAACGGGGCAAGTGATGTGTCCTTAATCTGAGAGTGATGGGAGCTCTTGAAGGCTGTCTGTCAAGTGCCAGGTATGGTGGGTGGACAGGACTAACATGATTAAATCATGTCCAGAGCTAACTCTGCTTTCATTGTGTTGAGAACATTGAAGGGGAAGAGAGGATATAGAGTTGTAGTCAGAGCTACTGTAGGAGTGTGTGGACAACCAAGGTGGTACCTTGGACGTGGCAGTGGGCATAATGCAGGTGACAGAATCAAGAGAAATTTCAAGTAAAATTGACCAGCCTGCCTGAAGGACTGGATGAAGGCAAAAAGGGGGAAAGGGAGGCACTAAGGAGGACTCCTGGGTTTCTTGCTGTGTATCAAAAAGGATAGTGGTTCCTTCCACTGGGTGACCTGATTCTATCATTAAACCTTCTGTGGAATGTGCTAGATAATGGAGGGAGAAACTTAGACAAATGAGACATTTTTGTTATACAAACGGCCATAGTTACCACTTCACTGAGCAGCTGGGTTGATTTTGGTCCAGAACTGCCTGCCCACTGTCACATGGTTCATACCTGTTGCATACATGTTCATTGATTCATACGTGTTCCCTCCCAAGATCAACACTGAAAGGTCCCTGCAGAGATGCATTCTGCACTAAGAGTAGTCATACTTCCCCAATCAAATTCCCAAAAGACAATTCCAGTCCACAATTTTAAGCTGACCCATGACAAAGAGCTGAGTCGCAGGGGCTGGGCTCTGAAGTAACTGGGTTGGGGAGTTTGAGGGAGTTTGGGGTGCCGTCAGCATTGATGTAGGAGACCGGGGGGCTGCTGCCCCATCCCACATGCGTGTTGTGTGTGTCATGAGTCTTTTCTGCCTTCTCCAGGGCACCATGGTCACGACCAACCTGACTGCACTGCACAGGGACCCTGCAGAGTGGGCCACCCCTGACACATTCAATCCAGAGCATTTTCTGGAGAATGGGCAGTTTAAAAAAAGGGAATCCTTTCTGCCTTTTTCAATAGGTGAGTAGAAAAAATTAGGAGTGCGGGAACCCAGAGTCTCTCTCTCTTTACCCTTCCCTACTCTTCTCCTTGTGAGGCTTTGCTTTAGTTGGAATGTCTCTAGATCGCCCTGCCCAGCGGGACTCACTCTTGCTGCGATTACATCTTAGGAGTCCCTGGGTGGAGCATCATGAGGACTCATGCCCTTACTTCCTAAGCCCTGGCTTGACTCTGGTGGAGATTTCACCATCAAGTTGTTCTGTCCCCAGAACACCAGAGACAGAAGCTTAGCCTCTGCCTGTTACCCACAAAGAAGGTTAGAACCTCACCATCTTCATAGAGCTTTAAGTTCCATGATCCTTTTAGGGCTGCCCACTCACAAAACTAAAGCTATTTTCTAAGAAAGAGGTTGGAGGAGGTTCCGGTAAAGGGGCCGCTTCCTTATCATTATGGGCATCACAAGTGACTCTGGGTGCCATGGACTTAAGCAGATGAGGTTCTACTCTATCCGTTTTCTGATGAGGTCCCTTTGCCTTTCTAAATTCTAATAACCCTTTAAAAATCTAGTTAATACATTTACATGGTGCACAACTTGAAATGTACAAAAGAGAATGCAGACAAAACGCTTTCTCTCATGTTTCCCAGCCTGCCTGTTAAAAAAGGGTGTTTTAACTCATAACAACGTGAAATGAGTAGCAAAAGTCTCCATATATACCAGATAACGAGTTAAGTATGTTGCTGACATCGTTTCAAATAAATTCCCAAATCCTTAATTCTATAAATGTTTCCTAAGCACTTATTTTGTGTCAAGCATTCAGCCTGGAGGATATGACAATGATTAGGTAGCGGGGGAAAAACAATGCA
Source organism: Bos grunniens (assembly GCF_055505025.1). NCBI lineage: Eukaryota > Metazoa > Chordata > Mammalia > Artiodactyla > Bovidae > Bos > Bos grunniens. The sequence continues at coordinate 35,453,055 of NC_141167.1, read as the reverse complement.
ACTCCCATGGACCACGTCTTGTAGTGTAACCTTACATGGTTCAAATTCCTGTCACCACATTGGGGTTAAGGAAGGAAACTGAAGCTTAGAAGGGCCAACTGTGGTATCTACAGTAATAAAGCTCATAGAAGCAGAGCTAGAACTCAGTGTTGAACATGTTTATCAAATACTGAAGCCTGTGCTCTTCCTAGCAGTGTGTTCTTTAAAAAGTAACTAAATGCTAGTGAGTTAACACTCTGAAATTCATAGTAGTTTTCTAATCATTAATTTAAATTAAATATAGATTGATTATCTGCAACAGTATAATTTTGCTGATCATGACACAAAGGCACAGTAAGGGAGGGATTGGAATTTGAACCCACATAGACGTGATGCAGAGCCCAGGTTTCCTGCTGTAGGACTCTGTCCTGCGTGTATCTAGACTGATTCTAATTAGATCTTCTGTGTCTTTCTCACTCTCATTCTATGCTACCGTTGCTCATTTTGACAAGTCACTTTTCAACATGAAAGCAGACATGAGATGTAGGAAAACCTTTCAGTCTTCCTGTCTACAAGAGCTTCCAATTTCCTATTATAGTACAAAGCTTCAGGTGCTTTATTTAAGTATGAAATTATTCTCGCCTCACTGGTTTTGTTGTTATTGCTGTTTTTATTCAAAGTTGTATCATACTCTTCTAATTATAGATTTCATTGGCAAGCAAATTGTTTTATTTACTACTTTGCTAATGCTAAGTCACTTCAGTCATGTCCGACTCTGTGTGACCCCATAGACGGCAGCCCACCAGGCTCCACAGTCCCTGGGATTCTCTAGGCAAGAACACTGGAGTGGGTTGCCATTTCCTTCTCCAACGCATGAAAGAGAAAAGTGAAAGTGAAGTCTCTCAGTCGTGTCCGACTCTTAGCGACCCCATAGACTGCAGCCTACCAGGCTCCTCTGTCCATGGATTTTCCAGGCAAGAGTACTGGAGTGGGGTGCCATTGCCTTCTCCGATTTGCTACTTACAAAAACCCAATTATTAGCAGTTAAAGGGATCAGTATCTAACTTGCAATATAAGGAAATGAGGATTCAGAGAAAGTTGTTTCTCATCCAAGGTCATCTGCCCAAGGAATTGGCAGAAAAGGGCCAAAGACTCAAGTTTCTGGTTTCTTTTTAAATTTTTATTGATGTATAGTTGATTTACATTATTGTATTAGTTTCAAGTGTACAGAAAAGTGGTTCCGTTATACATACATTTATATCTTTTTTCCTACTTTTTTTCCCCTTACTGATTATTACAAAATATTTAGTATAGTTCCCTGTGCTATACAGTAGGTCCTTGGTGGTTATATTTAAGTTCTGATCTAGTGCTCTTGCTAACACAATTAGAACGTTACTTATTTTCCTAAAGTAACTTCCATTTTAAGATTCACTGAGTTCCTATTTATATATATTGATCATTATATTACTACATAATAAAGTCAAGAACTCAGTTACTTAAAATAATATGTATTATTGCTCCCAAGTCTACAATTGAGCCTGGGAGCTCGACTGATCTTAGCTGGGCTTCCTTGCCTGTTTGGAAGGTCAACTGGCTGAAGGCTGATCTAAGATGACCCTGGCTGGGACAACAGGGCTCTTTTCTAGGTTTTTTCCCTCCAGCAGGTTAGCCCAGCTGGTGTACTTGTGGAAGATATGACCACAGGTGGGAGAACAGAAGCACACAGTGCCTCCAAAAGGCCTAGCTGGGAACTAGTGACCATCACTGCGACTGCATTCTGCTGCCCATGCAGATTATAGCCCCAGTTCAAAGGAAAGGGAAAACAGCACAATTTGGGGGAAAGAGCTATGAATCACATTGCAAATGATGGGGGTACAGGGAGAGGGTAGAACTTGGAGCCACTGTTGCAATCAAGAGTTCTCACAAGCTGTCTTTCTGCCTAAGAGTCAAATCTAGAAAAGGCAAGCATTTTGGGGATACTCTCAGCTATTACAGAATGAGAGCTAGCTGAACACAGCAGAATATAGAAACCTGAAAAATGCACTGAGTCACAAAGTCAACACAGCTGTCAGGTTTTTCGCACCCCACCCCCATCTTCGGGGCACTGTTGCTTTGCCTCATTCTTGATCCAGCACTTTGTAAAGAAAACTTCCTTGAAGGAATGGGATGCGGAAAGCTCCTTCCCTTCTCTTGGAAAGACGATCAGGTGTGGAATTAGGAGGTATGCACAGTCAACTATTATTGCAAACTTGTATTTTCTTCATGTAAGGTTTTCCCCTTTGATCCAACAAAACAGCAAACAACTTGAAAAGCAAGAGGCTGAATCCTCATTTTCAAAAAGAAATAATTGGATCATAGGAGATAAGATTAGAAAGATCTTTTTTCAAAAGCCCTAGGCCAGTTCTCTCATTCCTAGTGAGGCAATTGACCTGGTTAGTGATGGCCAGCTAGTGGAAGCACCAAGGAGAAGGCTATGTTTCCCGTAGTCCAGGATGAAGACTTGAAGTAAAGTAGCCCTACTTTTCATGGTTTATAAATCATGTCTCCTGTCTTACTGGTATCCTTTCCCAGCCACATACTGTGGGTAGGAGAAAGATTACTTCACAAGTTTGACAAGTGAGAATTGTTTATGTCAGTGAGAATAAAGGATTTACTCATAGCCCAGAGCTGGGTACTGATAGGACCAGTACTGTAACACTGGTTGCTGACTCTGTGGGTCCAATTTTGTCACAATATCTGAATTCTTCTAGAAAAATCTTGGGTATTTACAATACAACTGATTTGGTATCGTTTGAACCAATTTTTTCATTGTTCCATTAGTGATGGATAAAGAAATCAGAATGAGAGGAACAGAAATGATTAGATGTGTGCTGGTGGGAAGCACAGAAACAGAATTATATAAAAATGGCATAATTCTGAAGCATATTTTGATTTATTAAACACTTTTGCAGCTACTCTCTGATTTTATTTCCTCAACAAGTGGTTTCAGGCAAAGGACAAAATGGAAGCATGCTACATTGCTGCTTTCCAAGAATATTTCATTACTTGGGGAAACACGAAAAAGCAGCACCCAGAATTAACTACAGAGAGTCATGCCAGTGAGGGTGTACAGCAGAATCTTTTCAAAGACAGATAGGCAATATGTCAAAATGTTAACAAGGGTTTTGTCTGGATTATAGGATTACAGACATCTTTTATATTTTTCACACATTTTCTTCATTTTTCCAGTAAACATGCATTACTTAGGGAGAAAGTAAGTTATGAAAACACCCACAAGAGAGATGGTGGTAGAGCCCTGTGTGGGGTGTTGTAGCCCAAGTCAGGGAGGAAAACATCATGAAGGGGAAGGGGTGAGGGAAGCCTGGAGCAGGTGAACACAGGTGGGATGAGATGGAGTCTTACTTCTATCCTATGGGCAGTGGGAATGGGGTCCTATGGCAGTGAGATTCCCAGTTATTAAGGCAGGAAACCTGCCATAGGGAAAAGTGCCTCCTGCTTGAGAAACTTTGACATTCATTTGCTTATACTTTTCATCAGTCGTCTTCTGAAAATTGAAAAAAAAAAATGCAAAATTTTGCTTTTTGTCTGCTTTTGTCCTTATCATTTGCTAATGGATTTTTGAAAGACTTTTGACGACATTTGTAGGTCAACCCAACCCCTCGCTTGTTTCATCCACACCCTGTACCTTCGTCCTGTGCCTCACCAGTCTGATCCTTGAAGGCAATGGAGTGTGTGATTGTGGAATGAACTCGCTGGACTTAGGTTACACCAGGTGGTTGTGATCAAATAAACAGTGCATAAAGGCCCAGGACCAGGCAGGCCCTCACTTTGCTCAGGTTTTACAAGATGTGGTGGGAGATTTCCATCCTTTCGGGACACAGATACCATCTGAGGAGGTAACTCATCTTATATTTTTGTCTTTTAGGAAAGCGGATGTGCCTTGGAGAACAGTTGGCCAGGACTGAGTTGTTTATTTTCTTTACTTCACTTCTGCAAAAATTTACTTTCAGGCCTCCAGAGAATGAGAAGCTGAGCCTGAAGTTCAGAATGAGCATGACCCTCTCCCCACTCAGCCACCGCCTCTGTGCTATTCCTAGGGTGTGATATTGCAGGGAAGGGGAGGAAAGCTGGAAGAATGGGCATGTCCCCTCAAGGCAGGGGCCCTGCTCAGAAATGAGGGAGCTGCATCCAGAGCCTCTAGGACAGGTCACAGGAGCTGGACTCAGACGGAACTGGATCCAAACCTCAGCTTTGTCATCTTCAGTGGAGCCTTAGGAAATCAGTTACTTTGTGAGTGATTTGCCATTTCATCTAGGAGATTTAATCAATCTGGAGCACGCTTTGGAAGGACTGATGCTGAAACTGAAGCTCCAATACTCTGGCCACCTGATGCCAACAACTGATTCATTGGAAAAGACCCTGATGCTGGGAAAGAGTCAGGACAGGAGGAGAAGAGGGCGGCAGAGGATGAGATGGTTGGATGGCATCACCAATTCAATGGACATGAACTTGGGCAAACTCTGGGAGATGGTGAGGGACAGGTGTAAAGTATGGAGTTAGAGTAGGTGAGTCAGAAAAAGAATGAGACTGGCACTCTACAGGAACAGATCACCTTTAATGAGGCGAGAAGGGGCAGCAGTCAGATTAGCGAGCTGCTTCACTTATCTAAGAAAAGAGTAAGTATATATAGGCATGTATGTAGAAAGCCCCCTTAAGGGGGCCTGTTCTTCTCCAAGGTTGCTGGGAGTAGTTATCTCTTAAACAGCTGGGACAAGGAGTTCTGGAGATTGGCCAGAGGCTGGGCCGGCTTGGAGCTGGGCGTAATCAACCTAATGTCTATTTTTCCTTCTGGTGAGAGAGTTCTTTGTTTTGCCTAGAAAGGTGGGGAGGTCCTGGAGGGGAGTTTTAATTCCAGGTTACCTTTAGCCATGCAACTTTCCTTCATTCCAGGCTTTAAGGAATATATATAAAAAGAGAAAGAGATGTGGGTGCCGTTAATGTTAGGGCTTCTTCGTGCTGATAAATGAGAGTCAGGGGTTTGTAGTTTGGGGGGAAGGAAGTCTAAGTCCCATAGTGTTGATTTTTTATTCTCGCCATCAGGGTTTCAAGCATAAGAACAGTCTTGACTTGGTCTCGAGAGATGGCCCGAATCCGTTCTTGGAGAAACCTTTGAAAGAGATTGAAGAGACAGGGTCTAAATAAAAGGAATAAATGATAAGTACCAATGGTCCCAAGAAAGGGAGTAACCAAAGGAGGGCCTGTTGGAATGGGTTTTGGGGAGTGTAAAGGTTTCTTAACTCTTTTTTGCGGTGTTCAATTCTGTCTCTAAGTTCTTTGACTTTGCCCTGGAGTATGCCTATTTCATTAACAAAATAGCAGCAGTCTTACCCTAGAAAAAGGCAGGTCCCTCCCTTTTCTGTGGTGAGTAGGTCCAGGGCTCGCCTATTTTGTAGGGCCACAGAAGCCAATGAGTTAATTTGTCTTTGGACTGAAATGAAGGACTCTACTGCTTGCTCCATATCCTCATTAAGTTCTTGGTACAGTTTGTAGTAAAAATGGCCTGAGGTCGAGATGCCCCCAATGCCAGTGCCTAGGGCTGCTGCTATGTCAGTCCCAATCAGGAGGGGCTATGACAGCTCGTCTTTTTGTGGGAAAGTTCTCCTTGGGGGTAGACTATTTGTTCTACTTCTTTGAGGAATGTTGGACCTGGGGTCAGGAAGACCATGATGCAAGGTCCAAGGGGATCAAGGGGGAGACATGAATATGCATAGGTCCCACAGAGAATGAAGATTCCTGGGTTGGTGCAATTATTTGTGCTGTTCCAAAGAACTCAAGTGGAACAGAAGGAGGGAGCGGAGATTGTAAGACCAGTGTAGTTAGGACGAGAGTAGTTGATACAGGTTAGGTTTGAAGAGGCTGAGAGTAGGACATTGTCAGAGACTGGCCCAATGAGTTATGTGGTTTTTTGGGGGGAAGGGGAGATATAGTTGTTCTGTGACAGCCAGGTTGAGGATAAGGGAATTGCTATGTGCGGTGAGGGAGACAGTGACACGTATATCCAACACTGGGATGTTTGTTGTGTGTACTGGAAGAATTGGAAAGAAGAGCTGAGAAGGCAGGTAAGGTGTTGGTTATCAGAGGGAGGTTTTAGGAGAGGCCGTAATTGGGAAAGGAGGTCTAGGCGTTTATAAGGCTCAGGGGTCACCTGTAACTGGGAAGTTAAGTTCTTTATAACTTTTTTTTTCTTTTTTTATTTTGATCTAGTATCCCACCCCTAGAAACATATGTTTTTTTCCATTTGGCTTATGGCAGGTACTCACGAAACTTCCTCTCTTTTGTACTTTAACAGTGGATAGGGTATTGGACTGTCTCCCCCCGAGGTTCATGGTGCATGGTCTTGGAGCCCTATTATAACATAAAGAATGAACATAGGAATAAATGTCTAAGCAGGGGCAGGGACTAGCCAGAAGGCTGGGGAGTGCAGCAAGGATAAGGAACAGAGGAGCCATGATTCTGTTAGTTAGGCAGTGCAGAGGAAATAATACCCTGTAGGCGATACCAACAGAAAGACGAAGGGTAAGTGACCAGTCCTGAAGGGAGATAGTTATTAGGCCTATAGCAAGGACTAAGATTAAGAGTGCAGTTATAGTTAGAGAGACGGGAAGAGGCCAGTCAGGGCGAGGGGCAGAAGGTCCCAAGTTGGTGGTTGCTTGAATCTGAGGAGGGAACAGTGTTCATTAGGATGTAGAATGATGTAGAGAATGAGAGTAAAGAAATCAGTTTCTTCTGGAGTCAGGTTGTAAAAGGTTCCCTGAAGTCACAGTTGAGATACTAGCATGGTCAGGTCTTCGAAGGAGGTTCCTGTCAGGGCACTGGTCCAGAGGTCTTGTAGTAGTTGGGTCAGGAACAGCTGTAGGTTGAAGAGTGTCCAGGTCATTCAGTGTCTTCTTGGATGGTTGACAGAGGTTGTCACCGGGTGATTTTTAAGGAGGTAGGTCCAGTGAGAGAGACCTGAGAGGGGTCAGTTAAGGAGGGCAGCACAGGATCAGAAGTGACCCGTTTTAGGTGAGAGAGGTTTACCCAGGAGGTGACTCCAGTGGGTAATGGGATAGAAATATAAGGGGCTTTGTTGTTTTTTTGGCAAAGGCAGTTTAATGTCTTAAGAAACTTGTATCATGCACAAAACTCTCTTCTACTTGCTGCTGCTGCTGCTAAGTCGCTTCAGTAGTGTCCGACTCTGTGCGACCCCACAGACGGCAGCCCACCAGGTTCCCCCGTCCCTGGGATTCTCCAGGCAAGAACACTGGAGTGGGTTGCCATTTCCTTCTACTTGTCACAGACCTTTTTTACACTTTCTGTATTCATCACTTTATTTGTCCATTCATAGAACAGCCAATCTATAAGCCATACTTCCTTTTTCTCTTAATAAAATGTAATTCTATTTCTTATACCTTTTTTAGTGAAAACATGCATCTTACTTTCTTTCAGAAACCATGAACTGTTGTTTAGCTCATTTATAAATTAACCTCAGCAATATTATCCAGAGACAAAGACATACACTGAGACATACATGTATATCCAGGCAGACAGAGATCTCACAGTCTTCTCCTTTAAGATTTAAAAGATCTCTTTGCCCTCTTTTTTTTTTTTGGCTTGAAGTTGTACTAATCTGTCTAAGGCTGACATCTCAGGCAAAGTGGGTTGTCTGTTTCGATAATGTGATAAGAGTTAACTATAGGCTTTTACCAAGGCATGTTTCTATTATATCAGGGTTGGAGCTGTTGGGTCAGGAACAGCTGTAGGTTGAAGAGAGTCCAGGTCATTCAGTGTCTTCTTGGACGGTCGACAGAGGCTGTCGCGGGTGACTTTTAAGGAGGTAGGTTCTGTGAGGGAGGCCTGATAGGGGTCAAATAAGGAGGGCAGCGCAGGATGAGAAGTGACCCATTTTAGGCAAGAGAGGTGTACCCAGGAAGTGACCTTCTCGAGTTTAGCTACAGTTGGGGTAAGCAGGATGATTTTGAATGGTCCCTGCCACTTTGGATTTAGGTCACCTGGGGGATTATCCGACAGATAGACCATGTCTCTAATTTGTAAAGGGGGCAAGGGGGCTTGGGGGTCAGGGGCAGGCAGGTAGTGGTTGATGAATTTCCAGAGGGCATTGTGGAGTTCTGCCAGCAGAGGGGAGTGTAGGAAGCTTGGTATGGGAGGAGCTTCAGCAGGGAGTCCAGGAAGGAGCATGGGCCTTCCATACATCACCTCAAAGGGGCTCAGCCCCAGGGGCTTTTTGGGCAAAGCCCGTACTCTGAGGAGAACAATCGACAAAAGTTTTAGTCCAATCCAGATGTACCTCGAGGGTTAATTTGGTAAGAGTTTCTTTGATTATTCTATTCATCCTTTCTACCTTTCCTGAGGACTGGGGATGATATGGAATGTGAAATTTCCAGGGTATCTGTAAGAATTGGACAAGTTGTTGGGTGACCTTGGATGTAAATTTTGGGCCCTTATCAGACTGTAGGGATGAAGGCAGGCCAAACCTGGGGATAGTTTTTGTGAGGAGGATTTGGGCCACAGTGTGGGCTCTTTTGTTTGTAGTGGGAAATGTTTCTACCCATCCCGAAAAAGTGTCCACAAGGACCAGGAGGTATCTGAATTGCCAAACCGGGGACATATGAGTAAAGTCTATCTGCCAGTCTATCTGCCAGCTGGGAGGCTGTCTCGCATTTGATGAGTTGGAAAGGAGGTAGGTTTAAGGTTGGAATTGGGCTTAATACGTTGACATGTTTGACAGGAGCAGGTAAGGTTATCTAAATATTGTTGGTCAGCAATGAATATAGGGAAGTAGTTATGGAGGAACTGTTGGGGTGTCTTGGATGAGGGATGAAAGAGTGAATGTAGATAAGAGGACTTTTTTGGTGGTGGGAGGGTCGGATGGAGTCAGAAGTAAGATGACAGGGTGCTGGAGGGAGAGATGAGACAGGGCTATCTCTTTTGTCTTCTGGTCTGCAGCATTGTTGTAGGCTGATATGAGACTTCTCTTTTGATGTCCCCTACAGTGGAGGATGGCAGCTTTGTTTGGTAAGAGTGCTGCTTCTAGAAGTTGTGGATGAGGTCTGAGTTAATAATGGGGGATCCCTTTTGGGTTTGGAAACCTCTCTCTCTCTGTATTAGGATGTTTGAGTGAAGTATGTTATAGGCGTATTTGGAGTCTGTGTGGATGTTAACCCTTAGATTTTTAGCCAGAGTCAAAGCTCTGGTGAAAGCTATCAGTTCTGCCTGTTGGGAGGTGGTGTGAGGTGGCAGAGGTGAAGCTTCAATTGTCTGGGTCTCATAATTGTGACAAAGGTCCACCTGGATAATGGCATATCCTGCTGCGAAGGGTGGGGATTTTTGAGAGCTGCCATCAACAAACCAGTTGATGTCTGGAGTGTCTGGATCTAGGATGGGCTGTTAAATGTTGAAAGGAGTTTTGGATAAGATATACTGGTCAACCACTTGTAAAAGAATGAAGCTAGAACACTTTCTAATACCATACACAAAAATAAACTCAAAATGGATTAAAGATCTACACATAAGACCAAAAACTATAAAACTCTTAGAGGAGAACATAGGCAAAACACTCTCCGACATACATCACAGCAGGCTCCTCTATGACCCACCTCCCAGAATATTGGAAATAAAAGCAAAAATAAACAAATGGAATCTAATTAAAATTAAAAGCTTCTGCACAACAAAAGAAACTATTAGCAAGGTGAAAGGACAGCCTTCAGAATGGGAGAAAATAATAGCAAATGAAGCAACAGACAAACAACTAATCTCAAAAATATACAAGCAACTCCTGCAGCTCAATTCCAGAAAAATAAACGACCTAATAAAAAAATGGGCCAAAGAACTAAATAGACATTTCTCCAAAGAAGACATACAGATGGCTAACAAACACATGAAAAGATGCTCAACATCACTCATTAGCAGAGAAATGCAAATCAAAACCACTATGAGGTACCATTTCATGCCAGTCAGAATGGCTGTGATCCAAAAGTCTACAAGCAATAAATGCTGGAGAGGATGTGAAGAAAAGGGAACCCTCTTACACTGTTGGTGGGAATGCAAACTAGTACAGCCACTATGGAGAACAGTGTGGAGATTCCTTTAAAAACTGGAAATAGAACTGCCATACAACCCAGCAAGCCCCCTGCTGGGCATACACACCAAGGAAACCAGAATTGAAAGAGACATGTGTACCCCAATGTTCATCACAGCACTGTTTATAATAGCCAGGACATGGAGGCAACCTAGATGTCCATCAGCAGATGAATGGATAAGAAAGCTGTGGTACATATACACAATGGAGTATTACTCAGCCATTAAAAAGAATACATTTGAATCAGTTTTAATGAGGTGGATTCTCGGGGTCCAGCCCCGGTTGGATCCAGGGATTCCCTCAGGATGACGGCATTGGCGATTAGAATAGCAAAGCAGAGATTTATTAGATGCTCAATAATAACTGGTTTACGTGGGAAATCAATAAAGTTCGTGACACCAAACTTGCTCTGACCACGGAGGCTGCAGGTGCCCTCTCAAATAGCAGAAGGTGCCCCACCTTAGGCACCTTCTCGAGTGGGTCTTAGAAACCCAGGCAAATAAGTGGTCACAGAGGACCCCCGCACTCCAATTATTTTGGCATGAAGGAAGAACAGAAGAGAAAAGCAGGAAAAGGAAACAAGAAAGAACGACACGGGGAGACCAAGCTTCGGTGAGCAAGGCCCATAGCTTTATTTTCAACAGGGGCTTTTATACCCTAAGTTGCACATAGAGGATAATAGGGGGTATGAAATCATGCAAAGTCAGCAGTCTTTGATCCTTATTGAGACCAGGCTTTCTTTTCTGCAAATTTATTGTATACAAATGGTTTAGGTGATTTCCATCATCTTCTGGCCAGAAGGCCTGTTAACATTTTATGACTCTGATAAAGGTTTGTCAACCATAAGACTTATTTTCTCTAAGAGTAATTATTTTAAAGTTTGGCGCCATCCTCTGAAGGTGTTAGATAAAGTTGCATTCCTGTAGGGCAAAGGTGCAGTGGGTTTACAACAAAGAAAAGAATTTATTACTTTAAGGGTCTAAAGTTGTTAACACCAAGGCCACTACTTATTTTTTCTACATACCAACTATATTAATTATACACTTCCAAGGATACAATACAGGGGATGTGGAAACTTGGCAGCAAGCATTGGCCCAACAATGAAATCTTCTACTAGTTCTATTCTGACAATTTCTAAGTCTCCGAGAGGCTCTATACTATTTGAATATCTTAAGCTTCCCGTGCCTCTCCCGGCTGGGAGACTGTAAACAATCGTATGCATAGCTGTAGGAGTCCAGGTAAACCTGTCAGGCAAGTTAGGGAGCCATCTGAGGGGTTTGTGAACTAAAACACTCTTGTCACACCTGGGAACTTTATTAACTGGGGCTGTAAGTTAATTCTTTTCCAGAGAGAGAGAATGGTGGTGGGGGACAGGTCCCCGTAGAGTCAGAGGTGTAGGTGAGCACAAAGCAGTAAAGTAGGCAGACTCTGGTTTTGGGGTAGATGCTCAGGCAGGCCCAGAGGGGCACCCCTCAAGTTCTGGCTCGCCTTGCCCACCAGAACGCTCCCACATAACCTTGTTATGGGTGGGGACTCCCGTGCTGGCTCCCGGCAGTGGATGAAACTGGAGCCTATTATACAGACTGAAGTAAGCCAGAAAGAAAAACACCAATACAGTATACTAACGCATATATATGGAATTTAGAAAGATGGTAACAACAACCCTGTATGTGAGAGAGCAAAAGAGACACAGATGTATAGAACAGTCTTTTGGACTCTGTGGGGTGGGGGGGAGATTTGGGAGAATGGCATTAAAACATGTAAAATATCATATATGAAACGAATCGCCAGTCCAGGTTCGATGCAGGATACAGGATGCTTGGGGCTGGTGCACTGGGATGACCCAGAGGGATGGTATGGGGAGGGAGTTGGGAGGGGGTTTCAGGATTGGGAACACGTGTACACCCATGGCGGATGTATGTTGATGTATGGCAAAACCAATACAATATTGTAAAGTAAAAAAGTAATAATTAAAAAAAAAAAAAAGATCTACTGTTAGGCTGCAGCTATGTCGGAGAGGGTCTGTTGTAGAGGACGTGGGTAATAAGCTGATGGGGTTAAGGGGAGAGCAGGTGGAGAATGAGAGCCGAGGGTCGAGGAGAAAGGCGTGTAGGACCTGTACCCTGGAAGGGTGAAGGGAGAGGAAAGCCTGATGTGATAGTAAGTGTCAGAAGGTGTGTGGAGAACAGACTGTTAAAGGGGCATGTCTAGAGAGTTTATTTGCTTCGGGTACAAGGGCTGCAATAGCAGCCATGGCCTGTATGCAGGGAGGCCACTCCTTGGTCACCATGTCAAGCTCTTTTGACAGATAGGCTATAGGAGACCAGGTGTCTCCAGCCTGCTGACATAGAAGTCCCAGGGCCTGTCCTTGGTTGGAATGGGCAAAGAGAAAGAATGGTCTGGTGTGATCTGGCAGGTGGAGAGTTAGCACTCTGAGGAGGCTCTGGGTGAGCCGGCGAATAGGATTGGCCAGGGAGGAGGGATTAAAGAGGGGCTCATCTGGACATCCTTTAGTTGCCTCATAGAGCGGCTTTGCAAGGAGGGAGAAGTTAGGGATCCAGATATGGAAAGGGTTGAGGAGGATAGGCAGGAGTCCCTTTTCGTTTTTGGAAGTGGACAGTAATCAAGGCCTGGATTCTATCTGGAGGAATCGTTCTTTGTTGGTGGGATATGGAGAGCCCCAGGTAGGTGACATTTGTCTGTACTACTTGGGCCTTGGATCAGAACACCCAATAACCCTAAGATCCCAGGGCCCCAAGGAGTTTGGCAGTATGTTGGAGACAGAGTTTTGGGTTTGGGCTACAAAGGAAGAGGTCATCTACGTATTGGAGGAGATGACTTGGGGCTAGGTCGAGTGTCTGTAGGTCCTTTTGTAAAGCCTGTCCAAAAATGTGGGGGCTGTCTCTGGGGGAGAACTGTCTATGTTAGTTGTTGGGAAATGTGAGTCTTGGGGTCTTGCCAGGTGAAGGTGAAAAGGGGTTGGGAGAGTGGGTGGAGGGAGATAGTGAGAAAGGCATCTTTGAGATCTAATACTGTGAAGTGGCTTGCAGTTGGGGTATGGCAGACAGAAGGGTGTAAGGATTAGGGACTACTGGGAATGTTGGCATAATTGCCTCATTGATATTTTTCAGGTCCTGGACCAGTCTTCAAGAGTTTGGTCCCTTTCTTACTGCCAGAATAGGTGTGTTGTGTGGTAAATGGGTAGGAATTAAGATAGAGGCTTGAAGAAGACTATCTATGATAGGCTTAAGTCCCTTGTGGGCCTCTGGGGTGAGAGAGTACTGTTGTTGGGTGATTATAGTCGAGGGGTCTTTTAGGGTAATGTGGACTGGGGGATGATGTTTGGCTATGGATGGGTGATCAGTGTCCCAGACTTAGGTGTCTAAGGTGGGTAGATCCAAGGGAAGGTCAGAGGTGAGAGATAGGGACGATCCAGGTGTCATCTGCATGCAGAATATAGAGACTGTATCGAGGAGGGGAATGGTAATAAAGATTCCCAATTTAGATAATAGGTCTCTCTCCAGGAGTGCCATTGGGCACTTAGGCATTATGAGGAATGAGTGTATGAGGGTTGATTTTCTAAATTGACAGAGTAATGGAGGACTGATTTTTGGCCTTAAGGGAACTCCAGAGACCCCCTTGATTTTGAGTTCTGAATCTTGAGTTAGGCCAGAATAGGAAGTTAAGAGAGAGAAAGTGGCTCCAGTGTCTACTCTAAAGGAGGTCTTTTTTCCAGCCACTACCCCGTCTACCCTAGGTTCCGAGCTCATGTCCGGGACATGGGCTGGGGGCCTGGAACCTGGGTCCTGTCATTGGACAAACTCTTGTAGTGTTGGGCTGGGGTTTTAGTGAGAAGTGGGGATCTCCCCAGGGGCACCAGGGCGTCTCTGTGGACATTCCATTCTCCAGGTCTGGGAGGTGGGGACCTCTCCAGGGGTGTCAGGGCGTCCCTGGGGACAGTCCATCTTCCAGTGTCCCCACTGGCCACAGGTCGGGCATGTTTTTGTAGGGGGCTGCGGGTTTGGGCATGCCTTTGCTCAGTGTCCTGACTGGTTGCATCGGAAGCAGGGTCCAGGGGCGGGCGGTTGTGGCGGGGGGGTGGGGGGGGCGGTCTTGAGTCCCAGTCTGGGATGACTTGGGCCAGGCTGATCTCTTCCCTTAATTGCTGCCACCAAAAGGGCATATTTAGCTTTTCTCTCGGGGTCTTTTTCTCTCTTAGCTTCTTCCTCTCTATTATTGAACACCTTGAAGGCTACTTCTAGAAGGTCTCTTTGAGGGGTATCGGGGCCCTTCTCTAGTTGTCGAAGCTTGCGTCTAATGTCAAGGGTGGACTGGCTGATGAATTGAACATGAAGGTAGAGTAACCCAGCAGGGGTGGTGATATGTAGCTTTGGACTGCCTCTGTGAAGCGTGCCAAGAATAAGGCTGGATTTTCATTTGCCCCTTGGGTGATTTCTCTGATTTTATCATAATTGACATGGATATAAGTATTTTTCTGCATTCCTTCTAGAAGGCAAGTAATCATATGATTGAGCCTCTTGATACCTGGGTCATTGGGCTGGTAAGTCCAGTGGGGATCTAATTGAGGCAGCGCCTCATCCGCAATTGTGCTATCCCAGTCTTGGTTATGTAAGTGATCAGCATGGGCTTTTGCCGCTTGCCAGTTACGGTCTTTTTCATGAGAGTGAAAGTGTGAGAGTGGCATTTAGGATATAATATATGTCACTCCATGTGAGGTTATAGGCCTGGGAGAGTCTCAGGAATTCTTTTCTGTATCTGGTAGGATTTTCAGAAAATGACCCTAACTTTTCTTCTGTCTGGCTCATATCTGACAATGAAAATGGTACATGGACTCGGGTGGGGCCCTCTGGCCCCGCTACCTCTCTCAGGGGAAACACATGTTGGGTACGTGACCCTGTGGCAGGAGGGGAGGGAAGAGGGGAGGGGGAGTCAGGGAGATGGAGTAGCAGGGTTGAGGGGGAGTCAGGAGAGGTTTTGGGGTCAGTAGGTGAATTGGATGAAGGGGAAGGAGAGGGTTGGCGGGGTGGCAGATAGGGCGGGGGCTCGTCCGCTGGGTCAAACTCTGGGGGTGCAGAAGGTCATGACCAGCAGTTAGTTGAAGAAGAGCCCTTTATGGGGGGAGGCAAGGTGCATAGAAGGACCTCATGGGTAGAGCAATTCTTGCATAGGGAGGGCCTGCTCTGAAGGGCCCAAAAAGCTTGGGCATATAGGACCTCCGACCCTTTTCCATTCCGTTTGAGGAAGTTAGTGAGATCTGATAAAATATTGAAATCAAAAGTCCTGAACTCAGGCCAGTGGTTTTGTCTGTCTAATTGGTATTGAGGCCAAATCTGTATACAGAGTTGTTTTAAGTGGTTAGCTTTGAGTTCAGTGAGAGAGAGTGGCTTGAGATTTTTGAGAACACAGGCCAGAGGGGAATCCTTTGGGACAGATTGGCCAGACCCCATAATTGAAAGGCAATCAGAGACTCCTGTTGGGAGCTCGAGTCATCACCTGTAGTCGCAATAGGAGTTATGAGAAGAGAGCTCTGTGTTGAGGTGGAGCATCCCCCATTGTTGCCTACAGAATGGCCCTAGGCTGGGGGTCCCTGGAACCCGGAGAGGACTAAGTTTTAGGGCACCATTAGAAAACTGTCCAGAATGGGTCTTACCTTAATTTAGGGGCTGGCTTGAATGGAGTGTTGCATGTAAAACGGTCAAATGGCAAAAGGCCTCTGTCCTGAGTTGGTCAGTCTCACGGAAAATAAAGTATAGAGAAAGCAGGAATAGAGAGAGAGAGAGGCCAGTATTCCTTGGGGTACATGGAAAACCAATAAAGCCCTTACACAGGACTTGTACCGCTTACAAAGGCACAGGGCATTCTCTCGAGGAGGTCTTGAAAGCCCGGGCAGCAAAGTGAGCTCAGCAGGCTTCCACGCTCTGAAGAGCTGGCCAAGGGGAAGGAGAAGGAACCTCAACCTCCCTGGTTTCAGCACCAAAAATGTAAGGTATGGAGTTAGAGTAGGCGAGGTTCAGAAAAAGAATGAGACTGGCACTCTACAGGAACAGATCACCTTTAATGAGGCGAGAAGGGGCAGAAGTCAGATTAGCAAGCTGCTGTACTTATCTAAGAAAAGAGTAAGTATATATAGGCATGTATGTAGAAAGCTACTGTCTTAAAGGGGGCCTGTTCTTCTCCAAGGTTGCTGGGAGTAGCTATCTCTTAAACGGCTAGGGCAAGGAGTTCTGGAGATTGGCCAGAGGCTGGGCCGGCTTGGAGCTGGGCATAATCAACCTAATGTCTATTTTTCCTTCTGGTGAGAATTCTTTGTTTTGCCTAGAAAGGTGGGGAGGACCTGGAGGGGAGTTTTACTTCCAGGTTACCTTGAGCCATGCAACTTTCCTTCAACAGGGAAGTCTGGTGTGCTGCAATCCATGGGGTCTCAAAGAGTCAGACACAGCTGAGTGACTGAACAACGAATAACAACAACTAGGAGGTTTGAAGTGGACAGCAATTCCTTAACTAAACAAAAAACTGCTGTTAAGATCAGAGGAGTAGAGAACAGACTTATGGAGAAAGGAGGGGAAAGACAGGGTAGAACTAATTGAGGAAGTAGCATTGCCATATATACACGACCATGTGAAAAATAGATATTGGGAAGCTGCTGTATAACACAGGGCGCTCAGCTGGTGCTCTATGACCTCCTAGAGGGGTGGGATGGGGTGGGAGGATTGAGGCTCAAGAGGGAGTGGATATATGTATATCCACGGGACTTCCTGGGCAAGAAAACTGGAGTGGATAGTCATTCCATTCTTCGGGGGATCTTCCTGGCCCAGGGATCAAACCCAGGCCTCCTACATTTCAGGCAGATTCTTTACCATCTGAGCCACCAGGGAAGCCATGTGTGTGTGTGTGTGTGTGTGTGTGTGTGTTTATGTCTGATTCACATTGTTGTATAGCAGAAACCAACATGACATTGTAAAGCAATTTTGCTCCATTAAAAAAAATAGATCAGGGAAAATAATGGACTTTAAGTGGTTTGTAAATTGTAAAGCACATCAAAAAAGTTATCATCGAGATCTGCTTTTCTGTGTAGTTCCTGAGAGGGAAATTTGCTTCTGGCCTGTTGAGATGGCCTGGGTCAAAGAGGTGCCAAATGATGGATAAGAGTCAGAAGTTGGGCCCTGGGGCAACCATGGTGGTCAACCAGGAAGGCCCTCACATTTGGTAGCACTGGGCAAACTTATCCTGCTTCTGCCTCAGACTGGCCCCTGGGAAATCAGTAGGGCAGGGAGATTCTTGATTTATAGGCAGGTTTCTATGGAGAAGCAGTTTCTCTGGTTTACCTAAGAACACACTGCCTTGGCTTTTGACACTAGAGCCAAGAAGAACATCACTACATATGACCAAACATAGAAATCAATTTATGGAGAAACAAACGTGGAAATATTTTGTCATTATATTGTGCCTCCTTACCTTAACTCTTCTCATGCATTTATTCCCACCCCACCCCACCCCCCTTATTGGTATTAGTAACATGGTAGTTGTGATCTTTTCTTATATATTGATTGTCAGCTTTTGACTGATAAATATTCCCAGCCTAAACACAACTGATGAGCTCTGGTAAAGTATAGTATAGAAGGAAACAGAAATGCCAGAATCCTGTTAGCTCTCCTGTGTGTGGTCACTGAGGGGCAAAAATGGCATTAACAGGAAGGCCAGGTCCCACTGAGAGTCCATGGGGTTTTAATGCCAATCCCCATGCAGACAAACACCAGCAAACCTGGTAAACTGGATTAAACCTTGTAGTTTATTTTCTCAGGTGTTAGAATTTAAAAAATATAAATATCTCAGAACAAAAAGACACTTGAAGACATGGGCCTTTTCATCCCTGTTGCTTGGGATTTAGAGAAAAGCTAAAACATGGCACCATTAGAAAGGGACTCAGGAAGAGAAGGCAAGAGAGAAGGAGTGAGAGCATCTGGCTGGAGCTAGCCTGAGCCTGTCAGAGTCAAGAGTAAGTCTGGGAGAAATGGTTGCATGTCCTGAAGGGCAGGGAGATGATTTGCAGTAGAGTAGAAAATGAGAACCCCAGCTGCCCACCAGAGTGCACTTTCTTTGTAACCTCTTGAAAAGTTGCATGTCTATAAAACACCCTAAATGATATTTCTGAAATGAAACCAATCAAACCAGACCTTGAACTTCCCGAGCATCTGAGACCTTGTCATCCGCTCTGTGTTTCTGCAGTCAGATCATTGTCATAGGAGACTGCAAACTGGCCAAAATACTTTCCCCTATCTACTCAATCTCCTCAACTGTTAAATGAACTCTACTGAATCATCTCCAAGGTCCATTCATGCTCTGCTGTGCATTTTCCATGATTTACTAGAATCATGTTTACTAGAGTTGGTAGGGCAGGCATTTACCTACTCCCTGTGGAATCAATGGAAAACTCCTGGACACTCATCCTGCCCTAATAGATGCAGTGGGACCCAGACCCAAGTAGCATGTGATCACAATTAACCAGAAAGCTACAGGACACAGGGCTGGGAGTAGCTGAATTTCTGAACTTGCAAAATGTCTCCTTTTTTCCTCAAAGCTCATATTTCAGAGACCCTTAAGTATGAATTCTCTACTGTAAAAGCATTAACAAGGATTTTGTTTTCTGTCCTTTTGTAACTCTCTTATTCCTCATCTATTTTGGAAGCTCCACGTCATCGTTCCCTCTTTCTTTGTGTCTGTATCTGACACATAGCATGCCAGCATATGACGTGTTCTGTGACATCGTGGATGAGATGCAGATTTTACTGGAAAGCACCCAGGCTGTGAATATTCCCTTCACCCTCGTCCTCCCTTAGAGACACTGACATGCACATGCTGCTGTGTTATTTAAGGTCAGGTCAGAGGCTGGCCTTTTACAAGTAGATGAGGAGCAGGGCACTCAGGATACCCTGAGTTGTATAGAAACATATTCAGGTCAGGCATGACTGCAGAACATGACCAAGAAGCGGGTCTAGCAGAGGAGCCACTTCCCATGCCCCTGTGTGTTTACAGACAGGAGGCAGGAGCTGGCAGATGCCTAAGAAACAAGGACAGTGTCCTAGGTGAGTTTCTATGTGTGACCTGAGAACCCCAGAGCCTACCTCCATGTCAAGCTCTTCTCCCTGTGATCTAACTCAAACTTGCTTATTGCTAAGCTACCAAGAAGGAAGGAGGCGTGCACTGAGGATGAGTGTCCAGGGACATTGGTCCATGTCAGTCATCCCAAATTCCAAATTTCTCTTCTTAGCAAGATGACACTGCTGCTGCTGCTGCTAAGTCGCTTCAGTCGTGTCTGACTCTGTGCGACCCCATAGATGGCAGCACACCAGGCTCCCCCGTCCCTGGGATTCTCCAAGTCAGAACACTGGAGTGGGTTGCCATTTCCTTCTCCAATGCATGAAAGTGAAAAGTGAAAGTGAAGTCGCTCAGTCGTGTCAGACTGTTAGCGACCCCATGGACTGCAACCTACCAGGCTTCTCCGTCCATGGGATTTTCCAGGCAAGAGTACTGGAGTGGGGTGCCATTGCCTTCTCTACTATGTTGCAAATTCTCTCATTGTTGTAAAAGATTCAAGTCAGTCTTCCAGGGAGCGCCTTATGTTTCATATTTAACATTTTATTTAATATACTAAATATTTATATATATAATATATACTAGATTTAAATTATATATTATATAAACATTTTTGTGGTATAAATATATATGTAATATATCTATATTAAATCAAGTTACAGTTTACTTTGCATATAATACACTAAAGTGTAGTTGTAGTCTTAGAAAAGTACAACCCGCCAAGTATGAACCAGAAAGAAATAGAAATTATATAGAGACCAATCACAAGCACTGGAATTGAAACTGCAATCAAAAATCTTCCAGAAAACAAAAACCCAAGGCCAGATCACTTTACAGGCAAATTCTATCAAATATTTAGGGAAGAGCTCACATATATTCTGCTCAAACTCTTCCAAAAAATTGCAGGGGGAGGAATACTCCCAAACTCGTTCAATTAATATGATGCCATGATCACCCTGATACCAAAAGAAGACAATGATACCACCAAAAAAGAAAATTACAGGCCAATATCACTGATAAACATATGTCAAAAATCCTCAATAAAATGCTAGCAAACAGAATCCAACAACACATTAAAAGGATCATATACCGTGATCAAGTGGGGTTTATCCTAGAGATGCAAGGATTCTTCAAAATATAAAAATCAATCAATGTGATACACCGTATTAAGAAACTGAATGATAAAAACCATATAATAATTTCAATAGATGCAGAAAAAGCGTTTGACAAAATTCAACATTCACTTATGATAAAAACTCTCCAGAATATGGGCATAGAAGGAACCTACCTCAACATAATAAAGTCCCTATACGAAAAACCTACAGCAAACATTATTCTCAAAGGTGAAAAACTGAAAGCATTTCCCCTAAGATGAGAAATAAGACAAGGTTGCCCACTCTCACCACTATTATTAAGTATAGATTTGGAAGCTCTAGCCATAGGAATCAGAGAAGAAAAAGATATAAAATGAATACAGATTGAAAAAGAAGTAAAACTCTAAGTGGTTGCAGATGACATGATGCTATACAAAGAAAACCCTAAAGATGCCATCAGAAAATTACTAGAACTAACCAATGAATTTAGTAATACTGCAGGATACAAAATTAACACACAGAAATCCCTTGCCTTCCTATACACTAAAAATGAAAAATCAGAAAGAGAAATTGAGGAAGCAATCCCAATTACCATTTCACCAAAAAGAATAAAATACCTAGGAATAAACCTAGAGAGAAAAAAGACCTGTATGCTGAAAATTATAAGACATTGATGAAAGAAATCAATGATGACATAAACAGATGGAAAGATATAGCATGTTCTTGGGTTGAAAGAATCAATATTGTGAAAATGACTATACTACCCAAAGCAATCTACAGATTCAATGCAATCGCTATCAAATTACCAATGGCATTTTCTACAGAACTAGAATACAATTTTACCATTTGTGTGGAAACACAGAAGACTCCAAATACCCAAAGCAATTTTGAGAAAGAAAAATTGAGCTGGAGGAATCAGGTTCCATGACTTTAGGCTATCCTACAAAACTACAGTCATCAAGATACTATGGCATGAAAATAGAAATGTACCTCAGTGAACAGGATAGAATGCTCAGAGATAAACCCACATACCTATAGGCAACTTATCTTTGACAAAGGAGGCAAGAATATACAATAGAGAAAAGGCAGCTTCTTCAATAAGTGGTGCCACTAAAACTGTATAGCTACATGTAAAAGGATGGAAGTAGAACACGTACTAACACCATACACAAAAATAAATTCAAAGTGAATTAAAGATCTAAATGTAAGGACAGAAACTATGAAATTCCTAGAGGAAAACATAGAACACTCTTTGACATAAAGAGCAGCAAGATCCTTTTTGACCTACCTCATAGAGTAATGAAAATAGAAACAAGAGTAAACAAATGGGACCTAATTAAACCTGAAAGCCTTTGCACAATAAAGGGAGTTATAAATAAGATGAAAGACAACCCTCAGAATGGGAGAAAATGATTACAAATGAAGCAACTGACAAAGGATTAATCTCCAAAATATACAAACAGCTCAGGCAACCCAATATCAGGGAAACAAACAATCCAATCAAAAAATGGACAGAAGATCTAAGCAGACATTTCTCTTAAGAAGACACACAAATGGCAAATAAACACATGAAAATAATGCTCAACATTGCTTATTACTAGAGAAATGCAAATCAAAACTACAATGAAGTGTCAACTAACACGGGTCAGAAGGGCCATCATCAAAAAATCTACAGACAATAAATGCTGGAGAGGGTGTGGAGAAAAGGGAACCCTCTGGCATTGCTGGTGGGAATGTAAATTAATACAACCACTAAGGAGAACAATATGGGGATTCCTTGCGGTTGGGGAGTGGGGGGACTAGGAATAAAACTACCTTATGACTCAAAACTCAACATTTGAAACACTAAGATCGTGGCATCCAGTTCCATCACTTCATGGCAAATAGACAAGGGGAAAATGGAAACAGTGACAGACTTCATTTTCTTGGGCTCCAAAATTACCGAAGACAGTGACTGCAGCCGTGAAATTAAAAGATGCTTGCTCCTGGGAAGAAAAGTTATGATAAACCTAGATGGTATATTAAGAAGCAGAGACATCATTTTGCTGACAAATACTCATATAGTCAAAGCTATGCTTTTTCCAGTAGTCACGTACGGATTTGAGAATTGGACCATAAAAAAGGCTGAGCACTGAAGAATTGATTCTTTAGGACTGCAGTGCTGGAGAAGACTCTTGAGAATCCGCTGGACAGCAAGGAGATCAAAAAGGATCTCCTTTAGTCTGACTAAAGGATCTCCTTTAGTCAATCCTAAAGGAAGTCAGTCCTGAATATTCATTGGAAGGACTGATCATGAAGCTGAAGCTCCAATACTTTGGCCACATGATGCGAAGAGCTGATTCATTGGAAAAGACCCTGATGGTGGGAAAGATTGTGGGCAGGAGGAGAAGGGGGTGAGGAGGATGAGAAGGTTGGATGGCATCATCGACTCAATGGACATGAGTTTGAGAAAATTCTGGGAGATAGCAAAGGACAGGAAAACCTGGTATGCTGCAGTCCATGGGGTTGCAAAGAGTCAGACAAGACTTAGCGACTGAACAATAACAATAACCCAGCAATCCCACTCCTGGGCATATACTCTGAAAAAAACATAATTCAATAAGACACATGTACCATAATGTTCATTACAACAATATTTACAATAGCCAGGCCATGGAAACCATCTAGATGTCCATCAACAGATGGTATGTACCATGTATGTACCAACAGATGAATGGTAAAGAAGTTGCGATACATATATACAATGGAATATTCCGTTCAGTTTGGTTCAGTTGCTCAGTCGTGTCCGACTCTTTGCGACCCCATGAATCGCAGCACACCAGGCCTCCCTGTCCATCACCAACTCCCAGAGTTCACTCAGACTCACGTCCATCGAGTTGGTGCTGCCATCCAGCCATCTCATCCTTTGTCATCTCCTTTTCCTCCTGCCCCCAATCCCTTCCAGCATCAGAGTCTTTTCCAATGAGTCAACTCTTCGCATGAGGTGGCCAAAGTACTGGAGTTTCAGCTTTAGCATCATTCCTTCCAAAGAACACCCAGGGCTGATCTCCTTTAGAATGGATTGCTTGCATCTCCTTGCAGTCCAAGGGACTCTCAAGAGTCTTCTCCAACACCACAGTTCAAAAGCATCAATTCTTTGGTGCTCAGCTTTCTTCATAGTCCGACTCTCACAGCCATACATGACCGCTAGAAAAACCATAGCCTTGACTAGATGGACCTTTGTTGGCAAAGTAATGTCTCTGCTTTTCAATATGCTATCTAGGTTGGTCATAACTTTCCTTCTAAGGAGTAAGCGTCTTTTAATTTCATGGCTGCAGTCACCATCTGCAGTGATTTTGGAGCCCCCCAAAATAAAGTCTGACACTTTTTCCACTGTTTCCCCATCTATTTCCCATGAAGTGATGGGACCGGATGCCATGATCTTCGTTTTCTAAATGTTGCGCTTTAAGCCAACTTTTTCACTCTCCTCTTTCACTTTCATCAAGAAGCTTTTTAGTTCCTCTTCTCAGCCATAAAAGGAATAATTTGAATCCATTGAAATGAGGTGGATGAATCTGAAGCAGAGTGCAGTAAATCACAAGAGAAAAACAAATATTGTATATTAATGCATATATATGGAATCTATGAAAACGGTGTGGATAAACCTATTTGCAGGACAGGAATAAAGACATAGATGTACTGAACGGACTTGTGGACACAGTTGGGGAAGGGAAGAGTGGAACAAACTGAGAGCAGCATTGATACATATACACTACCATGTGTAAAATAGATAGTCACTGAGAAGATGCTGTATAGCACAGGGAGCTCAGCCAATGCTCTGTTACAACTCTAGAGGGGTGAGATGCAGGGGTGCATGAGGGAAGCTCAAGAGGGAGATGATGTATGTATAATTATAGCTGATACATGTTGTAGTCTGACATAAACCAACACAACATTGTAACGCAATTATCTAGTTAAATATAGGAAAGAAATCATAAAAATCCAAGCAGAAATAAATGAAAAAGAAATGAAAGAAACAATAATAAAGATTAATAAAACTAAAAGCTGGTTATTTGAGAAGATAAAATTGACAAACCTTTAGGCAGACTCATCAAGAAAAAGAGAAGAATCAAATCAACAAAATCAGAAATTAAAAAGGAGAGGTTACAACAGACAATGCAGAAATACAAAAGATTAGAAGAGACTATTATGGACAACTCTATGGCAATAAAATAGATAACCTGGAAGAAATGGACAGATTCTTAGAAAAGTTCAATCTTCCAAGACTAAACCAGCAAGAAATAGAAATTATGAACAACCCAATTACAAGCCCTGAAATTGAAGCTGTGATCAAAAATCTCCCCCAAAATAGAAGCCCAGGACCAGATGGCTTCACAGAATTCTATCAAACATTTAGAGAAGACCTAATGCCTGTCCTTCTAAAACTCTTTCAAAAAAATTTCAGAGAAAGGAACACTTCCAAACTCATTCTATGAGGCCACCATCACCCTGATACCAAAACCAGACAAAGACAACACACAAAAAAGAAAACTACAGGCCAATATTACTGATGAACACAGATGCAAAAATCCTCAACAAAATTTTAGCAAACAGAATTCAGCAACACATCAAAAAGCTCACACATCATGATCAAGTTGGGTTTATTCCAGCAATGCAAATATTCTTCAATATACACAAAACAATTGATGTGATACACCATATTAACAAACTGAAAGGTAAAAGCCATATGATCATCTCAAAAGATGCAGAAAAAATCCTTTGACAAAATTCAGCACCCATTTGATTAAAACTCTTCAAAAAATGGGCATAGAAGGAACCTACCTCAACATAGTAAAGGCCATATATAATATGCCCACAGCAAACATTATTCTCAATGGTGAAAAAATGAAAGCAGTCCCCCTAAGATCAGGGACAAGACAACAGTGTCCACTTCCACCACTATTAATCAACATAGTTCTGGAAGTCCCAGCTACACCAATCAGAGAAGAAGAAGAAATAAAAGGAATCCAGATTGGAAAAGAAGTCAAGCTCTCACTGTTTGCAGATGACATGATACTGTACACAGAAAACCCTAAAGATGGTATCAGAAAATTACTAGAGCTATTCAGTGAATTTAGCAAAGTTGCAGGATACAAAACCAATACACAGAAATCACTTGCATTTCTATATACTAATAATGAAAAATCAGAAAGAGAAATTAAGGAATCAATGCCATTCACCATTGCAACAAAAACAATTAAATATCTAGGAATAAACTTACCTAAGGAGACAAAAGAACTGTACACAGGAAATTAGAAGACATTAATGAAAGAAACCAAAGATGACATAAACAGATGGAGAGATATTCCATTTTCCTGGGAAGGAAGAATCAATATTATGAAAATGTCTATACTACCAAATGCAATCTACAGATTCAATGGAATCCCTATCAAATTACCAATGCCATTTTTCACAGAACTAGAACAAAAAATTTCACAATTCATATGGAAACACAAAAGACCCCGAATAGCCAAAGCACTCTTGAGAAAGACTGAAGGAAGAATGGAGCTGGAGGAATCAACCTTCCTAACTTCATATTATACTACAAATCTACAGTCATCAAGACAGTATGGTACTGGCACAAAAACAGAAATATAGACCAATGCAACAAGATCAAAAGCCCAGAAATAAACGCATGCACCTATGGGTACCTTATTTTTGACAAAGGAGGTGAGGATATACAATGGGGCAAAGACAGCCTCTTCAATAAATGGTGCTGGGAAAACTGGACAGCTACGTGCGAAAGAATGAAATCAGAACACTTCCTAACACCATACACCAAGATAAACTCAAAATGGATTAAAGACCTAAATGTAATACCAGAAACTATAAATCTCTTAGAGGAAAACATAGGCAGAACACTCAATGACATAAATCAAAGCAAGATCCTCTAGGACCCACCTCCTAGAGTAACCAAAATACAAACAAAAGTAAACAAGTGGGACCTGATTAAATTTAAAACTTTTGCACAGCAAAGGAAACTATAAGCAAGGTGAAAAGACAACACTCAGAATGGGAGAAAATAATAGCAAATGAAACAGCTGACAAAGAATTAATTTCCAAAATATACAAGCAGATCATATAACTCAAAGCCAGAAAAATGAACAACCTAATCAAAAAGCAGGAAAAAGATCAAAACAGACATTTGTCCAAAGAAGACATACGGATAGCTAACAAACACATGAAAAGATGCTCAACATCACTGATTATTAGAGAAGTGCAAATCAAAACCACAATGAGATATCACCTCACACCAGTCAGAATGGCCATCGACAAAAAGTCTAAAAACAATAATTGCTGAAGAGAGTGTGGAGAAAAGGGAACACTCTTGCATTGTTGGTGGGAATGTAAATTGATATAGCCATTATGGAAGACCATGTGGAGAGTCCTAAAAAAAAAAAAAAAAAAAAAAACTAGGAGTAAAACCACCATGACCCAGCAATCCTACTCCTGGGCATATACCTTGAGGAAATCAAAATTGAAATAGACACCTGTATCCCATTGTTCATTGCAGCATAATTTACAATAGCTAGAACATGGAAGCACCTAGATGTCATTTGACAGATGAATGGATTAAAAAGTGTGGTACATATACACAATGGAATATTACTCAGCCACAGAAAGGAACACGTTTGAGTCAGTTCTGATGAGGTGGATGAACCTAGAACCTATTATACAGAGTGAAGTGAGTCAGAAAGAGAAAGATAAATATCGTACTCTAACACATATATACAGAATCTAGAAAAATGGTACTGAAGAATATATTTACGGGGTGGCAATGGAGAAACAGACATAGAGAATAGACTTACGGGCATGGGGAGAGGGGAGAAGAGGGTGGGATGTATGGAAAGAGTAACATGGAAACTTACATTACCATATATAAAATAGACAGCCAATGGGAATTTGCTGTATGACTCAGAAAACTCGAACAGGGACTCTGTTATCAACCCGGAAGGGGTGGGATGGGGAGGGAAAATAAATAAATAAATAAATTTAAAAAGTGAATAAAGTGTAATTATAATGCTGTAATACTTTCTACCAGACCACCTGACCTGCCTCTTGAGAAACTTATATGCAGGTCAGGAAGCAACAGTTAGAACTGGACATGGAACAACAGACTGGTTCCAAATAGGAAAAGGAGTACATCAAGGCTGTATATTGTCACCCTGCTTATTTAACTTCTATGCAGAGTACATCATGAGAAATGCTGGGCTGGAAGAAGCACAAACTGGAATCAAGATTGCTGGGAGAAATACCAATAACCTCAGATATGCAGATGACACCACCCTTATGGCAGAAAGTGAAGGGGGGAGGAGCTAAGATGGCGGAGGAGTAGGACGGGGAGAACACTTTCTCCCCCACAAATTCATGAAAAGAACATTTAAACGCCGAGTAAATTCCACAAAACAACTTCTGAAAGTCGGCAGAGGACATCAGGCACCCAGAAAAGCAACCCAAGTCTTTGAAAGGAGGTAGGGAAAAATATAAAAGACAAAAAAAGGGACAAAAGAGGGAGGGACGGAGTTCCGTCCCGGGAAGGGAGTCTTAAAAAGAGAGAAGTTTCCAAACACCAGGAAACCTTCTCACTGCCGAATCTGTGCCGAGCCTTGGAAGCACAGAGGGCAACATAACAGGGAGGAAAAATAAATAATTAAAACCCGCACATTGCGAGCCCTACGGTAACTCCCCCAGCGGAGAAGCAGCGCAGAGGCCTGCATACGCCATTAGCAAGCGGGGGCTGGGCAGGGAGGCGCGGCGCGGGCTGCATCGCAAGAATCTGGCCTGAACACCCCGAGCACTATCTGAGCGAAATAATTTGGGCTAGCAAACCAGACTGTGGGATATCTACCACACGAAAAGCCAGCCCTAACCTATGACACCGCTAGGCCCGCGCACGGAATAAAGGACTGAACAGAGATAGCCGGCGGCAGACCATCCCCCTCCGGTGACAGGCAGCCAGAGCCAGAAGGGGACAATCGCAGCCCCAGAGAGACATTATCTATAAAACTGTAAGCAGGCTTCTTTGCTAACTAAAACTTCTTGGGGGTCTGGACGGTCAATATCTGCCTGAGAAGGTGTGCCGGTGCACAACTAGATAACCGAGCGGCGGGGAGGCGATAAGTCGCAGCAATCGTGCGCGCAAAACACCTCATCACCTGAGCTGCTCGGATCTGGGAAGGGCACAAAACGCAGGCCCAACTGAGAGTCTGCGCCTCTGAGGACTACCTGAGTGCCTGAACCTGAGCGGCTTGGACCTGGGAAGTACAGGCAGCCCAGGGCAGGCTGCGGATGGTTCGCTGCGGAGCAACCTAGAGCCTGAGCAGCGTGGGCAGAGAGGCTACACGCTCTGTGAACTGGGGGCAGACCCAGTGTGGCTGAGGCACTGCGAGCACACATCAGTGTTATTTGTTTGCAGCATCCCTCCCTACCTCCCCTCAGTGCGACTGAACAAGTGAGCCT
Source organism: Bos grunniens (assembly GCF_055505025.1). Lineage (NCBI taxonomy): Eukaryota > Metazoa > Chordata > Mammalia > Artiodactyla > Bovidae > Bos > Bos grunniens. The sequence goes on along the minus strand of NC_141167.1, from coordinate 35,424,231 downwards.
ATAAAAAAAAAAAAAAATTAAGTCCTCTATTATTCCTTTAATTTCCACTTTTATAACCGATTACTTTGCAAAAAAAAAAAAAAAAAAAGACCCTATTTTTTTTTAAAGCAAACTTCATATATATTTTTTAAAATAATTTTTTGACCTTTTTTTTTCTTTTTCCTTCTTTTCTTTAACATCGTATTTTGAAATTCCAAACTCTACTCTAGATTTTTAATTTTAGCTTTTTAGTATTTGTTATCAATTTTGTACCTATAGTTTTTTTTTGTTTTTGTTTTGATATAATTTCTGTGACCCTTTTTTATTTTTTCTTTTTCTTTTTCTCTGTTTCTTTCTCTTCTTCTTTTAAATAACATTGTATATCTGAAATTCCAAACTCTATTCTAGATTTTTAATTTATGCTTTTGGGTATTTGTTATCAATTTTGTACCTGTATTTTTTTATATATATCATTTATGCGACCTTGTTTGTTCTTGTTTGTTTGTTTGTTTTTCTCTCTCTTTCTTTTTCTTCTTCTTCTTTTAACATTGTATTTTTGAAATTCCAAACTCTACTCTAGATTTTTAACTTTTGCTTTTTGGTATTAGTTATCAATTTTGTACCTATATTTTCTTTATAATTTTTGTGACCTTGTTTGTGTTTGTTCGTTTTTTCTGTCTTTCTTTTCCTTCTTCTTTCCTTTAACATCTTATTTTTGAAATTCCAAACTCTACTCTAGATTTTAAATTTTTGCTTTTATGTATTTGTTACCAATTTTGTACCTTTAAGAACCCAATCTTCAGTACCCATTTTTCACTAGGGAGCGAGATTACTGGCTTAACTGCTCTCTCTCCCTTTGGACTCTCCTTTTTCTCCACTAGGTCGCCTGTGTCTCCTCCCTAACCCCTCTCTACTCTACCCAACTCTGCGAATTTCTGTGTGTTCCAGACGGTGGAGAACACTTAGGGAACTGATTACTGGCTGGATCTGTCTCCCTCCTTTTCATTCCCCCCATTTATCCTCCTGGCCACCTCTGCCACCTTCTTCCTTCTTCTCTTCTCTGTATAACTCTGTGAACAACTCTGAGCAGTCCAGTTGTGGAGTGCACATAAGGAAGAGATTACTGAATAGCCCACTGAATAGCCCTCTATTGACTCCACCTCATCTCATTTGGGTCACCTCTAACTCCCTCCTCACTCTTCTCTTCTCCATATAACGCTGTAAACCTCTCTGGGCGAAACAAGTTTCAGGGCAAGACATACCAAGCAAATTCTCCAGCAGCAAGGAACACAGACCTGAGCTCCAAGATACAGGCAGCCCAAAGTCACCCCAAAACCATAGACATCCCATAACTCATTACTGGACATTTCATTGCACTCCAGAGAGAAGAAATATAGCTCCACTCACCAGAACACCAACACAAGCTTCCCTAACCAAGAAACCTTGACAAGCCACCTGTACAAACCCACACAGAGCGAGGAAATGCCACAATAAAGAGAACTCCACAAACTGCCAGAATACAGAAAGGACACCCCAAACTCAGCAATTTAAACAAGATGAAGAGAAAGAGGAATACCCAGCAGATAAAGGAACAGGATAAAAGCCCACCAAACCAACGAGGAAGAGATAGGGAATCTACCTGATAAAGAATTCCGAATAATGCTAGTGAAATTGATCCAAAATCTTGAAATCAAAATGGAATCACAGATAAATAGCTTGGAGACAAAGATTGAGAAAATGCAAGAAAGGTTTAACAAGGACCTAGAAGAAATAAAAAAGAGTCAATATAAAATGAATAATGCAATAAATGAAATTAAAAACACTCTGGAGGCAACAAATAGTAGAATAACAGAGGCAGAAGATAGGATTAGTGAATTAGAAGATAGAATGGTAGAAATAAATGAATCAGAGAGGATAAAAGAAAAACGAATTAAAAGAAATGAGGACAATCTCAGAGACCTCCAGGACAATATTAAACACTACAACATTCGAATCATAGGGGTCCCAGAAGAAGAAGACAAAAAGAAAGACCATGAGAAAATACTCGAGGAGATAATAGTTGAAAACTTCCCTAAAATGGGGAAGGAAATAATCACCCAAATCCAAGAAACTCAGAGAGTCCCCAACAGGATAAACCCAAGGCAAAACACCCCAAGACACATATTAATCAAATTAACAAAGATCAAACACAAAGAACAAATACTAAAAGCAGCAAGGGAAAAACAACAAATAACACACAAGGGAATTCCCATAAGGATAACAGCTGATCTTTGAATAGAAACTCTTCAAGCCAGGAGGGAATGGCAAGACATACTTAAAGTGATGAAAGAAAATAACCTACAGCCCAGATTATTGTACCCAGCAAGGATCTCATTCAAATATGAAGGAGAAATCAAAAGTTTCTCAGACAAGCAAAAGCTGAGAGGATTCAGCACCACCAAACCAGCTCTCCAACAAATACTAAAGGATATTCTCTAGACAGGAAACACAAAAACAGTGTATAAACTCGAACCCAAAACAATAAAGTAAATGGCAATGGGATCATACTTATCAGTAATTACCTTAAATGTAAATAGGTTGAATGCCCCAACCAAAAGACAAAGACTGGCTGAATGGATACAAAAACAAGACCCCTATATATGTTGTCTACAAGAGACCCACCTCAAAACAGGAGACACATACAGACTGAAAGTGAAGGGAGGGAAAAAGATTTTCCATGCAAATAGGGACCAAAAGAAAGCAGGAGTAGCAATACTTATATCAGATAAAATAGACTTTAAAACAAAGGCTGTGAAAAGAGACAAAGATGGTCACTACCTAATGATCAAAGGATCAATCCAATAAGAAGATATAACAATTATAAATATATATGCACCCAACACGGGAGCACCGCAATATGTAAGACAAATGCTAACAAGTATGAAAGGAGAAATTAACAATAACACAATAATAGTGGGAGACTTTAATACCCCACTCACACCTATGAATAGATCAACTAAACAGAAAATTAACAAGGAAACACAAACGTTAAACGATACAACAGACCAGTTAGACCTAATTGATATCTATAGGACATTTCATCCCAAAACAATGAATTTCACCTTTTTCTCAAGCGCACATGGAACCTTCTCCAGGATAGATCACATCCTGGGCCATAAATCTAGCCTTGGTAAATTCAAAAAAATAGAAATCATTCCAAGCATCTTTTCTGACCACAATGCAGTAAGATTAGATCTCAATTACAGGAGAAAAACTATTAAAAATTCCAACATATGGAGGATGAACAACACCTTGCTGAATAACCAACAAATCACAGAAGAAATCAAAAAAGAAATCAAAATTTGCATAGAAACTAATGAAAATGAAAACACAACAACTCAACACCTGTGGGACACTTTAACAGCAGTCCTAAGGGGAAAGTCCATAGCAATACAGGCATACCTAAAGAAACAAGAAAAAAGTCAAATAAATAACCTAACCCTACACCTAAAGCAACTAGAAAAGGAAGAAATGAAGAACCCCAGGGTTAGTAGAAGGAAAGAAATCTTAAAAATTAGGGCAGAAATAAATGTAAAAGAAACAAAAGAGACCATAGCAAAAATCAACAAAGCCAAAAGCTGGTTCTTTGAAAGGATAAATAAAATTGACAAACCATTAGCCAGACTCATCAAGAAACAAAGGAAGAAAAATCAAATCAATAAAATTAGAAATGAAAATGGAGAGATCACAACAGACAACACAGAAATACAAAGGATCATAAGAGACTACTATCAACAATTATATGCCAGGAGGAGGAGCCAAGATGGCGGAGGAGTAGGACGGGGAGAACACTTTCTCCCCCACAAATTCATCAAAAGAGCATTTAAACGTCGAGTAAATTCCACAAAACAACTTCTGAATGCCGGCAGAGGACATCAGGCACCCAGAAAAGCAACCCAACTCTTCGAAAGGAGATTTTTAATTTTCGCTTTTTGGTATATGTTATCAATTTTGTACCTATAGTTTTTTTTTATATAATTTCTGTGACTTTTTTTTTCTTTTTTTTTCTTCTTCTCTGTTTCTTTCTCTTCTTCTTTTATATAACATTGTATATCTGAAATTCCAAACTTTACTCTAGATTTTTAATTTATGCTTTTTGGTATTTGATATCAATTTTGTACCTGTATTTTCTTTATAATTTTTGTGACATTGTTCGTATTTGTTTGTTTGTTTTCTCTCTTTATTTTTCTTCTTTTTTTTTTTTTTAACATTGTATTTTTGAAACTCCAAACTCTACTCTAGATTTTTAATTTTTGCTTTCTGGTATTAGTTATCAATTTTGTACCTGTACTTTCTTTATAATTTTCGCGACCTTGTTTGTTTTTGTTTGTTCGTTTTTTCTCTCTTTCTTTTCCTTCTTTTCTTTAACATCGTATTTTTGAAATTCCAAACTCTACTCTAGATTTTTAATTTTCGCTTTCTGGTATTAGTTATCAATTTTGTACCTGTACTTTCTTTATAATTTTTGCGACCTTGTTTGTTTTTGTTTGTTCGTTTTTTCTCTCTTTCTTTTCCTTCTTCTTTTCTTTAACATCGTATTTTTGAAATTCCAAACTCTACTCTAGATTTTTAATTTTTGCTTTTATGTATTTGTTACCAATTTTGTACCTTTAAGGACCCAATCTTCAGGACCCATTTTTCACTAGGGAGTGAGATTACTGGCTTGACTGCTCTCTCTCCCTTTGGACCCTCCTTTTTCTCCACCAGGTCGCCTGTGTCTCCTCCCTAACCCCTCTCTACTCTACCCAACTCTGTGAATTTCTGTGTGTTCCAGATGGTGGAGAACACTTAGGGAACTGATCACTGGCTGGATCTGTCTCCCTCCTTTTCATTCCCCCCTTTTATCCTTCTGGCCACCTCTGTTACCTTCCTCCTTCTTCTCTTCTCTGTATAACCCCGTGAACATCTCTGAGTGCTCCAGTTGCGGAGTGCACATAAGGAAGTGACTACTGGCTAGCCCACTCTCTCCACTATTGATTCACCTCATCTCATTTGGGTCACCTCTAACTCCCTCCTCCCTCTTCTCTTCTCCATGTAACCCTGTGAACCTCTCTGAGTGACCCTCACTGTAGAGAAACTTATCATCTTTAATGTAGATGTTTTATCAATGGTGCTGTATAGAAGGAGAAGTTTTGAAACTACTGTAAAAATAAGACCGATAATCGGAAGCAGGAGACTTAAGTCCAAACCCTGACTCCAGGGAACTCCTGACTCCAAGGAACATTCATTGACAGGAGCTCATCAAATGCCTCCATACCGACACTGAAACCAAGCACCACACAAGGGCCAATAAGTTCCAGGGCAAGACATACCAAGCAAATTCTCCAGCAACAAAGGAACACAGCCATGAGCTTCAAGATACAGGCTGCCCCAAGTCACCCCAAAACTATAGACATCTCATAACTCATTACTGGACATTTCATTGCACTCCAGAGAGAAGAAATACAGCTCCACCCACCAGAACACCGACACAAGCTTCCCTAACCAGGAAACCTTGACAAGCCACCTGTACAAACCCACACACAGTGAGGAAACGCCATAATAAAGAGAACTCCACAAACTGCCAGAATACAGAAAGGACACCCCAAACTCAGCAATTTAAACAAGATGAAGAGACAGAGGAATACTCAGCAGATAAAGGAACAGGATAAATGCCCACCAAACCAAACAAAAGAGGAAGAGATAGGGAATCTACCTGATAAAGAATTCCGAATAATGATAGTGAAATTGATCCAAAATCTTGAAACTAAAATGGAATCACAGATAAATAGCCTGGAGACAAGGATTGAGAAGATGCAAGAAAGGTTTAACAAGGACCTAGAAGAAATAAAAAAGAGTCAATATATAATGAATAATGCAATAAGTGAAATTAAAAACACTCTGGAGGCAACAAATAGTAGAATAACAGAGGCAGAAGACAGGATTAGTGAATTAGAAGATAGAATGGTAGAAATAAATGAATCAGAGAGGATAAAAGAAAAACGAATTAAAAGAAATGAGGACAATCTCAGAGACCTCCAGGACAATATTAAACGCTACAACATTCGAATCATAGGGGTTCCAGAAGAAGAAGACAAAAAGAAAGACCATGAGAAAATACTTGAGGAGATAATAGTGGAAAACTTCCCTAAAATGGGGAAGGAAATAATCACCCAAGTCCAAGAAACCCAGAGAGTACCAAACAGGATAAACCCAAGGAGAAACACCCCAAGACACATATTAATCAAATTAACAAATATCAAACACAAAGAACAAATATTAAAAGCAGCAAGGGAAAAACAGCAAATAACACACAAGGGAATTCCCATAAGGATAACAGCTGATCTTTCAATAGAAACTCTTCAAGCCAGGAGGGAATGGCAAGACATACTTAAAATGATGAAAGAAAATAACCTACAGCCCAGATTATTGTACCCAGCAAGGATCTCATTCAAGTATGAAGGAGAAATCAAAAGCTTTTCAGACAAGCAAAAGCTGAGAGAATTCTGCACCACCAAACCAGCGCTCCAACAAATACTAAAGGATATTCTCTAGACAGGAAACACAAAAATGGTGTATAAACTCGAACCCAAAACAATAAAGTAAATGGCAACGGGAACATACTTATCAGTAATTACCTTAAATGTAAATGGGTTGAATGCCCCAACCAAAAGACAAAGACTGGCTGAATGGATACAAAAACAAGACCCCTACATATGTTGTCTACAAGAGACCCACCTCAAAACAGGGGACACATACAGACTGAAAGTGAAGGGCTGGAAAAAGATTTTCCATGCAAATAGGGACCAAAAGAAAGCAGGAGTAGCAATACTCATATCAGATAAAATAGACTTTAAAACAAAGGCTGTGAAAAGAGACAAAGAAGGTCACTACATAATGATCAAAGGATCAATCCAAGAAGAAGATATAACAATTATAAATATATATGCACCCAACACAGGAGCACCACAGTACGTAAGACAAATGCTAACAAGTATGAAAGGAGAAATTAACAATAACACAATAATAGTGGGAGACTTTAATACCCCACTTACACCTATGGATAGATCAACTAAACAGAAAATTAACAAGGAAACACAAACTTTAAACGATACAATAGACCAGTTAGACCTAATTGATATCTATAGGTCATTTCATCCCAAAACAATGAATTTCACCTTTTTCTCAAGCGCACATGGAACCTTCTCCAGGATAGATCACATGCTGGGCCATAAAGCTAGCCTTGGTAAATTCAAAAAAATAGAAATCATTCCAAGCATTTTTTCTGACCACAATGCAGTAAGATTAGATCTCAATTACAGGAGAAAAACTATTAAAAATTCCAACATATGGAGGCTGAACAACACGCTGCTGAATAACCAACAAATCACAGAAGAAATCAAAAAAGAAATCAAAATTTGCATAGAAACGAATGAAAATGAAAACACAACAACCCAAAACCTGTGGGACACGGTAAAAGCAGTCCTAAGGGGAAAGTTCATAGCAATACAGGCACACCTCAAGAAACAAGAAAAAAGTCAAATGAATAACCTAACTCTACACCTAAAGCAACTAGAAAAGGAAGAAATGAAGAACCCCAGGGTTAGTAGAAGGAAAGAAATCTGAAAAATTAGGGCAGAAATAAATGCAAAAGAAACAAAAGAGACCATAGCAAAAATCAACAAAACCAAAAGCTGGTTCTTTGAAAGGATAAATAAAATTGACAAACCATTAGCCAGACTCATCAAGAAACAAAGGGAGAAAAATCAAATCAACAAAATTAGAAACGAAAATGGAGAGATCACAACAGACAACACAGAAATACAAAGGATCATAAGAGACTACTATCAACAATTATATGCCAATAAAATGGACAACGTGGAAGAAATGGACAAATTCTTAGAAAAGTACAACTTTCCAAAACTGGACCAGGAAGAAATAGAAAATCTTAACAGACACATCACAAGCATGGAAATTGAAACTGTAATCAAAAATCTTCCAGCAAACAAAAGCCCCGGTCCAGACGGCTTCACAGCTGAATTCTACCAAAAATTTAGAGAAGAGCTAACACCTATCCTGCTCAAACTCTTCCAGAAAATTGCAGAGGAAGGTAAACTTCCAAACTCATTCTATGAGGCCACCATCACCCTAATACCAAAACCTGACAAAGATCCCACAAAAAAAGAAAACTACAGGCCAATATCACTGATGAACATAGATGCAAAAATCCTTAACAAAATTCTAGCAATCAGAATCCAACAACACATTAAAAAGATCATACACCATGATCAAGTGGGCTTTATCCCAGGGATGCAAGGATTCTTCAATATCCGCAAATCAATCAATGTAATACACCACATTAACAAATTGAAAAATAAAAACCATATGATTATCTCAATAGATGCAGAGAAAGCCTTTGACAAAATTCAACATCCATTTATGATAAAAACTCTCCAGAAAGCAGGAATAGAAGGAACATACCTCAACATAATAAAAGCTATATATGACAAACCCACTGCAAACATTATCCTCAATGGTGAAAAATTGAAAGCATTTCCTCTAAAGTCAGGAACAAGACAAGGGTGCCCACTTTCACCATTACTATTCAACATAGTTTTGGAAGTTTTGGCCACAGCAATCAGAGCAGAAAAAGAAATAAAAGGAATCCAAATTGGAAAAGAAGAAGTAAAACTCTCACTATTTGCAGATGACATGATCCTCTACATAGAAAACCCTAAAGAGTCCACCAGAAAATTACTAGAAATAATCAATGACTACAGTAAAGTTGCAGGATATAAAATCAACACACAGAAATCCCTGGCATTCCTATACACTAATAATGAGAAAACAGAAAGAGAAATTAAGGAAACAATTCCATTCACCATTGCAATGGAAAGAATAAAATACTTAGGAATATATCTACCTAAAGAAACTAAAGACCTATATATAGAAAACTATAAAACACTGGTGAAAGAAATCAAAGAGGACACTAATAGATGGAGAAATATACCATGTTCATGGATTGGAAGAATCAATATAGTGAAAATGAGTATACTACCCAAAGCAATTTATAGATTCAACGCAATCCCTATCAAGCTACCAACAGTATTCTTCACAGAGCTAGAACAAATAATTTCACAATTTGTATGGAAATACAAAAAACCTCGAATAGCCAAAGCGATCTTGAGAAAGAAGAATGGAACTGGAGGAATCAACCTACCTGACTTCAGGCTCTACTACAAAGCCACAGTTATCAAGACAGTATGGTACTGGCACAAAGACAGAAATATTGATCAATGGAATAAAATAGAAAGCCCAGAGATAAATCCACGCACATATGGACACCTTATCTTCGACAAAGGAGGCAAGAATATACAATGGATTAAAGACAATCTCTTTAACAAGTGGTGCTGGGAAATCTGGTCAACCACTTGTAAAAGAATGAAACTGGACCACTTTCTAACACCATACACAAAAATAAACTCAAAATGGATTAAAGATCTCAACGTAAGACCAGAAACTATAAAACTCCTAGAGGAGAACATAGGCAAAACACTCTCTGACATACATCACAGCAGGATCCTCTATGACCCACCTCCCAGAATATTGGAAATAAAAGCAAAAATAAACAAATGGGACCTAATTAACCTTAAAAGCTTCTGCACATCAAAGGAAACTATTAGCAAGGTGAAAAGACAGCCTTCAGAATGGGAGAAAATAATAGCAAATGAAGCAACCGACAAACAACTAATCTCAAAAATATACAAGCAACTCCTACAGCTCAACTCCAGAAAAATAAACGACCCAATCAAAAAATGGGCCAAAGAACTAAATAGACATTTCTCCAAAAAAGACATACAGATGGCTAACAAACACATGAAAAGATGCTCAACATCACTCATTATCAGAGAAATGCAAATCAAAACCACTATGAGGTACCATTTCACACCAGTCAGAATGGCTGCGATCCAAAAGTCTACAAATAATAAATGTTGGAGAGGGTGTGGAGAAAAGGGAACCCTCTTACACTGTTGGTGGGAATGCAAACTAGTACAGCCACTATGGAGAACAGTGTGGAGATTCCTTAAAAAACTGGAAATAGAACTGCCTTATGATCCAGCAACCCCACTGCTGGGCATACATACTGAGGAAACCAGAAGGGAAAGAGACACGTGTACCCCAATGTTCATTGCAGCACTGTTTATAATAGCCAAGACATGGAAGCAACCTAGATGTCCATCAGCAGATGAATGGATAAGAAAGCTGTGGTACATATACACAATGGAGTATTACTCAGCCATTAAAAAGAATACATTTGAATCAGTTCTAATGAGGTGGATGAAACTGGAGCCTATTATACAGAGTGAAGTAAGCCAGAAGGAAAAACATAAATACAGTATACTAACGCACATATATGGAATTTAGAAAGATGGTAACAATTACCCGGTGTACGAGACAGCAAAAGAGGCACTGATGTATAGAACAGTCTTATGGACTCTGTGGGAGAGGGAGAGGGTGGGAAGATTTGAGAGAATGGCAATGAAACATGTTAAATATCATGTAGGAAACGAGTTGCCAGTCCAGGTTCGATGCATGATGCTGGATGCTTGGGGCTGGTGCACTGGGACGGCCCAGAGGGATGGTATGGGGAGGGAGGAGGGAGGAGGGTTCGGGATGGGGAACACATGTATACCTGTGGCGGATTCATTTTGATATTTGGCAAAACTAATACAATTATGTAAAGTTTAAAAATAAAATAAAATTGGAAGAATAAAAAAAAAAAAAAAAAACAATTATATGCCAATAAAATGGACAACGTGGAAGAAATGGACAAATTCTTAGAAAAGTATAACTTTCCAAACTGGACCAGGAAGAAATAGAAAATCTTAACAGACCCATCACAAGCACGGAAATTGAAACTGTAATCAAAACTCTTCCAGCAAACAAAAGCCCAGGTCCAGACGGCTTCACAGCTGAATTCTACCAAAAATTCAGAGAAGAGCTAACACCTATCCTGCTCAAACTCTTCCAGAAAATTGCAGAGGAAGGTAAACTTCCAAACTCATTCTATGAGGCCACCATCACCCTAATACCAAAACCTGACAAAGATGCCACAAAAAAAGAAAACTACAGGCCAATATCACTGATGAACCTAGATGCAAAAATCCTTAACAAAATTCTAGCAATCAGAATCCAACAACACATTAAAAAGATCATACACCATGACCAAGTGGGCTTTATCCCAGGGATGCAAGGATTCTTCAATATCTGCAAATCAATCAATGTTATACACCACATTAACAAATTGAAAAACAAAAACCATATGATTATCTCAATAGATGCAGAGAAAGCCTTTGACAAAATTCAACATCCATTTATGATAAGAACTCTCCAGAAAGCAGGAATAGAAGGAATATACCTCAACATAATAAAAGCTGTATATGACAAACCCACAGCAAACATTATCCTCAATGGTGAAAAATTGAAAGCATTTCCTCTAAAGTCAGGAACAAGACAAGGGTGCCCACTTTCACCATTACTATTCAACATAGTTTTGGAAGTTTTGGCCACAGCAATCAGAGCAGAAAAAGAAATAAAAGGAATCCAAATTGGAAAAGAAGAAATAAAACTCTCACTGTTTGCAGATGACATGATCCTTTACATAGAAAACCCTAAAGACTCCACCAGAAAATTACTAGAACTTATCAATGATTATAGTAAAGTTGCAGGATATAAAATCAACACACAGAAATCCCTGGCATTCCTATACACTAATAATGAGAAAACAGAAAGAGAAATTAAGGAAACAATTCCATTCACCATTGCAATGGAAAGAATAAAATACTTAGGAATATATCTACCTAAAGAAACTAAAGACCTGTATATAGAAAACTATAAAACACTGGTGAAAGAAATCAAAGAGGACACTAATAGATGGAGAAATATACCATGTTCATGGATTGGAAGAATCAATATAGTGAAAATGAGTATACTACCCAAAGCAATTTATAGATTCAATGCAATCCCTATCAAGCTACCAACTGTATTCTTCACAGAGCTAGAACAAATAATTTCACAATTTGTATGGAAATACAAAATACCTCGAATAGCCAAAGCTATCTTGAGAAAGAAGAATGGAACTGGAGGAATCAACCTACCTGACTTCAGGCTCTATTACAAAGCCACAGTTATCAAGACAGTATGGTACTGGCACAAAGACAGAAATATAGATCAATGGAACAAAATAGAAAGCCCAGAGATAAATCCACGCACATATGGACACCTTATCTTTGACAAAGGAGGCAAGAATATACAATGGATTAAAGACAATCTCTTTAACAAGTGGTGCTGGGAAAACTGGTCAACCACTTGTAAAAGAATGAAACTAGAACACTTTCTAACACCTTACACAAAAATAAACTCAAAATGGATTAAAGATCTAAATGTAAGACCAGAAACTATAAAACTCCTAGAGGAGAACATAGGCAAAACACTCTCCGACATACATCACAGCAGGATCCTCTATGACCCACCTCCCAGAATATTGGAAATAAAAGCAAAAATAAACAAATGGGACCTAATTAAACTTAAAAGCTTCTGCACAACAAAGGAAACTATTAGCAAGGTGAAAAGGCAGCCTTCAGAATGGGAGAAAATATTAGCAAATGAAGCAACGGACAAACAACTAATCTCAAAAATATACAAGCAACTCCTACAGCTCAACTCCAGAAAACTAAATGATCCAATCAAAAAATGGGCCAAAGAACTAAATAGACATTTCTCCAAAGAAGACATACAGATGGCTAACAAACACATGAAAAGATGCTCAACATCACTCATTAGCAGAGAAATGCAAATCAAAACCACTATGAGGTACCATTTCACGCCAGTCAGAATGGCTGCGATCCAAAAGTCTACAAGCAATAAATGCTGGAGAGGGTATGGAGAAAAGGGAACTCTCTTACACTGTTGGTGGGAATGCAAACTAGTACAGCCACTATGGAGAACAGTGTGGAGATTCCTTAAAAAACTGGAAATAGAACTGCCTTATGATCCAGCAATCCCACTGCTGGGCATACACACTGAGGAAACCAGAAGGGAAAGAGACACGTGTACCCCAATGTTCATCGCAGCACTGTTTATAATAGCCAGGACATGGAAGCAACCTAGATGTCCATCAGCAGATGAATGGATAAGAAAGCAGTGGTACATATACACAATGGAGTATTACTCAGCCATTAAAAAGAATACATTTGAATTAGTTCTAATGAGATGGATGAAACTGGAACCTATTATACAGAGTGAAGTAAGCCAGAAAGAAAAACACCAATACAGTATACTAACGCATATATATGGAATTTAGAAAGATGGTAACAATAACCCTGTGTACGAGACAGCAAAAGAGACACCGATGTACAGATCAGTCTTATGGACTCTGTGGGAGAGGGAGAGGGTGGGGAGATTTGGGAGAATAGCATTGAAACATGTATAATATCATGTATGAAACGAGTCGCCAGTCCAGGTTCAATGCACGGTACTGGATGCTTGGGGCTGGTGCACTGGGACGACCCAGAGGGAGGGGAGAGGAGGGAGGAGGGTTCAGGATGGGGGATGCGGGTATACCTGTTGCGGATTCATTTTGATATTTGGCAAAACTAATACAATATTGTAAAGTTTAAAAATAAAATAAAATTTAAAAAAAATTATATTAAAAAAAAGAAAGTGAAGAGGAACTTTCATTTTTTTTAGTTTTTTCACAACTAAAAAGCCTGTTGATGAAAGTGAAAGAGGAGAGTGAAAAAGTTCGCTTAAAGCTCAACATTCAGAAAACGAAGATCATGGCATCTGGTCCCATCACTTCATGGGAAATAGATGAGGAAACAGTGGAAAAAGTGTCAGACTTTATTTTTCTGGGCTCCAAAATCACTGCAGATGGTGATTGCAGCCATGAAATTAAAAGATGCTTACTCCTTGGAAGGAAAGTTATGACCAACCTAGATAGCATATTGAAAAGCAAAGACATTACTTTGCCAACAAAGGTCCGTCTACTCAAGACTATGGTTTCTCCAGTGGTCATGTATGGATGTGAGAGTTGGACTGTGAAGAAAGCTGAGCGCCAAAGAATTGATGCTTTTGAACTGCGGTGTTGGAGAAGACTCTTGAGAGTGCCTTGGACTGCAAGGAGATCCAAGCAGCCCATTCTAGAGGAGATCAGCCCTGGGTGTTCTTTGGAAGGAATGATGCTAAAGCTGAAACTCCAGTACTTTGGCCACCTCATGCAAAGAGTTGACTCATTGGAAAAGACTCTGATGCTGGGAGGGATTGGGGGTAGGAGGAAAAGGGGATGACAGAGGATGAGATAGCTGGATGGCATCACCGACTTGATGGACGTGAGTTTGAGTGAACTCCAGGAGTTGGTGATGGACAGGGAGGCCTGGCGTGCTGTGATTCATGAGGTCGCAAAGAGTTGGACACAACTGAGCGACTGAACTGACTGAATTGAACTGAATACTTTCTCAGACTTAGCCTCCAGTTATTTCTATACCCTTTTTCTATGCCATTTGATCTCTTCCTCACTGGCTTCACAGAGCAATTACTGTCCTTCCTATAGACCACAGGGAATGGAGTTCTTAACCACAGTTATCTGAACAGCTATGCTCTGAAGGAAATATGGCATACACTTCCTTCAATATTCAAAAGTGCACTTGCAGATAAGTAGGATTTTTTAAATCTTAATAAAGTCTAAATTACTTTTTTGTTTCACAGAACATGCATTTGGTATTTATCTAAAATCATTGACAAGTGCTGGATGTATCGCAATATTTTCCTATGTTATCTCCTAGGAGTTTCTGTTTTGATTTTACACATAAGTCTGTGATCCATTTTGAGTCAACTTTTGTGAAAAGTGTAAGGTTTTGTCAAGTTTCATTTTCATGGGCACATCCAGTTGTTCCAGCACCACTTGTTATGAATATTACCCTTTTCCCATGAACTGCATTTGCTCCTTTGTCAAAGGACTATATTTATCTATTTCTGGGGGTTTTATTCTTTTCAAACGATCTATGTGTCTATTCTTCCACCAGTACCACATGCCCTGATATATGCAGCTTTATAGTAAGTCTTGAAGTCAGGTGGTGTCAGTCCCCCAATGTTCTTCTCCTTCAATTTTGTGTTTACTATTCTGGGTTTTTGTCTTTCTAAATAAACTTTAGAATCAGATTGTCAATTTTGTTTTACAAATTTACAGAAAAAAACAAGTGAAAAGTAGAAAGTTCCCATATACCCTTTCACTAGTTCCCATACATTCTTCTCCTATTCTTAATATTTTGCATTGAATAGTAATTTTTAAATTTCAAACTCCAATTATTCATTGCTGATACATAAGAAAGAAATTAACTTTTCTGTGTTAATCCTTTTTTTAACTAATACTTTTATAGTATAATCCAATATTCTGTCTTACAACCTTGCTATCATTGCTCACTATTTCCAGGAGACATTTTGTTAATTTTTCATAATTCTCTACATAGACCTTTTGTTTCTTTCTTTGTAATCTAAATATAGCTTTTGTTTCCTTGTCTTTGTCATAGTGTATTAGCTAGGACTACAGGTACAATGTTGAATAAGGTGGTGAAAGAGGCCATTGTATCTTTTTACTGATCTTATGGAGAAAATACCTGGCAACTCAGATTTGACTATGATCTCGGTGGTGGTACTTTAGTCGCTAAGCTGCGTCTTGTGACTCCATGGACTGTAGCCCACCAGGATCCTCTGTCCATGGGATTTCCAGGCAGGAATACTGGAGTGCCTTGCCATTTCCTTCTCCAGGTGATCTGCCCGACACAGGAATCTAACCATGAGTTTTTTGTAGATATTCTTTTCTAAGTTGAGTAAGTTTCCCTCTATTCTCCATTTGCTAAGAGGTTTTATCATGAATGTTGGAGAAGGCAATGGCACCCCACTCCAGTCCTCTTGCCTGGAAAATCCCATGGACGGAGAAGCCTGGTAGGCTGCAGTCCATGGAGTCGCTAAGAGTTGGACACGACTGAGCGACTTCCCTTTCACTTTTCACTTTCATGCATTGGAGAAGACCCCCGTCTCTGGGGTCACACAGAGTTGGACACGACTGAAGCGACTTAGCAGCAGTTTATCATAAATGTATGTTGGAATCTGTCAAATACTTTTTCTGCATCTGTTGACTTGCTGCATCTATTGACCCCATGAATAGTATGAAAAGGCAAAAAGATAGGATACTGAAAGATGAACTCCCCAGGTTGGTAAGTGCCCAATATGCTACTGGGGATCAGTGGAGAAATAGCTCCAGAAAAAATAAAGGGATGGAGCCAAAGCAAAAACAACACCCAGTTGTGAATGGGACTGGTGATAGAAGCAAGGTTCGATGCTGTAAAGAGCAATATTGCACAGGAACCTGGAATGTTAGGTCCATGAATCAAGGCAAATTGGAAGTGGTCAAACAGGAGACGGCAAGAGTGAACGTCGACACTCTAGGAATCAGTGAGCTAAGATGGACTGGAATGGGTGAATTTAACTCAGATGACCATTATATCTACTACTGTGGGCAGGAATCCGTTAGAACAAATGGAGTAGCCATCATAGTCAACAAAAGAGTCCGAAATGCAGTACTTGGATGCAATCTCAAAAGGACAGAATGATCTCTGTTTGTTTCTGAGGCAAACCATTCAATATCACGATATTCCAAGTCTATGCCCTGACCAGTAACACTGAAGAAGCTGAAGTTGAACAGTTCTGTGAAGACCGAAGAACATGATGGCACCCCACGCCAGTCCTCTTGCCTGGAAAATCCCATGGAAGGAGGAACCTGGTAGGCTGCAGTCCATGGGGTTGTGAAGAGTTGTGAGCGACTTCCCTTTCACTTTTCACTTTCATGCATTGGAGAAAGAAATGGCAACCCACTCCATTGTTCTTGCCTGGAGAATCCCAGGGATGGGGGAGCTTGGTGGGCTGCCATCTATGGGGTCACATAGAGTCAGACACAACTGAAGTGACTTAGTATAGTATAGTATAGTATAGTATAGTATCGTATGAAGACCGACAAGACCTTCTAGAACTAACACCCCAAAAAGATGTTCTTTTCATTATAGGGGACTGGAATGCAAAAGTAGAAAGTCAAGAAACACCTGGAATAACAGGCAGATTTGGCCTTGGAGTACAGAATGAAGCAGGGCAAAGGCTAATAGAGTTCTGCCAAGAGAACGCACTGGTCATAGCAAACACACTCTTCCAACAACACAAGAGAAGACTCTACACATGGACATCACCAGATGATCAATATCAAAATCAGATTGATTATATTCTTTGCAGCCAAAGATGGAGAAGCTCTGTACAGTCAGCAAAAACAAGACCAGGAGCTGACTGGCTCAGATCATGAACTCCTTATTGCCAAATTCAGACTTAAATTGAAGAAAATGGACAAAACCACTAGACCATTCAGGCATGACCTAAATCAAATCCCTTATGACTATACAGTGAAAGTGAGAAATAGATTTAAGGGACTAGATCTGATAGAGTGCCTGATGAACTATGGATGGAGGTTCATGACATTGTATAGGAGACAGGAATCAAGACTGTGCCCAAGAAAAAGAAATGCAAAAAAGCAAAATGGCTGTCTGAGGTGGCCTTACAAATAGCTGTGAAAATAAGAGAAGTGAAAAGCAGAGGAGAAAAGGAAAGATATACCCATTTGAATGCAGAGTTCCAAAGAATGGCAAGGAGGAATAAAAAAGGCTTCCTCAGTGATCAATGAAAAGAAATAGAGGAAAACAACAGAATAGGAAAGACTAGAGATCTCTTTAAGAAAACTAGAGATACCAAGGGAATATTTCATGCAAAGATGGGCTCAATAAAGGACAGAAATGGTATGGACCTAACAGAAGCAGAAGATATTAAGAAGAGATGGCAAGAATACACAGAAGAACTGTACAAAAAGGATCTTCGCGACCCAGATAATCACGATGGTATGATCACTCACCTAGAGCCAGACATTCTGGAATGTGAAGTCAAGTGGGCCTTAGGAAGCATCACTATGAACAAAGCTAGTGGTGATGAAATTCCAGTTGAGCTATTTCAAATCCTGAAAGATGATGCTGTGAAAGTGCTGCACTCAACATTCCAACAAATTTGGAAAACTCAGCAGTGGCCATAGGACTGGAAAAGGTCAGTTTTCATTCCAATCCCAAAGAAAGGCAATGCCAAAGAATGCTCAAACTACAATACAATTGCACTCATCTCACACGCTAGTAAAGTAATGCTCAAAATTCTCCAAGCCAGGCTTCAGCAATACATGAACTGTGAAATTCTAGATGTTCAAGCTGGATTTAGAAAAGGCAGAGGAACCAGAGATCAAATTCCCAACGTCTGCTGGATCATCGAAAAAGCAAGAGAGTTCCAGAAAAACATCTATTTCTGCTTTATTGACTATGCCAAAGCCTTTGACTGCGTGGATCACAATAAACTGTGGAAAATTCTGAAAGAAATGGGAATACCAGACGACCTGACCTGCCTCTTGAGAAACCTATATGCAGGTCAGGAAGCAACAGTTAGAACTGGACATGGAACAACAGATTGGTTCCAAATAGGAAAAGGAGTACATCAAGGCTGTATATTGTCACCCTGCTTATTTAACTTCTATGCAGAGTACATCATGAGAAACACTGGGCTGGAAGAAGCACAAGTTGGAATTATGATTGCCAGGAGAAATATCAATAACCTCAGATATGCAGATGACACCACCCTTATGGCAGAAAGTGAAGAAGAACTAAAGAGCCTCTTGGTGAAAGTGAAAGAGGAGAGTGAAAAAGTTGGCTTAAAGCTCAACATTCAGAAAATGAAGATCATGGCATCTGGTCCCATCACTTCATGGGAAATAGATGGGGAAACAGGGGGAACAGTGGCTGACTTTATTTTTCGGGGCTCCAAAATCACTGCAGATGGTGATTGCAGCCATGAAATTAAAAGACGCTTACTTCTTGGAAGGAATTTATGACCAACCTAGGCAGCATATTAAAAAGCAGAGACATTACTTTGCCAACAAAGGCCCATCTAGTCAAAGCTATGTTTTTTCCAATGGTCATATATGGATGTGAGAGTTGGACTATAAAGAATGCTGAACACCAAAGAGTTGATGCTTTTGAACTGTGGTGTTGGAGAAGACTTTTGAGAGTCCTTCGTACTGCAAGGAGATCCAACCAGTCCATCCTAAAGGAGACCAGTCCTGGATGTTCATTGGAGGGACTGATGTTGAAGCTGAAACTCCAATACTTTGGCCACCTGATGCAGAGAGCTGACTCATTTGAAAAGACCCTGATGCTAGGAAAGATTGAGGGTAGGAGGAGAAGGGGACGACAGAGGATGAAATTGTTGGATGGCTCACGGACACAATGGACATGGGTTTGGGTGGCCTCCGGGAGTTGGTGACAGACTGGGAGGCCTGGAGGGCTGCACTTCATGGGGTCGCAAAAAGTTGGACACGACTGAGCAACTGAACTGAACTGAACTGATTGACTTGCTCTTCAGCCAACTAAGTAGCGTTCAATGCTTTGTGACCCCGATGGACTTCAGGCTTTCCTGTCCTTCACTATAACCCAGAGTTGGCTCAGATTCGTGCCCAGTGAGTCAGCTCTTTGCATCAGGTAGCCAAATTATTGGAGGTTCAGTTTCAGCATCAGTCCTTCCAATTATTATTCAGGGTTGATTTCCTTTAGGATTGACTGCTTAATATCCTTGCTGTCTAATGGATGCTCAAACAGCACAGGTCAAAAGCATCAGTTCTTTGGCACTTAGCCTTCTTTTTGGTCCAATTCTAACATCTATATGTGACTACTGGAAAAACTATAGCTTTGACAATATGGACCTCCATCGGCAAAGTGATCTCTCTGCTTTTAAATATGCTGTCTAAGTTTGTCATAGCTTTTCTTCCAAGGAGTAAGCATCTTTTAAGTTCATGACTATTAGTCACTGATTTTTCAGTAATTTTGGACCCCCCAAAATAAAATCTGTCACTGTTCCCAGCTTTTCTCCAAATATCTTCCATGAAGTGATGGGACTGGATGTCATGTTCTTAATTTTTTGAATGTTGAGTTTCAAGCCAGCTTTTTCCCTCTCCACTTTCACATTCATTAAGATGCTGTTTAGTTCCTCTTCACTTTCTGCCATTAGAGTGGTATCATCTAATGATAGAATCTATTGATGGAATCACATATTTTTCTTTAGCCTGTTGATGTGATGAAGTTACATTGATTGAATTTCAAATATGGGATCCACTTTGCATACCTAGCAGAAAATCCTTCTTGATCATGGTGTATACCACCTTGTATACATCTCTGAATTTGATTTACTAACACTTGACAAAATTTTTGCACCAATGTTCATGAGAGTGATTCTTCCTTCTCCTCAGATCTTTGTTTGGTTTTTTAATTAGTGTAACATTGGTCTCAAGGACTAAATTAATATTTTCTATGCATTGATTTTGTGGAAAAGATTGTAGTAACTTATTATGTTACTACAATGTAGTAACATAATAGTTCTTCTGTTCAGTAGTTCTTCTTAAAGTTCAGTAGAATACATCTTTGAAAGCTTCTGGGTCTGTACTTTCACCTTTGAAAGTTTATTAATGAATTACTTTTTCTTTAATAGATATAGGCTTATTGAGATCTCTATTTCTTCTTATGTGAGTTTTTGTAGACTGTCTCTCAATGAATTGGCCCATTTCATGTAGGTTATCAAATGTGTGGGCATAGAGTTATTCATGATATTCCTTTCTTATAATATCCATTAGATGAGTAGTGATGGTGTTTATTCATTTATCATAGTAATTTACATCCTTTCTCTCTTTTCTCAGTTAACTTGGCTAGACATTTGCCAATTTCTAAGAAATTAAAAAAAAAAACTTTTGCTTTTGTTCATTTTTCTATTGTTCGCCTATCTTCATTTTGATTAATTACTGCTCTAATTTTTATTATTTATCTTCTCATGCTTTCTTTGGATTTAATTTTCTCTTCTTTTTCTAGAATCATGAGATAGAAGATTAGATTGTTAAGTCTTTTATTCTTTCCTGCTATATACCTTCAATGGTATAAAATTTCCTCAAAACACTGATTTTACTGAATCCACACATTTTGATAAGTTATATTTTCATTTGTTCAAGATTTTTTATTTTTTGGAGATTTCTTCTTTGAGTCATGTTTATTTATGTGTGTTGTTCAATATCCAAGTAGTTTGCCGTTTTCTACCTACTATTCTTTTATTGATATCTAGTTAACTTTGTTTTATTATGAAAGCATAATTTGTGTGACTTATATATTGATATTTAATAAAATATATTTTATATTAGAATGTGGCCTATTTGGTGAATGTCCTACATGAGCCTGAGAAGAATATGCATGCTGATCTTGTTGGATGATGAATTCTATAAAGGTTAATTGAATCCAGGTAATAGATAATGCTGCCTGGTTCAACTTTGCTCTTACTGGTTTTCTGCATCTTGGTTCTGTCCATTGATGGTAGAGGGGTATTCAAGTCTCTAAGTATAATGGTAAATTCATCTATTTTCCCTTGAAGTTCCATCATTTTGCCTGCAAGTACTTTGAAACTCCATTGTTAGGTATATACACATTATAGAATTGCTTACTCCTTGGAAGGAAAGTTATGACCAACCTAGATAGCATATTCAAAAGCAGAGACATTACTTTGCCAACAAAGGTTCGTCTAGTCAAGGCTATGGTTTTTCCTGTGGTCATGTATGGATGTGAGAGTTGGACTGTGAAGAAGGCTGAGCGCCAAAGAATTGATGCTTTTGAACTGTGGTGTTGGAGAAGACTCTTGAGAGTCCCTTGGACTGCAAGGAGATCCAACCAGTCCATTCTGAAGGAGATCAGCCCTGGGATTTCTTTGGAAGGAATGATGCTAAAGCTGAAACTCCAGTACTTTGGCCACCTCATGCGAAGAGTTGACTCATTGGAAAAGACTGATGCTGGGAGGGATTGGGGGCAGGAGGAGAAGGGGATGACAGAGGATGAGATGGCTGGATGGCATCACTGACTCGATGGACGTGAGTCTGAGTGAACTCCGGGAGTTGGTGATGGACAGGGAGGCCTGGTGCGCTGCGATTCATGGGGTCGCGAAGAGTCGGACACGACTGAGCGACTGATCTGATCTGATCTGATGTCCTCTTGGAGAACTGACCCTTTATCATTATGCATAGACCTTTGATTCATTGCTGCTCTAATTTTTATTATTTATTTCTTGTGCTTTCTTTGGATTTAATTTTCTCTTCTTTTTCTAGAATCATGAGTTAGGAGATTAAATTGTTTATTTTAGTCTTTTATTCTTTCCTACTATATGCATTCAATGATATAAATTTTACAGTTTATGAAAGTTTTCCTTGTTCTGGTATCAGCAATTAATACAGCTACTTCAGTTTTCTTTGATTGGTGTTATCATGGTATATCTTCCTCCAACCCTTTAATTTCAATATATCTGTGTCTCCATATTTAAAATCAGTCTGCTCTAGGCAACATACAGTTGGGTCTGTGTATGTGTGATCAAAAACAAATAACAGGAGATCTACCTGATATATAAAATTTTAAATGTAGAGTAAATCACCAGCTGTGGGGTTCCATGTTGTAATGGTTAGCACTCTGGACTCTGAATCCAGTGACCTAACTTCCCTGGTGCTTAGATGGTAAACAATCACTCTGCAGTGCAGGAGACCTAGGTTTGATCTGTGGATCAGGAAGATGCCCTGGAGGAGGAAATGGCAACCCACTCCAGTATCTTGCCTGGAGAATTCTATGGACAGAGGAGCCAGGCAGGCTACAGTTCATAGCATCTCAAAGAGTCAGACAAGACTGAGTGACTAACACTTTCACTTCTAAGTGTATAGGACAGTAGTGTTAACTCTAACCACAGCATTTCACACATGATCTCTAGAAATTTTCCATCTCACATGGTTGAAACTCTATTCCCATGGAGCAGAAAATTTTCATTTTTCTCCTTCCTCCAGTATCTGGAAACAACTAGTGTGGGCAAACTGGGAGACTTATGCACCATTGGTAAGAATGTAAAGTGGTGCAGTCACTATGGAAACCAGTATGGAGATTCTTTACAATTAAAAATAGATCTTCCCTATGAACCACTGGTGCTATTACTGGGCACTTATCCACAAGAATAGAAATCAGAAAATTGAAGAGAGAGATTTTGATTTCACAGCACCATTATTCATAATAACCAAGAGTTGGAAACAAGCTAAATGTCCTTTAATGAATGAATGAGTAATGAAAATGTGTACTATATATGCAATGAAATATTCTTCATTCATAAAGGAGAAAGAAACCTTATCAAATTCTAGAAATGGATGACCATTGAGGACTTTATACTAAGTGAAATAAGCTAGCCATTGAAGGACAAATACTACATGATTCTACTTCTCTCAATTATCTAAAACAGACAGCTCATAGACAAAAGTGTGAGGTATCCAAGGTTGCTTTGACTATTCAGAGTCTTTGTGATTTCATATAGATATTAGGATTATATTCTCTATTTCTATAAAAAATGCCTTTGGGATTTTGACCGAAATTGTATTGACTAACATGAGCAATTTAATAATATTAATTCTTCTAGTTCACAAGCATGAGATAGCTTTCCATTTATCTGCATCTTCTTTAATTTTCCTCAGCAATATTTTACATTTTCAATGTAAAGTCCTTTGCCTTCTTGGTTAAGTTTATTCCTAAGTATCTTGTTCTTTCTGATGCTGGGCTAAAACTATTTCTGTGTGTAGATGACATTATTTTAATGTGTGTGTGTGTGTGTGTGCATGCATGCACACGCATGCTCACTCATATCCAATTCTTTGTGACCCCATGGAGTGAGTCCACCAGGCTCCCCTGCCCATGGAATTTTCCAGGCAAGAATACTGAAATGGGTTGCCATTTCCTTCTCCAGGAGATCTTCCAGATCCTGAGACTGACCTGGGTTTTTTTGCATCTCCTACATTGGCAGGCGATTCTTTACCACTGCACCACTTGGGAAGCCCATTTTAATATCTAGAAAACTCTAATGATTACACACATACAAAAACTGTTACAAATAATAAACGAATTCAGCAAAGTCTCAGGATCCAAAACCTACAAAAATCAGTCATGTTTCTGTATCTTAATAATGAACCATCTGAAAGGAGTCTTTTTTTTTTTAATGGACCCTGACAGTCTTTTAACAAGTGTGTTCAGAATATAAATATTTAATGTGGTTATTGATACAGATTATTATCTATAATAGTCATTATTTTTTCCTATTCATTGCTTTTGATATGTGTTTCTTTTTTGTCTTTCACTCTTTTTATCTCTCCTTTGGTTTTAACCGAGTATTTTGTATAAATCCATTTTCTCTTCTGTCTGAGCATACAGTTATATTTCTTTTTTAAACCTTTAGTGATTGCTCTATAGTTCACAGTATACATTTCCAACTAATTCAAATCCACCTTCAAATAATACTACACTGCTTAATTAGAAGGTCAAGTACCTTATAACAGAATTTTCCCAATTCTTTCCTTCTGTGCAACCAACATTTCATCTTTCATATCACCTATCTATATGCTAAAATCACCAAATACATTGTTGCTATTTTTTTTGAACAAAGTTTTATTATCAGCTCAATTAAGAAAAAGCAAGTAAGACTCAATATGCTTTACTTGTTTCTCTAATGTTCTTTATTTATATTTGTGTTTTTGACCTATATATCTTTCTTTCTGAAGACCTTAAACATTATTAAGGCAGGTCTACTAGCAACAAATTCTTTCAAACTTTGTTTGAAAAGATGTTTACTTCTCCTTAACTGCTAAATGGAACCAAGAATGCATCCCCATAATTTTGTCACTGAAGTAATTTATATAAAGAGAAGAGTTCAGTCCCTTGTTACAGAGTACCTCACAAGAAATGTCTGGTTCTGTTGTTTTTCCGAAGTTCAAGATGCTGGGCTCCAATCCTTTGGTGAGAAGGTGATTGAAAAACACAAAGCTCAAGTGTCTGTGGAGCTCTCTGAGATGCAATGAAACCATAAACCTTAGTACATCCTTGGTCTCAGAATGACAGGCTCTCTAAATAGAGCAAAACAATAAACAAACCAACAAATGAGAAATGGACTATTTCCTGTTGTATTAGTAAACAAAGTATGTCAAAATCATCAGCGATTGCAGTAACTGCAGATGGTGAGCTGATGACCCTTGAGGGAACTCAGGAAAGAAAGAATACTTGCCTCCTAGGAGCCATCAGACTGCAGCTACTCCCTATGTTGAGCCCTGAGAAAACTCAGGATGTGAAGACACTGGATACTGGCCCCAGATAAGTGAGGTGCCTATCAAAGGAATGATTTCAGTGAGCCCAGACTCTTACATCTTACTGTATATAGAAAAGTGCTAAATTCCTTAACTTGAGATATCTGGTTTTACTTTAATTAACAATAATCTTTTGCCACTCAGACTGCCTGTCCCCCCACCAACTCCTCTGAGCAGTTCTCTGTTACTTGAAATGCTGCTGCCCTAGCTGGTGACTGCAGCCATGAAATTAAAAGATGCTTGCTCCTTGGAAGAAAAGCTATGACCAACCTAGACAGCATATTAAAAAGCAGAGACATTACTTTGCCGACAAAGGTCCATCTAGTCAAGACTATGGTTTTTCCAGTAGTCAGGTATGGATGTGAGAGTTGGACTATAAAGAAAGCTAAGCTCCAAAGAATTGATGCTTTTGAACTGTGATGTTGGAGAAGACTTGAGAGTCCCTTGGACTGCAAGGAGATCCAACCAGTCAATCCTAAAGGAAACCAGTCCTGAATATTCATTGGAAGGACTGATGCTGAAGCTGAAACTCCAATACTTTGGCCACCTGATGTGAAGATCTGACTCCTTGGAAAAGACCCTGATGCTGGGAAAGATTAAAGGCAGGAAGAGAAGGGGATGACAGAGGATGAGATGCTTGGATGGCATCACCTACTCAATGGACATGATATGAACAAGTTCCGGGAGCTGGTGATGGACAGGGAGGCCTGGCATGCTGCAGTCCATGGGGTCACAAAAAGTTGGACATGACTGAGCGACTGAACTGAATTGAACTAGCTTGAAGTTCTAAACTTCTCATGGAATAAAACATTACCCTCAATGTTTAGGTTGTGAATATTCTTTCAGTGGACACAAAAAACCTCCCAGCCTAGCCTTTTCTCAGATCCAAGTATGTTCTCCAGGGAATCCCATGCCTGACATCTAGTGGGTAGCAGATAGGCTGGGCTCCAGCCCAGAGAAGAACAGGCTCAGGTGGGAGAAAGTTGGAGAGAGGGGAGGAGGAGACAGGACCTAAGGAAAGGCAAGGAGGGGTAAGGTGGACCCGGTGCCACAGGGAGCCAGGGGTGGGGCTTAGCTGAGCGCTGGGGGAAGGGAAGAGCAGTGGTGGGAGGAGGGAAGGGCGGGGTGAGACGGTAGGATGGGGCGGGATCTGGGAACCCGGCTGAGCGCACAAGACGCACAGATCCTCACAGAAGCGAAACCAGACATCGCAGTAATGCTGGAGGCCTTCAGCTCCCTGGCAGCGGCCCTCTGGGCAGCTCTCCGTCCTGGCACTGTCCTCCTGGGGGCTGTCGCTTTTCTCTTCTTTGCTGATTTCCTCAAAAGGCGGCGTCCAAAGAACTTCCCGCCAGGGCCCGCGGGCCTGCCCTTTGTAGGCAACTCGTTCCAGCTGGATCCTGAGAAGGTGCACCTGACGCTTCAGCAGGTAGGACTCGGTGACGGTGTCAGAGCCGCGTCCTGACCTGATCTGCAGGACAAGGGCCTTCCGGGTACCGAGGGCCGGAGCATGGGGGCTTCTGAAGCATTCAGTCGGGAACCGGGTATACCCTGCTTTGAGCTTCTCTTTCCTCACCATCACCTGGAATGATTCCAGCTGTGCTTTCTAGGGGTGAACTGTTGTTGCTGCTGCTGCTGCTGCTAAGTCGCTTCAGTGGTGTCCGACTCTGTGCTACCCCATAGACGGCAGCCCACCAGGCTCCCCCTTCCCTGGGATTCTCCAGGCAAGAACACTGGAGTGGGTTGCCATTTCCTTCTCCAATGCATGAAAGTGAAAAGTGAAAGTGAAGTCGCTCCGTCGTATCTGACTCTTAGCGACCTCATGGACTGTAGCCCACCAGAATCCTCCATCCGTGGGATTCTCCAGGCAAGAGGACTGGGATGGGGTGCCATTGCCTTCTCCAGAACTGTTGTTAACTGTTTACCATTTAAGTGTCCCGACACGATCAGCTTTCGGGAAGGTAGGGGCTGCAGGTTTATTGTACAAAACAAAAAGTGTTTCTTGGTCCATATAGCTGATGGAAAAAGTGTAAATATTGAACTGTAGCTCTCATCTGAAGCCTCACATACTGCCAGGAGCTTTAACATCTGCATATTTTCTCTCGTGTCAGGGATCCTTGGATAGAATATGGTTCAGAATCCCCTCTATATGCTCAGTAAATGTTTTTGACTGACCAAGTGACTCTTTGTCTCTTCTGTTTCTTTTATGAGTCTAGAGTGTGACAGACACATGTTTTTAAAGTCATTTTGAAAAAAAATTAAAAAGTCATTTCGTTGTGTCTGGTTACATATTACTGGGACATTCTATTTATAGTATGATCACTTGTCTTTTCAATACTTTTATTCTTGGCGGGGGTAGGGGTGAATGCTATACTTCCCCTCTTGGAGGCTCCATTTTCCATATGTAAAATGAGGATGTCTGTGCGTGTGCTTAGTCGCTCAGTCACATCCAACTCTTTGTAATCCCATAGACTGTAGCTCACCAGTGTCCTCTGTTCATGAGATTTTTTTCGGGCAAGAATACTGGAGTTGCCATTTCCTTCAGGGGATCTTTCAGAATTGGGGATCGAACCCGAGTCTCCTTTGACTCCTGCACTGCAGGTTGACTCTACCCACTGAGCCATCCCTACCTAAATCCTCACGACCTTTCAACTACATTGCTTCCATCCACACAATGACAGAGTTCCTCATCTTCAGGCTCTTCCTTCTACAATCCACTCTCACTAAAGTATTCATTTAAAAATGTCATTCTGCCTAGATTTTCTTAGTGCTTTCTGCTGCTTCCTATAGTTCATATTCCTTAGGGAGCCACACGGATACTTTCTTGTAGCCTCTTTCCACTTTATAGTTGTCTCCCATCAAGGCTCCCTAATTGTGGCCATTCTGAATTCCTTAAAATTCCCTTCATCACTTAATACTGTCTCAAGAATCAACTGCCTCCCTGCCTCTCAGCACAGGCATCTTCCTGACCGACAACACTGTGGTAAGTGGTTGTGATGATTAAATAAAAGGAATGTTCAGTGTTAAAATAGCTTATAGTTGGTGCTAAAAAAAGAATAGTTCTAGTTCCCTAGAAATTCCTGGAGCACTTTCAACACAAGCCTGTATTACAAACTCAAGTTCAGATGGAGATGGCTTCATCACTTTCTGGGAGAAACAGCCCATTGGTTGCACAAAGTTACAGGATGAGTATATAGAATTTTAAAGCCAAGATGCTAAGATTCTAAACCTGTGCCTTTCTTCAAGAATTGTGCTGTTTAATTTCCAAGTATTGGAAGATCTTCCTGATTTCTTTCTGTTAATGATTTACAGTTGGCATTCATTAGGGTCAGAGGACATATACTGTATTTCAACTTTGAACAGATATGTACAGGTTGGTTTTATGACCTAAAATGGAGTCCATGCATACTTGAAATAATGTCTTCTGCTGTTGTTGGAGCATTCTGTACTATAGATCAGATAGACTTGAAGAGGTGAGTGCGTTGTTTAGTGCTTCTATACCCTTGGTGAATTTTTATCTACTAATTCTGTCAATTATTAGGAGAGGCATGTTGAAGTTTCCAACTATAATTAGAAGTTCATCTATGTGTCAAATCAGTTCCGATAGTTTTACTTTATATATTTGGCAGCTCTTTTTATTTAGCTCATACACATTAAAATTGTTACATTGTCTTCATGAATTGGCTCTTTAGTTATTACATGTTCTTCTTTATCCCTGAAGATTTTCTTTGCCTGAATGTTACCTGATATAATAGAGCCACACCAGCTCTCTTTTAATTAGGATTTGCATACTATATGCTTCTCCATTCTTTCACTTTTAACCAACTTATATGATTATACTTGAAATGAGTTTTTATATAGAACATACAGGTGGGTCATTTTTTCATGGTGCCAATATCTCTTTTAATTGGTGAATCTAGATCATTTGTATTTAGGGTAGCTTTTGATGTTTGAGGGATTCCCTGGTAGCTCAGCTGGTAAAGAATCCTCCTGCAGTGCCGGAGACCCTGCTTTGATGCCTGGGTCAGGAAGATCTCCTGGAGAAGGGAAAGGCTACCCACTCCAGTATTCTGGCCTGGAGAATTCCATAGGCTGTATAGTCCACGGAGTCACAAAGAGTCGGACAGGACTGAGAGACTTTCGCTTTGATGTGTGAACACTTAAGTATGCCATTTTACTATTCACTTTCTATTGTTCACTTTGTTTTTTGTTCCTCTGTTTCTCCTCTCCGGTCTTTTGTGGGTCACTTGAGCATTTTTAAGAATTCCTTTCTAATTTAACTGTAGTGTTTATAGTACGTTTCTTTGTTTGGTGCTTTAAGTGTTTGCTCTAAAGTTCATGTGCTATGCATACATAGCTTATTGTATCATCTGAGGTTGTTTCTCCATTTTAAGGCTGAGGAAACTGAAAACTAAGTGATTTGCCTAAGTTACTCAACACTGAAAATGGCCAAAGTAGGACTTGAATCTTAATCTGGTCTCTACTTATGCTACTTGACTTTTCATGATATAGTTAGCAGATAGTTGATTTTGTTCAGGGTTGCACTTATCCAATAGACACTTAAGAAGTGCTTATCATATGACAGGTATAATACAAGAAGAGTATATGGTGAAATGTGTGGTATAAATTTTTGGTAACCAAATGAGATGTCATTAGGTGGGTTCATTGTGAATGGGAATCCATGGGGATACCCTCCATTGAATGTTGAAATAAACTTGGCTGAACTTGAACAGAGGCAAGTGGCTCTGTGGAGTAAAGTGGACAGGAGATTTTAAGTTGGAGAAGCGACTTGAGCTAAAACAAAATAAGAAGGCAGTGAAGAAACTGGCTGATTGGTTTAGCATGGTTTTTCCCCCATTTTCTCAACATTCTCTACCATAGCTGTCTGGCTTATTATTGAAACATTTATGTAAATAAGAAAAATTTCTTATTGGACTAAGAAGGGGAAATGGTAGATAAGTTGGTTAAATGCACTATAAGGGTTTATATAGAGTTGCTTGTAACAAAAAGATTCCAAAAGACAGTGTTGTAAAAAGACTGAAATTGATTTGTCACTCACAAGTAGGTTGAGATGTAGGTAGGAAGACTAGGATAGGAAGGCTGCTTTGCTCCACAAGGTCATCTAAAACCACAGTGCTTCTGTCTTGTTGCTCTGGCCCTGCAACAGTGTCATGTGTAAGTTCTGCGCCATGAAAAGGGGAAAGTGAGAGGTGGTGAGAAGCAACTTTCCTTTAAGAACACGACCCAGAAGATGCACACGTCACCTCTGCTCACGTCCCATTGGATTCACGTGAAATTAAGTGAGGAGTAATGTGCCAAAGCCTTTGACTGTGTGGATCACAATAAACTGTGGAAAATTCTGAAAGAGATGGGAATACCAGACCACCTGACCTGCCTCTTGAGAAACCTATATGCAGGTCAGGAAGCAATAGTTAGAACTGGACATGGAACAACAGACTGGTTCCAAATAGGAAAAGGAGTACGTCAAGGCTGTACTTGTCACCCTGCTTACTTAACTTATATGCAGAGGACATCATGAGAAATGCTGGGCTGGAGGAAGCACAAGCTGGAATCAAGATTGCCAGGAGAAATATCAATAACCTCAGATATGCAGATGACACCACCCTTATGGCAGAAAGTGAAGAGGAACTAAAAAGCCTCTTGATGAGAGTGAAAGAGGGGAGTGAAAAAGTTGGCTTAAAGCTCAACATTCAGAAAACTAAGATCATGGCATCTGGTCCCATTACTTCATGGCAAATAGATGGGGAAACAGTGGAAACAGTGTCAGACTTTATCTTTCTGGGCTCCAAAATCACTGCAGATGGTGATTGCAGCCATGAAATTAAAAGATGCTTACTCCTTGGAAGGAAAGTTATGACCAACCTAGATAGCATATTGAAAAGCAGAGACATTACTTTGCCAACAAAGTTCTGTCTAGTCAAGGCTATGGTTTTTCCTGTGGTCATGTATGGATGTGAGAGTTGGACTGTGAAGAAGGCTGAGCACCGAAGAATTGATGCTTTTGAACTGTGGTGTTGGAGAAGACTCTTGAGAGTCCCTTGGAGTGCAAGGAGATCCAACCGGTCCATTCTGAAGGAGATCAGCCCTGGGATTTCTTTGGAAGGAATGATGCTAAAGCTAAAACTCCAATACTTTGGCCACCTCATGCAAAGAGTTGACTCATTGGGAGAGAGTCTGATGCTGGAAGGGATTGGGGGCAGGAGGAAAAGGGAATGACAGAGGATGAGATGGCTGGATGGCATCACCAACTCGATGGACGTGAGTCTGAGTGAACTCCGGGAGTTGGTGATGGACAGGGAGGCCTGGCATGCTGCGATTCACGGGTTCGCAAAGAGTCAGACACGACTGAGCAGCTGAACTGAACTGAACTGAATGTGACCAGTTAATCCTTAGGGAGTTCCATCACTTAGCAGAAGAGAGAGAGAATGTGTCCATGCTTTCTTTAAGGATGAGACATACAGAGCAAATTAGAAACAGTCCTACTTTATGCCCATCAGCTATGCACTATTATCTCTGTGCCTCTTTTTCTGAAAATTGGGCATACATTATAGAGTTGTTACAAGAAAAAAATTAGGATTATCAGCCTACTGCCAGGGTGCCTAGCATACAGTTGATGCTCAGTTTATATATCTACCTCCCTCCCCCTCTCTTCAAACATTTACAGTAACCAATTCAAGAACAAAAAGTTTTTGATTGCAAATGAGGCATCACTTGTCTGGCCTGCTTGCTGCATGGGCTCCCTTCATACACACTCTGCCCACTTCCCCTCCATTTCTTTGTCAGTATCTTACAAGAAATCTTTTGTTAAAATACACTCCCAATATATCAATAAAAGTACATAATTTTATTATTAACCTTAGTATTATGATTACTAACCCCAGAATCCTAAAGATTAGAATTTGTAAGAGCCCTCATTTTATATATTTGGAAACTGAGACAGAGAGAAGTTAAATAACTTGACCAAGTGTCACATAGAAAATAACCAGTGGAAGCTGGATACAAAGGGATTTGTATGCCTTCAAAATCCAAGTACTAAGCACTCACCTTACCTCTCCTATTCAATTTTTAGTTGCAAACATAACAAGGTATAAAGTGTTTCACTTGACATTAAGACGTCCTTGGTCTAGCTCATAGTACCTTTCTGGCCTTGTAGCCCATCTCCCTACACAGGTGAGAGG
Organism: Bos grunniens; assembly: GCF_055505025.1. NCBI lineage: Eukaryota > Metazoa > Chordata > Mammalia > Artiodactyla > Bovidae > Bos > Bos grunniens. The sequence continues at coordinate 35,391,672 of NC_141167.1, read as the reverse complement.
TATTCTTTCCAGGAACCTATCCCAGCCCCAGGACCCTTATGTGTGTGTGACACACCCAGACACTCTTCCTTTCACTCACACTCTCTTTCTCTCCTCTCCCTGCCCCATTACTCTCATTCTCAGTTTATTGCTGTCACATCCAGTAAACTCTAAGTTCCCAGTGCTATTCCAGCTTTATGTCTTTGTCTTTAAATCTTACAAATACCTCCAGTCCTTAATATCTTTGGCACTTTGGCTAAGTTACTTCTCCATGACTCATTTTCCTTACTAAAACATAAATAATATCATTACTGCCATAGGGTGGATGGATGAGTGGTTAAGAAAATGCACTTCCACTGTAGGAGGCACGAGTTCGATCCCTATTCAGGGAACTAAGGACCCACAGCAATGTGGTGCACTCAAAAAAAGATATATTTGGTCTAGCTTCCCTAATAGGGAGTACACACCGTCATAGGGTGGTGTGAGGGAAATGAGATAAAAGGTGAAGGGTGGTTAGCGTGGCACCCAGTGGGTGTGGCTGGCTGTGACCACCGGTGCCTTTCCCCTGTACGTCTTCCCTTTGCTCTTGTCCTGTCTGCCTCCTTGAGCAAGTGCACCTGTGCTCCTTTGCTCACGGAGCCCATGCATTCCCCAGAGTCTAGAGTGGCTGTCTGCCAGTATCGAAAACAAACTGTCTTTCCCATTGTTGTTCTCTTTCTTCCTCACAGAAATTTTCTTTCCCCTTTTTCAGGGCTGTAGAGAGCATACTGCCCTGCTTGTGAGATTTTAGTTCCCCGTCCAGGGTTAAACCTGTATCCATGGCACTAAAAGTCCAAGCCCTGACCACTCGACAGCCAGGGAATTACCCCTCCCAGAAACTGTAAGCGAAAAATTGTTTTCTCCCTCTTATACGGGGGGAGTGGAGGCTCCAAAAAAAAGTGAAACAACGTTTCCGAGATCTCAAAGCTAGCCAAGCATAGAGTTTGCATGGCTCCAGCTAGTGTGTTCTTGTCTATGACTGGCCCTAGCCCTGTAATGAATTTTTTGCCACCTAGAACCTGTTGAAGAAGGGGACACTGTCTTGTGGTTAAACAGATATGATTTACTACGAAGTCCATGCTTTCTACCCCAGACATTCACTAAACACATCTCTGCCTTCTCTGGTGAGTCACATAGGCTGAATTCTCTCGCTTCACTAGAGTCTAAGATGCTTGAGGTTAGAGACCTCGCTTATTTTATTGTATCCTTATGCCTTATTCTCAGGATACATATGTTCACTCAATCCAAGTAAAGTGAACATATGGATGAGTATTTATAATGAATGTCTACATCCTCTAGTGGATTGAACTGAAGTCAAGTTGACAGCAAGAGAAATGGAAACAGGCATAAGTATTTCCAACAGCAAAGGTATACACACAAACACACACACACACACACACAAACACAGAGATTCCCCTCAATATAATCTCCCTCAGCTCTACATACCCTCCATTCCAGGACACACAGGATGTGCATATGTAACTGTAACTCTTCTACTATTTTTCAGTTTGTGAAGAAATATGGGAATGTTTTTAGCTTGGATTTTGGTACATTTCCTTCTATTCTTATAACGGGATTACCCTTAATTAAAGAAGCGCTTGTCCACCAAGGCGAAAACTTTTCCAAACGTCCTGTAATGCCTCTCCAGGAGCGTATCTTTAACACTAAAGGTAAGTTCTTGCATTGGTTAGCATGTGTTTTATATTCTTGTGGTCTGTGAAAGTATCTCCAACAATCCCAGGGACCAAGCTCCTCATAAGGAACCTGAGTGCCCGTGTTTCCCTGTTGAAGGCACCCCCTCAGGGCACCTGGCAGAGTCAGCTCTAATGTCAGGGATTTGGGGGAAGCGACATCACCTGCATGAACTCACTCTGGATGCTTTGATAAATAAGTATCCTCATCACTCAGTGAATGTGATGTGTTGTTTAAGCAGAGAAAAGGCAATGCGTCCTCAGGCTCTCTTTCTGCTTTCCCGCTCAGATCTCTTCCCCTAGAAAACGGATGTGGATCAGCTTGTTCCTGTTGATTAAGTGATCCCTTCTTGCCTCCAGTTCCTTATGCTCTATTTTGAGGCTGTGCTCCAAAGGTATCTCAAGCCTTCTATCTATGTTAAAAGAGTTTGGCATGAGTACTTAGAATGGTCACTAAATAAACTTACTTTTTCAAAATTCTAAATGAAAAACTTTATACTTCTACAAAAATTTTATACTTCTACACCATTTTTTTCCAGGTATTTCTCAATCCCTCTTTGAAATAGTTCACCCATTATTCTACATCCATTCACTCAATTATCTGCCATGAGAACTTAGGACTAGAGGCACCAGTGACAGAGTAGTGAGTAGAACAGAAAAAATTCTTGATTTTTGTGTAATTTACATGTTATTAAGAGAGTCAGTATCAAGTATGCTAAAATTTAATGCCTCGGTTTTATGAAGATAAGAGGAGGGTTCACTTAGTATGGGTATCAAATCTGGTCCTGAGACTCAGGAAAAGCTATTGTAAGTAAATAACAAGTAATAAAATGAAGAAGCAATCCACTAGGGGGAATAGAATATGAAAAGTTTCTAAGATGGGTAAATGGACAGTGAACTGAGGAATTGAAAGGTGTCCAGTGTGAGAAGAACGGGGTTTAAATGGAGATAATTAAATGAAGATGAAGATGCTAAGTTTGTCCAGAAATAGTTCATGTTTAAGGATATTGCTTTTTATCCTAATAACAATGCAGGCTTCTGAATGTTTAAGTAGTAAAAGGGATCAACATACTTACATGGTAAGTTTTAAAGACTTCTCTAAGCTTCAATGTCAAGAATGGAATAAAAGGAGCAAAAGACTACTGTAGAATTTTAAGTGAGAAGAGGTGGTAGCCTGAACTAGGGAAGTGGCAAGAAATGGTAGTCTAGTAGGTTACACTAGGAGAGTGACTGTGAAGACAAGTTGATTTAAGCTATTCAGGAGGCATATTCAATAGGACATGATGACCTAGATGGAAGGAGAATGAGGTAGACACCCTACCCAAATGGGTAGGTAAAGGAAAAAAGGAAGATGTGGAGGAGAACAAGGTGTTCATTGGCCTGGGTGGTGAGTTGTATGGAGCAAATCATTAACTCAGTCATGAATATGCTGAGTGTGAAGCCAAGAGAGTCAAGCAGAAAATTGGTTACATGTCTGCACAGATACAGACATTCACATCAGTAGATGTCATTTGAAATATTTGGAATTGATAAGATTTAGTAGAAATGGAGGATAAGGATAAGGAGAGAAGAGGCTTTGATCCAAGATTGAAAAGGTTCATCATTTCAAAATTTGATAGGAGATAAGTTAACCTAAGATATGATGATTTCTGTGAAGTCAGAGAATTAGCAGAAGAGTCTGGAGAGTGTGGTGTCCTGGGCACCACTGGAAAAGAGTGTTTCAAGAAAAAAGCATCTCGTGCTGTTGACACATCAGCATGAGGCTGAAAAGGATCCTGGACTGAACAGCAGGGAGGGCCACTTCACTAAGGTGGTGGAAGTGAAAGGGAGATATTAGAAGGAGTGGAAGAGTGTATGGGAATGAAGAATTGAGAGGGTGGTGGTCTCACCTGTGTTATAAAATAAATGAAGTTCTCTGCACACCTCATGATGGATTTTTTATCCTTTGCCTGTGATTTTCTTTCTGCACACATTCACAATTCTTTGTTTGCTTGGGTGATTCATCTTTTTAGGATCTTTAAGCACTTTCTCCTTATGAGTTTTGGTTTTGTCTAGTCCATTAGTGCATACTTAGTACGTAGCATAACAAATACTTAAATATAGTATGTGACAGGTAATCAAAGCATGGGCATCAGTCAGGCAGGCTTGAAAATGAATGCCTGTTCTGCTGCTCCAACTCTGTGACCTTGCAGAGTGTACTTTTATCTCTTGTGCCTCAATTTTCTCATCAGCAAAATTGGGGTAGTGGTTTGGCAATAGTGATATATATAGAAGTATATCAGAGAGTGAATACTAAATGCCAGAATGCATTACAAATGCTAATGTGCATGGCATTGCAAGCAATCAGTAAATTCAATCCATTATATCAATTGGTTTGAAATTATTTCTCTGAATAGTTTCAAGCACCTTAAAGCCCTTTTTTCATCCTTTTGATACATCATGGGTCTTGTTGGCTTTTTTTCATAATGTTGGCTTTTTTTCATAATGTTGGCTTTCTTTTCCCAGGCTTGATCATGTCCAGTGGCCGCATATGGAAGGAACAAAGAAGGTTTGCCCTGACAACTCTTAGGAACTTTGGTTTAGGAAAGAAGAGCTTAGAGGAACGCATTCAGGAGGAGGCCTCCTACCTCATCCAGATGATAAGAGAGGAGAATGGTGAGCATGTCATAGGACAGGTGCAGGGACTGTGGCTCATACTTTCACTAACCAGATGTTCATCAGTGCCTACCTGCCTTTCCTGAGCCCAGAGTTGTGTAGGGTGCTGAGGGGATAACAGGGAACAGCTAACCGTGACCTGTCCTCATGGGGCTCATGAATTAAGACAAAGATGGGTAATAAACATATTGGTTTTAAATCCTGGTCATCAGTTTGACTTCCCATGCATTGACTAAGTACTGGCCCAGTGTCAGACCCTGGGGTCACAGTCTCGGAGGTGGTTCTATAGTCAGTGTGTCGTATGTCATACAGAGCAGCATCTCTGTAAAATAGAAGCAATCCAATATGAAGGCTCCATCTCTTCTTCTTCCTCCAGGAAAGCCTTTCGACCCTCACTTCATAATCAACAATGCCGTTTCCAATATTATTTGCTCCATCACCTTCGGGGAGCGGTTTGACTACCAGGATAGTCAGTTCCGGGAGCTGCTGAGGCTGCTGGATGAGGTCTTAAATCTGCATACGTCACTGTGCTGCCAGGTGAGGCAGTTGTCACTTCCTATCTTGCATAAAGATATTATGTTGATGTTTGTCACAGATTAGATGGGGTCTTCCTTTCCTTTGTAGCTAAAAGATAACCTTTTTAAATTGACTTCAGCACAAACTTGTTTGAAATCCATCTGTTGACTTTAATGTTTTTTATAATATTGTCAAATATTTACTATTGATAAATAACATTACTAACATTTGTATAAAGTACAGTACTTTACATGACATACAGGTATACACTACATTCTTTTCCTTAAAAAACAGAATACTGCCATAACTTTTGAGTCCCTTCTGCCCATGTCCCTCCCTAGTCCCACACGTCTGTGATCCTCAAATGTATGCTTCTGTGCCTGGCTCTAACTCAGCTCATTGTCTTGAAATTTATTTATTGGCTCTTCTAATTTGCTCTGTGTAGTTTTCCTCTGCATGCAGGTGCCACTGATTGTTATTCTCCTGAATAATGCTTGCAGATTTATTGAACATATGAGGGATTTCTAATTTGAGGATGTTATGAATAAAGCTGCCATGAACATTCCTGTTTTATTGTTCATGTGGACTGCTGCTGCTGCTGCTAAGTCGCTTCAGTCGTGTCCAACTCTGTGCGACCCCATAGATGGCAGCCTACCAGGCTCCACCGTCCCTGGGATTCTCCGGGCAAGAACCCTGGAATGGGTTGCCATTTCCTTCTCCAGTGCATGAAAGTGAAAAGTGAAAGTGAAGTCGCTCAGTCATGTCTGACTCTTAGCGACTCCATGGACTGCAGCCTACCAGGCTCCTCTGTCCATGGGATTTTCCAGGCAAGAGTACTGGAGTGGGGTGCCATTGCCTTCTCCGGTTCATGTGGACACATCCACTCATTTCTCTTGCATATGCACCTGTATGTAAAAACCCTTAATGGTTTCCACCTGTTGGTCTATTTCCATGCCCATCCACACTTGTTCCTACCAGTTTTCTAAATGTCTAGGATATGGATTTAAGGGATTCAACCCTCACCCTGTCCTTGGTAGTCCCTGCCGTCTCCTTTTGCCCTGCTAGGGTTGTAAGTCTGTCAAAAGCTCTGCTCATCTGCTTGGCCTCTCAGCCCCTTTTGTGTATCTGGAAGGCACTGTTAGGGGAAAATCAGCCCTAAGTGTTGGGGTAAACCCTTGTATATGTAAAGGAGGATTTACTTGTAATCATTTTTTAAAAGTAACATTGCCTGGAGATTTATGAACTTCACCTAACCTGATAAAGCAGTTAGCATGAATCCTGGCACAGAAAACGGACATAATGAATGTGAGCTACTATGATTATTATTGTCAGTATTATTTTTGAACAACATTTCTTATTGTCACTTCTAATCATGGTAACCCCTCCATTCAGTAATTCCATTTTCTTCCTTCCCATTAAGACAGAACTTAGGAAGTCTGGGACCTCAGTGAGCATGTGTTGACTATTCCCAGGGAAAAGAAATTCCTGAGAAGGTTGGATGAGGCAGTGAGGCAGGGGGTAATAAACATTTTTTAGAGACCCAAAATAGCTCAGGCAGTATGACTGACAATTCCATATACTTTATTTCAATTTTTACAACAACCCTTTAAAGATGAAATGGAGCATCCTAATGTGTGCAAGTAGATATGGGAATGCTTAAGCATATTCACATAGTGATCCACTGGCTGTGTGTTAAGTGTGGAATAGATCTCATGTGATTGAATAAGGAAAATAACTCTGGTGCCCCAATGGCAGCGGATTATACTAAGCCCAGACAAATTACATCATCATCTTCATTATTGTCATTATTATTATTCCTGAAGCCTTATATCTAGAAAGCAGTGGAGCTAATATTCAAAGGCATGTATGTTTCATTTTAAGTCTAGGCAATTTTCCATTATGTTGGGCTATCTGTTTTCCACCAGATATTTTTAGGGAAAATATGTCCAAAATACACTTAATTTTATTAAAAATATCTTATCCGCATGAAGAATACATCATAATGGTAAGTTAGATAAACACATATCTATGTTTAACATAACTAACTAGCTGGCTAGAAAGAGGTGTTTCATGCACAAAGATATATACACACAGAGGAAAATGTCATGAAAAAATAGAAAATAAGGGAATGGGAAGAGATTCTAGAAGTACTGCATTATAGGATTATCAGGTAAGATATCTCCAAGCAAGAGCCAACCTGAATGAAACAAAGGCTAGAATTATACAAATTCCAGAGGAAGACCAATCTTCATTGAAGGAATAGTGAATGGAAAAACTAAACATTGTCATTCTTGACGTTGTCACAGAGACCAACGGAGCTGGACTAGAAAGACCAAGAGAGAGTAAGATGGCAGCAAGTGATAGCAGAAGAGGGGACAGGAGTGGAAGAGGCCAGCTCATGTGGAGCTCCAGGCCAGGAGAATGATGTAGAATTTCTCTAAATGTCATGGAAAGTCATTGGAGGATTGAAAGATAAATAGTGAAATGATCTGATTAAACTGTTAAATGATCTCTCTGGCAGCTCAGTGGAAAATAGACTGGGAAAGGGGTTGAGGACAGAATCAGGGAAATTGCTGGGAGGCCTTAAAGCACCTAGGTAAGAAATATTGGGGCTTTGTCCTAGAATGACAAACACATGGAGTACTGAGAAGTGGTCTGAAAATGGTTCTATTTTGGATGGAGTGCTGAAATGCTTTGCCAGAGGGGAAAGAAGAGGGGTGTGACAGAGAAGATGAGACAAGGGTGATTCCAAGGGTTAATGTAAGCAAAGAAAATACATATAGAGATACAATGGTTTCCTCGTCTTCAAAAGTAGAAAACAGGCACCTCCTTGTCTCCCTGACTGTTTTGTTTTCTCCATCAGCTCTACAGTGTCTTTCCAAGGATAATGAATTTCGTTCCGGGTCCCCACCAAACCCTCTTTAGTAATTTGGAGAAACTGAAAATGTTTGTTGCCGAAATGATTGAAAACCACAAGAGAGACTGGAATCCTGCTGAAGCAAGAGACTTCATTGATGCTTATCTCCAGGAAATAGAAAAGGTGAAGGAACCTTGAGTGTTTTCCTGAGTAGTGTTCTTAAAGAGCAAATGAGGTGATTCTAGTATCTTATCGCTGCTGTAAGAGATCACTATTTTAAACTTGGTGGCTTAAAACAACCAACATTTATCAACTCAAGGTTGGGGCAGGCTGGCTCTTTTGAGGCTCTAGGGCAGAATCCATTGATGGGCTTTTCCAGCATCTAGAGGCTGTCTATACCCCTGAATTCATGCCCCTTCCCTCTGTCTTCAAAGCCATTGATGTAATGTCTTCCTTTCCACTGTCCTTGCGTCTTCTCTTAATTTGCTCCTTGTCTCCTCTTATTGGAGAAGGCAATGGCACCTCACTCCAGTCCTCTTGCCTGGAAAATCCCATGGACGGAGGAGCCTGGTAGGCAGAGGTCCATGGGGTTGCTAAGAGTTGGACACGACTAAACGACTTTACTTTCACTTTTCACTTTCATGCATTGGAGAAGGAAATGGCAACCCACTCCAGAGTTCTTGCCTGGAGAATCACAGGGACGGGGGAGCCTGGTGGGCTGCCGTCTCTGGGGTTGCACAGAGTTGGACACGACTGAAGTGACTTAGCAGCAGTCTCCTCTTATACTCTTCTGATTACAATGGGCACGCTGCTGCTGCTGCTGCTAAGTCGCTTCAGTCGTGTCCGACTCTGTGCAACCCTAGAGACGGCAGCCCACCAGGCTCTGCCATCCCTGGGATTCTCCAGGCAAGAACACTGGAGTGGGTTGCCATTTCCTTCTCCAATGTATGAAAGTGAAAAGTGAAAGGGAAGTCGCTCAGTCGTGTCCAACTCTTAGCGACCCCATGGACTGCAGCCCACCAGACTTCTCCATCCATGGGATTTTCCAGGCAAGAGTACTGGAGTGGGGTGCCATTGCCTTCTCCGAATGGGCACGCTAGGATAATCCATATCAAGATCCTTAATTTCATGATATCTACAAAGTTCCATCTGTCAAAAAAAATTTACCCGTTCCAGAGATTAGGACATGGACATTTTTGTGGGTCATTATTCAGCCTAGCACAAGGTTGGAAAAATAGAGACACTATTTCAGAGTTTAGGAATATCATTAGCTCAGAATTAATGATACATTTGAAATAAAGATACTGGTTTAAGAATATTCAGCTTGAGATCTTTGGAAAGCCCACATATACTGCCTTTTGATAGTCTATTTCTGTCCTCTACCCATATCTGAAAGACCTGTACACAATAGGGAAAAGAAGAATTGTTTCATTATTACTTGTACCAATGTCCAGTCCCCTACCCCTTCCCCAGTTCCCCAGCGCAGAGTATAAGTGAAGCTGAGTCAGATGTCAAAGGTTAGTCTCAAGTGGAGGACTTTTGCCTTCCTCTCTCCTCCCTATTTCATGTACTTTAAAATGTTGTCTGTGAGATGCAGGGAAAAGGCCAAATTGGATATAGGTCCTTTAACATATTAAGCCCTGTGGTTAACACTCATCACTACATCAGTGTCATCATTTTTGACTCATTTTCAACTTGTAGAGTTGAAAGAATGGTGAATTTTTTTTTCTGTCTCCTCTCTTATTTCACCTTATTGTTATACCATTAATAGAAGTATTGATTCCTCCTGAGAGGAGGAGACTTCACTTGTTATAAGGTGTGCAGGCACACAGAGGAACACTGACACATTGAAGCTCCTGTAGGAAAGTGGTGAAGACGCTGGAGTGCCATGAGGAATGATTGTTGGAATCAGGGAAGGTTAACCTAAGGAGGATGTTGATGGGGGATTATGAGAATTGTACTTTAGAGAAATTAATTTTATTCTTTCTGGTATCAATGCAAACATTTGTTGAGGATTTCTTACATGACCTTTCCATCTCACATAGTTCATAATGCCAAGTGAGGAGTGAATACTGAACACAGAGTGTTTGAGAGGTTTAGTAACTTGGTCAAGTTGTACATATAGTGAAAGGTGTGGCTAATATTGGAACGCAAATATTATTATATTTCCAATATAATAATAGATTCTCCCAAAATATGGAAGTAAAAAGGTTCTCTCAATTTTCATCCTTCCAAGGTGACAAAAGCTCCCAGCACTTGGCGCAGGAAGATGCTAATGATACTGCAATAATAAGCCTCTGCCTGCTGAGATGGTCAAAGGAAAAGTCATTTCTCTTGGGGGAATCTCTCCTCCCATGTTCTCACTAGGATGAAGCCTCCTATGTTGTGGCAACTAAGAACCATCTGGATAAACCAATAATCACTGTATTTTCTAGCATAAGGGAGGTGATGCTTCAAGTTTCCGTGAAGAAAACCTCATCTACAGCACCTTGGACCTCTTCCTTGCTGGAACAGAGACAACTTCAACCAGCCTGCGCTGGGGGCTGCTCTACATGGCCCTTAACCCCGAAATCCAAGGTGAGCTCATTAGTGGATGGGCTGGGCCAGGCCAGTATGCTTCCATAAATTAGTTCATCAGTGTCTCAATATTCCTAAAGGGAATGTTGGTTCACCCTCACTAATAAGAGGAACCTGAGGCTCCCACAGCTTTAGGAACTTGCAGCAGGAATGTTGTTTAGCAAGAGTTTTCCACCTAATTTGTCTCAGAGCAGGGCCCACTTCCCACTTTCATACCTCCCTGAGAAGCTAGTCTGGAGAGCCTAAGATAGCCATTTTGATGCTGGTTATTTCATTCCTTAACTTAACCAGGCTCAAGGAGAGTTATGGAAAAACAGAATAATAGAACCACCTCTGCTTTTTTCAGAAAAAGTCCAAGCTGAGATTGACAGGGTGCTTGGCCAATCACAACAGCCAAGCACGGCCGCTCGAGAGTCCATGCCCTACACCAACGCTGTCATCCATGAGGTGCTGCGAATGGGGAACATTATCCCTCTGAACGTGCCCCGGGAGGTGGCAGTGGACACCACCCTGGCTGGATACCACCTGCCCAAGGTAGTTAGAGGCTCACACCAATAACCTTAGATCTCCAAGCTCATATTTGTAAATGATGGAAATCTCAATGGCAAATGCGATGTGTTTTCTTGTCTTAGGGAAACACTTAATTGGACAGGGAGATATATTACCACTGATGTAATTCTAGATATTTTTCTTTACATGGGGTCTTTAGAATATTAGTTCAAATAAATGTTAATAGTTGTTCTAGAGGAGAAGGGGGATTCCTACGTCAAACATGTTCAGACAAAGCCTGGCTTTTCTCTGCTATGAGATTTCTCATTCTTTTTACTGCCTGACGTGCATTGTTAATTCTTGTGGGGAAACAGCAGGCAGCAATTCTCAGTCAGACTTTGCCATGAGGTCCTTTTCTTTGCCATGGGAGAGCTTTTCACAGGATAGGGACCTGCCAGACTTATTTTGGAAAATTCTGTTTCAAAATCCTGGGGGTTTAGAATGTTGAAATATGAGAGACAGTTGAGACCTCCTGGGCCAACATCACATTAAACTGGTGTTTCTAACATAATATCCCCACAGGTATCGCTTCCAGCCTTGACTTACAGTCCCTTGATGGGCCTGCCTCACAAGGGGATCGATCCAAGCCTGTGCACATTGAATCTCACAGGAGTGAAAGAACCAATGGTTTTTAAGCAGTGATCATGTACTATGGACTATATAGGTTCTTTCAACTTAGTCAGTCCTCAGAATAATTCTACCTTTTTTTTTTTTTTTTTTTTACAAATTTATAATGAAGGTTCAGAGCTGACTGATCTCACATAAAATCTCTGGTGTACAAAGTGACAAGAGTGGGGTTAAAGAAATAGATGTGTTCTGGGCCCCAGGCTCATCTTTTTTGTGCTATACCATGTTTTCTCCACAGGACTTGCTTTACTTTAAAAGAAGCTCCTTAAATTGTTCTCAGTAGGACCCTGTTAAGTTCCCTGTCCTCACAAAGGCAGTTCTGCGCTCTGCCAATCACTCTTAAGATCTCAGCAATCAGCTCTCCTGTCCCTACTAGTGCCTTCTCTGCACACTGCACATTCACAGTTTTGCTTTCTCGACACCTTAGTCCATTTCCATGGATCCATTTCAGTTTGTCTGAGTCCCTCTTTGTGTGTCGAACCTGGTGTTGATTTCAAGATAAAACCAGAAGAGCCTATGCTTTGGGCTCGCCTTGGTCATGGTCCCTGCAGCCCTTGGAGAAGCAGCTATTCCTGCAGTGATTTCATTTACTATTTTCTTGTTGATTGACCATCTTATGGATGAATTCTGAGGTCTAGATGATATTACAGGTGATCTTCACATATTCACAGCAATTCACTTAGCTCCAGAGAACCATCCTAGCTCAAGAGATTGGTTTTGTAAGATTTTTTTAAGTACTGTTCTGCAAGACCCTTACCCACTGGGTGGGCAACTTGCAAACTGGAAAACAATTATACTATAGAAGTTCTGCCACAGGAGCAAAAGTCCTGAGCCCCAAGGCAATCTTCCCAGCCTGAGGGTCTGGCATCAGGAGGAGGAGCCCCCAAGAATCTGGCTTTGAATGTCAGCAGCCTTTTATTGCAGGAATTCCACTGGACTAAAGGAAGCATCAACTCCACTCTTGGGTCATGTGCATACTGAGACCCATGGAAAAATAGCAGTGACCTCATAAGAGTCTGGACCAGACCTACCTACTAATATTGGAAGGTCTCCTGCAGAGGCAGGGGGCAGCTGGGGCTCACGGCAGGGACAAAGACCCTGGCACTGGCAGCTCTAGTGAGTAGTCACTGGCATGAAGATGCCCAGAGGCCACCATGCAAAAAGGTATGGGAAGCAGTGGTATGATTGAGAAACTGAAAAAGGCTTGATATAGTGGGAGTGCAGGCAGAAGGACCATGACTCAGACAGAGGGCTGGTGATAGGTCCTTAATCTGAGTGATGAGAACTATTTGGAGGGTTTTTTATCAAGTTCCAGGAGTGTTGGGTGGCTAGGAGGGACATAACTAAATCATCTCAAGAGCTAACTCTGCTTTCCGTGTGTGAAGCACTTTGAAGGGGGAAGAGGATATAGAGTTATAGTTAGGCCTACTGTAGGAGTGTGGACAACCAAGGTAGTATCTTGGACCAGACAGTGGGGGGAAATAACATGGAGGTGATAGAATCAAGAGGAATTTCAAGGAAAATTGACCAGGCTGGAAAAGGATGGAATGAAGGCAGAATGAAGTAAAGGTGGGGGGCCATTAAGGAGAACTCTTGGGTTTCTTGCTGCAAGCCGGAAAGAATAGTGGTTCTTTCCACTAGGTGACCTGATTGTATTATTAAACCTTCTCTGGAATGTGTGAGATAATGGAGGGAAGAGAATGGGAGAAACAGATGAATGAGACATTTTTCATGTTGGGGAGGCTGCCGTATTTACCACTTCACTGAGCAACGGGGTTGATTTTGGTCCAGAACTGCCTACGCACTGTCACATTATTCTCTCATTAATGCACACATCTTCCCATTCTGCACTAAGAGTAGTCACATTTTGCTGATAAAATTCCCAGCAGACAATTCCAGTCCATCATTGTAAGCTGTCCCATGGCAAAGAGCAGGGTCCTAGGGGTTGAGCTCAGCAGGTACAGGGTTGGGGAGGCCGAAGAAGTTCGATCAGCCTTGATGTGGGAGCCTGGGGGACTGCTGCCCCTTGGCACACATCTGCTGTGTGTGTCATGTCTTGCATGAGCCTCCTGCTTTCTCCAGGGAACCGTGGTTGTGACCAATCTGACTGCACTGCACAGGGACCCTGCAGAATGGGCCACCCCTGACACCTTCAATCCAGAGCATTTCTTGGAAAATGGACAGTTTAAGAAAAGGGAATCCTTTCTGCCTTTTTCAATAGGTGAGTATCTGGAAATAGGAGTGTGGGAACCCAGAGTCCCTCTCTCAGCCCTTCTTCTGATGCTCTCTCAGCCCTACTCTTCCTATGATGCTTTGCTTTAGTTGGCATGTCTCTAGATAGCCCTGCCTAGCATGACTCACTCTTGCTGTGGGTGCATTGCAGGTTTCCCTGGGCTGAGCATCACCAGGATTCACTCTCTTATATCCTAAGCCCTGGCTTGACTCTGATGGAGATTTCAGCTTTAAATTGTTTGGTCCCTAGGAACTTTGGGGAGAGGAACTTAGCCTCTGCCTGGTACCCACAAAAGAAGGTTGGGCACTTGCCATCTTTATAGAACTTAAAGTATTCCGAGATCTTTTTAGTGCTTCCCATTCACAAAAACATAAAGCTAATTGCTAAGAAGGGGTAGGAGAGGTTCCAGTAAAGGGACTGTTTTCTTATCATTATGGGCATTACAAATGACTCTAGGTGCCATGGGCTTAAGTAGATGAGATTCTATCTATAATATGTTCTTCCTGAAGAGGTCCTTTTACTTTTTTAAATGAGATGGTTTGATAGCATCAATGCTATGGACACGAGTTTGAGCAAACTCTGAGATGTGGTAAAGTACAGGGAAGTCTGTGTAGTGCGGTACATGGGGTCGCAAAGAGTCAGACACAACTTAGTGACTGAATAACAGCATCCTTTACACATCTAGTTAATACATTTACATGGTGTATAACTTGAAATATATGAAAGAGAATGCAGAGAAAACTCTTTCTCTCATGTTTCCCAGCCAGCCAGTTCCAAAGTGGTGTTTTACTCATAACTTTGTGAAATGAGGAAGGAAAAGTCTTTTATTTACCAGGTAATGAGTTAAGTATGTTACTGAGATCATTTTAAATAATTTCCCAAATCCTTAATTCTATAAATGTTTTCTAAGCACCTATTATGTGTCAATTATGCAGCCCTGAGAATATGACAATGATTAGGTAGGAAAAAAACCAGTGCAACTTTTAAGGACCATGTGTTCAACCTTAAAATTACAAGGTCCAAATTCTAGTCACCACACTGGAGATAAGGGAGGAAACTGCAGCTCAACAGGGTCAACTGTGGTATCTATAGTCATAAAGCTCACAGAGCAGAGACTGAACTCAGTGTTCACCAGGTTTATCAAATAAAGCCTATGCACTTCCTAGAAACGTCTCCCAAGAAAGTAACTAAATGCTACAGTGAGTGAATGCTCTGAATTTCGCAACAATTTTCTTATCATTAAGTTAAATTAAATAGACATTGACTTTCTGTGACAGTATAATCTTATTGATCATGCCACAAAGGCACAGAAAGGGAGGGACTGGAAATTGACCCCATGTAGGCATGATACAGAGCCCAGGCTTTTCTGCTATAGGACACTGTCCTGCATGTATCTGGACTGATTCCAATTAGATCTTCTTTCTTTCTCTGGTTCTCTGCCACCTTTGCTCACTTGTACAAGTCACTTTTTAATATGAAAGCAGACATGAGAATGTTGGAAAACCTTCCAGACTTCTTGTCTGCCTTGGTGCATGCTAAGTCGCTTCAGTCATGTCTGACTCTTTGCAACCTTATGGGCTATAGCCTGCCAGGCTCCTCTGTCCATGGGAATCTCCAGACAAGAATACTGGATGCATTGCCATGCCTTCCTCCAGGGAATCTTCCCAGCCCACGGTTTGAACCCATATCTTCTAAGTCTACTGCATTAGCAGGTGGATTCTTACCACTAGCACCACCTGGGAAGCGTAGACTTCTTGCCAACAAGAGCTTTATGTTTCTTATTATAGTGCAGAGTTTCAGCTGTTTTATCTTAAGTGTTATAATTTTTATTGCTTCACTGTATTTTTTGTTATTTAGAGTTGAAACACGTCCTTCCTACTACAGATTTCATTTGCAAGCAAATTATTTTATTTTATACTTACAGCAACCCAATTATTAACAGTTAGGAAAACGATTAGTATCTCCTTTCTCAGTGAAAGGAAATTAGGATTAAGAGAAAGTTATTTCTCATCCAAGGTCATGTGCCCAAGGAATTGGCATAAAAGGGCTGAAGACTCAAGTTTCTGGTTTCTTTTAAATTTTTGTTGAAGTATAGTTGATTTACAATATTGTATTAGTCTCAGGTGTACAGCAAAGTGATTTATCTATGTTCTTAGTTGCTCAATCATGTCCAACTCTTTGTGACCCCATGGACTACAGCCCACCAGGCTCCTCTGTCCATGGGGATTCTCCAGGCACGAATACGAGAGTGGATTGCCATGCTCTCCCTCTGCCAGGGGGTCTTCCCAAACCCACGGATCAAACCCAGGTCTCCAACTTTGCAGGCAGATTCTCTACCGACTGAACCACCAGGGAAGCCCAAGAATACTGGAGTGGGTAGCCTATCCCTTCTCCAGGGGATCTTTGTGATCCAAGGATCAAACTAGGGTCTCCTGCATTGCAGACGGATTCTTTACCAGCTGAGCTACTGGCTCACATGGTAAAGATTTAGTTATAGATACATATATATCTTTTTCTTTCTAGGTTTCCACCTTACTGGTTATTACAAAATATTGCGTATAGTTCCCTATGCTATACAGTAGGTCCTTGTTGGTTATATACATAGTTCTAATCTAGTGTTCTCCCTAACACACTTAGAATTTTCCTACTTAAAGGCCCTTCCATTTTAAGATTCACTAAATTCATATCATATGTATCAATTGTTACATTGCTGCATCACAAAGGTGGCAAACTCAGTGACTTAGAACAATAAGTGTATGTTATTGCTCACAAGGCTACAGTTGAACTGAGAGCTCCACTGTTCTTAGCTGGCCTCTCTTGCCCATTAGGGAGGTCAGCTGGCTGAAGGCTGATCTAGGATGACATAAGCTGGGACAATAGGGCTCTTTTCCAAGTTTCCTCCTCCAGCAAGCTAGCCCATCTAGCTTGTGTGCATGTAGAAGACAAGACCCCAGAAGGGAAGAAAGCACACAGTGCCTCTCAAAGGCCAGGCTGGGAACTGGCGACCATCACTCCCACTGCATTCTGGTGCCCAAGCAGGCCATACTGTGAGCCCCAGTTCAAGGGAAAGGGCAAATAGCACGATTTTTATGGGAAGGGCTATGGAATCACACTGCAAATGATGGGGGTTTGGGGAGAGGGGGGAAATTGGAGCCAGTATTGCAGTCAGGTGATCTCACTATCTTTCTTTCTGCCCAAGAAGAGTGATTCAGACCAAACTAGCAATTTGGGGATCCCCTCAGCTGTGACTAAATGAGGACTAGCGAAGCAGAAACGGAAATAGAAACCAGAAAATCCACTGACTTAAAGTGTCAGCACTGCCATCAGGTTTATTCCCACCAGACTCCCGTTTTTAGGGCTCAGTTGCTTTGCCTCATACCTGATCCAGCACTTTATAAAGAAAGTTTCCCTGAAGGAACAGGGTGTGAAAAAGCACCCTCCCTTCTCTTGGAAAGAAGGTCAGGTGTGGAATTAGGAGACATGCACAGCTGGGGAGATTACAAAGGTGTTATGCAAACATATATTTTCTTTTCTTCATTTAAGTTTTCCCTTTCGATCCAACAAAGCAGCAGATATCTTCATGAAAGGCAAGAGTCTGAGTCCTCAATTTCCAGAAATATCACTGAATCATGGAGATAAGATTAGGAAGATCTTCTCTCAAAAACCCTAGGTCAATGCTCTCACTTCTAGTGACTGATCTGGTTAGTCAGTGATGGTGAGTTAGTACATGCACCAAGAAGAAAGTCTGTGTTTCCCATAATGCAGGATGAAGCCTTGAAATAAGGTAGCACTCCTTTTCATGACTTATAAATCACACTCAAATCTCCTTTTTACTGGTATCCTTGATCAGCCATATATAGTACTTAGGAGAGCAATTACTTCACAGGTTTGACAAGTGAAAATTGTATATGGTGATGAAAAAAAGCAATTTACTCAGAGCCCAGAGCTGGTTACTGATGGAACCAGTAATGTAATCCTGGATCCTGACTCTAAGGGTGCAGTTTTATCCCAAAATATGGATTTTTCTAGGAGAATTTTGGGTATTTATAATATGGCTGATCTGGTGCCATCTAAAACAAATTTTTCATTTCCTGCAATTTAAGCCAATTTCTTTTTTTTTTTCAATTCAGTTCAGTTCAGTTCAGTCCCTCAGTTATGTCTGAAATTTGTGACCCCATGGACTGCAGCACAGCAGGCCCCCCTGTCCATCACCAACTCCGGGAGTTTACTCAAACTCATGTCCCTTAAGTCAGTGATGCCATCCAACCATCTCATCTTCTGTTGTCCCCTCTCCTCCCACCTTCAAACTTTCCCAGCATCAGGGTCTTTTCAAATGAGTCAGTTCTTTGCATCAGGTGGCCAAAGTATTAGAGTTCCAGCTTCATCATCAGTCCTTCCAATGAATATTCAGGACTGATTTCCTTTAGGATGGACTGGTTGGATCTCCTTGCAGTCCAAGGGACTCTCAAGTTCAAAAGCATCAATACTTCAGTGCTCAGCTTTCTTTATAGTCCAAGTCTCACATCCATACATGACTATTGGAAAAACCATAGCTTTGACTAGATAGACCTTTGTTGGCAAAGTAATGCTTCTGCTTTTTAATATGCTGTCTAGGTTGGTCATAACTTTTCTTCCAAGGAGCAAGCATCTTTTAATTTCATGGCTACAGTCACCATCTGCAGTGATTTTGGAGCCCCCCAAAATAAAGTCTGTCACTGTTTCCACTGTTTACGCATCTATTTGCCATTAAGTAATGGGACTGGATGTCATGATCTTAGTTTTCTGAATGTTGAGTTTTAACCCAACTTTTTCATTCTCCTCTTTCACTTTCATCAAGAGGCTCTTTATTTCTTCTTCACTTTCTGCCAGAAGGGTGGTGTCATCTGCATATCTGAGGTTATTGATATTTCTCCCAGCAATCTTGATTCCAGCTTGTGCTTCATCCAGCCCAGCGTTTCTCATGATGTACTCTGCATATAAATTAAATAAGCAGGGTGACAATATACAGCCTTGATGTACTCCTTTCCCTATGTGGAACCAGTCTGTTGTTCCATGTCTAGCTGCATGTCCAGATCATGTCTGTTTCTTCTTGATCTGCATACAAATTTCTCAGGAGGCAGGTCAGGTGGTCTGGAATTCCCATCTCTTGAAGAACTTTCCAGTTTGTTGTGATCCACACAGCCGAAGGCTTTGGCATAGTCAATAAAGCAAAAGTAGATGTTTTTCTGGAACTCTTGCTTTTTTGATGATCCAGTAGATGTTGGGAATTTGATCTCTGGTTCCTCAGCCTTTTCTAAAACCAGCTTGAATATCTGGAAGTTCACAGTTCACGTACTGTTGAAGCTGGGCTTGGACAATTTTGAGCACTACTTTACTAGCGTGTGAGATGAGTGCAATTGTGCAGTAGCTTGAGCATTCTTTGGCATTGCCTTTCTATGGGATTGGAATGAAAACTGACCTTTTCCAGTCCTATGGCCACTGCTGAGTTTTCCAAATTTGCTGACATATTGAGTGCAGAACTTTCACAGCATCATCTTTTAGGATTTGAAAGAGCTCAACAGGAATTCCATCACCTCCACTAGCTTTGTTCATAGTGATGCTTCCTAAGGCATACTTGACTTTGCATTGCAGGATGTCTGGCTCTAGGTGTGTGATCATACCATCGCAGTTATCTGGGTTGTGAAGATCTTTTTTGTACAGTTCTTCTGTGTATTCTTGCCACCTCTTCTTAATATCTTCTGCTTCTGTTAGGTCCATATCATTTCTGTCCTTTATTGTGCCCATCTTTGCATGAAAAGTTCCTGTGGTATCTCTAATTTTCTTGAAGAGACCTCTAGTCTTTCCCATTCTATTGTTTTCCTCTATTTCTTTGTATTGATCACTGAGGATGGCTTTCTTATCTTTCCTTGCTACTCTTTGGAACTCTGCATTCAAATGGGTATATCTTTCCTTTTCTCCTTTGCCTTTTGCTTCCCCTCTTTTCACAGCTATTTGTAAGGCCTCCTCAGACAACCATTTTGTCTTTTTGCATTTCTTTTTCTTGAGGATGGTCTTGATCCCTGCCTTCTGTATAATGTCATAAACCTCCATCTATAGTTCTTCAGGCACTCTATCAGATATAATACCTTAAATCTATTTGTCACTTGCACTGTATAATCTTAAGGGATTTGATTTAGGTCATACCTGAATGGTCAAGTGGTTTTCCCTACTTTCTTCAAGTTCAGTCTGAGTTTGGCAATAAGGAGCTCATGATCTGAGCCACAGTCAGCTCCTGTTCTTGTTTTTGCTGACTGTATAGAGCTTCTCTATCTTTAGCTGCAAAGAATATAATCAATATGATTCTGGTGTTGACCATCTGGTGATGTCCATGTATAGAGTCTTCTCTTGTGTTGTTGGAAGAGGGTGTTTGCTATGACCAGTGCGGTCTCTTGGTAAAACTCTATTAACCTTTGCCCTGCTTCATTCGGTACTCCAAGGCCAAATTTGCCTGTTACTCCAGGTATTTCTTGACTTCCTACTTTTGCATTCCAGTCCCCTATAATGAAAACGACATCTTTTTTGGGTGTTAGTTCTAGAAGTTCCTGTAGGCCTTCATAAAACCGTTCAACTTCACCTTCTTCAGCATTACTGGTTGGGGCATAGTCTTGGATTACTGTGATATTGAGTGGTTTGCCTTGGAAATGAACAGAGATCATTCTGTCATTTTTAAGATTGCATCCAAGTAGTATATTTAGGACTCTTGTTGACTATGATGGCTACTCCACTTCTTCTAAGGGATTCCTGCCCACAGTAGTAGATGTAATGTTTGTCTGAGTTAAATTCACCCATTTCAGTCCATTTTAGTTTGCTGATTCCTAAAATGTTTACATTCACTCTTGCCATCTCCTGTTTGACAACTTCCAATTTGCCTTGATTCATGGACATAACAGTCCAGGTTCCTATGCAGTATTGCTCTTTACAGCATCAGACTTTACTTCTATCACCAGCCATATCCACAAATGGGTGTTGTTTTTGCTTTGACTCCATCTCTTCATTCTTTCTGGAGTTATTTCTCTACTTTTCTCCAGAAGCATATTGGGCACATACTTACCTGGGGAGTTCATCTTTCGCTGTCCTATCTTTTTGCCTCTTCATAGTGTTTATAGGGTTCTCAAGGCAAGGATACTGAAGTGGTTTGCTATTCTCTTCTCCAGTGGACCACGGTTTGTCAGAACTCTCCACCATGACCTGTCTGTCTTGGGTGGCCCTACACAGCATGGCTCGTAGTTTCATTGAGTTAGCAAGGCTGTGTTCCATGCGATCAGATTGGTTAGTTTTCTCATTGTGGTTTTCAGTCTATCTGAAACTCTGAATTTCTCAACAACTGGTTACAGGCAGAGTACAAAATAGAGGCATCCTGCATTAACCATTTTCCAAGAATATTTCATTACATGGGAAAGCAAAAAGTAGCAAAAGTCATGCTCACAATTAACTTCAGAGGGTAATCCCACTGATGATATCCAGGAGAATCTTTACTGAGATAGTGAGGAACTATGTAAGATGTTAACGAGGGTTTTTCTGGATTTGGGGATTAAAATATGTTTTAATATTTTTATACTTTTCACACTTTTTTCATTTTTGCCATGAACATATATTAATTAGGGAGAAAGTGAGCTATTAAAACACTCACAAGAGAGATGATGATAGAGTCTTTTGTGGGGTGTTGTTGCCCAAGTTGGGCAAGAAGGCATCGTGAAGAGGAGGGGCTGGGGGAAGCCTAGAGCAGGCAAACACAGGTGGGATGAGATGAGGTTGGCCCTGCATGGGGAACCCTGGCAGGAAGATTCCCGGTCATGATGGGGGAATACTTGACATAGGGAAAAGATGCCTCATACTTGAAAAACCTTGCTTTGACATTTACTTTCTTTTAACTTTCAACATTTTTTTTTGAAAATTGAGAGAGGTAAACACAGAGTTTTGCTTTTGTCCTTACCGTTTGCTAATGGATTTTTGTAAGACTTTTGGCTAGACCACATTTATAGGTCAACCTTGGCTGCTCACTTGCTTCATCCACAGCCTGCCTCTTCACCGTTGCTCCACTGTCTGAGTCCTGAAGGCACTGGAGTGTGTGATTGTGGAATGACCTCACTGGGCTTAGGTTACCCCAGGTGGTCGTGATTAAATAAGCTGAGTGCGTAAAGGCTCAGGGCCAAGCAGGCCTGCGATTTGCTCAGGTTTTGCAAGATGTGGTGGAAGATTTCAGTCCTTGCTGGCACAAACCAAATGAGGTACTCATATTTTTGTCTTTTAGGAAAACGGATGTGCCTTGGAGAACAGTTGGCCAGAGCTGAGTTGTTTATTTTCTTTACTTCACTTCTGCAAAAATTTACCTTCAGGCCTCCAGAGAATGAGAAGTTGAGCCTGAAGTTCAGAGTTAGCTTGACCCTTGCCCCAGTCAGCCACCGGCTCTGTGCTGTTCCTCGGGGCTGAAGTTGCTGGGGTCGGGGGAGTGAAGAAAAGCAGGAAGAATGAGCTTTCTCACACACCCCAAGGCAGGGCATCTGCTCAGAAGTGAGGGAACAGCATCCAGTGCCTCTAGGATATGTCACAGGAACTGGACTCAGAGGAAACTGGAACCAAACCCCAGCTTTGCCATCTCCAGTGGGGCCCTGAGCAAATGAGTTATGTTGTGAGTGATTTCGTTTTCATCCAGAAGATTTAAAGTGGACAATGATTCCATCTCTAAAGGAAAATCTACTATATAGATCAGAGGAAATAATGGACTTTAAATGGCTTGGAAACCATAAAGCACATCATAAAAGTCATAGCTGTGATCTGCCTCCTCCCTACTTCCTTCCTTAGCTTGGTTTTGCTTCTGGTCTGTTGAAATGGCCTGGGTCAAAGAGGTGCCAAATAGTGGATAAGAGTTAGAAGTTGGGTCTGGGACAGCTATGGAGGTCAGCCAGAAAGGCACTTATACTTGGTATCCCTGGGCAAGCTTATCCTGCTTCTCCCTCAGACTGACCCCTGGGAAATAGCAGGGCAGGTGGATTCCTGATTTATAGACAGGTTCTTATGGAGAAGGAGTTCCTCTGATTTATCTAAGGAAACACTACCTTAGCCTTGGACACCAGAGCCAATAAGAATGTCACCACAATAACCAAGTATGGAACTCAGGTTCAGTTTAGTTCAGTTCAGTCGTTCAGTCGTGTCCAGCTCTTTGTGACCCCATGAATCGCAGCACGCCAGGCCTCCCTGTCCATCACCAGCTCCCAGAGTTTACCCAAACTCATGTCCATCGAGTTGGTGATGCCATCCAGCCATCTCATCCTCTGTCGTCCCCTTCTCCTCCTGCCCCCAATCTCTCCCAGCATCAGAGTCTTTTCCAAGGAGTCAACTCTTCGCATGAGGTGGCCAAAGTACTGGAGTTTCAGCTTCAGCATCATTCCTTCCAAAGAAATCCAGGACTGATCTCCTTTAGAATGGACTGGTTGGATCTCCCTGCAGTCCAAGGGACTCTCATGAGTCTTCTCCAACACCACAGTTCAAAAGCATCAATTCTTCGGTGCTCAGCTTTCTTCACAGGTTAGGAGGGAACAAATGTGGAAATAGTTTCTGTCATTACTGTGCCTCCTTACCTTAAATCCTCTCATGCATTTACTCCCAGCCCCATGATTGGTGTTAACAACTTGATGGTTGTGATCTTTTAGTATATATTGCTTGTCAGCTTTTGATTGACAAGTATTCCCAGGCTAAACACAACTGATAAGCTCTGGTAAAGTATAGTATAGAAGGAAACAGAAATGCCAGAATCCTGTTAGCCTTCCTGTGTGTGGTCACTGAGGGGCAAAAATGGTATCAATGGAAAGGCCAGGTGCCACTGAGAGTCCCTGGAATTTGGATGCCAACCCCATGCAGACAAATATCAACACACCTATAAAATGGACTTATCCATAAAGAAAAGTTATTTTTCTCAAGTGTTAGAATTTAAGAAATTTAAATATCTCAGAACAAAAAGGCACTTGAGGACATGGGCCTTTTCATCCCTGTTGCTTGGGATTTAGAGAAAAGCTAAATCATGGCACCATTAGAAAGGGAATCAGAAGTAGGAAGAGGAGGCAAGAGAGAAGGAGTGAGAGTGTCTGGCTGGAGCTAGCCTGAGCCTGTCAGAGTCAAGAGTAAGTCTGGGAGAAATAGTTGTGTGTCCTGAAGGGCAGGGAGATGGTATGTACTAGAGTAAAAAGTTAGAACCCCAGCTGCCCACCAGAGTGCACTTTCTTTGTAACCTCTTGAAAAGTTGCATCTCTAGAAAACACCCTAAATGATATTTCTGAAATGAAACCAATCAAACCAGACCTTGAACTTCCCGAGCATCTGAGACCTTGTCATCCGCTCTGGGTTTCTGCAGTCAGATCATTGTCATAGGAGACTGCAAACTGGCCAAAATACTTTCCCTTATCTACTCAGTCTCCTCAACTGTTAAATGAACTCTACTGAATCATCTCCAAGGTCCATTCATGCTCTGCTGTGCATTTTCCATGATTTACTAGAATCATGTTTACTAGAGTCGGTAGGGCAGGCATTTACCTACTCCCTGTGGAATCAATGGAAAACTCTTGGACAGTCATCCTGCCCTAATAGATGCAGTGGGACCCAGACCCAAGTAGCATGTGATCACAATTAACCAGAAAGCTACAGGACACAGGGCTGGGAGTAGCTGAATTTCTGAACTTGCAAAATGTCTCCTTTTTTCCTCAAAGCTCATATTTCAGAGACCCTTAAGTATGAATTCTCTACTGTAAAAGCATTAACAAGGATTTTGTTTTCTGTCCTTTTGTAACTCTCTTATTCCTCATCTATTTTGGAAGCTCCATGTCATCTTTCCCTCTTCCTTTGTGTCTGTATCTGACACATAGCATGCCAGCATATGACGTGTTCTGTGACATTGTGGATGAGATGCAGATTTTACTGGGAAGCACCCAGGCTGTGAATATTCCCTTCACCCTCTTCCTCCCTTAGAGACACTGACATGCACAGGCTGCAGTGTTATATAAAGTTAGGTTGGAGGCTGGCCCTTTACAAGTAGATGAGGAGCAGGGCACTCAGGATACCCTGAGTTGTATAGAAACATATTCAGGTCAGGCATGACTGCAGGACATGCACCAAGCAGGGGCTCTAGCAGAGGAGCCACTTCCCACTCCCCTGTGTGTTTACAGACAGGAGGCAGGAGCTGGCAGATGCCTAAGAAACAAGGACAGTGTCCTAGGTGAGTTTCTATGTGTGACCTGAGAACCCCAGAGCCTACCTCCATGTCAAGCTCTTCTCCCTGTGATCTAACTCAAACTTGCTTATTGCTAAGCTACCAAGAAGGAAGGAGGTGGGCACTGAGGATGAGTGCCCAGGGACATTGGTCCATGTCATTCATCCCAAATTCCAATGTATTTTCTCTTCTTAGCAAGATGACACTACTATGTTGCAAATTCCCACCCCCTCCTTCTTGTAAGGGATTCAAGTCAATGCCTCCAGGAAGCCACCTATTGTTCATATTTAACATATTTTGTTTAATATATTAAATATTCATATATAATCAATTAGATTTCAATTATATAGTATATAACATTTTATTGTGAATAAATATAAATGTAATATATATATTAAATCAAGTAACAG
Source organism: Bos grunniens (assembly GCF_055505025.1). Taxonomy (NCBI): domain Eukaryota; kingdom Metazoa; phylum Chordata; class Mammalia; order Artiodactyla; family Bovidae; genus Bos; species Bos grunniens. The sequence goes on along the minus strand of NC_141167.1, from coordinate 35,366,300 downwards.
TTTACTTTGCATATAATACCTTAAAGTACAGCTGTAGCCTTAAAAAAGTACAGCTTGCCAATAATGAACTAGGAAGAAATAGAAATTATGAACATGCCAGTCACAAGCACTAAAATTGAAACTGTGATCTAATAACAAACAAAAACCCAGGGCCGGATGGCTTCACAGGCAAATTCTATCAAACGTTTAGAAAAGAGCTGACATATATCCTCCTCAAATTCTTCCAAAAACATTGCAGAGGGAGAAACACTCCCAAACTCATTCTATTAATATGAGGCCACCATCACCCTGATACCAAAACAAGACAAGGATACCACCAAAAAAGAAAATTACAGGTCAATATCACTGATAAACATAGTTGTAAAATATCCTCAATAAAATACTAGTGAACAGAATCCAACAGCACATTAAAAGGATCATATACCATAATCAAGAGGGGTTTATCCCAGAGATGCAAGGATTCTTCAATCAATGTGATACACCATATTAAAAATCTGAAACATAAAAACCATATAATTTCAACAGATGCAGAAAAAACTTTTGACAAAATTCAACATCCATTTATGATAAAAACTCTCCAGATAGAAACTCTCCAGGGCCTAGAAGCAACCTTCCTCAACATAATAAAGGCCGTATATGACAAACAAACCCACAGCAAACATTATTCTCAGAAAAAAAAAAAAAAAAAACTGAAAGCATTTCCTGTTAGATCAGAAATAAGACAATGGTGCCCACTCTCGTCACTATTATTTAATATAGTTTTGGAAGTCCTAGCAATGGGAAGCAGGGGGGAAAAAGATATAAAAGGAATCCAGATAGAAAAAGAAGTAAAACTCTAACTGGTGGCAGGTGACATGACACTATACACAGAAAATCCTAAATATACCATCAAAAAATTACTAGAATTAATCAATAAATTTAGTAACATGACAGTATATAAAATTAAACACAGAAATCCCTTGCAAACCTATAGACCAACAATGAAAACGCAGAATGAAATTGAGGAAACAATCCCAATCACCACTGCAACAAAAAGAATAAAATACCTAAAGGAGACAAAAGACATGTTTGCAGAAAATTATAAGACACTGATGAAAGAAAGAAACGATGACATAAACAGATGGAGATATATATATAGCATCTTCTTGAATCTGAAGAATCAATATTATGAAAACGACTATACTACCCAAAGTGGTCTACAGATTCAATGCAATCATTTTTCACAAAACTAGAATAAAATTTTACCATTTGTGTAGAAACACAAAAGACTAGAAATACCCAAAGCAATCTTAAGAAAGAAAAATTGAGCTGGAGGAATCAGGCTCCCTGACTTCAGATTATACTACAAAGCTCAGTCAGCATGATAGAATGGCACAAAAGCAGAAATATAGATCAATGAAACAAGATAGAAAGCTCCAAGATAAACCCACTATGGGCACCTTAACTTTGACAAAGGAGGCAAGAATACACAATGGAGAAAAGACAGACTTTTCACTAAGCGGTGCTGGGAAGACTGGACAGCTACATATAAAAGAATGAAACTAGGACATTTCCTAACACCATACACAAAAATAAACTCAAACTGAATTAAAGACCTAAATGGAAGGCCAGAAACTATAAATTTTTTAGAGGAAAAGCTAGATAGAACACTCTTTGACATAAAGAGCAGCAAGATCCTTTTTGACCCATCTCATAGACTGATGAAAATAGAAATGGAATCTAATTGTACTTAAAAGCTTTTGCACAACAAATGAAATTGTAAGCAAGATGAAAAGACAACCCTCAGACTGGGAGAAAATAATTGTAAATGAAGCAAGTGACAAAGGATTAATCTCCAAAATATACAATCAACTCATGCAACACAATGTCAGAAAAACAAGCAACCCAATTTTTAAAAAATGGGCAAAATACTTAAACAGACATTTATCCAAAGAAGACACACAGATGGCAAATTAACACATGAAATAAATGCTCAACATTGCTCATTATTAGAAAAACACAAATAAAAAGTAAAATGAGGTGTCACCTAACACTGGTCAGAAAGGCCATCATCAAAAAATCTACAAAAAATAAATGCTGGACAGGACGTGGACAAAAGTGAACCCTCTTGCACTGTTGGTAGGAATGTAAATTAATGCAACCACTAGGAGAACAATATGGACATTTCTTACAAAACTAGGAATAAAATTACCATATGACTTAAAACTCAACATCAAAAAACTAAGATCATGGCATCTGGTCCCATCACATCATGACAAAAAGATGGGGAGAAATGGAAAGAGTGACATTTATTTTCTTAGGCTCAAAAATCACTGTGGACATTGACTATAGCCATGAAATTAAAGATGCTTGCTCTTCAAAAGAAAAACTATGACAAACCCTGACAGCATATTAAAAAGCAGAGACCATATTTTACCAACAAAGTCCATATATTCAAAGCTATCAAAGCTATGGTTTTTCCAGTAGTCATGTATGGATGTGAGATTTGCACCATAATAATGCTGAATACTGAAGAATTGATGCTTTTGAACTATGGTGTTGCAGACTGTCGAGAGTCCCTTGGACTGCAAAGAGATCAAATAAGTCAATCCTAAAGGAAATCAACCCAGAATATTCACTGGAAGGACTGATGCTGAAGCAGAAGATCCAATACTTCGGCCAACAGAAGTGAAGAGTTGACTCTATGGAAAAGACCCTGATGCTGGGAAAGATTGAGGATGGGAGGAGAAGAGGAGAACAGAAGATGAGAAGTTTGGATGGCATCACTGACTCTATGAACATGAGTTTGAGCAAACTCTGGGTGATAGTGAAGGACAATGAAGTATGGTGTGCTGCAGTCCATGGAGTCAGAAAGAGTCAGACATGATTTAGTGACTGAACAGAAACAATGACCCATCAATCGCACTCGGAGGCATATATCCTGAAAAAACATAATTCAAAAACACATATGTATCCTAGTGTTCACTGAAGCACTACTTACAATAGCCAGGATGAGGAAACGATCTAGATGTTCATCAACAAATGAATGGTAAAGAAGTTGGGGTACATATATACAATGGAATATTACTCAGCCATAAAAAGTAATAAATTTGATTCAGCTGAAATGAGGTGGATGAACCTAAAGCCTGCCATACAGACTGCAGTAAGTCAGAGAAAAACAAATATCCTATATTCATGCATATATATGGAATCTATAAAAGCAACACTGATAAACCTATTTGCAGAGCACAGATAAACATGCAGATGTAGAGAATGGACCTGTGGACACAGCTGAGGAAGGGAAGCATGGGACAAATTGAGAGAGTGGTATTGAAATGAATACCCTACCATGTATAAAATAAATAGCTAGTGGGAAGCTGCTGTATAACACCGGGAGCACAGCCAGGGTTCTGTGACAACCCAGAAGGGGAGGCAGGGAACTCAAAAGGGAAGTGATATGTGATTCATCAAAAAAGCAAGAGAGTTCCAGAAAAACATATACTTCTGCTTTTTTGACTATGTCAAAGCCCCGTTGTGTGAATCACAACAATCTGTGAAAAATTCTTCGAGAGATGGGACTACCAGACCACCTCACCTGCCTCCTAAGAAATCTGTATGCAGGTCAAGAAGCAAAAGTTAGAACTGGACATGGAACAATGAACTGTTTCCAAATTGGGAAAGGAGTATGTCAAGACTATATATGTTCACCCTGCTTATTTAACTTATATGCAGAGTACATCATGTGAAATGCCAGGTTAGATGAAGCACAAGCTAGAATCAAGATTGCCAGGAGAAATATCAATAACCTCAGATATGCAGATAACACCAGCCTTATGGCAGAAAGTGAAGAGGAACTGAGGAGCCTCTCAATGAAGGTGAAAGAGGAGAGTGAAAAAGTTGACTTAAAACTCAACTTTCAAAAAAATAAGATCATGGTATCCGGTTCCATTACTCCAAGGCAGATAGATGGGGAAACAATGGAAACAGCGAGAGACTTTATTTTCTTGGGATTCAAAATTACTGCAGATGGTGACTGCAGCCATGAAAGGAAAAGACATTTGCTCCCTCAAAGAAAATCTATGACCAACCTAGACAGCATATTAAAAAGCAGAGACATTACTTTATCAACAAAGGTCTGTCTAGTCAAAGCTATGGTTTTTCCAGTAGACCATGTATGGACATGTCTACTGTAGACATGTAGACATGTGAGAGCAGGACCATAAAGAAAGCTGAGTGCCAAAAAATTGATGCTTTTGAACTGTGGTGTTGGAGAAAACTCTTGAGAGTCCCTTGGACTGCAAGATCAAGCCAGTCAATCCTAAAGGAAATCAGTCCTGAATATTCACTGGAAGGACTGATGCTGATGCTGAAGCGCCAATACTTTGGCCACCTTATGTGAAGAACTGACTCATTTGAAAAGATCCTGATGCTGGGAAAGATTGAAGGCAGGAGGAGAATGGAATGACAGAGGATGAGACGGTTGGATGGCATCACTGACTCGATGGACATGAGTTTGAGGGAGTTCCAGGAGTTGGTGATGGACAGGGAAGCCTAGCGTGCTGCAGTCCATGGGGTCGCAAAGAGTCAGACATGACTGAGTGACAACTGAACCATGCTGATGGCTGATTCATGTTGTTGTCTGACAGAAACCAACACAACATTGTAAAGCAATTATGCTCTAATTAAAAATAAAATTTTTAAAAGTCTAATTGTAAGCTTTATGATTTCTCAGATAAAGCCTCTAGTTATTTCTACTTTTTTTCTAGGCCATTTGATTTCTTCCTCAATGGGTTCACAGGGCAATTACTGTCCTTCCTATAGACTACAGGAAGAGGAAGTTCCTAACAATAGTTACCTGAACAGTTACTCTCTGAAAGAAATACGGCATGCACTTCCTCTAATTTTCAAAAGTGCACTTGCAGATAAGTAGGATTTTTTAAATCTTCAGTTCAGTTCAGTCAGTTCAGTCGCTCAGTCGTGTCCGACTCTGCGACCCCATGAATCGCAGCACGCCAGGCCTCCCTGTCCATCACAAACTCCCGGAGTTCACTCAGACTCAAGTCCATCGAGTCAGTGATGCCATCCAGCCATCTCATCCTCTGGCATCCCCTTCTCCTCCTGCCCTCAATCCCTCCCAGCATCAGAGTCTTTTCCAATGAGTCAGCTCTTCACATGAGGTGGCCAAACTACTGGAGTTTCAGCTTCAGCATCATTCCCTCCAAAGAAATCCCAGGGCTGATCTCCTTCAGAATGGACTGGTTGGATCTCCTTGCAGTCCAAGGTTTTTAAATTTTAAATCTTAATGAAGTCTAAATTACTTTTTCTGTTTCATAGCTCATGCCTTTGGTATTTATCAGAAATCATTGACAAGAGCTGAAGGTCATCTTGGCATTTTCCTATGTTATCTTCTTGAAGTTTTAGCTTTGAATTTTACATGTAGGTCTGTGATCCATTTTGAGTCAACTTCTGTGAGAAGTGTAAGATCTGTGTCCAGATTCCTCTTTGCATAGAGATGTCCAGTGTTCCAGCACCACTTGTATGAATATTACACTTTTTCCATTGAACTGCATTTGCTCCTTTGTCAAAGGACTATATTTTTCTATTACTGGGATCTTTATTCTTTTCTAATGACCTATATGGAGAAGGAAATGGCAACCCACTCCAGTATTCTTGCCTGAAGAATTCCATGGACAGAGGAGCCTGGTGGCTATAGTTCATGGGGTCTCAAAGAGTCGAACACGACTGAGTGACTAAACAACAATGACCCATATGTCTTCTTCCACCAATACCACATGCCCTGATACATGCAGCTTAATAGTAAATCTAGAAGTCAATCGTATCAGTCCCCCAAAATTGTTCTTCTCCTTCAATTTTGTGTTTACTATTCTAGGTTTTTGCCTTTCTATAGAAACTTTAGAATCAGATTGTCAATTTTGTTTTACAGACTTACAGAGAAAAATATGAGTGAGAAGTAGAGAGTTCCCATATACCCATTCTTTATTCCTCACACATTTTTCTCCTATTATTAATATTTTGCATTGGAAGTAAGTAATTGGAAGTAAGTAATATTTTGCATTGGAAGTTTAATTTCAAACTACAATTGTTCATTGCTGGTACTTAAGAAAGAAATTAACTCTTCTGTGTTAATCCCTTTTTTAATGAATGCTTTTGTAGTATAATCTGAGACTCTATCCTACTATCATTGATATAGATAACCTTGCTATCATTGCTTACTAGTTCCAGGAGACATTTTGTTAATTCTTTGTGATTGTCTACATAGACATTTTGTTTTTTTATTTGTAATCTAAATACAGCTTTTGTTTCCTTGTCTTTGTCATAGTGTATTAGCTAGGACTACAGGTACAATGTTGAATAAGATGGTCAAAGAGGCCACGTATACCCTTTTACTGATCTTATAGAGAAAGCATCTGGTTTCTCAACCTTGACTATGGTGTTAGCCATGAGTTTTTTGTAGATATTATTTTTCAACTTGAGGACATTTCCTTCTATTCTTCATTAGCTAAGAATTTTTATTGTGAATGGATGTTGGAATTTGTCAAATACTTTTTCTGCATTTATTGATTTGTTGTTCAGTCACTAAGTCAAGTCTGACTCTTTGTGACCCATTAACTGTAGCTTGCTAGGCTTCCCTGTGCTTCACTACCTCCCTGAGTTTGCTCAAACTCATGTCCGTTTGAATCAGTGATGCCATCCAACCGTCTCGTCTTCTGCTGCCCCCTTCTCCTTTTGCCTTTAATCTTTCCCATCATCAGGACTTTTCAGTGAGTCAGCTCTTTGCATCAGGTAGCCAAAGTATTGGGCTTCTGCTTCAGCATCAGTCCTTCCAATGAATATTCAGGATTGCTTTCCTTTAGGATTGACAGTATGATCTCCTTGCTCTTCAAGGGACTCTCAAGAGTCTTTTCCAGCACCACAGTTCAAAAGCATCAATTCTTTGGCACTCTGCCTTCTTTATGGTTCAACTCTCAAATCCATGCATGGCTATAGGAAAATCCATAGCTCTGACTATTCACACCTTTGTCAGCAAAGTGATGTCTCTGCTTTTTCATACACTGTCTAGGTTTGTCAAAGCTGTTCTTCCAAGGAGTATCTTTTAATTTCCTGGCTTCAGTCACCATCCCTCAGTGATATGGAGCCCAAGAAAATAAAATATGTCACAATTTTTCTCCATCTATTTGCCATGAAGTAATGGGACCAGATGCCATGATCATAATTTTGAATGTTCAGTTTTAAGCCAGCTTTTTCACTCTCTTTCACCTTCATCAAGAGACTCTTTAGTTCCTCTTAGTTTTCTGCCATTATAGTAGTGTCATCTAATGATAGAATCTATTGATAGAATCATATATTTTTCTTTAGCCTGTTGATGTGATGGAGATACAATAATTGAATTTCAAATATGGAGTCCACTTTGCATGTCTAGCAGAAAATCCCTCTTGATCATGGTGTATACTGTTTCGTATACATCTCTGGATCTGATTTACCAACACCAGTTTAAAGATTTTTGCAACTATGTTCACAAGAAATACTGATTTTCCTTCTCCTGATGTCTTTGATTTTTTTTTTTTTTTAGTGTAATGCTAGTCTCAAGGACTGAATTATAAAGTATTTTCTATGCTTTGATTTTATAGAATAGATTGTAGCAACTTACTGTAATTTGCTTCTTAAAGTTTAGTACAATATATCTTTGCAAGTTTCTGGATCTGTGTTTTCACTTTTGTGCATTTATTAATGACTTATTTTTTTCTTTAATAGATACAAGCCTATTGAGATCTCTTGTTCTCCTTATGTGAGTTTTTGCAGATTGTGTCATTCAGTGAGTTGGCCCACTTCATCTGTGTTTTCAAATTTGTGGGCATAGAGTTATTCATAACATTTCTTTCTTATAATGTCCATGAGATGAATAGTGATGGCACTTGTTCATTTATGATAATAATTAACACCCTATTTTCTTAGATAAGTTGGCTAGACATTTGCCAATTAAAAAAAATTTTTTTTAACTTTTGCTTTTGTTCATTTTTCTATTGTTTTCCTATTTTCAGTTTGATTTAATGCTGCACTGATTTTTATTATTTATCTTCTTGTCCTTCCTTTGGATTTAATTTTCTGCTCTTTTTCTAGAATCTAGAAAGTCAGATTTTTTATTTTAGTCTTCTCTTCTTTCTAATATATGCATTCAATGGTATAAATTTTCCTCAAATCACTGTTTTCACTGTGTCCACACATATTGATAAGCTTTATTTTCATTTGTTCAAAGATATTTTTTATTTTTTGGAGATTTCTTCTTTGAGCCATGTTTATTTCTGTGTGTTATTCAATAGTCAGGTAGTTTGAAGTTTTCTACCTCCTATTCCTTTATTGATTTCTAGTTAATTCTGTTTTGTTATGAAAGCAAAATTTGTGTGATTTCTATATTTATATTTAATAAAGTATGTTTGATATTAGAATGTGGCCTATTTGTTGAATGTTGTACATGAGCTTGAGAAGAATATGCATGCTGCTCTTGCTGGATGATAAGTTCTATGCATATAAGTTGGATCCAGGTAATTGATAATGCTGCATGGTTCAACTTTGCTTTTATTTGTTTTCTGCCTCTTGTTCTGTTCATTGGTAGTAGAGGGATATTCAAGTCTCTAATTATAATGGTAAAGTCATCTAATTTTCCCTGCAGTTCCGTCAGTTTGCCTGCACATATTTTGAAGCTCCCTTATTAGGTGTAAACACATTATAGAACTGCTATGTCTTCTTGGAGAATTGACCCTTTATCATTATGTAATGCCCTTTTACAGTTAATTAATATTTTCTTTGCTCTGATATCAGCAATAAACAGTTACTCCAGTTTTCTTTTGATTGGTGTTAGCATGGTATATCGGAGAAAGCGATGGCACCCCACACTAGTACTCTTGCCTGGAAAATCCCACGGACGGAGGAGCCTGGTTGGCTGCAGCCCATGGGGTTGCGAAGAGTCAGACACGACTGAGCGACTTCCCTTTCACTTTTCACTTTCATGCATTGGAGAAGGAAATGGCAACCCACTCCAGTGTTCTTGCCTGGAGAATCCCAGGGATGGGGAAGCCTGGTTGGCTGTCGTCTAGGGGGTCACACAGAGTCGGACACGACTGAAGCGACTTAGCAGCAGCAGCAGCATGGTATATCTTCCTCCAACCCTTTAATTTCAATCTATTTGTGTCTCCATATTTAAAGTCAGTTTGTCCTAGATAATGTATAGTTAGGTTTGTGTGTGTGTGTGTAATCAAAAACAAATAACAAGAGATCTACCTGGTTTATAAAATGTTAAGTGTACAGTAAACCACCAGTTCTTGGGTCCCGTGGTGTAATGATTAGTGCTCTGGACTCTGAATCCAGCAATCCGGCTTCCCTGGTGGCTCAGATGGTAAACAATCTGCCTACAATGCAGGAGACACAAGTTCAATCCCTGAGTCAGGACGATGCCCTCGAGAAGGAAATGGCAGCCCACTCCAGTATCTTGCCTGGAGAATTCCATGGACAGAGGAGACTGATGGGCTAAAGTCCATAGAGTCGCAAAGAGCTGGATATGACTCTGGACATGCGGGATTAACACTTTCACTTTCAAGTGTATAGTACAGTAGTGTTAACTCTAAGCACTGTGTTTCACACATGAACTCTAGAAATTTTCCATCTCACATGGCTGGAACTCTCTTCCCATGGAACAGAAAATTTTCATTTTCTCCTTCCTCCAGTCCCAGGAAACCACTAGTGTGGGCAAATTGGGAGACTTGTGCACCATTGGTAAGAATGTAAAATGGTGCAGCCACTATAGAAAACAGTATGCTGCTGCTAAGTCGCTTCAGTCGTGTCCGACTCTGTGCGACCCCAGAGATGGCAGCCCACCAGGCTTCGCCGTCCCCAGGATTCTCCAGGCAAGAACACTGGAGTGGGTTGCCATTTCCTTCTCCAACGCCTGAAAGTGAAAAGTGACAGTGAAGTCACTCAGTCGGGTCTGACTCTTTGCAACCCTGGACTACAGCCCACCAGGCTCCTCCGTCCATGGGATTTTCCAGGCAAGAGTACTGGAGTGGGTTGCCATTGCCTTCTCCACAGAAAACAGTATAGAGATTCTTTAAAATTAAAAATAGATCTCCCCTATGATCCACTAGTGTGATTACTGGACATTTATCCACAAGAATGGAAATCAGAATCTTGAAGAGATATTCTCATTTCACAGCACCATTATTCATAATAACCAAGAGGTGGATATAAGCTAAATGTCCTTTAATGAATGAATGGATAATGAAAATGTGGACTATACATACAATGAAATATTCTTCTGCCAATAAGAAGAAAGAAATATTTTCAAATTCTAGAAACAGATGAACCTTGAGAACTTTATGCTAAGTGAAATAAGCCAGCCACAGAAGGAAAAATATTACATGATTTCACTCCTCTCAGTTACCTTATAGACAGCTCATAGACAAAAATGTGAGGTGTCCAAGGTTGTTTTGACTATTCAGAGTCTTTGTGCTTGGGTCGGGAAGGTCCCCTAGAGAAGGAAATGGCAACCCACTCCAGTATTCATGCCTGGAAAATCCCATGGACCGAGGAGCCTGGTGGGCTACAGTCCATGGGATCACAAAAAATCGGACACGACTGAGCGACTTCATTTCATTTCATTTTCTATTTCTGTAAAAAATGCCTTTAGGATTTTGATAAGAATTGTATTGACTAACATGAGCAATTTAATAATATTAAGTCTTTCAGTTTTGAACATGAGATATCTTTCCATATCTTCAGCTTCTTCAATTTTGCTGAGCAATATTTTATATTTTCAATGTATGAGTCCTTTGCCTTCTTGCTTAAGTTATTGCTAAGTATCTTGTTCTTTTTGATGCTGAGCTAATACTATCTCTGTGTGCAGATGACATTGTTTTAATGTGTGTGTGTGTGTGTAACTGTGCTCACTCATGTCTGACTCTTTGTGACCCCACAGACTGTAGCTGACTGTGCTCCTCTGTCCATGGACTTTTTCACACAAGAATACAGGAATGGGTTGCCATTTCCTTCTCCAGGGGATCTTCCAGACCCAGTGATCGACCTGGGTCTCTTTGTGTCTTCTACATTGGCAGTCAATTCTTGACCACTGCACCAAATGGGAAACCCATATTAATATCTAGAAAACCCTAAAGATTACACATACACATAAACTGTTGGAAATAATAAATGAATTCAGCAAAGTCTCAGGATTCAACACCTACAAAAATAAATTGTGTTTCCATATTTTGATAATGAAGCATCTGCAAGGAGTCTTGGTCTTTATTTTAATGAACTCATAAACATTCTTTTAATTAATGTGTTCAGAATATTAATATTTAATGTGGTTATTGATTCAGATTATCTACCATAGTCATTACTGTTTTCTATTCATTGCATTTAAGTTTTGTTTCTTTTTTGTCTTTCACTCTTTTCCCTTTCTTCTTTGGTTTTAACTAAGCATTTTGTATAACTCCATTTTCTCTTCTGTCTTAGCACATTGATTATATTTCTTTTCTAAAACTTCAGTTGTTGACTTATAGTTCACAGTATGCATTTCCAACTAATTCAAATCTAGCTTCAAATAGTACTACACTGCTTAATTCGAAGTTCAAGGACCTTAATGGAATGTTCCTAATCCCTTCCTTCTGCTCAGCCAACATTGCATCTTTCATGTCACTTATCTATATGATAAAAATCACCAAATTTCTCAACGTTAAGGCTGTGAATATTCTTTAGACAGAAATAAAAAAAACCTCCCAGCCTGGCCTTTTCTGACATCCAGGCAGGTTCTCCAGGGAATCCCATGCTTGACATCTAGTGGGTAGCAGACAGGCTGGGCTCCAGCCCAGAGAAGAACAGGCTCAGGTGGGAGAAAGTTGGAGAGAGGGGAGGAGGAGACAGGACCTGAGGAAAGGCAAGGAGGGGTAAGGTGGACCAGGTGCCACAGGGAGCCAGGGGTGGGGCTTAGCTGAGCGCTGGGGGAAGGGAAGAGCAGTGGTGGGAGGAGGGAAGGGCGGGGTGAGACAGTAGGATGGGGCGGGGCCTGGGAACCCGGCTGAGAGCTCGGAGGCACCGACCCTCACAGAAGAGAAACCAGACGTCGCAGTGATGCTGGAAGCCCTGAGCTCCCTGGCGACGGCCCTCTGGGCCGCGCTCCGTCCTGACACCGTCCTGCTGGGGACACTCGCCTTTCTCCTCTTTGTTGATTTCCTCAAAAGGCGGCATCCAAAGAACTACCCGCCGGGGCCCCCCGGCCTGCCCTTCGTAGGCAATTTGTTCCAGCTGGACCCTGAGAAGGCGCCCCTGGTCCTTCATCAGGTAGGAGCAGGCGAAAGTGTCAGGGCCACGTCTTCACCCTGACCTGCAGGACAAGGGCCATTCTGGGTACTGAGGACAGGAGACTGAGGGGGCTCTGAGGTTAAATCGGAAACACGGGTACACCCGACGTTGAACTTCTCTTTCCTTACCATCAACTGGAATGATTCCAGCTGTACTTTCTAGGGGTGAACTGCTGTTAACTGTTTACTATTTAAGAATCCCGCCTCCATGCGCTTTGGGGGAGGGAGGGGCTGCAGGTTTAATGTACAAAGCAAAACTTGCTTCTCAGTGCATCTAGCTGATGCAAAGAAGTGTAAATATTGAACTGTAGCACTCATCTGAAGTCTCATATCCTTCCAGGAGCTTGGTTATCTGCATAATTTCTCTTAATTTAAGGATATTTAAGGATATATCTCATAATTTAAGGATATTTGGATAGAGTATGGTTCAGAACCCCCTCTGCATTCTCAGTAAATGTTTTTGACTGACTAGGTGACCCTGTGTTTTCTCTTCAGTTTCTTTTATTTCTTTTATTACAGTTTCTTTTATTTTGAGGGTGACAGATATAATACATTTGTAAGTCATTTAGTTGTGTCTTGTTGCGTATTACTGGGACATTCAATTTATAGTATGATAATTTTGTCTTTTTAATAATTTTATCCTTGGTAGGGGGAGGAGGGATGCTATATTTCCCCTTTTGGAGGTTCCCTTTTCTAACTGTAAAATGAGGATGTGTGTGTGTGTGCCTAGTAGCTCAATCCTGCCTCTCTCTTTGTGACCCCATGAATGGTAGCCTGCAAGGGTCCTCTATCCATAGGATTTTTTTCAAGCAAGAAAAGTGGAGTGGGTTGCCATTTCCTTCTCCAGGGGATCTCTCAGACCCAGGAATCGAGCCCGAGACTCCTGTGTCTCCTGCACTACAGGTGGATTCTTTACCTGCTGAGCAATCACCACCTAAATCCTCACCATTTTTCAACCACATTGCTTCCATCCCCACAAGGACAGAGCCCCTCACTTTCAGGATCCTCCATAAACAGTCCACTCTCACTAAAGTATTAATTTAAAAATGTCATTAAGTAGCATTAAGTGATATGATTAGAATATAAAATTTTCAAGCTAAAATGCTAGGATACTAAACCTGCACCTTTCTTTAAGAAATGTGTTTTTTAATTTCCAAGTATTGGAGGATTTTCTCTTTTCTTTCTGTTAATGATTTACAGTTGGCGTTCATTAGGATCAGAAGACATATACTATATGATTTCAAATTTGAACAAATGTGTAAAGGTTGGTTTTATGACCCATGATAGACACTTAAAAAAAAAATTCTGCTGCTGCTGCTGTTTGGAGCGCCCTGTACTATATGTCATTAAGCTTGAAAAGATGAGTGTGTTCTTTGTGCTTCCATACCCTTGCTGACTTCTTATCTACTCATTCTATCAATTACTAGGAGAGGCGTGTTAAGTTTCCAGACATAATTAGAGGCTTATTTCTGCGTTTGGTCAGTTCTGGTAGTTCTACTTTATTTATTTGACAGCTCTTTAATTTGGCTCATGCATATTAAAATTGTTATGTCATCTTGGTGAATTGGCTCTTTAATTATTATACAATGTCATTCTTTATCCCTGATGATTGTCTTTGCCTGAACTTTATTTGATATAATATAGCCACGCCAGCTCTCTTTTGATTAGTATTTATGTAGCACATGCTTCTCCAGTTTTTCACTTTTGACCTACTTATATGATTATACTTGAAATGAGTTTTTATATATAACATATAAGTGGCTCATTGTTTCATTCTACCAATATCTTTTAATTGGTGAATCTAGATCATTTGTATGTAGTGTAATTTTTGTTGTGGAAACACTTAAGTCTGCCATTTTACTATTTATTTTCTATTTTTCACTTTGTTTTTTGTTCCTCTAGTTCTCCTTTCTCCTCTGGGTCACACGAATATTTTTTAAGAATTCCTTTTTAATTTATCCATAGTTTTTTTTTAGTACATCTCTTTATATTGTGCTCTAAGTGCTTGCTGTAAACCTTATGTGCTATGCAGTCAGTCAGTTCAGTCACTCAGTCGTGTCTAACTCTGCAACCCCATGGACTGCAGCATGCCAGGCTCCCCTGTCCATCACCAATCCCAGAGCTTGCTCAAACTCATGTCCGTTGAGTCAAAAACTAAGTGATTTGCCTAAGTTATTCAAAATTGATAATGGCCAAACAAGGACTTGAAACTTACATCTATCTGGTCTTTACTTATGCTACTTTTCATGATATAGGTAGCAGGTAATTGATTTTTCAGGGTTTCATTTAGCCAACAGGCATTTATGACGTACTTATCGAATGACAGCATAATACAAGAGAGTATGTGATGAAATGTGTGGTATAAATTTTTGATAACCAAGTGAGATGTCATTAAGTGGTTCACTGTGAATAGGAAACCTTGGGGATAACCTCTGTAGAATGCTGAAATAAATTTGAGTGAACTTGAACAGAATGGTAGGAGAGGGGTTGTGTGGAGTAAAGTGGACAGGAGATTTTTTAATTGGAGAAGTGACAGGAGCTGAAACAAAGTGAGAAGGCAGTGAAGAAACTGGCTTATCTGTTTGGCATGATGAGAACCTTCTTAATTTCCCATGCCCCATTTTCTAAACATTTTCTACAATAGCTGTCTGGCTTATTTTAGAATCATTTATGTGAATAAGAAAAAAATCTTACTGGACTATGATAGGGAAATGGTATCACTCTCTGGCCATTTCCCCTCTATTTCTTTGTCAATATCTTTCAAGAATTATTTGCTAAAATACACTCTAAATATATTAATAATAATACATAATTTTATTATTAAGTTTAGTGTTATGATTACTAACAGCAGAATCCTAATAATGAGATTTATAACAGCTCTCATTTTATACCTTTAGAAACTGAGACAGAGGGAAGTTATGTAGCTTAACCAAATATAACATGGAAAGTAAACAGTGGAAGCTGGATACAAAGCAATTTGTTGGCCTTCAAAATCCAAGTTCTTAAACACTCACCTTTTGACATTAAGACCTTCTTGGTCTAATTCTAGCACCTTTCCGACACTGTATCCCAGCTCCCTACCCAAGTGAGATGTATTCTCTGCGGGCACCTCTCCTAGCCCGGGACACACCCACACACCCTTCCTTAATTAGTGCTTCCTCCCTCTTCCTCTCCCTGCCCCATTACTCTCATTCTCAGTTTACTGCTGTCACATCCAGTAAACTCTAAGTTCTCCGTGCTATTTCAGCTTTATGTCTTTGTCCTTAAATCTCACAAATACCTACAGTCCCATATATTTTTGGCACTTTGGCTAAGTTATTTCTCCATGACTCATTTTCCTTACTAAAACATGACTAACATCATTACTGCCATAAGGTGGTGTGAGGGAAATGAGATAAAAGGTGAAAGGTGGTTAGCGTGGCACCCAGTGGGTGTGGCTGGCTGTGACCACCGGTGCCTTTCCCCTGTACGTCTTCCCTTTGCTCTTGTCCTGTCTGCCCCTTGAGCAAGTGCACCTGTGCTCCTTTGCTCACGGAGCCCATGCATTCCCCAGAGTCTAGAATGGCCGTCTGCCAGTATCAGAAAACAAACTGTCTTTCCTATTGTTGTCCTCTTTCTTCCTCACAGAAACTTTTTTCCCCTTTATTAGGGGTGTAGAGAGCACACTGCCCTGCTTGTGAGATTTTAGTTCCCCGTCCAGGATTAAACCTGTATCCATGGCACTAAAAGTCCAAGCCCTGACCACTCGACAGCCAGGGAATTACCCCGTCCCAGAAACTGTAAGGGAAGAATAATTTTCTCTCTCTTATAGCTGGGGAGCACAGGCTCCAAAAAAAATGAAACAACTTTCCCGAGATCTCACAGCTAGCCAGCCGTAGAGTTAACTTGGCTCCAGCTAGTGTGTTCTTGTCTATGACTGGCCCTAGCCCTGTAATGAATTTTTTGCCACCTAGAACCTGTTGAAGAAGGGGACACTGTCTTGTGGTTAAACAGATATGATTTACTATGAAGTCCATGCTTTCTACCCCAGACATTCACTAAACACATCTCTGCCTTCTCTGGTGAGTCACATGGGCTGAATTCTCTCGCTTCACTAGAGTCTAAGATGCTTGAGGTTAGAGACCTTGCTTATTTTATTGTATCTTTATGCCTTATTCTCAGGATACATATGCTCACTCAATCCAAGTAAGGTGAACATATGGATGAGTATTTGTAATGAATGCCTGTGTCCTGTAGTAGATTAAACTGAAGTCTAGTTGAGACCAAGAAAAATGGAAACAGGCAGAAATATTTCCAACAGCCCAAGGCGTGCGTGTGCGCGCGCGTGCGCGCGCACACACACACACACACACACACAAATTCCCCTTAATATAGGCTGCCAAAGCTCCACATACCCTCCATTCCAGGACACACAGAGATGTGCATATGTAACTGTAACTTTTCTACTATTTTTCAGTTTGTGAAGAAATATGGGAATGTTTTTAGCTTGGATTTTGGTACAGTTCCTTCTGTTCTTATAACTGGATTGCCCTTAATTAAAGAAGTGCTTGTCCACCAAGGCCAAATCTTCTCCAACCGCCCTGTAGTGCCTCTCCAAGAGCACATCATAAACAACAAAGGTAAGCTGTTACACTGGTAAGTGTATGTTTGATATTCTTGTGGTCTGTGAAAGTGTCTCCAACAATCCCAGGAGCCAAGCTCCTCATAAGGAACCTGAGTGCCCGCGTTTCCCTGTTGAAGGCACCCCCTCAGGGCACCTGGCAGAGTCAGCTCTAATGTCAGGGATTTGGAGGAAGCGACATCACCTGCATGAACTCACTCTGGATGCTTTGATAAATAAGTATCCTCATCACTCAGTGATGTGATGTGTTGTTTAAGCAGAGAAAAGGCAATGCATCGTCAGGCTCTCTTTCTGCTTTCCCGCTCAGATCTCTTCCCCTAGAAATCGGATGTGGATCAGCTTGTTCCTGTTGATTAAGTGATCCCTTCTTGCCTCCAGTTCCTTATGCTCTATTTTAAGGCTGTGCCCCAAAGGTATCTCAAGCCTTCTATCTATGTTAAAAGAGTTTGGCGTGAATACTTAGAGTTGTCACTAAATAAACTTCCATTTTCAAAAATCTAAATGCAAAACTTAAATCTATACTTCTAACAAGACAGCATTTTTTTTTCAGGTATTTCTCAATCCCGCTTTGAAATAGTGCACCCATTATTTTGCATTCATTTACTCCATCATCTGCCGTGTGAACCTAGTAAGACTAGGCACCAGTGACAGAGTAGTGAGTAGAACGAAAAAATTCTTGATTTTTCTGTAAGCTACATGCAATTAAGAAAAACAGTATCAAGTAAGCTAATAATTTAAGTCCTCGGTGTTATGAAGTTAAGAGCAGGGTTCACTTAGTATGGGTATCGAATCTGGTCCTGAGACTCAGGAAAAGCTATTGTAAGTAAATGACAAGTAATCAGGTGAAGAAGCAATCCACTAGAGGGAATAGAATATGAAAAGTTTATGAGGTGGGAAGAAGGACAGTGAATTGAGGAATTGAAAGGTACCCAGTGTGGGAAGAACAGAGATTAAATGGAGATAATTAAATGAAGATGAAGATGCTAAGTTTGGCCAGAAAGAGTTCATGTTTAAGGATGTTGCTTTTATCCTAGTAACGACAGAGGATTCTGAATGGTTTAAGTAGAAAAAGAAATCATTGTATTTACATGCTACATTTTAAAGACTTCTCTAAGCTATAATGTCAAGAATGGAATAAAAGGAGTAGGAGACTACTGTAGCGTTTTAGGTGAGAGAGGGTGGTGGCCTGGATTAGGGAGTTATCAAGAAATGGCAGTTCAGTAGGCTAGACCAGGAGACTGACTGTGAAAATATATGGATTTAAGCTATTCAGGAGGCATATCCAATAGGATATGATGACCTAGACAGAGGGAGAATGAGGTAGACACCCAAATGAGTACGTAAAGGAAAGAAGGAGGATATGAAGAAGGAGAAGGTGTTGGCTGGCCTGGATGGGGAGTTGTATGGAGCAAGTCATGAATAAAATCATGAATATGCTGAGTATAAAGCCAAGAGAGTCAAGCAGACAATTGGTTACGTACCTGCAGCTGAGGCACAGATAGAGATGTTCACATCAGTAGATGTTATTTGAAATATTTGGAGCTGATGAGATTTCACAGAAATGGAAGATAAGGGTAAGAGAGAAGAGGGTTTGACCCAAGCTTGAAAAGGCCCATCATTTCAAAATTTGATAGGAGATAAGTTAACTGAAGGTATGATGATTTCTGTGAAGTCAGAGAATTAGCAGAAACGTCTGGAGAGTGTGGTGTCCTGGGCACCACTGGAAAAGAGTGTTTCAAGAAAAAAGCATCTCGTGCTGTTGACACATCAACATGAGGCTGAAAAGGATCCTGGACTGAACAGCAGGGAGGGCCGCTTCACTAAGGTGGTGGAAGTGAAAGGGAGATATTAGAAGGAGTGGAAGAGTGTATGGGAATGAAGAATTGAGAGGGTGGTGGTCTCACCTGTGTTATAAAATAAATGAAGTTCTCTGCACACCTCATGATGGATTTTTTATCCTTTGCCTGTGATTTTCTTTCTGCACACATTCACAATTCTTTGTTTTCTTGGGTGATTCATCTATTTTTTAAAGATATTTAAACTCTCTCCTTATGAGTTTTGATTTTGTCTAGTCCATTAGTGCATACTTAGTACGTAGCATAACAAATACTTAAATATAGTATGTGACAAGTAATCAGAGCATGGGCATCAGGGTCAGGCAGGCTTGAAAATGAATGCCTGTTTAACTGTTCCAACTGTGTAACCTTGTAGAATGTACTTTTATCTCCTGTGCCTTATTTTTCTCATCAAAAAATGGGGGGGCTGATTTTACACTAATGATTTAATCAGAGAGTATCTGTGAGTACTAAATCCCAGAATGCATTACAAATGCTAATGTGCACAGCACTGCAAGCAATCAGTAAATTCAAGCCATTATATTCTTGCTTAGGGACTATTTCTCTGATTAGTTTTCAAGTACCTTACAGCCCTTTTTCTTCCTTTCATCTGATACATCATGGGTCTTGTTGGCTTTTTTTCATAATGTTGGCCTTCTTTTCCCAGGCTTGATCATGTCCAGTGGCCAGTTATGGAAGGAACAAAGAAGGTTTGCCCTGACAACTCTTAGGAACTTTGGTTTAGGAAAGAAGAGCTTAGAGGAACGCATTCAGGAGGAGGCCTCCTACCTCATCCAGACGATAAGAGAGGAGAACGGTGAGCATGTCATAGGACAGGTGCAGGGACTGTGGCTCATACTTTCACTAACTAGATGTTCATCAGTGCCTACCTGCCTTTCCTGAGCCCAGAATTGTGTAGGGTGCTGAGGGGATGACAGGGAACAGCTAACCATGACCTGCCCTCATGTGGCTTGTGAAATAAGGAAAAGATTGGTATTAAACACATTATTGGTTTCAAATACTGGTCATCAGTTAGACTTGCCAGGCATTGACTGAATACTGATTAGACCCTGAGGGTGTCAGACCCGGGGTCACAGTCTCAGAGGTGGTTCTGTAGTCAGTGTGCCATACATCACACAGAGTAGCATCTCTGTAAAATAGAAGCAACCCTATCCGAAGGCTCCATTTCTTCTCCTGCCTCCAGGACAGCCTTTTGACCCTCACTTGACAATCAACAATGCCGTTTCCAATATTATTTGCTCCATCACCTTCGGGGAGCGCTTTGACTACCAGGATGATCAGTTCCAGGAACTGCTGAGGATGCTGGATGAGATATTAAATCTGCAGACGTCAATGTGCTGCCAGGTGAGGCAGTTGTCACTTGCTATCTTTCATAAAGACATTAGGCTGATGTCCATCACAGGTTAGATTGGGTCTTTCTTTCCTTTTTAACTAATGTAACCTTTTAAAATTGACTTCAGCACAAACCTGTTTGAAATCGATCTGTTGACTTTACTGTTTTTGATTCTTATTCTATTGTTCATGTGGACACATCCACTCCTTTCTCTTGCATATTCACCTGTTTGTAAAAATCCTTAAAGATTTCCACCTGTTGCACTATTTCCATGCCCATCCACACTTGTTATTACCAGTTTTCTAAATTTGTAGGATATGGATTTAAGGGATTCAACACTCACCCCATCCTTGGTAGTCCCTGCTGTCTCCTTTTGTCCTGCTAGGGTTTTAAGTCTGTCAAAAGCTCTGCTCATCTGCTTGGTCTCTTAGGCTCTTTTCTTTATTTGGAAGGTACTTCTAGGGGAAAATCAGCCCCAAGTCTTGAGGTAAATCCTTGTACACCTAAAGGACGATTTATTTGTAATCATTTTTAACAAGCAACACTGCCCGGAGTTTGATGGACCCATCTCACCCAAACTGATAAAGCAGTTAGCATGTTTCCTGGCACATTAAAGGAACATAATGAATATGAGCTACTAGGATTATTGTTGTCAGTATTACTTTTGAATAACATTCCTTATTGTCACTTCTAATCATGCTAAACCCCAGCCCCTGTTCAGTAATTCCGTTTTCTTCTGTCCTATTAAGACAGAACCTAGGAAGTTTGGGACCTCAGTGAGCATGTATTGACTATTCCCAGGGAAAAGAAATTCCGGGGAAGGTTGGATGAGTCAGGAGGCAGGGGGTAATATGCATTTTTTTAGAGACCCAAAATAGATCAGGCAGTTTACCCGACAATTTCACATACTTTATTTCAGTCAGTTTTTTTACAAAAATCCTTTAAAGATGAAATGGAGCATCCTAATGTGTGCAAGTAGATATGGGAATGCTTAAGCAAATCCACATAGTGACCCATTGGCTGTTGTTAAGTGTGGAATAGATCTCATGTAATTAATTGAGTAAGGAAAATAACTCTGGTGCCCCAATGGCAGTGGGTTACACTAAGTCCTTCAAATTACATCATCATCTTCATTATTGTCATTAATATCATTATTATTCCCAAAGCCTTATAGCTAGAAAGCGATAGAGCTAACAGTCAAAGGCATGTATGTTTCATTTTAAGTCTAGGCAATTTTCCATTATGTTGGGCTATCCGTTTTCTACCAGATATTTTTAGTGAAAATATATCCAAAATCCACTTAGTTTTAAAAATGTCTTATCCACATGAAGAATACATCATAATGCATAGATAGTCAAACATGCATCTATGTTGAACGTAACTAGCTACCTAGCTAGAAAGAGGTGTTTTATGCACACACAAAGATATATACACGCATAGTAGAGAAAAATGCCATGAAAAAATAATAAAAGGAAGTAGGGGGATGGGAAGAGGTTCCAGAAGTACTGCATTATAGAATTATCAGGTAAGATATCTCCAAGCAAGTGACACTTGAGCCTACCTGAATGAAACCAAGGCTAGAGTTATACAATTTCCAGAGGAAGACCAATCTTCATTGAAGGAATAGTGAATGGAAAAACTAAACATTGTCATTCTTGACGTTGTCACAGAGACCAACGGAGCTGGACTAGAAAGACCAAGAGAGAGTAAGATGGCAGCGAGTGATAGCAGAAGAGGGGACAGGAGGGTGAGAGGCCAGCTCATGTGGAGCTCCAGGCCAGGAGAATGATGTAGAATTTCTCTAAATGTCATGGAAAGTCATTGGAGGATTGAAAGATAAATAGTGAAATGATCTGATTAAATTGTTAAATGATCTCTCTGGCAGCTCAGTGGAAATTAGACTGGGAAGGGGGTTGAGGACAGAATCAGGGAAATTGCTGGGAGGCCTTAAAGCACCTAGGTAAGAAATATTGGGGCTTTGTCCTAGAATGACAAACACATGGAGTACTGAGAAGTGGTCTGAAAATGGTTCTATTTTGGATGGAGTGCTGAAATGCTTTGCCAGAGGGGAAAGAAGACGGGTGTGACAGAGAAGATGAGACAAGGGTGATTCCAAGGGTTGAGTGTTAGCAAAAAAAAATACATATAGAAATACAATGGTTTCTTTGTCTTCAAAAGTAGAAATCTGGTACCCACTTGTCTCTAAGACTGTTTTGTTTTCTCCATCAGCTCTACAATGTTTTTCCAAGGATAATGAATTTCCTTCCGGGTCCGCACCAAGCACTCTTTAGTAATATGGAGAAACTGAAAATGTTTGTTGCCCGTATGATTGAAAACCACAAGAGAGACTGGAATCCTGCTGAAGCAAGAGACTTCATTGATGCTTATCTCCAGGAAATAGAAAAGGTTAGGGAACCTGAGTATTTTCCTGAGTAGTGTTCTTAGAGAGCAAATGAGGCAATTCTGATATCTTATTGCTGCTATAAGAAATCACCACAAACTTGGTACTTAAGACAACCAACATTTATCAAGTCAAGGTTGGGCAGGGCTGGCTCTTTCCAGTCTTTAGGGCAGAATCCATTGACGGGATTTTTCAGAGTCTAGAAGCTACCTGTACCCCTCAACTTATGCCCCTTTCCTCCATCTTCAGAACCATCAATGTAGCTTCTTCTCTTGCACCATCCTCACGTATTCTCTCAATGTGCAACTTGCCTCCTCTTACAGAGACTCTTCTGATTATAATGGGTTCACTAAGATAATCCATATCAAAATCATTAATTTCATCATATCTACAAAATTATATCTGTCAAAAATTATTTACCAGTTCCAGAGATGAGACATGAACATCTTTGTGAGTCATTATTCAGCCTACCAGAGGGTTGGAAAAATAGAGACACTATTTCAGAGTGTGCTGCTGCTAAGTCTCTTCAGTTGTGTCCGACTCTATGCGACCCCATAGATGGCAGCCCACCAGGCTCCACCGTCCCTGGGATTCTCCAGGCAAGAACACTGGAGTGGGTTTCCATTTCCATCTCCAATGCATGAAAGTGAAACGTGAAAGTGAAGTCGCTCAGTCATGTCTGGCTCTTCGCGACCCCATGGACTGCAGCCCACCAGGCTCCTCTGTCCATGGGATTTTCCAGGCAAGAGTACTGGAGTGGGGTGCCATTTCCTTCCCCTATTTCAGAGTGTAGGAATATCATTAACTCAGAATACAGATACATTCAAAATAAAGATATTTGTTTAAGAGTATTTGGCTTGAGGTCTTTCAGTTCAGTTCAGTCGCTCAGTTGTGTCCGACTCTTTGTGACCTCATGGACTGTAGCACGCCAGGCTTCTCTGTATAACAACAGTTCCCGTAGCTTAATCAAACTCATATCCATCGAGTCAGTGATGCTATCCAACCATCTCATCCTCTTTTGTCCCCTTCTGCTCCTGGTTTTAATCTTTCCCAGCATCAGGGTCTTCTCAAATGAGTCAGTTCTTAACATCAGGTGGCCAAAGTATTGGAGCTTTAGCTTAGCATCAGTCCTTCCAATGAATATTCATGACTGATTTCCTTTAGTATTAACTGGTTTGATCTTGCAGTCCAACGGACTCTCAAGAGTCTTCTCCAACACCACAGTTCAACAGCATCAATTCTTTGGCACTCAGCTTTCTTTATAGTCCAACTCTCACATCCAAACATGACTACTGGAAAAACCATACCTTTGACTAGATGAACCTTTGTTGGCAAAGTAATGACTCTGCTTTTTAATATGTTGTGTAGGTTGGTCATAGCTTTTCATCCAGGGAGCAAGCATCTTACTTTCATGGCTTCAGTCACCATCTGGAGTGATTTGGAACCCCAAGAAATAAAGTCTGTCACTGTTTCCATTGTTTTGCCATCTATTTTCCATAAAGTGATGGGACCAGATGCCATAATCTTCATTTTCTGAATGTTGAGTTTTAAACCAGGTTTTTCACTCTCCTCTTTTACCTTCATCAAGAGTCTCTTCAGTTCCTCTTTGCTTTCTGCCATAGGAGTGATATCATCTGTGTATCTGAGGTTATTGATATTTCCCCCAGTAATCTTGATTCCAGCTTGTGCTTCATCCAGCCCAGCATTTTGCACGATGTGACCTGAATATAATTTAAATCAGCAGGGTGACAATATACAGCCTTGACATACTCCTTTCCCAATGTGGAAACAGTCTGTTGTTCCATGCCCTGTTCTAACTGTTGTTTCTTGACCTGCATACAGATTTCTCAAGAGGCAGGTAAGGTGTCTGGTATTATCATCTCTGTGAGAATTTTCAACAGTTTGCTGTGATCTGCACAGTCAAAGGCTTTGGCTTAGTCAATAAAGCAGAAGTAGATGTTTTTCTGGAACTCTCTTGCTTTTTTTTAATTAATTTTTTTATTGAAGGATAATTGCTTTATAGAATTTTGTTGTTTTCTGTCAAATCTCAACATAAATCCACCATAGTTATACATATATCCCCTCCCTTTTGAACCTTCCTTCCATCTCCCTTCCCATCCCACCCCTCTAGGTTGATACAGAGCACCTGTTTGAGTTTCCTGAGCCACATAGCAAATTCCCATTGCCTATCTATTTTAAATAAGGTAATGTAAGTTTCCACGTTACTCTTTCCATAGATCTCACCTCTCCTCCCCTCTCCCTATGTCCATAAGTCTATTCTCTATGTCTGTTTCTCCATTGCTGCCCTGTAAATAAATTCTTCAGAACCATTTTTCTAGATTCTGTATATATGCATTAGCATATGATATTTATCTTTCTCTTTCTGACTTACTTCCCTCTGTATAATAGGTTCTAGGTTCATCCACCTCATCAGAACTGACTCAAATGCATTCCTTTTTATCACTGAGTAATATTCCATTGTGTATATATACATGACTTCTTTATCCATTCGTCTGTAGATGGATATCTAGTTTGTTCTGCCGGGGTCCAGCCCCGGCTGATCCAGGGTATTCGAAGCGGGGACAGCATCGGCGAGGATCAGGATACAATAGCTTCAATTAGATATTAATTAGAGATGTAAAGAGTAATAGAAAGAGGATAGCTCAGTAGGAAAATTCAGTGGAGAAAAGAGGCTGAGTAGCTTGGTTTACGCGGGAAACCAATAAAACTTCAAGACAAGAAGTTTGCACCACTTACGTAGGCCGCAGGCGTCCTTCCGTTCTCCCAAAGGAGAGGAGACACTGAGGCCTCCCCGGTCAGATCTTAGAAGCCCAGGCAAAATTAGTAAGCATGGTGGGTTCTGCACTCCAGATTTAGACTCAGCCACAGTGAGAGAGAGAGCGACATGGGGAGACCAGTATTTCGAGAAACTGATCCCAATTCTTTATTTTCCATGGTCTACTTTTATACACTGAGAGGTTATGCAAAAATCACATGGGGTCAGCAGTCCTGACTTTTATCAAGTCAGGTGCTTCATACAAATGTATACGGAGGTCTTAGGGGTGTTACATCATCTTCTGGACAGGCAGCCTGCTGACAATTTATGACCCTCTCCTTGTGACAGCGGTCAGTCAACCAGGACACTTATTTCTCCAGGGGTGATTATTCTTAAAACAGATGCCACCCAAATAAAGTTACATTCCTATAGGGTGAGGGTGTAGTGGATTTTAGTTAAGGAAAGAATTTACTTAGCCTAAGGTCTAATGTGATTAATATCAAAGGTTAATACTTATTTCTTCTATATATTCATTAATGTGTGTAAGGGCAGGGGATATGGAGTCTTAGCAACAAACATTGGCTCAACAAATGAAAAACCCTTCACCAATACAATTTCTAATCAGCCCATTATACTTATACTAATAGTTTTCTAACTTTTCTAAGGAACCTGTTTTTAGAAGGTTTAAAGCATCTCGTGCTTCTCACGGTTGGGAGGCTGTGAGCAATCACATGTGGCCGGACAAGCCTGTCAGGCAGGCTAGAGAACCTTCAGAGGAGTTTGTAGGTTAAAACACTCTTGTCACGCCCAGGAGTTTTTATTAACTGGAGCTCTAAGTTAACTCCTTCTCCGAAAGAGGTGATGGGGGACAGCCCCCCGTAAAGTCAGAGGTGTAGGTGGGAGCACTAAGTAGTAAAGTAGGCAGGCTCTGGTTATGGGGGTAGATGCTCGAGGATTTCCAGGGGGACTCCTGAGGCTCGATCCCGTCTTTGTGTATGTCGAGCCTCCTTCCTCATGACCTTTGCCATGGGCGGAGTGCCTCACTCTGGCCCCCAACATTGTTCCATGTTCTAGCTATTGTAAATAGTGCTGCAGTAAACAATGAGATACATGTGTCTTTTTTGATTTTGGTTTCCTCAGGGTATAGGCCTCGGAGTGGGATTGCTGGGTCATATGGTGGGTTTAATCCTAGCTTTTTAAGGAATTTCCATACCATCTTCCATAGTAACTGAATCAATTTACGTTCCCACCAACAGTGCAAGAGTGTTCCCTTTTCTCCAGCATTTATTCTTTGTAGACTTTTTGATGATGGCCATTCTGACTAGTGTGAGTGATATCTCATTGTAGTTTTGATTTGCATTTCTCTAATAATGAGAGACATTGAGCATCTTTTCATGTGTTTGTTAGCCATCTGTATGTCTTCTTTGGAGAAATATCTGTTTAGGTCTTCTTCCCACTTTTTGATTGGATTGTTTGTTTTTCTGTCTTTGAGTTGTATGACCTGCTTGTATATTATGAAAATTAATCCTTTGTCATTTGTTTCATTTGCTATTATTTTCTTCCATTCTGAGGGTTGTCTTTTCACCTTGCTATAGTTTCCTTTGCTATGCAAAAGTTTAATCAGGTCCCACTTGTTTACTTTTGTTTTTATTTCTGTTACTCTAGGAGGTGGGTCCTAGAGGATCCTGCTTTGATTTATGTAATTGAGTGTTCTGCCTGTGTTTTCCTCTAATAGTTTTATAGTTTCTGGTCTTATATTTAGGTCTTTAATCCATTTTGAGTTTGTCTTTTTGTTTGATGTTAGGAAGTGTTCTAATTTCATTCTTTTACATGTAGCTGTCCAGTTTTCACAGCACCATTTATTGAAGAAGCTGTCTTTGCCCCATTGTATATTCATGCCTCCTTTGTTAAAAATAAGGTACCCATAGGTGCATGGGTTTATTTCTGGGCTTTCGATCTTGTTCCATTGATCTGTATTTCTTTTCTGTGCCAGTACCATCTTTTCTTGATGACTATAGCTTTGTAGTATAATCTGAAGCCAGGAAGGTTGATTCCTCCAGCTCCATTCTTACTTCTCAAGATTGCTTTGGCTATTCAGGGTCTTCTGTGTTTTCATATGAATTTGTTCTGGTTCTGTGAAAAATGTCTCTGGTAATTTGATAGGGATCATATTGAATCTGTAGATTGCATTTGGTAGTATAGTCATGTTCATAATATTGATTATTCCTACCCAGGAACATGAAATATCTCTGCATCTATTTATGTTGTCTTTGATTTTTCATTAGTGTCTTATAATTTTCTGTGTACAATTCTTATATTTCCTTAGGTAAGTTTATTCCTTGGTATTTAATTCTTTTTGTTGCAGTGGTGAATGGGATTGATTCCTTAATTTGTCTTTCTGAGTTTTCATTGTTAGTATAGAGAAATGCAAGTGATTTCTGTGTATTGATTTTGTATCCTGCAACTTTGCTAAATTCACTGATTAGCTCTAGTAATTTTCTGATACTATCTTTTGGGTTTTCTATGTACAGTATCATGTCATCTACAAACAGTGAGAGCTTTCCTTCTTTTCTGATCTGGATTCCTTTTGTTTCCTTTTCTTCTCTGATTGCTGTAACAGGACTTCCAGAATGATATTGAATAATAGTGGTGAAAGTGGACACCATTGTCTTGTTCCTGATCTTAGGGGGAATACTTTCAGTTTTTCACCATTGAGAATAATATTTGCTATAGTCTTATCATTTACGGTCTTTACTATTTTGAGGTAGGTTCTTTCTATGCCCATTTTTTGGAAGGATTTTAATCACAAATGGGTGCTGTATTTTATCAAATTCTTTTTCTGCATCTATTAAAATGATATGGTTTTTATCTTTCAATTTGTTAATATGGTGTATTACATTGAATGATTTGAGTATATTGAAGAATCCTTACATCCCTGGAATAAACCCAACTTTATCATTATGTATGAGCTTTTTGTTGTGTTGCTAAATTCTGTTGCTAAAATTTTGTTGAGGATTTTTACATCTATGTTCATCAGTGATATTGGCCTGTAGTTTTCTTTTTTGTGTGTTGTCTTTCCCTGGTTTTGGTATCAGGGTAATGATGGCCTCATAGAATGAGTTTGGAAGTGTTCCTTCCTCTGAAATTTTTTGAAAGAGTTTTAGAAGGACAGGCATTAGGTCTTCTCTAAATGTTTGATAGAACTCTCCTGTGAAGCCATCTGGTCCTGGGCTTTTGTTTTTGGGGAAATTTTTGATCACAGCTTCAATTTCAGTGCTTGTATTTGGGTTGTTCATAATTTCTATTTCTTGCCAGTTCAGTGTTGGAAGATGGAACTTTTCTAAGAATCTGTCCACTTCCTCCAGGTTATCCATTTTATTGCCATAGAGTTGTTCATAATAGTCTCTTATGATCCTTTGTATTACTGCATTGTCTGTTGTAACCTCTTCTTTTTCATTTCTAATTTTGTTGATTTGATTCTTCTCTTTTTTCTTGAAGAGTCTGGATAAAGGTTTGTCAATTTTGTTTATCTTCTCAAAGAATCAGCTTTCAGTTTTATTAATCTTTACTATTGTTTCTTTCATTTCTTTTTCATTTATTTCTGCTTGGATCTTTATGGTTTCTTTCCTTCTGCTAATCTTTGGATTTTTTGTTTTGTTTTTCTTTTCCCAGTTGTTTTAGGTGTAAAGTTAGGTTGTCTATTAGATGTTTTTCTTGTTTCCTGAGGTAGGATTGTATTTCTATAAACTTCCCTCTTAGAACTGCTTTCGCTGCATCCCATAGGTTTTGAGTTGTCATGTTTTCATTGCCATTTGTTCCTAGAAATTTTTTTATTTCCCTTTTGATTTCTTCAGTCACCTGTTGGTTATTTAGAAATGTATTATTTAATCTCCAAGTGTTTGTGTTTCTTACCATTTTTTCTTGTAATTGATATCTAGTCTCATAGAATTGTGGTCGAAGAAGATGCTTGGTATGATTTCAATTTCTTAAATTCACTGAGGTTTGATTTGTGACCCAAGATGTGGTCTATCCTGGCCAATGTTCCATGTGTACCTGAGAAGGTGTATTCTTCTGCATTTGGATGGAATGTCCTGAAGATATGAATGACATCCATCTCATCTAATGTATCACTTAAGACTTGTGTTTCCTTATTAATTTTCTGTTTTGATGATCTGTCCACTGGTGTGAGTGGGGTGTTAAAGTCTCCTACTATTATTGTGTTACTGTCAATTTCTCCTTATGTCTGTTAGTGTTAGTCTTATGTACTGAGGTGCTCTTATGTTGGGTGCATAGATATTTACAATTGTTATCTCTTCATCTTGATTGTTCCCTTGATCATTATGTAGTGTCCTTCCTTATCTCTTGTAATATTCTTTATTTTAATGTCTATTTTGTCTTATATGAGGATTGCTGCTCCAGCTTTCTTTTACTTCCCATTTGCAAGGAATATATTTTTCCATCCTATCACTTTCAGTCTATATGTGTCTTTAGATCTGAAGTGGGTTTCTTGTAGACAGCAAATATGGGTCTTATTTTTGCATCCATTCAGCCAGTCTGTGTCTTTTGGTTGGAGTATTTAATCCATGTACATTTGAAGTAATTATTGATATATGTGTTCCTATTGCCATTTTCTTAATTGTTTGGGGTTTGATTTTGTAGATCTTTTTCTTCTCTTATATTTCTTGACTATATAAGTCCCTTTAACATTTGTTGTAAAGCTGGTTTGGTGGTACTGAATTCTCTTAACTTTTGCTTGTCTGAAAAGCTTTTATCTCTCCATCAACTTTGAATGAGATCCTTGCTGAGTACAATAATCTTGGTTGTAGATTTTTCCTTTTCAGTACTTTAAATATATCCTGCCATTCCCTTCTGGCCTGCAGTTTCTGCTGAAAGATCAGCTATTAAGCAAATGGGGTTTCCCATGTATGTTACTTGTTGCTTTTCCCTTGCTGCTTTTAATATTATTTCTTTGTGTTTAGTCTTTGTTAGTTTGATTAGTATGTGTCATGGTGTGTTTCTCCTTGGGTTTATCATCAATGGGACTCTTTGTTCCTCTTGGACTTGACTATTTCCTCTTCCATGTTGGGGAAATTTTCAACTATAATCTCTTCAAAAATTTTCTCATACCCTTTCTTTTTCTGTTCTTCTTCTGGGACCCCTATAATTCAAATTTGGGGCATTTGATATTGTCTCAGAGGTTTCTGAGACTATCCTCAGTTCTTTTCATTATTTTTACTTTATCTGTTCTTCAGAAGTTATTTCCACAATTTTGTCTCCCAGCTCACTGATTCATTCTTCTGCTTCAGATATTCTGATATTGAATCCTTCTAGAGTATTTTTAATTTCAGTAATTGTGTTGTTTGTCTGTCTTGGCTTATTCTTTAATTCTTCTAGGTCTTTGTTAATTGATTCTTGCATTTTCTCCATTTTGTTTTCAAGGTTTTTGATCATCTTTACTATCATTATTCTGAATTCTTTTTCAGGTAGTTTGCGTATTTCCTCTTCATTTATTTGGACCTCTGTGTTTCTAGTCTGTTCCTTCATTTGCATAGTACTTCTCTGCCTTTTCATTATTATTTTTTTTAACTTATTGTGTTTGAGGTCTCCTTTTCTCAATCTTCAAGGTTGAATTATTTCTTCTTTTTGGTTTCTGCCCTCCTAAGTGTTGGTCCAGTGTAAGCTTTGTATAGGATGGGATTTGTGCTGAGTTTTTTGTTTGTTTGTTTTTCCTCAGATGGGCAAGGCTGAGTGAGGTGGTAATCCTCTGTGCTGATGATTGGGTTTGTATTGTTTTGTTTGTTTAGATGAAGCGTCCTGCACAGGGTGCTACTGGTGGTTGAGTGATGCCATATTTTGTATTCAAGTGGCTTCCTTTGTGTGAGTTCTCACTATTTGATACTCCCTGGGGTTAGTTCTCTGGTAGACTAGGGTCGTGGAGTCAGTGCTTTCATTCCAAAGGCTTAGGGCTTGATCTCTGGTCATGAACAAAGATTCCTCAAGTGGTTTGCTGTGGTATTAAGTGAGATTAAAACAAATACCCCAAACCAAGAACCCAAAGATGAACCCCCGACAAATAGCCGTTACAAAATCAGGTAAATAATAATCAAAATAACAGAATATACACACATATATATATACCCATAAGTAAAGTCAAAACAGTCCAACGAAAATAAAGTACAGTAGATTGACCAGGTGAACAAAGGAAATAAAAAATTGTATTTATCAGTTAAGAACAAAACTAACTAAAGCACAAACTGGAAAACAAAACTAAATCAAGGTGCAAATAAAGCAATGAAAGCAGACCTAACAAATATGTTGAGAGGAAAGAAAAGAAAGAATAGATATGCAAAGTTAAATAGTCATGGATGCAGAAGATTTATATACATTAATGATTAACTGCAAAATGAAGAATAGTAGGAAAGGCAAACCAAGGAATAAATGTAGAAAAATATATAGTAGGTTTAAAAAATTAAAAATTAAAATTATAAAAAAAGAAAAGAAAAAAAAGATTTAAAAAAGGAAGAATAAAGAAAGAAAAAGGAAAACTCCACAGAACTGCAAAAGCCCAATATAGAGGCAGAGGTTTATAACAACAATAAAAAGTGTCACTGAATACACACACACACACACACACACACACATATATATACACACCCATAAGCAAAATCAAAACAGTCCAACAAAAATAAAGTAGAATAGATTAACCTGGCGAACAAAGGAAACCAAAAATTATATCTACCAGTTAAGAATAAAACTAACTAAAGCACAAACTGGAAAACAAAACAAAAGCAAGGTGCCAATTGGGGAATAAAGCAATGAAAATAAAACTAACAAATATGTTGAGAGGAAAGGAAAGAAAGTAAAGAAAGAATAGATATGCAAAGTTAAATAGAGGTAGATAAAGAAGATTTATATACATTAAAGATTAACTGCAGGGGAAAAGAACAGTAGGAAAAGCAAACAAAGGAATAAATATAGAAAAATAATAATAGGTTTAAAAAGTCAAAAATTAAAATAAAAAAAACAAAAGGAAAACTCCACAGAACTGTGAAAGCCCAACATAGAGGCAGAGGTTTATAACAACAATAAAAAATGTGAGGAAAAAAAAAAAAGCTCAAAAGCTTAATTAGATTTCATAGTGCCAATAAAATCAACAACTACAACAGAAAGGGGGGAAAAAGAAAAAAAAATCCAAAAGAATCTACAGAACAAATCAAAACACAAGAATAATAAATGTTTTTCCTGAATCATTGCTGTCAGAGTCCTTTTCCTCTCTGGGAGTCACAGTCCACCTCACTTCTCTAGGATGCCCTCCAACACTATGCTGATCTCTGGACCTGCTGTGGGTGCAGCTCAGATTCTAATCTGGTCCCATTCCTGTGTGTTCTTCCCTCCAGTGTCCACAGCTAACAGAACCAGTGCATTTTCTTTTGTGCGAGCTCTCAGTGTCCTTTTACATATTCCATAGGCACAGAGACTGCCTAGTTGATCATGTGGGTTTAATCTGGAGCTTGTACAGCTGGTGGGAAGATTTTGGGTCTTCTTCCTTGGCCACACTGCCCCTGGGTTTCAATTGTGGTTTTATTTCCACTTCTGCATGTGGGTCATCCATCGTTCATTGGGGTTTGCTTCTGAGGCTGCCCTGGAGGACTTGGGTTTGCCCTTGTGAAGGTCAAGTGCAGAGGTGGTCCAGCTGCTTGGGTCGCAGGGGTTCTGGCAGCACCAGGTACTCAGAGGAGTTGGCGGCTAGGGCAGCAGGAAATATAGTGCTCTAGGAGAGTATGGCAACCAGTATTGGCCAATACGTTCCAGTATTCTTACCTGGAGAAGCCCCCTAACAGAGAAGCCTGGCAGGCCACAGGGTCTACAGGGTCACAAAGAGTTGGACACGAATGAAGTGATCCTGTTTGCATAGATGCAAGACTTTTTTTTTTTTTTTTGGCCTGTGGCAGCTCTGCCCCAGTGAGAGTTGAGCATGAAGGTGGCGCAGCTTCTTGGCTTGCAGGGACCCTGGCAGCACCAAGTGTGTGGGGACACGGACTGCCTCCATCGCAGGAGTTATGACCCTCTCAGAGTCTTTTTTCAAGCCTCTTGTAGCTGGTGATCAGAAGGCCTCTTTAGCCAGCCTTTCTCTGTAGCTCTGCTCATTCAGGCACTTAGAGGGCTCCCTTGCCTGGGGTCGTTTTCTGTTGTTGGGCACGTCAGGCACACAGAGGGGCCCACCTGGCTGGCATCCTACTCTGTAGATCTGTGTATCAGGCACTTAAAGAGGCACCCTGGGTGGGGTCCTACTCTAGTTCAGTGCATCAGGCGTTTGATGGGCTAGCCTCTCTATTGTTCACACCGATGCTGGTGTGTGGGGAGAGAGAGGCTATGGTGAATGTTCCAGACACTACTGCGTGACTCAGAAGTATTGCTTTGCTTCCATGGCTGCCCAGGTTTTCTCCACAGGCATTTCCCACCATAATCTTCTTGTTCACATCCCCTCGATCTGTCTCTCTGTAACCAGCAGCAGCCCTCACCCTGGGATTGCTCCACAATCCCTAAACTCCATCTCTCAGCCATTGCACCTTCCAGGGAACCTATGTCCCTGTCCAATGTATGTGTGGCTGCAGCAAGGACTGTCTGGTTTTCATTCCATTTAGGCTGCCACAGATCAGCTGTTTCACTCTCAGCCTTAAATGTTTCTCCTCTGACTCATACAATTGCCCCAATGTGGGGATAGGACCCCTGCTTCAGTTCCCCCACCAGTTGAGGGCAGGTCCACTCCTAGTTTTCCCCCTCATTCCTTCATCCTACTGAGTTTTGCATGGTTCTGGATATTCTTTTCTGCTGGTCAGGCACTCCTGTCCACTCACAGCTGGTGTTCTGCATGCACATCTCTGTTCGAAGGTGTATTCCTGGTGTATCTGTGGAGAGAGATGTACTCCATGTCCACCTACTCCTCTGCCATCTTATTCTCCTCCTCAAGCTTCTGTGAGGCTTCTTTAAAGAGAACCATAAAGGTGTGTGTGGTGAGCTCTTCAAAGCATTTTGCCCATGGATTGGAGCACGCAGATGTCCCCTGCCGGCTCCTGGCTTGGGGTGGGACGGTGCTGTATCGAGCTCCTTGCAAGCACCCATGGTCTTGCTGATCTGCTCAGGAGAAGCAGTCAGTGTGAATGGTCTCTCTTGCTCTTTTGATGATCCAAAAGAGTTGGCAATTTGATCTCTGGTTCCTCTGTCTTTTCTAAATCCACCTTGAACATCTGGAAGTTCTTGGTTCACGTACTGTTGAAGTCTCTTGGAGAATTTTGAGCATTACTTTGCTAGTGTGTGAGATGAGTGCACTTGTGCAGTAGTTTGACATTCTTTGGCATTGCCTTTCTTGGGGATCGGAATGAGAACTGACCTTTTCCAGTCCTATGACCATGGCTGAGTTTTCCAAATTTGCTGACATATTGAGTGCAGTGCTTTAATAGCATCATCTTTTAGGATTTGAAATGGCTCGACTGGAATTCCATCACCTCTAGTAGCTTTGTTCATAGTGATGCTTCCTAAGGCCCACTTGATTTCACATTCCAGGATGTCTGGCTGTACATGAGTGATCACACCATTGTGGTTATATGGGTCATTAAGATCTTTTTTGTATAGTTCTTGTGTGTATTCTTGCCACCTCTTCATAATATCTTCTGCTTCTGTTAGGTCCATACTGTTTCTGTCCTTTATTGTGCCCATCTTCACATGAAATGTTCCCATGGTATCTTTAATTTTCTTGAAGAGATCTCTAGTTTTTCCCATTCTATTGTTTTCCTCTATTTCTTTGCACTGACCACTTAGGAAGGGTTTCTTATCTCTCCTTGCTGTTCTTTGTAACTTGGTATTCAGATGGGTATATCTTTCCTTTTCTCCTTTGCTTTTAGCCTCTCTTCTTTTCTCAGCTATTTGTAAAGCCTCCTCAGACAACCATTTTGCTTTTTTTCATTTCTTTTTCTTGATCACTACCGCCTATACAATGTCATGAACCTCATCCATAGTTCTTCAGGCACTCTGTCTATCAGATCTAATCCCTTGAATCTATTTGTCACTTCCACTGTATAATCATAAGGTATTTGATTTAGGTCATACCTGGATGGTCTAGTAGTTTCCCCTACTTTCTTTAATTGAGGTCTTTGGAAAGCCCAAATACTGCCTTTTCAGTCTAATCTCTATGCTCTGCCCATATCTGAAAGACCTGTACCCGATAAGAAAAAGAAGCATTGTTTTGTTAATAGCCATACAATGTCCAGTCCACTACCTCTTTCCCAGTTCCCCAGTGCAGAGCACAAGCGAACATGAGTCAGATGCCAAAGGTTAGCCTCAAGTGGAGGACTTTGGCCAGAATTCCTTCCTCCTCCCTATTTCATGCACTTTCAAATGTTATTTGTAAGATGCATGGGAAAGGCCAAATAGGTTGTATGTCCTTTAACATAGTAAGCCCTCTGGCTAATACTCATCACTGCCACAGTGGCATAATTTTTGACTCATTTTCAACTCTTGCAGTTGAAATAATTGTGCATTTTTCTCTGTCTCCTATTTCACTTTATCATTATACCGTTAATAGAAGCATTGATTTCTCCTGAGAGGAGGCGATTTCACTTGTTATAAGGTGTGCAGGTGTGCGACCACACACAGAGGAACACTGACACTTTGAAGCTTCTCTAGCAAAGTGGTGAAGATGCTGAAGTGCCATGAGGAATGGCCGCTGGAATCAGAGAATTTTAACCTAAAAAGGAGGATGTTGATGGGAAATTATGAAAATTGTTGTACTGCAGAGAAATTCATTTTATTCTTTATGATAACAGTACAAACATTTGTTGAGGATTTCTTCTATGACCTTTCCATCTCACATAGTTCATAATGCCAGTTGAGGGATGGGTATTGAATGTAGTTTGAAAGGTTTAGTAACTTGGTCAAGTCATATACATAGTAAAAGGTGTGGCTAATATTGTAACCCAAATATTATTATATTTCCAATATAATAATATACTGTTATAATAATAAATAACAGATTCTCCCAAAATATGGAAGTAAAGAGGATGTCTCAATTTTCACCCATCCACGGTGACAAGAGATTCCAGCACTTGGGGCAGGAGTATGCTAATGATACTGCAATAATAAGCCTTGGCCTGCTGAGATGGTCAAAGGAAAAGTCATTTCTCTTGGGGGAATCTCTCCTCCCATGTTCTCACTAGGATGAAGCCTCCTATGTTGTGGCAACTAAGAACCATCTGGATAAGTCAATAATCGCTGTATTTTTTAGCATAAGGGTGATGCTACTTCAAGTTTCCAGGAAGAAAACCTCATCTACAACACCCTGGACCTCTTCCTTGCTGGAACAGAGACGACTTCAACCAGCCTGCGCTGGGGGCTGCTCTTCATGGCCCTTAACCCCGAAATCCAAGGTGAGCTCATTAGTGGATGGGCTGGGCCAGGCCAGTATGCTTCCATAAATTAGTTCATCTATAGGGAATGTTGGTTCACTCTCACTAATAAGAGGAATCTGAAGCTCAGAGAGCTTTCCAGCAGGAATGTTGTTGAGCAAGAGTTTGCCACCTAATTTGTCTCAGAGCAGGGCCCACTTCCCACTTTCATACCTCCCTGAGAAGCTAGTCTGGAGAGCCTAAGATAGCCATTTTGATGCTGGTTATTTCATTCCTTAACTTAACCAGGCTCAAGGAGAGTTATGGAAAAACAGAATAATAGAACCACCTCTGCTTTTTTCAGAAAAAGTCCAAGCTGAGATTGACAGGGTGCTTGGCCAATCACAACAGCCAAGCATGGCCGCTCGAGAGTCCATGCCCTACACCAACGCTGTCATCCATGAGGTGCTGCGAATGGGGAACATCATCCCTCTGAACGTGCCCCGGGAGGTGGCAGTGGACACCACCCTGGCTGGATACCACCTGCCCAAGGTAATTAGGGACTCACACCAACAGCCTCAGATCTCCAAGCTCATATTTTAAATGGTGGGATTCTCACCTGGAAAAGCGACCTGTTTTCTTGTCTTAGCGAAACACTTAAATGGGGAGAGAGAGATATAATTACTGACCTAATACTGGATATCTCTCTTCATGTGAGGTCTTCAGAACATTATCAGATCAATGGTAATTGGTGTTCTGAAGGAGAATGGAAATTCCTACGTCAAGCACATTCAGGCAAAGGCTGAATTCTCTCTGCTGTGAGATTTCTCATTCTTTTTACTGCATGATGTGCAGGCAGCAATTCTCAGTCAGCCTTTGCCATGAAGTCCTTTTCTTTGTCATGGGAGGGCTTCTGATAGGATAGTGACTTGCCAGATTTATTTTTGGAAAATTCTGCTTCACAATCCTAGGGCTATAGAATGTTAAAATGTGAGGGACAGTTGAGACCTCCTGGGCCATCACATTAAACTGGTGTTTCTAACATAATATCCCCACAGGTATTGCCTTGACTTACAGTCTGTTGATGGGACTACCTCACAAGAGAATCAATCCAAGCCTGTGCACATTAAATATCACAAAAGGAGAGAACTAATGAATGCTTTTTAAGGAGTGGTTATGTACTATGAACTATATAGATGCTTTCAAAATGTCTTAATTCTCAATCATTCTCTTATCTTCATTTTACGAATTTGCATCAAGGCTCAGAGCTGATTGATCTTGTATTTAAGATCCCTTGGCTACAAAGTCATATGAGTTGGGTTAAAGAAATAGAAGTGTTCTGATGCCCAGGTTCATCTTTTTTGTACTACACCATGTTCTCCCACTGGAGTTGCTTCATTTGGCTTGATTTCAAGAGAGTGTTCCTGCAATTGTTCTCAGCAGGGCCCTGTTAAATTCCCTCTCCTCACAAAGGCAATTCTGCTCTCTCTCTGCCCATCACTCCTAAGGATCTCAGCAAACAGCTCTCCTCTGCCCCATAGTATCTCACCAGAACACTGCACATATCCAGTACCTTGCTTTCTCGCCACCTTGGTCTATTTCTGTGGATCCAATCCAATCTGATCCCTCTTTGTGTATTGAACCTGGTGTTGATCTCAAGGCAAAACTGGCAGAACCTCCCTTTGGGCTCGTTTGGTCATGGGCCCTGCAGCCCTAGAAAAAGCAGCTATTCCCGCAGTGACTGCATTTGCTATTTTCTTATTGATTGACCATTTTATGGGTGAATTCTGAGGTCTAAATGATATTACAGGTGATCTTCACATATTCGTAGCAATTCAGTTAGCTCCAGAGAACCATCCTAGCTCAACAGACTGGTTCTACAAGATTTTTTTTCTGATGTAGTATTCTGTGAGGACTAGAACAAATCTCTGGGTGGGGAACTTGCAACTGGAAAATGATTACAATACAGAAATTCTGCCCACAAGAGTGAAAGTCCTGAGCCCGAAGGAATCTGGCTTTGAATGCCAGCAGCTTTTGACTGCAGGAATTCCACAGGGCTATAGGAAATATCAACTCCACTCTTGGATCATGTGCACACTAGCACTCAGGGAAAAACAGCAGTGACCTCATAAGAGACCGGACCAGACCTACCTACTAATATTGGAAGGTCTCCTGCAGAGGGAGGGGGCGACCAGGGCTCATGCCAGGGACAAAGACCCTGGCACCAGCAGGTCTAGTGAGGAAGCCCGGAAGCCACCATGTAGAAAGTTATGGGAACAAGTGGTATGATTGAGAAACTGAAAGAGGCTTGATATAGTGGGAGTGCAGGCAGAAGGACCATGACTCAGATAGAGGGCAGGTGATGTGTCCTTAATATAAGAGTGCTGGGAAATACTGGAGTGTATCTATCAGGTTCCAGATGTAGTGGATGGATAGCAGTGACAACCAAATCATGTCCAGACCTAACTCTGCTTTCCGTGTGTGAAGCCCTTTGAAGCGGGGAGAGGATATAGAGTTGTAGTTAGGCCTACTGTAGGAGTGTGGACAACCAAGGTAGTAACTTGGACCAGACAGTGGAGGACATAACATGGAGGTGATAGAATCGAGAGGAATTTCAAGGAAAAGTGGCCAGCCTGGTGAAGGATGGGATGAAAGCAGAATGAGGGAAAGGGAGGCACTAAGGAGGACTCCTGGGTTTCTTGCTGGGCACTGGGAAGGACAGTGGTTCCTTTCACTGGGTGACCTGATTCTGTCATTAAATCTTCTGTGGAATGTGCTAGACAATGAAGGGAAGAGAGTTGGAGAATCTTAGATGAATGAGACATTTTTCATGTTGGAGAAGCTGCCATCTCACTGAGCAACTGGGTTGATTTTGGTCCAGAACTGCCTGCCCACTGTCACAGTATTCTCTTATTGATGCACACACCTTCCTTCCCGAGTTCTACACTGGCAAGTCCCTGAAGGGATCCATTCTGCACTCGAGTAGCCACACTTCCCTGATAAAATTCCCAGCAGACAATTTCAGTGCACCATTGTAAGCTGTCCCATGGCAAGGAGCATGGTGCTAGGGGCTGGCCTCAGAAGGTGGTGAGTTGGGGAGACGGAGGGAGTTCAGGGTGCTGTCAGCCCTGGAGCCTGGGCTGCGTGAGCAGGGGGACTGCCTCTGCACACATGTGTTGTGTCCTGTCTTGCATGAGTCACTTCTGTCTTCTCCAGGGCACCATGGTCATGACTAACCTGATTGCACTGCACAGGGACCCCACAGAGTGGGCCACCCCTGACACCTTCAATCCAGAGCATTTTCTGGAGAATGGACAGTTTAAGAAAAGGGAATCCTTTCTGCCTTTTTCAATAGGTGAGTAACAAGAAATAGGAGCATGGGGACCCAGAGTTCCTCTCTCTGCCCTTCCCTACTCTTCTTCTTGTGATGCTTTGCTTTAGTTGGAATGTCTCCAGATAGCCCTACCCAGCATGAGTCACTCTTGCAGCTGTTTGTACCTCAAGGTTCCCTAGGCTGTGCATCACCAAGACTCATGCCCTTACTTCCTAAGCCCTGGCTTGACTCTGATGGAGATTTCAGCTTCAAGTTGTTCCCTCCCTAGAAACTTGGGGGATAGGAGCTTAGCCTCTGCCTGTTACCCACAAAGAAGATTGGACACTCACCATCTTTATTGAGCTTTAAATGTTCTGAGATCTTTTTAGGGCCTCCCACTCACAAAAACGTGAAGCTAATTGCTGAGAAAGGGATGGGGAAGGCTGCTTCCTTAGCACTGTGGGCATCACAAGTGATTCTAAGTACCATGGACTTAAGTAGATGAGATTCTACTCTGTAAGTTCTTCCTGCAGAGGTCGTTTTGCCTTTTTAAATGAGATGGTTAGATAAGCATCACCGACTCAGGGAACATGAGTTTGAGCAAACTCCCAGAGATTGTGAAAAACAGGGAAGCCTGGTGTAGTGCAGTATGTGGGGTCACAGAGTCAGACACAACTCAGTGACTGAACAACAACCACCCTTTACAAATCTAGGTGATACATTTATATGATGCATAACTTGAAATATGAATGAGAATGCAGAGAAAACTCTTTCTCTCTTGTTTCCCAGCCAGCCAGCCAGTTGGGTGTTTTACTCATAATATTGTAAAATGAGTAAGAAAAAATCTTTTTTGTATACCAAATAAAGAGTTAGTTATGCTGCTGAGATCATTTCAAATTGTTTCCTAAGTCCTTATATCTATAAATGCTTCCTGAGCATATATTATGTCTCAATTATGCAACCCTGTGAATATGACAATAATTAGGTAGAAAAAAGACCAGTGTAACTTTCATGGACCATGTGTTCTAGTTTAAGGTTACAAGGTTCAAATTCCAATCACCACACTGGGGATAAGGCTCAAAAGTGGAGCTTATCAGGGCCAACTATGGGATCTACAGTCTTAAAGCTCACAGGGCACAAGTAGAACTCAGGTTGACCAGGTTTATCAAATAGTAAAGCCTGTGCTCTTCTAGCAGTGTCTCCCCCAAAAAGTAACTAAATGCTACAGTAAGTTGACACTTGAAATTCATAATAGTTTTCTTATCATTGCTGCTGCTGCTGCTAAGTCACTTCAGTCGTGTCTGACTGTGCGCCCTCGTAGACGGCAGCCCACCAGGCTCCTCCATCCCTGGGATTCTCCAGGCAAGAACACTGGAGTGGGTTGCCATTTCCTTCTCCTTTTCTTATCATTAAATTAAATATGGACTGACTTTCTGTGACAGTATAGTTTTGCTGATCATGCCACAGAGGCACAGAAAGGGAGGGACTGGAATTTGAACTCATGTAGGAGTGATTCACAGCCCAGGCTTTCCTGATGTAGGACACTGTCCTGCGTGTATCTGAACTGACTCTGATTAGATCTTCTGTGTCTTTCTTCCTCTGGTTCTATGCTACCTTTGCTCACACTGGACAAGTAACTTTCTAACATGAAAGCAGACATGAGATATAGGAAAACCTTCCAGTCTTCCTATCTACAAGAGCTTTATATTTCCTATCATAGAACAAGTTTCAGCTGTTTTAAGTATTATAATTATTCTTGCTTCACTGTTTTGTTGTTGTTATTGAGAGTTGTAATGCATCCTTTTAATTACAGATTTCATTTGCAAGCAAATTATTTTATTTTATACTTACAGCAACCCAGTTATTAACAGTTAGGAAAGCAATTAGTAGCTCCTTTCTCAGTGAAAGGAAATAAGAAGATAAGGTTTTTTCTCATCCAAGGTCATGTGCCCAAGGAATTGGCTTAAAAGGGCTGAAGACTCAACTTTCTGGTTTCTTTTTTAAAATTTTTGTTGAAGTATAGTTGATTTACAATATTGTATTCGTTTTAGGTGTACTGCGAAGTGATTCAATTATACATATATACAGGCTCCTCTGTCCATGGGATTTCCCAGGCAAGAATACTCGAGTGGGTTGCCATTTCCTTCTCCAGGGGATCTCCTCCACCCAGGGATCGAACTAGCATCTCTTATGTCTCCGGCCACTCCTGCGTTGCTGGCGGATTCTTTACCACTGAGCCTAAAGAGGCACAACTGTAATTGCACTGGGAAATACAAAGTAGCAGAAGTTACACCCAGAATTAACTACAGAGGGTCATCTCAGTGACAGTGTGCAAGAGAATCTTTACAGAGATAGTGAGCAACTACATCAAATGTTAACAAGGGTTTTTTCTGGATTGGGGGATTACAAACATCTTTAATGTCTTTATACTTTTTTTTTTTTTTCATTTTTGCAGTTAAACATGTATTACTTAGGGAGAAAGTAAAACACCCCCAAGAGAGATGATGGTAGAGACCAGTGTGGGGTGTTGTAGCCCAAGTCGGGGCAGAGGGCGTCATGAAGGGGAGGGGCTAGGGGAAGCCTGGAGCAGGTGATGCATGGCTGGGATGAGATGGGGTCGGCCCTGCACAGGGAGCCCTGGCAGGGAGCTTCCCCGTCGTGAAGGAGGGAAACGACATAGCGAAAAGGTGCCTTGCTTTAACACTGACTTTCTTTTACTTCTCAACAATTTTTTTTGAAAATTGAAAGAGATAAACACAGAGTTTTGCTTTTGTCCTTTGCTAATGGATTTTTGATAAGACTTTCGGCTCGACCACACTTATAGGTCAACCTTGGCCCTCGCTTGTTTCCTCTATACCCGGCCCCTTCACCCTTGCTCACCTGTCTGAGCCCTGAAGGCACTGAATGTGTGAAGGTGGAATGAGCTTGGAGGGCTTCTGTTACCCCAGGTGGCTGTGATCAACTAAGCTGAGTACGTAAAGGCCCAGGGCCAGGCAGGCCTGCCATTTGCTCAGGTTTTGCAAGACGTGGTGGAAGATTTCCGTCCCTGCTGACACAGACCACCTAACCAGGTAACTCACATTTTTGTCTTTCAGGAAAGCGGATGTGCCTTGGAGAACAGTTGGCCAGGACTGAGTTGTTTATTTTTTTTACCTCACTTCTGCAAAAATTTACCTTCAGGCCTCCAGAGAATGAGAAGTTGAGCCTGAAGTTCAGAGTTAGCTTGACCCTTGCCCCAGTCAGCCACCGGCTCTGTGCTGTTCCCCGAGGGTGAAGTTGTTGGGGCGGGGGAGTGAAGGAGAGCAGGAAGAATGGGCCTGTCCCCGCTCAAGGCTCGGGGCCTGCTCAGAAGTGAGGGAACAGCATCCAGCACCTCTAGGACAGATCATAGGAACCAGACACAGGAAACTGCATTCAGGCTTTACCGTCTCCAGTGGGACCTTGAAGAAATCAGTTACGTTGTGATTCCATTTTCATCCAGAAGATTTAAAGTGGACAATGATTCCTTCTCTAAAGGAAAAATTGCTGTAAATATCAGAGGAAAGAATGGATTTTAAGTGGTTTGGAAATCATAAAGCACATCATAAAAGTCATAGCTCTGATCTGCTTCCTTCTATGACCTTCCTTAGATGAGGACTTGCT
This sequence comes from Bos grunniens, assembly GCF_055505025.1. Lineage (NCBI taxonomy): Eukaryota > Metazoa > Chordata > Mammalia > Artiodactyla > Bovidae > Bos > Bos grunniens. The sequence goes on along the minus strand of NC_141167.1, from coordinate 35,322,630 downwards.
TCTGGCCTGTTGAGATGGCCTGGGTCAAACTGGTGCCAAATGGTGGATAAGAGTTAGAAGTTGGGCCCGGGGGCAGCCACTGACCTAGGCCAGAAAGGCCCTCACACTGGTAGCACTGAGCAAGCTTATCCTGCTTCTCCCTCAGACTAGCTCCTGGGAAGTCAGCAGGGCAGGTAAATTCCTGACAAATAGGGTTCTATGGAGAAACGATTCATCTGGTTTACCTACGGAAACACTACCTTGGCGTTGGACACCAGAGCTAAGAAGAATGTGAGCAAAATAAAGTAAACCTGGAAGGCAGGTTTGGGGAACAAATGTAGACGTGTTTTCTGTCTTTTTATGTGCCTCTTTACCTTAAACCCCATCTTGGGCATTTATTCCCAAGCCCCATGTTGGGATAACGATATGGTGGGTGTGATCTTTTCTTGAAAACTGATTGTCAGCTTTTGATTGACAAGTTAAGTCCCAGGCTTAACACAATTGATCAGCATTTTGCAGAGTGTGTATAGGAAGAAACTTTTTTTAAAATGTGCATATCTATTATAAATTTTTGCTTTGCCATTACCATCCATGGACAGAGGAGCCTGGTGGGCTACAGTCTGTGAGGTCGCAGAGTGGGACATGACTGAGCGATTAACACACACACATTACCATAAAGTTTTTGTATAGCAATCTATATAGCTGTAGATCAGCAACTTAGAGCAATCATATATATTGCTTGCTGATCTCTTAATTCCAATTGCATTTTAAACACCCTGCATTTGTACTCTCTGCCTGTGATTACTGTTTTTATATCATATTTTACATCTAATTGCTTGCTTTTTGTGGATGCAAGTGATTTTACTACGTTGTGAAAGTCACTCAGTTGTGTCCGACTCTTGGCAACCCCATGGACTATACAATCCAGGGAATTCTCCAGGCCAGAATACTGGAGTGGGTAGCCTTTCCTTTCTCCAGGGGATCTTCCCAACCCAGGGATCGAACTCAGGTCTCCCGCTTCGCAGGCGGATTCTTTAGCAGCTGAGCCACTAGGGAAGCCCAATCATGAACTTTTTTTCACTGCCTTAGTCTTTTAACCTGCTCATCAGTTTAGGATCAGATGGTTTCCTACCTTTACTGTTTGCCTTTACCATACTTTATTGTTTCTATTTTATTCTGCCTACAGAAGTTCCTTTAGGATTTGTTGTAAAATTAGTTTGGTGCTGAATTCTTCTAAATTTTCCTTTTGATTTCTCCATTAAATCTGAACATGAGCCTCTCGGAGTATTATTGTTGCAAGTTTTCCCCTTTCATCACCTTAAATATGACATGCCACTCCCTTCTGACCTGCAGATTCTGCTGAAAAATCATCTGATGATTTTATGGGAATTTCCTTGTATTTTATTTGTTGCTTTCCCCTTGTTGCTCTTAATATTCCCTTTTCTTTTTTTTTTTTCATTTTGATTGTGATGTGTGTGTGTGTTCCTCCTTGAGTTAATCCTATATAGGACTCTCTGGAATTTCTGGACTTGTTGACTGTTTGCTTTCCCAGGCTAGGGAGTATTTTCAGTTATTATCTTTCAAGTATTTCTGAGGTTCTTTCTTCTGTTATCCTTATGGGACCCCTATAATGTGAATATCACAGTTGATGTTGTCCCAGAGGTCTCTTAAACTGCTCTTATTTCTTTTCATTTTTTTCCCCTTTATTCTGTTCCATAGCAGTGATTTCCACTACTCTGTCTTACAGCTCACTGATCTATTCTTTTGCATCATCTGGCCAACTTGATTTCTTGTAGTGTATTTTTCACTTCACTTATCATATTCTTCAACTCTGCTTTTTTGTTCTTTATATTTTCTAAGTATTTTTTAAACTTCTAAGTTCTCACTCTGAATGTGAGAATGTGCATACATTCTCTTCCTGAGTTCTTTGATCACCTTTACGTTCATTACTCTGAACTTTTTTTCAGGTAGACTGCCTGTCTCTACATCACTTAGTTCTTCTGTGATTTTATCTTGTTCTTTTGTCCCATATGTATTCCCCTGCCACCACATTAGTTTTTATATGTATGTGGTAGGTTTGTTATGCTTTTCAATCTTGGAGATGTGACCCTCTGTAAGAGATGTCCTATGCATCTGAGCAGAGCCCTCCCCTCTCATCACTCAAGGGTCAGGGACAAATTGGTCCCAGGATAGGGTGTGGTGTACATGATGGTTAATATGGGGCTTATATAAAATATAGTTGTAACCGTCTATTTAAGATAACTTCACTTGCAAACAAATCTTTCTCTCCTCCCCCATTATATGGTAATGTCACAACTTACATCTGTTTATATTGTGTATCCATTAATCAATCTTTTGTACTAGAATGAAAAATGATTTACCACCACTGTAATAGTAATATAGAATTGTTTTTGTCTATATATTTACATTTATCAATGAGTTTCATAATTTCTTATGCTCTTATGTTGTTTAATATCCTTCAGCTTTTATCTGTGAAAGTCTTTTGTTTCCTCTTCATTTTTGAAGGACAGCTTTGTCAGATATAGTATTCTTGGCTAGCAGTTTTTTTCCCCCTGCAGAATTTTAAATATATCATCACATTCCCTTCTAGAGGGCAAGATTTCTGATGAAAAATCTGCTTATAGTTTTATGGGGCTTCCCTTGTACCTAACAAATCACTTTCTCTTTTGTTTCAAAATTCTGTTTAACCTTTTAATAATTTGATTGTAATGTGTCTTGGTGTGGGTCTTATTTTATTTGGTATCCTTTAGGATTCATGGACCTGAATGGCTGTTTCTTTTCCCAGGTTTGTGAAGTTTTCAGCTATTATTTCTTTGAATAAACTTTCCCTTTCTTTCTCCTCCTGTGCTGCTCCACTGTTTCACTGCTCAGTCATGTCTGATTCTTTATGACCCTATAGACTGTAGCCTGCCAGGCACCTCTGTCCATGGGGATTCTCCAGGCAAGAACACTGGTGTGGGTTTTCATACCCTCCTCCAGGGGATCTTCCCGACCCAGTAATCGAACCAGGGTCCTCCACATTGCAGGCAGATTCTTTGCCAACTGATGTACCGGGGAAGTCCCCTCCTCCTCCTGGGACTCTCTGAACTTTCTGTAAGTCCTTTAAGCTATCTTTTTTCCCTTTTTACCCTCTGATTTCCAACAGCCAGTCTTTTTGGTTTGTCAATGCTTTTATCAGCTTGATTTATTGTTTTGAAGCCCATTAAAGTTTTTCAGTTCAGCTATTGTATTCTTTACCTCTGCGATTTCTGCTTAGTACTTTTTAAAATTTTCTGTGTGAAATTCTTTGTTCATGCATTCCTCTTCAGTCCTTGGTGAACATCTTTATGACCATTATTCTGAATTCCCTGCCAGGTAAATCACCAATCTCCATTTTATTTGGCATCAGTTTCTGGAAACTTATCTTGTTCTTTTATTTGGAACATATTTCCTTCTTTGTTTTCCTTGACTCTCTGTTGATTTCTACACATCAGATAAAACACCCACCTCTCCCAGGCTTCATGGACTTTCTGTGTATAGTATGAGATAAACCTCACCAATTATTCTGGCCAGAGATTCTGAGTGCCTCTCAGACTACTGTGCTTGTCCAAACTTTCATCTTTGTTCTTATTTCCCCCCAGGAAAATAAAGAATGTCAAGTCCTCAGAAAAGGTGACAAGTCAGTAGGTCAAATAACAGCTAGAAAACTTGGGGCACTAAATGAGTAAACCAAGTCCTTCTCTAAGTGAGACATCAGAAGCTGGAGTTTATCACTCACTTGCTATACAATGAACTTGGGTGAAGAACTGTGGCAAATTTCTGCACCCTTATTCAGACCAACCACTCTTTCAAATGGTTGCTTTGCTGTATTTCTCCCAGAGTCTTAGCAAATGCTGTGTAATGTTAGGTTTCATAGGTGGGTTAAAAGCAGTCCCTTGGGTAGCAGTTGCAAAGTGGGGGTCTTGATGTGAAGTTCAACTTCCTCTAGGGAGAAGCTGGGAGCTTGATTTTATCACTGTTGCAGGCAGGGGAGGGTAGGAGCTGCAGAAAGTGCCTGCATACCTGTTTAAACTCCCAGTAGACTGGTCATTGCCTGTCCTGCGGGCTCTCAGAGACAGGCAAGTTAGAAATCAGATCCTCAGGCAGCAACTGTAAGTCAGAGCACCAGTATGCAGTTTAACTCGTCCTAAAGTGTAGCTGAGAGCTGGGTATTTTGGAGTGAGCTGAGGAGTGTGATGGGAAAAGCATGCAGGGCCATTCAGAATTGTTGCTTCTCTGTTAACCCTGGGTGACTAATGCAGGCCTCCCAAAGAAAGGCAAGTTAAACCATTAAAGAGCCAGCTGGAAAAGTGAGGACATTGACTGTACAGTTCAGCTCTTTCTAGGGAGAAGCTGGAGGCTTGGATTTTCACTGGAGCAAGCCAATGAGAAACCAAAGGAAATGCCCACATGCCCCTTTAAGCTGCGAAGCATAATAATTACCTACCCCAATAGCCCCCAGATAATACCCATTAGCACCAGGGGGCTTCCCTGGTGGCTCAGTCAAGAATCTGCCTGCAATGTGGGAGACCTGGATTCGATCCCTGGAAGATCCCCTGGAGAAGGGAATGGCTACCCACTAGAGTATTCTTGCCTGGAGAATTCCGTGGACAGAAGAGTATGGTAGGGTATTGTCCATGAGGCTGAGAAGAGTCGGACATGACTGAGCGAATAACTCTAACATTAGCTCCCAGATGCAGGCTGGTTAGAAGGCAAATCCTCAGACAGCAGTTGGGAAAGGCAGTGACATGAGCAGTCAACCCCTTCCAGGATGCAGGTGGGACCTGAGTATTATTGCCTGCTCACTCAGCACCTAGCCAAGGGGAAGGAGCTGGGCAAGTGTTGCACAAGTTTAAAACTACCTTATAGTTCCTTGAGGTCTTGGGGAACAAGCAAAGACCAGGCCCCATCAGCTCCCAAAGGATTAGAAGCCAGTCCTTCAGGAGGCAGCCATAAAAATTGGGATGCTAGATGTGTGGTCCAAACCCTTCACTCAAGTTGAAGCTGGTGGCTGACAGTTTCCTCCCAAATGCCAATTGTATGGCATGCTGTTGATGATGAAGTTCATGGGAAGGGTGGCTCAGCCATTCCACCTGTTTCAATGGGTATTTTCTTAGTCACCCAGTGTGTAGGAGTCTCTAGTTTCGTGAAGTTTATCGAATCTGTGGGTAGAGGGTTGTTTGCCTATTCAGATACTCCTTCCAACACACCCTGCCCTGATGTCCAGGGCAGAAAACATTCTGTCCAGCATCAGCAATTCTCGTTCAGCTAGTGCATATTTACTGACTCTGTGGAACATACTGTGCCAAGTGTTGTGGGAGAAACAGAAATGAACCAGATATGGCCAAAGACCTCAAGAAACTTAGTGTAGCAGGACAGACACATTTTTTAAAAAAGGTAGACTGCATTAAGGTCACTAGGAAAAAGACTTTGAAAGTTACAGAAAAAATAGATCTCTCATTTTATCTTGGAATTTGAGTTGAAACGAGACAAGTGATCTAATTTACAACGTTTAACCACTTATTGATAGCAAGTTGTTGCAGCCTAGGTGGGCAAGGGAATGGAGCACTTCACCATGAAAATCAGTTTAAGGATCCAACCGTAGCTCTATTCCTGAACATGTTACTGTGTGCAGGGTGATGCCTGGAAGTTTCACTTCATTATATTTTTGTTATCCCCTATAATCTGGAACCTCAGAGAGCTGTAGAGTATGTACATAAACCTAGGTATCTAGAGTGAAAGTGAAGTCACTCAGTCGTGTCTGACTCTTTCCAACCCCGTGGACTGTAGCCTACCAGGCTCCTCCATCCATGGGATTCTCCGGGCAAGAATACTGGAGTGGGTTGCCATTTCCTTCTCCAGAGGATCTTCCCAATCCAGGGATCGAACCTGCACTCCTGCATTAGCAGGCAGATTCTTTACCACTGCCCCACCTGGAAAGCCCCACAAAGGAATTTGGCAAGTAGTTAATCCATACCTCCTTCCCATGCCTTCCCCTTGGTAAATGTAACAAGCTAAAGTATGGGGTTCTGTGACTAAAGAAAGAAGAGAAAAATGAATATTAAAGGACAGTATCAGATTTTGCAAAAAAAAAAAAATTCTAGAGTCCATGATAATGCAAACTGGGGACATAAATGATACATCAAAAATCACTTTTACACATCTCATTCACCAAAAAAAATTCAAATGTAAAACAAAATTAGAATGAATGCAATTATTTTCTCTTTACCAGTCTAAATATTTAAGTTTTTTATTTAAAGCAGCAAATAAATGTGCACTTGTACCCACTAAAAATACATATCAGACACAAAATCAGAAAGTTTATTTACTTAAAACATCTGACAACCATCATATTGGACAATCATTTATTTAAAATAATATCCTAAATACTTACAAAAATAAATCCAGTATCACTTCTATTTTTTAAGTGTCAAAGTCTTTGCCATAGAAAATAGAAAGAACCTTTTATAAACTAAAAATTACATTTAAGATACATCAAGTTTAATAACTGCACACTATTTTCTTTTATGGTTGTGCTTTACAAATTTACTTCTTTGCAATGTACAGATTCACAATATGAATGTATGCATAAAACCACATACACACATTTTTACATAGGAATGTTATTCATTAAATACACATACAGAGAACCTAACACAGATAATATTGTGGCCTAAAAGCCATCCCATAGGGCCAGAGGTGTAGAAACAGGTATAGAAGTAGAAGTATTATTTGACATTCAACTTAGCACTCCAGTTATTAAAGATGAGGGCATCTTAGCAAGGGATTCTCAGTTTAATGTTTCTAGACAAGACATTAATTCTTAATGTATCTTAAATCATTAGTTCAACAGTCTTCTTCACTGAAAAAATACAATGAACTTGAAATATTTTGCGTTACATTAAGTTAAGCAGAGGATAAACATCACTGTCATATGTATACACACTTTTATTTTAAAAAGATAAAGGGAAGAGAAATTCAGCATTTATGTATTTGATAAGGAATGGAATGTCCCAGTGATTATAAAGTAAAACCACTTTGGGAATGATCTTTAATTTTCAGCATTTTCTCTAAGATTAATAATTCCTTTATCTTTACCACCCACAGGGTGTCAATCTCACTATATTAACCAGATGTGGAAAAGACTCTCACTTCTGATCAGTTCCTGAATTTCCATATAATAATCACAATAATATAGAACTTTAAATTATGTTAGTAATTTATAAGTATAAATACATATTGAGCATGTTAAATTCTATCAACTAGAAAAGTGATAAATCACAAAATTTGCTTTCTCTCTATTTAGGAAAAAAGAATCTAGCCTCACATCCTTATTTAGAAATTGCATGAATTATTTAGAAATTTCAAATATAATAACTGGAAAATTATAAGCAATTGGACTGTGAAAATTCTAATTTATTGAAATTGATGTTTTAGAACTGATTTCATTAAAAGGGAGCTTGAAGAGCTTCTGAAATCTCAATTACAGCAAGTAGTAAACACTAAAGGAGCAGATGTCTTACATTGACCAAAATGTACCAAAATGCTATAATACTTGGAAAATTTAATTAGCATGCTAAAATAGTTTCATTTCACTAAAAGTCACAGGCAAGCACAGACTATAAAAATATAGGAAAATGCAACCCAACAACATAATTGCACCACCAGTAAAGAACACCAAAATCTAAGAGGTAGTCAAAAGAAGTAACCCTGATAAAACAAAATATCCTGGCAGATGCTCCCTAATCTCAGAGACCCAAATAGAGTATTAAATTCTTACATCTTCAATGATTAGAAACATTTACTGGTATAGAATCTAAAAACCAAGTATCTGAATAATACTATAAATGGAACAATACTCGTATTTTCAAAAAAACAAAAAGGCTAAGAGGCTAAGAATAAAATCTTTAACAGAGGCCTATAAGCCTACTAAGTCTGGCCTACTGCTGGTTTCTGCGAAGTTTTACTGAAATACAACCACACCTATTTTATTTACATATTGTGTATGGTGGCTGCTTTTATACTTTCAGCTGAGATGAGTATTTGCAATAGATTATATGGCCCACAAAGTCTAAAACATTTACTGAAATATCGACCATCTGTCCCTTTATGGAAAGTTTGCTGGCCCCTGCTCTAGACCTGTGCTGATCGGTACTGTAACTGTGAACAGCTCTGGAAAAATTAACTGTGAATGTCACAACACAAGGTATTCAACTGAAAGGAATGTAAGATGCTGGTTACATCACAATTCAATTCCTTTTCATGTCTGATATCGTCCTAACATTTTTCTTTTTTTTTTCATCTTTGTGTTCTAACATCGAGTATTCCAGGTTTTTATAAAAAGATCAAGTACTGCGCTGTCCACTGGAGGTTTCTGCATTTTACATCTGCACTGTCCAGTACTGGAGCCACTAGCCACACGTGGCTGTTGAGCCCTTGAAATGTGGCTAGTGAAACCAACAACCTGAATTTTCAGTTTTAATCAATTTGCCACATCGTGGCTTTTGGTTACATTATTGGACAGCACAGATTTTACTCAAATTAAAATTCCAAAGTGTGACTCTTAAAAATAACTAAAAATAATGGAGTAACACCTTTGAGAAAAAGAGCTTTGGGCAGATATGAACTGAATACCATAAACTCAGCCCAAGACAGGTTTCTTAATTAGTAAACAAGGTAAAACTTATTCCAAATTGACCCTTCACTCTACCTCTGTACACTCTCTTTTCAGTGAAGAGGTAAACTACTATCTTTTTTTTTTTTTAACGAGAAGCCCTCTTAATTTTTCGCTTAAAAACAATAATAATTTTATGCTTTAAAGCAATAATTGTAATCTTCATTAATTATATTAAATATAGTGTGGGCATTTCACACAAAGTAGACTTTTCAGCTTGCTTCCCGTCCGAAAGTCATCTCTTAAAGTCAAAAGTCCATACCCTTAACATTTCAAGCATGCTATACAGAAGCCTTTGTTTATAGTAGGTACATATGAGAACTATGACCTTGTCTAAATCTGCAACATTTCCAAATAGTCACTCTACTATGGAGAAGTCATTTCAATATAGTCAAATCTTCCAAATGTTATTTTCCATTACATGATAAAATATACCCATTCAACGACAGAATGAGAGGTCAGAGGTAATATCTGTGTATTTTTAATCAAAAAATATAACTCTTGCATAGTTCTCCATGTGCCTACCTGTTCACTATTTTTATATGGACCAGAACAGTAGTTTTAAATTGCATATAACTGATTACACATTGCAAATTAGTTACTGCTACAACTGAGAACATTAAAATATACTAAGTCAATGTGAAATAATATAATACTCTCCAAAGACAAACGTTTGAGATGTTTACCTTATTATATCTTCCAATTACTCACACGTGCTCCCCCAGATAGCTACTTCTAAATTCTGTCTCCATATTAATCTGGCAAGATTAATTGCATACATTTTGATTTTAAAAAAGCTGCTATCCAGAAACATACACTTCTTTTCAACCATGCAGTTAGTTGAAAGATACAAAACATTTTAAGGGCACTTCTGTTTATGTGTTCTTTTGCGGTTTAATCAGTTGTCGCAGCAGGAACTTTAACAGAGAGACTTCTTCTGGTGCTGGTGATGTGGCGCTGCTGTGCTAGGAAAGACCGGGCAGGAGCATAGGTCCCCGTGTCTTTGCAAGCACCACTGCTGCTCACAAGTCTAGATTCCATCCCCAATTTCTGGAATGCTAGACTCTGAACAAAAATAAACAAATAAACAAATAATAAATGACTATTTAGAGTCTGCAAAGTGCTTTCCACCTATACAAAGTCATTTAATCCTCAAAACAATTCTCTAAAGCTGGTGTTTTCCTCACTTCTTATAGAGAAAAATAAGAGTTCAGAAGCTAATCTGCACATGATAATACCCATTAAGATAGGAGAAAACCAGGGCATAAAACCCAGTTTCTCTATTTTAATCCATTACATTTGAAATCTTTAAAAACAATAGCTTAAAATAATGTTCTAGAATTAAGCTTAAGTATAAAAACAACAAAAAAAGTTCCAAGGCAAACACTCGTGTCAGGCCATTATTCCAGCCACTATGAGCAGATACAGCACAAGAGAACAGCTCAGATCAATGGTGCTTGAAGTGTGGCCTGTGGATTAATACCTGCACCACTGGGAATTTAAAAGTGCAAATTATACTTATGGATTCTACCCAGACTGACTGACTAAGAACCTCTTCAGGTAAGTCCGGTAGTGTATTTTAACAAGCCTTCTGATGCATGCTGAAGTTTGAGAATAACAGACTACTTCAAATTTACTATGGTCTAGCTGTAAATCTGTACATGACAAATTATTGTAGTTGTGGGCTGTTGCGTTCCTTACTAAGGAAAGTCATTACTCCTCTCTCACTAGACCACATTTCAGTTACAGCTTCACTAGTAACTAGTACATAGGGTAAGTGTCAGTCACTCAGTCGTGCCTGACTCTCTGCGACCCCATGGACTGCAGCCCACCAGGCTTCTCTGTCCATGAGATTTTCCAGGCAAGGATACTGGAGTGGGTTGCCATTTAAATGCTCAAAAAACACAGGCTGAGAAATGACTAAATAATGCATTATTTGGCTCTAGTATCTTTGCTGATTTATGTGTCAAGAGGCCACAGAGCAACAAGGAAAATAATAAATAAGATCGTCTCTGATCTTAACTAGGATGGATAACCCATGAGGGAAGGTGCTGGGAACATTTCACACAATTTCCTTCAAGGTCTTGCTAAATTAAGGCAGAGTTTATCAAACAGAGGAGGGAGGGAAAGAATACAGACAAAAAGTATGATAGCATGAAAGAAGAAGGCATGTTTGAGGAAGGAGAGCCAGCTCCACGTGATGAAGTACAGGGTTCACAGGTTGAGAGTCCGAAACTCTCCCACACTATCAATAAATACACAGTAGCTAAGGTCGATGGAGAAGGAAATGGCAACCCACGTCAGTGTTCTTGCCTGGAGAGTCCCAGGGATGGGGGAGCTTGGTGGGCTGCCGTCTATGGGGTCGCACAGAGTCGGACACAACTGAGCGACTTCACTTTCACTTTTCACTTTCATGCATTGGAGAAGGAGATGGCAACCCACGCCAGTGTTCTTGCCTGGAGAATCCCAGGGACAGGGGAGCCTGGTGGGCTGCCGTCTATGGGGTCGCACAGAGTCGGACACGACTGAAGCGACTTAGCAGCAGCAGCAGCTAAGGTCGACAATGGCTGTGTTATTATCTATGCTAGCTGGTTAGAATACCCAAAAGAACCATATACATCAAGAAATGCTACTCTTGAAAACATCCCACTAAGGATAACAAAATAAAATATATTTCAAATTATTTTATACTACTTTCTTTGTTAGGACAGACAGATAATTCTTAAAGAGCAGTGTCTGGACTAAAACAAATAAATATAATAAAGGGCATACTGAGATCAGCTTTATGGATATTAAATGCTGAGCACTAGTAACACTTAATTTTGCATTATACAGATATTTGTATTTCCACAGAAACCCTTTATGAAGAACATATTAACTGCTTTAGCTCAAATGAGGCAATTTTTAAAATGTTTATGAATTGCACTAATGCTTCATGTACATTAATTTAAAGGTTAGTGAGTAATGAAATCAATTTAGTGGTTTTGAAAAAGTCAGAATCAACTAAGGACATTAAAATAAAATATAAAGTAAATTTGGATTATGATCAGTTTTTTTTTTAAATAAAAGATCATACAACAAAATACCTGAGTGCAACACACAGTCAGGTTAACTCTGTTCAGCTGTGCATAAACAGGAGCATGTTCTGATTTGCACTGATTCCTTCCATGGGTCATGGTCAAAATGCTTGATGAGCATGGTTCAAGACATCCAGTCACTGGCTAAATTTCAACTCACCTTATTATACCAGGCAGAAACAATGAGCTTTTCTTCATAATCACGGAATTTTGCTACTTTACATTCACTCTGGAAAAAGATACGAGGACTATTTAATATCCCAGAAATAAACCCAAACTGCTAAAAATGGATACTTTTTCATTATGCTCATGATCAAGAGAATGTGAAGAATGTGCTGGGAGGCACATACAGCAGACAAAATGTAAAGCTGAATCATGGAGAGTATATGCCCAACACCTTTAGGAAAGAGTAAGACTGACTAATAAATGTAGGAAGTTTACTGGGAGAACAGATACTGAACAATAACAACAAAAACTGAGCGATTCTATCTAGAGAAAAAAGTAACCACTGGCTTCAGTGACAAAACAGAGCTGCACCTGTGGAGGAGTCAAAACTAAGGAGAAAAGGGATGTGGGGAAAAATAACCCGAAAAATCTTTTAAAATTTCCTGTAAAGCTTAAGCATCAATTGTTCTGTCTGTATACTAGACTGGCTGTGGCCCTATCTGTTTGCCTAGAGAGTGACATTCATTTCTTAACTATTCTAGTACAGTGGATTTTGTAATTTTGTTGAGCACCTGATATAGTTGACTCACATAAAATGTTATAACCTAAAACATCTGAATGTTCCTACAGATGCTCATGAAACAAAAGCGTACAGGAAACAAAGGAGGTAAGATGATCTTCTGGATCACAGGCACTCCAGGAGGACTGCCCAAGGAGAATGCAGACAGAATAACCTCTGCTATAAACACTAGCTTTCTGCTCTTTACTTCTGCAGTGTGTATACAGATACGCATCCATAAATTAAAAGTCCATATGAAGGGTCTTAACTGAAGATTTCCTCAGAGCCCTGTATTAGAGGCATGGTTTTATCATCACAGCTGTTAGGGAGCTGCATGTCAGGCAACGACACTGGTGTACTCAGCTCATGGGCTTTCACTGGGAAGTGAATAATCAGAGCAACTTAGAGTTCAGCAATCATTCAGTTCAAGTCCCATTATTTTACGGATGAACAGACTGACGACTAGAGAGGAAGTTGATAACTTTAACATATATTAACACTAAAGCTGTAACCTTGGCCTCTGATTGATGTGATACTGAATGCTGCGGGTACAGAGATATAAGATACAGCCCCTGTCCTCAAGACACTCTAACACATGTCATAAAGAAAGATGCTATCATGGAATGAATTCATGAGTTCAAAGTACATGGAGTCACTATGGAGAGATCACTAACTGTGCCTAAGATATATACGGAGAGCTTTATAAAAGAGGAGATATTCAAACTGGATCCTGAAGAATGAATAGTATTTCTCCCGAGAGATGCCTCTATCCAGTGCTTTTTACAATGCCTGACATGGCCTGGACAAGCATTTATAGCAAGCGCCACCATAACGCTGGTGTACATGCTGGATATTAAAGTCTTCAAGTCTTTAAATATTTTTACCACACTCTATCTAATGGCTCAGAAATAATGTAAAGAAAATGATAAATGAATACACTTCCCTAAAACATAACCTTCCTAGTTGACTTACAGGGAGAAGAAAAGGGAAGAAGAATCTGGTTAACTGAGTACTGCTGCTGCTGCTGCTAAGTCACTTCAGTCATGTCCAACTCTGTGCGACCGGCAGCCCACCAGACTCCCCAGTCCCTGGGATTCTCCAGGCAAGAACACTGGAGTGGGTTTTCCTTCTCCAATGCATGAAAGTGAAAAGTGAAAGTGAAGTCGCTCAGTCGTGTCCGACTCTTCGCGACCCCATGGACTGCAGCCTACCAGGCTCCTCCGTCCATGGTATTTTCCAGGCAAGAGTACTGGAGTAGGGTGCCAGATGAGCTTTGTTTCTTTTTTAAAAAAAAATGAACTCTCATCCATCCTTTGATTTTAAAAGGAGCATGATAGCAGAACTCTACTAGAAAGAAGGACTAGCTATATGACTGGCTGTTACAGACAGAGAGACATACAATGCGGCAGGGTACACAAGCTTGGAAAGGCCCATCTTGTGGGCTAGTGAGATGCTCTATAATAACCATACTGAGTGCTAAAATGTGCTACTCTTCTAAGTTCTTGTGAAACTTGATCATTAATGGAAAATGCTAACAGCAGTTAATTATTAGGATTATACAGAATTAAGAGGGGATAAATGCATATGGAAATTTTACCTCCAGAATCTCAATTCTTCTCTCTTTCTCTGCCAACTGCTTTCTAAGTAGCATTATTTCAGCTGATGCTGGATTTAATTTGGGATCTAAAGTTTTTATTACCTGTTTAAAGGAAAGAAAACAAAACAAATCTCTTATGTTTACTTTGTCAAATACTGAAATATGAACACAGTCCATAAAATCAGTGTAAATAAAGTGGAACATTATCCAGAAAGTGATCCAAGAGTTAAGTGCAGAATAATAAAAATAACATTCTAAAGAAATTCAATATTAAAAATATGAAGATACACATCCCCAAATCAAATTTCCTTTCTTCAAGACATAGTACTCAGGAATAGTTACTTAGCTTTATAAAGCTTTGAGCACTGAAGCCTTGAAATAACCCTTTTAAACATTTATCTGACTTATATCAGACAAATTAAAAATTTTGTTTAAGTTTAATTAAAATGAATTCAATAATTATACAATCTGCTGAATATACACGGTTAAGAGTAACAAAAATTTCTTAGCAATAATCTTTTTTATCACCATTATCTAGTTAAATGTAATTCAATATATAAGATCAATATAATAGGTATTGATGATTTTATGTGTAAATTCTAGAGTACTCAATTATAGCTATGTAAATTACTACAAGTTGAGTAAAAACAAAGTTTGATCAGATGTTGCTCAGAGTGGACTAAACTAGGTGGTCACCTAGTTTACTAGGTGTTTTCCTACTATGGTGGAAAATCAACTCAGAAATATCAGGTGTAAATTACAAGCAAAAACAAGTTTCCAATAATAAGGTCATTTGTTTGATCTAATTACAAAGCTATTTTAAAGGATTTAAAATTTACTGAAACTCCAATAATTTGGCCACCTGATGCAAAGAACTGACTCACTGGAAAAGACCCTGATGCTGGGAAAGACTGAAGGCAGGAGGAGGGGACAACAGAGGATGAGATGGTTGGATGGCATCACTGACTTGATGGACATGAGTTTGAGCAAGCTCCAGGAGTTGTTGAGGGACAGTGAAGCCTGGTGTGCTGCAGTCCATGGGGTTGCAAAGAATTGGACACGACTAAGGACTGAACTGAAAATTTAATGAATTCAGAAAATTTCATCTATGTTTACAGAAGTTAAGGAAAAAAAGACTAGAAGGTAATAATCCCTGAAAATTACTGTGGTTCATTCAAAACAATTTACTGAGCACTAAATGCGGCAGGCATTACGGCAGATGGGACTACAACAGTTCACCAGAGTCAGGGGACACTCCCATAGAAGTACACATTATAAAAGCAGACATATTAGTGTTTAAATCACAGTTTAATTACAAAGAACACATTAATAGTTTGTTGCCTCTAAGTGCTGAAAGTATGGTTGTGACTTTTTTATATTTTCTGAGTTTTCTATTATATACACATGCTGCTGCTACTGCTGCTAAGTTGCTTCAGTTGTGTCCGACTCTGTGTGACCCCAGAGATGGCAGCCCACCAGGCTCCCCCGTCCCTGGGATTCTCCAGGCAAGAACACTGGAGTGAGTTGCCGTTTCCTCCTCCAATGCATGAAAATGAAAAGTGAAAGTGAAGTCGCTCAGTCGTGTCCGACCCTCAGCGACCCCATGGACTGCAGCCTTCCAGGCTCCTCCGTCCATGGGATTTTCCAGGCAAGAGTACTGGAGTGGGGTGCCACTGCCTTCTCCAATTATATACACATGGTACTACTTTAACCTCTGCCCTGAAGTAGCATAAGGGTAAAAAACAAAATCATATTTACCAAAAAAGCAGCTGTTTTTTAAATGACAATATTTGATGACAGCAAGAAGATGGGATTCATTGTCACTGCTTCATCTAAGTAGTTATAATACTTTTGGAATATCATTTCAAGCATCTTAACAATGTTCTTATACTTTGACCTAATAATTTTATTTGATAGATAAACCTAGGAATGAGATTAAGACAATAAACCAAAATAAGGCGAAAAACTTTCTATATAAATATGCTGCCTATAGCCTTATTTTTAGGAGCAAAAAAAAAAAAAAGACATGGAAACAAAATTTTTCCAACAATAGGACATCGACTAGGTAAACTATGATATATCCACTCAACTGAAAGAATATTACCTAGCGAGTCTTTTATTTTGTAGTCTGCTTCATATACAAAGTGTCTTCTTTGCCACTGCATTCCCAGTACTTAGCATAACATTAAATATTAAATTATATCTATATAACATGAGAACATTAAGTTTTAAAATACAAATCATATGATCACAAATCATATGTGATATGATCATACAAACCAAGTGTGCGTTTGTATTATGGTAAACAATCACAGAGATAATAGGCATTGAAAAAAATGCACTGTTAAGAAAATATACCAAAAGGTTATGAGCAGTTGTCTCTGGGAACCTTACAATATATTTTCACTGAAAGCATTTACACTTTTGTTTTTAACTGAGACACTGAACTGTGGCAGTCTGCCTGGATGTTTCACAAGCCTGCCTCCCTAGAAGTTGGGAGCAGCCACATGCCTGAATTCTGCCCAATGAAATGAGAGGGAAGTGCTTTACACCTGATCCACTGAGTATCTCCCATGCAATCTTGGCTGTCTTCCCCAATCCACAGCTGGACAATGTCAAGTGAATCTGAGAACTCCATAGTGAAGAAGGCTGAGCCTCCGTCAGCTTGGGACTCTGCATGATTGCGTAGAGTAGAGCCCCTCCCACACTGACCAAGAAGTAAACTCCTACCTTGTTAAGCCTTGAGGTCATGGGGTTTACCTGTTGCTGCAGGTACAATAACATTCTTTGAAAATACTTACAGTTAATGAATAAAATATATTCACGGAAGTAAAAGATTTTATGAAAACAGTACTTACAAATATTTAAGAAAAAGTATGAAATAAGGGAAAGAATAATCTGGTGGACAGTAGACCAGTCTTTAGTTGTCTATTATAGACAATGCTAAAACAAGTTAAACACGTTTTCAAAGCTCAGTTTTCATAAAGGCAAATGTTAATTGTAAGAGCTAAAGATTACGTTACTTACAGTAATCATTTTCTCCAGTGAGGTTACTGCAACATTTAAACTGTCCCTATGAAGTCATGTGCAGTTATTGTACCTGTTTCTATTTACTGAATAAAAGAAGAGAATTTTATGCAGAGCCTTAAAATACTGCTAATATGTCTGCCTTGCAAATAGGGACCTGACTGACAAGGCAGGGTGGTAAGGAGCAAAGCAACGTGACGTAGATCCATGAAGGGGGGTATGGACCCCGTTAGAACCCGAGTCACAAAGACTAAAATGCTGGAAGACAAGCCACTCACATTTCTTGCTTTCTCTAAGTACATTTTGTATCTTTCCTCCATTGCTTTCATATCTTCATCTTTCTTCTGAAGAGCAGCTTCAAGCTCATTGATCTTTTGTACTATTGTTGAAAAAAAAGAGATATGACCAATTTGAAATACTCCCTCCTCACATAAAAAGAGTACATGTATTTTCTAAAGACTGATAAAGAGAACTTAAGAGAGAAACCTTTTATTCCTTCTTTATAGTGAATTCTCTAAAACTTTTGAACTATACCCAAGACATCCATGTTTATTTTGTATTATTTTTTCTCAAAAATATCAATAATTTGCATTCCCAACCTATTTTTCTCCTTTCTAGCAGGTATTTCAATGAGCAAATACAGCTTATAATTTAAGCACAACCATCACAAAGTAAAATGTTCTTTCTACATATTTGAAGCTCATTTTAATCTGATTACAAATTTTATTTACACTTTCAAATTGCTAATTCTATTATGTTTTACAATGTTTGATACTCCTATATATCATTCGGTTCATTTTATAGATTTACTTTTTGCTTTAAGATATAATCATTTATTAATTACTTAAATCATTGAAAATTATCAATGATTTTTATTTGCAACGTATTTATCTTTGCATTGCCCAAAGACTTATATACACAGTTCTAGCATCCTTCAACTAAAAAGGCAAGTCTTTAGATACAGTCTGATTCAGGTTTTTACAAATACCCACCGTTCTGGTTTACATCTGGCTGGAGGTCTTCAATGAGCTCTTGTTTCTTCTGTAGTTCTTCATGGACCTCTGTTAGTTTTTCCCTAAGTAATGGAAAGAGCATGGAGGTTTGGAGCCAGAGAGACCTAAGAATGAAAACTGCTTTCTGCCATATAACATCTGTGGACTATGGACAAGTCACTTTCTGATTCATAATTTCCTTATCTGTGAAATGGTAATAATCCCTGGCAAGTATTCTAAGGGTTGGTTGTGAGGATGCAAACTGCCTGACACGTGGTGAATGGCAAAAATTTTAGTTTTTTTTCCCCAGCCACCCTAACTTTCCTAAGAAAGTTAAAATAAATATTTTACAGGTTAAACACCCCACATTGCCTGGCGGGCTACAATGGGGTCACAAAGAGTTGGACATGACCGAGAGACTAACACTTTCACTTTTCCTTTCCACATAATCTAGTTGTGACAGTTGTCTATTTTGTAAATTCTTCAAATGACACTAGCAATTGAAAAATACAGGAGTTTGGGATCACGAGCAGGCAGGCTGAATCTTTTACCATGTTTTTCTTTTCACATTTTGGTGACAGTGCTGAACATTCGATTGCATCAGGGTTTTTACTTTTTATAAACAAAATCAGAAAAGGGTATTAATAACCTTTTAAAGTAAAATCCTTCCCCTCTCACATTTGAAACGAAGTATCAGTTTTACTTACATATGAGCTTCCAACTTCTGCTTTAGTTTGCTGGACTATAAAAATTAGAAAAAGTTGCTGTAAGATAACTATTGTGACAAAGGTAAGTTTTTCAGACATCAAAATCTCTTTACCTCCTTTTGAAGATGGATTATATAAAATAATAAATGTTTTTAAAATTTTATTTCTAATAACATACTTTCAAAACATAAAATTTTAAGTATATTTTTACTTCAACGAAGACAGGAAAGAGAACAGAAAATTAAATTAGGAATAGTGCAAGAGTAGAAAGAAAAATGCTTCATATTTCTAAATACAATGAAAGTAAAATTTGAACTTGATGAAAAATAGCAAATGCAAGCTGAATGTGATATACTGAGGAGTATCAAACATTTAAACATCTAAAGAATTATCCATCTAAAATATAAAATTTAAGATTTTAGACCTTCACTGAAGAACAGACTTAAAAAACTATATCATCTCTATAATAAAACCTTACCATTAAATGCAAACACTTCTAATGATAACATCAAAATGAGGCAACTGGATTTTGTTAAAAAAAAAATTTAAAACACAAAATTTTCTGTTTAAAAGAACAGGAATTTAAGTGGCAATAGTAGTTCTGAATCATCTACCAAACAGATTGAAAAGTTTGAAATATATAATCTGAAATGTATTTTTGATACCAATTATTTTTGTTTGTTTGTTTTTGGCCGAACCACACAGCACACAGGGTCTTAATTTCCTGACCAGGAACTGAACCTATGCCCTTTGCAGTGGAAATGTGGCGTCTCAGCCACTGGACCACCAGGAAAGCTCTCCAATAAATTTTTTATAGTGATAAATTTAAAATCTTTAAAACACTGCGATCCAAAATGTACTACCCCAAAATGATCCCATTTTAAAAATATTCTCTACTGTGGCTTAACAAAATTTGTATTAGAGAGGTACAATACCGTATATATGCACATATGAGATGCCGCCATGCATGAGACGATTTCTATTTTCCAAGCCCCCAGGGAAGAAAGAGAAAATCATATAAAGCATATAAAAGACAGAAAGGAAACAACCCTTTCAATCTTCCTTTTCATCTTATTTACTCTCACTCCATAGTTTTCTCCCCCATCAATACAGGTATGTCAGCTAACATTCTATCCAATCAAAATCTATCTAACACACCCTTCCTTTTTGTTGTTGTTGTTTTAGTTAAATACATTCTCCCTCAATTATTACTCCTTTTTTTCTCTGCACAGAACTCAAACTAGGGAAACATTGCTATGTCTACTCAGTTACACTGTATGATCTCTTTTAGGTTCTCTTGTCTCTATACCCTCACAATTATTGACCATAAAAACCATGAGAAATGGCAAGGCCATGAGTCTGTAGGAAAGGAGGGAAGAATTAAGGGGCAATGTACTTCAAGACTGCTTTAAGATTTCTGTCCTTTGGAGGCTGGTGTGATCTACTATTTCCTGAGTGCTCTTTTGGTAGAAATCGCTTTCTCACTCTCTCTTTTCCTCAATTCTGACTGCTAATTACTCTTATTAGGGTTTTTCTCAGGCTAGTCCTGTTGGGATTCCAGCACTACTGTGAAGGTTCAAGTGTAGCACGCATGTAATCAGGAATTACATGAATCTAAGGGGTAGCTATTGAAGAACAGCAGATACAAATCACTTTCCAACCCATATTACTGATTTATAGGCTTCAAATTGGCAAAGTCACTGCATCTGTTATGCAGATATATACGGTATTTAAGGGCACCCCCCAATGATAAGGGTAGCATTTTCAAATATAAGATTAATTTGGGCATCAGGACCAATTACAGAGAGTCCATCCACAACAGAAGTATCATAATTTTTAAGTTACTTACACTTTCACCTTCAGACTTGGAGCCTTGTTCTTGTAAAGACTTCTGGAGGTCCTCAATCTGCTGCTGCAACTCTCGGATTCGCTCTTTGCTCAGCCTATTATAAGATGGGTTACATGTGTTTATTTGTACTGAAAGTCAAAGTACTTAAGGATTCGTGCATGTGTGCTAAATTGCTTCAATTGTGTCCAACTCTTTGTGACCCTATGGACTATAGTCTGCCAGGCTCCTCTGTCCATTGGAATTCTCCAGGCAAGAAAACTAGAGAGGGTTGCCATACTCCCTGCCAGGTGATCTTCCCCACCCAGGGATCAATCCCACTTCTCCTACATTGCCAGCGGATTCTTTATTTGCTGAGCCTCCAGGGAAGCCAGGTGCATTATGCAATTTAACTCACAGAGTGTGCATTTAATAGCAACAACCAAAGCTGAAAAACTACCTGTGGCTAGATATAATATATGGTACAGTAAACTACTTTCAAGGAAATATTCTTTTAAAAAAGATATTTTTATCCTAAAAGCATATATGCCCACATTTAAAAGTTTAAAGTACCTTAATGAGTTAGTTTAAAAAGCATAACATTTCTGCAGTGAACTCACTGGAATAAAAATTAGAAAACTAGCTCAGTTTTCCTTCAGTTGTATTTTTAATGAATGGAAACTAGGTTTCTGTTTCTTGTTTCAGATTTCCTACGGTATTGCAAGAAAAGGAAGGCCACCATTTTTTCAACCATTTCTTCATGACCTAAAAGAGCCTGGCACTAGCAACAAGTGTAGCTTTTTAACTTGGCAAAATCTCATTCTTTAAAACCTTGCTTAATCATTACCTCTACTGAAGTTACCAGCAAGACAATTAGTATCTGTCTTTCTCTTCATATATATGTATATGACAAAACATCCCCTGCCCACTATAATACTACATATTTCCACTGTTATATATATTACATAATCATTACCTATTCACATGTTTACCTTCCTGTATTAAAAGCTCAAACTCAGCATCTCCAGTGCTGATACTGAATTATATAAATTAGCAATATTTCCCTTATGGCTCAGCTGGTAAAGAATCTGCCTGCAATGCAGGAGACCTGGGTTCGATCCCTGAGTTGGAAAGATGCCCTGGAGTAGGGAAAGGCTACCCACTCCAGTATTCTGGCCTGGAGAATTCCATGGACTGTATAGCACGTGGGGTCACAAAGAGTTGGACATGACTGAGTGACTTTCACTTTCAACAGTCTCTTCAAGAAGCTAAAATGCTATTATTCTTTTAACTACGGTTGATATAATAGTACACATACAGGTTGACAGACAAGGTTCAAGTGTCTAAAATTCCTAGTGATCTCTCAGATCCAATACAGGTATGTCCAACAAACCCAAATACTTTTATTGCCAGTATGCTATTTGTAAGAGGCAGGACAGCAACAGTGGTAACAGCACAGACTGAAGCCTGACTGACAGAAGGCTCAAAGGCAGGTCCAGAACTCACTAGCTGTGTGATTTGGGCAAGTTTCTTAACGTCCTTGCACCCTCGGTTTCCTGTTCATAAAACATAGAGTTATTATAAGAATTTCATGAGTTAATATCAAAAAGAGCTTAGAAGCTCACTAGTAAGCACCACATGTTGGTGTTGTAGTATAGTCACTATGTCATGTCTGACTCTTTGCGACCCCATGAAATGTGGCCCTGCCAGGCTCCTCTGTTCATGAGATTTCCCAGTCAAGAATACTGGAGTGGGTAGCCATTCCTTCTCCAAGAGATCTTCCCAACCCAAGGTTCAAATCCGCATCTCCCACATTGGCAGGTGGGTTCTTTACCAATGAGCCACCAGGAAAGCCCAAGCGCCACCTGAACATAATTTTTTAAAAATATTTATAAATTTTAAGCACCTCACTGGTATCAAATAAGTACACCATCTGTTTTAAACACATTACCTGTAATCTTCATTACAACCTGCAAATAGGTGCCATCTCCAATTTATATCTGGGATACTAAGTGTGAGTTTAAGTAAATGCCCAGTTAAGTAAAGGTGGCATTCAAATTTGATTCCACAATCTGTGTACCATCTGTGCACCGGACTCCAGTTGAAAACCATTTATTGCCATTTATTCATTTGTTAAATTTTCTGTCATTTGTGAAGACATATGAATGAAATTCAAGAATAAGCAATCTGCTTAACAAAGTCTGCTAAAAATAATGGATAGTGAGAGATGAAAAAAACAGAAACTGAAACTTGCACAAATCCTAATGATTTGAACTACAATGACATCTTCCGCCTTTGTGAGTCACAATTCTGTGGCCAGGTAATTAAATGGCTATGATCATCGACTAGGAAGGAGTGCATCAGTCACCTCTGCTCGGTTTCCAGCTCATTCATCTTGCGGTGCTTCTGCTCCAGCTGCTCCTGCAGCTCCTCAATACGCTCGTTCTCAGTGCCTTCCTGCTGTAATCGAAGCATCTTATTTTCATGTTGCAGTCGAATGAACACCTCCCTGATGTTAAAAATCAAAATTTCTTTTTAAATTTTTTAAATATGAGTTTAAAAAATTCTTTAACTTTTGAAAAAGAAAATTTCTATCTACTCAACAGCTGTCATTTTGAAATGTTACTAAAGTTTCTAAAAGCTTTTCTTTTAAAAAAAATGTATACTCTAACACTATGTCTCAAAAAACAAATAGTAAATTTTTAAAGGTACAAGATTATAGATCAATAAATGTTTATTATGCAACTCTCCAAGAGATAATATGAATTTTTTTTGATAATTGAGAAACAATTCACATTAAAGTAATATACAGCACATCCTTAAAAAACATATGAAGAAAAAGCAATAGATTTAAGAAATTACAGTCTGCCTAAAATTTTTAAATATACTTTTATGCTAATGACTGTCTTTAGAATTCTGTTTCTAGAAAATATTTTATTAAAGGTATACATACATATATATTTTTTAAAAATGCAAATGATAGGAATGGTGTTAAATTAAAAATAATGCTCTACTACCTGCTGCCCTCCTAAATCCCATTACCCAAAAACAACTAATTTCAATTAATCTCAATTTCTGTTCTGAATGCCAGCATGATAACTTTAAAAATATAGGCTCATAGGACTATTTTTAAGTGATTAATATCACTGCTGCTGCTGCTAAGTCACTTCAGTCATGTCTGACTCTGTGCGACCCCACAGACAGCAGCCCACCAGGCTCCCCCATCCCTGGGATTCTCCAGGCAAGAACACTGGAGTGGGTTGCCATTTCCTTCTCCAATGCATGAAAGTGAAAGTGAAGTCGCTCAGTGGTATCCGACTCTTAGCAACCCCATGGACTGCAGCCTACCAGGCTCCTCCATCCATGGGATTTTCCAGGATGCCATTTTCCAGGGTGCCATTGCCTTCTCCTGATTAATACCACTGGATATTACTAACTAAAAGTGCAAGTTAGTTTCCAGCCCAGCTTATAAGGAGCTTTATCTTAACAGCAAAAAAACTGAACAAACTGAAAATCAACAACTTATAAAAACTATGCAAAATGAAAGAATTCAACCACAAAAGGCCACATATGGTATGATTCCACAAATATGAAATGTCTGTAATAAGCAAATCCACAGAGCTGGCTACCTGGAGCTGGCACTGGAGGGGAGGCAGGAATGGGTATCTTTTGGGGAGGATGAAAATGTTCTAGAATTAGATAGCGATGATGGTTGTACAACTTGTGACTACTAAAAAGTACCAGGCTGCACATTTGTAAATGCATGAATTATATCTCAGTAATAAATAAAGAGTAGGATGTGAAGTAATTAATAAGTAAAACTGTTGCCACAAAAAGGAAAAGAAGACCGTAAAAATACCAGGTAAGTCAAATACCTAGAAGTAAACACAGCAATAAAATACCAAAATAAAAGTTGGGTCAAGAGGAACCTTTAAAATGTGTATTTTAACTCTGGCTTACTCGTCCTGCAATTGACAGATCATCTCCTACTTTGTTTCACTGCTGGGAATTTGAAAACTATGTATTAAAAAGGTTTTCCAGAGTTTAAGAAAGGAAATTCCTGTCCATTAAATAACTGTCATTTTAAAGTGATACCAAAGAGTTTAAGGATAGAAAAATAAGTTCTACACAATAAAGGTCATATTACAAAAAACCAGAATATGTTATTCAGCTAGTAAGTGAAATTTTATTTCTGGTAAATTTTTAAACTGCTATAGTAGCAATAACAATATGATTTAGAAAGTATAAGCAGATGAGACAAAGTATTTTCAAGCTCTATGACTCATAAAATGAAAAATAAAGGCTTAGAAAATTATGAAAAGAATTCACATTTCTAATATTAAGTATGGGTTGTCAATTGATAAAAACAAATTTACCTATATTCCACTGGCATAATCTCAGCAGCAAGATTCTCATAACTTTTTGTAGCGGACGCATCTAAACAATATCAGCAACGAAAAAACAGATTAACATCCCAGTATCTAACATTAAAAAACCTTTTCTAAATGCAACAAAATCCACCTGCTTGGTTTAGGTGATCCTGTTGTACTTGTGAACATCGAAGCTCTTCATTTGTTTCTTTCAGAGTGTCACGCTGTTCTATTAGTCTCTAAAAAAGAATTATTTATATAAGCAAAATATTTAATTCTGCCCAAAAGCAATGTACTTTATACTTAAGATAATTTACCTTAATATGTTAATCTGATAATTGCTACCTACTTAATTAAAAAAGACAACGTTTTAGTTTTAGTGCTAAGGGGTAATTTTCTCTTGTGTAAATCACATAAATAACAAGACTTTATACAACACAAAGCTTGTGATTTTCCCACTAGATAGCTTATCTTTGAACCAAATGAATGTATTATACAACAGAGTACAAAAATTTAACTTTAGAGTAATAACAGGATATGGACTCTGGAGGCAAACAGAGTGTGGCTTGAATTCAGTTTTACTATTTCCAGTTGTATTATTTAAGGCAAGCTACTGACTCTTTGGCTTTAGATCTTTATCATCAAAATTGAGATACTGATTCATAAGCCCCTACAAGGTGTTCTGAGTAGTGAATAAGAAAAAGTTTGTCTAAAGCTAGAATACAGTCCAGTGTGTAAGAGATGTGAGAGACTTGTTATTTCCTTCTATTACTGTAAACAGCATATTGGAAGTATGAATCTGTGAAAACCCACTATCTACCAGGGATAGTATGCTAGGACTTCATGTCATTAGTTATTTTATTTTACTGGACTGGATGAAGCACAAGCTGGAATCAAGATTGCCAGGAGAAATATCAATAACCTCAGATATGCCGATGACACCACCCTTGTGGCAGAAAGCAAAGAGGAACTAAAGAGCCTCTTCGTGAAGGTGAAAGAGGAGAGTGAAAAAGCTGGCTTAAAACTCAACATTCAAAAAGAGAAGATTCTGGCATCCAGTCCCATCACTTCATGCAAATAGATGGGGAAATAATGGAAACAGAGACAGACTATTTTCTCAGGCTCCAAAATCACTGCAGATGGTGACTGCAGCCACGAAAGTAAAAGACACTTGCTCCTTGGAAGAAAGTTATGACAAACCTAGACAGCATATTAAAAAAGAGACATTATTTTATGGACAAAGGTCCATATAGTCAAAGCTATGGTTTTTCCAGTAGTCATGTATAGTTGTGACAGTTGGACCATAAAGAAGGCTGAGCGCCGAAGTATTGATGCTTTTGAATTGTAGTGTGGGAGAAAGTGCTTGAGAGTCCCTTGAACTGGAAGAAGATCCAACCAGTCCATCCTAAAGGAAATCAGGCTGGAATATTCATTGGAATGACTGATCATGAAGCTGAAGCTCATACTATGGCCACCTGATGTGAAGAACTAACTCACTGGAAAAGACCCTGTTCCTGGGAAATATTGAAGGCAGGAGGACAAGGGGACAACAGAGGATGAAACAGTTGGATGGCATCACCGACTCAATGGACATAAGTTTGAGCAAGCTCCAGAAGTGGGTGATAGACAGGGAAGCCTGGTGTGCTCCAGTGCTGCTGTTGCTAAGTCGCTTCAGTCGTATCTGACTCTGTGGGACCCCAGAGACGGCAGCCCACCCGTCCCAGGGGTTCTCCGGGCAAGAACACTGGAGTAGGTTGCCATTTCCTTCTCCAAGGCATGAAAGTGAAAAGTGAAAGTGAAGTCGCTCAGTTGTGTCCGACTCTTAGCGACCCCATGGACTGCAGCCTACCAGGCTCCTCCGTCCATGGGATTTTCCAGGCAGGAGTACTGGAGTGGGGTGCCACTGCCTTCTCCACATGGGGTTGCAAAAAGTTGTACAAGACCGAGCCACTGAACTCAACTCGTTTTATTTTACAGCTGACAGTCAAATGACAAATTACTACACTCTGAGAAAAAGGCTCAGGTTTAAATGAGTTTTCCAGAACCTGAAAAGTAACATAAAATCGTATTTTAAATGCTGCTATACTTCAAATCAATAAACAAAACCCTATTAGGTCCATCCAGATCAGATCAGATCAGATCAGATAAGTCGCTCAGTCGTGTCTGACTCTTTGCGACCCCATGAATCGCAGCACGCCAGGCCTCCCTGTCCATCACCAACTCCCAGAGTTCACTGAGACTCACATCCACTGAGTCAGTGATGCCATCCAGCCATCTCATCCTCTGTCGTCCCCTTCTCCTCTTGCCCCCAATCCCTCCCAGCATCAGAGTCTTTTGCAATGAGTCAACTCTTCGCATGAGGTGGCCAAAGTACTGGAGTTTCAGCTTCAGCATCATTCCTTCCAAAGAAATCCCAGGGCTGATCTCCTTCAGAATGGACTGGTTGGATCTCCTTGCAGTCCAAAGGACTCTCAAGAGTCTTCTCCAACACCACAGTTCAAATGCATCAATTCTTCGGTGCTCAGCCTTCTTCACAGTCCAACTCTCATATCCATACATGACCACAGGAAAAACCATAGCCTTGACTAGATGAACCTTTGTTGGCAAAGTAATGTCTCTGCTTTTGAATATGCTATCTAGGTTGGTCATAACTTTCCTTCCAAGGAGTAAGCGTCTTTTAATTTCATGGCTGCGGTCACCATCTGCAGTGATTTTGGAGCCCAGAAAAATAAAGTCTGACACTATTTCCCCAGCTATTTCCCATGAAGTGCTGGGACCAGATGCCATGATCTTCGTTTTCTGAATGTTGAGCTTTAAGCCAACTTTTTCACTCTCCACTTTCACCTTCATCAAGAGGCTTTTGAGTTCCTCTTCACTTTCTGCCATAAGGGTGGTGTCATCTGCATATCTGAGGTGATTGATATTTCTCCCGGCAATCTTGATTCCAGCTTGTGATTCTCCCAGTCCAGCGTTTCTCATGATGTACTCTGCATATAAGTTAAATATACAGGGTGATAATATACAGCCTTGACATACTCCTTTTCCTATTTGGAACCAGTCTGTTGTTTCATGTCCAGTTCTAACTGTTGCTTCCTGACCTGCATACAAATTTCTCAAGAGGCAGATCAGGTGGTCTGGTATTCCCATCTCTCAGAATTTTCCACAGTTTATTGTGATCCACACAGTCAAAGGCTTTGGCATAGTCAATAAAGCAGAAATAGATGCTTTTCTGGAACTCTCTTGCTTTTTCCATGATCCAGCAGATGTTGGCAATTTGATCTCTGGTTCCTCTGCCTTTTCTAAAACCAGCTTGAACATCAGGAAGTTCACGGTTCACATATTGCTGAAGCCTGGCTTGGAGAATTTTGAGCATTACTTTACTAGCGTGTGAGATGAGTGCAATTGTGCGGTAGTTTGAGCATTCTTTGGCATTGCCTTTCTTTGGGACTGGAATGAAAACTGACCTTTTCCAGTCCTGTGGCCACTGCTGAGTTTTCCAAATTTGCTGGCATTTTGAGTGCAGCACTTTCACAGCATCATCTTTCAGGATTTGGAATAGCTCAACTGGAATTCCATCACCTCCACTACCTTTGTTCGTAGTGATGCTTTCTAAGGCCCACCTGACTTCACATTCCAGGATGTCTGGCTCTAGGTCAGTAATCACACCATCATGATTATCTGGGTCGTGAAGATCCTTTTTGTACAGTTCTTCTGTGTATTCTTGCCATCTCTTCTTAATATCTTCTGCTTCTGTTAGGTCCATACCATTTCTGTCCTTTATCAAGCAATCAACTTAGCAGTAAATTGGTAACTGATTCCAAGGGTCCTTAGGCCAGTGTGTACAGTGTTCTAAGAATCTCTGAATGCTGTAAATTATAACTACAGTCAGGCATCAGGACCCCTATAAATCTGTTCCTTCAAAAATGCAATGTGAACACTTGAAATTTGTCAAAATCAACTTTTCAAAAAGTCTGAAGATTAACCAAAGGTCAGCCATGATTTTAGGAACACTTATTAAAGAAAATGTGCTAAACCTCAGAACAGTGAGCTTTTTGTTCTAACTATCCTGATTACTATCACCCTCTCCCTAACCATGGAGTAGCCCTGAGTAGCTTTGAAAGCAGAGGTTACCACCACCTGGAGAGGCTGACTAGCTATGAAACTCTTCTTTAAAAGCCCCATGCTAGATATATCAAAAGAAAAAGAAAACTATCACTATTTGGTCTGTCGAGCAGCACCTTGGAGAAGTCCCAATCATGCTTTTCATTATTTGAGCTAATTTGGTGCTTGCTGTGCCAGAAAACATTCCTTCAGATCAGTCACTCAGTCGTGTCTGACTCTTTGCAACCCCATGAATCGCAGCACGCCAGGCCTCCCTGTCCATCACCAACTCCCAGAGTTCACTCAGACTCACGTCCATAGAGTCAGTGATGCCATCCAGCCATCTCATCCTCTGTCATCCCCTTCTCCTCCTGCCCCCAATCCCTCCCAGCATCAGAGTCTTTTCCAAGGAGTCAACTCTTCGCATGAGGTGGCCAAAGTACTGGAATTTCAGCTTTAGCATCATTCCTTCCAAAGAAATCCCAGGGCTGATCTCCTTCAGAATGGACTGGTTGGATCTCCTTGCAGTCCAAGGGACGCTCAAGAGTCTTCTCCAACACCACAGTTCAAAAGCATCAATTCTTTGGCGCTCAGCCTTCTTCACAGTCCAACTCTCATATCCATACATGACCACAGGAAAAACCATAGCCTTGACTAGACAGACCTTTGTTGGCAAAGTAATGTCTCTGCTTTTCAATATGCTATCTAGGTTGGTCATAACTTTCCTTCCAAGGAGTAAGCGTCTTTTAATTTCATGGCTGCGGTCACCATCTGCAGTGATTTTGGAGCCCAGAAAAATAAAGTCTGACACTATTTCCCCAGCTATTTCCCATGAAGTGCTGGGACCAGATGCCATGATCTTCGTTTTCTGAATGTTGAGCTTTAAGCCAACTTTTTCACTCTCCACTTTCACCTTCATCAAGAGGCTTTTGAGTTCCTCTTCATTTTCTGCCATAAGGGTGGTGTCATCTGCATATCTGAGGTGACTGATATTTCTCCCGGCAATCTTGATTCCAGCTTGTGTTTCTTCCAGTCCAGTGTTTCTCATGATGTACTCTGCATATAAGTTAAATAAACAGGGTGATAATATACAGCCTTGACATACTCCTTTTCCTATTTGGAACCAGTCTGTTGTTCCATGTCCAGTTCTAACTGTTGCTTCCTGACCTGCATACAAATTTCTCAAGAGGCAGGTCAGGTGGTCTGGTATTCCCATCTCTCTCAGAATTTTCCACAGTTTATTGTGATCCACACAGTCAAAGGCTTTGGCATAGTCAATAAAGCAGAAATAGATGTTTTTCTGGAACTCTCTTGCTTTTTCTATGATCCAGCGGATGTTGGCAATTTGATCTCTGGTTCCTCTGCCTTTTCTAAAACCAGCTTGAACATCTAGGGGCGATGGCCGGGAGGAGCTACCCCATGCCCCCACGCCCGATGCCAGGGGCGGCGGCCGGGAGGAGCAACCCACGCCCGAGGCCAGGGTCAGCAAGGAGAGGAGTTACCCGGAGCCGTGGCTGCAAGGGCGCAGGAGGGCCTAGAGGAGCTATCCCACATTGAAGGTCAGGAAGGGCGGCGGTGAGGATGATAGAGTCAGTTCCTAGACAGGTTGATAGGGAGTCTAGGGGTCCCCAAGGAGAGAGGGGTCTGAAATTCTCAAGGAGGAAGAAAGGACAAACTTTTTTCTTTCTCCACATTCCTTAGGATTATATACCAATAATGTATCCTGCCTAAGGACAGTCTTTGGATTCAACCTTCTGTTATTTTAAAATGTTAATTATGGGAGTATACCTGGTCTTTACAAGGATGTATCTTGCCTGAGGACAGTGTTATCTTAAAATGTAAATTATGGGAGTAGGTCGGAGGAGGTCTTTACAACCTCCAGACATTCTTTGGATTATATAACCTCATTATTAACACTAGCAAGCGGGTACTCTTTCTACCCTCTTCTGATGCCTATGTCAGAAGCTTTCTCTATCTCCTTTATACTTTAATAAAACTTTATTACACAAAAGCTCCGAGCGATCAAGCCTTGTCTCTGGCCCCGGATTGAATTCTTCTCCTCCGGGGGCCAAGAAGCCCGGTGTATTCGTGTGATTCAACAACAACCTTTCAAGGAGATACCCCTCATCCAAGGTAAGGAGCAATGGCTGTGCTTTGTTGGAGCAGCCGTGAAGAGATACCCCACGCCCAAGGTAAGAGAAACCCAAGTAGGACAGTAAGTGTTGTAAGAGGGCATCAGAGGGCAAACACACTGAAACCATACTCACAGAAAACTACTCAATCTAATCACAGTAGGACCACAGCCTTGTCTAACTCAATGAAACTAAGTCATGCCCGTGGGGCAACCCAAGACGGGCGGGTCATGGTGGAGAGATTTGACAGAATGTGGTCCACTGGAGAAGGGAATGGCAAACCACTTCAGTATTCTTGCCTTGAGAACCCCATGAACAGTATGAAAAGGCAAAATGATAGGATACTGAAAGAGAAACTCCCCAGGTCAGTAGGTGAATCATCAGCAATTGCTTTCATTATAGCTGCTGAAGGCATGATGCCAGTTAAGGCAAATAAGACTCTTGCCAAAAACTTACAAGGAAGAGCTGGGGAACAAGATATCCATAGAGGACGTTAAAAAGTCCTAACATATTCCTGTAGATCCAGGAGGTCAGCTATGTACAGAGCTGTGTGCATGCCCAGAAATAACCTGAGAGGACCCCAATGTCTCAGCTCTGGATAAACTTGAAGCCCTGTGCAAACAGGAAATAAAGGCAAAGGCAGAGTTTTAAACTTCCTAAGAACTGAAGATGTTTTCCAAAATAAACACACATTGAGTCCTTTGGCAAAGATTGGGACATCTACGGAAATAGCTGACAAATCATTAACTGATCTCAGTGGTTACTGGGCAGAGAATGCAGTGGCTCCACATTACAAAGAAAAAAAAACTTTACAAAGAAAAAAAAACTTTATAGAATTAGTCTAAAAGAGTCACTAAAAAACCAGCAAAAACAAAAAACCCTGAGGTTGGGGGGAAATCTGATTTCCAGAGTTGAAATACATTATTATTTTAAAGGTCATATTTTAAACAACAACAAAAAAACAAAACATGCAAAGAAATAGAGAAATACCTACACAGGGGGAAAAAAATGAACAGTTAACAGAAAGAGTCAATGAGATGACACTAGTGGGTGGACATACTAGACAAAGACTTTAAGTGAGCTAAGACCAAAAATGCAGGAACATTTTCTCAATGCATTTTATATCATATCACCTTGACACCAAAACCAGGCAATGACATCAAAACAAAACTACCAACCAATATCTCTTATAATACAGATGGGAAAACACTCAACAAAACACTAGTAAACTGAATCAAGCAACATACAAAAGTGATTATACCCTATGACTAAGTAGAATTTACCTTAAGAACACAAACTGGTTTAAGATTTTAAAAAATCAATCAATGACATTAATACAGTAAAAGACAAGAACTATGTGTCATCCTACTAACCCAGAAACAGAAGTTGACAAAATCCAGAACCCTTTCAGGATAAAAACATGGAATAAATTAGGAATTAAAACTTCTTTAACCTGACAGAAGGCATCTACAAATAAAATCTACAACTAATAAGACACATAATGGTGAAAGAATGAATGCTTTCTTTCGAATATTGGAAACAAGAGAAAGATACTCTCACCTTGCCATTTCTTTCAACAAAGTACTGAAGGTTCTAGACAGGACAATTTAACAAGAAATAAAAGACTCAGAATGCAAAAAAAGAAATAAAACTATCTGTATTTACAGATGTCCTGATTTTGTATATAGAAATCCTAAAGAATTCACTAAAAACTATTAGAAATACTAAGGGAATCCAACAAGGATGTAAATAAAATATAAGATCAATGTCAAAAAATAAATTGTATTTCTATTGTTAGCACTGACAGAAAGAATAAAAACTCATGAACAGTTTTAAAAGGTATGAATTTTATAAAATGAAAACTACAAAACACTGTTGAAAGAAACTAAAGACCTAAATATATGGAATGTTATGACATATTAATGGATCAGAAAACTTAATGCTATTAAGGTGGCCAGGTTTCCAAACTGATCAACAAATTCAGGAAATTTCTATCAATATTTCAATCTGGCTATTTTGCAGTAACAATAATCTGACCCTTATATTCGTATGAAATGCTAGAGACCCAGAATAACCAAAACAATAGCTTTCCAAAGAAAAAGTTGGAGAACTTATTTCAAACAAGTATACTTTCCAATTTGAACTTAGTACAAAGCTTCAGTAATCATGACAGTGTGGTACTACCATAAAATTAGACATGTATATCAATGACAGTTAAAAATCTGGAAATAAACTCTAACATTTGTGGCCAAATGCTTTCTTTTTACTTTAAAAAAATTAATAGGTTTTTTTTTTTTTTAAAAAGACCTGAACAGAAAATACAAAGTTCCCATATATTCCATCATCGCCACCCCTCACCAACTCCCCAGTTTCCCTTATTATTAACATCTTGCATTAGTGTGGCTACTTGTAAGAACTGATAAGCCAAAAGTGATACACTACTATTAACTAAAGGACATAAGTCTACATTAGGGGACATTCTTTGTTTCATTTTTATGAGTTTTGACAAAGGTATAATATATCCATCATTACAGGACCATGTCAACTGATTTTTAACAGTAGTATCAAGAATATTCAGCGGGGGAAAGAACAGTCATGTCAACAAATGGTGCTGGGACAAATGAATATCTAAACACAAAGGAAGAAAGTTAGAAACCTATCTCATACCACATAAAAATGAATTCAATATTGATCACAGAGTAAATATAAGAGCTAAAAATATAAAATTCCTAAAAGAAAACAGAGGAATAAACCTTTATAACCTTAAGGTTACCCAATGGTGTCATAGAAACACCACCAAAAAAACACAAAATAAAAAGTAGATAACTTTGTTTTCATCAAATAAAAAACTATTCTGCTGCAACACACACACACACACCATTTAAAAAGTGCAAAGATGACTCACAGAATGGGAGAAAATATTTGCAAACCACGTATCTGACAAAAGATTTGTATCTAGAATATATAAAGAACTCTTAGAATTCAAAAATAAAAAAGCAAATAACAAATAAAATATGGTCTAAAGAATTTGAAGAGGCATTTCTCAAAGAAATAAAATCAGAAATGGTCAATAAGTTCATGAAAAGATGTTCAACATCATTTGTCATTAGGGAAATACAAATCAAAACCACAATGATATACTACTGCATACCTACTAGGATAGCCAAAGTCAAAACTCAATATGATTTGACAAGAGTTGGGAGAAATTGGAATCTTTTACAAACTACTAGTGAGAATGAAAAATGGTTCATCCACTTTAGAAAAGTCTGGTAATTCTTAAAAAAGTTAAACACCTACCATATGACCCAGCAATACCATTCCTCAACACCTATTCAAGAAATGAAGATGTGTGTCCACATAAAAACTTGTACATAAATGTTCATAGCCCAATACAGTATACTAACGCATATATATGGAATTTAGAAAGACAACCCTGTATGCGAGACAGCAAAAGAGACACAGATGTATAAAACAGTCTTTTGGCAACTCTGTGGGAGAGGGAGGTGGGGATGATTTGGGAAAATGGCATTAAAACATGTATAATATCATGTAAGAAACAAATTGCCAGTCCAGGTTCGATGCAGGATATAGGAAGCTTGGGGCTGGTGCACGGGATGACCCAGAGGGATGGTATGGGGAGGTGAGAGGGGGGTTCAGGATGGGGAACATGTGTCCACCCGTGGTGGATGCATGTTGATGTATGGCAAAACCAATACAATATTGTAAAGTAAAAAAAAAAAAAAGAAGATGCAACAATATACTGGCAAAAAAAAAAAAAATGTTCATAGCCATATTATTCATTTAATAGGCAAAATGTGGAAACAACCCAATTGCACTTTGTTTCCACTGATGAACAGATAAATAAAATGGAGTATATCCATATAACGGATTACTCAATTCAGTTCAGTTCAGTCGCTCAGTCGTGTCCGACTCTTTGCAACCCCATGAATCACAGCACACCAGGCCTCCCTGTCCATCACCAGCTCCCGCAGTTTACCCAAACTCATGTCCATTGAGTCAGTGATGCCATCCAGCCAACTGACCCTCTGTCGTCCCCTTCTCCTCCAGCCCCCAATCCCTCCCAGCATCAGAGTCTTTTCCAAGGAGTCAACTCTTTGCATGAGGTGGCCAAAGTACTGGAGTTTCAGCTTTAGCATCATTCCTTCCAAAGAAATCCCAGGGCTGATCTCCTTCAGAATGGACTGGTTGGATCTCCTTGAAGTCCAAGGGACTCTCAAGAGTCTTCTCCAACACCACAGTTCAAAAGCATCAACTCTTCGGCACTCAGCCTTCTTCACAGTCCAACTCTCACATCCATACATGACCACAGGAAAAACCATAGCCTTGACTAGACGGACCTTTGTTGGCAAAACAGTGTCTCTGCTTTTGCATGTTCTATCTAGGTTGGTCATAACTTTCCTTCCAAGGAGTAAGCGTCTTTTAATTTCATGGCTGCAATCACCATCTGCAATGATTTTGCAGCCCCCCAAAATAAAGTCTGATGGATTACTACTCAGCAATAAAAATGAGTGTAGTACTGATACCTGCTACAACACTGATAAACCCTGAAAGTATTATGCTAAATGATGGAACCCAGTCACAAAAGTCATAAAGTGCATGATTATATATTCAGGACAGACCAGGCAAATTCACAGACAGCAAGTAGATGATGGTTGCTAAGGCTGGGGAAAAGGGGACCAGATGCAGAATAACTGCTATCAGGCACAGGGTCTCTTTGGAATGATGACAGAATTCTAGAAACAATGATGGTTTCCAACTCTGAATACTTACACCACTGAACTATACCTTTTAACTAGGTGCAATTTATGATATGTAAATTATATACTAATAAAGCTTTTAAAAATTGCATCTATGGTCCTTGCTTTCAAGGAATTGACAGTCTAGAGCTGGAACACATGCACTGAGACATGACTTCATCATATCAAGAAAATTTAACAAAACTGCACAAAGAATTTCTACAAGACTTTCTTTTACATCACTAATTTCAATTTGGAGAAAGAAGAACTGGTTACATCACTTCCATTCTTAAAACAGCAAGGATAATATTAAAACTAAAATAGGACATACATATTTCACATCAATTACATTTATGTTTACCTCTTTTTCCTTAAGTAAAGCTTCGTGTTTCTCTTCAAGCCGCTTCATTTCAAATGCTAGTGTGTCCGCCCTTTTGGATTCAGAGGAAAGTTTAACATGAAGATCCTGAACCTTTTATCAGAAACAAAAGTAGAAAATAAAGAGTATATAATATTCATAGCATTTCAGAGATCAATAAATGAACTGGAAATAAAATTTATAGTAAGATTACAGTCTAATTCTAAATATTTGTGGAAATGGCATGTAAATAAAAAATTAAAATAAGTTTTAAAATACACAAATAATAATTTAGCAAAAAAACATAAGTAAGTCTTCTACTGTTTCTCTAGGGTGTTTGATAAATAACAAAAGAGAATATTTTAGGTTATAACTCCATTCTCTAGGTATTTATCCCTGGTTATCAGAAATGTTAATGAAACAATAAAATATCCCCAAAGTATACAAGCTCAGAAGCCAATAAAAATGCCACAAGGGAAGCCCAATAATACTGGAGTGGGCGGTTTATCCCTTCTCCAGCAGATCTTCCTGACCCAGGAATCAAACCGAGGTCTCCTGCACTGCA
The DNA here is from genome assembly GCF_055505025.1 of Bos grunniens. Taxonomy (NCBI): domain Eukaryota; kingdom Metazoa; phylum Chordata; class Mammalia; order Artiodactyla; family Bovidae; genus Bos; species Bos grunniens. Next base: position 35,285,706 of record NC_141167.1, on the reverse strand, counting down.
GACGGATTCTTTACCAACTAAGCTATCAGGGAAGTCCAAAAGACCTAGAAAACACAAACTCAATGATCAACTCTTGAATTAAAATTACAGATAGAAGATACATGTGATAATAAGTACACAACTGACTACAAGTAGTGTTTATTTGGGGCTTCCTGGGTAGCTCAGTGGGTAAAGAATCCACCTGAAATGCAGGAGACCCCAGTTCTATTCCTGGGTCGGGAAGTTTCCCTGGAGAAGGAACAGACTACCCACTCCAGTATTTTGGGGCTTCCCTGGTGGCTCAGATGGTAAATAATCCACCTGCAATGTGTGAGACGTGGGTTCTATTACTGGGTTGGGAAGATCCCCTGGAGGAGGGCATAGCAACCCACTCCAGTACTCTTGCCTGGAGAATCCCAAAAGACAGAGGAGCCTGGCAAGCTACACAGTCCATGGGATTGCTGAGTCAGACACAACTGAGTAACTAAGCACAGCACAGCACAGTGTTTATTCACTGCTACATCCTTCTTAAGGAGTGAAAAGTTATACTCTTTCAATTTTATTGATTAAAAAAATTTAGGTATTTTCTCACCTGTCTCTTGTATGTTTCTAATTGTGTGCGTGCAGCATTTGCCTTCTTTAATTCCTCTTCTAAGCTGACTGTATTATGCATGTACATCATGTTTGTTTCCTGTAAAGTTTTCACTTGCTTGCGAAGGTCATTCAGATCTTGTAGCTTCTGACGATATATCTCAACTGTAGACTCCAGTTTATTTGCTTTATCAGAGGTAGCCCTATAATAACAAAGATTAAACATTACTATGTAAAAACAAGTAAATGCACATAACAGTGTTATTCTGGCTGTAAAACGAGTCTTCCAAATGAACTATCAACTGGTCAAAAAAAATGAGAGGGACAGAGACAAGAAATCATTAACTTTGTGAGAAATCTGGAAACGGGCTCAAAAAGTTCAACCCTTCTGTTATAAAGTCATCAAAATAAAATGCTCAAAATTTGACACACTGTATTATTGAACTATTCTATATATCTCAACAATGTATAAAAAAAAGAATGGTTTTGTAAATACAGCTGAACAATTCCAAGCTGCATTTTAGCTCACAGGCCAGTTGTGCTCTGTGCATAAATCTAATGTAGTTTGTTGTAAGTATTTGATATACTCAGTAAGTTGACCTAATTTATAATTTGTTTGGCAAAGCACTTCCCTTTAGAGCTGTGCACTCCTGACAAATGGGATGGAGAAAAAATAAATAAACAGAATCACTTCAATATCACATGAAGGTTAAAATTAATGCTTATAAAGATTTTGTTTTAAATGAACATTAAAAACTGTGTAAGAAATGGTTAATTAAGAAAAATTAACATAAAAAATCATTTAAACAGATTCTTTGCTTAACATTTCGTAGGCAAAGCTCATTATAAACTTTGTACTGTCAAAGACAATAAGAGAACCTGGGATAATCTTGAAATAAATGCTAGGATTCTTATCTATATTTTATCAAATGTCAAAATACGGTTTGTGAGAATACATTTCTTACACAAAAATTTCACAAGATGTACTAGTAAGTACAAGAAGGTCAAGTCAAATGTATCTAAAAATAACAGCTTACAAATTTTTAAGAAAAAGGTATCGTCTTCTTTAATCAGAAATAAGAAAAAGGTTTATGGTTCCAATATGAAAATCTGTCCTAACACGAATCAAATATTATCCTAAAACTTCACATAACTATCAACTAACATAAAAGAAGTAAAGACTAGGAACTTGGATAAAAACTGATCAATACTTGATACACAGGTATAACTGTAAGATTCCTTAATTAAAATATAGAATACCAAAATGAGAAGTGACATAATTATATTTAGACATGCCATACCTAAGAACATCTATTTCATCTTTCAGGGCTCTTGTTTCCTCAGCAAGACTAGTCAATTCATCATTCCTATGTTGAAATTCAATTAATTGCTTTTCAAGTTCTTCACAGTGAACACGGTAATCATCTTTTGCAGCTTCAAGCCTTGCATAAAGAAAACAAGTATTTATAATGTAATTTCCATTATTTGTTTTTTCACTGAGATATGAGCTTAGCAAAACTAACTTCTAAAATGTTTGATTCCACATTCAAAAAAAGAAAAACTAAAGGAATAAGCTACTTTCTGGTCCTTAGTTTTAAAACAATAGCTTAAAAAAAGTTGGAGAACTCATACTTTCCCATTTTAAAAGTTACTACAAAGCTACAGTAATCATGATAGTGTCATCCTACCATAAAGCTAGACATATGGATCAATGACAATTAGAAGTCCAAAAGTAAACTCTTAACATTTATGGTCAAATGATTTTTTTTTACTTAAAAAAATTAATAGATTTTTTTTTCCCCCCCAGAAAAACTGAACAGAAAGTACAAAGTTCCTGTATATTCTCTCATGGTTGTCTCATTCCCCAGTTTCCCTTATTATTAACATCTTGCATTAGTGTGGTTACTTGTAAGAACTGATAAGCCAGTAATGTTCTGAATTTTCATTATCACTCTGAAACACTGAGTCTGGTTCTCTAGTTCAAATAGGAATTTTAATTTCAAAACAAAAAGAGAAACCATATAAAGTTACCCAAAAATGTACATAGCACACAAAGTGGTAAAATATGAACTCTAAGTATAGACTGTGATAAAGAATAAATACTTTGAACCCAAAAGGAACAACAAAAACTAAAATGACTATATAGTGATAAAAATATTTAAAAATTACTTGATCAGCTGACAATAATGCAGAAAAGAAAAATAAACACAAGAACATATATGACAAATGAAAAATAGCAAACTGATAGACCCTAAGCACAACCATATCAAAAATTATGTAAAGGGCAAAAGGACTAAACACACCAATTAAAAAGGCAGAGACTATCAGATGGATAAAAAAGCAAGGCTCAAATATATACTAGTTATGAGAAACATTTTAAATATCAAAACACAATAGGTTAAAAGTAAAAAGATGAAAATAAGTATCATGTAAATAATAAGCAAAGAAAACTGGGGTATTTATCTTAACATCAAAAAAATGGTTTAATACAAAAAGTATTACCAAAGGTATAGATATTTCACAATTATAACAGGGTCAAGCCATCAGAAAGACATATCAAAAAATTATATGTAGCTAAAAACAAAATTTTAAAACAGATGAAGCAAAAACTGACAGAATCAGAGATCTACAAATCCATAATTATTGTCAAGAATGTTAACATCAGTCTCCCAATAAATGAAAGAACTAACCAAAAATGTCAAATACAGAAGAAATCTGAATAACCTTACTAATCAGCTTGATATAATAAATATTTGTGAAACATGTCAGTAAAAAATTACAGAATACACATCCTTTGCAAGTACACATGGAATATTCACTGCAATAAAACGTGATGATCAATAGGTATCATAAATATTAAAAAGAATGAAGTCTTACGGACTATATTCTTTAACCGCGAGGAAATTAAATTAGGAATCAGTCACAATGAGAAGTTTGGAGAAAAGCCTTAAATATTTGCAAATTTTAAAATACATTTCTAAATGATTCCTGAGTCAGAGAAGAAATCAGAGAGGAAATTAGAAAATATTTTGAACTGAATAATAACAGAAACACAATCAATCAAATTTTAGGGACACAGCTAAACCAGTGCTTAAAGAGAAATTTACAGTTTTAAAGGCTTATAATAGAAATAAAGAAATGCTTAAAATCAATCATCTAACTTTAGGAGGCTAGAAAAAGAAGAGCAAATCAAATCCAAAGTAAGTAAAAGGAAAGGAATAAAGAACAGAGATCTAAAACTCACACTATGGGAAACTAATAAAGGCTGTTCGATTAATAAAGGGTGTAAGATTAATAAAACTGATGAACCTCAAGCAAGGGTGACCAAGAAAAATGAAAGAAAACACAAATTACCAACATCAAGAAAGAAAAAGGAAACACCATTACAGCTCCTGTAATCATTAAAGGGACCATAAATAGAATATTATGAAAAACTTCATGCCAATAAATTAAACAACTTAAATCAAATAAATACATACCTTGAAAAAAACAATTTAGGAAACTGACATAATATGAAACAAAATCTAAAAAGCCTATGAACCATTAAATAAATTACATGTGTCATTAAAAGCCCTTTCACAAAGAAAACCACAGATCCAATTGTTTTACTGATTAATTCTATCAAATATTGAAGGAAGAAATAATGTCATTCTTACATAAACTCTTTCAGAAAATAGAGGAGGAGAGAGTATTTCCCAATTATTCTATGAGACTAGCAGAACAAAACCTGAAAGACATTACAAGAGAAAAAAGTTATAGACCAGTATCTATTATAAAGACAAGACACAAAAATACTTTCAAAATATCAACCAATCAAATCGAGTCATATGTGCATAAGATAAGAAAATATGACCAAGGTGGTTTTTCTCTGGAATACAAATTTTTTTAACAGTCAAAAATTAATTGTATTAAAAGAATAAAAAAGAAAAACCAAACCATCTTTTTTCAAGATGCATAGAAGTCCTAAGACAAAAATCAACACTCATAAGTGATAAAAACTCTTAGCAAGGCAGAAATAAAGGAGAACTCTTTCAATCTGATAAAAAGCCCATTTAAAAACTCTACAGCAGGTTTCCCTGGTGGCTCAGTGGTAAAGAATCTGCCTGCCAATGCAGGAGACACAAGTTTGATTCCCAGTCCAGGAAGATTCTACATGCAGCAGAGTAACTAAGCCCATGTGCCACGACTGTTGGCCCTGTGCTCTAGAGACCACGTGCTGCAACTACCGATCTGTGTGCCTAGATCCCGTGCTCCAAAACAAGACACTGCAATGAGAAGCTGGCACACAACTAGAGCGTATCCGCCACTCTTCACAACTACCACAACTAGAGAGTACTGCCGACTCTCCACAACTAGAGAAAGCCCACACAATAGCAAAGACCCAGCACAGCCAGAAATAAACAAAGAAATATAAAAACACTACTAGCTAGCTTCATTCTTGACAGTACTTAATTGGACGTTTACTCCCCAAGACTCAGAACATAGCAAGATGTTTGCGCCTGTTCAAAGCAAGGAAAATAAAGACAAGGCAGAAATAACAAAAGGAAGAGGTAAAGGTCTATTAATAGATGACTGCAGATTCCTTAGGATTTTTTTTACCAAAACAAACTACTAGAATCAGTAAGTGAATTAAAAAACTTTGCAGGGCTTCCCTGGTGGTCCAGCGGTTAAGACTTTGCACTTCCACTGCAGGAGCACGGGACTGGACCCTGGTCAGAGAATCAAGATCCTGCATGCTGAGCAGTGTGGCCAAAAAATAAAAAAGGAAATAAATAAAGTTGTTTGAACAAAAAAAAGGGGAAACTCTGCAAAACATACAAGTTTTCAAATGCAAGACATTAAGATTCAAGATATAAAAGTTTCAACATATAAAAACCAACTGTGTATCTATATATTAGCAGCAACTTTTCAGAATAATTTTTGTAACTGTGTTTGTAATAGCAAAAAATTAAATATTTGAGAATGAAATGAACAGAAGACACACACAACACTATGCTGGAAACAATACAACACTGCTAGAGAAATTAAAGACAAATAGACAAAGACACTAAATTCATAAAACAGAAATTCTCAATATGGTTAAGGAATCAATCATATACAACTTGAAGACACAATCACAAAAGGTTTTTAAGAGAAACTGACCAAAAAAGCAAAAAGACAGAAGAGTCAACAACATATTTTGAGAAGAAAGAGTTGGAATATTCACACTACCTGATTTTAAATGACTTACTCTAGAGCTATAGTAGTCAAGATCAAGTCTTACGGGCTAAAGACAGACAAATTCATCAGTAGGAAGGAACTGAATACAGAAAATCAACCAAATTTTATAGCTATATCATTTTTCACAAAGGCGCCAAAGCAATTTGATGGAGTAAAATAAAAATCTTTTCACCTGATGATACTGGAACAACTGGATACACATAAGGGAAATAAAAGTAAAGTCTGACACCCACATATCACACTATTTTCAAAAAAGTCAATTCAAGATGGATCACAGACCTAACTGTGAAAAATAAAACTATAAAGGTTCTAGAAGGAAATACTAGAGTATTTTCATGACTAGGGAGTAGACAGATTTCTTGGATAGTACATAAAAAGCACTAATCTAAAAAATACTGATAAATCAGACTTCATCTAAGAACTTTAATTCCTGATAGATAACATTTGAAAATGAAGTGGCAGGCTACAGAAAAGGTGAAATATTATTACATGCATATCTGACAGAGATTCTATAACCAGAATACATATTTTTTAAACTCTTACAACTCAGTAATAAAGACAAACAACCCAATTTAAAAATAGGCTAACAGTGTAGAGAGACAATTCATATAGTAAAATATAGTGCAAAAAAGCACATGAAAAGGTGCTTACCACCATTATCATTAGTTATCAGGAAAATGCATATTAAAGCCACAATTCAACACTCTTAACCCATTCCCTGGAATAACTAAAATGAAGAAGACTGATAAGGCCAACTTACGTTATATAGGCAGAGTAACTAGAGCAACCAGCAGCAAGCACTGCTGGTGGGGATGTAAAACAATATGACCACTTTGGGAAATGGTCTGCTGGTGTCTTTTAAATGTAACACAAACAAAATGTGTGACTCAGCAATGCCACTCTATATAATTGCCAATGAGAAATGAATAAATATGTTCACAAAAGTTTTATATTCCCATGTTCATATCCATTTTATTTATATTAGCCAAAATCTGGAAACTCAAATGTCCATCTAAAGGAAAATGAATAAGCAAAATGTGTTACAATGTGCAATAATTCCATTTAGCAGAATACTACTCAGCAATTAAAAAAAAAATGAACTGATATATTCAGCAACATTGGTAGATTTCACAAATATGCTGAGCAAAAGAAGCCAGTCACCAAAGAATTCATATTACAATTTCTAAGAAGTTCTAGATCAGAGAAAACATTCTATACTGGAAAATAATCGGAAGAGTCTCTGGGACATAGGGGTTATCTGGGAAGGGACATAGGGGAACTTTCTGTAGTGACAGAAATGATTTATCAAATGATAAAGATGTGAGTTACACAAATGTATGCTTTTAGTAAAAGATGCCAAACAGTGCAATTCACTCAACTCACGGTATGTAAACGTTATCTTGAAAAAAGAACTGTAAACATACTGAAGTGTAGCATTAGTTTGCACTGTAGCGTTACCTTTTTATAGAAGGCATGAATTAGCAATTCTTACTTCAAATGTGTTTTGGGATTGAGTAGATGAATAAATCTGCTGAGGAAAATGGAAGTCAGGTTTCTCAATGTTGGAGAAGGGAGTTACAATATGAAAATGCAGAAAATCAGAATGCACCCTGAAGTCACTGGACTGAAATGGAAGATGATAATATGAATTCACTGTTCACTATGAAAATAGATAGATACATGCATAGACATATGTGTGCAAACATGGACTGGTATGAACCTGTACAAGTGACTTTCCTAGCTCTGTACACCAAGGTGGCCCAGAAGCAATGACAAAAAAATTCATCTAGATCATCCTTGGAAGAAAAGCCATGATCAACTTAGACAGCATATTAAAAAGCAGAGACATTACTTTGCCAACAAAGGTCCATCTAGTCAAAGCTATGGTTTTTCCAGTAGTCATGTATGGATGTGAGAGTTGGACTATAAAGAAAGCTGAGTGCTGAAGAATTGATGGTTTTGAACAGTGGTGTTGGAGAAGACTCTTGAGAGTTCCTTGGACTGCAAGGAGATACAACCAGTCCATCCTAAAAGATATCTGCCCTGAATATTCACTGGAAGGACTAATGCTAAACCTAAAACTCCAATACGTTGGCCACCTGATGTGAAGAACTGACTCACTGGAAAAGACTGAAGGCAGGAGGAGAGGGGGATGACAGAGGATGAGATGGTTGGATAGCATCACTGACTTGATGGACATGAGTTTGAGTGAGCTCCGGGAGTTGGTTATGGACAGGGAAGCCTGGCGTGCTGCAGTCGGTGGGATCACAAAGAATCAGACACGGCTGAGCGACTGAACTGAACTGAGACCATAGACCTTTGTTTTTAGCGGAGAATAAATCTAGACAGAAAAATTCATCTAGACCATAGATCTCTCTTTTTAGTGGAGAATAATATTCTCCACTAAAAGGAATCAGGACTTTTGGAGAAATGGTTGATCTAGAGTGGAGGAAGAACAATTAGAGTCTGGAACATTTTGTTGTGCCAGAAAGACGAAAATACTCAAAAAAGGATAGCAACATATTGTAAAGACACATGGCTAATAGAAAGGCTTCTCAGTGGTCAAATCTGGGACAATTTAAACATAAAAATAAATGACAATAGTAATGGAATTATAGTCCGTTGAGTAAGAATCAATTTTTAAATGCAAAGCACGATCCTGGATTAGATTCTGAAACAAGAAAAAGCTTAAGTTTTAAGGATACTGAGATAGCTGATAGAATTTGCATATGATTTATAGATTAGATAATGATTTGTTTCAAATACCAATTCACTAATTTTGATAACTATGCTGCGGTTTATAAGAGAATATCTTTGTTCTTAGGAAATACACACTGAAGTACATAGGGGTAAAGCAGTATGCCTCCAGTTTATTCTCAAATGGTTCAAAAAACAAAACATATATACACATGTGACCATGTAAAGAGACTGCTAAAGCAAATGAATAGAACTGTAAAACAAATGTCGAATCTGAATGAGAAATATACAGAAGCTCCCTATCCTATTCTTGCAACTTTTTTCAGTAAGTCTGAAATCATACCAAAATAAAGTAACAAAAAAACACATACAGTACAACTGGAGCGCCTATTTATCAGGGCCTTACATTGCAGGGCTCAGGGGTAAGCACACAAAAAGATAATGTTTATCAAAGGTTAGATGTACACTTTTTTTTCCCAAAGGAAGAAATATAAAAGTTGATATGAAAAGCATCCTTTTAGTGTGAGACTTATATATTTCTTCCAATTATCAAGTTCCCTCTTCTATGCAAAAATTTCTCTTCTCCCCAGGCTTTAGCAATCATTCTTTTAATTCCTCGTGGACTTGCCTATGGCTTTTGTTTGGCCCTCATCACACATTATTTTGAATTGTTTTGCTTTTTATATATGTATCCCACTTGCTTAACTGGATTGTTAGCCCTACGAGGACAGGAACCACTTATACTAGACAGTATTTTCATCCACTTAGTATTCTAAACATGTGTTGTAATGCTTAATCATCAGTTGTTGCTATTATGATTTTTAGCTACTGGTTTAATAAAACTGTATAGAATGATTTCTACTAAAAATGCTACCTGAAGTTTTCTTCCTGTAATTGTTCTAGTTGCAACTGTGCATGAAAATATTTTTTTGCAACCATTGTATTTGGATCATCAAAAGATCCATCCAACTGGTCAAGTTTTTCGTTCATCATCTCGTTCTCAGAAACTAGTGAATTCTTTTCATCTTGAAGCGCTGTCACCTAAAAAACAAAAACACAAACATAAGCATCAGTAGCAAATAAAGAGTTTAGAGTGGAATTCTAGATTCTAAATCTGACCAAGCCATTAACTAGCCTAGTCAATCAGACTAGATAAATTCTTAAAGATCCTTCTAGCTCTGGAATTCTGGGTCTAGGTTTGGATCAGAAGAAATAAAATTAATTTTATTAATAGAGAGAAAAGAGAGTTAATACATATAAAGCAGAATATCTTCCAAACTTCATGCTTGCTTTAGGTCAGAGAAGAAACTGTTTCTAAGTCTCTAAAAATTTTATGCACCTATGTACTTCAAAAAAATAATTTGTTTCCCCTTTAGGTATAAATGTATTTTCAGGATGCTGTTACCTAGTAAACTGAGGTACAAACAAATATGCACAAAATTACCATTTTAGGTTCATAGTAGAAAATTATCAGATTCACATGTATCTTCAGGGGATAACCACATTATTTGGTTAGTGAATCAGCAGCAAAAAACTGAACCCAATTGCACACTGAAACTATTTGCTTAAGATTTAATGGATATAAACATATAACTTTAGAATGACATAAATACCAGCACTTGATACATTTTTAATTCTACTTACATATTTGTGTTAACAAGCATTATTTGCTCCCTTAGTTCTACTTCTTTTTCATTTAAAAATATCTTTAAACATTTAGAGATAAGGCTGCAACCTTTTATAAGACATGCTTCCTGAGTAACTCAGTCAGTAAAGCATCTGCCTGCAATGCGGGAGACCTGGGTTCAATTCCTGAGTCAGGAAGATCCCCTGGAGAAGGAAATTGCAACCCACTCCAGTATTCTTGCCTGGAGAATTCCATAGACAGAGGAGCCTGGTGGGCTACAGTTTGTGGGATCCCAAGAGTTGGACATGACTTAGCGCTATCTTTCTTTCCTTTCTTTCTTTATAAGACCAGACATCTACATGGGATTTTACTAAGACTAGTTTGAAAAAGGCTGACTTATCATAACTTACAATACATTGTAAGTTATTGGGCTTCCCTAGTGGCTCAGCTGGTAAAGACTCTGCCTGCAATGAGGGAGACCTTGGTTCGATCCCTGCATTGGGAAGATCCCCTGGAGAAGAGAATGGCTACCCACTCCAGTATTCTGGCCTGGAGAATTCCATGGACGTATAGTCAGTCCATGGGGTCACAAAGAGTCAGACACAACTGAGCGACTTTCACTTTCACAACATATTACTGCACAAGTTTGCTATTTATAGTTTCAAAAGGTGTAATCAATGCAGTCTAGTTATGTGAATGGGACTACATATTGATACACCGAGCTAATAACAGCAAATTAAAATCAAGTTATAGGGACTTCCCTGGTGGTCTGGTGGTTAAGAATCACCTGTGAATGCAGGGGTCATGGGTTTGATTCCTCATGCAGGAAGATTCCACATGCCACGGGGCACCTAAGCCCAAGAACCACAATTACTGAGCCCGTACTCCACAACAAGAGAAGCTACCACAATGAGAAGCCCTCTCACTGCAACAAAAAGTAGCTCTTGATCACCAGAACAAGCGAAAGCCCATGCACAGCAACAAAGACCTAGAGTAGCCAAAAATAAATAAATAATCTTTTTTAAAAAATCAAGTTATATTATATAGTCTTAAATACAGTGTAGGCAAGTTACAAACACTGTCCTCCAAATGAGTAACACAAAATCTAAAAAACCACTGCCAGACAAAGAGGAAACAGTTTCTCTTCCTAAATACAATGCATGCATCCATCCTTGTCATATAAGCAGTTTAGTGACTATTATCTGTCATGTAATACAATCCTGTTATTGAGATACAAAAAACAGTGGAGGCTGCACCCTTTAAGATCCCTACAGAAGAAATGTAAACAATTATAGGACAGAAAATGTGGTGCTTTGATGAAATTATGCTATTTGGGGGTGCGAGAAAAGAATCTCTCTATTAGCTTGAGGGTAGGGGCTGTTACAAGACTGGTAGAGTAGAAACAATACCTTGTCTTCAAACTGGATAGGAATCCCCTGAAGAAGGGAGAAGAGCAAGGGCAAACTTAGTTTTCAATATCTAGTGGGAAACCAACCCTGTTCCTAACCATGAATTTCACATAGTCGTTCCAGAGCCACCCCGGATGAGTGACTTAGAATGTCCAGAGGTGGTTCTAGGTATCTTTTAACAAGATGCCATGGTGATATTTTGTTTAGGCTCACTCTGTACCTGCCTCTGTCCCTTTCTGTTTCTCTAGTTTTTCTGTCTCTCTCTCTCTGAGCTACTTAAAAGAAAGTTCAAAAAGCTAAAAAAAATAATGCTCTTTTCTCATGTCACTCAGATTTAATATTTTTATATTAGCTTATTAAAAACTTAAAACATAAATTTCTATAGCTGGAGTCCTGTTTCACACATAATTTTCAGACACCTTTAGGTTTGAAGATCACTGCCTCACTACATGTGACACGATGCTGGGTAGGAGTATGTTTCTCTCTAACATACTGTAAGCAAGAATAACCAGCCTCTGTTACTCCAGTAAGTGAAAGAGAGCTACTGATGGCTGTCAAGTGTTAGGATTAATGGTTGAGTAAGGCAGAGGAAAGAGCTGTTGATAAACTCATCCTAACTTGCCCAAAGGCCCCATAATCATTGGACAAAAACTATAAGATTACATGAGTTTCTCAAACCTTACATCTAATTCTCATATGGGTTTTTTTCTTTTCTTTTTAAAGTACACATAATCAGGCTTCCTCCTGATTTAGTGAGTCAGAATTTCAGTTGTTCCAGAATCTGTAACCATAATTTGCACAGAATGCACATAGATCTTTATTTAAATGGGTAATGCTTCACCACCAGATCTTTCACTACAGAGTTCTTGCATTTTTTTATTCTGATTAAAACATGTTTGCTAACTGGACTGTGCGAACAAGCAGGTTTTTTTCAAGAAGGGCTCATGAATTTGCATCTGTGCTCTTCTTCAGTTAACGCAGTTAACGCTTCTTCAGCTAATGCTCTTCCCTGCCTCAGCATTTTATGGATATAGCTCCTCCATTTTCTGGCATCAAAGTTGCAGGGGAGCCTGATTTTCTTATCTTTGTCGGTGATTTAGCTTTTCTACCTGTGTTACAGAGTTGTTTTGCCTTTATTCCTGAAATCTGAGAGCTTAACTAGGATGAGGTTTGATGTTAATTATTCACTAATTTGTTTCTAGCCGAAATTTCCTTTTAAATCTCACTTCACTGTCCTACCACCTAGTCTACTCTACTGAAGTGTTCTTATGAAACTGTAATACTACATAAAGCAAAAGTTCTCTAAGCTTGAGTGCGTGCGTGCTAAGTCGCTTCAGTCATGCCCAGCTCTTTGCGACCCTATAGACTGTAGCCTGCCAAGCTCCTCTGTCCATGGGATTCTCCACGCAAGGATTCATTTCAATATTTGGCAAAACTAATACAATATTGTAAAGTTTAAAAATAAAATAAAATTAAAAAAAAAAAGAATACTGGAATAGGTTGCCATGTCCTTCTCCAGAGGAACTTCCTGACCCAGGGATCAAACCTGTGTCTCCCATGTCTCCTGCACTGGCAGGCAGATTCTTTACCACTAAGCCACCTGGGTAGCCCTCTCTAAGCTCGGCTACCGTCTTCTACGTACACTTATCTATTTCTGGTTTTAGTCTGTAATGTTCACACAGATGTCACGCTTTTATTCTTTTCATCTAGTTCATGCTTTGCTGGCAGTCAAGATACCCTATTTGTTTTGGCAATGTTGAAGACTTCTTGGACATGCTCTCCAATGTACCCCATGGCCCAGTATGCTTTCCCCTCTTGAGTTATAGCTGGGACTGTTTTTTCTCCACCACTCTATACAGCCTTGTGAATGGTGAGGGAAGGCAGTAGTTGCGGGGGCGGGGAAGAGCAGCTGAGCCAGTGGGCAATCTTTTTTAATAACACGTGAGCTAGGCTATCATTTCCGAGGTTTAAGTACCTCATACAAGGACGGTGAGAATGGCATTCCATTGCCGTGGAGAAATTCCTTTGGGCATCAGTGCTGCCCCAATTCAGTGTGTGGCCCTATACCCTTTGTTCTTATCAGAGTCAGGCCCTTAGTTTCTTCTTGGCCATTATTTCCACTCACATCTAGTGCAAATAAAATGAAGAACTCAAAGAGTGAATTTCCTTCTGATTGAGATTACTGTGAGAAGTCACAAGATTTCTGTTGACTCCCCAGCAAGAGCAAGGAATGAAGAATGAACAGCAGGTTTCTGCTCTGCAGCACCTCTGTCAATATCAATACGCTTGCTTCTTTCCTTGATTACCAAGCTTTTTAATTTAACTTTATTAGGTTAAGCCCTTTTTCTTGTTTACCTGCCCTTGGCGAATTTCTTTGCCACCTATTTTTCTTTTTTGGTTCACTTGGTTGGGTATTAAAAAAATTCCCCCCTAATTTAAATATCACTCTCCAATTTTATTGTTGTTCAGTTGCCCAGTCACGTCTGACTCTGTGACACCATGGACTGTAGCACACCAGGCCTCCCTGTCCCTCACCATCTCCCGAAGCCTGGCCAAGTTCGTGTCCAATCCAAGTTCATGCATCCATGAATCCAGTGATGTTATCCAACCATCTCATCCTCTGATGCCCTCTTCTCCTGCCCTCAATCTTTCCCAGCATCAGGGACTTTTCCAATGAGGTAGCTATTCTCATCAGCTGAGCAAAGTACTGGAGCTTCAGCATCAGTCCTTCCAATGAATATTCATGGTTGATTTCCCTTAAGATTGACTGGTTTGATCTCCTTGCTGTTAATTGGACTTCCAGGAGTCTTCTCCAGCACCACAGTTCGAAGGCATCAATTCTTTGGTGCTCTGCCTTCTTTATGGTCCAGCTCTCAAGACTGTATGTGACCGTTGGGAAGACCATAGCCTTGATTATATGGACTCTTCTCAGCAGAGAAACATCTCTGCTTTTCAACATACTGTCTAGGTTTGTCATAACTTTCCTGCCAAGAAGCTACTGTCTTTTGATTTCATGGCTGCAGTCATCATCCACAGCGATTTTAGAGCCCAAGATGATGAAATCTGTCACTATTTCCATCTTTTCCCCTTCTATTTGCCATGAAGTAATATAACCTACTGTCTGGTTACATATGATTAAAAATACACATTTTTCAAAAATAATTTTTCTTATAAAATTAGGGTATGCATCATATACACCTGTGTGAAATTCACATTGTTAAATTAATCAATTACTTTTTGTTCTGATTATATGCAGTAGTCATTTATTTCACACATGTAGCAGATAGTTGAGGGTTGCCTCTATTTTGATACTGGAATTAAAATGCCAAAACTTGGGATGTCTATACTTTTCAACAAAAATCAGATCATCATGTACTCTTCACCATGTGTTACAAATACTGAAATGTTTTAACCGAATTTTGTGTTCTTTTTTAAAAAAGAATTTCTCAGAAAACTGTACAGAGATCTTACATAAGGCTGGTAACACCTGAATGAGTCAGTCCTCTACTCCTTACATGAGGTGTTCTGGAAGGATATAATCTTACTTGAAAATAAAACATTTCAGATGCTGTGCATGTGGTTAAGAATGAAGAAAGGCAAAAACATAGTGAGACACTAGTTTTGTTCAAACACAGAGGAGGGATATTTAATGATAAAGTTAGGAGGTTTGGATTCTGGTGCTGGTTGTCACTGCCCTGCACATCTGAATCACCCTGACCAAGTCACTTCTCATCTCATTTGCAAACTCAGGAAGGTTAGAAATACACCCAGCGCTATACTTTTAGATAGTTAAGCAAGGGTATTGCTACCACAAGCCTTGTTCCTTGTCCTCATACTTTTCAGAGTCAATTATTTACGTAGCTCATTATTTGAATGAAAAACATGTAGCATATTAGGATGGCATATTTAACCTTTTGTACAATTTTTCAAGACTTATTGCATAATTTCATATTTGCACTTTCATTTAATAATAACAATATATGCAAACACATACATAACCCCTTATGTGCCTGGCCCTCTTTAAGAGCTTCAAGTATATTAATTCACTTAATCTTCATATCACTCAGGGAAATATATACTATTATCACATCATTTCTCAAAAGAGAAAAACGAAGTATAGAGAAACTAAGCAATGAGCCCAAGCAGACACAACTAGCTAGTAACATGACCAGGACTTCCCTGGTGGCTCAGCTGTAAATCCACTTGCAACTCAGGAGACATGGATTCAATCCCTGGGTCAGGAAGATCCCCTGGAGAAGGAAATTGGCACCTACTCCAGGATTCTTGCCTGGGAAATCCCACGGACAGATGAGCTTGGCGGGCTACCATTAATGGGGTCACAGAAGAGTTGGACATGACTTAGCAACTAAACAACAACAACAGTAACACGATCAGGTTCTGAATACAGGAAGCCTGGTCTGACGATTCACCCCTTCAACTATTTAACTACTGTTTCTCATTCCCAGTTTATTTTGCTAACATGTATGTGCATACCAACCTGAGAATTACATACGTGTTCATATACATGTACATGTTAGCAAAACAAACTTTGCACCTGCATTTACTGGAGGTCAAGCACTTCTAAATATTTCCATAAAGGACTCCACTTAATACTCACACCTTATAAAGGAGATACTTTAGTTTCCCCTTTTTATAGAATAACAAATTAAGCTCTATCTAAGCAGTTGAAATTTTACAATTTGAATGATCTTCTCAATGAAGTAGTTATGCCAGCAATTTTCAACTCTAAAAGAAAAATGATCAAATTTATGTTTCAATATTCAAGTCTATAGCAAACTCTTTCAATGGTCCCTCCGTGAAATAAAATCCAATCTCCAAAACACTTTACCCATTAATTAATTAAAAAAGGCTTATTAATTCAAAGAGGAAATTACTCTCACATCCATACCTGCATATCTAGTTCTTGGCATCTTTGCCTCAGTTCTTCTTTTTCTGCTAGTGCTTCCTGAAGTTCTTCTAGGGCCCTTTTAAGCTGAAACAGAAAATGTCCTAATTCTTAGTAAATCATATTTTGAAACAAACTGATGTATTTATCACAACACATATATATACTGATGTTGGAAACAGTTTCAAAATTAACAAACGCATTTGCCTCTTCTTTTACCATTTCCCTTCCAACCGAGGTTGGGTTATACAGAGGAAGAGAGTATCTTTCCCACCAGGGAAAACAACTGTGTAAAATACCCAGGGGAAGGAGTCTTGAGTACAGAACCGTAGAGTTCAGTATTAAAGGAAAGCAACTGTGATAAAAATCACATTTCCTTATTAGATAAATCAGAATTTAGCAGAATTTTTAAAATTGTCTGCTATTTAATTATGTAACTATATAGCATGAGCTACATATGTATTAACAAATATCAGGAAAGTTTAATGCCACTTGACTCTTCAAACACCATCATTAAAAACTGGAAATCAACACTACCTGCATTCAAGAAGGAATGAATAATAATATTTAAGATCTTACAAGAGAACAAACTATCTAAATTTCATGGAGGAAAATATCTTGTATGTGCTCTCCGATATAAGCCTTTAAGACAGTACTGGGTTTGCCAGAAAGTTCGTTTGGGTCCTTCCGTTAAGATGTATGGAAAACCCAAATGAACCTTTTAGTTAACCCAGTAACTGACAGAGGAACTCAATCACTGTTACATTTTCCTCACATACTGAAATACTCACCTGTTGTTCTAATTCTCCAACAGCATCATTTGTGGGAGAGCTCACAATTTCTTTACTCATCAACTAGGATGAAAATAATAAAATTAAGTACAATAAACTGAGGCACACACAGTAAAAGTATTCACTTTTTTTTACAAGCAAAAAGTTCTTTTACACAGTAAAAATAACAGTAAGGTGTTTTATGTTTAATTTTTCCCTGCCTTAATTTGATGACCCTTATTTTATTCAAATAATAAATATATAGCAGCTTAAGCTAAATAACTCAATGTTCAAACATTATATTAGTGAAGACAAAAAGTAGAGTGTGCTTGAAATATGTAAATAGATATATTTAAAATACTAATGTACTAAAAATTATAATACAAATTCTACATAAAATTGAGCACATTAAATAATTTTAAAGAATGATTCTTCTGTAACATGAGTTGGCACTTTAAAAATTCAGCTATAAATGAGTTATGTGGCAAAATTCCTAATCCAAGAAGCCATTTTAAATGTAAGAGCTACAATTATATGAGAAAAAAGATCCTGTAAAATAATTTCTTTTGCATATGCGAGACATGTATATTTATGCATAGCAGTGTTTTGAATTCAAACTAGCAATGCAGACTCAGGGTATATCCATTTTTCACGTCCTATATGCTGCCTCTCTTTAAATCATGACTCTTCCAAACTAACCCTTCACTCAATTTTCCCTCAGGCCTCCTCTTCACTTGACTTCATCTCTGCCTTCTGGTCTGACTTTAAGAATGAACATGTGCCAAATGAATTCTGAATCTTTATGGCATAACTTAAGATAACCAGGCTGGATTGAACCCAGATGACCTGGCTCTGAAATATACTTATCACTGTGTTTGCTCACAGTTCTAACATTCTGAAAATGCACATAAGATACATACACACACACACTTTAAATTTCAGAGACAATTATTCTATCTGGCAGAAAAAAGAGAAGGTATAAAAATTCCTATCTGGGAAGATGCTGTTTATCCTGCTTAGCTGAAGTTACTTAAAGGAACTTAATAGTAATTTAACTTTTAAAATGCAGAGGTACTAAAATTGGGCTTGAAGTCCTTATAAGAAATTTTGGGGGAAAAGAATGAAGGGACAACACAACAATCAAAGACAAATCAACCTACTGCAAAGGGCACGTTTATACAGTAGTGAAATATACATCCATAAAGTGTTTGTGAACAGTTTTATTCAATTTGGTTTAGGATTTTTATACATGTGTGATTATGATATAACGTACCTCTTGAATAGCAGTCATGACCACGTGTTGAACAGATTCTTCCAAAGTCATTATATTCTGAATATGTTCTATGATTAAAAAAAAAAATCAGATCTGATGAAAACTCTACTCTTTACCCACAGTAATTCAGCCATTCAATTAACCACATAAAAATTCATTCACTACATATAATTCTTTATGCAAGTACAATACTTTTTCCACAAGAAATATGTCCATTGAAAACAAATACGCATAATTGAAAATATTCATATAAATATTTATAAATGTTTTAAAGAAAATCTCTAAGTCTCTTATAAGGAAGAAAACGAGAAGTAATTGCAATTAATCTTAAAACAACTATGACAATTTCTTCCATCTTGTTAAATATTCAACATTATGGGATGAATTCACATATACAGATATAGCACAGAGATATTATAAGTTCAGTTCCAGACAATAAAGCAATGATCACAATAAAGTAAGTCACATGAATTTTTTAGTTTAAAAGTTCTATTTACAAACTATTGTAATCAATTAAGTGACAATAGCATTATATCTAAAAAAGACAATGTACAAACCTGAATTAAATATTGCTTTATTGCTAACAAAATGCTAACCATCACCTGAGACTTTAGTAAGTGCTGATCCTTTTACTAATAAGAGGATCTTATTGATATTTTGATGCTGATGGCTGCTAGAAGAAAACCAAAGAGGGCGCTAGCGAAAGCTGTGGTGTCTGTGGCAATTTCTTAAAATAAGACACCAGTGAAGTCTGCCGCATCAACTGACTCTTCCTTTCACAAACAATTTCTCTATAGCGTGCAGTGCTGTTTGATACCATTTTACACACAGTATAGCTTCTTTCAAAACTAGAGTCTATCCTCTCAAATCCTGCTACTGCTTCATCAACTAAGTTTATGTAATTTCTAAATTCTTTGTTGTCATTTCAGCAATCTTCACGGCATCTTGGCCAGGAGTAGATTCCATGTCAAGAAACCATTTTCTTTGTTCATCCATAAGAACCAACTCATCTATTAACATTTTCTCATGAGATTTAGTCGTATCTTTAAGCTCCACTTCTAATTCAAATTCTCTTGCTATCTTACATCTGCAGTTAAACCCTCCATTGAAGTCTTGAACTGCTTAAGTCATGTACGAGTTGGAATTAGTTTTTTCCAAACTCTAATTAATGCTGGAGTTTAATGTTTTTACCTCTTCCCATGAATCATCTATGCTCTTTCTTTTTCCCCTAAGGCAAACACGCCTTTACCTTTTTAATTTTTATTTTACATTGGAATATAGTTGATTTACAATGTTGTGTTCATTCTGGGTGTACAGGAAAGTAGTTACACATATAACATCCAGTCTTTCTCATAGTCTTTTCCCACATATGGTAGTTTGCATATGTTAATCTCAATATCCTAGTTTATCTGCCCTCCTCACCTTTCCCCTTTGGCAACCATAAGTTTGTTTGCTAAGCCTGTGAATCTGTTTCTGTTTTATAAATAAACTCACTTGTACAATTTTTAGATTTCACATATTAGTATATGATATATGTCTTTCTCTGTCCGACTTACTTCACTTAGTAACAATCTCTAATTGCATCCATGTTGCTGCAAATAGCATTATTTCATTCCTTCTCTATGGCTGAGTAATCTTCCATTGTATATATGTACCACATCTTCCTTACCATTATCTACTGATGGACATTTAGGCTGCTTCCATGCCTTGGCTATTGTAAATAGTGCTGCAATCAACATTGGGGTGCAAGGATCTTTGCTAATTAGTTTTCTTCAGATATATGCCCAAGAGTGAATCAAATCTATTTTTAGTTTTTAACATCTATATTGTTCTCTATAGTGGCTGTACCAATTTATATTCCCACCAACAGTCTAGGCTGACACAAACAAATGTAATGATATACCAAGTTCTTGGATTGGAAGAATCAATATTGTCAAAATGACTACACCACCCAAAGGTAACCTACAGATTCAATGCAATCCCTATCAAATTACCAATGGCATTTTTTTGCAGCTCTAGAACAAAAATATCTTAAAATTTGTATGGAAACACAAAAGACCCTGAATAGCTAAAGCAATCTTGAGAGAGGAAAAATGGAGCTAGAGGAAACAGGCTCCCTGACCTCAGATTATAAAGTAATCAAAACCTACAGTAATCAAACAGTTTGGTAATGGCACAAAAACAGAGGTATTGATCAATGGGACAGGATAGAAAGTCCAGAGATAAACTCATGTACCTATGGTCCATTAATCTATAACAAAGGAGGCAAGAATATAAAATGGAGAAAAGACAGTCTCTTCAATAAGTGGTACTGGAAAAACTGAATAGGTAAATGTAAAAGAATGAATTAACATTCTCTAACATCATACACAAAAATAAATTTTAAATGGATTAAAGACCTACATGTAAGACCATATACTGTAAAACTCTCAAAGGAAAATATAGGCAGAACACTTTTTGACATAAACTGCTGCAATATCTTTTTGGATCCACCTCCTTAGAGTAGTAAAAATAAAAATAAATAATAGGACCTAGTTAAACTTAAAAATTTTTTTGCACAGCAAAGGATAGCTATGAGAAATAAAAACCTATAGAGAAGTACTCACTTGCCCAAGAAAAAACAGCCAGTTAATAATAGAGATGGCCTAATATGAAAGTTTTCTGATACCCAAACCCTTTTTTATTGATAAACTATAGCTGATTTCATATATTTTATTTTTCTCCTTCCTGAATTAATTCTTACTGAATTTATCTTGTCTTCTGTGCTGTCTTCATTAGTTAGATAAAACTGAATATTTTCTAAGGTTCTGACTTAAAGTATTTTACAAACTTCAGCACCCAACATCCTCTTAAAAAGGTGATGTCCTAAAGCCAGTTTTGGATAAGTCATGCAAAAAATATCAGGATCAAAAATCTCATCACCCAGACTGATGCAAGCTCCTGAGAGAAGTAGATCTTGGTCTGTTCAGTTCATCATTTTACTCATTACTTTCAACCAAAAACACTCTTTTTGTACTCAGCTGGATATGGATTACTGTGTTCAGATATACTAATATAGTCCTCAACTCCATTTATATCATCAGACTGCTCTCTGGAGGACACATTGAAGGCATTCTTCTGAAAATAGCAGAATATCACCTGAAGAAGCCTGGATTATAATTTAGCAGCTGCATAATCATTTATGAAAGTCTGAACCAACATAAGGTTCTGTATGTGAAAGAAAAAGCTTATCAAATGAATAAGTACAGTTTTTATTGAATACCCACTAAGTCCTAAGCACTGATTAAATTAAGCTAATTAAAGTACATTTTATTTAGCCACTGAATATGAATCTCAGAATCCAGAAATACAATTATACTGAAGATCTATAGCTTTTTAATGGCAGAGCTGTGCTTGAATTCAGAACCTCTGGCCTTTTGCCAACCCTCAATACTACATTATTATGCTCTTTCTTATAAGCAATGTAGGTTGTTTCTAGAAAGTAGATATACTCAAATAATTGAAATTCACTTACCTTGTTTCTTTTCACAGTTGACAGCACAACCTAAAATAAGCTGGAGCAATCTCCCAAGCTCCACAGAATCTGAACATTCAGTTATCTGGTTTAAATCAGGGATAAGTTCTTCAGAAATCTGTTGCCCCAAAAACTGCAGTGTTAAAAATAAATTAGATCACTCACTTATGTAGGCTACAGAGAACTGACTACATTTAGTTGTTATAAGGAAGATAAATTCTATAAATAGGTTCATGAAATGATTCAGATAAATTAACAAATGACAAAACCACAATTATTGACTAAAACCAGTTAGCAAAGTTAAAGCAAGCTCCTAAAATTTTGAGAACCAACCAAATGCAACTAACATGGTTTTATACCAAGTATCATTTTACCCCACTGTCAGAGAGAGGAATTGTTTAGGAAGCCCCTGGCCTGATCTATTATGATAAAACTTATGCCTTTCCATATAAAATAAACAGATTTATGTTAAGTCAAAGAATATTCAAAATATTTTGATATAGTCTTGATGAACAGAGAAACACAAAATAAACTGTCACACTTTGACAAATGAATAACAGATTTAAACGATTAATCTTGGCTGGCTCTATAATTTTTCTGCATGGTGTCCATGGGATCGCAGAGTGGGACACAACTTAAGAGACGGAACAACAACTTTCATTCTATTTTTCTGTTGTGCCACACGGCTTGTGGGATCTTAATTTCCCAACCAGGGACTGAACCAGTGCCCTGGGAGTGAAAGTGCCAAGTTCTATCACTGAACTGCCAGGGAGTTCCCAAGACTGTTTTCTTCAAGTTACTAAAAGTATTCTTGGCATTAAAAAGACAAAAAAACAAACAAAAACTCAAAATGAGTTTTAGGCATTAGTGAATTGAAAAATTTTAGTTCTAAAATTACTTGGAAGAAACAAGTTCAATTGTACAAAAATTAAAAAAAAATTCTTTAATGGCAAAACCAGACCAAAAGTTTTCACACATTAAGCAATTAACCTTCTAATATCAAATAATCCTACTAGAGAATTTCTTATAATGCTGAATAAGAAAAACAAAGTACTTGAATAATGTAATATCTAATGTGACTTTAATACTACTTCTATTTTGCATTCTTCCTCAATTCACTTGCATAAGCATAATTTCATAGTGTATTTTGCTGCTGTTTACACTGGAAAGAAACAGAATAATATTTTAAACATAGAAGTACTTCAGTTTAATTATAAGATCTACTTTATAGCATTGCATAAAATCAAATTATATAAAGATGTAAGCAATTTTATTTGAGAAAATAATCAACTTAAAGAGTAGCAACATATAAATATTATTTTACAAATCAATATATTAAGTTTTAGCCCTTTTATATTCACAAAATTTGAGTGTACTAAAAATGGAGAAAAAACAATATCTTTCAATTATGAATTATACATCATAAAATGTTATAAACTAAAAGCAAGTCATTTTTCATTGTCAATGTAATTGTCACAGAGTATTTTATATTTAAATAGTCAGATGATTTTCATACCTCATTGTAGTAACTCATAATTCCTTGAAGTACCTTCTTTAAATTACTAGCCTAACAGAAGAAAAAATAAGAATTAAATCATTTAATATTAATAATGAAAGAAAATGCATGTCAAGGTGAAAGACAATAAAAACTTCCCAATAAAAAGGACAACAAAAATACATATTGGAGTTCTACAAATACAAGTACATGGTAATTTTTAAACATCAAAGCTTTATTTAGAGTTTTATTAAAGAAAAAATGTTTTACTGCTTACATAGTTTAACCACAGTGATTCTATTTAAAATGAGCCACAACCAAGTTGTGGCTAAGTTAAAATTCAAGTACTAACTTAGAAAATTTAGCTATGAGCATGCCCACCTTTAGTCACGAGTAACAACAAGAAAACAGGAATATTATCTTCAAGCTTAGCCAAAAGACAATATAGAACTCTAATTTCTGAGAGAAGAAAAACAAAAAAGGTGAGCCCTATACTAATCTAAGATTTCTCTCTAGAGGTAATTTTCATACCATGGGATAGGGAGGTGGGAACGAAACAAAGCCTGACATTCTAGTGGATTTGAGAAGATAGACATCAGAAGTTCAGGAAGAAAAAAAAAAAAAAAAGAAGTTCAGGAAGGTCAAGGTAGTTGGGATTTGCAGAGTAGAAAAATGAAGAGGTGAGAGCTATGGAAAGAAAAAGCTCCAGAAATCTGCATAGTAGTTCCTTTGACTCTTTGGCTGAACAATAATTTGCACGTGCATGGGTGAAACTCTATGAGATTAAACAAAAATAATTTCCAAGGAAACAACAATCCAGGGAACTATAAACTGAACAATTCCTGAAGATTGCACAGGGCCAGAAACAGTTGAAATTCTCACCAGTAAGAGTGAAGAGACCATGACCAGGTTAATACAGATAAGCATTCAATAAAGACCTCAAAAAGGTCACAACTTAGTGAATCTAAATAGTCCAAGAGGAGAAAATAACTCTAGATCTGCCTTCCATTTCCACAAACCATGAAAGAATCAAACTGATTCACAAGTATCTTAACTGCCTATGAGAACAAAATCCAACACTCTTTAAAGGAATACAAAAAACCCCAGCACTCAATAATAAAATTCATACTATCTAGCATCCAATAAAAAATTACTACACACATGAAGAAGCAGGAATATGTGAACTATAATTAGGAGAAACCACAGTCAATAGAAAGAAGCCCAAAAATGAGAGATGAAAGAATGAGAAAACAAGATGTTAAAATTGCTAGTTTAAACTGTTCAAGGATTTAAATAGCAGGAATATAAGAAAGCTAATGATTTATTTAAAAAAAAACTAAATAAAGAGACTGTTAATGGACTTTTTAAAAAGCAAGATCTATTAGGTGTCCACAGCATTTTCAATATAAACAGAGAGAGACTAAAGAAAATGACAACAGGCAAAAAAAATCATAACAAAAGTGGTTATATCAGTATTGGAAAAATTACACTTTCAAAGAGAAAATATTACCAGGATAAAGAAAGTCATTTCATAATGGTAAGTAGATTCATTCATCAACAAGACATAAAAAACTAATGTATGTAAACCATATAACATAGATTCAAATTACATGATTAAAATATTTGCAGATCTGAAAGGAGAAACTGAAAAATCCACACTCATCATTAGTGATTTGAAAACTCCTACTCCCTTAACTGACAGAATAATCAGACAGAAAATCAATAGAGATATAAAAGATGTAAACAGTACTATCAAAGAAGTGAAATAATCCATACTTGTAGAAATGCAGACTGTATGTTATTTTCAAGTGTACATGGAATATTCACCAAGACAGACTATATATTAGGTCACAAAATAAGTCTCAGTAAATGTAAAAGAATTCAGAGTATGTTCTCAAACTAAAATGGAATTAATTTATAAATTAATAAATAAAAGATACATAGAAAATCCTCAAATATTTAGAAGCTGAAATACTTATTCTAATCTACTCAGGGGTCAAAAGAAAAATCACAAGGGAAATTATCAAATATTTTGAATGAAATGAAAATAAGAACATAGTATGTTAAAATGTGTGGATGTGGCTAAAGCAATGCTTACTATTAGGGAAAAGTGCTTAAAACATCATTTAAGCTTTCACCTTAAGAAGCAAAAAAAAAGTGCAGATGTAAAGAAGAAAGGAAATAATAAAGATCAGAAAGGAAATCAACAAAAAAGAAAACAAAAGCTGCTCTTTTGAAAAAAAAATTTCAAAAAATGGAAAATCAAACCAGATTTATCAAGAAAGAAAATACAAAAGCCATAAATCACCAGTATTAAGGAAGAAAGACTAAAAACAGTTCAAAGATTCATCAACAGGCCAAGCAAACTGTAGTAAATCAGTGTAATGAAATACTAGTCAGCAAAAAAAAAAAAAAGAAACTAATACAGGCAACGTTGATGAGTCTCTAAATAAAATATTACACTGAGTAAAAGAATACCAGAGAGTTCATAATGTCCATAGAGTTCAATCCATTTATATTGAACTCTAGAAATTAAGGGCTTCCCTGATAGCTCAGTTGGTACAGAATCCACCTGCAATGCAGGACACATGGTTCAATTCCTGGGTCGGGAAGATCCCCTGGAGAAGGGATAGGCTACCCACTGCAGCATTCTTGGGCTTCCTTTGTGGCTCAGCTGGTAAATAATCTGCCTGCAATATGGGAGACTCTGGGCCTGGGTTGGGAAGATCCCCTGGAGAAGGGAAAAGCTACCCACTCCAATATATTGGCCTGGAGAATTACATGATATAGTTCATGGGGCCGCAAAGAGTAGGACAAGACTGAGCGACTTCCACTTTCTAGAAATTAAACCTACAGTGACTAAAAGCAGACCTGTGGCCATCCAGGGCCAACTTAGGAGTGAGGATTAACTAGTAAGGGGAATACGTACATGTTTTCGGTTAATGAAAATGTTCTATGTCTGATTATGATGGTATAAGAACACATGTAACTATCAAAACTGAAACTACACACAACAAAATACAGCCTTCAGTTAGTTTAAAAAAGAAGATTTAGTTGAGCTTAGTGCTAATTTCAGAACCACTGTTTGGATCATGTATACCTAGCATTCATCCTGCATACCTTTATTCTCCAGTTGTCACCAGTATCTTCTTTAATTCGGCTTAACCAAGGTTCATCGAACCAAGCTACATCACTACAACAAAAATACAAATGAACATTAAAATGTTTTTATGACATGAAAATACCACATCTAATCAATAGATAAAGTTATTTTCCATCTTAAAGGCTGTCCTTATCAAGAACAGTAAATATTATTTAAAATGAACCCACTGAATTTTTTGTTATTCCTGAGGGTTTCTTTTGGAATTTCTCATAGTAAATGAATTAAGTCAGTAACATCTTCAATTTAACAAAATTTACTAAATAACTCATACTAGGCACCCTGGTAGCAGGTAGATGTAAAAATCCCAATCCTAAAGGGGAAAAAAAAGAAAACAATTTAATGTATCTACTACGTGTCAATAATTGTGCCTAATGTTTTTCCATATCACTTCATTTTAATATAACAGTAACTCCAGTACTTTTGCCTGGAAAATCCCATGGATGGAGGGGCCTGGTAGGCTGCAGTCCATGGGGTTGCTAAGAGTCAGACACAACTGAGCGACTTCGCTTTCACTTTTCACTTTCATGCACTGGAGAAGGAAATGGCAACCCACTCCAGTGTTCTTGCCTGGCGAATCCCAGGGACGGGGAAGCCTGGTGGATGCCGTCTATGGGGTCACACAGAGTCGGACACAACTGAAGTGACTTAGCATAGCATAACTTAGTAAATATCAACGACCTCAGATATGCAGATGACACCACCCTTATGGCAAAAAGTGAAGAGGAACTAAAAAGCCTCTTCATGAAAGTGAAAGAGGTGAGAGAAAAAGTTGGCTTAAAGCTCAACATTCAGAAAACTAAGATCATGGAATCTGGTCCCATCATTTCATGGGAAATAGATGGGGAAACAGTGGAAACAGTGGCTGAATTTATTTTTTGGGGCTCGAAAATCACCGCAGATGGTGACTGCAGCCATGAAATTAAAAGACGCTTACTCCGTGGAAGGAAAGTTATGCCAACCTAGATAGCATATTGAAAAGCAGAGACATTACTTTGCCAACAAAGGTCCATCTAGTCATGGCTATGGTTTTTCCAGTGGTCATGTATGGATGTGAGAGTTGTGATGTGATGTGAAGAAAGCTGAGTGCCGAAGAACTGATGCTTTTGAACTGTGGTGTTGGAAAAGACTCTTGAGGGTCCCTTGGACTGCAAGGAGATTCTGAAGGAGATCAGCCCTGGGATTTCTTTGGAGGGAATGTTTCTAAAGCTGAAACTCCAGTACTTTGGCCCCCTCATGCGAAGAGTTGACTCATTGGAAAAACTCTGATGCTGGGAGGGATTGGGACCAGAAGGAAGAGGGGACGACAGAGGATGAGATGGCTGGATGGCATCACTGACTCGATGGACGTGAGTCTGAGTGAACTCCGGGAGTTGGTGATGGACAGGGAGGCCTGGCGTGCTGTGATTCATGGGGTCACAAAGAGTTGGACACGACTGAGCGACTGAACTGAACTGAGTAAAGGGTCTATGATCCCCAATCTTATTCCTTTAGTGAACTGAGAATAAGATAGTAATTTGCACTAAGTGACACTGCTGCTGCTGCTAGGTCACTTGAGTCATGTCTGACTCTGTACGACCTCATAGACGGCAGCCCACCAGGCTCCTCTGTCCCTGGGATTCTCCAGGCAAGAATACTGGAGTGGGTTGCCATTTCCTTCTCCAATGCATGCATGCACGCATGCTAAGTCGCTTCAGCCATGTCCGACTCTGTGCGACCCTATGGACAGCAGCCCTCCAGGCTCCTCTGTCCACAAGATTCTCCAGGTAAGAATACTGGAGTGGGTTGCCATTTCCTTCTCCTAAGTGACACTAGTACATAGCAAAGTTTAGTATTAAATTTGTTAAGCCTTAAATTGGCATGGAAGTCCAAGACAAAGAGCTACTATATCAAATTATTATGTATTTAATAAGGCCTTGAAGAATAACATCTGATCAAAAATAGTCAGCTATAATAAAAGATTATATTCTAAGCAACATTTGGAGGCTTACTCTGAGTAAAAACATTGAGTGAGATTAATACAAAGATGAAAAATTTACTATCCTCTTAGAGAAATAGCTACTAAAGGGAGAAAGTAAAGAGCACCCTTATGGCAGAAAGTGAAGAAGAACTAAAGAGCCTCTTGATGAAAGTGAAAGAGGAGAGTGAAAAAGTTGACTTAAAGCTCAACATTCAGAAAATGAAGATCATGGCATCCAGTCCCATCACTTCATGGGAAATAGATGGGGAAACAGTGGAAATAGTGGCTGACTTTATTTTTCTGGGCTCCAAAATCACCGCAGATGGTGACTGCAGCCATGAAATTAAAAGACGCTTACTCCTTGGAAGGAAAGTTATGACCAACCTACACAGCATATTAAAAAGCAGAGACATTACTTTGTCAACAAAGGTCCATCTGTTCAAGCCTATAGTTTTCCCAGTGGTCATGTATGGATGTGAGAGTTGGACTGTGAAGAAAGCTGAACACTGAAGAATTGATGCTTTTGAACTGTGGTGTTGGAGAAGACTCTTGAGAGTCCCTTGGACTGCAAGGAGATCCAACCAGGCCATCCTAAAGGAGATCAGTCCTGGGTGTTCATTGGAAGGACTGATCTTGAAGCTGAAACTCCAATACTTCGGCGACCTGATGCGAAGAGCTGACTCACTGGAAAACACCCCGATGCTGGGAAAGTTTGAGAGCAGGAGAAAGGACGACAGAGGATGAGATGGTTGGATGGCATCACTGACTCAATGGACATGGGTGTGGGTGGACTCCGGGAGTTGGTGATGGACAGGGAGGCCTGGCATGCTGCGATTCATGGGGTCGCAAAGAGCTGGGACACGACTGAGCGACTGAAGTGAACTGAACCTCAAACTAAGGGATGCCTGGAGACCCAGAGACTAGAAACAGCAAGGTAGGATCCTGACCTAGAGGTTTTGAAGGGAACATGGTCCAGTTAATACCTTGATATAGGATTTGTAACCTCCTGAAAGCTAAAGAAGATATTTTTGTTGTTTTAAGCCACATAATCTGTTGCACTTTGTTATGAAAATCCCAAGAAATGAATACAGTTGTAGTTACAGGTTTTCTCCCATGTGTCTTTAAAATAGCAAGTTTCTGCGTTTTTTAAAGTGATATATATTATTTATTTGGATTAAAGATAACAAATACAGAAGTGTAGAATCCTACCAACAATTTCATGACTCATCATGTCTAAGTCATATACTTTGGGAATTGACTTTTAAGACTGTATTATTTAGAAGTGTATCTGCCTCAGGTAACTAATGAAAGAATTATTCACTAGATTTTGCTATTTCCTTAAAAAAGCAAACTTTCCCATCTCATTTTCAGTAACAACTTTGATGTGAGTCACAACAGCCATCAAAGAAATACATAATAAATTGGAACATATATAAAGTGCTTTGAAGTGTTCAAAGAAATGAAGTAAAATTTGCTTTTTTTTCTTTTTTTAAAGCAGGAATATGATACACTGACCCAACTAAGGGAAAATATGTGCTGTGAATTTCACTGTCTGGAACCAGACTTCTAAAAAGCTTACAAAAATGGAAGGGAGTTCAAAAGAAAAATAAATTTAAACTGGCTCTTATAGGATAAGGAGGTTTACACATCTCAGTTCAGTTCAGTCGCTCAGTTGTGTCCGACTCTTTGCGACCCCATGAATTGCAGCTCGCCAGGCCTCCCTGTCCATCACCAATTCCCAGAGTTCACTCAAACTCACGTCTATCGAGTCGGAAATGCCATCCAGCCATTTCATCCTCTGTCGTCTCCTTCTCTTCCTGCCCCCAATCCCTCCCAGCATCAGTCTTTTCCAATGACTCAACTCTTCCCATGAGGTGACCAAAGTATTGGAGTCAGCTTCAGCATCATTCCTTCCAATGAACACTCAGGACTGATCTCCTTTAGAATGGACTGGTTGGATCTCCTTGCAGTCCAAAGGACTCTCAAGAGTCTTCCCCAACACCACAGTTCAAAAGCATCAATTCTTCGGCGCTCAGCTTTCTGAGAGTCAACTCCCAACTCTTACATCCATACATGACCACAGGAAAAACCATAGCCTTCACTAAAAGGACCTTTGTTGGCAAAGTAATGTCTGTGCTTTTGAATATGCCATCTAGGTTGGTCATAACTTTCCTTCCAAGGAGTAAGCGTCTTTTAATTTCATGGCTACAATCACCATCTGCAGTGATTTGGGAGCCCAAAAAAAAGTCTGACACTGTTTCCACTATTTCCCCATCTATTTCCCATGAAGTGATTGGACCAGATGCCATGATCTTCATTTTCTGAATGTTGAGCTTTAAGCCAACTTTTTCACTCTCCTTCACTTTCATCAATAGGCTTTTTAGTTCCTCTTCACTTTCTGCCATAAGGGTGGTGTCATCTGCATATCTGAGGTTACTGATATTTCTCCCAGCAAGTACATGCAAAAACAAGTAAATGAAGCCAGAGGTTTAGAGCCAATTTTAGGTCACTGTCATTTGTTTTATGAAGAAAGAAAGCTTTCTGATTGGTTCACTCATATTATTCCTACAGAAAAGCTATTAGAAGATGGTAAGAGACAAAAGAGAGAATAAAAAAAGAAAAATTGGAGAGACAGAGGATCAGCAATAACAACAGAATCCAACATATTATGTAAAAATGAGTTGGTGATAAAGGATACAGTTTAACTAAAATTGACCTGACCCTACTCTAAACATCAGGTATAGTACTGGCATATAGGAGGTCAAAGAGCCATATGTATATAATCATATAATGGTAAAAACAGCTCTCATCTACTATGTTGTGGTGTAAAGCTATGAAAGATGCTTCAATACATATAAATAACATTTTTGGATATCAAAGTAAGTGAACATTCATCAGCCTTACATCTATGCCAACCACAAGATAGCTATATGTACACCAATAACCACAACAATAAGAAAAGGCCAGACTGTACATTAAAACAATGATGAATTTCCCAAATCAACAAGACCATGTTCACAATTCTTGTGTGCATGCTAAGTTGCTTCAGTTGTGTCCAATTCTTTCTGACTGTATAGACTGCAGCCTGCCAGGCTCCTGTGTCCATGGGATACTCCAGGCAAGAATACTGGAGTGGGTTGCCATTCCCTTCTCCAGGGGATCTTCCCAACCCAGGGACTGAACCAGTGTCTCTTATATCTCCTGCTTTGGCAGATGGGTTCTTTACCACTAGGCACCATCCGGGAAGCCCAATTCTTAGTTTGGACCAATTAAATCACTTTAAAGACAATCTATATGCAAGACAGGAAGCAATAGTTAGAACTGGACATGGAACAACAGGCTGGTTCCAAATAGTAAAAGGAGTACATCAAGGCTGTATATTGTCACCCTGCTTATTTAACTTATATGCAGAGTACATCATGAGAAACACTGGGCTGAGGAAGCACAAGCTGGAATCAAGACTGCCAAGAGAAATATCAATAACTTCAGATATGCAGATGACACCACCCTTATGGCAGAAAGTGAAGAGGAACTAAAACGTCTCTTGAAGAAAGTGAAAGAGGAGAGTGAAAAAGTTGGCTTAAAGCTCAACATTCAGAAAATGAAGATCATGGCATGTGGTCCATCACTTCATGGGAAATAGATGGGGAAACAGTGGCTGGCTTTATTTTGGGGGGCTCCAAAAGCACTGCAGATGATGACTGCAGCCATGAAATTAAGACACTTACTCCTTGGAAGGAAAGTTATGACCAACCTACACAGCATATTAAAAAGCAGAGACATTACTTTGTCAACAAAGGTCCGTCTAGTCAAGGCTATGGTTTTTCCAGTGGTCATGTATGGATGTGAGAGTTGGACTGTGAAGAAAGCTGAGTGCCGAAGAACTGATGCTTTTGAACTGTGGTGTTGAAGAAGACTCTTGAGAGTCCCTTGGACTGCAAGGAGATCCAACCAGTCCATTCTGAAGGAGATCAGCCCTGGGATTTCTTTGGAAGGAATGATGCTAAAGCTGAAACTCCAGTATTTTGGCCACCTCATGCGAAGAGTTGACTCATTGGAAAAGACTCTGATGCTGGGAGGGATTGGGGGCAGGAGGAGAAGGGGACGACAGAGGATGAGATGGCTGGATGGCATCACTGACTCGATGGATATGAGTTTGGGTACGCTCCAGGAATTGGTTATGGACAGGGAGGCCTGGTGTGCTGCGATTCATGGAGTCTCAAAGAGTCGGACACGACTGAGTGACTTAACTGAACTGAACTGAAAGCCAATCAGGGTAAAAATAAAATAATTAAGAAATATTTTTAAGAAAGCAGGGAATTAAGGCATACTTCAGAATGACTGCCAAAAAAAAAATGTTAACATGCTAAATTTAATGCTCAAGTGTTAATCTTGAGTTAACCATAAAATCTGTCTATTCTAATTAGATCATTTTAAAGATTCAACGTAACTAAGATTATGATAATGTTTCAAGTTGTTTTTTTAAGATGGTAAAGAATTTCTGCTAACCCATTTTTTGCTAAAGCATTTTTCAGAGTCAATCATAAAAAAAAAAACCTTTACAAAAATGATGGCAATAATTAAACAATTTCTGACATCTAAAGCCATGTAGCAGAGATAGGATTCATTGAAGATATATTATCATGAATGTCAGCTAGTACAAAATCAATATGAAAATTAATAAATTATGACTATAGCATTGGCCCTCTTTGTCTTATTAAGAGTACAGTTCATACTGTGGATATTATAATCCTAATCCTCTTACAATGCTTGGCAAAAATGGTGAAATAATGGATTAAGGCTCTTCTGATATTGTATAATTACTTAAAATGGGCCCAAGCCAAACAGAATCTCTTTACTGGGCTAAAATTTCATTTATAGAATATTTCATTATTGGTGGATTCATACAATTGCTATTATTAATTCAAATATAAATTTTAAATTTAATATTTTTTTCTAAAACCAGTATTTCATGTTTGAATTATCTAAAAAGCAATAATCTCTACGGATTGATACCTTAAAATGACAACAGTATAATTGGAGAAAACACTGTAAGAAATTACATCACTCATTTAACCTGCTTCTTTCCTAGTAACTGTAACTTGTGAACATGACCAGAACAAGTTTAAAATTAAACATCAGTTGAATAGATAAGAATCCTGATTGGTAATTTAATTAAGATGTATCTCTATGAATAAGCAAGAAATAATCAGATGGTAAAACTTTTTGTCCCCTAGATGCATGAATACCTTGATACCATACGCCTGTCAGCGCTAAAAAGGATCAAGTTTCAGTAGCCTTTTAATATAATTATTTTAGGAAGAATCTGAAACAATACGTACATTTGATGAAGAACTTGTGCCATGGCAACTCCACTAGTCAGCTGTTTGACATCCTGACAGGGTGCAGCAGTATTGAATGTCTGCAGCTAAAATGACATAAAGCAAGTTACTTTAATGCCATAGTCCTCACTCCACTGAATTTATATACATGAATGAGCACTGGAGAGAACACTCTGCCAAACAAAGGAAACTATACTAATAAGTTTCTATAACTGGGTTGTATTTTCATAAGAATAAACACTTAACATTTCATAAAACCACTGAATATTATACCTAAAATATTCAGATATATTGATGTCATATATGAAGTACTTCAGAATTTCTGAAAAATACATGTAGAACTCAAGAGAGTCATACTTTCTGTTTTGTCAAGTTTTAGGAGAATAACATCAGAAAAAGAACTTTAAAACAACCTAATATCTGCAAGTGAAAATTTCATTCATATCACTTGCTAGGAAAACAAAGGCTACAAATGTCAAGTTTAACACTACCTAGTTTATCACGGAGCTCTAGGCAAGACTTCTGCCTGCTACCAACAGTTATCCTTAGAGCATGAACAGTCCAGGGCGCACCTTCAACATCAAGTTGTTTCTATCTAGTTCGGTGTTAGATACTACTAACTTTCCAAATCTCTGTTAAATATTCACGTATATTTTGAGAAGAGAAGTGAAATGGCAGCAGCTCTTTCTAAGAGGTAAATACAAGATAGAAGAATTATTTAAAAGCAAATTACAATAGAGCTAAATGGATTATATATTTTCTAGAAATCCAATCTCAATCTGTAAAGATCTTAAATATACTATGATTCTCTTTTCCCACATTTATTCATCTCCTTTACTATTCAGTTATTCAATTCTAATTCCTTAGTTTATCACCATAAAACACCTTTAGTGGTTGCTGTTTATTTTGAGGTTCTAGAAATCTGTCTCTATTATCCTAACACAACATGGAAGATTGACAGAAACTAAATCGAGCCACAATTACATTCAAAGCACAAAGATAAAGATACTTTCCTGAGCTTTCTACTGTACATAGGGCACTGCAGTATAAGGTGGAATTACAAGGGAACATTACCGGGCTTCCACATTTAGTAGCTTCAACTGAGAATTCAGGAGAGGAGAAAAAGACACAAATCATCTCTAGAAGATGCCACTTCTTCTCCCATGACTGCAGCATACACAAAATGTTCTGAAGTGTGTAAGAGCCAGCTAATCAAACTAGGGTGTGTACTAGGAAAGACTTTACTAGAGATGATTCCAATGGATGGTCTTGAGTACACAAAGGACCAGGAGAAGGAAGCTTTAGGAAATAGCAACATAGAGTACAAATACAAGAAATGGTGTTTTTAGGTAAGGCATAGTTCAGTATTAACGGCTTTCTACGCATTTCAGTGCCAAGGGAGACAACCAAGGGGCGCAGGTTAGAGCTCGGAAGGGCCGTGGTAAGAAACTTGGAATTAACCTTCAGGGCATTATCTATATTATAGGGAAACAGCAAAATAGTTTCTACCTCACAAGATGGTTGTGAGAATTAAATAAATTAGCAAACACAGTGTACTCAGATCTGTGTCTAGCACATGGTACAAATTCAACAGCTGTTAGCACATTAGCTAAGGGTTTCTCAAAGTGTAGAGTCCAAGACAACATGTATCAGAATCAGAAAATCCCCAAGTGATTGTTATGCACCTCATTTTTTTAGAACTATTGCTCTGGGTGATGAAGAATCACTGAAGAATAACAAGGGAGAGACATCTTTATCTTTAGTATGTTGTGGAGAGCAGTTAAAAGTGACACAGAGA
Organism: Bos grunniens; assembly: GCF_055505025.1. NCBI lineage: Eukaryota > Metazoa > Chordata > Mammalia > Artiodactyla > Bovidae > Bos > Bos grunniens. The sequence continues at coordinate 35,249,965 of NC_141167.1, read as the reverse complement.
AGGAGAGAGAACAGCTTTATGCCTGTGTCAGTTAGAAGGCTCCGGCAATGGTCTTTGTGATAACCTGGGATGCTGAGATGAGTTACCATAATACTGACTGAAAGGACAGCAAATTCATGGAATATGTAAAATACAAAGTAAAAAGGATTTTGCAGTCAAGTGGATGTACAAGGAAGAAAAACCCCAGGGTTTAGGGCATTTTTCAAAGGAAGATAATCATATACTTTCAGGTAAAATGTGGCTTCCATTTTTCAACCCTTCCTACTTATACTTTACACCATTAAGTTTCTATAAAATGGTTATGATTAGTGATTTTAAAAAGACAATTTCATGAGACACAGAATATTAGGCAAAATAGGAAAGAAGTATGTAAAAGGAGTAAATACACTGAGTGCCTCAAGGCCCACCACACCCAAATTAAGATCGATTTCTCCTTTTTACAGCCATGAAAAGTATTTCCTATAAGCTTTTAAACTAGTTACAAAATAGGTAACAGAGAATGTCATTTCATTTGGCTAAACTGAAAGACTTTACAACCAAAAGTGTGACTAAATTATAAAGCCCAGTACGGGGAGTATAGCCAAAGCAGCAGGATGAAAGAAAATGTATTCTTTCAGACTACTCTTCATAGAGGTGAAGAGGCCGAAGTCTCTTTGTGAGTGACCCAAAAATGACAGACAGGGCTTCCATCTCTAAACACAGTTCTTTGGCAAATAGCATCTTACTGTCTTCTTTATTTTTTAAATAAAGCAAATGATCAGAAATGTGGAAATGCTGTTCCTGAACTGCTTCAATATAAATGTCAAAGAAATCAAGAAAGAAAAGGGGTTTTCACAACTGAAAGCCAACAAAAACTCAACTTTGAGTCAACTCTGGTCTCAAATTCTCTTCCTCCAGCCGCTCATTTCAGAAAGAGGATCACCGCTTTGAATTTTAAGATCTTTATAAAAACAATTCAACCATGCTTTTTTTTTTTTTTTTGTAATTTGGGCATATCCAACACTCTAATTCTATTGGTGAAATCAGAGTCCAATAACTTTAAAATTTTAAATGTCACAGAGCCAAGAGGCAGAATTAAATTCACCTTCACACACATACCTTGAACTCTCTCCACCACGTAAACGATGCCAAATTTATCTTTCAGCCCTGAATTTTTTTGCTAAGTGGCAGTATAACATTTCGAAGAATTAGTTATTTTAAGATGAATTTCAAATCATAAAATGTACCTTTTAAAACACTGCCAAAACAGGCATCTCTTCACCTAACCAACTTTTCTTGGTGACTTCTCTGTTAAGGATGGTTCTACTGTCCTAGAACAATGTGCAGCACTGAAAGAACACGGTTTACTACCATCTGTGTTCTCTCCTCCGTTATAACTTTTTTTTTTTACCTTCTATCTCCTACAACTTCCTCTCAGCAGATTAACATTACTTAGATTGGCAGGGAACACATTAAGAGTCCAGGGGTATCATGACAAACGTGTCTTCCATTACCATCTTTCAATCTATCATCAAAGACGACCATTTACATTACTTCTAAGGGTTCTTCTCTGTGTCTTGAAAACTCATTTCTCCTGATTTCAATGTGTTGAAATGCATCAATCTTCTATGAAACAGTTAAAAATGTATCCCAGGTACTTAGTGGTGAAATAATCAATGGTGAAATATTAGTTTTCGAGATGAGGACCAAGACTAGGATATTTACTATCATCACGTTGATTCAGTGTTGTACTAGAGATCCTAGTCAGTTTTTGTTCCTGGGGACAGAACAGAAAACAGGTTGGACAAGGCCTCTGTCCCTAAAGTGCAAACAAGATGACTTCAGAAAATATTAAGTGTTTACAGACACAACAAAAAGGGGTTAGCAGGTTACAACGGGATATGAGTAGGGTACAGGTAGGTCACTCACTGTCACAGTGTCTCTGAAACATGACACTAGACCCAAGAAATGAACGGTAAGAAGTCAATCAGCCACTGAAAGAACTAGAAGAAGGATATTTCAAAGAGAAATTAAAAAGCTGTGATGCATTTATAAATAAAAACAAACAAAAAAACCCCACACAAATGCTTATCTTCCTAAAGAAAGTCAATGTAGCATGGGGGCAAAGAGAAGCATGGCATGAGGGCAGTTTGTAGAAAGTTGGAGAGGTAAGCTAACACTAACAGTGAAGTGGCTGACAATCAGCAAAGTTCCCTGCTGCTGCTGCTAAGTCACTTCAGTCTTGCCCGACTCTGTGCGACCCCACAGATGGCAGCCCACCAGGCTCCCCCGTCCCTGGATTCTCCAGGCAAGAACACTGGAGTGGGTTGCCATTTCCTTCTCCAATGCATGAAAGAGAAAAGTGAAAGTGAAGTCAAAGAAGTAAAGAAAAGCCTAGAGGCAAGAACCCAAGAAACTAAGGCAGAAGATAATTTCACAAAGGAATCATCAATTAACATAAGGATAATAAAAGTTTCCAGTTTGCCAAACCCAGTAAGAGAAGGCCTTAGAGCAAAGAATGCCAGTGCAGTGGGCTGAGGTGTAAATAAAAGTTCAAAAAGTATAAAGGATGAGTATTTAAAAATGAAAGAAATATGACTGAAGGAAAGTGGGGGGATACAGTGTGGCTCAGTAGACACCGATGGCTTTCTGCTTTTTCTCTTTAGGAGAGGGAATATTTGATCAAGTTTACATGTAGTGAGGAAGGAGCTAATGGAAAGGAAAAAATAGATACTAGAGGGGATAAATGACAGAGCAAAGTTTAAGACAACGTCGAAGGTGTGGATCTAGAGCCAGAGCCAAAGATAAGGAGGAGGTCACTTTCCTGATGGAGAGAAGCATTGGGGCTCAAATAGGATACTGATTAAGGTTTGCAAAGAGAAACATGAGAGGAACTGTATGGTTAATCTTAATAGTAAAGCTGGGCTGGGTATGGAAACAGGAGGATTTGTCTATAGCAGCATTTGGGAGGCAACAGTCTGTACATTAATTCCATTTTCTCCATAATGTTTCAGCAGCCTGAGAGAGAACTGGAGAAGCAAACAACCGATTATACTCTGTCATCTATTATCATTCCTTATGTTTTAAATAATTTTTTTACATGGGGCTTCCCTGGAGGTCTAGTGGTTAAGACTCTGCACTCCCAATGCAGGAGGCATGGGTTCAATCCCATCCCTGGTGGGGGAACAAAGATCCTATATGCTGAATGGCACAGCCGAAAAAAAATAAAATAAAAATTTTACTGTTTTTAAGGAATTTTGCCTTCCATTACAAAAAATACACAGATCTACCTACCACACCAATTAAAATGGAAGATTCTTTTGATTATTCTTGATATCTTTCTTCCTCAGTGTCTTATACAAAGTAGGAATGTCACTATTAATACTGATTAAAAGAATGGATATAGTCACGAAATAGTTTAAACTTTTTAATAAAATTCATGAAAATCTTATACTTCACCACCAACCCTCATATAAGTCAATGACATCATGAAGACTAAGTTTACTATAAGTCACATGTTTAGAGCAACAATGCAACAGATTAGGAAACACCCTTTAATTAGTAATTTACTAAGCCACACCATTAGAAGTAACTGCCTTGTTTCACGACAACCTTAAATATGGCATTTAAACCCCATACTAAGTTTAAGTGAAAATATGGGTGAACAGTCAGCTAACTGCTTTTAACTCAGAAACTCCAGATGCTTGCATTTTACTTAGAGCAAAAACTTTTTACCTCCAAAGTGTAAAGGTAGCTTTACATTATGGTTATTTACAAGAGAATTCACATACTGCCAGAAACATTCCCTGATTTCTTTCTTTTGAATTACATGCACTGAGAGAGAGAGAAATTCATCAATTACTGCCTCTTAATCTAGTCTGTTTACATTCCATTCTACACACACTCCCGGACACAAAATTAAAAAACTGCTTTAGGGGTGAGCATCACTGACTGCACCTTGTGGACCATGGAGCGTCAGACTTGCCCAATATGGACTAGAAGCCACACCTAAATGCCAGCTCTCTCCGATCGCTGAGCACTTCCAAAAGGTGAGACACTTTTGTTGATCGCAATACTGAGGACAGATCCTGTCTGTCCAAACCCAACATAAATTAATAGGACTACCAAGTGCGGATAAAGTGCAAACGAAAATGCCAAGTTTTTTTTTTTCTTTAAAGAAAATGCTTGTCCATTGGAAGAGGAGGGGAACCAGTGAGAACAAGAGAATACGAGCGCCCCACCCCCAACATTATCTTCTGATCCACGCAGGAAATATATACGTGGAAACATCTCTTCTAAGAGGCCTCTACAAAAACGGATGTCCTGGGGTCCGGGAGAAGCACTAACCCATGAACTAAAACCACTTCTTTGCCACCTGCGTCCAAATTAGAGCTAGGTGGTTGCAGTGGGAGGGAGGTTTCAGAGGGGGCTCTTCACTCCCAAGGAGCATAAAGGTCTCTATGAGAAGGCTGTTCTGCAGACGTAAGGCAAGGATGTCGGTGGTCCAGAAAGTCTAGAGCCTGGGCGCAGAGCAGGGGGTAGCAAATGGCCCAGCGAGGAGTAAACGGATGGGCGCTAGGCTCCCGCCACAGTTGTCAGGAGCAGGATCAGGGCGGTAAGACAAGTGTCCTTCTTCCCGCTCCCCCACCCCCACTCCCAGCTCCTTTTACCCTCCCTCCTCCCGCCCGCGAAGACAGAAACACACGTACGCACACTCACTCACCTACGCACACCTGCCCCGCGACCCGCAGGTGGCACTCTCGAGGTCAAGGGCGACTGGAGACGCGGAGGGCTACGCGCAGTCCGGGGCGCAGGTGACCGTCGCTCCTCCGCAGGCTAACGTGCGAGAACCAGGCACCCCCCTGCCCCAGGAACTCGCCGCGGCCCCTCGGCCCGATTCGCCCCCTCGCACTCACCCAGATGATGAGGCTGTCGCACAGCGGGAGCTCGGACTGCGGAAGCGGCTGCGTCTCTTCCATGGCCAGGACCGCCGTCGACTACACCGCTGACGCCGACACCTCCCTCCTCCCCGCGCTCCCCCAGGAGCCGACGTCGAGGACCTGCTCGCCCACCGGGAAAGCTCGGTAGCCAGGCCCAGTGCCCTCGCCGCTCACGCGCGAAGCCTCGCGCGGCCGACGTCGCCGGCGTAACGCCCTCCTCGCCGCTGCCCCCGCCCCGCTCCGCAGTTCGCCCCCTCCCGCTTCTGGCCTGGACTGCGCCGCACGGCACCTGAGCCCCGCCCCCTCCCCTCCTCTTTTCTCCCCTCCTCTCCCCTCCCCTCCCTGTCCTCCTCCCGCCCCTCCTTCCCACCCCGGCACACCTCTGCCTGGCGCACTGAGTGACCTGGGTGCGCACCAGTCACAAAGAAGATAGGCGCCCGAGAGGGACGGGTGGGGCGGGGAGGGGGCGGGAAGAGCGGGAATTGGTGGAGCAGGAGGGATTGCTGATTGGACGCACCCTCTTGGGCTTCGACCAATCAACGTGAGATAAGACTGAGCCTCCTAGAGAGAGCTCAAGCGGGTGGGAAGGGGTTTATGACCTGGCAGGTGCAGTTAGGGCGGGGGGCAATGAGTGCGCGTGCGCGATGGGGCGTTAGTGAGGTAGTCGATCGCGTAGTCCCAAGGGCACAAGTGGCCACGGGGGCCTAGGAATGTGTAGGAGAAACTCCAGGCATCTTCCCGCCTCCTTGCGAGTAGGGCAGCTCCTGGCTACACCTGTGGAGACCGACAGACTGCTTCCACAGCGTCTTCAGAGATAGATCCTACCAGTGAATAAAAACCATCCAGAAAGGGAAAGCTAATGTTCTAGGCGCTCATTAGAAAAGGATATTTTAATTTGCAGATATGGGAAAGAAATTTTTTCCTATAGGGTAAAATACTATTCAGTTCAGTTCAGTTCAGTTCAGACGCTCAGTCGGGTCCGACTCTTTGCGACCCCATGAATCGCAGCACGCCAGGCCTCCCTGTCCATCACCAACTCCCGGAGTGAATACTATAAAGCTGCTTAAACCAAATAAGCTCTCACAAGATCACAAAACCATGGACAATTTTATTTTAAATGAGGCAAAAGGGAAAGTCATTTACAGGTAGGAAAATGAAAAATAAAATGATCTTTTACTTTTCAAAAAAATATGAAAGATATCAATGTACAATGCTTCTTATGTTTCTAGAGCGGTTGAAAAACCTGTCTTTTCTCAAAATGTTCATGAGGAGGTGTAAAATTGGAAACTAAGGTACTGACTGATATATAGCTTAGGTTATTGAATTGGGCTAGAATATCCCATGGACGGAGGAGCCTGTTAGGCTGCAGTCCATGGGGTCGCTAAGAGTCGGACACGACAGAGAGCCTTCATTTTCACTTTTCACTTTCTTGCATTGGAGAAGGAAATGGCAACCCACTCCAGTGTTCTTGCCTGGAGAATCCCAGGGACCGGGGAGCCTGGTGGGCTGCCGTCTATGGGGTCGCACAGAGTCGGACACGACTGAAGCGATTTAGCAGCAACAGCAGCAGAATATTATTACTCTCGCTTGATTTTCATCACTCATTCATAAACTCATCAGTCCATGCTATGTGTAAAACTGCAGCTGGCTCATTTATATTATTGCATCTTTATGTTTCGACATGGAATGTTTAAAACTGATCACTGCAATTAAAAGCCCCCCAATTTAAATCAGTCTCATTCTAAAACTAGAGTACATGCATTTGCTACTGAGTCCCTTAACATTATTCCAGGACTTTCTTACACTGTGTGGAGTCATTTTATACTTCTGTACACTGGCAACACTAGTAATATGACTTAATGAAAAGTAGAAGATCTAGGAATTGAAGACCTGGTCTGGGTCTTGATTTTACTCTTCACTGGCAATGTTGACAGCTTTCTCCTGTGGAACCTACCCTCCACCTTCCTAAAATGATGAGAATGACACTAACCTCCCCTGGGTACCTCATAAGGGCAAAAATGACAATGGACGTGGAAGGTTTTTATGAATGGAAAACTCTTTTGCAGATATGAGTTACTACAATCATATATGCTTAGAAGTGTATGAGAACGTGTCTCTAAGAGCCACATTAGTGACTACTGGAAATATTTAAGAAGGGGCAACTGAGGGGCAATTGAGTTATCTTTCTGGGATCTATACAATCAGGAATAGATGCCCAGTTTTATTCATGATACTAGATTCAATAAGAAAATATTAACATGTGAAGGACATGATTGTGAATTTAAAGAAATATTTCAAATTTGAAAAGTTAGAAAAGTGTAAAACATGAATCATTGAAATAAAACAATACAAAATGTTGAAAAGAGTAAAGTGTACTTTCATATACAACTGGAACAAGCATTTTAGAAATTTTTTTCTGTTTTTAATTATAAGATTATCTTGTATTACATTGGACCAGAAAAAAAAAAGATGTTAAAAGAAATGCCTAATACAATGTAGGCTGTTATTTTCCAACTGTTGGCATTCATTTCTAAAAGTCAGCACCCATTATTTGGAGAATTGGATAAAACTAACTTTTAAGCAGTAGCAATGGAATTATAAATTGATACACTCTTCTGAAAAGTTTTTGAGGATATCAAGAATCTTTAAAATGTTCAAGCCTTTAAGTCAATTTTACTTCCAGAATCTATTCTAAGAAAATAATCAGATGCCAACAAAGTTGTTGATTGCAGTGCTATTTATCAAAGCAGAAAATAGAAACAGTCATTAAATATCTGAAAGAAGAATGATTAACTACATTATGATATATCCATACAATAAAATATATAGTAGCTCTTAAAATATTTTGAAAGAAGTTTAATTGCTCAGGAAAATGCTTACAAAATAATATTAAAATTAAAAAGTGATGATACAAATCTGTACATACAGTGTGGCTCTCTTGAGAGAGAGAGAGATGAATAGTAATATAATGATAATATCCAGGTTTTGGACTAATTGGTAAGTTTTACCTCTTTGTACTTGACAATAATTTTGAAATTTTCTACAGTGATTTTTATCATTAGACAAACTAAAGAACTGAAAATAATTAAAATTTGAATATGGCTAGATCTCAACTGTGGAAGAATATATATAAGAATGCAAACACACACACACACACACACACACACACCCCACCCCTAAGTGTTTGAACAGAGAGAGATTGAAAAGAAAGTTGATTAAAATTATGCCTATGACCTAGCAATCCCACTCCTGGGCATATACTGGGAGAAAACCATAAATTGAAAAGCTTCATGAACACTAATGTTCATTGTAGCACTGTTTACAATAGCCAGGACATGGAAGCAACCTAATGTCCATCAACAGAGGAATGGATAAAAAAGATGTGGTACATACATACAATGGAATATTAGCCATAAAAAGCATGAAATAATGCTATTTTCAACAACATGGATGGACCTAGAGATTATCATCCTGAATGAAGTAAGTTAGACACAGAATGATAAACATCATATGGTATTTATATGTGGAATCTAAAAACAATAGGATACAAATGAACTTATTTATCAAACAGAAGTAGAGTCACGTGTAGAAAACAAATTAATGGTTACCAGGGAATAAGGGGGTGGGGCAATAAATTGGGAGATTGGGATTGACATATACACACTACTATATGTAAAACATATACACATACACAAACACATACACTACTATATGTAAAACAGATAACTAAGAAGAACCTGCTGTATAGCATAGGGAACTCTACTCAATACTTGTAAAGGTTATACGGGAAAAGACTCTAAAAGAGTGGATATATGTATATGTGTAACTGATTCACTTGGCTGTATACTGAAACTAACAGAACACTATAAATCAACTATATGCCCACAAATTTTTTAAAAAATATTAAGTTCAAACTTTAGTGTTCTAGATACCTGATGTGACTTATTGCCTGGATGATCTTGGGCAAGTCACTTAATTTCAGTAATCTCCAATTTCAGTCTCTGTAAACTCAAATAATACTAGTCAAATAATATTACTCTGTAAACTCAAATAATACTACTCAAATAATATTACTGGGCATTTCTATATTGATTAGGGGTTTTTTGGTGGTAAGTAGGTGAAATTTAACCTGCTAACTATTAAAATGTTATCACAAGGGTACAAAATCTCTCGGATTCAGAGAAAAAATCTGAAGAACTCCACATGGGAAAGGGCAGGTCTCAGAGGAGCTCATCAGATCTAGGTTGCAAAAGTTATAACAAGTCTTTTCAAGAGAGTGCCACCCAGATGAATATGATAAAAATGGTTTCAAGTCTTTTTGAGTCATTCTATTCAAAATTCAAGTTGGAGAAAGAGCATCTAGTGGGTCTATCATGACATATTTGTCCAATCCTTTGCCAGAAGAAGATAAAGTACCTAGAATGGCTGCCCTACCAGGACTGTAAACCCAAGTTGAAATCATGCAATGGTTGCCCCATGTGGATAGAGTAGGGTGTATGGATGCCTGCAGACAAAAACAAAACCAGCAATTCCCTCCATGTAAACTCATATGGTTGCTGTGAATACCAAATGCATATAAAATGTCTAACAGAACTCTTAGCTCATGATAGTTGCTAAATCTATTTTAGTACAACTATTATTTACACTGTATGTATGTCTTAAGGTGTGTGTGTGTGTTTGCACTCATTATAAAAACAGTGAAAGAAGATACATTAAAATTTTGGTAGAGGTTATTCACAATGATTATTAATTTTTAAAATTTCCTCTCTTACCAAAATGAACTAATATTACCTTTTAAAAATAAAACCAAAACTTCTAAAAGAGAAAGATGAGATCAGGATGAGATTTTTAAGCTCTAAATTGGCCTCTAAGTGGATGGATATGTGATAAAAGGAGAAAAGTCCTAACTAGGTACCTTAAAAAGAACTGTAGACGGCTCTACTAATAAGAGTATATCTGTGCCTTGCCCATACAAGTTATGGAGTGAAAAAAATGGAGAAGTCTAAGATTTTCCCTGCTGATATGTAGATACACTGAATGGCTGAGGGAGAAAATGGAAGAAAACCCTGGCCTGGACAGGCACAGATCTGGACATTCAGAAAGAACAGCCATTCTAGCAGAGTGACCATATCAGCAGCAAACAACCCAGTGGACCTCCCAGCAAAGCATTCATTCCTGAAGCAAATTATTGGGCCCCTACACACAAGATCCTACATCCAGTCAGCATCTAGATCTATAATGAGCTGAATACAACAGGAGACATTTCTAGATTGTGACAATTTGTAGAATCTGGGAGATGTTTTGGAGTAAGAGTGTCCACATCCTGGGAAAGGGGATTTACAAGCCCTAGGTAGATTCCCAGGGAAGAGAAATGATGATGAAAATCTACATTTTAAAACAACATCTAGTTCTTAGGCCTGTGACCAGAGTTGGTGCAAGTGCCTAGCTCTATTAAATCCTGTACTGGCTTTAGGAAAGCAAGACCTCAAGACCAACCCCAAACACTAACCGTAGGTGAGCTTTAGCTTTTTGATGAGACAATCTTGGACAGAATTGACTTGAGCACTCAGTGGGAGTCATCCCCACAGGCACTTTCAGACCTGATGACTAATGGGAAAGAAACTGGAGAAAATGGATCAGGGATGAGGACTACTTCCCACTGGGTATAAAAGGGAATACTTCACCTTGGCCAGGAACTGACTCCTGTTACGAAAATAATGATCATTTGGAGACTTACAGGATACTGAAAATATTGCTTCTGGGGCTTTTCATAGACTTATGAGATTTTATATCACTTAATAAAACTGCTTTTAAGTGCATTTTATTTCAGTATTTAAAATCAATATGATTACTAACCTATTGAGCTACCCCAAAAGAGATTATTCTAAGATTTCAATGATGAAGTTCATGTTCATGTTCAGATCAAGAGTGAAAGCATCTCTGTCATTGATGAATATACAGATACAATACAAAAGATTTTAAATTTATATTATAAGAAAAAAATTTCAAAAAGTGATTCTGAGATGAAGATTAGCATTCAGGAGGTTTGTTAAGAAGTGCTCTTGAAGGTCTTCCCTGGTAGTCCATTGGATAAGAATCTGCCTGCAGGGGACAGGGGTTTGATCCCTAGTCCAGGAACTAAGATCCCACATGCCTTGGGGGCAACTAAGCCCATACAGTATAACTACTAAGTCTGTGTGTTCTAAAGCCTGTACTCTGCACCAAGAGAAGACACCACAATGAGAAACCCATGCACCGCAACTGGAGAGAGTCCATGCATAGCAACAAAGAGCCCGTGAGCCACAATAGTACCCAGCACAGGCAATAAATAAATAAATACATGTATTACTTTAAAAAAGAAATGCTCTTGGGAATAACAGCCGTGAAAGGGAAGGAAAGGAAGCAGAAGTGAGTAGAGGGAGAAAGAAGGCTGAGATGGAGTCCTATTGATAGTCCCAACCAACCCCTGTGGAGCTCTGAAGCTGGGATGATGTGTCTGAGTTTTCTGAGTTTGAATGAAAGGGGTTTAATCCTTATGCCTCCATAGTCCTTGGATGTGGGCTATCCTAGAAAGGTGGCATGGCAGCCCAGGCAGTTCACAATGGCTGATGGCTGTCTGTGAACAGCACTCCCCCATGTTGGGATCTGGGCATCACATCACAGAATCCTCTGAACAGCAGTCGGGCCCACAGTCATGTAGATGGAGGTGGGGGTGCCATCACTCAGAATGGTAAAGCCTGGTTCAGAAAAGCCTGGACAAGTAGCCCCAACTGGAGCAATAGTATCATAACCACGAAGTTAAAACAGTCCCAGAGGAAGAACGCTGGCATCCTTCGTTCTTGTACTGAGAAGGCACCAAAATGGAAAGAGAGTATAGAAACAGTTATAATTTCATATAGAGACTTGGTGTCAAATAACTAAACAAATACTGCCTTGGAGAATTTAAAACCGGGGTGTCTGGGGAAATAAAAGTTATGAAAGACAAATCACAATGTAGGATGATATTATCAATTGTATTTTAAACTGATGAGAACGAATGATCAATATGTCACTTAATTGAGTGAAAATGAATACCACCATTTCATTTACTAAGCATATTTAAACACACTCCAAAGCTAAGTCAAATAAAGCTGAACCTGATTATTTTATCTTGCCCTAAGGTGGCACAGTGGTAAAGAATCTGCTTTTAATCCAGGAGACTTGGGTTCAGTCCCTGGGCTGGGAAGATCCCCTGGAGTATGAAATGACAACCCACTCCAGTATACTTGCCTGAAGAATTCCATGGACAGAAAAGCCTGGCAGGCTATAGTCCATAGAGCCACAAAGACTCGGACATGATTGAGCCACTGACACACACAAGAAACAAAGATGAGAAAAAAAAAATTAATAGCAAGGTATATATTTCAAAAACTACATTTCAAAAACCTAAAAGCAACACGTAACAAAAATAAATATTTAGTAAAATGTATTGATAATAATGTAACCAACCTAAAGCATCACTTTAAACATACAAGTCGTCTGCTTTCCGGCTCAGCTTCCCTAAGTGAATCACAAGATATGTCATCATTTTACACTCTGTTAGAAGAGCTGATCCCCACTCCTCATTCTGTTGGTGACCTGTTTCTTCTATACAAAAATCCTTCTAATCCATGTAAGCAGATTTTTAAAATAAAACCTAAACAGACACACAGTGGCTTATCACTTAATCCACAGATGTTTGTTTCTAAAAAGCAAGCAAAATCTAACTTTACAGTATAACTCTCCAAGGTACCTCCTATTGTCTTCAAGGGTATTGAAGATTAATATTTCAAAAATAAGAAGTTCTTTAGTTTACACCATGTAAATGGAAAGTGAATACAATCACATTCACGAGACAAGGTTCACAAAAATGATAAAAGTATGGTTTCTAAGGATGACAGGGATCACTGTGTTAGAAATACTGCTTATATCTTTTTATAGCTTGAAAAACCTATATTTGAAACCATTATGCCTAAACATGGTGTTTAGGCGTAATGAAACCTCCACATGTATATCAATTGAAAATAAGGAAAGTGATTTTTCCCTGAGGAGATATACCTGTTCACTCTCCATGTGTTAAATACTGTGACTTAAAATACCAAAATGCTAGAAGGAAGAAATTTATCTGGAAATTAAGGACAAAAGAAGAGGGTGGGCTATCTAATCAAGAGCCATACAAGTCAGGCTGTAAAAATAAAGACAGAAAGGCCGGGACAGACGCGTGATGGCTTTGTTAATATGAGCAACTATAGGAAATACCTAAAAGTCCAATTAAGGTTAATAAAATTTTTGAAGTGATTTAACCAAATAAATAAATACTCTGTAATGTGACTTGGAAATATTTTCCAGATAGCCTAAAAATAAAACAAAACAAACATAAATTTAAAAACTGATCAAGGTTTATTCTTATAAAGAGAGAAGCTACACATTTCATTAAAGTACGGGGCCTCACGCTTAAATAGTGTTTAGTATGATCGTGATTGGTAACCAAGAAGATACCTAGTCCTGAGGCTATAAAGACCTACAACAGCAACAATAGTAATAGCAGCTAAAATTTAAGGCATAGTTATTAGGTGCTAAGCACTATTCAAAGTACTTCATCTTTGCCAATTCATTTATTAATATCTTTAACAAACTGACAAGGTAGGTAACATTTTTAGTCTTTTGCAGATGAAGAAACTGATCATGAATAAGCTGCATACTTCAGAAAATCTCTTTCCAAATGTGAAGAGGAGACTTCTACTAGGGGATATCAACACTGTTTTTTAAGCTTTATTATAGTATAATTGATATACAAACATTTACACACATTTAACATATGCATATTGATCAGTTTGAATATCTGCATATACCCATCATGCCATCACCACAATCAAGGTTCTAAACCTAGCCACCATCTCCAAAAATTTCCTTGTGTTCTTTGGTGTTTGTGTGTGGTTTGTGGTAAGAACTGATTTTTTTTTTTTAAGATAACCATTACAAAATAAAATATAGCACATTCAGTTCTTCAGTCATTATTGTTTTTGTTTTGTCCCTTGCTACTGAAATATGTCTTCAGGCAGTCAAGATTCTTTTTGTTAAACACTGTGAAGCAAGTGAAGCCATCATATCCAGATGAGTGAAATTAATTGTTGCTTTTAGAGAGTCTGCTAACTGAAGGCTAGTGACTATACACGTGACTGAGAGACCTTGAGTGGATCAAGCTTTTGACATTTTTTATCTGAAGATGAGTCTGACTTATTATTTCAAATATGATTTTTCTTATAAACATTGCATGATTTTTCTCAGCAATAATTAAGTTGGCTGTTTGGTCTGAATAACTGGTCTACTATTGGGGGTGTATTTTTTATGTTCAAATTGTTTTTATTGATTATAGTCACTATGTTCATTCTCTCTGTATATTTCAATAGTAATCAAAATAGTTACCCTTTCTCCTTAAATCATCAAATAATAAGAATGATTATTCTTATTAGGTTGAATGGGAAGCCATTCAACCTACAATCCTTACATAACCTGGCTGGCTTCCCTGGTAGCTCAGATGATAAAGAATCTGCCTGCAATGTGGGAGACCCAGGGTTGATCTCTGGGTTGGGAAGACCCCCTGGAGAAGGAAATGGCAACCCACTCCAGTATTCTTACCTGGAAAATCCCATGGACAGAGGAGCCTGGCGGGCTACAGTCTATTGGGTGGCAAAGCGTCAGACACAACTGAGCAACTACCACACACACTTACATAACCACCTATAATCATCACATTTGGGAAATTTAACATTAATACAATATTATTATTCAATCATGTGTGCTCGATTGCTCTCTGTGACCCCATTGACAGTAACCCACAAGGTTCCTCTGTCTATGTAACTTTCCAGGCAAGAATACTGGTATGGGTTACCATTTCCTCCTTCAGGGGACCTTCCCCATCCAGGGATAGAACTCACAAATCCTGAAGCTCCTGCATTGGTAGGTGGATTCTGCCACCCGGGAAGCCATTCAACCTACAATCCTTCTTTAAATTTACCTAATTGTCCTTAATTATTTTTCTCCCTCCGGAATCCTCATTGACCCCAGGGACTGTAGCCCATGAGGCTCCTCTGTCCAGGGGATTTCCTAGACAAGAATATAGGAGTGGGTTGCCATTTCCTCCTCCAAGAGATCTTCCCCACCCAGGAACTGAATCCACGTCTCCTGTGTCTCCAAGTTGTTTTGATCTCCCTTAATCTAGGTCAGTACTCTAGCCTGTGTGCATGTGTATGTGTGTGATTTCATGACCTCAACATTTTTGAATGGCCCGGTCTAGTAACATTTGTCAGATTGTCTCCTTATGACAAGATTTGGTTTAACCATTTTTATATATGAACTCAATGAGTGTGTCACATTGGCAGGAACATGACATTGTGTCATCTGATTATGCTGCTAAGTCGCTTCAGTCGTGTCCGACTCTGTGCAACCCCAGAGATGGCAGCCCACCAGGCTCCCCTGTCCCTGGGATTCTCCAGGCAAGAACACTGGAGTGGGTGGCCATTTCCTTCTCCAGTGCATGAAAGTGAAAAGTGAAAGTGAAGTTGCTCAGTTGTGTCCGACCCTCAGCGACCCCATGGACTGCAGCCCACCAGGCTCCTATGTCCATGGGATTTTCCAGGCAAGAATACTGGAGTGGGGTGCCATTGCTTCTCTGCATCTGATTATGGGAGAAGTTAAATTTTATAATTTAGATAGGATCCACCAGATTTCTCCATTGTAAAGATTTTTTTTTCATTGTAATTACTTAGTAACTTGACACTGTGTGAATATATGGTTCCCCAAGAGTTTGTCAGCCAGTCCTTTTAGCATCTACTGTTAGTTATTGCCTGAACTGATTACTATCATGGTGGTCACAAAATGGTGCTTTTCCATTTCCATCATTCTTTTTACATCTGTTAGCTGACACTGTTTTGTTAAAAATGACCTTTCCTCTTATCTCCACACCCACTTTTAACTTTTTAAAGTATAAATATGGACTCATAAATGTGTTTTAATTCAATATGACACAATTAATTCTCATCACTATTTTTTAGTCATCAAACCGTCCCAAATTCAGCCAGTAGGAGCCCCTTCCAGTTGGCTTCTATGTCCTTTCTGCATACCGCTCCTGTTTTTATGCACTTCTCTACACAAGAAGTTCCAAGTTCCCTTTGTACTTTCCTGCCCCTATCTTGACATCAGTCATTTCTCACAGAAACCCTGGCTCCATTTTATGGGGAATGGTATTTAGTAGGGCTGAATTTCTGTGACCAAAGTGGGTTACATTTCTTAATTATAATTTTGTTTTTTTGACATTCGATTTTTCTGTGTTGAAATAATACATCCCTGTAAAAACTAGAATATGGAACATAATAGTCATTTACATGTCAGGGTGAAAGTATTTATCAGCTTGCATATTTTATAAGAGATTGGAAGCAGAGAGAATGAGGACACCAGACAATGTGAAGGGAGGAGGTTGAGGGCAGTAGAGAGGTGAAACAGGTTCATGGATAGAAAGAAAGCTAATATCAATTACTTCTATTCTGGGAACATTTGTGTAAACTATTTAAATTAATCCTTACAACAATCCTTATTTTTACAAAAGAGGAAGTAACTTCCTCAAAGTTGTAATATGTATAGCAGATAGTCTAGAACTAAAACCCTTTTTGCTTGGCCAGAAAAACCTTGTCTGTGCCTTCTATTACCCTAAGTTGTTCCCCAAGGCAAGCAAGGAGGTTGATTAGCTAAAAAGACAAGTTTCGCCTACCTCAGTTTTGAAGCAGAGTAAACTACGGTCCAGCTGCTTACCCTCTTTCACTTGAAGTTGTTTGTTATGAGTTGCATGCATAGCCACCCTCACAAATACTGTCCTTCAGTTGAGAATAAGGTTCAAACATTTTTCCAGTGCTCGGGAAGTCTGTGGGAAGCAATTCGATTTCATTTGCTTTCATTGTTGATTCAAAAAGAACAGACAGGCATCTCAAATTGAATGTTTCTCAGTTGGATTATTTATTACAAGTCCTGCCTGTTGCCAGAAGTTTGTCTAGTGGTGGGAAAGCTTGTTAAAGGCTTGAAAGAGAGAACTGAGGCAAGTTACCCGAAAAACAAGGTTGGGAACAAAACCCACAAGAACATGCTTGTCTCCCCTTCTTATTAATACATTGGTTGACTCCCAAATTCTCTTGGTTCTCAGTTTTCTTACTGTAAATGGGGATGATAGCTTTCTTGCCTGAAGAAAGGAGGCAGAATACCTAGGACATCAATAACCACGCATTAAGTATCTTCTATTCAGTTCAGCTCAGTTCAGTCGCTCAGTCGTGTCCAGCCCTTTGCAACCCCACCGATAGCACCAGGCTTGCCATCACCAACTCCTGGAGCTTGTTCAAACTCATGTCCATTGAGTTGGTGATGCCATCCAACGATTTCATCCTAGTTGTCCCCTTCTCCTCCTGCCTTCAGTTTTTCGCAGCATCAGGGTCTTTTCCAATGAGTCAGTTCTTCACATCAGGTGGCCAAAGTATTGGAGTTTCAGCTTCAGCATCAATCCTTCTAATGAATATTCAGAACTGATTTCCTTTAAGATTGACTGACTTGATCTCCTTGCAGTCCAAGGGACTCTCAAGAGTCTTCTCCAACACCACAGTTCAAAAGCATCCATTCTTTGTCGCTCAGCTTTTTTTATGGTCCAGTTCTCACATCCATACATGACTACTGGAAAAACTATAGCCTTGACTAGATGGACCTTTGTTGGCAAAGTAATGTTTCTGCTTTATAATATGCTGTCTAGATTTGTTATAGCTTTCCTTCCAAGGAGCAAGCATCTTTGAATTTCACGGCTGCAGTCACCAGCTGCAGTGATTTTGGAGCTCAAGAAAATAAAGTCCATCACTGTTTCCATTATTTCCCCATCTATTTGTCGTGAAGTGATGGAACTGGATGCCATGATCTTAGTTTTTCGAATGTTGATTTTTAAGCCAGCCTTTTCACTCTGCTCTTCCACTTTCATCAAGAGGCTCTTTATTTCCTCTTCACTTTCTGCAATAAGGGTGGTGTCATCTGCATATCTGAGGTTATTGATATTTCTTCCAGCAATCTTGATTCCAGCTTGTGCTTCATCCAGTCTGGCATTTCGCATGATGTACTCTGCATATAACTTAAATAAGCAGGATGACAATATATACCCTTGACATACTCCTTTCCCAATTTGGAACCAGTCCGTTGTTCCATGTCAGGTTCTAACCATTGCTTCTTGACCTGCCTACAGATTTCTCAAGAGGCAGGTAAGATGGTCTGGTATTCCCATCTCTTTAAGAATTTTCCACAGTTTGTTTTCATCCACACAGTCAAAGGCTTCAGCATAGTCAATGAAGCCTAAAGTAGAAGTTTTGCTGGAATTCAACTGCTTTTTCTATGATCCAATGGATGTTAGCAATCTGATCTCTGAACATTTCCTTTGACACTGAAAATGTGGAGAACTATAAGGCAGAGTATCTACTCTTACTATGCTGGCCATCTAGTTGGGGATGCTGAATTTGCATATGAAAAAGAACAAATAAATTTTGTAACACACCATGTGAGTGTCAAAGACAAGGGAAATGATTAATTACCAAGGACAGTATTAGTGTACTAATTTAAAATAATAATAAAATACAACTTTCTTTTTTTTCAATCAATGTTTTAGAAATGAAGTAAGAAACAAGGAATGAAGAGACAAGGAAAATGGAACAAATGAAGAGGGAAGGGAGAAAGGAAAGGAAAAAAACGGAGAGCAATGATGATAACTACATAGGTTAAAAAAGTTAGTATTAATGTAGTTTTACTTTGTAACTCCTTGTTTTCCTATAAAATAATTATTGTAAGTCTATGTTGATGGGTATACAATGCATAAAAGGTAACGTGACAGTAGCATAAAGGGAGGATCAAATTGTATAGGAACAAACATTTCCTACATAATTGAAGCTTCAGTTCAGTTCAGTTCAGTTCAGTCGCTGAGTCATGTCCGACTCTTTGCCACCCCATGAATCGCAGCATGCCAGGCCTCCCTGTCCATCACCAACTCCCGGAGTTCCCCCAGACTCACGTCCATCGAGTCAGTGATGCCATCCAGCCATCTCATCCTCTGTCGTCCCCTTCTTATCCTGCCCCCAATCCCTCCCAGTATCAGAGTCTTTTCCAATGAGTTAA
This sequence comes from Bos grunniens, assembly GCF_055505025.1. NCBI lineage: Eukaryota > Metazoa > Chordata > Mammalia > Artiodactyla > Bovidae > Bos > Bos grunniens. The sequence continues at coordinate 35,230,844 of NC_141167.1, read as the reverse complement.
CTCTTCACATGAGGTGGCCAAAGTACTGGAGTTTCAGCTTCAGCTTCATTCCCTCCAAAGAAATCCCAGGGCTGATCTCCTTCAGAATGGACTGGTTGGATCTCCTTGCAGTCCAAGGGGCTCTCAAGAGTCTTCTCCAACTCCACAGTTCAAAAGCATCAATTCTTCGGCGCTCAGCCTTCTTCACAGTCCAACTCTCACATCCATACATGACCACAGGAAAAACCACAGCCTTGACTAGACGGACCTTTGTTGGCAAAGCGATGTCTCTGCTTTTGAATATGCTATCTAGGTTGGACATAACTTTCCTTCCAAGGAGTAAGCATCTTTTAATTTCATGGCTGCAGTCACCATCTGCAGTGATTTTGGAGCCCAGAAAAATAAAGTCTGACACTTTTTCCACTGTTTCCCCATCGATTTCCCATGAAGTGATGGGACCGGATGCCATGATCTTCATTTTCTGAATGCTGAGCTTTAAGCCAACTTTTTCACTCTCCACTTTCACTTTCATCAAGAGGCTTTTGAGTTCCTCTTCACTTTCTGCCAGAAGGGTGGTGTCATCTGCATATCTGAGGTTATTGATATTTCTCCTGGCAATCTTGATTCCAGCTTGTGTTTCTTCCAGCCCAGCGTTTCTCATGATGTACTCTGCATATAAGTTAAATAAGCAGGGTGACAGTATACAGCCTTGATGTACTCCTTTTCCTATTTGGAACCAGTCTGTTGTTCCATGTCCAGTTCTAACTGTTGCTTCCTGACCTGCATACAGATTTCTTAAGAGGCAGGTCAGGTGGTCTGGTATTCCCATCTCTCTCAGAATTTTCCAGAGTTTATTGTGATCCACACAGTCAAAGGCTTTGGCATAGTCAATAAAGCAGAAATAGATGTTTTTCTGGAACTCTCTTGCTTTTTCCATGATCCAGTGGATGTTGGCAATTTGATCTCTGGTTCCTCTCCGTTTTCTAAAACCAGCTTGAACATCAGGAAGTTCACGGTTCACGTATTGCTGAAGCCTGGCTTGGAGAATTTTGAGCATTACTTTACTAGCATGTGAGATGAGTGCAATTGTGCGGTAGTTTGAGCATTCTTTGGCATTGCCTTTCTTTGGGATTGGAATGAAAACTGACCTTTTCCAGTCCTATGGCCACTGCTGAGTTTTCCAAATTTGCTGGCACATTGAGTGCAGCACTTTCACAGCATCATCTTTCAGGATTTGAAATAGCTCAACTGGAATTCCATCACCTCCACTAGCTTTGTTCCTAGTGATGCTTTCTAAGGCCCACTTGACTTCACATTCCAGGATGTCTGGCTCTAGATGAGTTATCACACCATTGTGATTGTCTGGGTCATGAAGATCTTTTTTGTACAGTTCTTCTGTGTATTCTTGCCACCTCTTCTTAATATCTTCTGCTTCTGTTAGGTCCATACAATTTCTGTCCTTTATCAAGCCCATCTTTGCATGAAATATTCCCTTGGTATCTCTGATTTTCTTGAAGAGATTTCTAGTCTTTCCCATTCTGTTGTTTTTCTCTTATTTCTTTGCATTGATCACTAAGGAAGGCTTTCTTATCTCTTCTTGCTATTCTTTGGAACTCTGCATTCAGATGCTTATATCTTTTCTTTTCTCCTTTGCTTTTCGTTTCTCTCCTTTCACAGCTATTTGTAAGGCCTCCCCAGACAGCCATTTTGCTTTTTTGCATTTCTTTTCCATGGGGATGGTCTTGATCCCTGTCTTCTGAACAATGTCACGAACCTCATTCCATAGTTCATCAGGCACTCTATCTATCAGATCTAGGCCCTTAAATCTATTTCTCACTTCCACTGTATAATCATAAGGGATTTGATTTAGGTCATACCTGAATGGTCTAGTGGTTTTCCCTACTTTCTTCAATTTAAGTCTGAATTTGGTAATAAGGAGTTCATGATCTGAGCCACAGTCAGCTCCTGGTCTTGTTTTTGTTGACTGTTTAGAGCTTCTCCATCTTTGGCTGCAAAGAATATAATCAATCTGATTTCGGTGTTGACCATCTGGTGATGTCCATGTGTAGAGTCTTCTCTTGTGTTGTTGGAAGAGGGTGTTTGCTATGACCAGTGCATTTAATTGACACTAATTCAAACTAGATTGTTATGAATCAAAATGCTACTTACAATCTCTAGGGCAACCACTAAGAAAATAACTTAAAAATGTGTAGAAAAAAAGAGAAAGGAATCAAAGTGGTTCACTAAAAAATACTTATTGAACATGAAAGAAGGCAGTCATGGAGTTGATGTACAAGAAAAGATATAAGACATGTAGAGAACCTATGCAAAATAGAAATCCTCCCTTATCTGTAATAACATTGAAGGAAAATGAAATTAAAACTTCAACCAAAAGGCAAAAAAAAAAAAGGCAGAATGGTTTCTAAAAACATGATTCAATCATATGCTATCTATAAGAGACTCACCTTGCACTCAAAGGTAAGTAAGGTTGAAAATTTAGAGATATGAAAAAAATATTCCATGCAAACACTAATCAAAACACAGGTGGATTGTCTATACTAATATCAGACAAAACATAGTTTAAGAAAAATTATTATAAAAGATAAAAGGCCATTACATAGTGATAAAACGATCCATCAAGAAGACATATTAAGTACAAACACATAAATCAAGCCAAAAAAATATATGAAGCAAAAACTAACAATTAAAGCACCAAACAATAATAGTAGAACATACATATACCCCACTTTCAATGATGGATGAAACAACTACACAGAAGTCAGCAAGGAAACAGAAGACTTTAACAACGTTATAAGCCAACTAGAGCTAAGAGACATATATAGAACAGAACACCCAGTAACAGCAGAATAAACTTTCTTGTCAGGAGCATGTGGAACATTCTCCAGGAAAGACCATATATTAGGCCACAAAATACATTTAAAAAGACCAATACCATACAAAATATGTTTTCTGACCACAATGGAACAAAATGAGAAATTAGTGTAGAAGTCCTAGAAGAAAACACAGAAGAAACGCTCATGACATTGGGTTTGGCAATGATTCTTGCATAATACACCAAAAGCACAAGCAACAAAAGCAAAAATACAGATGCAATCACACTAAAAATCTTCTGCATAGTGAAGGAAACAGGGTGAAAAGACAGAATATAGAGAAGGAAAAATATTTTAAAACCATATATCTGATAAAAGATTAGTATCCAAAATATACAAGGAACTCCTACAACTCAACAGCCAAAAAAAAAAAAAAAAGATTAAAAAATGAGCAATGAACTTGAATAAACATTTCTCCAAAGATAGGCCACTGGTTGACAGGCATATGAAAAGATGCTCAGCATCATTAATCACCAGGGAAATGCAAATCAAAGTCACAATTAGATATCACTCACACTTGTTAGGATAGCTATTATAAATATTTCAAAGGTAATGAGTGTTGGTAAGGAAGTGGAGAAATTGGAACTCTTGTACACTTTTGGTAGATGTAAGATATATAAAAGGGTGAGCCTCTATGGAAAACAGTATAGAGTTTCTTTAAAAAATTAAAATTAGACTTACCAGGGGATCATATATCAAAATAAACTGGATTCAGGATCTCCACAAGATATATGCATTCCAAAGTTCTTTGCATTATTGACAATAACCAAGATATAGGAATGACCTAAATATCCAACAACAGATGAAAGAAAATGTGATATATACATACAATGGAATATTGTTCAACCTTAAAAAAGAAGGAAATCCTGCCATATGTGTCAATATAGATAAACCTAGAGGACACTATGCTAAGTGAGATAACCCAGTCACAGGGGATAAATACTGCCTGATTTCAGTTAGATGAAGTATTTAAAACTGCCAACCTCATAGAAACAGAGAATACAATGATGGTTGCCAGGGGCTGGAGGGACGGGAAAGTGGGACGGCGCTGTTTAACAGGTATAAGGTTTCAGTGTTGCCACCTGAAAAACTTCTAGAGATCTGCTGTACAATACTCTGCCTAAGTTAACCTATAATAATACTGTATTGTGCACTTAAAGTTTATTAACAGAGTAGATAGATATGTTTAGTGTTAACACACAAAAAGTCCTTCTTAAAAGATAGATAGAAGAAAAAGAAAGAAAAGTGCAAAGGAAGGAAGGGAATAAGGGAGGAAGATAACAAACAGGAGAACTGTCAAATTCACAAATATATGGAAATTAAACAACACACTAACCAATGGGTCAAAAATTAAATCGCAAGAAATTAGAAGATACTGTGAGATGAATGAAAAAGAAAACATAACACACCAAAACTTATGGGATGCAGTTAAAGCAGTTTGTGGTGGTGTAGCCACACGTTCCGGGAAACAAACTCACTCAGGACGATGCAGATAGTGGAGTGCAGCTTATTACACCGGTGGGCCCAAGGCAGAGTCTCCTCTTAGCCAAGGACCCTGACCAGTTTTTGCGAAAATCTTATATATCTGAAGTGTATGTGCACAAAACCTTCCCCAAATTCCCTGAAACTAGTCTGAATAAAGGAAAAAGAAAGATACAGTCAAAGTTAACCTGTGATTCATATGCCTTCAGCCTAGGTAGTTAACAGTGGACAATTATCAATAGGCCTGTGGTCAGACCCCAATAAGCATAATAGAATGTATGATTCTATTCGGTTACACAGATAATTAGGATATTCTTTTAGGCCAGGGAAAGTATAGGTAGGAGCCCTGGGCTCTTCCTCCCGGGGGCCTGGTTTTCCAGTTGGTATGTCGTTTTCTTAGATACTGGGCATATAGCTCATAGTCCACAGTCTGGCCTAAGATGGAGTCCTACTTTCAAGATAGAGCCTGTTTTGTTTCCTCTTTCAGTAGAAGAAAATTTGTGGTTCTAAAATGCTTACATTCAAAAAAAAGAAAAACCTTATTATCAATAATCTAAACTTCTAAGGAACTAGTAAAGAAAAATCCAAACTACCAAACTAAATCCAAAGCAAACAGAAAGAAACAATGAAAATTTGAGTAGAGATAAATGAAATAGAAAAAAAAAAGATTCCACTTAAGATCAAAATGAATAAAATACTTAGTATAACTAAGGAGGTATAAGACTCATACACTAAAAACAACAAAATATTGCTCAAAGAAATTGAAGAAGACCTAAATAAATGGAAGGGCATCCCACATTCATAGATTGGAAGACCTAACATAGTTAAGAGGCAATATTCCTTCTTGGTTCAGATGGTAAAGAATCTGCCTGCACTGCAAGAGACCTAAGTTCAATCCCTGGGTTGGGAAGATCCTCTGGAGAAGGGAATGGCTACCCACTCCAGTATTCTTGCCTGCAGAATTCAATGGAGAGAGGAGCCTGGAGGGTTACAGTCCATGGGGTTGCAAAGCGTTGGACATAACTGAGCAACTAATATTCATATTCCTCAAGTTGATGTACAGATTCAGTGTAATCTCTATCAAAATTCCAGGTGCCTTTTTGAAGAATGGACAAGCTGATTATAAAATTCACATGTAATTGCAAAGGATGCCAAATATCCAAAATCTTGAAAAAGGGCAAAATTCTTCATATTTCTCTATTTCAAAACTTACTGCTAAGCTACAGTAACCAAAACACTGTTGTGCTGAAGTAAGGACTGACATACAGATCAATGGAATATAATTCAGAATCCAGAAGTAAACCCAAATATCTATAAGATACCAAGAACATTCAATGGGAGAAAGAATAGCCTTTTCAACATACAGTCCTGGGACTGAAGGAGGAAACAGATTGAATGGGCTCCTTCTTGAAAGCAGGACTCCATCTTGGGCCAGACTGTGGACTTTGAGCTATATGCCCAGTATCTATGGAAACGACATACCAACTAGAAAACCAGGCCCCTAGAAGGAAGAGCCCAGGGCTCGTATCTAGACTCTCCCTGGCCTAAAAGAATACCCTAATTATCTGTGTAATCGGATAGAATCATACATTCTGTTATGCTTATTGGGGTATGACCACAGACCTATTGATAATTGTCCACTGTTAACTACCTAGGCTGAAGGCATATGAATCTTGGGTTAACTTTGATTGTATCTTTCTTTCCCTTTGTTCAGACTAGTTTCAGAGAATTTGGGGAGGTAGGTTTGAGCACATACACTTAGGGTATATAGTTCAGTTCAGTCGCTCAGTCGTGTCTGACTCTTTGCAACCCCATGAATCGCAGCACGCCAGGCCTCCCTGTCCATCACCATCTCCCGGAGTTCACTCAAATTCACGTCCATTGAGTTGGTGATGCCATCCAGCCATCTCATCCTCTGTCGTCCCCCTTTCTTCCTGCCCCCAATCCCTCTCAGCATCAGAATCTTTTCCAATGAGTCAACTCTTCGCATGAGGTGGCCAAAGTACTGGAGTTTCAGCTTTAGCATCATTCCTTCCAAAGAACACCCACGGCTGATCTCCTTTAGGATGGACTGGTTGGATCTCCTTGCAGTCCAAGGGACTCTCAAGAGTCTTCTCCAACACCACAGTTCAAAAGCATCAAGTCTTTGGCGCTCAGCTTTCTTCACAGTCCAACTCTCACATCCATACATGACCACAGGAAAAACCATAGCCTTGACTAGATGGACCTTTGTTGGTAAAGTAATGTCTCTGCTTTTGAATATGCTATCTAGGTTGGTCATAACTTTCCTTCCAAGGAGTAAGCGTCTTTTAATTTCATGGCTGCAGTCACCATCTGCAGTGATTTTGGTATATATAAGGTTTTCACAAAAACTGGTCGGGGTCCTTGGCTAAGAGGAGACTCTGTGTTGGACCCACCGGTGTAATAAACTGCACTCCACTGTCTGCATTGTCCTTCTGAGTGAGTTTGTTTCCTGGAACACGTGGCTACAACAGGACAACTGGATATCCACACAAAAGAATGAACTTAGATGTCTACTTCTACCATATACAAAAAAATAATTCAAAATTAATCAAAAGACCTAAATGTGAGTGCTAAAGTTCTACAACTCTAGGAAAGAACATAGATGTAAATCTTCATGACTTTGGGTTAGGCAATAGTTTCTTAAACATGATACCTAAACCACAAGCAACAAAAGGAAAAAAGTAGATAATCTGGACTTTATAAAAATTTAAAACAGCACTTTTTTTCATCAAAGGACACCATCCTTTAAATAAAGACAACTATAGTATGAGAGAAAATATTTGCATATCATCTATTTGTTAAGAGACTTGTGTGCAGAATACATAAATAACTTGCCATACAACAACAAAAAGGTCAAACAATCCAGTTTAAAAATGGACAAATGATCTGAATAGACATTTTTTCTAAAAAAGAAATTTTAATGGTCAATAAGCCCATATAAAGTTGCTCAAAATCATCAGTCAGTAGGAAAACACAAACGAAAACCACAATGAGATGCCACTTTACTCCCACTGGGATGGCTGCAAGCAAAGCCAAGCCAAAACAAAACAAAACAGAAAATAACAAGCATCAGTGAGGTGTGAAGAAATTAAAACACTCATACATTGCTGATAATAATGTAAAATGGTACACCCACAAAGGCAGCTTAATCGTTCCTCAAAAAGTTAACTGTCTCATTAGCATGTGACCCAGCAATTCCACTCCCAGGTATGTATCCTGCAGAAAAATTGAAAACAGGTGTTTAAATAAAAACTTGTATGTGAATGTTGATACCAACACTGTTCGCAACAGGCAAAAGGTAGTAATGACGCAGTGTCTACCAACAGATGAATGGTTACACAAAACATGGTATTTGTGTACAATGAAATGTTATTCAGTCATAAAAAGAAATGAAGTACCAATTCACATTAATATTTGGATGAACCTTGAAAACATTATGGTAAGTGAAAGAAGGCAGACACAAAAGGGCACATATGCTATGATTATATTCATAAGAAATGTCTGGAACAGACAAATCCTTAGGAACAGATAGCAGATTAGTGGTTGCCAGGTGCTGGAGGGGGAGGGGAATGACCAGTGACTTCTCAATGGGCACAGCCTTTCTTTGTAGGCTGATGAAGATATTCTAGAATTAGATAGTGATAATGCTTGAAAAACATTGTGAATGTACTAACACCACTGAACTGTATAATTTAAAATGATGAACAGGGTGTTACACGAATTTCACTTCCATTAAGAAAATACAGGAGGAGAGAGGAAGCATTTGATGATTCTTATCTTATTCCCAGTCTTACCCTAGGCATTTTGCATTTGTTTTCTCATTGAGCCAAGTGGACCATAAATTCATTTGTCCATAAATAGGTCATGACTTGACTGAAGAGAATTTCCCAGCTGGAATTAAAACTTTAGAATTTGCACAATTCCACCTCCTCTGTGAAGCATCCCCTTAACTCTTCTAAGACAAAAAAAAAAAAAAATGTTTACAGATTTTGGAGCAATTTTCTACCTTTTTCCAGCTTCTAATACCTGCACATTTTACCCCTTAGCTTTACTTTTCACATGTATTTTCTTTTACAATGTGACATGTTCATTGCCTGGTTTCTGAGCTCCTCAAGATCAGGACTGCTCCTTTGTGTTTACAGGTCTGTGCTCAGCATACTGGAGAAGGCGATGGCACCCCACTCCAGTACTCTTGCCTGGAAAATCCCATGGAAGAGGAGTCTGGTGGGGTACAGTCCATGGGGTCTCGAAGAGTCGGACACGACTGAGCAGCTTCACTTTCACTTTTCACGCATCGGAGAAAGAAATGGCAACCCACTCCAGTGTTCTTGCCTGGAGAATCCCAGGGACAGGGGAGCCTGGTGGGCTGCCGTCTATGGGGTCGCACAGAGTCAGACACAACTGAAGTGACTTAGCAGCAGCAGCAGCTCAGCATATAGTACATGCTCAATGAAGGTTTTCACCGGCCAGCTGGAATCACATATTTGGTTCCTGTAAATATACTACATTAATGGCTCCTAAAATAGCCATGCCTGTTTGACTTGCCTGTGCTACACTCAGCATCCATTTCCCAGAATGAAACTAGGTCACATCTGGGACGCATGAACAGTTTTAAGAAAGTTCCGTCTGAAATTCAAAACCCTTCAGTGTATATCAAATGTAATCAAGCTGATGATGCCAAAAAAACTGTAAAGGATTAAAACTTCACTTCATTATTACATTTTTGGTCTTTGCTCTTTTACTTCATTTAATAAGTTTTACAGCAACAGAACGATTTGCACATGTTAAAAACCAAAACAGGATGAAAATGGCAAAAAAAGAAAAGCAAAGCATTTCACTTTATGCATCTTTGTCTTTGTGAGTTCTCCCCGATCCTGTGGTTATTTTGTACAAGGTCTGTCTGTTTGGTTATAGGGACAGCTTTTGGGCAAAAGATCTAAGACATCTCTGCCCTCCTGTAAAAATGTGCATCAACAGAGAAAAGAAAAAAAAAATGGATCTCTTTCTATAAAGAGGTCCTGAGAATGAGAGTCTCTCCTGATGGTAGTAACATGTAGGATATTTCAGTAAGGGAAGCTCTTGAAATTATGTGCCTTTGGTGTCTTCTAGGGACAACAGCAGAATTTGCTGTGCGGTCACAAACCTTTTGTTGTCCCTCTGCTGGAACACTCTTCATGAGTTCTTGTTGTGGTCTCTCTTGTTTGTGATTCTTAAAGTATCTTTATTTTGAAAGGGAGACAAAGTACTTCCTTTCTGATTGCACATCCTTGGAAAATTATAAATCATTCCAAAATCAAAAAGTGCATGAGCACACTAGGCATTTCATTAATTATGTTTATGTCCACTCACCTGTATCCCACCCCCAGGTATGTGAAATGGCACAAAGAAAATTCACATACTTGCTTTCTGCTGCATTATTTCTTTTTGAATTTTTTCTGAAACCTAGAACAATAGTTTACATCTTCATAAATGCTGGCATTTTGTTGTGGTTGTGCAAGTTAAACAGCCTGATTAATCCTGCTTATTCCTCTTTCTTCTGCTGACATTCCATACTGGGGAAAGGAGGTCATCTGATGGAAAGGATCCGAGTCCTATGCCTCAACTTCTTGTGTGTGAAATCTGTTCTCCTTTATCCTTCTCATACCCCTTACTTCAGATTTATCAGCATTTATTGAATATCTGCTATAAATATTGACTGGTCTATGGTTGGCCTGTAGTTGGGGCTCAAAAATCAAATCTATTCAGTCAGGGCCCTGACCAGAAATAGAAAATATGCTCATGTTGGATTCCGGTGAGAATTTAATGAAGGGACTGCTTACAGAAATATGAATGGAGCTGGGGAAACCAACAAGTGATCCTGAGATACCCTGTGATCCTTTGGCCTAAAGAAGGAAGGGGAGGCCACAGTCTTGGAGCCTGGTGAGAGTTGGTGGTCTGGAAGGTAGCTGCTCATCAGGAGCTACAGTCATAAAGGGACCAGCTACCATAAGACTCTCGGCATTGAAGAGGTGGGGAGAGGTTTCTCCTCGTTGGTTGAATGGAATAGGAAGCCTGAGGGCAAAGGGAGCCCAGGCAATGCAGCCTGCAGGGCAGAGAAGTGAGGGAATGGATCTCGGTGACCAAAGGGAAGATAAAGAATATGCTCACTTCACAGTTTAACTTCAGAATAATTGAGGAAGCAGCATTATTATCCAAAGTTTACAAATGAAGACACTGAGGCAGTCAAGTTTAAATAACTTGCTGAAGGTCATATGGCTACTAAGTGGCAGCCTGTGCGTGTGTATCCTAAGTCACTTCAATCTTGTCCAACTCTGCAACCATATGAACCATAGGTAGCCTGCCAGACTCCTCTGTCCCTGGGATTCTCCAGGCAAGAATACTGGAGTGGGTTGCCATTTCCTCTTCCAGGACTAAATGGCAGACCTAAAATTCAAATTCAGGCCTTCTAGTGCCACTTCTATTTCTTTATACTAAAATGGTTGTCCTGTCCTTACACTTTACTTACATGACCAGCCTTATATTTTTGACAATGTGAGCCTTGTAAATGATTATGACTTCCATATTTAATTTGGTTGTTAGGAAATTCTATCAAATATTAAGCCCCCATTGCTAATTGTGCAGGATTTTGTGGCTTGCATATCTCAGTGGCCTTACCTACCTTTTGCCTTGTTATTTAAAATCTTTTCATATTACATGTCTTTTTTGAAGAGGTAAAGGATAAACAAATGAGTAAATGAGTAGCTAGTATCTGAATAACCTTGGGGATCTGTGCTTGATTAGCCTTTCCCCTAATACAGACCATCACCGTATAGGGACTGCTAATGTTGACCTCCATTCTCAAACACACACATCTGTTAACTTTGTGGTAGAGTTGGCTTTATTATCACAGCCTTTTTCAACGTTGTATTCCTAGCAACCACTACCCATCAATTAATATTGACAGCGGAGTTGAAACCTATTTGCTATGCCTGGTGTAATACGACCAGTAAATCAACCAATGTCTGTTTAATCGCAGACATCCTGAGAGCCTTTTATTAAGCTCACTGTATGTGATGCACGTCATTATAGTCTGACTGCTTCCCATGCTTCAGATACTTTAGTAAAAGGCAGTATATGCAATATATGAGTGCACTCCTTCTCCAAATAATTAAGTTTTCTTCTTTAGACTCAAGTATGTGGCATGATTCCAACGATATCTCAAGTGGTTATTTTAAGAAGTTGCTTGCTGTTTGTTTTTTTTATCATCCTAGATAAAGGCCTCTTTGGCCTTATTAATAGAGTTAGCGTTGTTAAAGCTGCCGGGTCACAATAACATTATCTCACATCCTGAAGCAGCACGACAACACTATTCAGAAAGGAGTGGAACTCATTTAAGCAATTTGAGACTTGGATTTCATTCAAGTGCATTTAGTGAAAGTTTCAAAGGACTATTATTATGAAGCCTTGCCTGTGAGTTTGTAATGGCACTGGAACAGTATAACAATCAAAATACTACAGATAATAGCAGTTTCTTGGTTAGATAGCATCACCAACTCAGTGGTCATGAATTTGAGCAAACTCTGGGAGATAGTGAAGGACAGAGGAACCTGGCATGCTGCAGTTCATGGGGTTGCAAGGAGTTGGACATGACTTAGCGAATGAAAAACAACAAAAGCAGTTTCTTAGAGTTCCATACATATTGGTAGGTTTTAATGTGTTTTCACCTATGTTATCTCATAATCTCCAAATGAAGCTTTAACAAGGTTCATATTAATGCACATATTTAACTGTAGGTATAAAAACATATAAACAAAAGGAGTTTAAGTCTGTGGAGAATCTACCCACACTCACTGATCAGCATCATTAATATGTTCTTTAATCAAACCATTCACCTTCTACTCTGTTGTGTGAAACAGGTTCACTGACCTGTGACCTTTGATCATGAGAAATGATTCTTTTACCCCAGTGAAAGCCTGAGCACTTTTTCTTTCTCCTCCAAGTCCAGTTTATGAAACTTTGACATTGACACAGATGTGGCTATTTCTGATTCAGTTATAGTCTGTTCTTTCATGTGTTTGAGGACTAAAACTAAGAAAATGTTCAGGATTCTGACACCTTCCAATGTAGAATCTTCCTGGTAGCTCTTCTTTCCATGTTCGTACTATTCCTCCATTTGTTTCAAAGATGAACAATGGACATTTGATGATGTTTTCACATTTAAAAATTGCTTTCTCTTGTAACACTTCATTATTTTTCCATATCACCCTGTGTAGTGGACATCAAGGTTCATACTTTACCAATGAAGATATTAATGCTCTGGCATTCAGAGCTAGATCAGGTGTGGGAGAGTCAGCTGAGCCAATGGTGCCGTAATCATTGGTGTTCATCATTTACTGTTGATTTTAAAATATCTGTTGTTCACCTCTGTGTGTACCACACAATACCAGACATGCGGAGCAATACACAGATACACAGAACACTTTGGGACATGTCCTCCAAGCCCCAGGAGTAACTTACTTGTGAGGGAAGACCTCCCGGTCTTTCCAAGTGCTGCTTTTTCTGCCTGGAAGTTTCTTCCTAACTCTTTTTAACTCTTCTTAATTTCTCTAAAACTCATGAATTAAGCAGTAGGTCTGTATTTCCTGCTGTATTCCTGTCACTAGTGCTCTGTACATGGTAAACGCTCCATCAGTATTTGCTGACTTAATAGGGCATATCTTGTCTCATTCTGTCCCTGCAGTAATTTTACTTCCTTGCTGCCCTGTTGTAACTACAGCTCACATTTCTCTTGCTTTGGAGTCCTACTGCCATTTCTGCTTCTGATTCTGAAATAAACTCCAGAAAACAGGTGATACAGAAGGTCTCAAAAGTCTTTTCTCAAAAGTTCATCATGTTATTTGGCTTGGGCCCACTGTCAAGCCAAAACAGAAAGAAGTGATCAGGACAATACTAAGAACTAAACACAAAACCTGGGGGTTTCTGCCGAGGCACCGTGAGAATCCGGAACAGTTGGGGTCCAGCCCGGATTGCTAAAGTGGACTGTGTGCTCCCGGGTCATGGCCAATGTAGCTTTCCCGCAGGAGATAAGCTGAGTCTGCAAGATTGAGAGGGGTTGGGGTGATTAGAAATTGTAAAGAGGTCTACTGAAGTCAAAATGTCTCAAAAAATCCAAGGCGGGTCTGTGGTAGAGATGCAAGAAGATGAAATGACATGAATCATTTGGGAGTTGATTAAAGAGAAACTCATTTTTCCCTATGTGGAACTGGATCAGCACAGCTACAATTTAGGCATAGAGAATCACCATGCCACCAATGACTAGGTCACCGAGGACGCTGCAGAAGCTATAAAGAAGTACAACGTTGGTGTCAAGTATGCCACCATCACCCCCGATGAGAAGAGAGTGGAGAAGTTCAAGTTGAAACAAACGTGGAAATCTCCAAATGGCACCATCTGAATTATCTTGGGTGGCACTGTCTTCAGGGAAGCTATTATCTGGAAAAATATGCCCTGGCTTGTGAGTGGATGGGTAAAACCCATTATCATGGGTCGTCATGCTTACGGGGATCAATATAGAGCAACCAATTTTGTTGTGCCGGGGCCTGGAAAAGTAGAGACGTCCTACATGCCAAGTGATGGATCCCCCAAAACGGTATACCTAGTATATAACTTCAGAGAGTGGTGGTGTTGCCATGGGGATGTACAATCAAGATAAGTCAATAGAAGATTTTGCATACAGTTCTTTCCAGATGGCTTTGTCTAAGAATTGGCCTTTGTATCGGAGCACCAAAAACACTATTCTGAAGAAATACAATGGACGTTTTAAAGACATCTTTCAGGAGATACATGACAAGCAGTACAAATCTGAATTTAAAGCTCAGAATATCTGGTATGAGCACAGGCTCATTGATGACATGGTGGCCCAAGCTATGAAATCGGAGGGGGGCTTCATTTGGGCCTGTAAGAACTATGATGGGGACGTGCAGTTGGACTCCATGGTCCAAGGTTATGGCTCTCTCAGCATGATGACTAGTGTGCTGGTTTGTCAAGATGGCAAGACAGTAGAAGCAGAGGCTGCCCACGGGACTGTAACCCGTCACTACCAAATGTACCAGAAAGGACAGGAGACATCCACCAATCCCATTGCTTCCATTTTTGCCTGGACCAGAGACTTAGCCCACAGAGCTAAGCTTGATAACAGTAAAGAGCTCAGCTTTTTTGCAAAGGCTTTGGAAGAAGTCTGTATTGAGATCATTGAGGCTGGCTTCATGACCAAGGACTTAGCTGCATGTATTAAAGGTTTACCCAACATGCAACGTTCTGACTACTTGAAATTTTTGAGTTCATGGATAAACTCGGAGAGAACCTGCAGTTAAAACTAGCCCAGGCCAAACTTTAAGGTCATTTCTTGTCTTTGGAGGATTTTTTTTTTTTTTTTTTCTGGTAACTAGGGTTTACATTTTTCTCTATAACTCTCATGGGTAAAGGCAAAATCAATTTTGTAATTTGTTTAGAAGCCAGAATTTATCTTTTCTATAAGTTTACAGCCTTTTTCTTATGCATACAGTTATGCCACCTTTGTGAACGTGGCCGGGGACTTTTTTTTAAATTTTATTTTCTACTAATAGCCTAGGAACTACTTTTAATGTCCACTTGTACTCACTGTCACTTTTTCTCATGTGCTGAGATCAATGACCAAAATGAACAGTGCTCAAAAGGATAAACTATAGCCACGGTATTATTCCCTGAAATTGTATAAGGTAGAGATTCATTCCTTTTCCCGCTTTCCATGGCCTGGGGCCCTGGGTCATTCTAATGTAACAGATATCTCATTATTTGCAGTAGAAGCTGTATGTTAGACTTGCACATGATTTGAAATGAAGAGCATGGCCGTAACTAAAACCTGTTGAAGACTCATCTTTGTAAAGAGCTCTAGTTGAATCTTTTAAAAATACTAAATATTTTTTAGCTCCTTGGAGAATCCAGAAGAAATACTACCTGGGGGTGGGGGAGGGTGGCTGGTATTTGTGTCCTCCTCCTGACCTTGTGTGGCCTAAGTATTATGCGACCTTGAACAGCGTGTTTCATCCAAGTGCAATAATACAAGCTGCACCTTTTTTTTTGGACATCTGCTGGTCTCTTTTATTTCCTTTATGTAAATGTGATTTTTCAGAAGTTGATTGTAAACACTATTCTAGTCCTGTTCTTCATCTAAACTATCGATTTTAATTAAAATTCAGTGCTAATGAAAAAAACAAACACAAAACCTGATAAAATTCACCAGTTTAGTAAAAAATTAGCCCGTTTCTAACTTTTTTTTTTTACTAGAAATAGTAGAATCATCAATCATACAGTTGCAAATCCAGATTTTCAGTTACATTAATTGGTAAAGCTCAGTATATAATATCTATGACTCAGTTAGAAGAAATGTATTGCTTTCAAAATAAGTAAAACAAATTTTAAAGGTTTAACAAGAGGAAATATCGTAACTCCATGATAATGTTCTGATGTTGTTACATAGATGTAATCTAAGAATTACCATGTACATGTTTAATTCTATGAAACTTGTTTTCATCATTATCTTCTATTCAAACATCTCTAGATATCTGGCATGAGCACTGGGGATGGTGTATTGTGTGTACTCAGAAAACATTCTTGAAATGAATGAATACATATACCATGACTGATCCTTGACAAGAAATTTACGGTATAGAAAGTGGACCATTTTTCAGCAATTATTCCATTGGAACCTCATAACAGCCTAGTGGTTTGGATAGAGGGATAACTATGAACTCTATCTTAAAAATAAAAGAAGAACAATTCAGAAGGACTAATTGATTTGTCTGAGTTCACACATAGTATGTAATAGAGCTGTCTTTTAAATCCAAGTTTTGGTGCTGATGCTTTTCTGACTTGACCTTCAAACTTAAGTTTATGTATGGTATGCTGCTGCTGCTGCTAAGTCACTTCAGTCGTCTGACTCTGTGTGACCCCATAGAAGACAGCCCACCAGGCTCCCCCGTCCCTGGGATTCTCCAGGCAAGAACACTGGAGTGGGTTGCCATTTCCTTCTCCAATGCATGAAAGTGAAAAGTGAAAGTGAAGTTGCTCAGTCGTGTCTGACCCTCAGCTATCCCATGGACTGCAGCCCACCAGTCTCCTCCATCCATGGGATTTTCCAGGCAAGAGTACTGGAGTGGGGTGCCATTGTTATGCATGGCATAAGGACTGAGAATTCTTTAACAAGTCAACTGGCACTCTATATATTTGTAAAATGTCAAAATAAAATGTTCTAATTTTTAAAAATTAGAATCATTAATCTAAATAAACACAGAGACTATTAAAATAAATTTAGAATCTGCAAATAATTGAACACATTGTCTTAGGACTAAAATGGGAGGAAACCACAGGTGTGTGGAATAAAAACAATCATGCTGTTAGCGAAATGTCAGCATCTCTTGGTCTGAAGGACTAAGTAATTATCACAAGAGGAAAGGAAAAATAAACTGTAATTAAGCAATGACTGTAATGGTGTTCTTCTGGTGATAATTGTTTGTCTTTATTGCATTCCAGCAATTCTACTCTATAGATGATATAGAACCTACCATTTTCATTTCAATAGTTACATTTGATCCATGCATTTTTAAATCTATGATTTTAATAAACAAATTGCTTTCTTAAGGTATTTTAAGCTTAGTAAACCTTTACTTTTACATAAGGCACAATGAACATTTTAAATAACCAGTACCCTGTTATTTAACAAAAACAACAGACCATTGTTAATTCATTTGGCCCAACAATCAACAAACATTAACAACTCTGCAGTAATTAGAGCTTTTCAGAGAAACAGAGCAACGTCAGGAGCTCTGTGTTGCTGAAATCCTCAGGCTGAGGCTCGTAGTGGTGCCAGAGAGAAAATTCTAGACTCGAGTAGTAGGATAGCCTTCTTATTTCTTTGTTCATTAAAAAAATATATATCTATATTGTAACGGCCCTCACTTCAAAAAATATCTTCAATTTGTAAAAGTACAGATATAATAAACTATCCAAGCAGTCACTATAATCAACCAATCAGTAAAAGAGGAGAGGAGAAATTATTTTATCAAGAATTCGCAGGAAAATACAACTGGGTGTGTATCATATGTGGTCCTGAACTTCATAGCAACTGAGCAACAGAAGGAAACACTATTCTTACTATTTAGCAGAGCCTGGAGTTCTGTGAAGCACTGGATATAAGTCTGTTCATAGAAAAGGCTTTACATAGACAATGTAAATGAGAGCACACTTTACAACTAAAGCATACAGGTATCCCTCATATGACTGCATTTCATAGATATGGCCTTGGTGAAATCCAAAACAAACTGGAAAGAGAAGACTGTGGCGTGGACCACAGTGATATGGCTTCCTGGAATGGGTGCCAGCAGAGACAAGCTTATAGGAGAGAGGGCAAGGAGAGCCGAGGCGGTTGGGGGTGGTTCCCACTTCACACAGGCGTACATTTCTATGTGAACCAGGATGCATCTCCCTCCCTATTTAAAGCCCTTCAATGATAACCCATTGCATTCATGACAAAACCTGAAATTCTCATCATGGCCTTCGAGGCCATACATGATTCAGCCTCTGCCCATTTACAGTTACATTTCCCTTGGATCTCTTTGCTCTCACCATGATGGATCTCTTCCACTTCTGCAAATGCAAGAGCTCTTCCTACACAGTATTTCTTCAGAGGCTGCTCCTGCCTGAAATGCTCTCTCTCCTTGCCCTTTTTGTCTGGCTAATTCTTGTTCATTTATAAGATTTTGGCTTATGTATTCCTGCTACAAAGAAGATCACACTGGCCACTGCCTTGCCTCATTTATAGTAAATAACACCTGCTGCTGCTGCTGCTAAGTCGCTTCAGTCATGTCTGACTCTGTGAGACCCCATAGACGGCAGCCCACCAGGCTCCCCTGTCCCTGGGATTCTCCAGGCAAGAACACTGGAGTGGGTTGCCATTTTCTTCTCCAATGCATGAAAGTGAAAAGTGAAAGTGAAGTCGCTCAGTTGTATCCGACCCTCAGCGACCCCATGGACTGCAGCCTACCAGGCTCCCCCATCCATGGGATTTTCCAGGCAAGAGTACTGGAGTGGGGTGCCATTGCCTTCTCCATAACTCCTGTCTATTGTGAGAAAACATCAGACAAACCCAAACTAAGGGATTTCATACAAGCTACCTAATCTTTAATTTTCAAGTCTCAAGGTCATTAAAAAAAAGAAGTCTGAGAAACTGGCACAGATTGGAGGAGAGTACGAAGACATTGCTGACTAAATGCAATGTTTTGTCCTATGTGGAATCCTGGAACAAAAATATTAGCGGAAAAGCTGGTGAAATCTATTAAAATCTGTAGCTCAGTTAGGAGTATTGCACCAATGTTAATACTTAGTGATAAACATTCTATGGTTATGTTAGATGTTAACATTAGGGTAGATGGGGGAAGCATATACTGGTACTCTGCATTACTTGCAACTGTTCTGTAAAACTATTTCAAAATGAGAAGCTAAAAATATCTTCTTCCACAGAACTCCATCAGCAGGAATCATCTCGGCAGTATATCCATTCCTAGAATGCTGTTATCCAGATATGCTGGATAAGACTTTGGTTTCCAGAGCCTGGGGGTATATTTAATTCCTGTCCTGGCCACTCATGAGCTATGTTATGAACAAGTTTCTTAAGTATTCCATGTTTCAATGTTCTCATCTGTAAAAGAGAAGATAGGTGGTTATGAGAATGGCAGGGTTTAATATGTATAAAACACAAATAACAGTGGAGGGTTAGTTATCATTGATTTAATTCCCATTCAATATATCATTGTTGAATGATTGAAGAATGAATGATGCAAGGTTTTTGCTAAGAGGGAGTTGCGATTCAATTAAAGTCAGAGAGAGTTTGGAGAAGAAGCTGAGGGCGCAAAGTGGAGGCTCCATGAGGCACAGTGGAGGGGTTGGCATAAAGATGGCACAAATATAAGAATAATTTGTGGGGGGTAGGGCGGTGAAACAAGGAGCAATACTGATATGGAAGTGTGTCTGAGTGCCCTGAATTCTGATTAACAGTGAGGAGCGAGTAGTCTCTCTAGGGCATGCTGCCTTAGGTAGGTTCTTCTCTTGAACCCCACTCTGCATTTGCAGGAGGCTATCCCCTGCAGGCTGCATTTCTCAGCCTTCCATTTCTGCTGGTTTCCAGCTCAATACGGTCAATTGGGCTTCCCAGGTAGCTCTGTTGGTAAAGAATCTGCCTGCAATGCAGGAGACCCCAGTTCAATTTTTGGGTCAGTAAAATCCACTGGAGAAGGGATAGGCTACCCACTCCAGTATTCTTGGGCTTCGCTTGTATTCTTGGGCTTCCCTTGTAGCTCAGCTGGTAAAGAATCCACCTGCAAAGTGGGAAACCTGGGTTCGATCCCTGCGTTGGGAAGATGCCTTGGAGAAGGGAAAGGCTAGCCACTCCAGTATTCTGGCCTGGAGAATTCCATGCACTGTACTGGACTGTATCAGTCATGGGGTCTCAAAGAGTCGGACACGACTGAGTCACTTTCACTTCACTTTCACAGTCAATAGGAGGCAATGTTGAGATGCTGCAGAGTGGGAGACTGGAGTCCCTGGCTAGGGCAATGACTCCAGCAGCAGTGACATTTCGCCCATGAACAGTCCTGCCATGGCCTCAGTTTTTGCCCAGGGGCCAGTCATGTCACCACCTCCTCTGTCCCTGTAACTTAAGAGTCTTAATGGCTCCTTCTGTGGTATTCTCACAGAATAACTCCTTCTGTGAGTTATTCTCTGGGTTGCCTCCCTGTCCTCTGTTTGGCTGTCAGTCCCTCCATTACCCGTGTAACTTATTCCCAGTTTTGAAACTGCTGTTTAATGAATGCTCAGGTGGTTTCTGTTTCCTGGTTAGATTCTGACAAAAACAAAGGTCGTGGTGAAATTCCCTGTTTTCCAGATGGACTGAAACTCTGGGGCACGGTTTCCCAGCGCTCCATGGCTTGTTATCCTAATTATCTGTGACAGTCAGTGTGCTGTGAAGTATCCTGGGCTTCAGGGATTGTGAAGTTCAGAAGAAGGTGGTGTTTCTGGGAGTCAGTGTAGGATTACTGAAGCACCACTGCTTTCCAGACAGTCCCAGACAGGTAAGAAACATCTGATGGGAGGAGGAAGTGTTAGAATCCCAGTGACACACAGCCAACCCCAGTGATGGGTCAACAGGGTTTATATGGGCAAAAGAGCCCCCCTGATTAGAAGTATGCTCAAGTACTGGAGTCAGAGAAGGGGCATCCATACCATTCCAGGTGCTTTAAATAAACCTGACTTGGCCACGCTGGTACTTCATGCACAAAGATGCTACGATCATTAGCATTGTGTCTCCAGCATTTGTTTAGACAGCCTCTCACATGTGTTCTTGTTCTCTTTCTCCTCATTTGGGCTCCATTTCCCACACTTATTCCTCACTTTGCCCTTGGGAAGGGCAACCTGGCTTGGCTGGCTGCCCTACCTTGACCTTGGTGTCCCTTCCAGGACATCATTCTGGAATTTGTCTCTCAGCTCCTCATACCCCCACCACAGTGATGAAGGACCCTCCTTCCATACATTCACTTAGGACCTCACCAGGGTCTTCCTTTCATTTCAATTAAAAATAGGAAACCAAATGAAAGATGGGTGTGAGGGTTGATGATGAGGTTGGCAGCAATGGTCAGGTTAGAATAATGGAACGAGAGATGGGGGCAAGCAGTTAGCTAGGGAGCTGTTAAATGTAGTTAGAACCTGGACTCTGAGAGTGGAAGAAGTGAAGATGTATGGGAACTCCAAGAGATTTCTTTAGAGAGAGAGATAATGATAGTAATAATATTTAATAATGAAGACACAGCTTTCAGAGTATCTGATCCCTTCCTTTTGGCCTCAGTTGGATGGTTCTGTAAACATCCTTGCCTATCTGAGACAGTAGCAGTGACAGGTAGGGTTTTTAGGGTGAGGGGGTTTCTCATTCCTATGGAAAGGGTGTTGCAAAAGCAGTTTTATGAGAAGTCTGTTAGTTCCTCCTTTCCACCAAATTGAGTCCTCAAAGAAATTCCTATATAGACATTCTCAGTTCTCTACTGAAAGAGGCACTTTATGGCTATTAAATATTGATCATGGCACTTAAAATCTAGAAAACAGTATCATTAGTTGGTGATTTAGTTAGAGAGTGCAACCACCTACACTCCCATGCAAGCCAGGCTCATAAATGCCTTCTTCTCGTCACCTCTAAAGGTAAGCCTGATTGTGTTCACATCCCCAGAGGTGACTCTTTGATGAAAAATAATGAAAACATTTGTCACCACAGGCTGAGACTGAGAAGTTACCTGCTCAGCCTAGATAGCAACTTATTTTTAGCCAGGAATCCAGGAAGACAATGTATCTGGAGTGTGATATTGTGAGCAATATGGGTTTTGCGTGGATGAAGACCTACTTTGAGTACTGGCTTCACTATTTACCGGCTGTGTGACTATTGGTAATTTATTTAACTTCCCTGTGCTTCATTCTATCACAAAAATCAGGATAATAATGCATCCCTTATAGTGCTTTCTAAAGGATTAAATGAGTAATAATACTGGATCTAGCATAGCTGGTATTTAGTGGCTTGTTATTGCTAGTGATGGTGTTTTTAAGTGTATTTCCTGAAGGACAGGCTCTCTCATTCCTGTTCCATAGAGCCCTCTCCTAGAGATAAAATGAAGTTAGATTGTGATGGTTCTTTTTTGGGGGAGCCACACAGCGTGGAATGTGGGATGTCAGTTCCCTGCCAGGGATCGAACCCATGACTCCAACATTGAAAGCTCAGAGTATTAACCACTTGAATGCCAGGAAAGTCCATTCCAATGGTTCTTAGTGACAGCTGCACTTTAGAATTACTTGGCAGAGATTTTCAAATATACCAATGCCAGGCCACATCTCAGAACAATTCAGTCAGAATGTCTGACTGGTAAAATCTGGTAAATGTAAAAACTGGTAAAATGTCTGGAGGTAAAATCCAAACAGGTTCTTCTAACATGCAATTGGGAGTGAGAATCACCAGCTTAGAGGAACCATGGATCTGAAGTTGGATGGCATGATGGTTAATTTTGTGTGTCAACTTGACAAGGGCCATGGTGGGGGTGGTCCACATATTTGATTAAATGTTATTTCTATGCATGTCTGTGGGGATATTTCTGGATAAGATTAGCATTTGAATCTAATAGACTACGAAAGGCAGATTACCATCCCCAATGTGGGTGAGCATCATCCAGTCTTTTCAGGAAGTGAAGAGAACCAAAAGGTGGAGGGAGAATTCTCTCTAATTATATAAGCTGGGACATCGCCTTCTGCCCTTAGGCTGGGATTTTTACCATTGGCTCTTTCTGGTCTTTTTGGCCGTTGAACTTGACTATACCACCGGATTTCCTGGGTCTCCAGTTTACAGACAGCAGATTGTGGGATTTCTTAGCTTCCATAATTTTGTGATCCAATTCTTTATAACAAAGTACAAAGTATATATACACGGCTCCCCTGGTGGCTCAGTGGTAAAGAATCCACCTGCCAGTGCAGGAGACATGGGTTCAATCCCTGGGTTGGGAAGATTCCCCTCGAGCAGGAACTGGCAATCCACTCCAGTACCCTTGTCTGGAAAATCCCATGGACAAAGGAGCATGGCAGGCAGAAGAGTCAATGGGGTCGCAAAAGAGTCAGACACAATTTAGTAACCTAACAACAGTATATATATGTGTGTGTGTGTGTATGTGTGTGTGTGTCTATTCTGTTTCTCTGGAGTACTCTAATACAGACAACAGTCTTACAATCCTTTGTGTTCTACAGATTTGAGAAGACTAGTATTCGTCCTCTCTTATGAGCAATATGAACCTTCATTTTCCTAAAAGAGACAATTTCAGTTTACTATCACCTTATATTCAGATCAACCCACTCCAGTATTCTTGCCTGGAGAATCCCATGGACAGAGGAGCCTGGTGGGCTACAGTCCACAGGGTCGCAAAGAGTTGGACACGACTGAGTGACTTCACTTTATATTCAGATCTAGGGTGGAAGGATTTTGCTGAATCTATTTGCATAAATATGATTTTATTAGCAGTATGTTGCAGAGTTATCCAGTGGATAAATGTAAATTAAGTCATGTTTATATTTAGGGACTACTCCTGCTTGGAGAATCCCAGGGACGGAGGAACCTGGTGGGCTGCCATCTATGGGGTCTCACAGAGTTGGACACGACTGAAGCAACTTAGCAGCAGCAGCAGCATGGATGTTTACATATTGATATATACCTATTTATCCATTATAGTTGTTTCTTTTTTTGATGCAATAATTGCCATATTTGGCCAGTAGAAACACTTCAAGTTGGCTCTAGTGTTATTTTAATATGACCCAATAGTCTTTGATAATACTTATCCAGTGTAAGATATTATCATTATTAGTTATTTTTATTGGTACATAGACTATAAATACTTGAAATGAGAGCTGGGATTAAAGCATGAGAAACAATAATTTTTAGAACACTGAATTGAGTACAAACACAAAAGCTTGCAAGGAGAGTAAAATAATAAGGAAAGGTTTAAAAGGGTAACACATTGTTATCTCATTCTACATTTACAATCATAAAGATGTTTTTTTTCTTAACCACTTCCTCACCAACTTAATCACCTTTATAACAAAGTCAACATTGTATATATTTCTGGTAGATTTCATAAGCTGCCAGAAGTTTCCTGGCAATACCTTGTATTAAAAAGAGCAGGTGATACCAAGGCCAAGTATATGTTCCTGATATAAATAGCAGGAAGTCTATGAAGTGTTTGTTTTAAGAAGAGTAGGTTTGAAACATATGCTTGAATATATAGAAGCACAATACATTCTCCAGTGCAGTATAACACCTGTGTAGAACAGCTAAGCCATATGTTTCAGAAATTATACTTTGAAAATTACTATGTAGATGTCAAAAAGGAAAATGCACATTTACAAAAAACTAAACACGTTTGCTATTAACACAACTCAACTGTATGTTTTCTTCAAATCCTTTTTAAATGCAACAAGTTTTTAAAAATCTAAGATATGCCAAAACTTCTTCTAAAACCATTAACATACAATAAGCCAAAAATCTAAGAAGTCTATTGTCAAAAAGATGATACTAAAATTTCTATGCAACATTGAGATATAAATCAACTCAGTTTTAATGCAACTCACAAAATGTAGTTATCAGAAACTCCATGTGTCACAAAATAGCTATTGGCAGATATATTTTCCATTGAAATTTTGTTGGTCTCAGGGAAAGAGCTTTCTACTCTTTTTAGCTGAAGATCTAACACTGTGTTAAGGTTGTTCATGTTGTAGGTATGGTTTAGGGTTAGGGTGTGCACAGGAAAGTAAGGTAAGAGTGGGATGTCTCTCAGGCTGCTGTGTGCGACTGGAGAGTTTCCTACCTGGAATATATCATAGAGCAGAGGAAGACTTAAAGTTGGAATAAATGGAAATACTAAGTTTGATAATATTACCAAAAAAGGCAGCATTGTATCTTCAGCTGTATTTAACACTAGCTGCTACCCTAATGATTTGATCTATGCTGCACTAAGAGCTAAAATTTAACTGAAAGGATAATTTGATTGAATTGAAAGATTTATTATAATGTGCTCCTAAATAAACACACTCTTTGAGCCTATTTTTAATGACTAGTTTGTGCACGCTCAGTCGTTTCAGTCATGTCAGACTCTTTGTGACCCTATGGACTGCAGCCCATCAGGCTCCTCTGTCCACGGGAGTCTCCAGACAAGAGTACCGGAGTGGGCAGCCATGCCCTCCTCCAGGGGATCTTCCTGACCCAGGGATGGGACACGCACATCCAGCTTTGCAGATGGATTCTTTACTGCTGAGGCACAGGGGAAGCCCCAGTGACTAGTTTGCTAAGTCGCTTCAGTCGTGTCCGACTCTGTGCAACCCCAGAGACGGCAGCCCACCCGTCCCTGGGGTTCTCCAGGCAAGAACACTGGAGTGGGTTGCCATTTCCTTCTCCAATGCATGAAAGTGAAAAGTGAAAGGGAAGTCGCTCAGTCCTGTCCGACTCTTAGCGACCCCACGGACTGCAGCCCACCAGGCTCCTCTGTCCATGGGATTTTCCAGGCAGGAGTACTGGAGTGGGGTGCCATTGCCTTCTCCGAGTGACTAGTTTAGACCTTGACAATTAATACTCATTTGTAAGGTAATATTTGATGTAGCAAAGTAGTGAGTATAGTACATTGATACAGTAAAGCAATTTGTTTCTATAATTCGGTTTCTATAATTAGGTAAAATAACCAAATTTCATTTAATAGCTATTAATTTGCTGAATAAATCTCTTATTCACAGATAACATGAAAGAAACATTCATACAACTCAAGGTAAAACATTACAAACTCTTGGTCAGTTTGTATCACTATAGTGGTTCTATATGAGTACAATAAAATGGTCACTACAAAAATGAGATAAGTCTGGAATATGCCTCACAACTTGTCTCTCTCTCTCTCTAGGAGATTCACAGTGCACAGAGGATAAGATTATTCTAGTTTAGTTCAGTTCAGTTCAGTCATTCAGTTGTGTCCGACTCTGCGATCTCACCAACTGCAGCATGCCAGGCTTCCCCGTCCATCACCAACTCCTGGAGCTTGCTCAAACTCATGTCCATCAAGTTGGTGATGCCACCCAACCATCTCATCTTCTGTCATCCCCTTCTCCTCCCGCCTCCAATCTTTCCCAGTATCAGGGTCTTTTCCAGTGTGTCAGTTCTTCATATCAGGTAGCCAAAGTATTAGAGCTTCAGCTTTAGCATCAGTCTGAATTATTCTAAGATATCGTATAATAACAAAGCCTGTTTTAACTGTTTCCCAAAGTTGGTTGTTCCTGGGTCATTTTCCCAAGGAAAACCTTTATTCTGGCAAACCCTGTTGGCTCCTTATACAACAGTCCTTCCCTCCTCCCCTTTTCTAACAGAACAATGATTTCATTGGAACAGCAACATGCCCAGTCCCAATGCATCTTGCGTTCTCTAAGCCAGTCTTGAGAATCCCTAGTGGCAGACCTGTGATGCAGAACCTGGCCAATGAGACCTAAGGAGAAGTCTCCTGAGAGATTCTTCCTTTATCACAAAGTGTGGCATTGCGAACCAGGCCTATTATCCTATTATCCTTTGGATACTGTTCTGTGAAAAATAAGACACCTCTAAAAGTGACAGCCTCTTTCAGTCAGGAAGTTACAAAACCTGAGGTCAAAAGCCTTCTGGCTGAGGTGGGAGGAACAGAAAGATGAAAAGGACTTGAATCTTTGATGAAATTGTTGAATCCAAAAATCAACTTGATGACTGCGCCTGTCTCCATATTTCTTAATAAGAAAATGCAAATTTCATGTAAGCTACTCTCAAACGTGATTTCTGTCACTTGCAGCTCCAACCATCCCAATAGACAAACATTCTCTTGGGCAATGGAATTAAGAGGGTGTCCGGCTGATTTCCTGTGAGATTGAGTGCTCAACACACACTAGTTGGGGAAGGAAGCATGAAGGGTTGTTCAGGGCTGGGACCAAGGGGATTAATTTAACAAGACTGAGTCTGCTGTTCAGATCACAGCAAACTTAGCTTCATGTGAGTCAGTGTGGTGCTAATAGTATGAGGTCTATCCGCTGTGAAGTCCATCAGTAAGGATAAAAAGAGATTATGCTGAGGGAAGAAACAATCTTAAAAATTTAAGTCTCATTCAAGCTGCAAGTCCTGTGGGTTGACTGGGGGTCTCTGCTCTGACTCATCTTCACTCTGGGGCCCAGGAGGAGGGAGAATCCTTGTCTGGACCACTGCTGGTTGTTGTATAACAGAAAAGAAAGCTCTGGGGATTCTCACTTGACAATCAAAGGCTTGGGCCAGAAATAACACCCATCATTTCTCACAGCTCATTAAACAGAACTGGTTACAAGATTCCACTCAACCATAAAGAGGCCAGGAACGGGAAGCACTCAGAGACCATCTTCACCGGCTATGGCTCACAGCAGCGGGGCTGGCACTGCAACAAAAGTTTCTAGCCAGAAAGAATGCTTGAGTCCCTTGGATTCTCTCTGGGAGGTCTGTCTGGGCAAAAGCCAGACCTGAGTTGGTGGCTGGAGGGTTTCAGGGAACTGCATTTGGCCTTGGGGGAGAGAGCTCACAAGCACTAGACGAAGTGTCAGGGTTCTATCAAACAGCCCAAAATCCAAGCAGGACTCGGGCCCCAGGAGGGAAACTGGAGGCCTAGATGTTTACCACAAGTTTCTATTTGCTGAGTTCAGGTAGATAAACCTTCCATATGGTTTAATTTGAGAGGAATTTCTGGGGCCAGGTGGGATGGGAGAGAGGATTTGTAAGTCAGAGTAGCAGGAAGGTGAATTTAACCAACTTATGGTTGAAGGAGAGCCAAAGTTCCACCCAGGGAGATAGTTTCAAAAGTCAAATTTGAAGGGATTAGTGAGGCCAGAAATAAGAGAATAAGTAAACAAAGCCCGAGTTCAGGAGGATTACATGTGGAACGCAATGTAATGTGAGGCATGGACTTTGACAAGTAGCTTAGGAATAATGCAGTGAACCATGTGAGTGGACTCAACATTTCTTTCTTTGTGTCCAGCATAAGAAGAACTGCGCAATTTCAAGGGGTCATGCCAGACTGGACAAACATGTTTGTTCCTTAGGGGAGAAGCCTGTGATTTAGTGAGGCTCCCAGTGCCTTGGGCCTAAGGGCAGAAAGACAAATTCCAGACTCACTGGCTGGGGAAGAGCTGCAGCTGGTCTGAACTGGGTGTACACAGCCTGGGTGTACCTTGGGGATGGAGCAGAGCTGAATCTTCAGGTGAAAGACCTTCAGTACCTGAGCTTAGCAGAGCTGAAAAGGAGGGCTGGCTGTTTCATCACTTACAGATGGCTTTTCAAGACAGACCTACATTACTGGCAGCCTTGGATCTCTCTCAACACCACTCATTGGGCATCTAGAATGAGATTTCTGGGCATTTGAAATCTCTTTCTATGTATATTCCCTTTCTCAGTGACTTGCACCTGGCCTCTTGATGCACTGACAAGAACTATTCCGGCACTCTTGACCTAGTAAGAACCCATTAATCATTGGTTGTTATGGATGGAACATAGAACTTCTATCCACAGAAACTGGATATAAAGTTGTCCAACCTGACTGGAAACAATGCTTCTTGAAACTTTATGATGTAAAATTGGATTGATTGAGGAGAAAAACTGCTATCTGTTGCAATTCTATTTTATATCAGGCACTGGACCAGGCGGGGCTTCCCAAGTGGCACTTCCCACGTGCCGATGCAGGAGACGTGAGATGGGGGTTCTATCCCTGGGTCTGAAAGATCTCCTGGAGGAGGATACAGCAACCCACTCCAGTATTCTTGGCTGGAGAATCCCATGGACAGAGAAACCTGGTGGCCTATAATCCATAGGGTCACAAAGATTCAGACATGACCGAAGCAATTTAACATTCACACACACGCTGGGCCAGGTACTTCAAAACATCATCCCATTTACTTCTCACATTAGTCATGAGGCAGATTTTCTTTTCTTTCACTTTATAAATAAGGACCAGAGACTCACAGGTTAATTAGCTTGCATGAGTTTATACACTGTGTGGATCAGTAAGCAATGAAGCTGTGTTCTGAAGGCAGGACTCCATAGCTCAAGGCGTTATCACTTCACCACTCCGCAGACAATAGAAATAACACAGTACTTTGACCAACCAATGAGCATCACAAGGGGCCTCCTAGATATTATTTATACATCTGCTAAAGAGGGGAACCACAGAGGAGAGAGCAATTAGCTAACTAGTGAATCATCCTCTGTTGCACAGATAAGCTAATTGAATTTACTTAGGAAGAAACAAGGCCCCCCTGTTTCTGCTATCCAGTCTTGGGCCAGTTAATTTACCTCTTGGAGCCCTGGTTTATGTATCTATAAAATGTGATCTCCCCCTTTGTCAGGGATTCCCTTACCAATCCATTTATAAGGAGTAGCTGAGATTATATATGTTCAATCAATACGGATACTGAAAAGAAATATTCAAATGGAAGACATCATTATTGACTTTGCCCACCAGACATTATAAGTCAAATATTTTCCACTTCATGTGTTAAAATTGTACAGGAGGGAGCCAGGCTAACCCTAGATTTTAACGAGAAAACATTTCTAATCAAGACATCAGACATAACTTAAGCAAACAAAATTAGGTCTTTAGAACAATTTATTCTAATATGTAATTTTAAATGATTTTCTGTATAGAATAGAAATGGATCATAAGATTAATGAGTGAGCTAATCACAAGTTAGGAAACCTGAATTTATTAGCAGTAGTCTTTAAGTTACTTTTGCTTTATAAATTTTATATAATTGCCAAATATTTAGAAGTACAGGCAGAAACATCCTTTTAAAAATGTACTGCTTTTTAAGTTCTTTCTATGAAAACTAGGAAAGGAAAAAAACAATTTTTTATATGCAAGACTTCCTGCTATTAACCGTCAATAACACTTAAGTGTATTTTTGGAGACATGAAACAGCACAAAGATGCTTCTGTAATTCATTAGAAGGCCCTTCTTAAGTATAATTATATTACACAGCTCTGCTTGGTCATTAGTTTCTTGTTTAGCAACAATGTCCTTCATTTTAAATCCTTTGATGGTAATCATTTGTAACTATGCCCTTGAATTCTGAAAGCGTGTGTACCACAGCCCTGATGAACAATGGGTATTTCTGGACAACGACGTAACTGGTTTCCCATAAGAGATCATACAGAAATGGCCTGTAAGAACACTAACAATTTGCAGAAGGCTTCTGAGCTTGGAGCACAGCCCCAAATGTGGTGTGTGCTTATGCATGTACATGTGTGCGCTTGTGCAATAAAAAACTAAAAGCAAGTCGTTAGATACAAGGCATGATTTTCGTAATGGCTTAATAACCATGTCACATTTTAAAGTTTTTGATGCTGCTTAAATTAAGGTGTGTTAACACATATCAAGGAGAAGGCAATGGCACCCCACTCCAGTACTCTTGCCTGGAAAATCCCATGGACAGAGGAACCTGGTAGGCTGCAGTCCATAGGGTCGCTAAGAGTCGGACACGTCTGAGCGGTTTTACTTTCACTTTTCAGTTTCATGCATTGGAGAAGGAAATGGCAACCCACTCCAGTGTTCTTGCCTGGAGAATCCCAGGGATGGTGGAGCCTGATGGGCTGCCATCTATGGGGGTCGCACAGAGTCGGACACGACTGAAGTGACTTAGCAACACATATCATAGATTGACCTGAGAGTGAGACATTTTGGAGATATTTTTAGTTTTACCCGTCTTCTTTGTGCAGAAAAATGTCTCATGTTTGTGTATTTACTTACATATACATATATTGAGCACCCATATGCATTGGGAACTATTTAGGTGCATAGAACCCAGATCTTGGTTTCCACAAGAGCAACCAGGTCAGTGGCAGGGGAACAAATAAGTCAACCTGAATAACCTGATTATCCTCCAGCCTCTGAGAAACAGAGGATCACGTTAATGTTAAGACTTTAATGCTCCAGCTTGTTACCCTCACCTGCTGATCTAGTGCCTCCTCAAAGCTGGGTGTTTCCAGGGATGGCCTACAATATTTTGACCCACCCCTTGGAACACACTCTATCCTTCTGCCCGCTAGTGCAACCAGCAACAACACAGACTGCTCTGATATTAAGACCAACTGCCCAGCTGGGATCCCCCTGAGAGGGCATCGTGTTCAGCTGCTGCACTTGGACGCTAGCGTCAGGTCCTGCTGTCTATCCCTGCTCTGCACCACATCAAACGTTCTGCTGTCCCTGTCTTTTCTTCCCTGTTTCCCTCCTCTCCCAGCTTTTGTTCTTCCAGGCTCTTTGGAAAGCCATATTTACATTCTTCACATATGGCAAGTGTTTTTGGTCAAAAGAAAAAAATCTGCACTGTGCTCCTTAGCACAGTGATTTGAGAAACAAGACTGGCTTCAACTTGAAAGAAAAGCTTGTGGTAGGCAACCAAATCAAACAAAAATTCCCAGAACCACTCTGGCCACACTGTAATTCTTATTCGTAAAAGCTAAATACACTTACACTTTACAGGTGTGCATTAAATAAACCCCCCCCCCCCTTACCAGTGCAAGAAGGTGAGTACTGGAGTCATTAAAATTTTTATTATTGAGCCACCATTGGTTAAAGAAAGCCATATAGACATCTACATTTTCCTAAGACACTGGCATTATAGTAAGAACCAGAATTATTTTCTTAGGGATTAGCCATCTGGCCAGATGGCATCAGAGAACACTGTGGGAACAATACTTGCAGAGTGTCTATTACCCACTGAGGTAGGGCCTTTATGTTTTCTTCACTGAATCCTTATGACCAACATTAGGAGGTAAGTAACAGGTAGGTAAGCACTGACAGAGAAAGAGACTGAGGCTTACAGGTTAAGTATCTTGCCCAAGGCTTTTCAGCCCTTCTAACTTAGTTCAGCTCCCTACTCTTAAGATGCCGGAGCATTTCTAGGATTCCCATGTTCCTTGCCTCTTTTGTGTGTTTTCCTTTCTCTATAAAGCAATGGGAACCCTAGGTCAGGTTTGGTTTGGATAGGAGTTGCCTCAAAGAATGACCAGTAGCTCTGCTAGTCACCCACATCAGAAGCACTCTAACCAAAGAGCAGATGGATAGTAGGGACAGATTCCTTTGTAGCTGTTATTACTACACCAAGGAAACACTCGAAGTTTTGCACCCACAGAGATCTGGACTTGTATCCTGTCTCTACTACCACCTGAGGGACTCGGGGCAAGCTGTTTAACTTCTCTGAGCCTTAGCTTTCTTAACTGCAATGTGAAGTTAATGCTACCTACTTCTCCACACTATGGTAAGGATTACAGGAAGGACTTGGCAAACAGTGGCTAATTATTCTCCCTCCTACCTTTGCAGTTCCTGGAGGCACAGCTCCTGCATTCATCACTGCTTTGCCAGAGTGGGGCCAGGCCTGCCCTGGTCTCTAAGTCAGTGTTGATCAGCATTAGGAGCCTAGGCCTGTCAGACTGTGGTCCTAACATCTTGCCTAGATCCTGCTGTACCTGACTTCTCCTCAGTCTTTATCATCCCTAGCTCAGGTTCTGTCTGGGGTCTAGGTGAATGAACTGGTCTTCTTCCTGCTGCCAAAGCCTGCTGGATTGGATGGCCACACTCACTTTACACCCTACTCCATGCCCAAGATCTTGATGTCCTTTAGATGCTATAGAATGCTATTATAGAGCTGGCCTCTGCAACTGGGTATGATCATCCTACTCATAATTTGTATTGTTATTGTTATTTTTCTGAGCATCTCCTCAGAAGTTAGAAGTGAAACCAGGCCTAGTCTGCAATGCAGGAGACCTGGGTTTGATTCCTGGGTTGGGGAGATTCCCTGGAGAAGGAAATAGCAACCCACTCCAGTATTCTTGCCTGGAGAATCCCATGGACAGAGAAGCCTAGCAGGCTACAGTCCATGGGGTCACAATAGTCAGCCACAACTTAGCGACTAAACCACCACTGAGCATCTCCTAGGTGACAGGCCCTGCAAAAAGACAGATATGGTCCAGACAATGGAGCTAAGTGCCTTACAAGTATGATTTCACTTAATCCTTGTTATGATCTGGTAAAGTAGGTACTATGAACATCTTCATTTAAAAACTGAAACTTGGGAAGACTGAGGGACTTTCTTCAAGTCATGCAGGAAGTTAGAGGTGAAACCAGGCCAAGAATCCCAAGCCAAAGGTCACAGCCATTATACCATAATGCTCCATCCAATCTGTCAGTCTCCCACTTTTCTGGCTGTTTGATATGCTCTGTGGCAGCAGATGCCTTCTTTCAATGCGGCGACTCTTACAATGTACTGTGATTAATTTACTCGTTTCTGTGTTTCTTTAGACTGGAAGAGCCCTGAGAGCAGGGACCATGTGTTTTGTTTTGTTTTTTTTAATCCCTGTACTCCAGTGTGTAGCACAATAAGAATAAGAAATACGAAGAATAATAATACGAAATAAGATACGAAATAAGAATAAGAAATACGAAATCCTATCCTGACACAGAATAAGAAATACGAAATCCTAAAGAGGTTCACTGACCGAGTGGTAGCGGTGACTTTTCTACCTGCTGACTTATGTTGCTGAGGTTGCATACGCTTTCTATCCAAATTCGTCTGAAGGATGACAGCTCTGGAATCAACACTGGCAGTTACTCTTGGGTCCAAAATGGTATGTGTGTGAATGTACATATTGCGTGTGTTTGTATGTATGTATTATGATATCAACTAAAGTAACTGTAGTTGTGTTTTCAAACACTTGTCTGCATCAAAAACTTTAAGCCACCATGCTTCTTTTCCACACACTTTGCATGACATAAATACTTTTAAAGAATATAGTCTATTAAAAGAATAGAATGCTGCCCAATTTGGGTTTTAGCTAATGCTTCCTTCTGATTAGATGGAGGCTATGAGTTCCCAGCCAGAATGATGTTGTGTCCTTTTCAGGCTGTCACATCTGGAGGCCCCTGATGTCTATTTATGCATCTGAAGTTAATTTTGATCACCCAGTCAAGACGCTGTCCTATGTCTTCCCTGCGTGGTTAACATTTTTTTTCCCTTCTTTTAACTGATAAACAATCTATGAGGAGACATTTTAAGACCACACAAATCCGGTTACTCATCAAAATTTCCTTCTGGATTCATTGATGATTCCTGCCTGTACCTATCTTTAATATGATGTTTGCAAGATGACTCTTCTGCAGTTAAAAGGAGTGGTGGTGGTGGTTTCATCATTAAACTGTGTCCAACTCTTTGCAATGTCTCAGTCTAAACTGGATCCTATGCAGGAGGGAAAAATGCCATAGAAGACATTATTGAATTATTGACAAAATCAGAATATGAATGGAAGATTAAATAAAAGCACTATATAAAAATTAAGGCTACTGAAATTTACTCTCAAGTGATTCATAAAAATCTGTGTGTATATGTATTCATATGAGAATGAATATATATGAGTATACACACACACACACATAGAGGGAACATATAAATGGGAAAGCAGATGGATGGGATAATTATTCAAAGGTAATGGGTGTTCCCTCTATTATTCCTATTCTTGCAACTTTTCTGTAAGTTTGAAATTATTTCCAAATAAATTAACAACAAGTGTTTAGCCATCTCTAGAATAAACATTTGGAGAAGGCAATGGCACCCCACTCCAGTATTCTTGCCTGGAAAATCCCATGGACAGAGGAGCCTGGTAGGCTGCAGTCCATGGGGTCGTGAAGAGTTGGACATGACTGAGTGACTTCACTTTCACTTTTCACTTTCATGCATTGGAGAAGGAAATGGCAACCCACTCCAGTGTTCTTGCCTGGAGAATCCCAGGGACGGGGGATCCTGGTGGGCTGTCTTCTATGGGGTTGCACAGAGTTGGACATGACTGAAGTGACTTAGCAGCAGCAGCAGAATAAACATTGGATGTCCCACATGAAGTGATGTACGTCTTTAGTGACTGGCATCAAATCAATTACCAAGGACCATTTCTCCTGGATGGAATGATCCCCAAGTTCCAGTCCTATAGGAGATCCTATGCTACCTGGTGAAACTTCTGTCTCCATGATGGTGCCCGTGGCAACTACCAAGTAAATAATGGTGGTATTTTGAAATGGAAGACTCTAGTTTTGGTTGCATATGTCTCAGCTTTTTTTTATTAAAAGGCAATGCAGAAATGAATGAAATGATACCTAAGGGTCTCGAATGTAAGGTGAAATGACAGAGGTCCCCGATGCAATGATATGAAACCTGGCATCAGCCCCTGCAAGCTCTGCTCAGTCCCCTTTCATGATGGCTGCATACTCCTTCTGGTGTTCAACCAGCTTCAGGAATACTTGATATTTCTTGTCATAATACCTGTAGGAAAAAAATAATCATGTTGAATGATCTCAACAAAACTGCTGTGCAGCTTCCCCCAAGGTTTAGAAAAACAGGAATATCTGTTTCGGTTTTGCAAACACTTCCCAGTCTTTGGATGCGGACGGCACCCTGAGTCACATGTTTCACACCCCCTATCTTTAACCTCCATGGGTGAATCTACATCTCCATGTTAGAGGTAAAGATTTTATATCTGAGAGCTGCTCAAGGAGGCAAATCTAGAGTATCACTAAAAATGGGCAGAGCTGGAATTCAAACTCAGGGCTGCCTGATTTCAAAGCCTCCACCATAACATAGTGAAAAACCCAGGGCTGACACAGGACTTTTCGCATTCTCAGCTTCAATAAGTATTTCATATATGACTACTCCACCCCTACTCCAGTTTAGTGACTGGTTTAAAGTCATAGCCTGCCCAGAGATGAGACTGAGTGTTTTAATCACCATTTGCAGATTCTGCACCTGTGTTTCCTTTGCAGACTGCTTTATCTGGGAGTAAAACCCTATGAAAACATGACTAATGCCTCTCCTGGAGCTGCACCCTGCCTTCCAGGCATCCCACAGAGGACCCTCCTCTCCTGTACTCTCTGGCTGAGTCTTCAGATGAGACGTGTTAGAACTAGTGTTGCCCATGAGTCAGACAGCAGAGCAGCTGAAGCTACCTTGGCATCACAATCTTCAAAAGGACAATAGTAGCTAAGACCAGTTATACTTGCAGATGGCAGCTTGGCCCTTATTCCTTTTGGCTGGGAGAAAGGATAAGGGGTTAATGAAACCTGTCTAACATGCCTTGGTAGATTCTGAGGTTCTTTGAAAAGAAGTCTTCATGAAGGAACTTTGGGGCAAGCTTGGGAATTGGGGGTGAGAGAGTGTAAAAGTAACCCTGGATTACACATAGGGACTTCTACCTGTAACACGCAGGGCTAAATGGATCAACAGGAATACAACCCCCCAGTGCCACCCCACCCCCACCCCAGCATTTCCACTTTAAGAATTCTGGTAACTTAAGAGCTGTGATGGGGCCAAACACACGGTTAAGAAGTGGACTTTGAGGCCTGGGTTTGAGTCTCAGCTTGGCCTCATTGCTAGTTGTGTGACCATGGATATTTTACTTAATCTATTCGTTCCTAAATGTCCTATTTGTAAATGGGACAGCTCTCAACCTCAGACAGCTCTCTACCTCAAGAGAGCTGTTATGTGAACTAAATGAGGTAATATTTGAGAAGCTCTTAGAACAGCACTAGGATCATAGCAAGTGATATCAACGCTGGCTATGGCTACTCCTTAAAAATTAATGTTCCAGTCTTATCATCAATCTCACTATATGTAGGTTCTACGAAAACTCGCTCTATGAGCCTCCAAATTTATTAACCACAGAATGATTTGGGGAACAGCAATTTGCTTCTTCTAATGTTACTCTCAGACAGTCTAATGTCAATAATTTTTTTTTCACTATATGAGATGGATTTTCTGACTCTGGGGACACTTCTAGAAGGGAGCTTGGGTCAGTATTCCTTCTCATATACTTCAAGATTTCCAGTTTTAATACTGAAACCTTCGCAGCAACTTCGTACAGTGGGAAAAGCATCGGCTTTTCAGGCAGAGAAGGCTAGGTGATTTGGGGGAACTTCTTTAAATGGCCCAAGTCTCAGTTTCCCCGCTGTTAGAGGGATGATAACAGTACCTAATGTCACAGAGTGACTGAACTGTAAACATGAAAATGAACACGAAGTACTCTCCAGGCTGTCAAACTCTTACACATGTGAGCTAATGTTCTTATATCCTTCTAGTATTCTGAAATGTCAAGAGATGGATAGACTGTTATTCAGGCATAAAAAAGAATGAAATAATGAAATTTGCAACCACGTGGATGGACATAGAGATTATCATACTAAGTGAAGTCAGAAAGAGAAAAATACCATATGGTATCACTTATACATGGAATCCAAAAAAAATTATACAAATTAACTATTTACAAAACAGAAATAGACTCACTGATATAGAAAACAAACTTACGGTTACCAAAAGAGAAAGGGAAGGAGGAATAAATTAGGAGCTTGGAATTAAAATACATACACTACTATATATAAAATAAATAAGCAACAAGAACCTACTGTATAGCACAAGGAACTATACTTAATATCTTGTAATAAACTATAATGGAAAAGAATCTAAAGAAGAATATATATATACACATACACACACATACGCACACATATATACATATCTGCATAACTGAATCACTTTGCTATATGCCTGACACATAACACAACACATTATAAATTAACTACACTTCAACAACAACAACAAAAAAAGAGAGATGGATAGACTATATTTTCCCTTTCTTATACATGGCAAGCTGAGGTCCCAAGGCACTTCTTTCCCTGTGCTTTTAATTTTTCAATCTTTTTTTATTGTGGTAAAATATACATACCACGGCTTCCCTGGTGACTCAGATGGTAAAGTGTCTGCCTGCAATGTGGGAGACCTGGGCTCGATCCCTGTGTTAGCAAGATCCCCTGGAGAAGGAAATGGCAACCCACTCCAGTACTTGTGCCTAGAAAATTCCATAGACCAAGGAGCCTGGTAGGCTACAGTCCATAGGGTCACAAAGAGTCAGACACGACTGAGCAACTTCACTTCACTTCATACATACCACGAAATTGACTGTTTTAGACATTTTAAACTGCACAATTTAGTAGTATTAAGTACATTCATATCACTGTACAGTCATCGCCACCATCTATCCACGGAACAGTTTTCACTTTGCAAAACTAAAACTCTACCCATTAAACAGTAACTTCGCTTTCTCTCCTTCTCCCTAGTCTCTAGCCACCACCATTCTATTTTCTGTCTCTCTGAATTCAACTATACTAGGTTCCTCATGTAAGTGGCATGCTATGCTAAGTCCCTTCAGTCGTGTTTGACTCTGTGCAACCCTATGGACTATAACCCGCCAGGCTCCTCTATCCATGGGGTTCTCCAGGCAAGAATACTGGAGTGGCTTGCCATTTCCTTCTCCAGGGAGTGGCATGTAAATGGAATCATATGGTATTTGTCATTTTCTGACTGACTCTTTTCACTAACATAATGTCCTCAAGGCCCATCCATGTTACAGCATATTTCAGAATCCTATTTTTTAAGGCTGAATAATATTCTATCATATGTACATACCACTTTTTCTTCATGTATTCAACTGTTGGTGGACACCTAAGTTGCCTTCATTCAACTACTGTGAATAATGCTGCTGTGAACATGGGTGCCTAAATACCCAGAAGTGGACTTTCTGGGTTATATGATAATTCTATCTTTACATTTTGAGGAACCACTGTATTATTTTTGACAGAGGATGCACCATTTTACATTCCCACTAGCAGTGGGCAAGGGATCCAGTTTTTCTGCACCCTTGTAAATAAAAGTGAAAAGTGAAAGTGTTAGTTGCTCAGTCCTTGTGACCCTATGGACTATTGCCCACCAGGCTCCCCTGTCTATGGACTTCTCCAGGCAAGAACACTGGAGTGGGTAGCCATTCCCTTCTCCAGGGGATCTTCCCAACCCAGGGATTGAACCCAGGTCTCCTGCATTGCGGGCGGATTCTTTACCATCAGAGCCACCAGGGAAGCCCCTACTAGTTAATTTTTGCTTTTTTGACAGTAGCCATCCTAATGACTGTAAATTTGTATCTCATTGTGGTTTTGATTTGCATTTCCCTAAAGATTAGTGATGTTGATCTTTTCATGTGCTTACTGGCTATATATTATTTTTGGAGAAATGTCTATTCAAAGTCCTTTGCCCATTTTTGATTTGGGTTGTTGGTTTTCTTGTTGTGGAGTTTTAAGAGTTATCTGTATATGGATATTAATCCTTGATCAGATAATCCTCGATCCTTCCATCTTGGGTCTGTGTGGCACAGACCTGAGTGACTGTTTTGTTCAGACAAGAACATGATTTGAGTCAAGATGTTGAGAAATGCCCGGAAGGAAACCGGCTCTCTTTCCACTTGCAAATCTCCGGGCCACCTGCAGATGGTGCTAGAGCACCGTGTGTGGCTCCCTCGCAGAGGCCCGCTCCCAGCTGACGGCAAGAAACCAAGGATTCTTCTCAAAAGAACACGTGGGACCTACTCAAAGAACTGAAAAACAGACTTTCCTCAAAAGTCTTCGGAGGGTCAGTGAGGAGATGGAAAGAAGAATCTGTTTCTAATTTCAACAAAAGAGGGATGTTGCTAGCCCAGGGCTCCCACCGCCGCCGGGAACTCAGATCTCTCCATGTTCTGCTTTACAACCCCGGTATTTAGAGAGGGGTTTATATTCAGGGGATTAACAGCTCCCATTTGGAGATCTTCTAAGAAAATAAAAGGTGGATGGCTTTTTCCATGGACCATTCCACTCTGTTAAACGTTGATCATGCTTTGGTGGGATCAGCACCTTTTCTTGTCCATTACATAAGGTAGAATTTGCTTTTATGTCTTAACCTCAAATACTTTCCTAAAATGATAAAGCCACTGGCACAATTGTTCCTTCATCTCTAAACTGAAAACCAGTGAGTCAGTATAGGTTCTTTTCATCTCTCAAATGGATTGTTGAAAAGTTTTCCATCTGGTCTCTCTGCTTCTACCCTTAGGCCCTCTCATGTATCCTCTAAGAGGATCTTTCTAATATCTGCATCTGAACAGGTCCCACCACTCCTTAAAATTCACTATCTCCATTCTGCTGGTAGGATGAAACCTGAGGTCCTTAGCTCCCTCACAGCTCCCTATGAGAGGAACCCTCTGTTCCCCCAACACCCTGTTCCATTTCCTATCATCTCCCATCTCATACTTTGCATTTCAGAATTATGAGTTGTTTAGAGTTTCCTAAATATACTATGCTGTTCCCACCTTTATAACTTGGCCTTTGTTATTCCCTCTACTGACAAAAGTTCTTTTTGGTTTTGGTTTGACAATTTCTTTTAAGCATTTAAAGTCAGGTAAACTTAACCTCCTCTCAAAAGCTTTCCCTTACTCCTACAGGGTCAAATTTTCTTCTGCTTTGGGTTACTTTATCATCTGGTAATACTTTTATTATAAAACATACCTGTTTGTCCTGAAGTGATCTATTACATAAATAAGATTGTGTCTTACTCTCTTCTAAGTCCTGCCTAGATGTCAAGGAGCATAATGGCTTAAAGATAGGAGGGACTCAATAAATAAGTGTTTTGTGAATTGGGGTTAAAACATTAATCAAAATGATGGTGGTCTACTGTATAGCACAGGGAACTATACTCAATATTGTAATAACTATAAAGGAACAGAATCTGAAAAAGACACACACACACACACACACACACAGGCATGCATATATATAACTGAACTGCTGTGCTGTATACCTGAAACTAACAGGATATTGTAAATCAAATATACTTCAATTAAAAAAAAAAAAGTCATGTTGTAACCCTCAAAGTCACGTAATGCAAAGGCAAAGGGTGGAGGAACAGATAGATGCTACTGTGTGGGAAGACATGAGATTTCCATTTTAGGACAGATGAGACCAGATTTGCTGTTAATGATCTAAGGAAAAGAAATTGATTTGAAGTTCAAAGTTCAGAAGCTAATATTTGACCCCCAGGTCTGGCCCTTCCTGGCTCTGCGATCTTAGGGAACTGAAAAGGACTTTACCTTTCTGAGATGTAGTTTTATCAACTATGAAATGAAAAGGCTGGCTTGCTGATCCCTGCGGTTTATTCCAGCTCTAGAGTTGCATGTGTCTGTTGTTTTCATTCCTCAGCATTGTGGACAGAAAACATATAAACTTACCTTTTATCCTCATGTCTAGGAAACACGACTTTTCCAACTTTGCTCATTTTTGCCATTGCCTCCTGTCAAATAGAAAACAGAACACAGCTAAGTTGGAAAGTTAAAACCTAAGTGAGGCCTATCACGGGCAAAAACATGTTAATGAGAATTTATTTCCCCTTAAGAGATTCAGTGAGTTCATTTTTTTTCAACTTAATATCTCTAGTGTTAAGATGAAAACCCAATGAATATTAAAAGTTACATCTACCACCACAAGCCTGGGCTTAATAAATGATTGCCTATTGAGACCTCCAGAGCATAAAGATCCTGGAAGGCAAAGCACTTTTGTGATGGCTTGCAGGGGGCTATGGGAGGGAACTATTTCCACTTCCCATTGCCCGGACATGAGGGCCTGAGAGGTAACATAATCTGCCACTGAGCCTGTTGTCCACTTAACTCACAACAGTAACTGAACAGAAGCCACTCTGCACCCAAACTTTAGGTCAGAATATTTAAGACCTCTTCATTTCACTTTCAGTTCTTTTCCCAGTAGTCTCTGCAACTGTGAGTACAGATGTGAGACCTCTGGGCTGAGCCTAACAGACTTGACCTCAGGACATTCTTGTCTTTACAATGGGGCAGGTGGGCAGTCAGCAAGTTGCAGTGTCTTGGGTGGACATGGTTGGAATGAACAGCAGCAAGATCAACCACAGATTGCATTGGCTCCATTGCATGAAAGGAGAGGTCAGGTTTCCTTGGATGGTCTCTCAATGTTGTTAAGTCTGTGGGAAAGTTAGGGGAGTAGAGTGAACCCATACTTTGTGGAATCCAAAGTCTTGACTTTGGGGAGATTGCAAGCAATAGCATGACAAAGCTCCTCAGAAGAGGTCCTGTCTTGGGAACAGCTATTGAACTCCTATTGTTAAGGATGTAGTCATTCTGGGGTCACATATGTACAACTTCTTACTCTATACATGTATTAATTACTATGTACCAGACACTGTGCTAGGAATACAGATTTGTGTAAGACATGCTCTATGGCCTAGGGAAACTCACATACTAGCAGAGGAGGAAAGAAACTTAAGAATCTGGCTACCACACAGAATGTGAAAGGCCTGGGCATCTTCAAAACATGCCCAAGTGTTTCCCTGAACATCCTTACCACTTTACTGGTGATTTATTTATTTACATATACATACATATGTACTTATCCAATTCTATAAATATTATATTTATTATTTATCACTAATTCTTGTGTGACAAGTCATGTACTTACTAGTTTATATTCCTTCTCTGCCTCTTCATCCTTCGTTCTAACCAGAATGTAAGCTACATAGGCTGGGAGATATGTCTGTTTGCTGCTTAATCTCAGTACCTGAAATATTCATAAAACATATTGAGCCCCTTCCATGTGCCAAGCACAGCATTCACTATATATGGAAAACAGAGATGAAGAATTAAGTGGTCCTTTCATCAAGGAGCTCACCATGGAATGGAAAAGACATTTACTGCGATCAAAATAGAATGTGATAAATACCATGCTAGA
Source organism: Bos grunniens (assembly GCF_055505025.1). Taxonomy (NCBI): domain Eukaryota; kingdom Metazoa; phylum Chordata; class Mammalia; order Artiodactyla; family Bovidae; genus Bos; species Bos grunniens. The sequence continues at coordinate 35,188,168 of NC_141167.1, read as the reverse complement.
AGCAGATAAACTTCAATAGCTATTCAAGGATTAAGAAACTTGATACTTTTTCATCTACTAATCACTTATTTAATCTATTAATCACTTACACATATTTCCAATCTGGCAAATATGTTCTACCAGCTCTTTCTCAAGGATGCCATGGACATTCTGACTAGTTATCTGGTTTCCTGGTGTCCAGGGGTTTTAAAAGTGCTGTTTGGGAGATCAGAAATGCTGAGAGTAAGAAGCCCACTGACAGAAGGAAAAAAACAGCAAACTTACTAAGGAGGAGGTTTGAAAAATTATGAAAAGTTATTGAAAAGGGAATCAAGGTGAAAGGATAAGAACCAACAAAGGGCAGTCTAGAGACAGTTTGTAAAAGAGCAACCATATCTTAGTGCGGTCACTGCTGTTCCACTTAGCAAGAATATTTAAACAGCTCTGCTCACCCCAACGTATGCCAGACGTTCTCCTTCATAAACTAAATTCTGATTTCCTCTAAAGCAAGTCCCATGTGTTGCTGAGATGGGTGCAGTCATTCCCCCACCAACTTTGCCACTAGGTCTCCTGTTTTGGGCTCGCTTCTTCCTTCACAGCGGTGCTCTGTTCTGCTCTGCCTGTTTTAGGGCAGACCTGCCTGCTCTCAATCTTGAAAATACCCTGGGGGAATCCTCAGCATTGGGCTTAGGCTTTAAACTTGAGCGGACATTCCAAGACCGCCTTCATGGGTGGGATCCAGGAAACTTGTATTATACAAGAAGCATCATAAATGTCACTTCCCTTCACACCGTAATGGATGTGTAGACACATGGCAGATAGCAGGGAATTCTTTCTTCCTGTCTTCATGTTACTTTTGCTTATTTTTAAAATAAATTTTTGACGAATAAAAGCAATAGAGATTTCAAAGGTTTAACAAGAGGTTATTTTGTTTCTCACAAAAGTACAGATTTAAGACATTAAGCTGAGCTCAGGTACTGATTCCACAGAAGGTCTTTCCTGACTCATCCTCACTGCCTGCCTCCCACCTAGAATGAGTTATCTGCTACTCTAGAAACTTATGCTTCCATCTATCATAGCATTTATGACACAGTACCACAATTTTTTGTTACCACATCAGCTTCCCCAACTAGACTCCTGCTCCTTAAGCAGCAACTCTTTTAACCATTTCCACTGCCAAACTCAGCATCTGGTGTATCATACATGCCCAGCAAATGTCTATGGGATGAGTGAACTTAAGGACCATACACATGAAGGAATGTTAAAATGCAAGTTTTGTCTGAGAGCTAAAGTTGACAGATATAAGATACCAAAGTGAGCTGGAAACAGACCACCCTGAAAGGGTAGCTGAGGACCCATAAATCAACTCTGAAACCTTTCATCCATGTGGAAGGTCAGAAAAAGAGGTGGAATTTTAGGAGGGAGCTGTGTGTGGACTGAGCATCAGGGCTCCTTCCAGGGGAGAGGGTGAGAGCATGGTTTCACTGATATCAACTGGTATCTGGACACATGTCCCTGAGGTTGTGGGACAGGGTGGGCTGAGTGTACCTCTTGTCTGGAGAAGTGCTAGCTGGCAGCTTTGGTATAGAAGTGAAGGAGGCTTGCCCTGGGATCAGCGAGTTCTGCCAGTGTCTGTCAGACTTCAAAAGGCATGACTGTTTTCCACAGACCCGAGGTGGCCACGGGTGAGAGGGCTTTGTGGGTTGTCTAAGATCCTGGCCAGTAAGGCCATCTAATGAGGAGAGGGAGCCTGCACTGGGAGCCTGCTATAAAGCACAGAAAGCTCAGCTCAGTGCTCTGTGATCTCCATGGTTGGGATGGGGGTGGGATGGCAGGGAGGTCCAAGAGAGAGGGGATATATATGTACACATGGCTGATTCAGTTCACTGTACAGCAGAAATGAACACAACATTGTAAAGCAATTATATTCCAATTTAAAAAAAGAGAAAAAAGAAGCTTGAGGCAACCAGCTGGATTTTTAAGGAATTAAAAGAGCTACTAGAATGGAGAAGGACAAGGACAAGATACAATGAGATGTCTACAGAAGTGGAGAGTCTCCCTAAAAAATCTGCAATGGAGCCCAGCTGTAAACACATTTTTGACTTAGCACCAAGCCCATTTATGACAGTGCTATTCAAGATAAGAACTTTCCTACACCCCTTAACTCTCTTCCTTTCCAGCTTCCAACCACATCTGAAGAACAAGAAGAAAGCTAACATATTCTTGGAGAGAAAGCGAATGAGGAAAAACAGAAGAATCTAATCACAGCCATCTCTTCATATCCCCAGCAGTCCTGGCTGGAGCAATGAGGAGCTGTCTTATCTTTAGATGAACGTTCAAGTGATGAGCATGATATATTTCTTGGTATTCTAATGTTGGAATTTTGGTTATGTCTCATGACTTACAGGGACCATAAAACCCACATTATCTAAGTGACTTTCTGCTTACTTAAGAAAGTAATGGTACTACCAAAATTTTTAAGTGGGCCAGAGAGAAACTAGCTAAAGTGCACAGATATAAAGGGACAGTGGGAGTAAAAAATATAGTTGTTTTTCAATTCTGTCTCAAAAATTATGTATATGTGCATAATAAACAATAGTTGAAAATATATTTAAAAAATCAACAGGTTCAGGAGCATGGGTGGTTAGTTTTTTAGTGTTCACTTGTTTTTTTCTGTCTTCACTTGATACAGTGGCACAAAGGGATTTGATCATTTGAAGGAGAATAAAACAAAACTGCACTCTAAAAAAAAAGTGATGCTTCTAGAGGCAATCAAAATGACTCGTGGTCATTCTCCTTTCTTCTGGGAGGCAGGGCTCATTGAGGGTATTCGACACAATATGGAGAGTACCCAGAGAACTGGTGCTGTCATCAGAAACGGCACTGCTGAGTTTTCCCATTTTTCCAAATCATTAACATAAAACTGAAACCTCATGAACCCACTGGCTGCAGTAAATCTGGAAATTACCACAGCATAACAATATGAATTTATTATGGACATGCTGACACGTGCTAAATATAGTCACCTCCCCCCCACAATGTATTTCTGTTCAAAAGGGTTTATTTGAAGTTGGCCTCAAAATTCATTCTTTTTGTCAGCAGGCAAGAGCTGGACAATCTGGATTTGTGGCACGCTACCCTCTTTGTTGGGGAGTCTAGACAGAAACAACGAAGACAGGGACTTTTCTCTTTCCTTTTTGCCCACACAATGAGAGCTTTTGAAAACAAAATATTTGGCAAAATCGCCTTTTAATCACTTCTTTTCTTTCTGTCTATAAGGCCAAGCTATAAATAAATCATGAAAGTTCACATTTGATCGTCACTTCTGTAAGAAAAAATAGGAGCCCTGTATCAGGGCCATGAAAGACCGCATTCATGGGGTATGACCCTTCCCTGCCGTGTCAAGGCCGAGATACCAGTCTGCACACGCAGCTCACCACTTCCCTGGAGCAGCGCTGGCAGCCACCAGGCCTGTGTAGGCCCAGGGAACTCCCAGTTCTCACGTCTTCCAGACTGGCTTGGGAGCCACCGGAGGGCTGTAGGCTACACTGGGGGAGGTACCCAGGGAAGTCAAGTTCAAGAAAGGAAGGTGCTCATCAGCACCCATGGAGAAGAAGGGGATTCCGAGAGTGGCAGACAGAAGTTTCGGCAATTTGGGGAGCAGGGGATTTGATACTTTCCCTCCTACCCAGGAGAAGAGGAACAATGACCTTAAGACTTTGGGAAGGCTGGCAGGTAGTCTAGACTTAGGCACCAAAGTGCAGTGCAAGTTTGGCAGCGTCGAGTCATGGTCTGCAGGGAAGAACAACCACAACCTGGCCTGGTGGGAGCTAAACTGTGACTCCCACAAGGCAGGAACCATGTCACTAAGTCTCACGCTTAGCATGGTCCTAGCACATAAGGGCATAGTTGCGTGGTGAATGTTGGCTGAGCTGCTGAATGAAAGGGTGGTGACATTCATGACAGAGGTAATGGAAGATCACCTAAAATAGCATACATGCGCTCCAAGGGAGTGCTGGAGATGACCTACTAAGATTTCAGAAGAAAATACTGGGAGCGCTACTTATATGACTTTTAGTCTGAGGAAATTAATTCAGCTTTAATATACAGATTGTCACCAGTTCTAAAGGTTGGTCCACACATCAGCCATGAATACGATGTGTGAGGTCTCCTAAAGGGAGGGTGAGAGTTCTGCTACACCACCTCAGAGGCCAGCAGGGCGCTCCATGCTGTGTCCCCAGCTTCCAGGGGTTTGCTACGTGTGTCATTTACGTGTTCCAGGTTGGGAGTTTATGTGCAAGTGTGAGTGTGCACTTGCTAAGTCATGTCTGACTCTTTGTGACCCCATGGACTGAATAGCCAGCCAGGCTCCTCCATCCATGGGATTTCCCAGGCAAGACTACGGGAGTGGGCTGCCATTTCCTCCTCCAAGGGTCTTCTTGACCCAGGGATTGAACCTGTGTCTCCCACGTCTCCTGCTTGGCAGGTGGATTCTTTACCACTGAGTCACCTGGAAAGCTAATAAGTCAGATAGAAAAAGATAAATACTGTATGACATCACTTATATGTGGAATCTAAAAAAATAATACAAATGAATTCATATGTAAAACAGTAGAGGACAAACCAGTGTTTATCAATCGGGACAAGGATGGAAGGATGGGTAAGATGGGAGTAGGAGATTGAGAGAAATAAATTATGTATAAAATAGATAAGCAATAAGCATATACTGTACTATTGTATAGCACAGGGAATCATAGTCTTTATCTTGTAATAACTTCATGGAGTATAATCGGTAAAAATACTGAATCACTATGCTGTATACTTGAAATTAACATAATATCATAAATCAACTATACTTTAATTAAAAAAAGAAAAAGAATACTGTTTGATATATAGAGGGGCACATACAAAATCATTTAGAAATCATCAATAATCATTTAAAAAATCATTAAAAACTCATCTGGCCATAGACAGTGTACCTTCAACTATTGCCTAATGTTAGTATGATGCTATTATGATGAAATAGTATCTTATTTCAGCTCTATTTCAGTTGTTTTATGTGTAAATAATCTACAAGCACAGTAGAATATGTATACGCTTTTTCATAAATAAGCTTCCATGTATTTAGGATGTAAGTTCAATTTCTTTTTAAACTGATGGAGTTTATGAGCCAAAAAGCAAGGTGTCCATTGGCCCAGCAGTCAACTCCCATGGTTGTTGCTAGGTGACCAGTTCAGCCAAGATACTGCAGGTGCTACTTTGTGCTGTGCATTGTACTAGTCACTTTATGTACGACTCTTTAAATTCTCAAAATGACTATGACACAGATATCATCATCTATCTTCACTTTATGGGCCAAGAAGTGAACGGAGAGAGTATGAGGAATTTGCCCAAGGTAAGAAAGCGAATATGCAGTAAAGCTAGAATTCAGACCCACCTCTGACTCCAGGCTTTTGCTTAGCCCTACACTCAGGCGTAACCCTCCTGTCCTCCTTGCGATGCAAAAACCTCGTGCCTGAGTCCCCTGGTGGTGGTGGTTTAATAAGTCGTGTTCAACTCTTGTGACTCCGTGGATTGTAGCCTGCCAGGCTCCTCTGTCCGTGGGATTTCCCAAGAATACTGGAGTGGGTTGCCATTTCCCTCTTCAAGGCAGCCACCAGGGAAGCCCTGAGTCCCCTGGGCTTGAGTTCAAATCCCACTTCTGCTGCTGATTAGCCATGTGATCGATGTGTGTGCGTTTGTGAGACACACCAATACAGAACACTGTACCTTTTTTCAAAGGTGCTGACACATAGCTCTGAAATACATGAATATGCCTTCTTGAGGAACTCTGACTCATTTGACTGGAACAACAAGTTCACATGCTAATGTGTGGGCTGAGGCACATGACCCCTCCGAAGAAAAACAAAGTATAGCAATGTGATTCTCCTCCAGCAAGTGTTAAGAAATGGCTCGTTGTTCTCCTATTTATTTTGTTTTTCGTTTTGACACACTCATCTTTTGACCTGCACCTGGTATTCTGTGTAACCTCCGTGACAACAACAATTGAGAGGCAAGAAAGGATGAGAGAAAGGAAAGTGAGTCTTCATCACGAATCATGACATAAAGACTCACGCCTCATTTATAATTTTAAATACATGGCATCAATCTACCTAACCTGTATGTGAAATTATATTGTTAATTTATCTGCATCCTTGCTTCCTGTCTATTTCTTCCTTGGCTTTCACATCTACTCCTTCCTTGTGAACCTAAGCTCTATGAAATCAGGTCCTTGGCTTTCTTATTCATTGATGTATCCTTAGCTTTTAGGAGGATGTTAGCTGAAGGTTATTTGAAAGTATACACTAATTAAGTGTCTGTTCTGGTGAGGCACTGTGTATCTATATCTTGCCTCATTTGATGCTCACAAACATTCTGTAATGAAGGACTTATTATCTAAATTTATAATGAGCAAACAGAGGCTCAGAGCGGTTAAGTGACTTTCCTAAGCTAGTAGATGGATTAGCTAGGATTTGAAACTTGCTTTAACTCATGAATAAGACCAGGCCTATTCCTTGACAAGCTCACAAGTTAATAGATCTCCAGCATTAGTTCAAGACAATTTATCTTGCTCTGATGACTTTAAGGCCCTGTTAAACCCTAAAAGCTTGCTTTCTCCACCATCAAAGACAAATTCAATTATAGTTATGATATTGTGCTCACAAAGGCAGGAAGATTCGTTGATGTATGGAAAGACTGTTCATATTAATTTTTGAAGCAAACAAAATTATTGCCAGCTGTATGACCCTGAGTAAGGCTCTAGCCTTCCCTGGGACTCACTTTCCTTATCAGCAAAATAAAGGGATTGGATTAGATTATTTCTAAAATCTTTGCCAGCTTTGCAATCTGTTGGTTCCATGTACATGTCTTTTTTTGATTAACTTTCAGTTGACAAATGAACCGGTTACTCTCAATGGTACATTTTATTTTATTTATTTATTTTATTTAACTAGGTTCACTCTAAGAGGGAATATACCTACCATGTTTCCTCAGCAAGGTACAGCCTATTCCAACTCAGTCATACAATCATGGCAGAGGAGAGAGGTCCCATAATAGGTAAGGATACCTACCACTGTGATATTTTGAGATGCAGTCCTAATACAGGGCCTGGTTGCAAAGGGTTTGGGCCCTAAAATGAATAATTGAGCAACTATTCATCCTACTTACATTGGTTTGACTTGGCTCTTCTGAGTTTTCTCAAAGGCAAAATATCAAGCTTCTTGCTAAAAGCATCAGATTATAGACTTCAAAACTGCAAGTTATCACCCATTTAATAATCTGTTATTGACTGAAAAAGAAATGGTCCTGCTGATATTTCTGGCTGAGTACTGCAGTGAGCTATGACAGAAATACTACTATTAATAATAACTCAACAACAAAAATAATAACAGCAGCTAATGGCCCAATACTCTATTAAACGCTTTGTTGTTGCTGTTGTTGAGTCACTAAGTTGTGTATGATTCTTTGCGACCTCACTGACTGTATTGCCAGGCTCCTATGGAATTTTCCAGGCAAGAATACTGGAGCCAGTTGCCATTTTCTACTCTCTCTAAGGGATCTTCATGACCCAAGGACTGAACTCATGTCTCTTGTGTCTCCCGCATTGCAGGTGGATTCTTTACCATTGCGCCACTTGGGAAACCCCATTAAACACTTTACCTACTTCACATCCCCAACTGAAAGATGAGGAGACAAACAGTTTTGGAATTCTATTCTTAACCATTCACTGTGGAACAAAGGCTTTGGTGATAAAAGAGACCATAATTCAAACCCTGCTGCTGCTGCTGCGTCACTTCAGTCATGTCTGACTCTGTGTGACCCCATAGACGGCAGCCCACCAGGCTCCGCCATCCCTGGGGTTCTCCAGGCAAGAACACTGGAGTGGGTTGCCATTTCCATCTCCAATGCATGAAAGTGAAAAGTGAAAGTGAAGTCGCTCAGTCGTGTCCAACTCTTAGCGACCCCGTTGTTGTTATTATTACTACTACTATTTACCCATCAACTGAAACAAACCTTATTTTCCCAGAAGCTTTATTAAAAGTAAGAGTTAACATGCATTACTAATACTTGGATATATGTTTCAGGTTGGTGGGGTGGGTGGATTAGGGAAGGTGGTGGATGTTAACAATCTCATGGCTCCTTATCATCATTTCTGGATGATTGCTTCTCCATCTGCAAGCAAAAACCTCTACTCTGAGTTTTATGCCATCTAACGATAGAGATATAATCATATTTAGTTCCTCTGCATCTCTGTGCTGTCATCATTAGCCTCTTGTTGACGTCAAATGAGCCTAAGGCTTAGATATCATCTCCCTATCCATCTAGGGGTTTGTCATCATCATGTAAGACTTCAGTGTCTGTTTACAAGACCCATCCAATGCTTGAGACTTATGGTTTTGAAGTGTTTTCAATATTATAATTGCCACTTTCTGACTTCAGTTGCCCATTAATTTAATCTTGTTTGCCACATCATTCCTATCATATGTCTTCCTCCACCTGACAGTTATTGCCAGAATCTCAGTCCCTTTTTTCAGTCTATATACCTTTTCTGACTTATTTCTTCCATATATAGGGGTGAGTCCCTGTCCATTAAATCAAACGCTGATCAATAAGAGTCACCACTGATTCTCTTTTATTTGTCAAATTCAATTGATACATCTAATCCACAGACATTCCTTAGCAGGAATATGCTTCATTTATGACTGTAGGAGAAAAACAAAGTTTAGGAAGGAGTGGGCTGAGGGGAGATTGCAACTTGAGAAAATACAGGATCCTGAAAGTTCTCACGGTCCAAATACCTTGGAAATTTACACTTCCTGTTTCAAAGCTAATTTTGTATTGTGAAGATTTTTTTGGTTAACAGATCAGGTACCATAATTGATAGCAGAAAATAAAAATGTAATGGCATTAACATTTTTTAATGTTCCAAATCTGATATATTTTATTATACTCCGTTGTAAAATCAAAAATCCCCCCATTGCACAGAGGCTAATATCCTATAAGATCATGAAAAAGTGGTGTAGAACATGCAAGACATGATGACTGAGCTCCAAGGGATGTTGGGTAGTCACTAGTCAATTTCTCTGTGTTTAGGCTGGTAAATAACCACATTTTCTAAGACGCAGGTATTTTTCCATCTATTTTGTCCTCCACACTCCTTAAAGCTCCATGTTTTAGATTTCCAACTCTCCTAGATCAGAGTCACATTAGAAGTGGGGCATGCACATCCTGGTCTAGCCTTTGGGTTGGCCTTAGACTGCTTTATGATACAGATGTGCTTCCGGCTATGCCAGAATGCATTTCAAACCTACATTAGTAGGACAAAGACAAGCAGGGAGGATGTGTCTGAAACCAGGAGTAGAGGAGGCTGAAGATGTCGGCAAAGCTCCAAAAGCATGAGAAAGCCTGGAGGGAAACCGGGAAGGAAGGAGAGAGCAGAGGTACACAGGGTAAAGAAAGCACGGCAGGCAGGTCCAGGATAACTCATATGTGTCCTTTTAAGTTGGTTTATAAGCTTCTCTTGTGTCCCAAAGCCCCCTGTATCTTAGCACTTGGCATGCAGTAGGATAAATATCTTTTTACTTATGTTTCTTACACTAGACAGTGAGAGCTCAGAGGAGAGAGGCCATTAATTTTACCAGTATCCTCAACAATAGATATAATGTGACTTTTCAATAAGTAATGTTGAGAGAGTAAAAGAACGAATGAGTAGACAGATCAATGAATGAATGAATTAGAGATGGGATATCTGTATAAATCAACTATGGGATCTCCCTCAATTGTACTTTTTGGTATTTCCTGTCAGGTCAACCTATTCTTCACTTTCAGATATCACACCATTAAGATCATGGGTTCTGGACTGACTAGATCAGAGCCTTGGCTCTTTTAAATGAATGGCTTAGGCGATTTAATAACCTCTTTATGCCTCAGTTTACTCATCTGTAAAACAGAAACAATAGAAATAATTACTCATAGAGTTAGTAAGACAAGAGAAAATATATGCAAACCATCTAATTTAGTGCCTGGCACAAGTGAGAGCTAAAAAATTTGTTATTTTTATAAAAATCTCCACTATCTCCATCCCAACACTATACAGGATCTTATATTGTTTTCTTGAGCACTACTATTTAAAGACAGCACTTCCTAATCTTCTGCTACATGTGACATGCTGCCTCGGCAGGGGATTGATAAAAAGCATGGAATGAAGGCATTGCTCAACCCTGAACCAGCTGATGCCTCTGGTTAATGCAGGGAAGGAAGAAGTACAATAAGCAGAATGGGGCCTGTAGGCAATAAAAGTTGTAGGAGTTTGTAGGTTTAGAAATACGGAGTTTACTTTTGGGTTGGACTTCCAGGCCTTTTACATAAAACAAAGAAAATAACAACTATGTCAGCTGTGTTTATGAACATGAGCTTGCGCTGGCTTTCTCAAAACATAGGGAATTCAGTCTACTTCCCTCTGTTTACTAAGTTATTGACAAACACATGATGTACTGGAAAGAAGACTGACCTGGAAATCAGGAGGCTCTGGTCCTGTATGAATCTCAGTCTGGGCTCTGTAATTTTGAATGAATTGCTTCCTTTCTTTGGATACTAGTTTCCTCATCTCCAAAACGAGAAGTCTGAGTCAGATAATGTTTTACTGTTCAACAAATAGTTATTGAGGACCTACTGTGTGCCAGACATTGTACTAGGCACTGTGGATACATAAGTGAATCAGATGGCTCTGATCCTTGACCTCATGGAGTTCAGAGTCTATTAGAAAAACACAGGAGCTATGTGAGAGCGCCAGATGAAGACAAAACTAGTTTGGGGGCTTAGCGAACTATCTGAAGGTTCACTAGGACATGGGCAAACAGTTAAAGAAAACTGATGAAGAGGGTCCCAGGCTGAAGAAAAGGCATATTTTCAGGTCCCAAGTCAAGATTATATGGTGCATTCAAAGAACTAAAAGAAGTCCAAGGTGGTTTGAGTAGACAGAATGCAGGCAAAGAGTGAAAACAGACAAAGCTACAAATGAAGGCAGGAATAGGTTCTGGGGTGGCCTCTTAACATCATGTTAAAGGTTTCCGACATTATGCCAAAGTCAAGGGGAAGACACTGAAGGTTTTTAAGCTAAAGCATCCTATTCAAGTTTGTAAAAGATCACTTTGGCAGATGTGTAGAGAATGGATTAGAGTGGTAAAAGTGGTGGTAGGGAACCCATTCAAGAGGCTCTTGGAGAAGTCCGTGTGAGAGCTGATGGTGGCTTGGACTAGGGTGGGACTGTGGAATTAAAGCAAAGTGGAGAATTAAAGAGACACAACGAGTAGTTTAGAAAGAGACCAGGAGAGACCACAGTGGAGGAAGAAGAGGGTGGGCTACGAATGTCCTTGAGGTCCTGGCAGAAGTGATTAAGTAGATGTGGTACCATTACCAATACTGCCATGTCCTAAGCTAGCGCCAGTTTTGCAGGCAGAGGTGGAGATGCTGAGTTCAGGTTTGAACCTGTTTAAGTTGAGATGCCTGTGAGACCTTTAAGTGCAGATGTACAGCTGCTTGCATATCAATAGAAAATGAATCCTTAGAAGTAGATGAGAGGGAAGATGGCGGAAGAGTAGGACGGGGAGAACACTTTCTCCCCCACAAATTCATCAAAAGAGCATTTAAACGTCGAGTAAATTCCACAAAACAACTTCTGAATGCCGGCAGAGGACATCAGGCACCCAGAAAAGCAACCCAACTCTTCGAAAGGAGGTAGGAAAAAATATTAAAAACAAAAAAAAAGAGACAAAAGAGGGAGGGACGGAGTTCCATCCCGGGAAGGGAATCTTAAAAAGAGAGAAGTTTCCAAACACCAGGAAACCTTCTCACTGCCGAATCCGTGCCGAGCTTTGGAAGCACAGAGGGCAACATAACAGGGAGAAAAAATAAATAAACAATTAAAACTCGCAGATTGCGAGCCCTACGGTAACTCCCCCAGCGGAGAAGCAGCGCAGACGCCTGCATCCGCCATTAGCAAGCTGGGGCTGGGCAGGGAGGCGCGGCGTGGGCTGCATCACTGAGAGTAAGAATCTGGCCTGAATACCCTGAGCGCTATCTGAGTGAAATAATTTGGGCTAGCAAACCAGACTGTGGGATATCTACCACGCGAAAAGCCAGCCCTAACCTAAGACCGCCAGGCCCGCGCATGGAACAAAGGACTGAACAGAGATAGCCGGCTGCAGATCTTCCCCCTCCGGTGACAGGCAGCCAGAGCCGGAAGGGGGCAATCGCAGCCCCAGAGAGACATTATCTATAAAACTGTAAGCAGGCTTCTTTGCTAACTAAAACTTCTTGGGGGTCTGGACGGTCAACATCTGCCTGAGAAGGTGCGCCGGTTTTAACACCCAGATAACCGAGTGGCAGGGAGGCGATAAGTCGCAGCATTGGCGCTCGCCAAACACCTCATCACCTGAGCTGCTCGGACCTGGGAAGAGCACAAAACGCAGGCCCAACTGAGTCTGCGCCTCTGAGGACTACCCGAGTGCCTGAACCTGAGCGGCTTGGACCTGGGAGGTGCATGCAGCCCAGGGCCAGCCTCAGATTGTTCCCGGCGGAACAACCTAGAGTCCGAGCAGTGTGGACAGGGAGGCTACACGCACCGTGAGCAGGGGCAGACCCAGGGTGGCTGAGGCACTGCGAGCCCACGCCAGTGTTATTTGTTTGCAGCATCCCTCCCTCCCTCCCTCCCTCCCCACAGCGCGACTGAACAAGTAAGCCTAAAAAAAAAAAGAAAAAAAGAAAAAAAAAGTGTCCTCCACCGTGCCCTTTGTGTCAGGGCGGAAACCAGATACTGAAGAGACTAGCAAACAGAAGAAGATATAACAGAGGGAAACGCCTTGGAAGCTACAGGCAATAGATCAAAACCCTGTGGTTACTACGGACTACATAGGAAGGGGCCTATAGATCTTGAGAAATATAAATCTGACCAAGGAACTAGCCAAAAATGAACTGAACCCACAACACCCACAAAAAAAAAAACAAAAAAGTCCTAGATATATTTTTATTATTTTTACAATCATTCTTTCCTTTTTTTTTTTAATTAAAAAAAATTTTTTTTAAGTCCTCTATTGTTTCTTTAAATTTCACTTTTATAACCTATTACTTTGCAAAAAAAAAAAAAAAAAAAAGACCCTATTTTTTTCTTCTTCAGCAAACTTCATATATATATATTTTATAATTTTTTGACCTTGTTTTTTGTTTATTTTTGTTTTTTTCTTCTTTTCTTTAACATTGTATTTTTGAAATTCCAAACTCTACTCTAGATTTTTAATTTTCACTTTTTGGTATATTTTATCAATTTTGTACCTATAGTTTTTTTTTTTTTATATAATTTCTGACTTTTTTTTTTTTTTTTCCTTCTCTGTTTCTTTCTCTTCTTCTTTTATATAACATTGTATATCTGAAATTCCAAACTTTACTCTAGATTTTTAATTTATGCTTTTTGGTATTTGATATCAATTTTGTACCTGTATTTTCTTTATAATTTTTGTGACATTGTTCATATTTGTTTGTTTGTTTTCTCTCTTTATTTTTCTTCTTCTTCTTCTTCTTTTTTTTTTTTTAACATTGTATTTTTGAAATTCCAAACTCTACTCTAGATTTTTAATTTTTGCTTTCTGGTATTAGTTATCAATTTTGTACCTGTATTTTCTTTATAATTTTTGCGACCTTGTTTGTTTTTGTTTGTTCGTTTTTTCTCTCTTTCTTTTCCTTCTTCTTTTCTTTAACATCGTATTTTTGAAATTCCAAACTCTACTCTAGATTTTTAATTTTTGCTTTCTGGTATTAGTTATCAATTTTGTACCTGTACTTTCTTTATAATTTTCGTGACCTTGTTTGTTTTTGTTTGTTCGTTTTTTCTCTCTTTCTTTTCCTTCTTCTTTTCTTTAACATCATATTTTTGAAATTCCAAACTCTACTCTAGATTTTTAATTTTTGCTTTTATGTATTTGTTACCAATTTTGTACCTTTAAGGACCCAATCTTCAGGACCCATTTTTCACTAGGGAGTGAGATTACTGGCTTGACTGCTCTCTCTCCCTTTGGACTCTCCTTTTTCTCCACCAGGTCGCCTGTGTCTCCTCCCTAACCCCTCTCTACTCTACCCAACTCTGTGAAATTCTGTGTGTTCCAGACGGTGGAGAACACTTAGGGAACTGATTACTGGCTGGATCTGTCTCCCTCCTTTTCATTCCCCCCTTTTATCCTTCTGGCCACCTCTGTTACCTTCCTCCTTCTTCTCTTCTCTGTATAACCCCATGAACATCTCTGAGTGGTCCAGTTGTGGAGTGCACATAAGGAAGTGACTACTGGCTAGCCCACTCTCTCCACTATTGATTCACCTCATCTCATTTGGGTCACCTCTAACTCCCTCCTCCCTCTTCTCTTCTCCATGTAACCCTGTGAACCTCTCTGAGTGACCCTCACTGTAGAGAAACTTTTCATCTTTAATGTAGATGTTTTATCAATGGTGCTGTATAGAAGGAGAAGTTTTGAAACTACTGTAAAAATAAGACCAATAACCGGAAGCAGGAGACTTAAGTCCAAACCCTGACTCCAGGGAACTCCTGACTCCAAGGAACATTAATTGACGGGAGCTCATCAAACGCATCCATACCGACACTGAAACCAAGCACCACACAAGGGCCAATAAATTCCAGGGCAAGACATACCAAATTCTCTAGCAACAAAGGAACACAGCCCTGAGCTTCAAGATACAGGCTGCCCAAAGTCACCCCAAAACTATAGACATCTCATAAATCATTACTGGACATTTCATTGCACTCCAGAGAGAAGAAATACAGCTCCACCCACCAGAACACCGACACAAGCTTCCCTAACCAGGAAACCTTGACAAGCCACCTGTACAAACCCACACACAGTGAGGAAACGCCACAATAAAGAGAACTCCACAAACTGCCAGAATACAGAAAGGACACCCCAAACTCAGCAATTTAAACAAGATGAAGAGACAGAGGAATACTCAGCAGATAAAGGAACAGGATAAATGCCCACCAAACCAAACAAAAGAGGAAGAGATAGGGAATCTACCTGATAAAGAATTCCGAATAATGATAGTGAAATTGATCCAAAATCTTGAAACTAAAATGGAATCACAGATAAATAGCCTGGAGACAAGGATTGAGAAGATGCAAGAAAGGTTTAACAAGGACCTAGAAGAAATAAAAAAGAGTCAATATATAATGAATAATGCAATAAGTGAAATTAAAAACACTCTGGAGGCAACAAATAGTAGAATAACAGAGGCAGAACACAGGATTAGTGAATTAGAAGATAGAATGGTAGAAATAAATGAATCAGAGAGGATAAAAGAAAAACGAATCAAAAGAAATGAGGACAATCTCAGAGACCTCCAGGACAATATTAAACGCTACAACATTCGAATCATAGGGGTTCCAGAAGAAGAAGACAAAAAGAAAGACCATGAGAAAATACTTGAGGAGATAATAGTGGAAAACTTCCCTAAAATGGGGAAGGAAATAATCACCCAAGTCCAAGAAACCCAGAGAGTCCCAAACAGGATAAACCCAAGGAGAAACACCCCAAGACACATATTAATCAAATTAACAAAGATCAAACACAAAGAACAAATATTAAAAGCAGCAAGGGAAAAACAACAAATAACACACAAGGGAATTCCCATACGGATAACAGCTGATCTTTCAATAGAAACTCTTCAAGCCAGGAGGGAATGGCAAGACATACTTAAAATGATGAAAGAAAATAACCTACAGCCCAGATTATTGTACCCAGCAAGGATCTCATTCAAGTATGAAGGAGAAATCAAAAGCTTTTCAGACAAGCAAAAGCTGAGAGAATTCTGCACCACCAAACCAGCTCTCCAACAAATACTAAAGGATATTCTCTAGACAGGAAACACAAAAACGGTGTATAAACTCGAACCCAAAACAATAAAGTAAATGGCAACGGGATCATACTTATCAGTAATTACCTTAAACGTAAATGGGTTGAATGCCCCAACCAAAAGACAAAGACTGGCTGAATAGATACAAAAACAAGACCCCTACATATGTTGTCTACAAGAGACCCACCTCAAAACAGGGGACACATACAGACTGAAAGTGAAGGGCTGGAAAAAGATTTTCCATGCAAATAGGGACCAAAAGAAAGCAGGAGTAGCAATACTTATATCAGATAAAATAGACTTTAAAACAAAGGCTGTGAAAAGAGACAAAGAAGGTCACTACATAATGATCAAAGGATCAATCCAAGAAGAAGATATAACAATTATAAATATATATGCACCCAACACGGGAGCACCACAGTATGTAAGACAAATGCTAACAAGTATGAAAGGAGAAATTAATAATAACACAATAATAGTGGGAGACTTTAATACCCCACTTACACCTATGGATAGATCAACTAAACAGAAAATTAACAAGGAAACACAAACTTTAAACGATACAATAGACCAGTTAGACCTAATTGATATCTATAGGACATTTCATCCCAAAACAATGAATTTCACCTTTTTCTCAAGCGCACATGGAACCTTCTCCAGGATAGATCACATCCTGGGCCATAAAGCTAGCCTTGGTAAATTCAAAAAAATAGAAATCATTCCAAGCATTTTTTATGACCACAATGCAGTAAGATTAGATCTCAATTACAGGAGAAAAACTATTAAAAATTCCAACATATGGAGGCTGAACAACACACTACTGAATAACCAACAAATCACAGAAGAAATCAAAAAAGAAATCAAAATTTGCATAGAAACGAATGAAAATGAAAACACAACAACCCCAAACCTGTGGGACACGGTAAAAGCAGTCCTAAGGGGAAAGTTCATAGCAATACAGGCACACCTCAAGAAAAAGAAAAAAGTCAAATAAATAACCTAACTCTACACCTAAAGCAACTAGAAAAGGAAGAAATGAAGAACCCCAGGGTTAGTAGAAGGAAAGAAATCTTAAAAATTAGGGCAGAAATAAATGTAAAAGAAACAAAAGAGACCATAGCAAAAATCAACAAAACCAAAAGCTGGTTCTTTGAAAGGATAAATAAAATTGACAAACCATTAGCCAGACTCATCAAGAAACAAAGGGAGAAAAATCAAATCAACAAAATTAGAAACGAAAATGGAGATATCACAACAGACAACACAGAAATACAAAGGATCATAAGAGACTACTATCAACAATTATATGCCAATAAAATGGACAACGTGGAAGAAATGGACAAATTCTTAGAAAAGTACAACTTTCCAAAATTGGACCAGGAAGAAATAGAAAATCTTAACAGACCCATCACAAGCATGGAAATTGAAACTGTAATCAAAAATCTTCCAGCAAACAAAAGCCCAGGTCCAGACGGCTTCACAGCTGAATTCTACCAAAAATTTAGAGAAGAGCTCACACCTATCCTGCTCAAACTCTTCCAGAAAATTGCAGAGGAAGGTAAACTTCCAAACTCATTCTATGAGGCCACCATCACCCTAATACCAAAACCTGACAAAGATGCCACAAAAAAAGAAAACTACAGGCCAATATCACTGATGAACATAGATGCAAAAATCCTTAACAAAATTCTAGCAATCAGAATCCAGCAACACATTAAAAAGATCATACACCATGATCAAGTGGGCTTTATCCCAGGGATGCAAGGATTCTTCAATATCCGCAAATCAATCAATGTAATACACCACATTAACAAATTGAAAAATAAAAACCATATGATTATCCCAATAGATGCAGAGAAAGCCTTTGACAAAATTCAACATCCATTTATGATAAAAACTCTCCAGAAAGCAGGAATAGAAGGAACATACCTCAACATAATAAAAGCTATATATGACAAACCCACAGCAAACATTATCCTCAATGGTGAAAAATTGAAAGCATTTCCTCTAAAGTCAGGAACAAGACAAGGGTGCCCACTTTCACCATTACTATTCAACATAGTTTTGGAAGTTTTGGCCACAGCAATCAGAGCAGAAAAAGAAATAAAAGGAATCCAAATTGGAAAAGAAGAAGTAAAACTCTCACTATTTGCAGATGACATGATCCTCTACATAGAAAACCCTAAAGATTCCACCAGAAAATTACTAGAAATAATCAATGACTATAGTAAAGTTGCAGGATATAAAATCAACACACAGAAATCCTTTGCATTCCTATACACTAATAATGAGAAAACTGAAAGAGAAATTAAGGAAACAATTCCATTCAGCATTGCAACGGAAAGAATAAAATACTTAGGAATATATCTACCTAAAGAAACTAAAGACCTATATATAGAAAACTATAAAACACTGGTGAAAGAAATCAAAGAGGACACTACTAGATGGAGAAATATACCATGTTCATGGATTGGAAGAATCAATATAGTGAAAATGAGTATACTACCCAAAGCAATTTATAGATTCAATGCAATCCCTATCAAGCTACCAACAGTATTCTTCACAGAGCTAGAACAAATAATTTCACAATTTGTATAGAAATACAAAAAACCTCGAATAGCCAAAGCGATCTTGAGAAAGAAGAATGGAACTGGAGGAATCAACCTACCTGACTTCAGGCTCTACTACAAAGCCACAGTTATCAAGACAGTATGGTACTGGCACAAAGACAGAAATATTGATCAATGGAATAAAATAGAAAGCCCAGAGATAAATCCAGGCACATATGGACACCTTATCTTTGACAAAGGAGGCAAGAATATACAATGGATTAAAGACAATCTCTTTAACAAGTGGTGCTGGGAAATCTGGTCAACCACTTGTAAAAGAATGAAACTGGACCACTTTCTAACACCATACACAAAAATAAACTCAAAATGGATTAAAGATCTAAACGTAAGACCAGAAACTATAAAACTCCTAGAGGAGAACATAGGCAAAACACTCTCTGACATACATCACAGCAGGATCCTCTATGACCCACCTCCCAGAATATTGGAAATAAAAGCAAAAATAAACAAATGGGACCTAATTAACCTTAAAAGCTTCTGCACATCAAAGGAAACTATTAGCAAGGTGAAAAGACAGCCTTCAGAATGGGAGAAAATAATAGCAAATGAAGCAACCGACAAACAACTAATCTCAAAAATATACAAGCAACTCCTACAGCTCAACTCCAGAAAAATAAATGACCCAATCAAAAAATGGGCCAAAGAACTAAATAGACATTTCTCCAAAGAAGACATACAGATGGCTAACAAACACATGAAAAGATGCTCAACATCACTCATTATCAGAGAAATGCAAATCAAAACCACTATGAGGTACCATTTCACACCAGTCAGAATGGCTGCAATCCAAAAGTCTACAAATAATAAATGCTGGAGAGGGTGTGGAGAAAAGGGAACCCTCTTACACTGTTGGTGGGAATGCAACCTAGTACAGCCACTATGGAGAACAGTGTGGAGATTCCTTAAAAAACTGGAAATAGAACTGCCTTATGATCCAGCAATCCCACTGCTGGGCATACACACTGAGGAAACCAGAAGGGAAAGAGACACGTGTACCCCAATGTTCATCGCAGCACTGTTTATAATAGCCAGGACATGGAAGCAACCTAGATGTCCATCAGCAGATGAATGGATAAGAAAGCTGTGGTACATATACACAATGGAGTATTACTCAGCCATTAAAAAGAATACATTTGAATCAGTTCTAATGAGGTGGATGAAACTGGAGCCTATTATACAGAGTGAAGTAAGCCAGAAGGAAAAACATAAATACAGTATACTAACGCATATATATGGAATTTAGAAAGATGGTAACAATAACTCTGTATACGAGACAGCAAAAGAGACACTGATGTATAGAACAGTCTTATGGACTCTGTGGGAGAGGGAGGGGGTGGGAAGATTTGGGAGAATGGCATTGAAACATGTAAAATATCATGTAGGAAACGAGTTGCCAGTCCAGGTTCGATGCACGATGCTGGATGCTTGGGGCTGGTGCACTGGGACGACCCAGAGGGTTGGTATGAGGAGGGAAGAGGGAGGAGGGTTCGGGATGGGGAACACATGTATACCTGCGGCGGATTCATTTTGATATTTGGCAAAACTAATACAATTATGTAAAGATTAAAAATAAAATAAAATTAGAAAAAAAAAAAAAAAAAAAAGAAGTAGATGAGAAGGACAAAATCTTATAGAAGACCAACACAGAATTCTAGGTAGAGGAGAGACAGGAGCTGACAAGGAATCTGGAAAGCAGCGTTATGAGCATCTCAGTAGGAGGAAAATCAAGAAAGTATGCTGTCAATGGGAAAGTGTTTCCAAATGAACTTATCTATGAAACAGGAACAGACTCATAGCCAGAGAGAACAGACTTGTGTTTGCCAAGGGGAGGGAGAGTCAGTGGGGGGGAATGGACTGGGAATTTGCGGGTAACAAGGTCCTACTGTAGGCACAGAGAACTATATTCAGTATCCTGTGATAAACCATAATGGAAAAGAATACAAAAAGAATGCATATATATATTTATATATGAATAATGGAATTTGCTGTACAGTGGAAATTAACACAATAGTGTAACTCAACTATACTTTAATCAAGTTAAAAAAATAAAAAGAAAAGTGTTTCAATGAAGTGAGTACGCCACATTGCAAACTGCTGCTCAGGGTAAAGCAGGGTAAGGCCCGGACAGTCCTTTGTGGTGTGCAATGACCTAGGTTAGCATTAGTGACCTAAACTAGCATGATTCTGGTAGATTTGTGGAACAGGAAGGCAGATCATCTTTGGTTGAGGAGAGAGGTGGTGTGTAAGAAAATCATGACAGGGCTTCCCTGGTGGCTGAGTGGTAAAGAATTCTCCTGCCAATGCAGGAGACATGGGTTCGATCCCTGATCTGGGAAGATCCCACATGCCACAGAGCAACTGAACCCCTGTGTCAAAACTATTGAGCCTGTGCTCTAGTGCCCACACACCATAACTTCTGAAGCCCACATGCCTAGAGCCCATGCTCAGCAACAAGAGGAGCCACCCCAGGGAGAAACTGGTGCACAGCAGCTAGAGAGTAGCCCCCGCTCACCACAAGCAGAGAAGAGCCCGCATAGCAACGAAGACCCGGAACAACCAAAACTAAATAAATAGATCTATTTAAAATAAAGAAAATCACAATGACAGTGGCCACTTTTTAAAGCATTTTTGACTGTGAGAGGCAGTAACTGGAGGGGCTGATAGGGAGAAGAAGAGACTTTATTTTTAAGATGAGAGTTTGTGGTAGCACTGTCCAATAGAAATAATGTGAATTCTGTAAGTAATTTTAAATTTCCTAGAAGCCATTTAAAAAAGTGAAAAGAAATTGCTGAACTTTATTTTAATGTCTTTTATTTACCCTATTATATCCCAAATATCTTTTCAACAATATAAAAATTATTAATGAAATAGTCTATGTTCTTGTATTCATACTAAATCTTTGAAATCTGGTGTGTCTTCTACACATTTAAGTTTGCACTGGCCACATTTCAAGTGCTCAGTAACTATGTCTGATGAGTGGCTTCAGTGTGGGACAGCACAAGTTTAGAGCAGGTTTAAATGTTGATGAGGAGTTAGTATGGAAGGAGAGGCTAAATACGCCAGAGGAAGAGATCGATGGATTATCAAACGTAGTGGGAGGTGGAGAGCCTCTGATAACAGGTGGGGTGTCTCTTCCACTATACCAAATGTAAAGGAGCAAAAGGCTGCATCTGGATGTAAGCAGTGGCATGCTGATAAATGCTCAACAACTGGTTCTATTAAAAAAAAAAAAAGGCTCTGATTCATAGCACTGGGGTGTAAAGACTTCCACTATGGCTGATTTCATGAGGAAACAATGGAAACAGTGAGAGATTTTATTTTTGGGGGCTCCAAAATCGACTGCAGCCGTGAAATTAAAAGACACTTGCTCCTTGGAAGAAAAGCTATGACCAACCTAGACAGCATATTAAAAAGCAGAGATATTACTTTGCCAACAAAGGTCCATCTAGTCAAAGCTATGGTTTTTCCAGTGGTCATGTAAGGATGTGAGAGTTGGACTATAAAGAAAGCTGAGTGCCGAGAATTGATGCTTTTGAACTGTGGTATTAGAGAAGACTCTTAAGAGTGTCTTGGACTGCAAGGAGATTGAACCGGTCAACCCTAAAGTAAATCAGTCCTGAATATTCATTGGAAGGACTGATGCTGAAGCTGAAGCCCCAATACTTTGGCCACCTGATGTGAAGAACTGACTCATTGGAAAAGACCCTGATGCTGAGAAAGACTGAAGGTAGGAGGAGAAGGGGATGACAGAAGATGAGATGGTTGGATGGTATTACCAACTGTATGGACATGATTTGAGTAAGCTCTGGGAGTTGGTGATGGACAGGGAAGACTGGCGTGCTGCAGTCCATGGGATCACAGAGTCGGACACAACTGAGTGACTGAACTGAACTAAATGTGATGTCTCTGAAAGTGAAGCAGGGCAGAGATGCCCACAGTTGCCTCCTGGGAGCAGGCGAGAGTCAGCTTCAGCACATCACTGGATATGAGAAACACAGGTTTGACAGGAGGTGTCTTTCCAATGGCTTTTATTTTCTTTTTGAGGTAGTTGGGGGTTGAGATAAATAGGAGGTCATATGCCTGAATGTGAGAGGAAAGACAGGGCTGGGAATGGAGAAGATTTGATATCATGTTGCAGAAAATTAGAGACTGATCTGATGTATTAGTCTGGTTTCTGTGAGGAAACAGATGGACATTGGGTAACTGAAGTAAAGCTTAACAAAGGGTTTGTTTTAAAGAAGGTTTAGGAAAAGACTAGCAACAGTGGAGAACCTTTACTGCCTCCAGGCCTGAAGCAGCAAGGGGAGGGAGTGATTCCCATCACCTGGAGAGAAGATGGGACGAGGGAGAGGGCCACATGCCGGAATTGTGGTCTATGGTATAGACACATAGTAGATGGATCAGCTAAACCGTGGCAATTCAGCAAGGAGGGATCTGGGGAAACAAATAGCTCCATCTACCCTCCAGGCTTCCTCTGGTGCCCAGTGGCCAAATCCAACTAGAAACTAGAGGGTGAGGGAGGCTGTCTGAGGATCATTCATACATAAAGTTAGAAGTCAATACAACTTATTGTTGTATGTGTGCATGCGTGAGTGCTAAGTCGCTTCAGTTGTGTCCAACTCTTTGTGACTACAGAATAAGCCTGCCAGGATTTTCTGTCCATGGGATTCTCCAGGCAAGAATACTGGAGTGGGTTGTCATGCCCTCCTCCAGGGGATCTTCCCAACCCAGGGATCAAACCCAGGTCTCCTGCAGCTCCTTCACTGCAGGTGGATTCTTTATCGCTGAGCCACCAGGGAAGCCCCCTATTGCTGTATAGTGTTTCCCTATAGTGTTCAGTTTCAAATCCTGAAAGATGATGCTATGAAAGTGCTGCACTCAATATGCCAGCAAATTTGGAAAACTCAGCAGTGGCCACAGGACTGGAAAAGGTCAGTTTTCATTCCAATCCCAAAGAAAGGTAATGCCAAAGAATGCTCAAACTACCACACAATTGCACTCATCTCACACGCTAGTAAAGTGATGCTCAAAATTCTCCGAGCCAGGCTTCAGCAATACGTGAACCGTGAACTTCCTGATGTTCAAGCTGGTTTTAGAAAATGGAGAGGAACCAGAGATCAAATTGCCAACATCCGCTGGATCATCGAAAAAGCAAGAGAGTTCCGAAAAACACCTATTTCTGCTTTACTGACTATGCCAAAGCCTTTGACTGTGTGGATCACAATAAACTGTGGAAAATTCTGAGAGAGATGGGAATACCAGACCACCTGACTGGCCTCTTGAGAAACCTATATGTAGGTCAGGAAGCAACAGTTAGAACTGGACATGGAACAACAGACTGATTCCAAATAGGAAAAGGAGTACGTCAAGGCTGTATATTGTCACCCTGCTTATTTAACTTCTATGCAGAGTACATCATGAGAAATGCTGGGCTGGAAGAAGCACAAGCTGGAATCAAGATTGCTGGGACAAATATCGATAACCTCAGATATGCAGATGACACCACCCTTATGGCAGAAAGTGAAGAGGAACTCAAAAGCCTCTTGATGAAAATGAAAGTGGAGAGTAAAAAGTTGGCTTAAAGCTCAACATTCAGAAAACGAAGATCATGGCATCTGGCCCCATCACTTCATGGGAAATAGATGGGGAAACAGTGGAAACAGTGTCAGACTTTTTTTTGGGCTCCAAAATCACTGCAGATGGTAACTGCAGCCATGAAATTAAAAGACGCTTACTCCTTGGAAGGAAAGTTATGACCAACCTAGAGAGCATATTCAAAAGCAGAGACATTACTTTGCCAACAAAGGTCTGTCTAGTCAAGGCTATGGTTTTTCCTGTGGTCATGTATGGATGTGAGAGTTGGACTGTGAAGAAAGCTGAGTGCCAAAGAATTGATGCTTTTTAACTGTGGTGTTGGAGAAGACTCTTGAGTCCCTTGGACTGCAAGGAGATCCAACCAGTCCATTCTGAAGGAGATCAGTCCTGGGTATTCTTTGGAAGGAATGATGCTAAAGCTGAAACTCCAGTACTTTGGCCATCTCATGTGAAGAGTTGACTCATTGGAAAAGACTGATGCTGGGAGGGATTGGGGGCAGGAGGAGAAGGGGACGACAGAGGATGAGATGGCTGGATGGCATCACCGACTCAATGGACATGAGTTTGAGTGAACTCCGGGAGTTGGTGATAGACAGGGAGGCCTGGCGTGCTGTGATTCACGGGGTCGTAAAGAGTCAGACACGACTGAGCAATTGAACCGAACTGAACTGATATTGTTCAGTGGCCTTCAGGCAGGCATAAGGTTGAAAGCTGGATTCATCCTCGATTGGGATTTGGTAAAAGAAGAACAAAGGGAAAAAGTGAAAAAATTAAATAGTCATAAATAGATTGGCCAGCTGTAAGGAGAGAAGAGGGGCAAGAAGAACGGAAAGAAAGTCCCACAACAGCCTTTCAAAGTACACGTTAATTCTGTTTTAGACACAAGGAACTAGAAGTAAAGAGTGGCCTGCCTCAGAAGTAAGCTTAGTTAGTGGAGGAGTCAGGAGACAGGTCTGCCAAGTGGGCACACAGTTTCTGCACTGCTGGTCCACCTGCAAGCTAAGGAGAGGTGTGATTGATTTGGGGAGTGGAGGTACACTTTCATGTTCCTTTAAACTCTTCATTGAAACCAATATATTATTGGAATTTTCCTATCCTGTATATATGAACTCACACACACTGAAAAACTAAGATGTCCTTTGGTTTGTCATTACAGATGCTCATTCCCAAGGGACAAGCTAAGAGGCGGGTAAGGCATGTGCAAGGGGGTCTGTGATGAATCAGAAGTGGTGTTATGCTCTCAGGCAGGCTCTTTTCTCCAGTCTGCATCTGCTCTGGTCTCCCCTCTAGGCAGTACCTGACTAGGCTACCTTCTTCCTCACACCCAGTGGGGTGGGCAGAGGGGGCGAGAGAGTGCCATATGATTCCCCTGTGTGTCTGGTACACAACTATAACCCATGCATATTCCCAGGGGCATGGCCTGTGACAAATGATTAGTGATTACAGGGTAAATGGAACCTTTCAAGGGCCGTATTTCTGTGTCAAATATTACATGGTCTGACAACAAGATAAAAGATTAGAAATAAGAATTCTCTCTAATTGGGAGAGGTACACAGAAAGCACTGGAAATAGCTAGATTGGAATTCCTGTGATATGACCTTGGAACTTAATCTCTCTTGGTCCATTTACAAAATCTCCTTCTTTATAAAATTTGGCCAATACCTAAATGGGTAGTTGTAAAGACTAAAGGAGACCAAGGGTGCAAAGCTCCTGCCTCATGCAAGAACTCAGCTAAAGTCCATTCTTCCCACCTTCCTGTCCCTCTCTGGTCCTTCTGTTATTTAACTCTTTCTTTCATTTCCCACAATTATCACTTTCTTCTGATGCTGTATTCCATTGACAGAAGACAGTGGTGGTTTGCCTACAACTTCCCATCAAGATTACTCTAGTTTTGTTTTGGTCACATTGGGGTCTTGGTGACCTCAGGTGACCATTCCGTGGAAACCATGGCATTTTGGGTCATGGCTTTTCCCCCATCTTTGAATAAACACCGAAAGCTTTCTTTACCTTTTCTTCCAACTCTCATTTGCCATCTGGTGCCTGGTTTGGCTGCATCTGTGTTTGCTTAATGATTTGAGGCGAAGACTGAGTTTACATATGGGAAGAAGGAAAGGGCTTTGCTTGATTTCTTCCATATGTTCATTTATTCATATATTATGATTTTTGTAATCTCACCAGCACAGATCCCTTCAGACAATCCTTACCCTGTTCCTTGGAGACTCCCTTCTTTGTGTGTTCAGCTGGAAGTCTCTGTGAGAACATGTTTGCAATGCCCAATACCTTTGGCTTACTTACCCAATACATACAGCTTGGCATGGCTTTTAGACAGGGACAAAACCAATGTTCTTGGAAGTTCTTCTTTTTGATTGGAGGAGGCCTATTTGACTCTGCCAATTCTGTGGAGTCAGGAGACCTGGGGTCTAGTCTCTGCTCTCCATCTCTAACTGGTGTGAACTCAAACAAGTTTTGTAACCATTCTAGTCCTCTGTTTGTCGTGTATCCAAAGGCTCAGGTTGGGTTTGCTCTGACACCTAAGAGCCTCACAGCACCCAATGTTCTCTCTTTTGTTTCTTCCTCTTCCTCTGGTACTGGGTCTGTGACTCTTACAGACGAGTATGTGAAGTCCCAGCGTGTGTTTTCCCTCTTCTTAGCTCCCAGGAAGAGGTATGCATGAGGGGGAATCCAAGAAAGGCATTTCATCTCCTGCATAATGCATGAATGAAAGAGGATGAGCTCTATTTCTCGTTTTGTAAAAAGTCACTGTTATTTCTTTCCCTGCAGTACACTTGGGACTCAGCTTAGTGTGAAGCGGATCTAGGTTTGAAACCCATCTTCACCAGCCTATGGACCTGGGCAATTTTCTTAATATTCCTAAGTCTTAATCTTTCTTCTCTGTAACATGGGAATAATAACCTCATAGGGATTGTGAGTAGAAAGTTAGTTCAGTTCAGTCGCTCAGCTGTGTCCGACTCTTTGCAACCCCATGGACTTCAGCATACCAGGCTTCCCTGTCTATCACCAACTCCCGGAGCTTGCTCAAACTCATGTCCATCAAGTCAGTGATGCCATCCAACCATCTCAGCCTCTGTTGTCCCCTTCTCCTGCTTTCATTATTTCTCAGCATCAGTCTCTTTTGCAATGAGTCAGTTCTTCACATCAGGTGGCCAAAGTACTGGAGCTTCAGCTTCAGCATCAGTCCTTCCAATGAACACCCAGGACTGATCTCCTTTAGCATTGACTGGTTTGATCTCCTTGTAGGCTAAGGAACTCTCAAGAGTCTCTCCAACACCACAGTTCAAAAACATCAATTTTTCGGTGCTCAGCTTTCTTTATGGTCCAGCTCTCACATCCATACATGACTACTGGAAAAACCATCACTTTCACTAGACAGACCTTTGTTGGCAAAGTAATGTCTCTGTTTTTTAATATGCTGCCTAGGTTGGTCATAGCTTTTCTTCCAAGGAGCATGCGTCTTTTAATTTCATGGCTGCAGTCACTGTCCACAGTGATTTTGGAGCCCCCCAAAATAAAGTCTGTCACTGTTTCCATTGTTTCTCCATCTATTTGCCATGAAGTGATGGGACCAGATGCCATGATCTTAGTTTTATGAATGTTGAGTTTTAAGCCAGTTTTGTCAGTCTCCTCTTTTACTTTCATCAAGAGGCTCTTTAGTTCCTCTTTGCTTTCTACCATAAGGGTGTTGTCATCTGCATATCTGAGATTATTGATATTTCTCCTGGCAAACTTGATTCCAGGTTGTGCTCATCCAGCCCGGTGTTTCAGGGGATCTTCCTGGCCCAGGGATCAAACCTATGTCTCCTGCATTGGCATGTGGGTTCTCTTCCACTGAACCATCAGGGAAGTCCCGAGTGTAGCCCAAAAGAAAAAAAAAAAATTCTTTGAACGAATGTTTTGGATGTGGCTAGAGAGATAGGTGAGGTTATGCTTGATAGTTTGGGTGGGAAAGCTTTGCAAGTTTGCTTGCAGAAGTCAAATTAATCTCTGCCTGGTAATCAAGGAATGATCTGCCAGTTTAGAGACAAGGTGAGAAGAAATGATCAAGTCCACAGCCTCCCCTTGGACAGTCTGCTCACGAGTGTGAGGAGGAGTGACATGACATGGCTAGTTCAGACAGCTGTCTCCTCAGATCCTTCCTCTCTCTGTCAGAGAGCCGGCTGAATCAGAGAGAGGAGGGCTCACTCTTCCCCCAGGGACGGTCCACTGCCTCTGATGTACGGCATGCGTGTATGTACGCTATCTTATGTATGTGTGTATGCATCCTATATGTTATGGCTTGGCTGACATTCAAAGATGTGCTGGCATTAGCTGGCTGAAGGACGGGGGAAGCATGCACCCAGCAGAGGAGAGGACCATGTGCAGCAAGCGGAAAAGCGACACCTCTGAGGTAGGAGAAGGCCAGCATGTTCGGAGCAGACAGGGCAAGGGCAAGGGCAGACGACACACAGCCGAGAGGCAGGCAGTGCCCGCACAGCCCTTGCTGGCCGTCTCCCTTCCCTGGGCACAGGGAAGCCAGAGGCGTGCCACTGGGCTGCTCTGCTGTGTTCAACCTGGCAGGGGTCAGGTGCAGGGGTCCAGGGGGAAATCAGGGTGGTGCTACTGGACAAGAGAGATGCATGCAGATATAAGAGGTGCTCGGGTGGCTTTGGTGGTGGAGGTGTTAGGGAGCAAACAGTTGGGGGTATTAGAGAACAAAAGTTGTCAGAAGCAACTCAAGAACTGGTAGATATCTGGGCTTAGGCATCTGCCTGGTTAGTTGGAGGCAGAGTGAGGATTGGGACTGAGGGCTGTCTGCACACAGCCTGCTTCTCTAGATCTGAAAGGGCCACTCAGGGTCACGGAGCAGCAAAGCCTCAGCCCTGCCTCTTCCTGTTCCGAGGACATCGGTTATAAGAAAAGAACATCAGCAGAAATAATGTTGCAAAGGTTCCTCACAGACCTGGCCAAAGCTTACATCAGCCAGTCATGTGGGTTTTAAGCTCCCTTTCTCAGTAAGAAATGGATTTGTCCTTGTAAGTGCTACAAGATCTGGCACCTACTTCTGAGAGTGAAGGCATTTTTTTTTAAAACAGCAGCTCTGGACAACCTGGGAGTTTAAGTGTAACTTTTGGACACTCAGCACAGTATTTGTGGCTGAGACCCTCCCAGAGAGGCATCTCCCGGTTTCCTGAGGGTGTTCAGGAGGAGATGGGAAGACACAAAAATGTGTCAGGACAGAAGACACAAGGCCATGGAAAATGCTAGAGCACTTATGCACAGACATCTTCGAGCAAGCAACTATGGCTGCTTGGAACCACAGAGCCTTTACCTGGGGTGCACCGGGTGGGAGCCTCCACCCAGGAGTGAATGTGTACGGGACATGCATAGGGAATTCAAGGGGGAACTTGGGAGCTTTTCAAGGCTGGAATGGACATGAAGCATGCGTTCTAAGTCGCTCTTTGCGACTCTATGGCTCATAGCCCGCCAGGCTCCTCTGTTCATGGGATTTCCTGGGAAGAATACTGGAATGGGTTGCCATGCCCTCCTAGGGGGGATCTTCCCAGCCCAGGGATTGAACTTGTATCTCTTAAGTCTCCTGCATTGGTAGGCAGGCTCTTTACCACTAGTGTTACCTGGGAAGCCCATGGACATGGAGAGGCCCATTTAAATCAGACACTGGAAGGAAACTTCCTTCTGCCTCCTACTTTCTCACATCCCCAGCAGATTTCTGCTCAGGGGCCAGATCTTACTTCCACCCTTGTAGAAAAGAAGAAAATAAGAATCAGCACAACTCCTTAAGCACTTATAGTAACCATGGCTAACATTATTTGGTGTCATATGCATTTTGCACCATGTTAAGAGTGTACATGCCTTATTTCATCAATATTCACAGTGACCCCATAAGATGGGTGCTATAATTATTAACCCTATTTTATAGGGGAGAGAAGAGAGGTTACTGTACACCTGAAACTAACACAACATTGTAAATCAACTGTACTCCAACAAAAACTAAAATTACACAAAGGTAAACAGAGGTTAAGTAACTTGCTCAAAAGTACCCAGATAGTAAACGATAAATCCAGAATTCAAACCCAGGTAATAGAATCTATCTGTTTAACTCAGAGGTATATCAAAGGGCAGGGTGGTATGAGCCATTCACCTTGAGTGTGGACAATGTGGGTGGGAGGGCTGTACTCTCTGTAGAGAATTAAAATATAAGAAGAAGACTGGTTAAAAGGTTCATCTGATTTTATTATCACAGGCATTGGCAGTTTGTTGGTGGTAAATCTCCCCTCCAGGGCACACTTCCCATTCTCATAAGACAATTGCCCTAGAAGGTAGCAATCACGAGGCACGTTTACAGGTCTCAGCTTCCATTTAAACACTCCCATCACACCCTGTACCTCTCCTTTAAGTTCTCATAATGAATATATTGGTTATATGTACAATTATTTCTTTATTCTCTGACTTTGTCATTGGCCCAACAACTCCAGGGCGGGTAGGACCTATGTATACAGGTCATACTGAAGCACAGAGATTAGCCTGCTGGTGATGCTCACTCAGTAAATATTTGCTGAATGAATGGATAGTGAATAAATGGTCAACCTAAAATGCCACTGGCTTCCCAGGTCGCTCAGTGGTAAAGAATCTGCCTGCCAGTGCAGGAGATGTAAGAGAGGTGGGTTCAGTCCTTAGGTCAGAAGATCCCCTGAAGGAGGAAATGGCAGCCCACTCCAGTATTCTCGCCAGGAGAATCCCATGGACAGAAGAACCTGGTGGGCTACAGTCCATGGGGTTGCAAAGAATTGGACATGATTGTCTGAGCAGAAAATGCCACCTCCTCCAGGAAGTTTTCCTTAAGGAATGAAGGCCTCAGCTTTTCAGAGTAAAGTGAAGTGAGTGACGTTGGCAGAAGCTGTGTTGCTGGACTGGGCCCCTTTCACCTCCATGGCAGCCCAGGAAGTTCTCTGCCAGGTGAGACGAGCGTGGGTCTTAGTGTAGCTTTGCGCTTTGAACCCCAACATTTCTCCTCATGGAATCACCCTCCCCAGGAAGAGAAGACACCCTTTTTGAGACTGATGTTTGAGAACTACTAGTGACTGGATCTAAGGCCTGGAACTACTTATACTGAGACAAGATTTTGGATTATCTTTAGGACTGCTGAATCTTTGATCAGAATTTAGATATTAAAAAAAATCCCAGTATGTTCCTTAGAGAAATCTACTCTGTTTCTGCATGTTTCTCAGGTGCTGGATAAATGCAACTCTGCAGACAACCCTATGATATGGGATGTAGTTTTTACTCCAAAATGGAAGCATGTTGGTTTATAAGTTCACTACAACTAAGACACATTTTGCTAAAGCACTTCTCACAGGCCATTTCAAGCCTGTTTACTAAATGAGACTGTAATCTTTTATAAATTGTTCTAGATATCATGCTGTATCATGTCCTTTTATTCATCCTTTAAAAAATATATATTTTTTTCCACCAAAAATAAAATGATGCTCCAGGCAGCCTTTCTGAGTGGTCTATCTATAAGAGAAGAGTTCCCAGGTCTCCTCTGACAGGTGGGTCACAGCAAAGTCAGTCCTTGTGTTGGGACACCCGGGAGGGGGGCTGTGTGAACTGTACCAGGAGGGAACAGACACACTGAGGTCAGGGGCACAGACACTCTGGGGTCACAGCTGGCCAGTGGCAGGAACCACTGGAACGGCTCAGCATTTAACATGGAGTCAGGCAGAGTTGAGGTCAGATAAAAAGTCTCCTGACCCCCAAATTCTGCCATGACATCTTTGAAAATTTCTATGATGTTGGAGGAAGGGCCTTCATAAGTAAGGTCCCCAGGGGCCATGTGACACCAAAAGCTTGCTTATCTCCATGGCTTACTACCTGGAGTCTTGATCCTATAAGAGTTTAATTAAGATAGTATCTCCAGAGGACAAATGTCTGCCTTTTTATTGTGTTTAATAAGAAGGGATTTGTGAAACAGTCAATATGCTGGAAAGTATCTTTGTTATATCAATATGATGGAGATGCCTAGAGCAAGTCCTGGAGGGGTGGGAAACAAGAAAGAAAAGTGAGGACAGAGGAGGCTAGATGTACTCTGTAGCCCTTTATGTCCTAAGAAGTATGAGAGAATCTGACCCCAAAGAGAGTGAACTCTAGAAGTAATTTTTCTTTTTGTCCCAATAACCTTCGTTTCCTCTTCCCTCGTCCTGCTTCCTCCCTCCCTCTCTTCTTTTCTCCTTTCTTCCTTTCTCCCATCTCCTTTATTTCCTCCCTCCCTTTATATACATTTATTGAACACCTACTACGTAACATCCCTGTTTTAGGCTCTGTCAGTTACTGGTAAACAAAATCGGCATAGAAGTGAGTCAGTTCTAATGAGGTGGAGCCTATTATACAGAGTGAAGTAAGTCAGAAGGAAACATCAATACAGTATACTAACACATATACATGGAATTTAGAAAGATGGTAATGATGACCCTATGTGCGAGACAGCAAAAGAGATACAGATGTAAAGAACAGACTTTTGGACTCTGTGGGAGAAGGTAAGGGTGGGATGATTTGAGAGAACAGCATTGAACATGTATATTATCATATGTGAAACAGATCGCCAGTCCAGGTTTGATGCATGAGACAGGGTGCTCAGGGCTCATGCACTGGGATGACCCTGACGGATGGGATGGGGAGGGATGGGGAGCGATGGGGAGGTGGGAGGGGGGTTCAGGATGGGGAACACATGTACACCCATGGCTGATTCATGTCAATGTACGGCAAAAACCACTACAATAATTAGCCTCCAATTAAAATAAATAAATTAACAAACAAACAAAATTGGCATAGTTCTCACCCTTGATAGACTTACCAGAAACAAATAGCAAACAAATATCCTCAAAAATATCTATACCAATTCATTACACTTGTGGAACGGAAGTACTGGGCTACAGGATATCATGTGAAGAACACAAGTTTAGATTGGGGGGTGTTGGGAAATACTTTTCTCAGGAAGTGACATTTAAACTCATGAAGGAAGGAACAGGAGGACCTAGGTCACAAGAAAAAGTCTGTGTGTTGGGGGAGGGGTGGCATTACAGCCAAGGGAATAAATGAAATGATAACAATGATAACAATGATGAGGACGATAGAGACAGCAATTTTGAGCAGGTGCCAGTCACTATACTAAGTACCTGATAACTATTTATTCACTTAATCTTTACATCAGCTTTCTGAGACAATCACCATTCGTGTTCCCATTTTTCAGATAGGGAAAATGAGGCACAAAGCTGTGAAGTAGCTTGCTCAACCCAGGTCACATAGCTCGAAGGCAGACACCTGGATAAAACTCGGGTGATGTGGCTGCAGGGAAGGGAGGCCTGGAGAGGGAGATGATGGAAGGGCGGTGGCCTGAGCTGCAGCGACAACAGGGGCGGAGGTGCGGGGCACTGCTAGGCGCTCAGAGGCCATCTCCAAGCGAGACTGTACTTCCCACCAGATGCGTGGGAGAAGTCTACCGTCGGAGTCCTGGAGGGAGAAGAAGCTGTTTGCATGAAATAGCCAGCTAAATAACTAGCCACCTCGCTAAACTTCTTAAACACCACCTGCCCTTTGGCTCTTTCGCTCTGTCTCCACGGTTCTTTCTGGTCTGCCGCTCCAGCACAAGGTGGAGGACACAGTAACGGGAACCCACCCGCCCCCAACCCCAACCCTGCTGTTTGCCAAGCCCAGGCAGGCTCTGGCATTCCTCCGTCTCCTCTGAGGCACCCTTTCTCCCTTCGGATCAGGAGCATCCTCTTCGGTGCCTGTGTGCTGAGAGCAGCTGCCGGTATCTAGAACAACTCCCAGCTGTTCTCCCAACTTTTCTCAAGTGTTTCCAGTGTCAATGCCTCTGCTTAGTGAAAAGAGGAAGGGGGGCGGTAAACAGAGGAGCAAAAGAGAGGCCTAATTTTAGCTGTAGCCAAAAGGACTTTCCCTTAAATACACTGTGATCTCAAAATACTTAGCTAAGCCCATATGGACGAGGCAGAGAGAGGATTTAAAGAGCTACAGAAGAAGAAACATTCAAAGGCCAAAAGGGACAGCCCCTGCCTTGCTTTATGACTTGCGGGGAGAGGAAAGGGATAAAAGCAGAGTATGTCTTTACTCTGTGCCAGGCTATGTGCTGGGTCCCATGAGTGTGCACCAACTCAGTCATTCATCTCCTCCACATGAGTAATGGTGCAGAGACTAGGTCCCCTCATTTTACAGATGAGGAAACTGAGAGCTGGTCAAATTGAAGTTGCTCTCTCCAAGATGGCAAAGCGAACCTGAGAGCCAGGATTTAAACTTGGGCCTGTCTGATTCCACCATGCCTAGCAAGAAGATGTCGAACTGAGGCCAGAAGGGGCACTGGGTACATGGGTTAAGTGGAGATTCAGGGCAGTCTCCGAGCAAGAATCCTGAGGATGCTGGCTCTCAGAACGCCAAGGGGCATCCTTGTGAGAACTGGCACGAATTGCTCAGGGCCTCGACTTTTTCCAATCCTGAAATCCCTCCCAACCCTCCCAAGATGGGCTGGAGGAATGACCAGGCTGTCACTAACCATTTAAAGTAGATAAATCATTTGGTGAATGCCCCTCATCCCTGACTCTAGCACAAAAAGACCTGCACTTTCCACAATCAAAGAAGATGCACTGCTGGGCAAAGGCATCTGAACTGGCTAATCTGCACATCCCCCCCACCTCCACACCCCCGCCTTCTCAAAGTCATGGTGGAATCTGGGCGCCTTCAGAAAACGGGCCACCTGGTAGGACTCATCACGTCAACTTCCTTCATCTCAGTTCAAGCTTAAAAGGCCTCTTCACTGGGAAGCTCCCCAGTGAGGTTTTCCACGCACATCTGGAGATTTCCCACAATAGGCCTTTGAAGCGGCCTGAAGTATTCCGGGAAGTCCGCCTCACTGGGCTGAGGTTTAAAGAGCAGAAGCCCACATTTATTTTTCTTTCCCGCCTTCTTTGACAAAACTGCCCCCAGTGGTTTGTGGGCATTTGCAAAGCAGCCCTGATTTGCAGCTCACTACTTCGAGGGCTGCAGTCTTAAAGAAAAACGACAATGAAGCAAATTCAAAGGGAGCAACTGGCACCAGAAAGATCTGTTTATGTGTTTGGCTCCTCCGCCAGGCTCTGACTCGTGCGTGAGTCATCTTTGCAGCAGGAGGAAAATGGACTCTGGACTCAAAGGGACTTGCTCCATGGCTCAGCATGGGTGACATTCTGTCAAGTCACTTAAACTCTCTGATCTGTGAAAGAATTAATGGTGCCTGCTTTGTGTGGTGCACTAAATGTTACATGAGTTGTGGTGAGAAAATCACTTTACATGTTGTTGTACATGAACTTTAACAGGTCCATGCTGGCTCCTCTGCCAGTATCACCCTCCCTTATATGAGCTAGAAGTGACTTGTTCTTTACAACTCAACTCACGTGGTGGTTTCCTCCTTTGGCAATGTTTTACCTCCATATTGCTTAGGCTAGTTTAGGTAGGCATCTTCCATGTTTCAATACCTACCTATTCCTAATTCATAGTTTATTGTTATTTCCATTTACAGTATGTCTACCATGCCCCCTACTACCATTGTAATGGCTGTAGACACATGGGAACTTTTTCATTGCTGTGTCTCCATACCAAGCACAGTGCCTAGTATACTGATGTGCCCAGTGAATATCAACTGATTAATCAATGTATCTAACAAGTATTTATTAAGCAGCTACTTTGAGTCAGGTACTATTTCAGCTATTGAAAATATACTAGTGAATAAAACAGACACAGCCCTTGCTTTCATAAATTAATATTCTTGTAGGAGAATCAGAAAATACACTAAGGAAATATAGAGAGTGACGTCCTTTTATAGCTCCAGTGTGTAAAGAAGTTAGAAGTCATTACTCCCATTTCTATAATAAGAAAAGAGCTAACAAATGGAAAGTTACTGATGGCTCTCAGATTGTTTCTGCCTGCAATGCAGGAGACCATGATTCGATTCCTGGGTCAGGAAGATCCACTAAAAGGGATAGGCTACCCACTCCAATAAAGGGATAGGCTACCCACTCCAGTATTCTTGGGCTTCCCTTGTGGCTCAGCTGGTAAAGAATCCGTCTGTTATGTGGGAGACCTGGGTTCGATCCCTGGGAAGATCCCCTGGACAATGGAATGGCTATGCATTTCAGTATTCTGGCCTAGAGGATTCCATGGAGAGTCTGTGGGGTCACAAAGAGTCAGACATGACTGAGCGACTTTCACTTCCACTCAGATTGTTTGGAGAAATGAGGTTACGGGGCAAACCACCAGCTTGAGTTCTGGACACACAGGAGAATTCCAAAGAGTTGGAGGCCAGATCTCCTTACCGAGAGTAGAAGCCACTGGAGTCACAAACTGGTAGAAACATTTAAGTGATAATTTTGATGAGGTGCTGGGGGTGTGAGACTGAGAAATTTCAGGGGCTATAGTTTTAGGGGGAGGCCCACACATTCATGAATTTTACCTCTGGGAACCCTACCAGGTACTCACTGTAAAGAAGCAAGAATGATCCCCCACTGGTTCCAGCAGGAGTGAAAGAGAAGAAACACTGTGATATATGCCAGAGAGTTCTTTATAACAAAGGTCTACTTTCAAGGATAAAAGGCTTAACCAAAGCCTCATCCTATACAGGGGAGGGACATCTTTTGAACCCTAGCCCCTTCTAACCTGCCGTTCTCACTTAACAAGGGAGGTAAAAAGGTAAGAAACTTTGTGAAGGTCACAACCCAAGGACACAGGCTCAAGATTAAATCAAGTGCTTTCCCTTTCCCACCCCTTAAAACCACACTACCAAGTGCTCCAGTAAAATAATAGTGGATTACAGCTGAAAGTTGCAGGCTCTGTTTATGGAGGAGTTCCTGGGGAAGCCCTAAGACAGAAAAAAATTTAAGCCATATCAAAGAAAGAAAGAAGAATAAAAAGCAAGAAAAAAATAATAAAAGGCAGAAATCAATGAAACTGAACACAGGAGAACAATAGAGAAAATCAATGAAACTAAAATCTGGTTCTTTGAAAAGATTAATTAAATAGATGAACCTTTAACCAGGTTAACCAAGATAGAGAGAGGACACAAAATACTAATATCAGATATTAAAGAGAGATCATGATTATTGATCCCATGGACATCGATCAGATAAAAAAAGAATCTATGAGCAACTCTATGCCCACAAATTTTATAACTTAGATGAAACAGACTATTCAATGAAAGATTCAAACTTCAAAAAAGCCCACAAAGCACCAGGCTCAGATGGTTTTACTAGTGAATCCTACCAAACACTTAAAAAATAAATTATACCAGTTCTTCACTATCTCCTCCAAAAAAAAAAGAGGAGCAGAGCAAAGACATTCTGACTCATTCTGAGGCCAGCATTACTCTACTACCAAAAATCAGATAATGACATTTCAAGAAAGGAAATCCAAAAACAAATACGTCATGAATATAGACGCAAAATCTTTAATATTATCAATATATTAGCATGTCGAATTAAATAACGTAAAAAAAGAAATATACACCGCAACCAAATAGAAATTATTCCAGTTATGCAAGACTGGTTCAACACTCAAAATTCAATCAGTGTAATTCACCACATCAACAGGTTAAAGAATAATAATCATATTAATAGATGCAGAAAAGACATCTGACAAACTTTAACACCTATTCATGATTAAAAACTCTCAGCAAACTTGGAAAATATGGGAACAAATCCAATTTGATAAAGAACATCTACCAAAACCTCTACAGCTAACATCATACTTAATGAGAAAAAACTGGGAACAAGGCAAGGATGTCCTTTCTTACCATTCTTATTCAAGATTGTATTGGTCTTAGATGGTACAATAAGACAAGAAAAGGAAACAAAAAGTATACAAACTGGGAAGGAAGAAATAAAGCTGTCTTCATTCTCAGATGACATAACTATCTATGTGGAAAACTCCAAATTAAAAAAAAAAAAAAAACACCGTTTGAACTAATGAAAGAGCACAGTAAAGTCACAGGACATAAGGTAATATATAATTATGTCCCACAAGTTGCTAGCAATGAAATACTGGAATTTGAAGTAAAAATAATTTATATTAGCAAACTGCAAAACCTAAAATATTTTGGCATAAGTTTAACATAAAATATACAGAATCTATGTATGGAAAAGTACATAACTCTAATGAAAGAAATTAAAGAAGATCTAAGTAAATGGAGAGATATTCTGTATTCATGGATTGTAAGATTCAATGTTGTTAAGATGACAAATTTTCCCAACTTGATCAATAGATTCAACACAGTCCCAACTGAACATTCAGAAAGCTATTTTGTAAATCATCAACAAAATGATTCTAAGATTTATATGAAAGGCAAAAGACATAGATTAGTCAATATAATAGTAAAGAAGAAGAACAAAGTCAGACTTCATGACTCACTATGCGAAGTGAAAGTCGCTTAGTCATGTCTGACTCTGTGACCCCACGGACTGGGGCCTGCCAGGCTCCTCTGTCCTGGGATTCTCCAGGCAAGAACACTGGAGTGGGTAGCTGTTCCCTTCTCCAGGGGATCTTCCCAACCCAGGGATCAAACCCAGGTCTCCCACATTGAAGGCAGATTCTTTACCATCTGAGCCACCAGGAAGTCCAAGAATACTAGAGTGGATAGTCTAGCCCTTCTCCAGGTGATCTTCCCGACCCAGGAATCGAATTGGGGTCTCCTGCACTGCAGGCAGATTCTTTATTGGCTGAGCTACCAGGGGAAGCCCGTGACTTACATAAAGCTATAATAATCACAATAGTGTGGAACTGGTGAAAGAACAGGAAAACAGATCAATGAAGTCAGTCCATAAATAGGCCCACACAAACACAATTAGCTGATCTTTGACAAAGGAGCAAAGTCAATTCACAGGATAAAGGGTAGTCTTTTCAATAAATGATGCTGAAACAAGTGGACACACACATGCAAAAAGAATAATCAAATAATCTATGCA
This sequence comes from Bos grunniens, assembly GCF_055505025.1. Taxonomy (NCBI): domain Eukaryota; kingdom Metazoa; phylum Chordata; class Mammalia; order Artiodactyla; family Bovidae; genus Bos; species Bos grunniens. The sequence goes on along the minus strand of NC_141167.1, from coordinate 35,149,002 downwards.
CTGACATTATACCTCCCACAAAACCTAACTTAAAATGGCTCATAAACCCAAAGGTAAAATGTGCAACCATAAAAGTTCTAGAACATAACACAGGAGAAAATTAAGGTGGCCTTGGGTTTAACAATAAGTTTTTAGATACAACATCAAAAGAACAATCCATGAAAGAAAAAATCGATTAGCTGGATCATTAACATTTAAAAACTGCTCTGTGATAGACAATTTCAAGGGAATGAATAGACTAGCCACAGACTTGGAGAACATATCTGTAAAACATACATTTGAGAATTTGCATCCAAAATATACAAAGAATACTTAAAATTCAACAATAACAAAAGAAGCAACCCAGTAAAAAGATGACCAAAAGATATGAACTTAACCAAAGAAAATAGGCTGACGGCAAATAATCATATGAAAAGATGCTCAACATCATTTTCCATTAGCAAATTAAAAATTAAAACAATAATGATATATCACTACAAACCTATATATATCACTACAAAATAGCCCAGATCCACAAAACTGGCAGTATCAAACTTTCACATAAATGGTGAGCAACAGGAACTCTCAATCTTTGCTGGTGGAACTTCAAAATAGTACAGCTACTTTGGAAGATAGTTTGCTCTTTTATAACAAATGTGAATATAGTCTTATTGTGCAACCTAGCTCAGTAGGTGAGTGAATAAATAAGCTGGTATATCTGTACCATCTACACCAATTGAATATTATTACACAATAAAAAGAAATGAATTACCAAGCTTCAATAAGACATGGATGCATCTTACATGCATATTACCAAGTGAGAGAAATGAGTCTGAAAAGGTTAAATATTCATGATTCCAATTATGTGACATTCTGGAATGTAACCATGTATATACAACATTATACATTTGTCAAAACCACTGAATGTTACAGCACAAAGAGTGAGCCATAAGATGTGCAAATTCAAAAAGTAATTTCAGAGATGAGGGGAATCCTATGATGGAATACAGTAGGTGTCAAGCAATCTAACTGTAATACAATGTATGATATGAGACCATCTCACTGTAGGTTGTGGGAGATTAAGGTGCTGATCTAAATAATTTTGGAAATGAGAAGAGTTTGTAAAACTAAAGGCAAAAGAAACTGTACATAAATAGTGTACTCTAGTTGATGAAGCTATACTCCATAAGAGTCTGGCTTAATAATTCCGATATTTCCATACAGGTGCACTGGAATTGAACAATTGAAAAGCGATGGTGAATGGTGGGAGCCAGGTTTCTCACTATGTGAGTGAGAGTTTACAAATAAGCGAAAGGGGAAGGTTAGACTGATTCATGTGGTAACAGACTACAGTTGTAGACATCAGTATAAATTAATGTGTAGCTTAATGTAGACAGAGATGATTATATATAGAAATACTTATAGAGATGGGTATATACACAGATTAGTATATGCACATATATTTCCTTTCACTGTCCACTGGATCATTCTCTAATAAAAACAATCAGAGTTCCTGGAGAAGTGTCTGATTCCAGCTCTGGGGCAAGAAATATAAAAGGTGAGCCTGGAACATCTTGTACTGCCCAAAATTAAAGAAGTAATTAAAAAAAATACTATAGAATTATGAGGTTATATCAGGGAGATAAAGAAGGCAATTAAGGAGCTTGCAATGGTCAAAAGTGGAAGAATTGGGAAACAGGGTAAGTAGTATGGGATTATAACCCAAAATATACCATAGATAGCTATGAATGCAAACTATCATAAAGAAATGACTAAGTAAATACAGAAAGAATGAATGAATAAGGACATGAATCTCCCACACAGAATTCTATGTAAATATTCCACCCTTAAGGAAATAGAGCATGATTTCCATGCTGTTAAGTGTGGGATTCACACAGTGACTTCCTCCCAAAGAGAACAGCATGTAAAGTAGAAAAAGAGCAATTTTACAGTGGAGAAACCTGGCTTACACTACTTCAGCCAGGTGATCAAAGTCAGCGTCAACAATGACAAGCCATATTGACAGTAGGTACCTTTGATGTGATGTGATGAGAATGGTACTTCATCTCTGTGGTCCTCCTCCCCCAAACTTACAGCCACAGTCTAATCATAAGAGAAGCATCAGACAAATGCCAATTGAACATTCTATAAGACTCCTCCAAACTGTCAGGGTCATCAAAAACCAGAGAAGCCTAAGGACACATGATGTTTAAGTGTAATCTAATATACTGGATGGGATCCTGGAACAAGTAAAGGATATTATGTTAAAATTGAGGAAATCTAAATAAAGTATGGACTTTAATAATAACCTATCAATATTGGTTAACTAATTGCAACAAACATACTATACTAATGTAAGATGCTAATAATAAGGGACACTGGGCATGGGGTTTATGCCCAGTTTATGAAAACTCTATATTTTTACAGAGATATAATTACATAATTTTATATAATTTTCTATAAATACAACATCGTTCAAAAAAAGAGTTTATTAAAATAATATATGAATAAGTACACATACACATACATTATGTTAGGTGGTGATGAGTACTAGGGAAACAAAACCAAGTAGGATAAGGGGATGAAGGATTCTCTACAGGAGTCGAGAAGGCAGTTTGTACAGGGCAGCGGGAAAGGCATCACTCTGAAACAACGATGTTAGAGCAGAGATCTGAAAGGGATGAGAAGATGAACCATGCAAATATCTAAGGAAGAGGAGTCTACGCAGAGGGAACTATATGTCTGAAAGCCCAGAGGTGGAAGTGTGCTTAGTATATGGACAGAGAGTGAAGGGGCCAGGGCAGATATGCAACCTGGGAAAGGGGCAAAGAGCTGGAGATGAAGGCAGAAAAGGACTGGGTGCCAGGTGGGCACCCTTGTAGGCCACAGTGAGGATCAAATAAATGAATCAATAAATGAGATGAATGGAAACTGTTCATTTTGAAATTTATTTTAGGTACTCCAGTTTTTCAAAAAAGTTTAAATAAAGAGACATCCTTTGTAATACACCTCCCTCCCCCAAGCATATGCAAATATTTTATCATAAGAACACAAAATCTCTTATCCATTAATTGCTCTAACAAGACCCTCTAGACCCACCAAAGCAGTCTAAGGCATGCCATCTCCTCCCTGAAACTAAATTTCAGTCTAGTTTCTAGACAGGCAAAGTGAAATGAAGGCTTGAGGCCAACTTTTCACATAATTCAATTAAAAAAAAACAACTACATATGCCTGAAATCTTTAGATAATGGAAAGAAAAGTGGATTTTCCTCTCTTCATTATTAGAGCAATTGGCTCAAACTCTCATTTCATTTTGGACGTGTAGGCACAACCCAGAGTCTGTAATTAGTTTCAAACCACCAAAGTAGAAACAGAATAAAACCTCAACTAACTGAAGGAACTTTTTTTCCCTGACATACTTGGCTTTCAATGGCTAGAGGCATAAGGCACTGATCCAAAAAGCAAGCTTATGACTGAGATTGATTTAAAAAAACAAAACAAAATAACTTGCAAAGTATGCCTTGGGTGAGTCCAATATAAGCTCCTTACCTACTGCCTTTTCCCTCTCTTAATTCCAGTCCCACATAAGGAGAAAAGTTATCCTTCAGGATGACAAAATCCCCAGTTATTGGAGGACAGCCCCCCAGGCTCATCACTAGCACGCTAAGATGGACACGGAACTCTCACCTCTTTCAGAGATTTGTACGAATAGGCTGAAATAAAAAATACTTTTATTTGAACTTCCGTTTTACCAGAAAGGTATATAAACCAAGGCATTCAGTTGCATGAATATGAGAATAAAGTGTGACTCTCTCAAGAGTGGGGACTTGATCTGAGAGTACCTTGGTTTATTCATGGCTACACTCAATCACTGGACACGTCTTTGGAGAAGCCACTCTTTCTGAACCTTGGTTTCTTCATCTGTAAAATGACAATTCTAATGTTTGCCTGAAAAGCTCTTATCAAGATGAAATGTAAGTTCATTTGTATCTTTTTTTTTTTTTGAAGAAACTTATTTACAAAACAGAAACACAGACTCACAGATTTAATGAATGTATTTATGGTTGCCAGTGGGGAAAGGCGGGGATAAGGGATACATTGAGAGTTTGGGATTGATACGGACTGCTGCTGCTGCACTGCTATGTTAACTCATATATGTGGAATCTAAAAAAATAGTACAGATGAACATATTTCCAGGGTGGGAATAGAGATGCAGATATAGAGATGGACATGTGGTTACAGGGAGGCAAGGGGAGCGGGGGACGAGCTGGGAGATTAGACTTGACAGCTAGCTAGTGGGAACCTGCTATAAAGAACAGGAAGCTCAGTTCGGTGCTCTGTGATGACATAGTGGGTGGGATGGGGGTGGGACTGGAGGGAGGTCCAAGAGGCAGGGGATATATGTATATATACAGCTGACTCGTTTCCTGTATAGCAGAAACTAACACAGCACTGTAAAGCAATTATATTCCTATAAAAATAAATTTAAAAATGAGATAAGATAAACACAGTGAAAGTGTTAATTGCTCAGTTGTATCTGAATCTTTGTGACCCCGTGGACTGTAGCCTGCCAGGTTCCTCTGTCCAGGGAATTCTCCAAGCAAGAATACTGGAGTGGCTAACCATTCCCTTCTCCAGGGGATTGTCCTGACCCAAGGATCAAAAGATAAACAAGGACCTACTGTAAAAATATTAATAAATTAAAAATATATGCTTTATAAGGTTAAAAATAAAAATACATTTATACATAAAAATAGATAAAATGATATATGTCCCTAAAACTGCCTAGAATAGGGTATGGCCTGTAGTAAGTGATTAACATGCATTGCTTCCTCTCATAAACATACATCCTATATTTGTACCTGGCATAGATTTGGCAAAGAGTAGCCTCCTGATAAATGCCTGCTGAGTAAATAACTGTGTGAACTATCTCCAGGGAGTCTTGAATGATACTTATATAATGATACTTAATATAATGCTGATAATAACTACCACTTGTTGAGAACTTACTGCTGGTCAGGTGGTGTGACACGTGCTCGCATACATCATTTCACCAAAGTCTCACAACTACCCCATAAGACAGACCTTTTCCCCTCCACTTTACAAATGAAGGACAGAGACAGAGCAATTTTCCTGGGATGACACAGCTAGCAAGCAGAAATGGATTTTAAACCCATATGCTTCTGATTTCAGAGGCCATGACTTAACTGCTATAGCATTCTGGGTAGAATTGTAACGCACATTAAAAAAAACAAACAACAAACAAAACAACAATGAAAGGCCTTTTGACTTCTTCTGTTAAAGACTCCACCAGTGTGAATAAGTCTTTGCTGCTCCCGGAATAGCCTCATCTAGTTGGACTGGCAGCTACCGGGCCAGGAACAGATGGGACTGCTAACATGGTCAGGGACCAGCCTATGAGAAAGTGGCTGAACAAGCTGTCCAGTCCTGTTTCCAGGATCCAATACAAATCTGATGGGGATGCCACTCGTGTGGGCTGGCACTGGAGGGAGGAAGCTGGGTGCTAGAGTCTTACCTTGAACAAAGAGGTAAAAGTGCCCCAAATAATTATTATTATTAATTTGTAATAAAAAAAAATTATTCAGAGAAGGAGAACTGGAGGTTGGGCATAAGTGCTACTGGATTGGGAAGCTAGAACCAAGGGCACTGGGTATGGCCAGGAGCCAGGAGGTGGCGGAGGTGGGGAGGCGTGGGGGCAGGGTCTGTGCAGAGGACACAGTGAAATGTTCCAGACGGGCTGTGAGAAGTACCAGGCTGTGGCAAGGAGTCTTCTCAGTGGGAGGTCCCGACCCTGTGGTGTGGAGGCAGGGCTGTCAGTGTGCAGGTGATGGAGTGGGAAGTGTGTGTACGGGTGCTCAGTTGCTCAGTCACGTCTGACTCTCTGTGACTCCAAGGACTGTTGCCGCCAGGCTCTTCTATCCATGTTTTTGTTTTTTGTTTTTTTTCAGGGAAGAATAGTGGAGTGGGTTGCCATTTCCTCCTCCAGGGGACCTTCCCGACCCAGGAAACGAACCTGCGTCTCCTGCATTGGAAGGCAGGTTCTTTATCCCTGAGCCAAATGGAAGCCCTGATGGGGTGGGACAGAACAGCCTTAACCCCAGAACCGTCTCTGAGGTAAATGTGCCTCAGAGACCATGTGAAAATGACTAAGAGCAAGGACTCTGGTGCCACACTGCCTGGGTTCAAAGCTTAGTTTCTCTATTTACCAGCTGCGTGACCACAGCCATGTTGCTTAACCTCTCTATGCCTCTGTCTCCCCATATATCCAAAGGGGATGAAAATGCTCCCTATCTCGTGGGGTTTTTATGAAGATTAAATATATAGAGAGAAATGGCTAGAAGAGAACATGAAAAGTGCTGGTTCCAGAAGTATTTACATATTATCTACTGTTCTTATTATTACCACCTCCAAAAGTTGATGAGAAAACACAGAAGATGGTGTCTAACTCCAACAGCATAAAATTCCTCCCCATTCCCTCTTCCTATACAAGTGCAACTTTAGCAGTAGAGCCAGGACTTGAACCTAAATCTTCAGGCTCCAAGTCCTATGTACCTCAGGCATGGCTGGTAGAAAGGTCTAAGCAGTGCTGGTCTTGGCCCTCTGACTAACATATACATGCCCCTCTCTTCTTGCCAGATCCTCTTCAGTCATCCCAAACCTAAGCTCTTACAGCTCAATTCAAGGAGGGCTTGGATACTGCATATCACACTTGTGGGTTCATATTCCCTCCTTCCTGATGAGAGAGTCAGTTCCTAGGAAGGTTGATAAGAAGTCCAGGGTCCCCAAGGAGGAGATAGCGGTTTGGAATTCTCAAGGAGGAGGAAAGAACAAATGTCTTTTTTTCCCTCTACATTCCTTAGTCTTAGTCACACAAACTTTTTTTTTTTTTTTTCTTTAAGCCAAGAACTGATGATTACACAACAAACAACTCAGTTTAAGCTCTGTACTAAGGATTATATAACAACAATGTATCCTGCTTGAGGACAGTTTCCTCTTCCTAAAAATGTGACTAATCCTAATACCTTAGAATGTATATTATGGGAGTGGGTCTGGTAAAGTCTTTCTATTGTTAGGTTCTATTCCCGTTATCTTAAAATGTAAAGTGCGGAAGTTCAGTACAGTTCAGTTCAGTCACTCAGTCCTATCCAACTCTTTGCAACCCCATGGATTGCAGCAAGTAAGACCTCCCTGTCCATCACTGACTCCTGGAGTTTATTCAAACTTATGTCCATCGAGTTGGTGGTGCCATCCAACCATCTCATCCTCTGTCGTCCCCTTCTCCTCCTACTTTCAATCTTTCACAGCATCAGGCTCTTTTCCAAAAAGTCAGTTCTTCTCATCAGGTGGTTAAAGTATTGGAGTTTCAGCTTTAGCATCAGTCCTTCCAATGATTATTCAGGACTAATTTCCTTTAGGATTGACTGGTTTGATTTCTTTGCAATCTAAGGGACTCTGAAGAGTCTTCTCCAACACCACAGTTCAAAAGTATAAATTCTTCAGTGCTCAGCTTTCTTTATGGTCCAACTCTCACATCCATACATGACTACTGGAAAAACCATCGCTTTGACTAGATGGACTTTTTTTTGGCAAAGTAATGTCTCTGCTTTTTTAATATGCTGTCTAAGTTGGTCATAGCTTTTCTTCCAAGGAGTAAGAGTCTTTTCATTTCATGGCTGCAGTCACCATCCTCAGTGATTTTGGAGCCCCCCAAAATAAAGTCTGTCACTGTTTCCATTGTTTCCCCATCTATTTGCTGCAAAGTGATGGGACCAGATGCCATGATCTTAGTTTTCTGAATGTTGAGTTTTAAGCCAACTTTTTCACTCTCCTCTTTCACTTTCATCAAGAGGCTCTTAAGTTTTTCTTCACTTTCTGCCATAAGGGTGGTGTTATCTGCATAACTGAAGTTATTGCTATTTCTCCCGGCAATCTTGATTCTACCTTGTGCTTCCATCCAGCCCAGCATTTCGCATGATGTACTCTGCATATAAGTTAAATAAGCAGGGTGACAATATACAGCCTTGATGTATTCCTTTCCTGATTTGGAACCAGTCTGTTGTTCCATGTCCAGTTCTCACTGTTGTTTCCTGATCTGCATACAGATTTCTCAGGAGGCAGGGAAGGTTGTCTGGTATTCCCATCTCTTGAAGAATTTTCCAGTTTGTTGTGATCCACACAGTCCAAGGCTTTGGCATAGTCAAGAAAGCAGAAGTAGTTGTTTTTCTGGAACTCTCTCTCTTTTTCAATGATCCCAGATGTTGGCAATTTGATCTCTGGTTCCTCTGTCTTTTCTAAATCCAGCTTGAACATTTTGAAGTTCATGGTTCATGTACTGTTGAAGTCTGGCTTGGAAAATTTTGAGAATTACTTTGCTAGCCTGTGAGATGAGTGCAATTGTGCAGTAGTTTGAGAATTCTATGGCTTTGCCTTTCTTTGGGATTGGAATGAAAACTTATCTTTTCCAGCCATGTGGCCACTGCTGAGTTTTCCAAATCTGCTGACATATTGAGTGTAGCACTTTCATGGCATCATCTTTTAGGATTTAAAATAGTTCAACTGGAATTCCATCACCTCCACTAGCTTTGTTCGTAGTGATGCTTTCTAAGGCCCACTTGACTTCACATTCCAGGATGTCTGGCTCTAGGTGAGTGATCACACCATCATGGTTATCTGGGTCATGAAGATCTTTTTTGTATAGTTCTTCCGTGTATTCTTGCCACCTCTTCTTAATATCTTCTGCTTCTGTTAGGTCCATTTCTGTCCTTTATCAAGCCCATCGTTGCATGAAATGTTCCCTTGGTATCTCTAATTTTCTTGAAGAGATCTCTAGTCTTTCCCATTCTGTTGTTTTCCTCTATTTCTTTGCATTGATCACTGAGGAAGGCTTTCTTATCTCTCCTTGCTATTCTTTGGAACTCTGCATTCAAATGGGTATATCTTTCCTTTTCTCCTTTGCCTTTTGCTTCTCTTCTTTTCTCAGCTATTTGTAAGGCCTCCTCAGACAACCATTTTGACTTTTTGCATTTCTTTTTCTTGAGGATGGTCTTGATCCCTGCCTTCTGTACAATGTCATGAACCTCCATCCATAGTTCATCAGGCACTCTATCAGATCTAATGCCTTGAATCTATTTGTCACTTTCACTGTATAATCAAAAGGGATTTGATTTAGGTCATACCTGAATGGTCTAGTGGTTTTCCCTACTTTATTCAATTAAAGTCTGAATTTGGCAATAAGGAGTTCATGATCTGAGCCACAGTCAGCTCCTGGTCTTGTTTTTGCTGACTGTAAAGAGCTTTTCCATCTTTGGCTGCAAAGAATATAATCAATCTGATTTTGGTGTTGACCATCTGGTGATGTCCAGGTGTGGAGTCTTCTCTTGTGTTGTTGGAAGAGGTGTTTGCTATGACTAGTGCATACTCTTGGCAAAACTCTGTTAGCCTTTGCCCTGCTTCATTCTGTACTCTGAGGTCAAATTTGCCTGTTACTCCAGGTACCTCTTGACTTCCTACTTTTGCCTTCCAGTCCCCTATAATGAAAAGGACATCTTTTTTAGGTGTTAGTTCTAGAAGGTCTTGTAGGTCTTCATCCTTCATTTTAATCCTGTTATCTTAAAATGTAAACTGTGGGAGTGGGTCTGGTAAAATTTTTCAACCTTGAGACATTCTTTTGATTTATTGTAATAACCAATTAAAAAGTATATAACCCCCTTGCTTAGATTTTTGAGGGGGGCACTCTCCATCTCCCTTCTGATGTCTATTTTAGAAGCTTTCTCTGTCCCTTTTTCACTTTAATAAAACTCTCCTACACAAAAGCTCTTGAGTGACCAAGCCTGGTCCCTGGTGCAGAAGCTAAATCTTCTTCAGAGATTATGAATCAGACACCGTTCACCATAAGCTATCACTGACTTTCCCAGCTCCCACCCAGCTTGACTTTGTTGGCAGAGTAGTTTCCTCATTATGGCATCTCCTGCTCCAAAGCATTCCACGGCTCCCTACTGCCTGTGATGAGAGGTATCATAGTGGTCCAGGTGTAGAGCCTCTAATCTCTGGTGTTCTCCGTCTGAGTCCACGGGCAACCGTAGATTACAGGATCAGAGCAAGCGAGGATAATTTTACCAGCAAAGCCTAAGAGTATACTGTATGAAAGTGAAAGTGAAGTAGCTCAGTCGTGTCTGACTCTTTGCGACCCCATGGACTGTAGCCTACCAGGCTCTTCCCTCCATGGGATTCTCCAGGCAAGAATACTGGAGTGGGTTGCTATTTCCTTTTCCAGAGGATCTTCCCAGCTCAGGGATCAAACCCGGGTCTCCCACATTGCAGGCAGACGCTTTAACCTCTGAGCCACCAGGGAGTATACTGTATGGACATATCTAAAACCCCAACTGAAAGCACATGTATCCACAGAAGAAGTGAACAACAAAAAAGCCCTGTGCTGTTGAACTAAGCATATGGAAGATTTCTGATTTTCTCATTAATATTTGATTGCTACAGTGTAAGCCTCAATGTTCTCATCTGCAAGATAGGACAATACTAATTGTGCATCACCGACAGGTTGTTAGGGTTAAAGGAGAGTATGTATCTAGAGTGCCTGGATCAGCAACCCTTTGCCAAAGTGTTACCATAATTAGCACTATCATTATTCTAAAGCCCTCTCTCAGCCTTCAAAGTCCTGTACAATTTGTTCCTACTCTCTTTACCCATTCACAGGGTCGTTTGATGGATTGAGATAATGGGTATAAAATCGCCCAGAAGTCTGCTGAATTGAAAACACACTCTGGTAGAAGAGAAAGATAAGGCAATTGGAATTGACAGTAACCTGCAAGGGGAGGCAGAAGGAAAAAGAGAACCATGGAGGAATGCAAAGGATTGCTAAGGCAGCAGACATCAGGCATCTCCTATGTGTCAGGCATTGCACTAAACAATTCATATATATTACATGTAGGTTACTGGTGAAGATCACAAGTTCTGGATGAGGCCACTGGGTTCCACTCCTAGTTCTATCTGTCACTAACTAATGACTTCAGTTAAGCTATTTAAAATACCCATGGCTTATTTTCTTCATCTTTCAGTTGGGATGATTCATAGCAAGCGTTGACAAATTTGCTTCTGTAGAAAGCCAGATAACAAATACTTCAGGTTTGGTTGGACATATAGTTTCTGTTGCAACTACTCAACCCTGGAGCTATAGCATGAAAGTAGCCGCAGAGTACACATGAACTGATGTGCATAACTATGTTCCAAAGAACATTATTTGCACAAATAAGCAGTGGGCAAGAACTGCCCATGGTGAGTAGTTTGCAACCTCTAATACACACTTTACCTTATAGGGTCTCTAGAGGATTGAAGAGAATACTCTTCATGCTTTTATTTTTATTTATTTATTTCTTTTTTAAAGTTTTTATTTTTATTTTTTAAAATTAATTTATTTTAATTGCAGGCTAATTATAATATTGTAGTGGTTTTTGCCATACATTGACACGAATAAGCCATGGGTATACATGTGTTCCCCATCCTGAACCCCCTTCCCACCTCCTTCCCCATCCCATCCCTCAGGGTCATCCCAGTGCACCAACCCTGAGCACCCTGTCTCATGCATCGAACCTGGGCTGGTGATCTGTTCACATATGATAATACACATGTTCAGTTCATGCTTTTACAACAGTGTTCACACACTGAAATTGCTCAACAAATGTTCGCTGTTGTTATGATAATGAACCCATGGAAGAGGTGTTAGGATGGTCTTTTCTAGGGAAAGAAATTAAATCTCAGAAATAACCTGGTAACTTCTTCAAGATCTGGTACTGTCTAATAGCAGCAGAGTCAGACTCAGAGCAGAGGCTGGTTGGTCTTTAGAGTCTGTAATTTTTCCTCTGTAATTTTGTCAACTTCACAGATTTTATTAGAACCAAGACCTTACTGCACAGACCTGCAGAGAACCTGCAACTCTGGTCCTTTATCTACAAGTGTTTTGGTACTTGACTCAAAAGCTGGTGATACCCAGAATGCTGAAATCAGGCCTGGGATCCAAATGAGCACTGTAGGCAAGCCCTTGTCTTTATTTCCCTTGAGTCTTGATCCAAGTCAGTGGGGAACAGGTGTGGAATTCACGTTCACCCCCTCTTGGGTGCTCACAGTCTCAGCCTTTGCTGGCTCTGGCGTCGGTTTCCTATGACACCGATGGATCAACTGCCTTTGGGGAGCCCTAATTAAGTGCACAAATAGGGCAGCTTTCCCAAATCTCACATTAGTTCTGCTGTGGAATGCCAGAATTTTCTACCATGGAAAAATGCTTTATGCTCCGACTCTTAACAAACACAGCAAGCTCAAATGCATTTCTGGGGACGGGGTGGGGGACAAGAATCCCAAGCTGTTATGTGAGAAGGCAAGGAAAGAAAGGGCTTTTCTTGAAAGGGGGGAAAAAAAGGGCATCCAGAAATGTCACCAAAATGCCCTGCAAACTCTCCAGCTTGCCTTGAGCTGTTCTTTGTCTGAAGAACTTGAAAGTGATTTATGTCTCTCTTTCCTTAGGTCAGCAATCGACTTCTTAAACCTGAGACTCTGAAGCAGGTATTGACCAAGATTTCTTTCCATATGGATAAAAAGAAATACACATGGGATAAGAAGGAAAAGTAATCCCAATTAAATGCAACAGATCTTGTACATTTCAAAACTGTACACCTCTGCAACGTGTTATTTCTCTTTTCCCTCCTCCTCCCCTTCCTCCTCCCTCTCACTTCTCACCCCAAAGCCCAGTCTGCCAATGTCTATTCTAGGGAAAGCCTCTCTGGTTCTGTAACTGAGAAGAGGCCATAATGGTTGGTTTTGAGCATGTGGGCTTAGCACTAATCAGCTGTCTGCTTTATGTCTAATGCCACATCTTTGGGAGTAAAACTATTTAGGCTACAGACCCCAAAAGGCGCTGTGTACTGTCTATATCCAGATTTCAGTGGACCACTGTGTTGATGTATTTTCCCTCATCAAAGGATGGAAAGCGGGTTGGCCTTCGACTTAATGCTCCTACAAAACAATACAATGGTGGGAGGCACTGCGCTGGGAGTCGCAGAGATTTACCACCACAAGGGGATCTTCCAGGCTCCAGGCTGGCAGGACAGATGCAACCCTTCAACTGCCCACAAGTGGTTCCTGCTGCTCCAGGAGAGATGAAAGTGAAAGTCGCTCAGTCATGTCTGACTCTTTGCAACCCCATGGACTATACAGTCCATGGAATCCTCCAGGCCAGAATACTGGAGTGGGTAGCTGTTCTATTCTCCAGGGGATCTTTCCAACCCAGGGATTTAACCCAGGTCTCCCTCATTGCAGGCAGATGCTTTACCAGCTGAGCCACCAGGGAAGCCCCAGGAGAGATGAAGGGGACTTTAATAAAGGGAGTCATAGTTTATTAACCCAATGAACTCTCTTTTGAGTCCTGGACAATTTAATGATCAATTAATAATTAGACTAGGACATCAGACATAAGCTGGATTTGTCCTGGGTATGTTATTATTTTCCATTTTATTTCTGTGGACCTCTTGATGGTTGGGAAATTTAGAGAAATGATCTCTAGGGTCACAGAAAACTGAAAGTTTCAGACTTTGAATTTCTATTTTGATGCCCTTATTCTGTGTTGCCTCTTCTCACAGATTCCACCAGACTTTAGACTTCACAAAAGCAAAGATGTACCTAGAAACTACTGAAATATACAATTACTAAAGGTATGCCATTCGGATTCCAGCAGCTGGGGAAGAAGCTCCATTCCTAACAATCAGGGAGGGCTATCTTCCTGGAAGCCCCAGCTCAGGAGTTCCCAGTCCTTTTGGAGATCTACAAAGAATTGTCAGCTTCTTATTTTGCTTTGCCATTTGTGCTCAGAAGGTCAGTGCTCAGTTGTGTCTGACTTTTTCTGACCCCATGGATTGTAGCCCGCCAGGCTCCTCTGTCCATGGGATTTCCCAGGCAAGAATATTGGAGTGGGTAGCCATGTCCTTCTCAAGGGGATCTTCCTGACCCAGGGACTGAACTCGTGTTTCTTATTCTCCTGCACTGGCAGGTGGGGTCTTTACCATTAGCACCACATGGGAAGCCCATATAAGCACCTTAGAAACAAAACAACCAACCAAAACCTACTCAACTTTAGTCTGGCCATCATGGCCATCATGTCCTAATGAAAAAGAGTTTTAAATGGGCAGGAAATCCAAACAAGAGGGCTTAACAAATACGTATAGCTGATTCACTTTGCTGTCCATAGAAACTAACACAATGTTGTAAGGCAACCATACTCCAATAAAAGTCAAGTAAAAAGTGAATCCATATACCACCAAAATATAAATAAATAAATCCAAGAAAAAAAAGATTTTAACACTAAAGGGAGGGGAGCGGGAAACAGTTATCATAATCTCAGAATATAGGGAAATCATTTAAATTGTTCACATACAGTTTTGGTAAAACCTTGACAGACTGCCCTCACTTTTTCATTTCCCCTCTACTAGTGACGTTCTGTTAAAGAGTTGCAATAAGGATCAATTTTATGGGTATGTCACCTGTGCAGTCGCCCAGGGCCCTGTGCCAGGAAGGGCTCAAGCTTGGGGTTCTGTGATTTGCAGGCCCTCCCTGTTTGGAAATTCTTGATTTTATCTTTGAATGTGTGCTTTGCAGATGAAGGGTGATGGAACAAGGGAGCATGTGCTGGGCGGGTGGGGGAAGACCTGCTACTGCCTCTCCTTTTCTGGGATCAGTTCTTGGCTATGTGCTCCTTGCCTTTGGGCACTTTACCCCACTTCCCCACTGCTGAACACGTACCCCCAGGGTGGCACGGGGAGGGGGCAGTATAGGGACAAGCACAGGTGTGGGGAGAGCCAGGCCAAGCCATGAGCCTGCCTGTGGTGTCTCAGGGCCAGCCGAGCAGTGCCTCTCCCGCCCCATGCCCCACTGCCATGGAGTGTTGCACAGACACCTGGGAAGCTGGAAACCCCTGGGGCTGGCCTGTCAGCCAGTGGCAGGTGCCCCTCGTCAGTTTCTTGACTTTCAACAAGTTCTATTAAGGTTAGATTTTATCTGCAATGGATTAGCCTGTGCTAGAAAATGAACTTCACATTTTAAGGATGAATGAAAGGGTCTTTAATGACTTCTGCTTACCTGACAGTGACCCATTCCTGACTGGTCAATTGGAGTAACTGTGAGGAGCAGAGAGTGGGGTCAAGAAATTAACCATCACCATTAAAACCAATGGCTTCCCAGGTGACACTAGTGGTAAAGAACCTGCCTATCAATGCAGGAGACATAAGAGATGGAGGTTCAGTCCCTGGGTTGGGAAGATCCCCGGAGGAGGGCATGGAAACCCAGTCCACTATTCTTGCCTGGAGAATCTTATGGACAGAGGAGCCTGGTGGGCTACCGTCATCCATAGGGTTGCAAAGAGTCTGACACAAAGCGACTTAGCATGCATGCATGTCACTGAGAGACCCTGGCCCCTAAAGAGCCCCTACACTCCCCTTCTTGTAAGTAGACTCTTTGAGCAGCGGGTTCGATAAGCAGATGTCCTTGTGGAAGGCACATTCCCCCAGGGGCTAAACACCTGCCTGTTGGGAGTCATTTCCTGCTTGGCCTGGATTGATTGCTAATTGTCATCCTCACTATCCTTCACGGGTGGGTGGCTCTTCACAGATTAGAAAGTACACACTAATCTCATTTTCTCTAGCCTGGTGAAATTGAAAGAGCTTATACTTTGGAATTTTGCACCAATCTAGGTTCAGGTCCCAACTCTCTCCCTTTCTAGCTATGTGGCTTCTTGGTCCTCGTTTGTAAGTGGAAATGATAGTATCTATCTACCCCACATAGCCTAAATTGAAGATTAAATGGGGTTATATAATCCAGCATATTATCAGACAATCAATTAGCATCCAATCCTTTCTTCTTCCTGGCCTTCCCCTGGAGATGAGAAATGATGCTTGGGGAGGCCTTGTCTCACCTGGGAAACCCACCCAACAGGTGCTGAGCCAGGCACCCTCCCAGTCTGGGCACCTATCCATTGTTCAAGAGGTTGCACTGCCATAACAGGAAAAAGCCCTGGACAGGGGAGCAACGAACCCTGGACAC
The DNA here is from genome assembly GCF_055505025.1 of Bos grunniens. NCBI lineage: Eukaryota > Metazoa > Chordata > Mammalia > Artiodactyla > Bovidae > Bos > Bos grunniens. Next base: position 35,132,910 of record NC_141167.1, on the reverse strand, counting down.
CCGAGAAGCTGCTTCTCAAGGATCTAGATTTGGGCCCACAGAACTAGCTTTGACAGGTGAGGGGAAACACTGAAAGGCGGGGACAGACGTGGAGGGGAAGGCAGAATACAACAAGGAGAAGCACAGCCTCCTTCCTACATCTCCTGTCTTTCAGCTCTGCCCTCTGAAAAGGCTGGTGGGAACTTCATGATTATGCTGGGAAGGCTCAGGAGGGCAGCACGAGATGTGTTTTAGACTAAGAATCAGGAAGCCCTGATTCTAGTCTCAGACTTTCTCTCTATAACCTTGGGAATGTCACTTCCCACTTGGGAAACTAATGTCTCCATCTATTAAATGCATTAGACGAGATGACTTAAGTCAATCTCATCTTTGATACTTTATTTTTAATTAGAAAAAGGATAGCTATAAAAACATATTCTATAACCAGCTAGGGCAGGCCCACTGAACCAGGATGGACCCCTTCAAAGCTGTGGCTTTAGGAAGGACTGGCCCTAGACCAGGATGCTGGTTTCTTGGGCAGGCCATTTGGTGAGACTTCACAATGACTGGTCATCTGATGATTCTTGTGTCTCTACTCACACCCAGGGCACCTCGTGCAAATGGGCTGTGACTGACTTGGTGAACAGTAACAGGTTCAGACATTTCCATGCGAAGTGTTTTGACAGTCCTCTCCAAACAGAAGGAGCACAGTGGGCTGCTGTGACGAGAATTCTGGGGAGTACTATTTATGGCTGTGTTTTGGTTTACCCTTGGCCTAGTACACAGGGTACAGTTGAAAATGGCCCCTGCTGAAAACCCTTTCTTAGTCTTTCGGGGCAAAATTTCCAAATTTTTACATGCAGCCTGTCAGCTCCAGACCTGCTGCCCCTTCCTCCACCTCCTCTGGTCTCCCAGAAAACAGGGTCACGCCCCTACTCCACCCTGCTCCCGCTGGGCCTCTGAGTCATTCCCAACAGAGGCGGGACATATATTAACAGCGTGTTATTAGGGATTTGGAGCTGGATAGTCCTGGGCTCAAATCCCAGTTCCTCCACTTGTTAGCCGTGTGATCTTAGGCAAGTCACCTAACCTCTCTGACCCTCAGTTTTCACCAGGTGATAACTGGAAATAACAGGACCTACCCAATAGAATGATTTTAAGAATCACAAGGAGATACATCACTGAACTAAATCCTGCCAGACACCCTTCACTGTGTTTCTCTCTCTATGCAAACCATTCTGGATGATCTGTAAAAACCAGGCTTGTGCTCAGATTCCCTTTTGAGTTTTGGCCCTTTTTCCTATCTTCTGGTCCAAACCCAGCAGAATGGATTGGGCATGGGCTCTGGCGGTGCTGCTGTTCCTCCTGCCCAGGGACTCCTGACTGCAGGCAGGAGTCTTTCCATTGATGGAGATGTAAGTAACAATAACAGTTAATTTTATTATGCACTTTCTATGTTCCTGTTTTATCATCATTTCCTCCTCATATCAAACCTAGAGGTAGGCACCACTCTCAATCCTATTCAACAGATCAGGAAACTGAATGTCACAAAGGTTTAGGTCCAAGGTCAGAGTCAAGAGTAGTGGAGGCTGAGTTCTAATACCCAGTGTGTCTGACTACAGAATCTTCTTTTTTAATCACCAGTCTCTCTGTTTTTCAGTGTTGAATCCTCCTTGCGTATTCACTGCTGGCTTTTTCAATAATCATCACCACAGTAACAACCAATAATTGAAGCCTTATACTCATTACATGGCTTCCCTATTGGCTCAGTGGTAAAGAATCCTCCTGCCAATGTAGGAGACATGGATCCCTGGGTCAGGAAGACCCACTGGAGAAGGAAATGGCAACCTACTTCAGTATTCTTGCCTGGAGAATCCCATGGACAGAGGAGCCTGGTGGTTCATGGGATCATGAAGAGTTGGACACGACTTAGCAACCAAACAACATAACAATACTCATTACATATATTATCCCACTTGACTTTCCCAGCAATCCTATGAAGTAGGTATTTTCATACCCATTTTACAAATGAGAGAGCTGAGGTCAGAATAAGTACATTATCCAAAGTCAGCCAGCTGTGAAAGAAGAAACCAGGATTCAGATACCATCTGTGATTTCTTTGTAGCTCCTTGATCACTGTACTATGTACCAGGGCTTTATAAGTATTAATTCTTATAACAGCCCTATGGACTAGGTAATATGAGTATTCCCATTTTACAGAAAGGGAAACTGAGGTAGAGAGCAATTAAGTCATTTGTTCCAGGCTGGATCTTATACCCAGGTAGTTTAACTCAAGTGTCTGTGATCCTAACTTTGAGTGTTGTGTTGCTATAAGAAGCAAAGGATGCCAGGCAAGGGATGGAGAAGAGGAGATGATTTCAAAGAAGAGCGGATTGTCCTTGCCCAGGCAAGAACTCAGTGAGTCCAGGAACTACTAAAGCTCTCTGCCTACATGGACTGTGTCCCCCAGAACCCTGGCTTCTGTCTGCCAGAGGTGTTGGCCACCCTGGAGAATTTTCCAGCATTGAGCAACAGTGTAGGTGTTTCGTTTCCTTTAGGCCCACAGAGATGTATCATGAGGAAATTGCCTCAGACTCTTGGGTAAGCTGTGACTCCACAATTCAGCTACAAAATCCTCCGAAGAAATGGAAGTCAACAGTTTTCAGTGACCAATTATACTTAAATGTGCAGGGAGAAGGGAAAAAAAAGACTTTTATCAGGAGAGGCAGAAACAAGCATGCATTAAGTGGGCTGGGACACGGGAGACATTAAACCTCACAGTAATCCTTTGGAATTGTGATTTGCCCAGTTTTACAGAGAAATAAACTAAGGCTCAGAGCAGCAACGTGATGTCCCCAAATCAAGTGGTAAGTACGGGAGCTGGGATATGGTCCAAGGCCCACATATATGACTGTGGGCTGCCTGCTAGCTAGTTCCCTGCGGCCTCTCATTTGCCTATGACTGATCCATATGGTTTCAGAATTTCCCCATTGTTAATCGCGAAATAACCAAGAATGTCTGCAAAAACACAGAGGCCATTCTGCCAACCTGGTGTGTTGTAGTGTACAATGTTATTATTCTGAAAAACACAGCTTCAGGAAAAGAAATAGTTTACAGGAAAAACTTGCAAGAAATCTTGAAGCCATAAAGAAAGAGATTCATGGATGTAAACACAAGAAAATTTAAAACTCCTATATGAGACACTATAAGCAAAGGTAGATATTGAGGGTTTGGGAGAACGGCATTGAAACATGTATAATATCATATATGAAACGAGTCGCCAGTCCAGGTTCGATGCACGATACTGGATGCTTGGGGCTGGTGCACTGGGACGACCCAGAGGGATGGTACGGGGAGGGAGGAGGGAGGAGGGTTCAGGATGGGGAACACATGTATACCTGTGGCAGATTCATTTTGATATATGGCAAAACCAATACAATATTGTAAAGTTAAAAAATAAAATAAAATTATAAAAAGAAAATCTTTAATATATATGACAAAGAATTGATGTACAGACCACACGAAGAACCCCTCCAGATCCCTGAGGGAAAGACAAACAACCTTATGGGAACATGAAGAGAGGATAGTAATAGGCCATTAACAGAAAACAGAGGGTCTTTCCAGGTGTTGCTAGTGATAAAGAACCTGCCTGCCAACGCAGGAGACATAAGAGACGTGGATACAATCCCTGGGTTGGGAAGATCCCCTGGAGGAGGGCAAAGCAACCTACTCCAGAATTCTTGCCTGGAGAATGGTATGGACAGAAGAGCCTAGCTGGCTACAGTCTATAAGGTCACAAAGAGTCAGACCTGACTGAAGCATGCACAACAGAATACAGTATTAAGTGACTGAAGATAAATAAAGAAAATGTTCATTCTCACTAGCAACAGGGCTGAGGCAAAGGAAAGGAACAATGAGCTGTCATTGTCTGCCTAAGAAATGGGCAAAAATGTTAAATGGTTAACAATATGCAGTGTTGGCAAAGGCACGGGGGCACCATTGGCAGGGAGACAAACTGGGACAGCCTCTTTGGAGGATAGTTTTGGCCACAGCTAACACTTTACACTTTCATGCATTGGAGAAGGAAATGGCCACCCACTCCAGTGCTCTTGCCTGGAGAATCCCAGGGACGGGGGAGCCTGGTGGGCTGCTGTCTATAGGGTCTCACAGAGTTGGACACGACAAGTGACTTAGCAGCAGCAGCAGCAACATGATTTCAAACACACAAATCCTTCCAGTAGAAATTCCACCTTTTGTATCTCTCCAAGAGAACTGTTCATATTTATGTATAAAGAACCATACCCAGGATGATCCTTGTATCTCTGTTTGCAAAAGCCAGACACTAGAAACAACCTAAATGTCTGTCAATAGGACATTGGTTAAATAACGTTTATGTATGCAGGCTCTGGAATTTCTATCAATATGTAACAGGCATGGGGTGGCTCTACCTGTACTGACATATTCCAAATATCTAATAAGTGAAAAAAAACTTGCAGAACAGTTTGTACTATATGACCCTATTCATGCACACACACGCACACACACATATATATATATATCTGTGACTGTATTAAAAAGATTAGAAAGACAAATAAAACGGACAATACGATTATCTCTGTGATGAGGGGATATTTGTGTCTTTTGCCTTTTACTCTATGTGCTCAGTTGCTCAGTCGTGTCTGACTCTTTGCGACCCCATGGACTGTAGCCCAGCAGGCTCCTCTGTCCACGGGATTCTCCAGGCAAGAATACTGGAGTGGGCTGCCATGCCCTCCTCCAGGGGATCTTCCTGTCCCAGGGATCGAACCCAGGTATCCCCGCATTGCAGGTGGATTCTTTACCAGCTGAGCTACCAGGGAAGCCCATTGCTACGTTGTTTGAGATTTTACAATATAAATGTATTTCCATCATTTTTCAGTTATCTAAAGAGGAGCAATTCACAGGAGTGCAGACATTTGTCTTGGGTTCTGGGTAATGTCCTGTTCACCTAGGATTGAGAAGTACTCTGGTCCAGGGCTGAGACTCCCTCCTCTGCAGATGGGACAAGAAAGCAGCTGCTTTGGAAGCCTGTCCCCTCCCCCACCTTCTCTCCCTCTCATTTCCAGGGGGGCTCACCCATCTCAGCACTTGCACATTGTACACCTTCCTCTCGGGCACATATTCACTCAGAATAGCTACTGCATAGGTCAGTTCAACACTCGAGAGCTTCTGAACCGCGGACCAAAGATTCTCGTCACCTTGATAAAACTCGTACAGTCACACCCCGAAAGAACCACAACAGCAGTAACAAATTGTCAGGCTCCCTCAGCACAAGCCTTGATTTAAACCATGGGGTTCAAGAGACACATACTGGATGTAGAGCTCCTTAAATAATGGCTCTGCTAGCCTAAAACATATCAGATGTTCCTTTAGCCTTAGCTCGCCCAAGACATAAACTATGTGTTCGGGGGAAAGCAAAGTCAAATGACTCATGACAGAGTTTGTTTTTAGTATGAATTATTTTTTCTGGCTCCTTGCTTTTAAAGACGATCCTTTTCAGATGGGCGGACGCAAGGGCTGCTGGGAGCTGGGCTCAGGAGCCTAGCAGTCCCACCTCTTCTGAAAGCTGGGAGTGGATGACCTGGGAAGGAGAGTTGATCTCCAGAGCATCACTCCCATAATGCACAACTTCTTCATTTTCCTTTCAAAACAAGCCAGTGCCAGCCTGGGTGAGGTGGGAAAAAGAGCATTGGATTTGGAGTCTGAGAGATCTGAGAGCTGAGCTCTGATTCCAACTGTGCCGTTTACAAATTGCACCCTGCAGGGAATGTTACATGACTCCTCTGCTCTCTGGGCTGGGGCCTGAAAAGAATTCTGAGAATAAGTATCACTCTGGACTGAGGTGGGGACTCAGTGAGGTAGCCAAGGTGCAGCATGTGCCTCACAGTAGGCACTGGACTGGACTCCTCAGGGCAGAGGTGTCCTACAACCACAGGATCCATCCTGTTTGCTGAGAATAGAGCAGAAAATGTTTGAGGAAGGAAGGAAGCAATGCACATTGTACCTACAGTGTACCAGGTACCGTTCTAACTGCTTTATATGAATTATTTCATTCCTCTTTACAAAAAACTCTATAGATTTATTTGCTATCCACCAGAGAGAGTGGAGAAGGCAATGACCACCCACTCCAGTACTCTTGCCTGGGAAATCCCATGGACGGAGGAGCCTGGTGGGCTGCAGTCCATGGGGTCACAAAGAGTCGGACACGACTGAGCGACTTCCCTTTCACTTTTCACTTTCATGCATTGGAGAAGGAAATGGCAACCCACTCCAGTGTTCTTGCCTGGAGAATCCCAGGGACGGGGAAGCCTGGTGGGCTGCCGTCTGTGGGGTCGCACAGAGTCAGACACGACTGAAGCGACTTAGCAGCAGCAGCAGCAGCAGCAGAGAGATTAAGGCACCTGATGAAGGCTACACAGGTGGTTAGTGGAAGGGCTGGGATATGAATGCTTGTGATATGGCTTTAGAGCAGGAAGGAAAGAGGGAAAATAAGCAGACCAGAGGCTCAGTGTGGGGGCTCTCAGGAAAGGCTACATCAGGAATAGCTGAGCTCTCGCATCACTGTAGAACAGACACGGGGAGGAGAAGGCCACCAGGAGTGAAGTCATGCATGGCTCTGCAGGAACACAGGTGAAGGACAGTCAGACCCGCCCACGAGTGTGGCAGGTCAGGATAGCTCCTTAGGGTTCTCTGGGCCAGGAGATGCCCAGGCTTCTTGGGGAGGAAGCACCCCAGGGCGGGGCTGGTACCCATACATACCCACTCCCTCCCTCTCTTCATCTGGTGGAACTAAGATGATCACAGAATTTCAGAGCTGAAGGGGATCTCAGCCATTGCCTGGCATCACTGCACTGCACAGGGTAGAGACCAATGCCACACCAAAAACAGAGCAAAGACCAGAAGCCAGGTCCTTGCCTCTTTCAAGCCAGCACTCTTCCTCTCGCATCTCGAACATTCTAACAGCCACTCTCCCTTCTATGCACAGCCTTGAGATTCCGACTTCATTTTTTTAACCCTTCATCCATCCCACAGTTGTCATCTAAGTAATGTTCAGGATAGATAGGGATGCTGGTCATTGGGCTTGGGATAGATCCGTTCCCCAGGTTAAAAATGACTGCTTAATTCACTTTTCCAATAAATCCCTGCATGATCTATGAGGCAAGCAGCCTTCTGATAATCACACAGGTTTTCATGAGAGTCTGCCCACAGGCACAGGACAGGCAGCATTGGGAACAGTGACTTATCAAAGTAAATTAACAAAATGTCTTCCGGCTTTCTACTTCCATGTTAGGAGCTGCTCCTACAAGACCAAAGCATTAATTTGTTCATTCGTTTATTTACTCAAATTCATATTTTCATCCAGTACATACTGAATTCACCTTTAGGTTCATGAATCCTTTGTTCCCAAGATCTAAAATTGTGTACACCCTCCCCCATCTCAGCCACACACACACACACACACACCCCCCTCTGTTTAGTTCATACTTCCAAGTCCTGGTGCAACTGTCATTCCTTTGAACTTTTTCTCTGCCTCCCAAAGGCTGGGTGAGGTGCATCACCTATTACAGCACAGAGCAGACTCCAGTACGGTTGGTTGTCTACTTTACTGTATTTTCCCTCTGCAATACTGTAAACTTGAGAACAAGGACCGGGTCTTTCTTGTGCAGACCTGCATCTATGGACAGAGAGACAGACCTAGCATAAGTGGCTGGCACTCAGAAACAGTGCCGGGTAAATGAATGCAAGAAGGAAAACGGCTTGAAGAATGATTCTGACATAGCTTCTGCCCTCAATAAGCTTCTAGCCTGGTGGGAGGAAGAGTTGCCCTACATATGAGGAGGAATATGTGCCCGGTCTGTTCTGTACTACAGGAGCACTGAAGGATGAATGACTCGCTGTGCCAGGAAGGGCTGGGACCTCACTTCTGCCTTATGCTCACTTTAATCCGACTGTACACAATAGACAGACATTACATGTGAGTGTACCTGGCAGACAAACGGAGTGTAGGCTCTCCCCAGTCTGATCCTCTTGCCAGTGTCCCTCCCTGTCCCCTGACTTCCATGAATATCATCCCAGGATTCTGTCATTCCAGATCATTTCTTTGAATTCAGCAAGACCAGGGTCTGAGGCAGAAAATGGAGTGTCAGAGAGCTGAGGAGGGAGAGAAAGAAGAGACCCATTCCCTGGTTTTTTCCTGCTCTTCTTTAGACATGTTCGGTTCATTCCCACCCACGGACCTTTGCACCCCGTGCTCTCTGCCATGCCAGTCTCATCTCAGACATCCTAACTCAGGACGGCCCTTCTACCAACGCTGCTCACACAGCCAGTCCCACCTGCCCAATCTGCCTGGCCTTCTCTCTTTGTTCCTTCATGTTGCTTTACTTCCTCTTACAGCATTTTTTTTTTTTTTTTGCTACCTGAAATCCTATTATTTGTTGTGACTACTTGTTTCCAGAAATACTTGTATGAGACTCCTCCCAATGAGAGTATAAGCTCTGGGAGGGCAGACATTGCTCTTTCAGGAGATAAAGCTGGAGTCACCCAGTGAGGAGAAGTTGACAGGTATAAAAGGGTGAAGGGAAGCATAAGCTCCCAAAGGGAGAGTTGGTTAATGGGACAAAGACAAGTGACCCAAACTAATTCTTAAAGTCCAAGAAAGAGCCACTAATATTAACTTTTTAATTGCACATTAGCTATGGCAGGCTCATACATTACCTTGTAGACGTTTCCTTTTGGGGAACACACAAACATTCTGTAAACATGTATAAAATGGGAATACTTTTAGATCTTATCCCATGATATTGTTTTGGTGATTAAATATGCTAATTCATGTAAAGTGATTTGAACAGTGTTTGGCCTGTGGAAGTCATCAAGTGATGCCTAAAATCATTATCACTGCCATCATCATCTACAGAGATATGGCACATAGGTAGTAATGCCTGTTTACAAGACTTTTATGTACTGCTATGCACTATAGAAACCTGTATGCAGGTGAGGAAGCAACAGTTAGAACTGGACATGGAACAACAGACTGGTTCCAAATAGGAAAAGGAGTACGTCAAGGCTGTATATTGTCACCCTGCTTATTTAACTTATATGCAGAGTACATCATGAGAAACGCTGGGCTGGAAGAAACACAAGCTGGAATCAGGATTGCCGGGAGAAATATCAATAACCTCAGATATGCAGATGACACCACCCTTATGGCAGAAAGTGAAGAGGAACTCAAAAGCCTCTTGATGAAAGTGGAAGAGGAGAGTGAAAAAGTTGGCTTAAAGCTCAACATTCAGAAAACGAAGATCATGGCATCTGGTCCCATCACTTCATGGGAAATAGATGGGGAAACAGTGGAATCAGTGTCAGACTTTATTTTTCTGGGCTCCAAAATCACTACAGATGATGACTGCAGCCATTAAATTAAAAGACGCTTACTCCTTGGAAGGAAAGTTATGACCAACCTAGATAGCATATTCAAAAGCAGAGACATTACTTTGCCAACAAAGGTCTGTCTAGTCAAGGCTATGGTTTTTCCTGTGGTCATGTATGGATGTGAGAGTTGGACTGTGAAGAAGGCTCAGTGCCAAAGAATTGATGCTTTTGAACTGTGGTGTTGGAGAAGACTCTTGAGAGTCCTTTGGACTGCAAGGAGATCCAACCAGTCCATTCTAAAGGAGATCAGTCCTGGGTGTTCATTGGAAGGACTGATGCTGATGCTGAAACTCCAATACTTTGGTCACCTCATGCGAAGAGTTGACTCATTGGAAAAGACCCTGATGCTAGGAGGGATTAGGGGCAGGAGGAGAAGGGGACGACAGAGGATGAGATGGCTGGATGGAATCACCAACTTGATGGACATGAGTTTGGGTGAACTCCGGGAGTTGGTGATGGATAGGGAGGCCTGGCATGCTGCGATTCACGGGGTCGCAAAGAGTCGGACACGACTGAGCGACTGAACTGAACTGATGTACTATATTTAATTTTTTTTTAAAGTGAACCATAGAACATCTACAGTGTACAAAGTTAAACACATGTTAAATTTTGGATTTAATATGATGCAAATAACAGTTTTGTAAGCATTATTTATCAGCACTAATATAATCAAAGAATTGTGTTGTGTTTTTTAATAAACACATTTGTGATACTTTAATCAGGTTTTAAAACGTTTTCAGATGTAAACACAAAGAACCATATAAGAACTCCAGAAACAAGAAGAAACGATAATGAAACATTAATGGAAAGCATAAACAGGCTGGAGGCTGAAATAAAACTTTATAAGGACTAATACAGAGAACAATGAAGAAAGAAGAGAGCGTGTAGAAATGTGAGAGGCAAGTAATTACTATAAGATCAAAACCGAAGCACCACATGCAAGAATCATTTCACTACGTTATGTTGGAAAATGCATTACAAGGATGAAAACAGCAAGAAAACTGCTGGGCACAAGAAAAAGAGTGAAACATGTTAAATAAATACAATGATGTTTTATTAATAATTTTTTAAAAATCTGCTGGAACAGAATATTTTACTCCAAGTGTGGCTAATTCTTTATAAAAGGAATGCTTTCTAGTTATAGCTCTTTTTGGTTTGTCACCAGATTGGAAACCTGGTGGATGGAGATAGGAGCCTACCTCAACAGGCTACTACTGCCTTCTCTCTTCTTCAACCCCAAGACCCACAAGCCTTTTGTCATTACATCCTGAAGAGCAGGGGAATTGCTTTTTAAAAAGCTACTAACTGTGAAGAAAGCTGAGCACCGAAGAATTGATGCTTTTGAACTGTGGTGTTGGAGAAGACTCTTGAGAGTCTTCTTGGACTGCAAGGAGATCCAACCAGTCCATTCTGAAGGAGATCAGCCCTGGGATTTCTTTGGAAGGAATGATGCTAAAGCTGAAACTCCAGTACTTTGGCCACCTCATGTGAAGAGTTGACTCACTGGAAAAGACTCTGATGCTGGAAGGGATTGGGGGCAGGAGGAGAAGGGGACGACAGAGGATGAGGTGGCTGGATGGCATCACTGACTCGATGGACGTGAGTTTGGGTGAACTCCGGGAGTTGGTGATGGACAGGGAGGCCTGGCGTGCTGCGATTCATGGGGTGGCAAAGAGTCGGACACGACTGAGCGACTGAAACGAAGATCATTTTAGCAGCACATGCAATGTTCCCCACAGCCTGTAGGTGGTGCTATTGCAAAACTAACAGAAGCGTGAATCATCACAAAGGGGAAGAAAAAAATGAACACAGTACATTTAGTACAAAACACTAAAAGCAACAACAACTCAAAAGGCAGACACCATTCGTTACAGAAACTACAAACAATTTACTATCTCCAAGGCACTTATTAACTTCCTTTTAAATTCAGGGACTCACCCCATGAAGAAGAGACATTTCATTTTTCAGCCAGGAAAAAAAAAAACAAAAAAGCTCAGGGTTATTCTCTTTCTAAAACATTTACATTTAAGGGCCCAGTGCAAATGATGCTAAAAGTCTGTGGTATAAATTGTTTATGATCAAAATTGGCTTAATAACACAAAAGAACTAGACTAACATTCAGAGTAAAAATATAAGACAGTGACTGAGGGCTGGCTGGGGAAAAATAAAGTTATGTTAATACAGCTTGAAAGTCAACCAAAAGCCATACTATTACTAAATATATTTAAACATGGTTTTCATTTAGATTTGGCATCTTGACTAATGGGGATGTATTAAATAATACCTGGCTGCTAAGAATATACATGTTTAGGAATCAGTGCCACATAACACACATATACATTCAGTTTCATTGTTATTTAAGGCTTCTCTTCTATTCTCTTGGCTGTGGGCACACACACATATTAAAAATTAAGTACACAGTCAATGTATGCTCAACCCTTTTAAAAGGCTTTCTTTTTAAACAGAAACACAATGGAAAGTGAACTCAACTCTGGTGAAATGTAATGGATGCATCCCTTTGGGGACAGCTGTCCTGTTTATCAAAAGAAAGAAGATGGGAGGGTCAAATCCAGGGGGAAATAAAAGAGTGGTCAGCAAGGAGAGTGCTGAGAGAGGAGCCCAAATCAGTTTCCATCTGCAGGCTTCCTTGTCAAATGAATGGTACCTTTTACCATGAGGCCATGGGGATATTGGAATGGGAAGAGAGAGAATATCTTGAGATATGGGGAATGTATTAGTGGCCAAAGAAATGCAGGCACATGTTGAGTGATTCCCAATGCATTAAAGAAACAGTTTAAAAAAAAAATGGCAGCAGGGCGAGCAGGATCTGTAGTTTTCTGGGTATCTTGCAGGCCCTGATGAAGGGCTGGGAGCTGGGGGACAAGGATGGTTAAGATAAGCCAGGGAGACTGCAAATGCTAATGATGCAAAGGGCCAAGGGCCATAATAGAGTAGTACTCAGAGTTTTGGATGAAAAAGTACTATATCTGACCTACAGAGGCTGCATAATAAATGAGCGTTTTCTCCTTTCCAATATCATGAGGTTCCCTAGAACTTTCAGCCTGGAACAAGATGTCTCAGTGGCCAAAATGTCAGATAACATCACATCCCATCTCCGAACAATCCAGTGGAAGAAATTACCGATTATTATTTTTCAGTTTGAGAAACTAAGTCCAGAAATAATATCTTACCACATAAAAGGAGAAAAAAAAGCTTTAAAAAAGAAAAATTATATACAAGTATTATTCTATCCATCCACAGATAACAGAAGCATAGCTTTGAGAGTTAATCATATTATGCATGATCCTAGATTTAGTAAGTTACAGAGGCTAGACTGGAATCCAAGGCTGTTTTACTTGAAAATCCACTTTTTAAATCACTAACCACCACCTTATGGTTCCTTTGTGGCTGACGGAAGACTTGAGGTGGAAGCAATGAAGGGAACTGGGGGTGAGGGTGGGAGATACAGCAAGCAATCTCATTTATCTCCCTTGTCACCTACTTAGAAAAGATTGGAAGACGAAGGCTTGAGTTCCTCTTAGATACTGATTTTCACTGCTGCTGTCATCCACAACTGAGCTATCTATTTCCCCCACTGGAGAAAAGTCACTAAAATAGTAAGCATGCCGAAGTCTTAACGGTGATGATGGGTATAATCAGGAACCACAGAGAACAGTCTGTGTCACATCAAGAAAACAACCAGGAAGGAGAGAAATTCTGACACATGCCACCATGAGTATGGCTCTTGAGGACATTATGCTAAATGAAAGAAGCTAGTCACAAAAAAGACAAATATGTATGATTGCACTTATATATGTACTGAGAGTAGTAAAATTCACAGAGATAGAAAGTAGAATCATGGTTGCTAGAACCTGGAAGAGAGAGGGGTGGGGAACTGTTGTTTAATGGGTAGAGAGTTCAGTTTTGCAAAATGAAAAGAGTTCTGGACCTTGGTTGCACAATAATGTGAATAATACTTAACACTACTATATCATTTATGCAAAAATGGTAAATTTTGTTATGTATATTTTACAATTAAAACAAACAAACAAATGAATAGAACCAGGAATGCCTTCTCCAGTGATCGTTTACAATGTTCTGCTTGGCATAGCATGAAGCATGACCTCCCAAATTTTTAAGTTTGTTAAAGTAAAAGTCCTTTTGTGGTATATCCCTGCTACTTTTCTGGAAAAAGGAGACAGTTTTTTTTTTTTTTTCCTTTTTACATGTAACTTTTTTGTTTCTTTATTTTTTGTGGCCGCACCTCTCAGCAAGTAGGATCTTAGTTACCTGACCAGGGATTGAACTTGCACCTCGTGCATTGGAAGCACAGAGTCTTAACCACTGGACCACCAGGGAAGTCCTTACATGTAACATTTTATATCTGCCTGTTTTATATGAATTCTCATCCTGGTTTGATTAGCTAAGAGCTCTGAACAAAGCACTTCTCCTCTCTGGGTCCCAAGTTCCACATCCATAAAAGGCAAGATTGGGTGAGATGATCTCTGAGTGCCCTTTCAATTCTCAGATTCCAATTCCTGTTTTTGAAAATGCTAACACTGTCTATGTTTAGTACGTATACATGTTATTTATTATTGACATTCGTCCGAACATTTTTGCAAAGTCATGAGTCACTTCTGAAATACCCACTCATTGCATTATTACTGAGGGATGAGTGGCTGGATGAGGCAGACACAGTTAAAGGTGTCCTGGAAGGAGCATTGGACTCGGAGTCTGAAGCTCTGGCTTAGACCTGGGGTCTGCCACTTGCTGGCCCAGTGAATCAGAAAGAAAGGAAGAATTTACTGGGGCCTCCTTGGAAGGAAAGTTATGACCAACCTAGACAGCATATTCAAAAACAGAGACATTACTTTGCCAGCAAAGGTTCGTCTAGTCAAGGCTACGGTTTTTCCTGTGGTCATGTATGGATGTGAGAGTTGGACTGTGAAGAAGGCTGAGTGCCAAAGAATTGATGCTTTTGAACTGTGGTGTTGGAGAAGACTCTTGAGAGTCCCTTGGACTGCAAGGAGATCCAACCAGTCCATTCTGAAGGAGATCAGCCCTGGGATTTCTTTGGAAGGAATGATGCTAAAGCTGAAACTCCAGTACTTTGGCCACCTCATGCGAAGAGTTGACTCATTGGAAAAGACTCTGATGCTGGGAGGGATTGGGGGCAAGAGGAGAAGGGGATGACAGAGGATGAGATGTCTGGATGGCATCACTGACTCGATGGATGTGAGTCTCAGTGAACTCTGGGAGTTGGTGATGGACAGGGAGGCCTGGCGTGCTGTGATTCATGGGGTCCCAAAGAGTCGGACACGACTGAGCAACTGATCTGATTTGATCTATGCATGAGGCTTCCCTGGTGGCTCAGACAATAAAGAATATGCCTGCAATGCAGGAGACCTGGGTTCAGTGCCTGGGTTGAGAAGAGGCCCTGGAGAAGGGAATGGCAACCCACTCCAGTATTCTTGCCTGGAGAATTCCATGGACAGAGGAGCCTGGCAGGTTATAGTCCATGGCATCACAAAGAGTTGGAGACAACTGAGCAACTAACCCTTCTTTCACTTTCTATGCATGAGACACTTTCACACATGTTACTTTATTACTTCACAAATTTTATTCACATACCATCTTCATAATTGTTTCCATGTTCAAGTATCATGTGTAGTATTATATTAGTATAATATTTTTTTCTAAATTTGGAATAAATTCTTTTTTCTCTTTTTTCAAATTGCCTTGTTCTTGGCAAAAATGTCTATGAAAACATAGGTATGATGCTGGTTACCTTTTTCTAATATATGTTAAATTAAATATATATCTATTACAAAAAGAGTGTCCACAAGCCAGCTAAAATCCTGGGTGCTACCGATGGTTTACCTGTGCATTTGGGGAGAAACCATGTTATTCTGTTTTGTATCCATTTATGGCTCCTGGACACTTGAGTCCATGGAGTTTAGTGACTCGTTCAAGTTCGAACCAACAGACCCAAAGCAATGTGCTGGTTCACATTCCTCTCATCTTTCCTGTCACCACTCTCATTGTGTCTGACCCACAGGACTGCTAGGAGGATGTGATGGGACAACACCTGGGAAAGTGCACTGACAATGTGTTACCTATTGTTCTTACTGTTCTTTGGATCTCAGGTTAGAAGTTCCTTCCCCTGGGAAACTCCTCTTGACCTACGAAGTAGGAATAAGAAGCCCCTGTCCCGGAGAATCCCATGGATGGATGAGCCTGGTGGGCTGCAGTCCATGGGGTCGCTAAGAGTCGGACATGACTGAGCGACTTCACTTTGACTTTTCACTTTCATGCATTGGAGAAGGAAATGGCAACCCACCCCAGTGTTCTTGCCTGGAGAATCCCAGGGATGGGGGAGCCTGGTGGGCTGCCGTCTCTGGGGTCGCACAGAGTCGGACACGACTGAAGCGACTTAGCAGCAGCAGTCCTTGGTACCACAGCACCCTTGCTTTCTACCCTTCACCTGCATTGCTATTGCCAGGCGATTTCTCTATCACCCCAAAATGCTCACAAGAGCTCCAAGATGGTAAGAGTGGAAATATATGGATCTTGTTGTTGCTTCTCCACCATCCAGCATGAAGTCACTGCCAAATACAGCATTGTTGTTCACTCGCTCAGTTGTGTCTGACTCTCTGCGACCCCAAGCACTACAGCGCACAGGCTTCCCTGTCCTTCACCAGGGAAGGACATACAGGATTGGCGCCCTTTTAATTTGTAAAATGGACACATGAATGACGGGAAGATTGGTGGGATTTTTCAAACTTGTTATGTGGTACTACTTGTACACTTGATGGTCTTGACTCTTGGTTTACAGTAGCACTTTTCAATGTTTGGTCCTTTAGCAAAGTAAAATGCTCCATGAAAAACTAACTTTTTGGGCAAGTAAATTTAGGAAAGTCTGTATTCTAAATGCCTCCACAACCTGGGAGATTCACGAGGCACGTTAATATATTAAACTCTTATGCAAAGTCTTACTATTAAGATACCTAGTTAACTTGAATGTAGTGTTTTCCAAAGGAATTATTTCCAGGAATACCTTCTAATGTCCAAAAGAACAGTCTATGGGAAATCCTGGCCTATAGAGAACTTGGGCTCTGAGTAAATTTTTTTCATGATTTCTGTGAATTCTTTGTCTTGGTTGTCCTTCCCCAGTTAAACAGCACAGCCGGAAGGAGGAGAGACACGCACACGGGGCTGGACAGAAAGGGAACAGAGACAAAAGAACCTTTGACAAAACTGAACACAGGAATGGGCTACCAGCCCAGGAACTAACCAAAAATATTTTGACCATGAGTAGAATGCCCTCATTTGTATCACACCTCAGAGCTTTCATAGTTCTACACACGTACATCATTGCGTATCACTGCAACTGCTTTTCTTCCTCTTTCCCTTTCCTACTTTTCTTCTCCAGAATCAGCATCACCATGGTTAAATAACATAGCACACTGTCTATGCCAGACATTTGCTGTCAGTGTAGTAACTGATGAGATGACGTTACGTTGCATTTTGTAGATCTGGAGTCTTAGAAAGCTACTATTAGTGGTAGCAATAATAATGACAAAAGTAACAATGGCCACCTCTCACTTTTGGTGAGCTTATTGTTCACGGCAAAAGAACTCAGAAAGGGCAGATCTGAGGCTCAGATGCAAGTCTTCTGATGCCAAGTCCAGAGTTTGCTCCACCCACAGAAGACGGGTCTCTCCAACAAGACCATAGCATGCTCCCAGCTGCGAAAGGGGAGAGAGGGTTACAGCACCGGCTCGGCATTCAGATGGTGTGGTTTATAAAGTGACTCAACATCTGTCATTAATTAGAGTTCTTGTTCCCATGGTGATGGCTTATTATTGCTAGGCTGATAAGATGACCAATTCAAGAATACTATCTTCCTCCCTTTCCCTCTAACTCTTGAACATAGATTTTTCTCTTTGTTTTCTTCCTCTCCCCTAACATAATTGATCATTTGCAACAAGGTAGGATATAGTGTTCCTCAGTCAGCGACTCCCTATTGGATCCCTGATGATAATCTTTGGAATTTTTTCCCTTTTGCTCAATGCAGAGTCTCTCTCAGACCAACTTGCATTTGTCCCAGACATTTACTGACTCTGATCATGAACGAGTTAATTACTTTCCTTGGGCCTTCCTTTTTTATCTGGAATAAGGGATACTGCTGCTGCTACTGCTAGGTCACGTCAGTCGTGTCCGACTCTGTGCGACTCCACAGACGGCAGCCCACCAGGCTCCCCCGTCCCTGGGATTCTCCAGGCAAGAACACTGGAGTGGGTTGCCGTTTCCTTCTCCAATGCATGAAAGTGAAAAGTGAAAGTGAAGTCACTCAGTCGTGTCCGACTCCTAGCGACCCCATGGACTGCAGCCTACCAGGCTCCTCCATCCGTGGGATGTTCCAGGCAAGAGTACTGCAGTGGGGTGCCATTGCCTTCTCTGGAATAAGGGATAAGAAGGTCTAAACAGCAAGGTTCTTTTGAGAATTTGATGCACTAAATAGGAAGGTAATAGCACAGAGCTTGGAATGTGGTGGATACTCAAGAAATGGCAGCAGTTGTGATAGTTAAAATAATACCAATAATAATTATTTACAAAGAGATGAGATGAGACAGATTTTGAGTTGGCAGTTGGGGTCATTTTCCTTTCATTCATCAATCAAATTTGTCCTTTCATTGAAACTGTTCTTTTCCCTTTAGAGCCCTTATAGTATATTCCAAGATACACTATATATTTATTTGGATTTACTTTTTTAATGGTCTCTTACACTCCACTGTAAATGGGATGAAACCTGGTACAATGGTTATTTTACACATTGTTGCACCTGGGGCGGGGGTGGGGTGGGGGGAGGTTGTATTTGTAGAATGAAATATAAATATTTACCATGCAGTCCAGGTCAGTCTCTGTGTTAGGGTCTGGAGATTTGGAAATAACTAAATAACTAGATTAGTTAACTAAATAACTAAAACTAGATTCTTACCCTTGAGGCATTCACATAAGGAATCGGTGAAAACTGACCAAAAAAAAAAAAAGAAATGGGGCATTCATGCCTGATTCCCAAAGGTTTTTTTTTTTTTTTAAATAAATCCAGTGACATAAATGGAATTAAATCTCTAGTAATCTTCGAGCACAAAACACCAATGAAGAGGGTGGTATGGATCTCTCAAAGCTCTAAATGCCAAGAGGGATTCAAACTCACGGTGTTAAGCCCCCAATCAGAAATTCCCCTTGAAGCATACAGTTAAAAAAAGAAAGAAAGAGAAAGAAAGGAAAGGCTTTTCAGAGGGTTAGCTCACAGCTCCTCCCAGGACAGTCTGATCCCCTAGGCTGGTGAAGCAAGAGGTCAGATCCCCAGACAGAAAATCAACCTCTAAGAGTCACTGGCTAGAATTTCTAATTCACCAGTGCCACAGCACACAGTCTGTCTTCAGTCAAGGAGGATGGGCCCAGAGGCTTTAGCTTCCCCAGCCCACTGTACACAGTCAAGCTACACACCCGCTTCCTCCAGGAGCACACAGAGAAGCCTTCAACAGAGAAGCAGGCACGGGGGTCTCGCTGGCAGCCCTTGAACCCATTTTTTCCAATGGCCTGGATCTTCCATTCTGAACTCATTTTAATTACTGTACTATTAAGTATTTGTGTTGATTACCTTAATATATTTGGGGTTATTGCCTCTGAAACAATTGAGAGCCCGGCTTCTTACGTTCAGCTGGGACCCTCGGTGAACAGGAGACGTGGCTCGGCTTCTGTGTGTTTACACAGTGGCCTCCTAAGTGGTCCACCACTTTAAACTGTTTGAAAATCAAGACCTAATTTTTTCGGTGTAGATGAGGAATCTGAGGCCTCAAGTGGTAGACCTCTTGTCCCAGGTTATATACTGAGTTGTTTAGTAACCAAACCGACTTTGAGGATGGGGACTTTATCTTTGGAAAAAAGAGAGTACCTGAGAATCACAAGGAACAGTCTGGAGTGAATGCCCATGAGAATGGGGAAAGCTGTTTTCAGAGACAGAGCTAAGAAATAGGTGGTCTTGCATCAGATTTTACCTGCTAAGGGTTTTCAATCCACGTCTGTCCACAGCAGTACTTCTGCTTTAAGTGGCTGCTCAGCCAGATCAAGGGAGACTATACATTCTCTGTCAATTTCACCTCCTTTGTGGTACCACACATGTTTATGCAGCACTCTCTACTGGTTAAGGATGAAGACTTCTGGGATCCTTCCCTGGAAGCCCATACCCAAGTGGGGTAAGCAGACACTGAAACACTGAAGGGCAATACTAGAGATAAGCACAGGCTTGGGTGGGGAGTGTAGAGGTGGGCCTGACACGAGGAAATGTCCCAAGGCAATTTCACAGATGGGTTCCAGTATTATTCCAGTGGAGAGACTACAGGGTCAGAACATCACCCAAGTATATCTTACCAGCTTTGTGACCTTGGGAAAGTATTTAATTTGTGATTTGACCTCCTTATCTGCAAAGACCTCTTTATCTGCAAAGCACTAGGAATATCAGAATTGAATGGAATAGTTGTGAGGATTAAGTGATTTAATCCACAAAGTCACATGCACAATGACTGGTGAAATGACATGAATACCCTCTGTTATCCTTTTAGGAGCCCCTTGAAGAGCAGGTTCCTAGTTCCCCACCACGTCACAACATGCTGGACTCACAAAGCCTGCTGCTTCTCAGTAGTCTAAGCACTTGCTTGAGTCACCACTTTAGGGCTGTCTATAAATTTTTCCTCTGTAAATATCTGTTAGTCGTGGTTAATCAGCTTACTAAGATGAAGACAACCGCTATAATCCAATTACCTAAACCAGTCTGGTCTCTCAGGATCCTTCCTCATCAGAGATGCTGACAGGTGAAACTGACATGGCCAACTTGGTAGGAATTTCAGTCTGATCAACTCCATCCAACATACAGGCTCCTCTGGGCAAGGTGTCAGTTGAGACAGGGAGGGGAAGGAGTAGGATTTGAGGTGGGGTGAGGGGGGTTGCTTGCTTCCCGTTATCTCAGTGGCCTTGTCTCAGAAGGTATCTTCATCCTGAAATTCTCAAACATGATATGCTATAACACTCTATACACAAATGTTCTCTTGCAAAATAGGATACTTTTCCAGGGGCATTTAAAGACTTTAAAACTGTTAGATATAAATAATCAATCTCTGTTGTTACTCTCAGGTTGAATTAGTTTACAGGTTTTATTTTTTAAGTGGGAAACAGTATTATCATCTAAGAAGCACTTGATGTTGTTGATTTAAAAAAAAATGAGACTATTAGCCTGAAACATTAAAAAAACAAAAAACAGCTGACAGAGTTGCAGGATGTTGGGCAAAGCACGCTCCCAAGACTCCTGATCAAATTCCTAATAATTTGTTCATAGTTGATGACCCCCATTCCCAGTCAAGTGTGGTCCTTATGTATCGAGCTTTTTCTTCTGTTCCTCATGAACTGGGATGCTTCCCTAGGAGCTGAGTTGATGTCTCTTCTGTCTGTGTTGTTCCTTTCCTTTCACTAGCATCTCTGTCTGAAAAGTCCACTTCCTACTGCTTCTCTGCTCCTCCTAAATTACCATTTCCATTTCAAGCCCTACTTCTTCTACAAAGTCACACTTCTCTTTCCTGCCTGTAGCTGTTACCAGGGAGTAGATCATGTAACAGCACTGTCTGGTTTCAGGTTGCTTCATTTTTATTTTTCTAGCCTGTCAACTCCTTGAAGGTGGGGAACCTGGCCTTGTTTTTCCCCTTTTTCTTTTTTAAAACTGTAAAACATTTGGCCTTCTATCACATAATCCAGTACTTTGACGTCACCAGTAGGAATAGTGTTTGCTTGGGGACAGGAAAACCTGTATTCAAATTTCAGCTTGAATATTAACACCTAGTGTGACCTTGGGTAAGTTCTTTTCACTTTCTGTTTTCTCATTTGTAAAACTGAAGGCAAGAAAATTTGCATATAAATCTATTGTGAGAATTAGGGGAGAAAAGGCTAACTATTGATTCTGCAAGGGAATGTCTACAAGACCAGAGAAATACGAGTTTTGCAAGTAGCTTTCTTATAATTTGCTTTGAAACAGGAAGAAAGTTTGGAAAATCTTGAGTAAACGATATGTCTTAATAAACATAAGCTCCGAGACATACAGACTTAAACTAATGCCACTACTTAATAGCTACGGGATGCTGGGCAAATCGCTTGTCCTTTCTGAGTCTCTATTTCCTCACTTGAGTGATGAGAATAATCACACATGTAATATAATGACTCACTTAGAATGGTCCAGAGTTCTGGTTCAAGAAAGAGGAGTTTCTATTCTTTTCGACTAGACTCTCCCTTGACCTGGGCCCGGTTCTGACCTGTACTCCAGCCGTGTCTCCTGATGGAAGTGGTAAGCTATGCACAGCCACTGTCCTCAATGCCTGACTCAGAGTTTGATTATTCAGAGCTGGGTATTCACTAGAGTTGCTAAGGTCAATTTTCTTGTCTGTTTTATTTAGTCAAAGTAAACTGTTCTTCATGAGAAGCAGCCACTCTTCCTCCCACTGGCCTAGCCCATTCCAACAGGCAGAGAGAAGGGGAAGTGGATTCACCGTAAGGACTGACTTCTCTTTTAATATTTAAAAGCAACGGTATCATTAGAGTGCAGTCAGGAGACGCGAAGCCACTCTAGGTCATTTAACAGAAAGAACTGAGCGCAAGAAATTGTTTTCACTGACGACAGAGGAAACTAAGAAGCCAAACTGATGATGCCAAAGGAACTCAGAGGTCAGGGATGGCAGAAAGCTGCTATTCCTCTCAGGGGTCAAGAGCTGATGGGAGGCAGTAGTGTGACCAGAGATAGGGGCTAGGGATGTCAGGCTGGAGCTGAAACCAACTAAGGGCTGAGTGCTCAGCACTGGAACCTGAAGGGGAAGGCTGGAAGCTGGAATCACAAAGGAGATGCAGCTGCTGCTGCTGCTGAAGTAAAAGAGAGCAATGACCTGACTTCTCCCTGTTTCCTGCATACCAATCTCCATCACTATCTCCCATTAACCAAATACTAAAACTAAACCAAAAACAGTGCTAAATACTACTTAATGGCCAGTTGCAAGAGAGTCCAGGAAATGTAATGCACAGGTAGTAAAAAGCTACCTGAGAGCAAACAGGAGGTAAATGAGTGGCCCAGCCGTCTTTTAATAATGTACTTAAAGAGCTATAACAACATGTAATTTACAGTCAGCTAATAAGGAGAGGTATCATAAACATTTCTCTAACTTTGTAGAATTCTCACTGAAAGTTTATTCATACCAGCCACTGTGCTAAATACTTTCTACATATTATCTCATTTAATCTTCACGGCACTCTTTTTGAGGCAGGCGCTTTAAACAGTCTCATTTGTACAGTGAGAACACCAGTTTTGACAGGAGAGGTAAAGGGATTGACCTAACGTGCAGCTTTAGCATCTGAACTCAGGACTGGAGCCCAGACTTCTGTGACATCTGAGTCTGTGCTCTGAACTATGGGCCTATTTATTGCTTATAATATGAATCATACTTCTAACAGTAAAAGGGAGGGTACTAGATAAGCTGAACATGAAACGTCTCATAATTACTGGGAGGATATTTTGAAGACCTACACTTCTAGGGCTGAAAGCCTAGAACACTCTGTGAACATTAAATCTGCCCTTTAAAAAAAAATAGAGGTTAAGAAAAAATATATCACCTAATGCAGTTTATAAAAGTCCATGGTGTTCCCTCTTGAAGGCAACAGTGTATTTTTGCTAGGAGGATGCCAAGTTCACTGGCCTCTGTAGGCTTGCTGTTTACTGACATCTGATAGGCTTCAACATCTGTTGCCCTTCTCGATTGATGGCTGCTTCATTTTAGCACGTCCCTGATGCCAGGCTGGTAAAAGCTTTAGTACTGAGGTCTTCTAAGATACTCCTAGGTCAGTGACACAGCTCTGTTTGTGAAGCTGGCTGAGGGAAGGAATATTCAGGGAAGAGTGGTAAGGGACACGCCATCCATCTACCATGCTGGGTATTCAGTTTTACCCTTGGGTCAAGCGACAGCTCCACAAAGTTATAAACCTGGGCAATTCTTAAGTTCAAGTCAAGTTTCAATGTTCTGCTCTGGACTCTTAACAACTTAATATAGGATGAATTCTTCTGCTGCTTCTGTAAAGTTTCAAAGAAGGATTTCTCAGTTTGTTTTTAAAGAAATGGCAACTTTGGAATTTGATAGCAGGGAAGACATAGTCTCTTTTGGAGAATGGGTGTATACTTCCTTGACTCCGTGGACACTATCTGACTTGACCTATTTCCCAGTTCTGTGTTGGCTGCTGGGAAGCTCCAAGTAATCCCCTTATTTCAGGGTCAGAGACCCACAGGCCAAATCTGCCCCATAAATCTGCTTGGTCTGGCACTCACCAAAGCAGGGTTAAAACAACCTGAATGGCAATGTCCTTAGGCAAGAGTATACATTCTCCAACCTGCAGAAGAAATCATCTTGGCCTTTGCTGGTATTGTCCCAAGTTTATACAGACTAGTTGGCACCTGAAGGCATACATATTTGAGGATCCCCTAGTCTAAGTAGTTGGGGTATTCTCTTTCTACATAGCTTCTAACTTGTGTTTTATTTTGCTTAGTTTTATTCTGCTTAGCCCTTTATTATAAGCTTGCTCAAATCCTTTATGGAAGAGGAGTATGAATGATAAATACACTGTTTTCTTCCCAAAGCAAAACTGCCAAGATGAGTTCAAGTAGCTGCATCCATTGCATCCAAGGGATGATCATTTCAGGGGGTCTCTTTGGCCTGCCCCATCTGTTAAAGGGAATCCTGTTGTTCCTTCAAGCGGGAGAAAAGATTTCTTCCTCATTAGCAAGTGAGGGGCCTGGACATAATCAAGTGACATCTTCCCTACTTCTAGCATATAATATGTAAATTGAGCTCCAGGTGCTCTCTGAAGCACTGGGCAGCAAGGGAGATGCAGAGGGTAAGCCTAGAGTTAGACAGCTAAACAGGAACCCTCCTCTCTGCACCAGCCATCCATGTGACCTTAGGAGCTCATCAGCATCTTGATGCCTCCATTTCCTGCTTTATAAAGTGGGATGATGTTACTACCTACTTGACTGGGTTTTAGGTAAAGATTAAATCAATACAGGAAATAATAACAGTATTTTTGTGTATGCAGAGTATTGTGCTAAATGTGCTTTCATTCACAGAATATTTGCAGTTATTCAGTGGGGTCAGTTAATATGGCACAGAGGCTGAGAGAAATGAAGTATCTTGCCTGTCGGGATGGTTCACCCAGCTAGCAAGTCAAGGAGATGCCATCACCTTGAGTGGAATAAGGTGACTTACACTTTTTACTGCCCCATTTGATTTCCTCTTATCTTGCCCACAACAGGTGTAGCTCATTTGCCCTCTTCCACTCCCCAGACTTGGCAGGCAGTTGCCATAACACAACTGAACTCCATCAGTTATTACTATTTATTGTGTGGAATTAAAGTGGAGAGAGATTTGTGTAGGACTGAAGTATATGCTCCTTCCTCTACTTCCAGAGAAGAGACTCCAATGCAAAGATTAAAAGCCAGCCTGGGTCACATGCCCCTCCAAACAGAGTTCCAGCTCTAGAGTAACTAATGCTCTATGGCCTGGTTCAAATGTCCCCTTCTCAGAAGGACACTCATAGCCCTAAGGCAATGGAAGACACTCCTTCGTGGTACTCCACTATCCAAGTATAGTTAAGTAATAGCCAACATTAAATAGACAGGATTCTGCTTTGTTGCTGTTTAGTTGCTAAGTAGTGACTGACTGTTTTGTGACTCCATGGATTATAGCCCACCAGGCTCCTCCGACCATAGGATTTCCCAGGCAAGAATACTGGAGTGGGTTGCCATTTCCTTCTCCAGGGGATCTTCCCAACCCAGGGATCAAACCCACATCTCCTGACTTGGCAGATGGATTCCTTACCGCTGAGCCACCTTGAAGGCCCGTTCTACCCTTACAGGTACTCATGTGTTTGCCTCTTACAACACAAACTGTGAGATAGCATATCATGATGCAGATATTATGGTTAGGCTTACAGATGAGGGCTCTGAGGCACAGAGAAATTAAGTAAGTCACCCAAGGTAAGTGGCAGAGTCATGATCTGAGCCCAAGCCAAGGCCCACTGATCCTTGCCATTACACTTAGTGCTGACTTTTTCATAACTGTATCTATCTGCCTGTGTCCATCTTTTCCCCCCGAGATTGGAACCCCATGGGTCCTGAGATGTGTTTAATTCTTCTTTGTCCTGCTACCATCTGGGACTGTCCCTGACACATGGCAGCCTTCCTCTGATGAGCTCTAGGTCAAACAATGAAGCAGGGAGCCTCAGCACCTGGTTGAATCAGGCCCAGACACATGCCTTTTCCAGATCCAGCCCACTGTTATCTGACAGCCCAGCTATCACAGCCCACCCTATCTCCAGCAGCAGAGGGAGAGCAGAAAATGCATCCTGACATCACAGGAAGGACCCAAATAAAAGGTGCATTAATGGGGGCAAGAACAAGCCAGCAGAGTGATTAATTTGGCCTCCTCTTCAATATTATGTTTACACAAGTTGATTATATAGCACTTAATTACTAATTTGCCCTACTTAAACCAAGAGTGCTTTTAATTTTTAATGAGATAAGGGAATGAGATGCCTTCACTTAGTAAGGAGCAGCTATTTTATTTCCTTCGCTTGTTTTGCCCAGCCAATTAATAACATTTCTAAGGAAATGTATCCCTTGCATGAATTCTTTCTCCTCATCTTCTTTCCAAACTCCCAGATTAAAAAAGAGATAGAAACAGACAAGAGGTCCTTAGAAACAAACTGACTTCACCTTCTGATCTGGCTGGCTGGGTTGGGAAAGGCCTTATAAAACTGAGTGACATGGGATCCATAAATGGTTCTTTTTTTTTGGGAGTTGGGGTGTGTCTATTCCCAGAAACCATGACTTGGTTGTTACCGACACCAGAACACGGCTCTGGACCTCCAAACAAGGCAATCCCACCAGAATTCTGCATTGTTTCCTAAGTATTAATGTCAGATAATTTTAAGCGTGGTCCTAGGGCAGCCCATAGGAAGAGCATGGGTTCTGGAGTCAGCTCTGGATTTGATCACCACCTCTGCTTACTTGTTAGATGATGTATTTAAACTTTCTGAGCCTCAGTTTCCTATCTGTAATGGTGAGGTGAATCACCTATTTTCAAGAAATAAATGTCATCTCCAGTACCTTAGCACACTGCCTATCTCAGAAGAGGCACAGACAGTTTTCCTATCTTTAGTGGAAGGTAAGGGAGGAAAATAAAGGCAGATATAAGGGGGTTCTCTCTGTCATCTGCAGAGCTGGCAGATCTGATCAGGGCTACTTAAAGGGGCTGTCCATGACATAATGACAAAAAGAGTTGCGGCAGAAAGTAAACACACTGATTCTTTCACTGAGAATACTGTGCTATGAACAAAAGGTCATAATTGAGTTACATTCTGATGCAAGTGCTTTATCTCATCGCAAATCTGTAACAAACCATTCACAGATTGGCCTCTGGTCTGCAGACAGACCTGCCCAGCCCAGTCTGGATGACTGCAGAGGATGGCGGTACATGCTCCTGAACACTCTCTCCCACCCTCCTCTGGGCTGAGCCAGGCTCATGTGTATGGACCGTATTAACAAGCTTCCTTGACCTCTGACTTTGACTGCACCCAATGGAAGCCTGACAGCCAATCAGTGAGAGGGAAGAGAAAGGAGTCAATAATCCAGCTCTTCACTTCCAAGGTCACTGGCAAGACAGCTGACTTGGTAGCCTCCATATAGTCCTCTTCTGGGATTCAGAGGTTCTAGGAACTGTGTTCCTCCTTCACCTCTTAAGGTCCAGCTCTTACAGATTCCAGTGTACTACATCGCCCCTTGTGATTTCTCCACAGCCAGTCTACAGTCTGTAAACAGTCCCTCTACTAAACTCCCTACAACTATCCATTTGAGGGTATCTTCTGTGAAGACCCTGACTAACACAGTGACATTTTAATGTATATTCAAATTCTAGTTGTCTAGAGAAGCAGACTCACAGATATAGAGAACATATTTGTGGTTGCCAAGAGGGAGGGGGAGTGAGGCAGAGATGGATTAGGAGTTTGGGATTAGCAGATGCAAACTACACAGGATGCAAAATACACAGGATGGATAAACAACAAGGTCCTGGATAGCCGAGGGAACGATATTCAATATCCTGTGATAAGCCATAATGGAAAAGAATATGAAAAAGAGGGTATACATAAGTATAACTGAATCATTTTGTTGCACAGCAGAAAATAACACAATACTGTAAATCAGCTATACTTCAATAAAATACATTTTAAAAAATTTTTAAAAAGTAATGGTAATCACACTCAGCCCCACAGGAGTCCACTTCCAAGTATGATTAAGTTGAACAATCTTCAGCTTTGGAATTCTAGCCTAGGCCTTGGATTCTGGCTCCCACCATTTCTAGCCTTTGACTTTGGTAAGTCACTTAAACCTTCCTACCCTGTTTCTTCATTTGTAAAATTTATGATGATAATAGTATAGGAAATTTCCTTATGAATCACTTTTAACATGATATTAAATTTTTAGATGTTAAAATTTCTTTGATATGTATATGATTAGAGAGATGACATCCAAGTTTCTGTACCCGTAGTACTTTATGGCTCACTGCAAAGTATCAAACATTTCCAATAAGTAACTGTAATAATGATATTTTTCTCTCACATACATCTTGATCATTTGCCTCAATGATGCAATCAGAAGTCTTTCATAGATTTCAGAAAGACCTCTAAATATTCCATGGCTCTGAATCAATCTTCGTCCAGTGGCATCTATGTGCGCATTTATGTGTGTGCACGTGTAGGCATTTTTAAGAACTTTTCCCCAATTACAGACAATTTCTGATTTAACTAAAGGTCTTATCTTCCCTCATGTCTTATTTGCTTCTATAGCTTAATTTACGGTGTTGAATATTAAATTTATATTGCACAGATCTTCTATTCCTAACATCCTAAAGAGAAAAAAGCCCAACTTATTCATTTCTAATTTATTAGAAATTTCTAATTATTAGAAATTTCTAATTTATCCCAACAAGGAAATTCACCATAAAAAGTAAAAGCATAAATGATAATTAGAATGATGAATTAAGTATGTATAGACATTCATTTCTACAAAATAATCTAATATATTTCTTCAGATTTGTACCAGTATAAAATGTTGTCTTGAACAAAATTAAGTCAAAGAGAAGTAGGTAAACTTTATTTTAGAATTACAGTTCTGAAATCCTCCTAAGCCACTAAAGGACTCAGTAGATATTTGGCTATTGTTTGTTTTTATAAAAGCCCAATTCTTAAGTTCCTGAGTAAAAACTGCAGGAGGAAGGAGATATTTGAAAAAAATGTTTGTTAGCCTAAACCTCTGTGTTAATAACAATACCATAAAAACTGTCTTTTAACTAAAGTTCTTAATTAGTTAAGTGCTTTTTTATATCTATCTCTATAAAAAGTAAATGGACAGGTTATGATTAAATACAAAAAGATAAAACACTACTGGGAACATGGTATGCAGTCTTCTCCAAACAAAAGAAGTAGAAAGCTTCCAAACCAAACAGAGTATGTTTCTTCTTTTTATTTCTACAAGTCATAATCAACAAAGTAGCAATGATAAACATGGATGCTGATTATTCTATTATCCATTCCACCCTAGAAGGGCAGCTGAGCTGCCACATGGTAATCTCTGCTTTTTCCAAGCAACAGATATAAAAAGCATGGTTTGTTGGAACAAAAAGAACAAGGTTATATGACCTCTCCATGCCTCACTGAAACTCCAAAACTTTGGCCACCTGATGCGAAGAGTTGACTCATTGGAAAAGACTCTGATGCTGGCAGGGATTGGGGGCAGGAGGAGAAGGGGACGACAGAGAATGAGATGGCTGGATGGCATCACTGACTCGATGGACATGAGTCTGAGTGAACTCCGGGAGTTGGTGATGGACAGGGAGGCCTGGCGTGCTGTGATTCATGGGGTCGCAAAGAGTTGGACATGACTGAGCGACTGAACTGATGCCTCACTGTCCCCATCTGCACAGTGGGGACTGTTAACATCCACTGGTTGCTGCAGAGATTCTATGAATGACAAACCAAAGATTCCATGACTGACATAGGATGGAAAGTAACAGGCCTTGATCTAGGATCACCCTATAAAGAGCGGGAGAGTCAAATGTCATATATCTTATATATTGAAATAATCTCTTAAAAACAGAATTCCAATTTTGAGCTATTTTTAAATATTTATTTATTTTTATTGGAGTTGGTGATGGACAGGGAGGCCTGGTGTGCTGCGATTCACAGGGTCGCAAAGAGTCGGACACGACTGAACGACTGAACTGAACTGGACTGATAGTTACTTTACAATGTTGTGTTAAAGTTTCTGCTGTACAGCAAAGTAAATCAGTTATATGTGTACATATATGTTCTCTTTTTTAGATTTCCTTCCCATTTAGGTCACCACAGAGCACTGAGTAGAGGTCCTTGTGCTATACAGTAAGTCTTCATTAGGGGATCTTAGTTCCCCAACCAGGGATCAAACCCATGTCCCCCTGAAGTGGAAGCACTGAGTCTTAACCACTGGGGAAGTCCCTAATTTTTGACTTTTATATCCATGATGCCATTTTGCAAACCGGATTAGAGTAAGAGATATGTAATTAATCAGGACCTGAATTTGTGGTTGGTTGGTTGTTTTTTTTGAGTAGGAGCAATTTTCAAAAAATATAAGAATGTACTGTTAACCAGGTATGGCAGTAAGTATAAAGAATGTTAAGGGCAATATCACATTCTTAATTTAATCCTTCTTTAAATTAATTACCATTTCAGGATTTTCTGTTGATTTTCTACGAGGCACTCCCATATGGGATAGGACATTGAAAATCCAATCAGAGGCCTGAATCTACTTAATAAGAAACCAGAATCTCATAGCTCTTGAAGCATATGCTTATGCAGCAAAGGGCAAAAGGCTACTAAAGAGAGCTGACAGTATCAGGACCATATGTGAAATGAATGGGATTTTAAGAGGCCTGGGAATGAAAACCAAATGAAACTAAAACTCATACCAAAAGACTCCTTACACACAAGAAATGTGAGCCCTGAAATTTCACTCACTGTTGGTGGGAGTATAAAGTGCTAATATGTATCAAAGTCCTAAAGCTTGGGCAAACTCTTTGACCAAACAACTATACTTCCATAATTTAGTTTCTGGAAATAATTTAGGGTGTGGTGGGCAAATTTTAGCTACAGAGATGTTATTAGTTGCAACATTCCTTAAAACAACAGAGACAACCTAAATATTCAAAACTAGAGGACTGGAAAAAATAAGTCACGGCATTTTCTATGGGGCAAAAAATTATACAGCCTACAAAAATGATAAATATAGATGTTTACTATGTATTTTGGGGTGGGGGAAAAGGTTATAAAACAATATGCATTGTATGAATACATTTCTGCAATCAATAAAAGTACAAAGTAATTTTAAAATATGGACCAAAGGATTAAAAGGACAGAAACCAGAATATAATATAGTGATAGTTTTAGGATAGCAATATCCTATCCTAAAACTTTTCATACTTTTCTTTCAGCTTAACTGAATTTTCTTATTTTTCCCAATGAACACGAATTATTATTACTTGTATTACAGAAAAAGGAAAAAACTCAGCAAATTAATATTGAATGTACCAAGAAATGGGATGGTTTCATATTTCTGAACATCCATTATATAAATCTATCCGTCCTTCCAAACCTCCAGAAAGCAAGATCATGATAATCAACTTTACTTTGCAAAATGTAAAACTGGTATTTATGGTGACAGAAAACCAAACAGAACTAAAAAGCACAGAAAGTTGACTCTCACAAAATAAAGCAGACTGGAGACGTATTGTGTCACATACAAAACCACAGGCTTTGAAGCACATAATAGGTGATGAATATAAACTGGCTCCAAATGAAGTAAAACCTCGCAAAAAAGAACAGAAAGGAGGAGAGGCTTTGGCTAAGTAGTGAGGGTGTTTGCAAGGACTGACCTTGAGGGTAGACCACTGCGGTCAGCGTGGATCGTTTATCCTGTGGGCACACATTACAGAAAGGGTGAGTAATCACCGCTCTCCACTGGCCGCTTACACGTATTGGTCTGCGAGACACAGGAGTCTGTCTGGAACGTGACAAGGAAAGCTGATGGTGGGAACACATGGAGTCAATGGTTTTCAGAGGCAGCAGCCCTCACACCATGGGAGGAAAAGAGGTTTTGATTAATTGGTTGATTCCAAGGGCTTGTTTTCCTTACCCTGAAAGATGGCTGAATTCATTCTGATCTCCTGTCACCGTCTCATTTTGCTGATTTTTGCTTTAGAGGCTTCTCTCTACTGCTTACCCGCCTCCTCCTGAGGTGGGGAGGGTGGGATCAAGATAAATAGCACTGTTAGAATTAAAGCTTATTTTATATAAATAGTCTTGGGGAAAAAAAACTGCCTTATAAGATAAGAAATTACAGGAAGCTAATGACTTCTGCAGAGGGCCTGAAGGAAGCAGAAAGTGGAAAGCCATGTTGTATTTCTGCCTCTTTGCCATTGGACTGAGTTTTTCTCTCATGGCATCATGAACCCGGTTTCTTGTTTTATGTGTCCTTTGCATTTCTCAGAACTTCTCTATTGTCTGTGCTTAGAAAATGGAAGTGTGCTGATAGCTCATAAAGTTATTTTTTCTAGTTTGTTAATTTTCCAGGACCTAGGAGCCTACAGAATTGTTATGGGATGCTCCCAACTTCTAATTGTGATTATTTGCATTCCAGGACATTCAGAATTAGAGAGGATCACTTTGAAGTGCACTGATGGACAGAGGAGCAGTGGGTGACCTTCTAGGGATGGGGGAGAGGTCAGATAGAAAGATCATAGATGCCAAGACTGCCTGTATTCCATGTTTTTATGACTATAAGGAGGGAGGAAGGCTGGGCGTTTGTGGGCTGGGGGTTGGGGACCCCTGCTTTAAGATATTATTATTCTATTGTTTAATGTGGCTGGATGGCTATATCAATACCCTTTGTGAGACCCTAATTTGAAAAGGGAAGAGTAGGAAGACTCTGCGGAAGAATCGATGCTTCTGAACTGTGGCATTGGAGAAGACTCTTGGGAGTCCCTTGGACTATAAGGAAATCAAACCAGTCAACCTTAAAGGAAATCCACCCTGAATGTTCATTGGAAGGACTGATGCTGAAGCTGAAGCTCCAATACTTTGGCCACGTGATGCGAAGAACTGACTCATTGGAAAAGACCCTGATGCTGGGAAAGATTGAAGGCAGGAGGAGAAGGGGACAACAGAGGATGAGATGGTTGGATGTCATCACTGACTCGATGGACATGAGTTTGAACAAGCTCCAGGAGTTGGTGACCAACAGGGAGGCCTGGCATGCTGCAGTCCATAGGGTTGTAAAGAGTTGGACACAACTGAGCGACTGAACTGAACTGGGGAAGACTTTAGCCGTCTAAAGGGAGGGCAGACAAGGGCAGGGGAAGAAAGGAAGACTCTGAGGATGAGAATATGAATGGATAAATAAACAAAGGGTGGAAGTAGGAACTGTCAGTGGAGTGCAAAATTTGAATAGCAATGGACCTTGTAACTTGAGTAATCTCTCTCATTAATAACCCATCAGAAAATTCCATCCACTATCCCTTTCCCTCCAGCTGATACACTTTCCCCAGAATTGAAATATATAGAAGTGTGCAATAGCTATAAGTAAAATTCACAACTCTAAGTTCTTCTGATCTGTTTGTACTGGCAAAGGAAGGCATAGCACTCTATCCCTGGCTGATGTCATCCATTCATGGGCCTAAGAATTTGGGAAATTCTGTCTCCCCAGGCACGTAGTCTGGGTCTTTTGGAGTCTTCTTATCCTTTCCTTCATCTGAAGGAGATGCCACTGGCTAAACATATGAAAGTCAGCCCATCTAGATAAGAAGTGAAATTCTTTATCCAGCTACCATATGTGTAGCCTATGAGAAGACAAAACATATGGCCCATGGGAATCACTGAGTTGCTGGCAAGCTTTGCTCAGCTTTCTTAAAGGAAGGGGTAGCAGGCATCCTGAAGATCAAGTTAGGACCTATGAAGTTCAGGTTTGAAGTTTGAAGTTCAGGTTGAAGAATATGAATCACAGGGAGGAAGTTATTCTGTTTCACCTCAACCTGCCAGAGTCCTGATCTGGTCCCCAGACCTGGGGCACAGAGGTTTGCATCTCTTCTTTAGAGAGAGATGAATGAATCCAAGTGTACATGTATTTACATTTCCAAACATAATCATTATAACAATGTTGATAATTATACCTGGGCTTCATGGAGGTTCATGGAATCAAGACTGCTGGGAGAAATATCAATAACCTCAGATATGCAGATGACACCATGCTTATGGCAGAAAGCAAAGAACTAAAGAGCTCTTAATGAAAGTGAAAGAGGAGAGTGAAAAAGTTGGCTTAAAACTCAACATTCAGAAAACCAAGATCATGGCATCTGGTCCCATCACTTCACGGCAAATAGATGGTGAAACAATGCAAACAGTGACAGACTTTATTTTGGGGGGCTCCAAAATCACTGCAGATGGTAACTGAAGCCATGAAATTAAAAGATGCTTGCTCCTTGGAAGAAAAGTTATGACCAACCTAGATAGCATACTAAAAAGCAGAGACATTACCTTGTCAACAAAGGTCCGTCTAGTCAAAGCTGTGGTTTTTCCAGTAGTCATGTATGTATGTGAGAGTTGGACTATAAAGAAAACTGAGCACTGAAGAAGTGATGCTTTTGAATTGTGGTTTGGAGAAGGCTCTTGAGAGTCCCTTGGACTGCAAGGAGAACCAACCAGTCAATGCTAAAGGAAATCAATCCTAAATATTCATTGGAAGGACTGATGCTGAAGCTGAAACTCCAGTAGTTTGGTCACTGGATGTGAAGAACTGACTCATTTGAAAAGACCCTGATGCTAGGAAAGATTGAAAGCAGGAGAAGAAGGGGATGACACGATGAGATGGTTGGATGGCATCACCGACTCAATGTAGATAAGTTTGTGTAAACTCTGGGAGTTGCTAATTGACAGGGAGGCCTGGCATGCAGCAGTCCATGGGGTCGCAAAAGAGTTGGACGCAACTGAACTGAACTTCATGGAGGTCACTGAACCTTTCAAAGGCGCTATCTCAGCAGTCCCACAGGTGTGGCAATTCTTAATTAAACATTTTTTTAAAAGGAAATAAACAAATGAAACAAGCACCTGGAGAGGTCAAGTGGCACTGCTTGAAGATGTATAACAACCACACACAGAAGTCAAGACCACATGGGTTCTCTCTGGCATGTGATGGCAGGTAAGATTCAGGTCTCTTGCACCTGCGGGCTTTCTTTACTAGATTATAGTGTCTCCTAAAAATAATCAGGAGAGGCACTTAATTTTGTGGGTTGAACAGGGGATGGGAGCTTGTCTTTAAAATGTGGTAAGCCTTGCAGTTGCTACTCAAGTCACTGATTCCAACATTCAATCTACCTTATCTTAGATACTTTTCTGGAAGACTAAGGGAGAATATTATGTAGTGAAGAAGACGTCAGTGTGGGATGAGGCTCAGTTTCCATCTAGGAGAAGATGTGAGTGGAATATTCTCAGAGTTAGAAACTCCAAATATGACTAAAATATCAATGAGGAGCTATAAGTCATGGTATGAAGAATTGGACAGAACAGTCAGATCATGTCACACTACTCTGTTTTGGCTGTAGACAATCTCCTTGTGACCAATGACATTCCTTTGCAGAAAATTCACCCTTGAACATATAAGAAGCCAAAAAACATTTTTCAAGAAAAAAGAAAAATATAAATAAAAACAGAAAGAAAATCGGCAGAGGATATATATGACCTTGATTTCAATTTTGCTTTTGTCCCTTATTAACTGTAGCCTTGGGCAAATTTCTTAAAACATCTCTGAGCCTGGTTTTCTTCATATATAACACAGGAATAAAAAGTCCTACCTGGAGACTGTCAAGATTAAATGAGGTGTCTTCATCTGCTCGGGCTGACATCACGAAATACCAGATTGAGTGTTTAAACAACATAAATCTATTTTCTCAAGGTGCCAATATCAAGGTGCCAGCAGGGTTGGTTCTGGTTTGCAGATGGCTACCTTTGGGCTGTGTCCTCACATAACACAGAGAAAGCAAGGTCCAGTATTCTTCTTAGAAGGGCACTAATCTCACCATAGAGGTCCCACCCTCATGACCTCACCTAATCCAAATTACCTCCCAGAGGCCACATCTCTAAATATTATCATGCTGCAGGATTCAGGATTCAACATTTGAATTTTAAGGGAAAAGAAACTTCCAGTTCATAATATGAATTAACCTATGCAGAGCCTTAGTAAGCATCTCTACTGCTTTGTTTTAGCAATTATGCTTCATCCCAGGGAGGGCGAGGCAGCTAGTTCTGAGAACATCTTCATCAATCAATACATTAAAATAAGTCACTGACATTTCAACAATAAATACCTCCATGTGACGTTTCTGACAGTTACCAGAAAATCCAGAAAAATGTTGAAAATTCAACTCTCCCATCTTTGTATAAAAACTCCAGTTAAAATCCACAAGCATAAGACTGATCTATACATCAGTGTCTCTTTTGCTGTCTCGTACACAGGGTTATTGTTACCATCTTTCTAAATTCCATATATATGCGTTAGTATACTGTATTGGTGTTTTTCTTTCTGGCTTACTTCACTCTGTATGATAGGTTCCAGTTTCATCCATCTCATATGGACTCTGTGGGAGAGGGAGAGGGTGGGGAGATTTGGGAGAATGGCATTGAAACATGTATAATATCATGTATGAAATGAGTCGCCAGTCCAGGTTCGATGCACGATACTGGATGCTTGGGGATGGTGCACTGGGACGACCCAGAGGGAGGTTATGGGGAGGGAGGAGGGAGGAGGGTTCAGGATGGGGAACACAGGTATACCTGTGGCGGATTCATTTCGATATTTGGCAAAACTAATACAATATTGTAAAGTTTAAAAATAAAATAAAATTAAAAAAAAAATCCACAAGCAGTCATGAATGGGTTCAATTCTTTGGAAGAGATAGTTCATAAGCATCAGCTTGAGAGGCTTGGACAGGGTGCAGGGCATTACACTTTCAAAGTGTTGGAATGAGACCCTTGCATGTGACCATTTCCAATATGTACCCTTAAATTCTGTAATCTTTCTGGATCTCTGTTGCCCATGTGGGTTGTGAGAGGTACCAGGAAGATTATACGAAAAGCACCTAGAATAGTTCTTGGTACAAAAGGAGGTTACAATAAATAAAGCTCTCATTATTGAGCTACTAATGGAAAACCTGGCTTCTAGTCCCAACCTTGAGACCGTGGGCAAGTCACTTAAGCTCTCTGATGCTCAGCTGAACAAACACTTCTTCAACTTTCAGTTACAGCTTCGGAGCCAGACTTCTTGGTTTTGGCATTTACTAGCTGTTTCAACATAAGCCAAGTTATTTAACTTCT
Organism: Bos grunniens; assembly: GCF_055505025.1. NCBI lineage: Eukaryota > Metazoa > Chordata > Mammalia > Artiodactyla > Bovidae > Bos > Bos grunniens. The sequence continues at coordinate 35,095,869 of NC_141167.1, read as the reverse complement.
TTTGCCTCAGACTCATCAACTATAAAAGGGGGATAATAGAGCTGTTGTGGGACTGAATGTACATTCCTGATTCAGAGAAAGAACTCATGTGCTCCTGATTGTTATTATAGATAAAGAAACAGAGTGAACAGCAGATCACAGAACTTGTAGGAAGTCAAGTGAGGGCTGACTGCAGAGCTTGTGCTCTGAGCCCTAATCCATATGGTTTCTCTACCTTTTTGTAAACCTATTGTTAGCCTTATTATTTTACAACTCAAAATCTCTCCATAAAACCCATGTGTGAAATGTCTTTTGCAATTTGGTGGGAGGAAAAGCTTTGTCTCCCAAAGAGACTAATATGCTTCCTCTTTTTGAAAATAAGAATTATGCAACTTATCATGTGTTCTTTTTTGTCTTGGCTGCCAGGAAGCTCAGAGTCAAATTGTGTGCTCCATCATCACCAGCAAGTTGTTTCCTTCTTCCTGTATCTCTGTTCCTTATTTTTTTCTTTTAATTCCCTTTTACAAACATTTTCATTTGTGTCTCTTGTTGAAAGAGGCCTTGGAGGTATTTAAAAAGTGGTAGGTGGAGATGAAGGAAGCAAATAAAAATCAGAAATTCACATGAAAAATTTAAGTTTTCTACCTTACCTGTTTCACTTGCTAAAAGAAAAAAAAATGGGGAAATTTAGATGAAATCATGTAAGAGCTATTTTAAAGGAGGAAAAAAAAAAAAAAAGAAAGCCAATAGAAGAACAGAACGACTGACAGTAACGAAGGCCAAGTCAAATGAAAACTGCAATAAATACGTCTGAAGCTAGAAGTGTTTGTGCTTTCCCTGGCTGGAACCTATCATTTCTTAATTATATCCTGTGTGTGTTTTGCAAGACATGAGCTGCTGTCAAGACGAAGGACAGCCCCAGACAGGGGCGGGGCCACGGCCCACCCCTTGGTCCTCACATACCTGTACAGAAGCGAAATCCCCCGAGGCACAGGCCCCCAGAACAGCAGCGCCCACAAGTACAGACTCCACCTCTTGCGACAGGACCACAGGCAAGCCTGCGCAGAACAAGGCCACACCTTGGTTAGGGAGCAGGGCCAGGGGAGCCAGTCAGCAGCCCCGGCAGCACAAACACCTGATGTAGAGGCAGCGGCAGGGCTCCCTCCCTGCCCCCTGCAGTTCCAGTTCTGTAGGATTACCTGCCTGCCAGTACCATAGACAAGGGTCCCTTGGGAACCAATACACACACACACACACACACACACACACACACACACACACACACACACACACCTCAACTCAGGAGACCTTTCTGCCTAGGGTTTCTAGGCTTCTGCTAGCTGCTACCTGCCATTTCGAGTAGTTTTCTACAAACTTTTCTGAAGTGCTCTACTGAGCCTATGGTAGACAGAGATGAATCTGACTTCTCTGCTACTCAGGTCTCAAAGCGGAGATGGATGAGAAAGAGACAGAGGCCTCACATGGGGTTCAGTCTATAACTGAGATGCACTAAGAAAAGGGAAGTGTGACAGAGGGTGTGATGAACCTTGGAGGCGGGGGTGCTCCTACATCTCTCAGAGTGCAAGCGAAAGCCCTTACCAAGGCTGACAAGGCACTCCAGGACCAGGGCTACTTCTCCCACCCTGACTGGCTCCTCCTCTCCTCCAGGCCGCATGATCCTGTCACCTTGCTCTTTCCTGAATCAGCTTCAGGCCTTGCCTGTGCTGTTCCTCCTGTCTGGGTCACTTCCTTCAGGATGTCCCTGGGGCAACTCCTTCCTGCAAGTTTGTGCAAACATGTCTTCCCATTGTGGCTTTCCTGGCCATCCGAAGGAAAATGACAACTTACCCACAACATCCCTTATCCCCCTTGACTTCCTCAATGCCCTCCAACACTGTATTATTACTTCTCTGGTTTTCTGTCTTGTCTGCTAGAACACAAGCTCCATGAGGGCAGAGGCTTTATTTTGTCCACTGCTGAATCCCTAGAATTGAGACTGGTATTGAGCACATGTAAGCGCTTATATGATGAACGAATAAATTTTTGAGATGGGGAAGGGGGTCAGAGCAGTGGAGCTCAGGATTCAATAAGACTATGAAGGATGAGTAGGGGTCCACCAGGTAGGGAGGAACACTCCTAGCTCAAAGTGGACTTAAGATGAATAGGAATAATTTAGAATTCTTAGTATTTTATATGTGTGCATATGAAAAAAAATACATAAAATATAAATATTTTTGATAATCAGGAGATGGCAGCAAACTCCACAGAGGTAAGCTCTGTGGCCAGACCTGTAGGATCTTCCTTTACTCAAGACATTGTTTTTCCAAAGACTGGATTTTTCTTCCTGTCTTTTCTGGGGAAGACTTCCTGGACATAGCCTCCTCTGCCCTCCCACCATCTCCTAACTCATCATCCCACTCCAAGGTTGGGGCCCTTTCCCCAGCTACCCTTGATGAAGGGAACAGGGGACAGAATTCTCACACATATCCCAGCAGACTTAGGAATACCAGCACCATCCACAGGGGCAGTGCTGGAGACTTTGCTGATAAGATGGGGTGGGGTCTCTGGGAAAAGCTCAACCTGGTTCCACTAGCCCTGTGTTCTTCAGCAAGTCATTTATACACTTTTAGCCTCAGTTTCCCCCTGTGTAAAACGGGGATAATAACAGGTTTGCTGGAATTTAATGGGAAAGGGTACGTGCAGGGCTCAACACAATCCCTTTCAGAATGGTGGTGTTAGGATGAATCTCAATGAGGGGTGAGGGCCTTCTAGGTGCACTTCACCTGGGCTGGAAAGTGGACCAGTGGGGAAAGAATGGGGGAGATGCCCATCAGTCGTCCAGAAGGCAGGAGAGACACCAGGCCACGTGGGAGGGCTGTGTGGGCCACACGTGGAGAGAGCATGACAAGCCTTTGCAGAGTCTGGGGATCGTGGGGATGGGAATGTGATCTTGACCATCCCATGGGCTTTGGACTTATCACATGACATCATCCCACATGCTGCTTGCCTCCTAGCCTTTCTTTCCCTGGTAAAGCCTCACTGGTCTGAGCAAAGAAGAACTGCTCACGGCCCCTGTCCTCGGGAATGGGACTCCAGGGGGAGCTGGGTGGATCCCCTCTCAGCTCTCCAGTTGCAGCCCAAAGTACTCTGGAGTCAGGCTGCCAGGGTTTGAATTTTGGCTTCCTCCCTGTCTTAGCTGTGTGACCCTAGGTGAGTTATTTAACCTCTTTGTGCCTGTTTTCCCAGCTGCAAAATGAGGTTGAAATTCCACTGATCTCACAGAGTTGTTGTGAGAATTTACAAGCTTATTTGAGCATTTTTAATACTGTTTCGGAACATTCTCATAAAAAATTGACCCAACTTCTATACTTAAAAAAAAAAAGTGATATTGTAAATAAGGCACTTAAAAGAGTTTGTGGCTTAGAGAAAGCACTAAACTGGGCTTCCCAGGTGGCACTAGTGGCAAAGAACCCGCCTGCCAATGCAGGAGACACAAGAGATGAGGGTTTGATGCCTGGATTTGGAAGATCCCCTGGAGAAGGGCATGGCAACCCATTCCATTATTCTTGCCTGGAAAATCCCAAATTCTTCATGTTTATCCGATTTGGGTCCTGGGACACTGACCTGTATGGACCATGTCTGCAGGCCCCCTGCCCTCTGATCACATCCTTGACTGAGCTCATCTGCAGTCAGGCGGCCCTTCTTCACGCAGCCCCTCAGCCCCAGGTGGGTTACCTCCCGCCCTGGCCCCTGGAAGCCTCGGGGTAGTTAGACTGTGAGTAGACTCATGGTACTGCCTGGTGGCCGGGGTTTCCCTCAAACCTGCCCATGCCTCTAAACAGACCCTTTACTGGACTTATCTCCAGTTAATCCAATGTGAGTGTGTCATCTGCTCTCTGCTTGGATCTGACTCATACTGACACCAACGTCCTCTGGGTCTCCTTATCCTCTCTGGAGAGTGGTCAGAGCACAAGAACACTTTTTCTGTTTGTAATGAGCCTCTTGGCAGGACAGGACTGTTCTTCTTTACATGCCCGTGCCAAACTCAGAGAATGAATACATGAAAGAGTAAATGACTGAATAATGAATAAGACAGGCACAGGGAAACCCCTACTGAAATGGCCAGAATTTTTCAAAACAAAATTTAGGAGGAACATTTAGTCCCGAGTCAGTGAGAGAAACCTATAATTACTCAGTACACACCAAGTATTTCTTGAAACCACAGTTAACTATATGCCCAGGGTACAACAAGATTCCTCTTCCTCACGTAGAGGACATTTCTCAAGTTGGCAAAATCCTGCTCTCCCTGCTCTCCCTGCATGGAGCAGGCAGGAGCAGACTGTTCCCCAAATGGCAAAGACTTGCTTACAAAATATTTAACTTCTTTTTTTCTAAAATGCACCTCCATCTTTTCGGCGTGGGGCTGCCTGAAGGGAAGAAGTGAACTAACATTCATTGAACACTTATCTTAAGCTAAGCACAGAGATTGGTGCACACAAACTCATGAGTATTTATTCCTCGGCATGCTCTCTATGAGGGAAAGAATATTATTTCTACCTTTCAGAAGGGGGAAATGAGGCTGAGTGGTAAAGCAATTTGCCTAAAGTCACAGAGCTAGTGCTCTGCTCCATTATTCCATACTATCTCCAATGAATCTGCCAAATTCCATTATGTTTTCACATGTATTCCTGAGACCCATGTATCAGGTCTATGGTTCTTTCTATAGCTTTGCAGGAAAACTAGAGCAATTACAATTTTCAAGGCACCAAACACTCTACCTATACACCCACAGCTTGTGTACCCGTCTTTTACAGAAACAAATGCAAATGTGTTCTTTTTGCAGAGTGCTGGGTGAAGGAGAGGAAGAAGGCAGCTTTGCCTGGAATGTGAACTATTTTATCTGATGCATTAATGAGTCTAGCAGAACCCAAAGCATTTCAAGGCAGATGCACTTTGCCATCACTTGTCAATCACAGGCTTCCCCAGGCAGAGGCATTTCAGGCCAAAGAAAAGATCCCTTTGTTCAAAACTGTAACTGGTCCACAGTCAGAGACAAAGGGTCCAGTTTCAATCGGAATCCAAATAACGATTAACAGCCTTTTCATTTGACAGCCTAAAGCAGAACAGTTTCCAAAGTAGAACTTTCTATGAAGCCACTGCACCCCTTTCTTCTGAGTCAGCTCAGTGGTGTGAGGCCTGGAAGAGAACTCACTTTCCTAAAGGCTGGAGCCACAGTGCAGAGTCAGGGCCGGCTGCCCTGCTCTCGGGCCATTGTTTCCTATTCCCTCGGGTGATGTGTCAGCCAGGGTTGATTCTATCTCCCTTCCTAGATCCAGGTAGGAAGTCTTGGTGGCTCTTTGGAGGCTGGATGTTGGAAAGTCACTCACAGATCAGATCTGAAGTATGAATTGTATTTGAACAAGCTAGTTATGGCTTTTCTCTTAGGGAAAATTATAAGGTAATCTGGGCTCCTTTTTTACGTCTTCTTTTCTGCCTCCATATGGCCCATTTCCATAGGTTTTGGACACTTTAGGAAAGGGGGATTCATCATTAAATGGTTATAAACTGGGCAGAAAAGTTAAGAAACCTGGGTCAGCAGCATAGTGTAGAGGACATTAGGTCTGGACACACCCGGTACCATCCTAGTCCGGCACCTACCAGGTGTCTGACCTTGGATGGTCAATATAAGTCACCTCCCTGACCCTCAGTTTCCCTGCTGTAAGACAGGGGCACCGATTCCTACCTTTGGTGGTGTGTGCAGATTAAATGTAAATAAAGTGATTTACCTTGACACAGAGTAGGAGTGCAGTTGAGTGTAGTCAATTCTACTCCTATTTTTACATACTTACCCTTAGACCGTGTGCTTTTGATACTGTTCACTGGCCTATGCTTCTGTTTCCCTACCTCTAAGAAGGGGTTCAGCAACAGAGTTTGATCTCATAACGTGAAGAGGGTGATGTTGCCCATCATGTGTGGGAAAGCTCTCACCTGTGGGTATCTTCGTGGCCTGGAGGGGGGAAGGGAGAGTCTGGCAGAAAACTGGAGCCCCCATTCATCAGAGGTATGGCATACAGGGGACAGGGGGGCAGCAAGAGATCATGATGAATGGAGGCCAGTGGAGGGAGAATCAGATGAGACTGGAGTTGGGGCTGTGAGCAGGGTTCAATCCTTTCCCACTTCCCTCTGCTTGCCCTGCCCTGGTACCTGGCCTCCGTGTGGTGGTGGGGAGTGGGAACATGAGTTCTCAGGAGACAGTGGGAGAGAAGGGAGCAAAAGGCATGAGGGCAGCAGGTCCAGAGGGAAAGGAGCCCAGGTCAGCCACTGGGACTCAAGCAGGCCTCCTATTCATGGGGTCCCTTCCATGGGGCTCGGGAGTCTGCACTATGAAGCCTGCTTGCTTTTGTCTGTTCAGATCACAGAAGGATCAGCCCATTACCCAGGATTCCCTCCATCTGTGTCATGATCTCTGGTTCTGATGAGTTGAGAAGGAATCACAGGATCTTGACATTTCAATCAGGGCTCAAATTCCCACCAGCAGCCAGACACCCACAGCTCCCACCATAGCCAGGCTCGGCAATCTTTCTTCAAGATGGTTTGCTTATCACTTCCGCCAGTCACTTGCCCTGCACTGTTACAGATCCAAACCAGGGCAAGGTCATGGTGTTTCCATAACACCCTGTGCTTTTCTCACTCAAAGCTCTTGCTACACTAGATGTGATGTGTCTGTTTGCTGTCCGCCTTCTTCCACAGACCCTGAGCTCTCTGGGGGCAAGAATCATGTTTTCATTTCTGTATCTTCAATACTACCCAAAGTGGGGTATGAGAAGAGGTACTCAAGACTCTTAAGTAAATATTTGAAAACTAAGATCTGGCCCTTGCCAACTTCTCTTATTTCTTACCATCATCCAGTAGTTGGATACACATAGAAGTCACTTTTCCTGGTATGACAACAGCAGTTAACTTAAGAAAAAAATCATTTTAACATAAATGCTCCAAATAATATGGCACCCCACCTATATCCTCCTTTTTTCTACCCTGTCTAGATCTTGGCCACATTCATGTGCTGTCAAGTCTAGGATAATCTCTACTCTTCCTCCTCATACTTACCAGTGATATCGGCGTGCATTTGCACAAAAAGGGGATTCTTGCTGAGGCCACCACACAGGAAAAGGGTGCTGATCGAGTGCCCTGCTGACTCCATGGCCTCTATAATGAGGCGCGTCCCGAACTTAAAAGGAAAAATAGAAGAAAGCATCAGCATGGTAGCAAAGGGAAATGATATAGAACATTTGCTAAGTGTTTACCCAGCAGTAGAACCTGCACTTGGAGCCTGACATATATATATACTCTCTTAGAAAGTCAGGACTCAAGGAGATTACATTGCTCGTGATAATGCCATTATATTAAGTTGCAGAGTGGGAATTCCAACCTGGGTCTGCCTGATTCCAAAACCTTCTGAATTATTATACCATTTGCTTCTATCAGTAGTCATACATTGACAAAACAAGTTGACAGTGTTAACACAGTTCATTCAACTACACAGATTTGATGAGTATCCACTATGGTCCAGATCCTCTACGATAAACTTTTTGGCACCAGGGGCTAGTTTTGTGGAAGACAATTCTTCCACAGACTGGCGTGGGGTTGGTGGTTTCTGGATGACTCTCATAAGGAACGTGCAACCTAGATCCCTTACATGTGCAGTTCACAGCAGGATTCGTGATCCTATAAGAATCTAATGCTGTGGCTGATCTGACAGGAAGGAGAGCTCAGTTGGTAACATGAGTGATGGGGAGCAACTGTAAATACAGATGAAGCTTCGCTAGCTCACCTGCCACTCACCTCCTGCTGTGCAACCTGGCAGGCTGGGGACCTCTGCTCTATAAGTTATGGGGAATGGAGTGACTGGCAGCTCTGCTCCAAAAAACTCTGTTTCAAAAGATCGCTGCTGGAGATCTCTAAGTCAGTTTTCCTTCCCTAAAGAGGAACTAAAGAAGTTAGTTCCTTGGAAATGGCGCCAACAAACTCAGCAGCAGAAACATGGAAAGAGGGCTCTCATTGCACAAGGAAGGTGAGCCACAAGACTTCAGGCTGGCAAAGGGCTAAAAGAACCTTTGTTATCACCTGAAGCCAGGTAGTGGTTCTAATGAGACGGTTTCCAGTGCCAGAATCCATTCCTCATCAGTCCTTAGTGATCTGAGATGATGCAGAAACCACATGCCCTGTTTGGCTCAAGCTTCACCGTATTTTCATTTCAGCCCTTGTGTCTTCCTATCTTTCGAAAATGTGTTATTTTCATCCTTGTCTTGTTCAGTTCACGAAACTCAGTAAAAACTGATGCTTGACAAGAAGATACTACCATAGGGTCATCAAGGTGAATCTTAATACATAAGTCATTAGTTTTAGGTAGGGTATTAGAGTAGCTAAAAACCATAATTTCCTAGAACATTAAAAAACTGGAAGTCTCCAAATCATCATTTATTTGAGAGAGGATTAAAAACAAAAAGATGAACTGTGATATGATGTTAGGAGGCAGCTGCACAGTGATGTTAGAGAAAGTGGCTCTGGGAAGAAATGAGGGAGAAGGTATTTTGGTGTCACGATAGCCCTTGAGATGTTCAGACAGAGCAACTATGGAGAGTGACCAAGTCCCAGGTGTGCACACAGGAAGTGGCTGAAGCAGATGGAAGAAAAGGTCAAGGGGAAGGAGAAGGTCAAGGGAGAAAGGGAGGTTAAGGATCTGGGAGGTAAGAGATGGTGCAAACACCAAGAAGGTGGGGTGTGGGCTTCACAGGTTCAGTGAAGGTAGACAGTGGTTCTGGTCAGATGGCATTCAAGTGCACAAAGAAGGCGACGACAGCTCAGCTTGAGGACATGCAGTATCTGAGCTTCACCAAAGGAAGGGAAGAGGGTTTAGGAAATCATCAGGATGCAGAAAATCCTGATTGCTGTTGAGTAAATAATGAGGGATGGAGGAGGTCCTAGCAAGGAACCTGGAACTAATAAGCCACCACCAAGTGGAAGAGTTCAGGAAAGGTCAAAAGGAGACACCACATGTCCTACTACTTCCCAGAATCCTTCTTGCTGACATTCATCTTGACTGAGCAGTGCTTGCACCACCAGGAAGGGCCCTGGCCACAGAAAACCAGGAAACTAATCCCATCACCGTAACACCTGAAACTGTGAGCCACGTGGCAGAGCAGTTCTCCTGGGTTCCCTACCCTGCTGCTCTCTGCCCGGGTGCCCCTTCCCAATAAAGTCTCTTGTTTTGTCGGCACGTGTGTCTCCTTGGACAGTTCATTTCCGAGTATTAGACCCCTTTTTGAGTCCTGGAAGAGGTCCCCTTTCCTGCAATAGTGGGGGCAGTTCAGGAGCAGAACCAGGCATTTCCAGCCCACAGGTCTTCAGGTTTGTTGGAGCTATTAGCGAGTCTAGTAAGAATATGGATTAGATAAAACTTGGGCCGCCAAAGATCATCCACAGATGTAGTGTGTTAAAGAAAAGATTAAAACATGTTGTACCCTATAAGACCAGATCCTGCTTATTGAATATGCCTGATTACCCCCAGGTGTTCTTTCTTAAGCTTTTTGCGGCGGTCATGAACCCTCTTGAGAATACGATAAAGCCTACTGACCTCCCCAGAAAAAAGTCATATATAAAATAGTATTATAATTAATTTTAGGAGCCCTACAAATGGCCTTACATCTGCCATGGATCATTTGGTGTCCGTGGATTCCAGGTAACCCTAGTCTACTCTAGGAGCATGAATCTGTACCTAGGAAATAAGAGTATGGCTTTTGAATTAAAAAAACAAAACCAAAAAAAAAAAAACCTGGGAAGGCATTCAGGCATTTTACCTACTTTTAGAATCAAATTCACACCTAACCTTTCCATGACTCAATTCTCATTTTAAAAATGGGAATAAAACATCATATTTTTCATTTGATAACTCCATGGACTGTCTAAAATGTTAATATGCAACGAAAATTTAAAATGTGGTCTTAGACTTGATGAAATACAGAAATATTTACCTTGCAAAGTTGCTGCTGTAGACAGCATATGTAAAGCTCAGAGAAGAGTGTCTAGTACACGGAAGGTATTTAGAAATGAGAGCTATTCTGGTTATTAGCTATAGGCTAAGCACTCTGCTATGCTCTTTAACATCACTTCTAATTTTATGAAAAAAAATCAAAAGCTGCATATTATTATCCCCATTTAGGATTTCCATAATTTGCTTAAAGCCATGCATTCTGCTTCAGGGGAGGGGAAGCTGCCTCCTAACGTGCATGGAGATGCCGTGCAAAATGGATATTTCTGATATTTCTAAAACCAGAAACCTGGGGGCTCATGTGATTAGCAGGCCTGAGAGGAGAGTAACACAAAGCACATTCTCTGGGAAAAGTTGCGAAGCGATCAGAACAAGAGGCGCTCCCTCCAGAGGGGCTGGGATGGCCGGTCTATCCTCCGTGTGGCATTGTCAGCAGGAAATTCCCACTCAGGCTGCTGGTTAGTTACAGGGCCTTCCCTTTCGGCAACTTAAACGCCACTCTGTGTGAAACACTCCACCCTCCTTAAACGCCCCACCAAAGGGCTTTGTGCTAAAATGATTTTGTGCTCACCTTTCTGGAAAAAATGTTTTCACAGAGAAATTTAAATTAAAATTAGGCCGTTCCACTGGGAATGTACAGAACCAAATGCAAATAGAGAGACTTCAAATGCAAATAGTACTTTTAAAGAGTCTATTCTGCAAAGAAAACTATAGATGAACAGGCTATGGATAAACTGGGTGTTTGACAGGTCTTTCAATTAAGCTTGGTCAAGAGAGAATTTCATTTCATGAAGGGTTTTGCATAGTCTCAAATTAACTTCACTACAATATCTCTTTAATTTCATTCTGTTCTTAGAAAATGTCAACCATAGATATTGCTATGGAGAGGAATGTGCTTAAATAACTTTATAATCAATAGGTGTAAGGAATATTCATAGTCAGTGAACACATTTTTTTGAACATCATGGGAAAATCTCTGGTATTAGAATGCTCATTAAAATGCACATTAAAACACACAAATGAACTAAAAGATCAGAACACCCAGATACTTTTGCAAAACAGACCGAACTCCTCACAGTTCAATGGACTGCACAACATAGCCTTATTGAAAAATCTGTCTTCAATTGCCTTTCCTTTGTGGTGCTATAAAGGTCATTAAAACAATGGAGAGAATAAATATGATAGCTTTTAATACATGTACGACCTATTACAAACAAAAGTGATTTGCCAAGTGTGTGGTGTTCTGGAAAATGTAGCTGGCTTCCCCCGCCCCAGCCTTCCCCCACCCATGGCCTGCATTGTACATTCTTGGATTTCTGCTACACTGTTCTTACCAGGAAGGGGACTCTGTGGGACAATCCTGGCCAGATTAATGATGTTTTCTAAAATGTGTCAAATCAAAACTGTTCTTGGGAATGCCTGAAGGCTTATTTCAATCACGTAGCTTTTACAAACTGATCCAAGAGCAATGGTAGCATGGTAACATGAAAGAGCAAAAGCCAGAGAGCAGAAGGACAGAGGTTCAGATTCTGACTCTGCCATGCACTAGCTGTTTGACCTTGGCAAGCAGTGTTCCCTGTCTGTAAAATGAGACAAGCCCACCTACTTACAGGGTTACTCACTGTGGGTAAGGTACCCTGTTTGGTGCCTGGCACAGGCAGTGGGCATCAGTGAGAGGGAACAGGGATGATCATCAGATGATGGTGACCCTTGGCTCATCCTGGGTGGCCTCCTTCTTCATGTTTCCCTCTTAGCAGGGACTCAGAAGGATGAGCCTCATGCAGCGCTGATATTTTCCTAGATTATTCATTTTAATGCCTGTGATTCATTCCACTATAAGACTTTCCACACATTAACATCAGAAAATAAAAGCTCCTCAATACACTGTGTACCCAGGTTTATTTTACAAATCTGTGGGTTTAAATCCCAGTTCTGCCACTTACTAGCGGTATGAAACTGAGCAAGTTAATTAACCTCACTTAGGCTTAGATTCTAATCTTTGGAACAGGGATTATAATTCCTCCCTCATAAGGTAAAGTCATATAATGTATGTAAAATATTTAGCCTACTACCTGGTACATAATATCTCAAAACTGTATCATTTATTATTATTATCTTTACTATAAAGCAAGATCACTAAATAACTACCTTTACTACTGATGCATATTTCTGTTCTCCATTTTTTCATCTTTTCATACTAGTCACTCTTGCCATTTTGAGAGATGTCAGAACTATCCTTTTTTTTTTTTTTAAACCAAGTTCCCATAAATAAAGCAGGCTGACTGGTATTACTGGACTGGACAAGCTCTTATATCAATAAGACAGTTGCTTCAGTAAGTTGTTTCTAGATGAACTTGTTTATAAGCTAAAAAGGATTATTTAATTGTGTTGGCCAACTGGGCTCTTTTATTGTATGTATGTGGTACCTGGGTAAATCCAAACAAAAGGAAAGTACTTTAGTTGATGATATGGACATATAGAAACTATGTATGTAATTCTATTCTTTAAACCAATGAGGATATGAAAGTGGCATGTGGAGAACAGAGTAATTGAATAGCATATAGTTATATCTATATAGCATGAATAAATAAAAGTACTTTGCTTAAGTAGGTATATTTATGAAAAATAAACTATGACTCAGAATTCAGGGAACTGATTCTCCTTTCCTTTAGTCTCCAACTCCCTTTCCAGAGCAGAGCAACTAAGCCTCACTGGATTATTGTTATTTTGGAGTTCCTACCAGCTCTGAGATCCTGAAAGCCATGACTCACTCCCTTCAAATGCACTTTCTAACATGCACATACATGCAATCTTTCATGTTATTTCAGGGTTTAGAGCCCTCCTGTAGCTCACTCACAGATCACCTCTAGACAATGAGTCCTTAGACAGTGATGCTTGACCTTCTAAAAACTTGTTTTCATTTCTGGTTGATCTTCAGTTTAGGAGTTCCTAACACTGAATTCTCCCCTTTCTCCTTCCCTAACCATCCAATGCTTTCGTTTAAGCACCTAATTATAAAAACAAACATTTTCATGTTCCAAGGAAGCTTACTATTTAAAGGAACCCCGGACTGGATGCTTTTGTAAAGTGAACAATATCACATATTTTATAAATCTGGACATTCTTAATGCCAGCTCTTCTTAATGCACAAGAACATGGCATCTGCTTGCTTGCTTCTATTTAATTGAACTTAGAAGACAAAGTAGATAAATGGTAGGTAAGATGTTCTAAGATTTTAACTCCTTTTAGTTCTCAGCTATGTGAAGCTATTAGTAAAGTAGATAAAGATCTTCAGAATTTCCTTCTGGACAAGCATCTATTTTTGGCAAGCTCCCTAGAATCTCTGTCACAACAGCATATGATGTATCCTGGGGGATATGCAGTCTCAACTTTATCAATAGACCTAAATCTCTTTAAAAATGGCATTCAAGTGTCTTACAGCAATAGCTTGAACTGTGGCCAGGTAGAGAATGGCAAGATCATCGAGGTCCTGAGATAGTTTCAATCCAGTGACCTATAGGGATGAAGAAAAGAAAAGATGGAGCCATGGTTAGAGATAGTTCCCATGAAACACGCTCAGATGTGTTTTCTTGCCGAAGCAAGTTCATATGCAAATCCCCTTTTTGTAAGCTGAACGTGAAGCGACTACTAAATTGTTTAATCTCCAGACCTGGAAAAAGTATTCTTTCTTCCCCCAAAGAAAATGCCTTGCGTTGGATTAGAGAAAAACAAACCAAACAGTATAAGGAGATTGTGTGTGGTTTTTCTTAGGAGATTGTGTTTGATATTTATTAGCATGGAATGAATTAAATATTTTTCTTCTTATCTGAAAACATTATTCTTTTATTACCAACACCTATTTTCTTTGGCTTGCAGAAATCAACATGTAGCTCTGGCATTCTAGTAAAAGATGATCTTATTCTGAGTTCTGCTACTGTTAGAAATCAGTGGGGTATTCAGAGTAAACTAACATGTCTCCTATAAATGTTATACCTGCTGCTGCTGCTGCTGCTAAGTCGCGTCAGTCATGTCCGACTCTGTGCGACCCCATAGATGGCAGCCTACCAGGCTCCCCCGTCCCTAGGATTCTCCAGGCAAGAACACTGGAGTGGGTTGCCATTTCCTTCTCCAATGCATGAAAGTGAAAGTGAAGTCGTTCAGTCATGTCTGACTCTTCTCGACCCCATGGATTGCAGCCTACCAGGCTCCTCCATCCATGGGATTTCCCAGGCAAGAGTACTGGAGTGGGGTGCCATTGCCTTCTCTGAATGTTATACCTACTAGGGGATAACTTAGAATCTGTGGTTTGCAAGGGAATTCAATTAAAGTCAATCCAAACCACATGCTTTTTTATGGAGCATGTAAATTTCTGAGAGGTTCCAGGACAACAGGTTACTGGATTTGGGGAGTTTCAAGACTTGTTCATGGTCTCACTTTCATGTCTCCCATTTGTGAAGGTGTTCTCTTGGGACATTTCTAGAGGGTGAAGACTGCCGGTTTCTTTAAGTCTAGTCCGAAGCTGGTGGGCATCAGTGCCACAGTTCACTTCAGATTTTCATGACAAAATTAATTTACATCCAGTACTCCTGCCTGGAAAATCCCATGGATGGAGGAGCCTGGTAGGCTGAGGGCCATGGGGTCGCTAAGAGTCGGACATGACTGAGCGACTTCACTTTCACTTTTCACTTTCATGCATTGGAGAAGGAAATGGCAACCCACTCCAGTGTTCTTGCCTGGAGAATCCCAGGGACAGGGGAGCCTGGTGGGCTGCCGTCTATGGGGTTGCACAGAGTCGGACATGACTAAAGCGACTTAGAAGCAGCAGCAGCAGCAACGGTATTTACATTTCTGAGTTCAATGAAGTGGTGACATGCAGCCTGCACTAAAACGGGGGAGCCTAGTGGTCTACCCAGGTCTCTGTCCTTCAATCGCTCCAGCCCCATTTATCATTTTCTCCAGATTCCACCCCCGGCCAGGATTAAGGCGTCAGCCTTGGCCTGTTACAGGGCACAGATATCCCTCCACTACTCAAACCAGAAACCTGGGAGCACTTTCCCCTGACTTCCCTCTCCCTTCTTGTGTTTAATCAGTCTCCAAGTCTTGTACATTTGAGCTCCCAAATTTATTTTGAATCCATCCCCTCTCTTCATCTTGTCAGTCACTTCCTTAATCCAGGTCCTTCCGCACATTCTTCCTGATTGCTGAAATAGCTCCTGATCAAATCTCCTTGTTTCCAATGGGGCTTGCTCCTCTCTACAAGGGAGCTAGTGCTTATTCTCAAAAGTAAACTGATCATGTGAAAAATTCTGCCCCCATTGCCTTCAGTCTGAAGGCACCTTCCCTGTCTTCTGTGAGTGATTCTGCCCATGGTCAATCCCGCTCTCTTCCCCAGTGTCTCATCTTTTCTATTCTCACTTAACATCCTGTGTTCCGGCTGTTTTTTTTTTTTTTGGGGGGGGGTGGGTTGCTGATAGCTGAGTGGGTAAAGAATTCGCCTGGAATGCAGGAGATATAGGAGGTGTGGGTTCGATCCCTGGATCAGGAAGATTCCCTGAAGTAGGAAATGACAACCCACTACAGTATCCCTGCCTGGAGAATCCCACGGACACAGAAGCCTGTCAGGCTGCATTCAGTGGGGTTGCAAAAAGCGAGACACGACTGAGCACACGGCACATGCACATGCTTATTTATTTATTTATATTTTAACTTTTTGGCTGCATAGCCTGTGGGATCTAGTTCCCTGACCAGGGATCTAACTCACGTCCCCTGCAGTGGAAGCACAGGGTCTTAACCACTGGGCCACCAGGGAAGTCACCCAGCTGTTCTGATTACTCATCTAAGTCTGCTAAAGTGGGTATTCCTGAATTCAGTAGAGCTACCTGCTGATAGAGGGCAGATTATGGAGCCACTCAATGATAGTAGTGGTGTTGATATGAACACAAAGGAGCATGGGAGGTTTGAAGGAGAAACCAGAAAGGAGCTCTTGGGGTACATATTCTCCAGCCAAGAACTCGGAAGGAACATCTCTCAGAAAGTTCTCCAGAGGCCTAAATATGCAGTAAGAATGTTGGAACTAGGAGAACATGAACCACACTGATAACATAGAGGTTTATGACACAGAGGAGAAAGCAGTTTGCTTAAGAGAGAATCCAGAGGTTCATGGAAGCCAGAACCCAGGTGTTCTGACAGACTCTGTGTTACTCACCACAGTACCTCCCATGCCTGCCACTGACCTGGTACACAGCAGCACTAAGCTAACACTTGGTGAATGTGTGGCGCTTCAGTGCTCCTTTTTCTTTATGAATGCCATTCTCTCTTCTAACATCCTATCCCTCTCTGTCATATACAATTATAAAAGTGAAAAAAAAAGCAAAAGTGTTAGTTGTTCCTGTCATGTCTGACTCTTTAGGACACCATGGACTATAGCCCACCAGGCTCCTCTGACCATGGAATTCTCCAGGCGAGAACACTGGAGTGGGTAGCCATTCCCTTCTCCAGGAGGTCTTCCCAATAGAGGGATCAAACCTGGGTCTCTTGCACTGCAGGAAGATTCTTTCCTGTCTGGGCCACCAGGAAAGACAGTATCTATTCCCTCAGCCCCTCATAAATTCACAGAGGTGGAGTGGGTATATTTTCTCCACACCCCAAGAAAGAAAAACACTGGACCATCACTTAATAGTTGCTTACCCCATGCTCTTCCCCCTCCCCGAACCTCCACACTTTCTCTTCCTCATCAGAGAAGTGATTTCTATGAGACTGCAGTAAAAGAAAGTAAGTTAAAGTATTAAGTTGCTCAGTCATGTCTGGCTCTTTGAAACCCCATGAACTGTAGCTTGCCAGTCTCCTTTGGAATTCTCCAGGCAAGAATACTGGATTGGGTAACCATTCCCTCCTCCAGGGGATCTTCCTGACTCAGGAATCAAACCCAGTCTGCAGGAAGATTCTGCCAGCAGAACCCTCATTGCAGGCAGACTCCTTACTGTCTGAGACACCTGGGCAGCCCCAAGAATACTGGTGTGGATAGCCATTCTCTTCTCCAGGGGATCTTTCCAACCCGGGAATCAAACCAGGGTCTCCTGCATTGCAGGCAGATTCTTTACCATCTGAACCACCTGGGTTGCTATTTCCTACTCCAGGGGAATCTTCCTGACCCAGAGATTAAACTCGTGTCTCCTGCATTGGAGGCAGATTCTTAATCACTGCACCACCTGGGAAGCAGAAGAAGTGACCCTGTAGGTTATATGGGGCTGTTGTGTGATTTAGAAAACGGTGCTCCTGCTAGGTGGACTAAATGCAAGACATTCCATCGAGAAGAGTGAATTATAAAAAGCAGCAGAGTGGACAGGATTTCAGCCCTGCCCTAAGGCCCCTCAGCCAAACACCCTCTGTGAACACCAGCCCCAGGGAGTGCAGTGGTGCTTGGTAAAGATCACAAGTCATAAGTGGTCTCTCTTTCTCTCTTCTTCACAACTGGCCTGACCTCAACAGGGTAGGAAAAGTTATTGGGCCACGGTTTAGAGCTCTCTTTCAGAGTCAGTCCAATAGGTAGTCTAGCTTTGGCTTCCTCTCGCTGGCTATCAGTGAGGTGTGAATCAGACCATGGTCCTCCATGTGGTTGGGTACGAGTCTGTTTGGCAGACCAACATCCATCCACAGGAGGGTCCTGAATGCCACATGTGGATAAACTGTGATGGAGGGTTTTGACTTTTTATATAGACCATTTTCCTATTAATTTATTAGGGCTCTGTATAATAACATTGACGATGTAACTGGTTCTGATACTCTTCTCAATTAGTAAGAACCCATGAGAGAGGAGGACTAAAATACCACTAGATTGAGTTTTCTTAATCCCAGCAACTATTCAGGAGAACTTCCCCAACGTATCTATATTCAAACAAAAAGATACGATGAACCCTTCTCTAAATTCTGAGTGTTTTCAAAGCTCAGAAATCATAGGGAAGAAAAGAGAAGATAGTTTCTTTTCTTCAGAAATGGAGAATGAGATGATCAAGGTAAATGAGTACTAAATTTAACTCTTGAGCTGGTTTACTAGTAGCTATGGCAAAAAAAGAAACATGAGGGATGGCACAGCCTTTCATTTATGACAAATAAAACATATCACTCTTCAAGAGAAACAAAATTATTCCTGGGGAGGAATTTATTACATGGACCATCATATGGAAGGCCTTCAGTATCAAAAGGGAGTAATAAGCAAGAATGGTTCTCCCATGGCTATTTCCAACATTCCCTCACCACTAATACCAGAGACATGAGTTGAAATGTGACTCAGTGAAAGACACTTCTCTCTAAACTGTGAAATTACTATGGCCCAGGGTCCCTGCTTTCTTGACATCTCACCTTATTTGCCAATGGAGACAGTAGAAGAACAGATAATCATTTGATTCTCCCTCAAGTATCAGGCATCCCAGCCTCATCTTGACAAAAATCAAATGACAGTCAACACAAGATGGAACTTTCTAAGGTGTGACTGTCATGTGGACCACTCAGGAGGCTACAGAGGACCCTCATGGAGCTATCATGGCAAGAGGTGTCAGAGCCCTGGAGATGCCAGGATGTCCTGGGGGAGGCACAGCTTTGCAACCAGCCAGAAAGCTGGAACAGGCCAGAGGAGCCGATACTCTTGGCTGAAGGCTGAATGGCTCCATCAGTAAGAAGATATGAAAAGGAAGCATAACTGGAAGGAATCTGTTTATAGATGCACATGTGCCTGTTTCAAATGCTTGGGAGAGAGTGAAATGAGTGGGGAAGCCCCCATGGAGAGTTCCAATGGTAAGCATATTTTATTTATTTTGACTATTGTGAAATGAAGACTGTAACAGAAAACATTCATAATTAATATTTAGAGCATATGGTGGCCAAAGAGACGTGAACTGCAATGGATAATTTCAACCTCCTAGGTACGATTATAAAACACTTATGTAAATACTATTGGGATTTATAAAGGTGAAAGAAAGACGATACACTTTGGAGTAAGATGTTCTCTCTGATTGACGGCAGGACAATTGTGAGTTTTGTTGTCTGAGCCTCAGTTTTTTAAATTCTGTAAAATAAGAATAATAATACCTCAAGGTATTTAATAATTAAATGAGTTATCATTTGCAAAGCATCTAACCTTTTATGCAAGCTGTACCAAATCGACAAGAGCTAGACACTTATAGCGCTTAATAAATGTTCATACTCTTCCCTTTTCTCTTAATAAATGTTCACTTCTGTTCTTCTGAATTACATGAGCGGCTCAATCTCATTCACTAATTGGGATATAGAAACAAAAGATCTCCTGCAACATGCTGTGGGTACTCCCAGGGTATCAGCGATGGGGACTGAAGACCAGTAGTGGTATAGGGTGGGGAAGGCAGAGCAGAAAGAGTGCTGGGTGTCAGATCAGGATCACGTGAGACGTCCAGGAGTGTGGAGAAGCAGGGTGCCCCGATGAGCGGCCAGCAATAGGACAGTGGAAGACTCACTTTCAAGGACTTCTTGGAGAAGCCTTAGTCCTTATCAACCTACACACTTCCGTTCATTCTGTGAAAGGAAAGACACATGATCTTCACCCTAGACTTCAGCTGAAATCCTGTACCCCCCAGGCAGCTGTGTGAACTTGGGTTTCTCTCTTAACGCTTTCCTGAGGTCTGAGTTAAAGGCAGATTTCCTGTGATCCAACTTCTAGTTACTGAGCTTTTGGTGGGGGCCCAGCAATCTGCATTTTTAGCAAGGCCTGAATGCATGATAAATTGTAGGAACAATTGCCCTAAACCTTGGTTATGTCAATTATAGGTCCATAGGCCACGGAGTAGTTGAGATTATAAACAAAGGTCTATCAGTAATTTAGTTAGCTAAGTTTTTCCCTTCTTAGTTGTTCAAAAAATTAAGTGATTATGTATATTGGTAAGAAAAAAAATGCTTAGAAATAGAGCTCAAGGGGTTTCTAAACATTATGAAAGACAAGAAAACGGGATTCTTTGTCATAAGATTTTCTAGGGTCATCAGAGTTTGATGGAGTATCCAAGGCTCAAGGGAATTGACTGAAAACTTTTCAGAACACAAAGGAATAAGAAACGCTCTGCTGTTCAGTCAGTAATGAAGGAGATGATGGGCATATAGCAAGGAAATAAGGAGGATCAGAGAAAGATTTCCGGTAAACCTCTGGAGAGAGGCCAGAGATTGGAGAACAGGTCTCAGATAGTCAGCAGCCTGGAAGAGAAAGGGAGATAAAATTTCCCCAAAATATTTATAGGTTATCAGTATCGGGGATGGAGACCAACACTTGGCATTGTCAAAAACTCATCCAGAAATGGGAAATGCATATAAATGTATTAACACAATGTGATAGGCCAAATTTAGGTTAACATCCCCTGACTATCCTGCTGCTGCTGCTAAGTCACTTCAGTCATGTCTGATCCTGTGTGACCCCAGATGGCAGCCCACCAGGCTCCCCTGTCCCTGGGATTCTCCAGGTAAGAGCACTGGAGTGGGTTGCCATTTCCTTCTCCAATGCATGAAAGTGAAAAGTGAAAATGAAGTTGCTCAGTCATGTCTGACTCTTAGTGACCCCATGGACTGCAGCCCACCAGGCTCCTCGGTCCATGGGACTTTTCCAGGCAAGAGTACTGGAGTGGGGTGCCATTGCCTTCTCCCCTGACTACTCTACCAAACACTAATTTGGGCACTGCTATAAAGGGCTTTTGCAGATGGAACTGGTTACTAGCCAGTTGATCTTAAAATAGGGATATTACCCTGCATTATCCATTTGGGCCCAATGTAATCCTGTGAGCTATTAAAAACAGAAAAGGAAGACAGAAGAGTCAGTCAAGAGATACAGTAGAATAATGTAGGAGAGATGAGGTAGAAGTGGAAATTAGAGAGATTCAAAGCATGGGAAGGACTTGATCTGCCATTGCTGGCTCTGAAGATGGAGAAAGAGGACGATGAGCCAAGGCATTCATGTGGCCTCTCAAACCTGAGGATCCCTAGCTAACAGCTATGTTGGAAACAGGCACCTCTGTCTTACAACTGCACAGAGCTGAGTTTGGCCAACAACTTGAAGGATTTGATAGCAGATTATTCCCAGAACCTCCCTTAGTTCTGGTCTTGTGAAAACAGGAGCAGAGAAACCAGTTGGGCCAGCCTGGGCTTCTGACCTACATAACTGTGAGATAATAAATTTAAGCCTTGAACTTCCCTTGTGGACCAGGGGTTAAGAATCTGCCTGCCAACGCAGGAGACAAGGCTTTGATACGTTGTCTGGAAAGATTCCACATACCATGGAGCAACTAAGCCTGTGCACCTCAACCACTGAGGCCTGAGCAACAAGAGAAGCCACCACCATGAGAAGCCTGAACACAGCAAAGGGGAGCCCCACTCGCCACAACTAGAGAAAGTGCGTGCGTAGCAACGAAGACCCAGCAGAGCCAACGTTAGATGAATCATTTACAAATAAATATAAAAAATACATTTAAGCCACTAGGCTTGTGGTAATTTATTCCAGAAGCAATGGACAACTAATACACATATGACAACGGGAGAACGGACTGACATTCTCCTTCACAGCCTATTTTGTTGGTGAACTCTGTACCAAGAACACTAGTCCATTTGCTGTTTCCCAGATGTACCAGGTGGAGTAGGAAGTGGCAACCCACTCCTGTATTCTTGCATGGAGAATTCCATGGACAGAGGAGCCTGGCAGGCTACGGTTCATAGGACCGCAAAGAGTTGGACATGACTGAAGCGACCTAGCACAGCGCAGCACAGATGTACCAGGTACTTCACACCTTCATCTGCCTTGCTTCTGATGTGCTAAACCTAAGTCTAAAAAATCTAAATCTAAAATAATCATATATTTTAATATGCACTTAACAAGGCTGTTTTGGTCAACAGTCCTGGTTCACATTTGCTGTCATATAACCCTGTCTTGGATTTACACACAACTTGGATCCCATCCTGGGTCCTCTGGCCTTAATTATTTCCCATTATTCATCTCTTAGGTCTTCCTGGCAGATTTCCACCTGATTTACTCCTCAATCTTTTATCATGATACACTATCTTGAGAAAGGATCCTGTTCACAATCCACACTGCCCCCTAGCCCCAGTTTTGTCATTTGGTGCATACAGGGAAGATAAAAAGCACTAAGAAAAGACTGATTCTATACTGCAATTAAAAAAAAAAAAATCACTAAACTAAGGGAGAAATATTTCAGACAGATTGAAAACAGAACAAAAGGAATGCCAAAAATACAAAGATTAAATTTTTCATTTGAGAATGTCAGTGACCTCGGTTTGAACTGACTGGGTTCTACTACTACTTCTGGTCTTTTCTTCCCTGAGTGAATTACTTAGACTCTCTGACCCTCAATTTCTCCACTGTTTTCAATGTGGTAATAATACTGTCTTGTAGGGTTATAAAGAAAGCTGGTGATGATGCTTGGAAGGCACCTATCATGGTGCTTGGTAGGTCATGATTCCTGAAAAAAAAAGCACCTATTACAAATCATCATACTAGCTGGTAAATTAGTTGCTTTAATAAAAAAAATACATTATCTGAAAACCAGTTAAATGATACTGAAGATATTAAACTTCATTATAAGAGTCAATTTTTCATAGGCAAAAACAATATGTGAAAGAATGGTACATAAAACAATATTAAATCAGAACAAAAAAAATCAATAAACTCATGTCAAAGAGTCCATGTGTTTCCAAGGCTTACAAATATATCATTCAAACGCTGCTTAATTGGTCCTGAGCTTCCAACTCGATCATCTATCTCCCAATCAGGTGAAGCCACAGGGATACAGCCTCTGGCTTCTCTGCACACACTCGCCAGAATTGCTGACTCCCCCACATCTGACTCTGTTCAGCCATGTCCGTCTCTAGCTGGGAGTCAGTCCTCTGGGAACTGGCTAAGATCTCATAGTGCTTCTTTCCTGACTCCCTCCTAGTTTTCCACACGCACGTTGCACTGTGCTTGTTTTGAAGAGCCCTTGGAACAGCGCTCAACCTCTCCAGCAGTTTGAGCAGCATATGGCCTTATGTTAGAAATCACAGCTCTTCAAAGAACCAGAAAATAACTTTCCGTTCTGGGTAGTGTTGTACTTGCAAAATGAAGCAGGGAAAACACGTTTCAGCCAATTGGTGAATGTGGTGTGTTCTCACCTCCCAGTATGTCTCTGAGGTAATTTACTTCTCTGAGTGGGCGTTTCAGGAAAGGAATTTTTTTAAAACCCACCATAACAAAGAGGGCATATTGATTTGAGAATAAACACTGGTTGTGTACACAAGGAGGCAAGGACTCTTTTACAACTAAGGCACAGCAAAGGGGAGTTTCCTATCATATTGATGATGAAACTGAGGGCTGATAATTTAAATACTCAAGTGTGAAGCGTTCTCAGTCACTCAGTTGTGTCCGAATCTTTGTGACCCCATGGACTGTGGCCCACCAGGCTCCTCAGCCCAGGGGATTTTCCAGGCAAGAATACTGGAGTGGGTAGCCATTCCAGGATCCCCTGGGAAGACCTCAGGGATGGAACCCATGTCTCTTACGTCTGTGGCATTGGCAAGTGGATTCTTTAGCACTAGTGCAACCTGGGAAAGAGAAGGCGAATCTCTAACCTTGTACGAAACATGGTTCCTGTGATGGACCAAGTGATTGTTTAGTTTCTCTAGCTGATTGTTTGTGGCTGGAGGCCTTGGTGGCTGGTAGGTACCATCTGTTCTGAGCCTAAAGTGGATGGCTTGTGACCAGCTGCCTGGGATTCAAAGGCCATCTTGTAAACATGCAAGTAAGGGCCACTAAGCAGGACCTACAATTCAAAAGTAGCTGCCGTTGCTGTCTGTCTGCTGTGTGACAGTCTCTCCATTTGATTCTGACAATGACCCTGCAAGGAAGCCTCTGCTGCCCCTGCTTACTGACAGGCAGACGGACCTCACAGAGCTAACCTCAGAGGTCACACACAGCTGGCACATTTTCAAGCTACGTCTGACTTCAAATCCTGGGCTCACTTTATTGTTTCACTTGAGTAAAAGCTATCCAACCAATTTTCACTTGACTAAAAGCTATCCAACCAATCATTCAAAATAAAAATCACACATACGTCTACTATCTAAGACACACAACCATTACTGGTGGTATTTAGCTTCATCTCTATGACCACATGACCACATCATACCTCTTTAAAAAGTATTGTTTTTGTTTTTAAAGAAC
The DNA here is from genome assembly GCF_055505025.1 of Bos grunniens. Taxonomy (NCBI): domain Eukaryota; kingdom Metazoa; phylum Chordata; class Mammalia; order Artiodactyla; family Bovidae; genus Bos; species Bos grunniens. Next base: position 35,071,627 of record NC_141167.1, on the reverse strand, counting down.
CTAGAATCATTGGTGTTAAACGTTTTGATGTTGACTGCTGTTACCCAGCCTCCTTTCAAACATCAGATGCATGACCCTTACCTCTCCATGCCTCATTTATCAAGTGGCAAGGAGAAATATTTACATAGGTGGCTACTCGGTTCAAGCATACTATTAAGTTGCCCACCCTCTAACCATCGCTCTTTTGAGTCCAGTGCCACAGGTCAATCCTGCATCACTGAAGGAGAAATGAAACAGCTAGTAACATGGCAGGAAGCCAACTCTTACCAGAATAAAAGAAAGTGATTCCTATCAAGCTTCATGGAAGGATTCCTGAGTTTTACCCTGTTCTATTTAAGAGGGTAGGCACCTAAAGTGGAAGGGTTTAGAGTCAGATCAAACCAGGAGTGGTGATTACTTCTGAAATCTGAGTCAGTGAGGGTGGAAAGAAAAACAGGACTATTATTGAGAAAAGATAGGGTTAGAGCTTAAATCCAAGAATCAGGGTAAGGGGAAAAATGGGAGAACAAGCAAGAAGGCTAGTGGTCAGATAGGAGGTGACATTGACTGAGTGAAATAGATTTCAGTGTGAAATCATGCATGATAGAGCTCTGGGGACTCCTTTTTATAGTCAGTGCATCCCATGAAGTCCAGAGGTATGAGTTAAGGAAGTCTCGGGATAGGTTACCCACTCCAGCATTCTCAGGCTTCCCTGATAGGCTTCCCTTAGGCTCAGACAATAAAGAATCCTCCTGCAATGCAGGAGACCTGGGTTGGGAAGATCCCCTGGAGGAGGGCATGGCAACCGACTCTAGTATTCTTGCCTGGAGAATCCCCATGGACAGAGGAACCTGGTAGACCAGTGTCCATGGGGTCGCAGAGTTGGACATGCTGCTGTTGCTGCTAAGTCACTTCAGTCATGTCCGACTCTGTGCGACCCCATAGACGGCAGCCCACCAGGCTCCCCCGTCCCTGGGATTCTCCAGGCAAGAACACTGGAGGGGGTTGCCATTTCCTTCTCCAATACATGACTGAGCGACTAGGCATAGCACACAGCACATGGGTGTGCATCCTAAAAGCTGGGATTCCTGTTTTCATCTAAGCTCTGCTGCTTCTTGGTGTTGTGACCTTGGCAGGTCACGGTTCCTTCCTCCCTTGGCAAGTGAAGGCTGCAATAATTGCTTAACCAGAAGGCAATTATTCAGTGCCCATCTTTGATCTAAGCACTGTTGAAATTAGAAACAAAATAAGCCATACAATCCTTACAATAAGCCTTACAATCAAAAATTTTTTCTAATACATTTAAAGCACATGTTGCTTTGTGACAGCTCTGATCTTATTTTTTTAGTACAAATTATGAATTTTGCATTCAAATCTTCAATGTAGGTTTTAATCTTGCTGCTATATTTTCAGTTGTCTTTATTATTTCCTTTGTTTTCTCATTCCATTGGCTCTCTATCTGAACTCACTTTTTTCTAATAAGTTTCTGCCCTCTTTCACAGAGATGTGCTTTGAAAAAAAATCCTATTGAATATGCCGAGAAGTTTTAAAATATTCTCTTTGGTTTCAGTAGTAAGTAATTTTTAAGAGGCCTTTCCCTTAAGCATTCAAAATGGTATTTCTTTTACTTTATATGCAACATGTTTTTCCTAAGGGACTCACTTTATTACTATTTTTTTAATTCACTTTTACTAGGGCACTATACATATTCAGTATTTCCCAGCACACTATACACATGATTTACTCTCAGCCTCACTCACTGTAACTTGGGTTTGCCTCTTCAGATCTTTAGCTAGTTGCAAATTCCCAGAGTCTAGCAGTTTTTATTTTGTGTAGCTTTGTTGGCCTGAGGGGGATGACCACTGCCTGGCTTTCTGACCCTAGAGCAGATGACAGACATGTAAAGCTACCCGCCTGTCAAATTCACAGAGTTTCCCTATCTCTGCCCCACTAAGAGAGTCCGATTCAGGGTCCTCAGACCGCAGCCCATCAGCATACATCCTAAATCAGCCTTCCAGCCCAGCTGGCTACTTGGGTTGGCAGTTTTCTAATGGACTGAACTGAAAGGGAAGATAAGGTCTGGGTTCTGGAAGAGTTCTGGGAAACTAAGCGCACTGGCTGCTTCCAAAAAGCAAAGCAAAACAAAACAAAAAACCTTAACCATCAGCATTAGAGTAGAGGGATGACTGCTCTGTTTTTAGGCTTAAAGGGACCTTGCATTTTTAAGCTAGGGACCAGGAAGTGGAGAGGTCCCAACTTTTGCAAGGCTGATGGTTTATTTTGTTCATATGTCAGACATTATATTTCTCAAACAAGTTATTAAATACATTTAACCTTTTTGATTCTGTAAAACCTTCCCAGATTCTCCCTAAGAGTGTCAATTCTAGTTTTTCTAGTTGAATGTCATCTCAATTGTTTAAGTCAGCACAAGTTTATGCTTTTTTCTTGCACCTTCATAGATATTTTCAAATGAAGCAGAGAAAGGCTGCATCAGGGTTTGTTGCCCAAATGCCACCTAAAAGATTCAAACTCAGGCATTTACTGAGTACCTCCTTTGGCTTGTGGGACTTCCCTGGTAGCTTAGATGGTAAAGCATCTGCCTACAATGTGGGAGACCTGGGTTCAATCCCTGGGTTGAGACGATCTCCTGGAGAAGGAAATGGTAACCCACTCCAGTATTCTTGCCTGGAAAATGCCATGGATGGAGGAACCTGGTAGGCTACAGTCCATGGAGTTGCAAAGAGTTGGACACAACTGAGCGACTTCACTTTCACTTTTCCTTTGGCTTGTACAGATGTCTGTATTACAGTATATACATATACACAAATACACACACACTCACACATGTACAATATTATTCCCCCAATTATCATGTGAACTTGGAACAGGTACAGTTTCTTTTTAAGTCTGTTTCCCCTCAGTTTAGCCTAGCCCTGCACATAGTAGGTGATCAATAAAGGGTAACAGAAAAGAGCCAACCATGGAGAGAGAAAAGAATTGGGAGAGTGTGCTGTTGGTGAAGCAGAAGAACAGGGAGTGGCCACTGGTTCTTTGAGAGATTTTTTATTACCTAGATAGAATGCTAAGTGCAGTCTATCACTGGTTAGACAGTGACATATGGACCCCGAAATTGTAAACATTCACCCACCATGCTCTCCCCGCCTCTAGAACACTGCACTGTTATGAACACTGTTCGTAAACCCTGTTTTCTATTTCACTCAGTCAATGTCACTTCCTATCTGAAGCTTTTCTTGACTGCTGAGACCATGGTGGGCCATCATTTTCTATATGTCTATAGAGCCTTGGACAGTGAGTGGCATCTGGAGCTTGAACTTGCATCCCCATTGCCTGTTTATATAAATCATATATTGTTCATGGGATTGTTCATCCCTACTGGGATTTTCTTAGTAGGGCTTGGCACAAAGTAGGCATCAAATAAATTTTTTCCGAATGAGTGTTGCAGAAAGTAGTCACTGTAGGTTCTGGCAAAAGGATAAAATGACAAATAGATTCAGGGTGATTATTTGGATGTTATCCAAAACTGGACTGAGGGAAAGAGATTTGAACATAGATACAAAAATCCTCAAGAAAATACTAGCAAACTGGATCCAACAACACATCAAAAGGACCACACATCATGATCACGTAAGGTTTATCCCCAGGATGCAAGGATTTTTCAATATACACAAATTAATCTAATTCTTTGAAAACTGATACAAATGTGATACAAACTGAAGAATAAAAACCATATGATCATCTCAATAGTTGCATAAAAAGTTTTCAACAAAATTCAACACCTATTTATGATTAAAAACTCTCCAGAAACTGGGCATAAAAGAAAACTATCTCAACATAATAAAGGCCATATATGACAAACCCACAGCTAACATCATACTCAATGGTGAAAAACTAAAAGCATTTCCTCTAAGATTAGGAACAAGACAAGGATGTCTACTCTCGCCACTTTTACTCAACATAATTTTAGATGTCCTAGCCATGGCAATCAGAGAAGAAAAAAGAAATAAAAGGAATCCAAACTGGAAAAGCAGAAGTAAAACTGTTTGCAGATACATGACACTGTACATAGAAAATCCTAAAGATGCTATCAGAAAACTACTAGAGCTCATCAATGAATTCAATAAAATTGAAGGAAACCAAAGAATATGCAAAAACCTGTTGCATTTCTATACACTAACAATGAAAGATCAGAAAGAAAAATTAAGGAAACAATCCCATTTACCACCACATCAAAAAGAATAAAATACCTAGGAATAAACCTACCTAAGGAGGCAAAAGACCTGTACTCTGAAAGCTATAAGACACTGATGAAAAAAAACTGAAGATGACACAAACAGATGAAAAGATATACTATGTTCTTGAATTGGAAGAATTAATATTGTCAAAATAACTATACTACCCAAAGCAATCTACAGAATCAATGCAATCCCTATCAAATTGGCAATTTTCAAAGAACTAGATAAACAAAATTTTAAAATGTGTATGGAAACACAGAAGACTCTGAATAGCCAAAAGAATCTTGAAGTAGAATAGAGCTGGAAGAATCATGCATCCTGACCTCAGACTATATTACAAAGTTACAGTAATCAAAGCAGTACAGTACTGGCCCAGCAGAAATATAGATCAATGGAGCAGGATGGAAAGCTCAGAAATAAACCCACACATCTGTGTTCAATTATTCTATGACAAAAGAGGAAAGAATATACAAGGGAGAGAAGACAGTCCCTTCAATAATCGGTGCTGGGGAAACTGGATAGCTATATGTAAAAGAATAAATTAGAACATTCTCCAATACCATACAAAAAGAAGCTTGAAATGGATTAAAGACTTAAATATAAGACCAGATAGTATAAAACGCTTGGAAGAAAACAGACAGAGCACTCTTTGACATAAATATCAGCAATATCGTTCTGGATCCATCTCTTAGGATTAATGAAAACGAAAACAAAAATAAACAAATGGGGCCTAATTATACTTAGAAGCTTTTTCACAGAAAAGGAAACCATAAACAAAACAAAAAGACAGCCCACAGAATTGGAGAAAATATTTGCAAATGAGGTAACTGACAAGCAATTAACCTCCAAAACACACAAGCAGTTCATGCATCTCAATCTAAAAAACCAGACAACCTAATCAAAAATGGGCAAAACATCTAAATAGATATTTCCCTAAAAAGACATACAGATGACCAGAAAGCACATGAAAAGATACTCAACACTACTAATTATTTGTTGCTGTTGTTCAGTTGCTAAGTCATGTCTGATTCTTTGTGATTATTAGAGAAATGCAAATCAAAATGCAATGGGTCATCACCTCATCAGTCAGAATGGCCATAATCAAAAACTCTACAAACAAAAATGCTAGAGAGGCCGTGGAGAAAAGGGAACCCTACTACATTGTTGGTGGAAATGTAAGTTGGTACCGCCACTATGGCGAACAGTATGGAGGTTTCTTAAGAAAACTAAAAACAGAACTACCACATGATACTTCAATCTCACTCCTGGGCAAATATTTGGAGGAAACCATAATTTTAAAGATACAGGCACCCCAACATTCATCGCAGCACTATTTACAATAGCCAAGACATGGAAGCAACCGAAATGTTCATTGACAGATGCTGAATGGACAAAGAAGATGTGGTACATATATAAAATGGAATATTACTCAGCCATCCAAAAGAATGAAATAATGCCATTTGCAGCAACACGGATGGACACTTTTTATATCACTAAAAAAAGTGACATAAGTTGGACAGAGTAAGACAAATATCAATGACATTACTTATAGGTGGAATCTAAAAAAATAATACAAATGAATTTATTTGTATAACAGAAACAGACTCACAGGCTTCAAAAACAAAACTTATGGTTGGAAAGGTGTTGGGGAGGGATGAATTAGGCGTTTGGGATTAACATATATACACTACTATGTATAAAATAATCAACAAGGACCTACTATATAGCACAGAGAACTCTACTTAATGTTCTGTAGTAACCTATATGGAAAAAGAATCTGAAAAAGAATAGATATATGTATATGTATAACTGAATCACTTTGTACACCTGAAACCAACACAGCATTTTAAATCAGCTATACTCCAATATTAAATAAAAATTTTTTTAAAAAATGAGATTTGGGGAAAAATTTCTAGCCTAGGATTTCCTTTCTTGTATCTTATCTAGGTCATCTTCTCCTTCCAGTTTGTGAGATAAATTCATAGCATGATAGCTATTCAAAGGTAAAGCCAACCCAGGGGCAATTGTGACGGGAAATCCCTGCTAAGAAACATCAGGTGATTATAAAGTATGTTTATAAAACAATAAAACTTCTAAAAAAGTAAATACAGGGACTTCCGTCACAGTCCAGTCATTGAGACTGTGCTTCCACCGTAGGGGGTGCAGGTTCAATCCCAGGTCAGGAACTAATACCCCACATGCTGTACGGCATGGCCAAAACATTAAATACATCAACAAACAAACCTGTATTCATATACTGCTTCAATAGAAAGAGAGATTCTATTTTTAAAAATATAGCAGGATTTTTTAATACAGTTGGGCATATGTCCCCACGCAAGACATCTCCTTTGGTGAGTACATACCTATTTGTACTTAATCTAATAAGACAGACGCTCTTTGAAGCAGTCATTGGCTTGTTTGGAATCCCATTCTGTGTTTGAGCTAACTTTATTGGAATCCTGATGATGGCAATTCTTAAGTCTCTGGATGTCAGGGTTGGTTTTAAGAAATGGACAAAGCCCTTGGGAAGCCATGGCACTTGCCATGCTGGGTGGTGAAGCTGGTACAGCAGGTTTCGCAAGGTAAGGACCCTAAGGGAAGGCCTCTGGATCCAAGCCCTGGACTTCAGAGCCATTTTATGATACAACCCTGCTTTTCTGGGGGAGGCGGCGGGGGGGGGGGGGCAGTCATTTTATGAACCAGTCATCCTTCTCAACTTCTTTAACATTTTTTAAAAGTTTTAATTTTTATTTCTTTGTTTCCAGTTTTTCATTCATTCTATTTCTTTTTTCTTTTTCTTTTTGGTTGCGTCATGTGACATGTGGCATTTTAGTTTCCCAATCAGGGATTGAACCTGGGTCCCTTGCAGTGGAAGCATGGAGTCTTAACCACTGAACTGCTAGGGAAGACCCTTCTTTAACATTTTAAGTGTCTCCTATATTTTGCTTTAGATATTTGTCTCTAAGATATGGATTTTTATACTCATACAAAATGTGTTCTTCTCTTAAGTTCTGTTTGTACCCAGAAAGTCAGTCATCTGAAAGTATGACTTTCTAGCTGTAGCCTAGGGCACATGGGCCTCTCTGGACATTCCTCTTCTGTTTCCATGGGCCAAATAGGAGGCCAAGTTCATTATTTTTCACACGGGCCTGCTTCACGGACTCCAGACAGACACTGCTTTCGCTATGTCCAATTTTCTTTTCTATCATGACTCCCTTTTATACACAGAAGTTGATTGTGTCAAATAGGTAATGAAAGTAAAGACTGGGTCTTTCTGTTGGCTACACAAAAATATTCAAAATAATCCTAATAGAATTAACCACAAAACCAAAGCTCGTTAAGTCTTGAAGTTCCTCAAGCCAGCAGGCCTGCTCCGCTGTCACATAGTGAGTGCATAAAGCTTGCACTGCCCAGGGCTTCCACTCTAAAGCCCTGCCTTAATGCACCTCATACTTTGCTTCTCAATGGGACATCTGGATTCTGAATTTATCTTTTCCTGTTTGTGGTCTCTCCTGGCCTCTTGGACCTGAAGTTTGTCTCTTTTTCCCTAGTTTTCACATGCTTCATCCATCCTCAAACACGATTCTTAGTGCTAAGCTACTCTTAGCCACCCAATCTTGCTTGACCATTGGGATGTTATCCCTTAGTTTAGGTGGTTGTGAGCACTTCCACCAAGGTCATGTTGGCACCTCCAGCCCCAAATCTCTGAACCTAAAGTGAGTCTAAAGGTCACTAACAACTGAATTTACCCACTAACATAAGTTATTAACTTTATTTTACTTTTACCAATGTTTATCTGAAATTCTAATAATGTTAGCCTACACTCTGAACATCCCTGATTGAGAGCCTAGGCAGATGTGTGGCTGTTGCAAGCTAGACCATGGGTGGTAATATTTACCACTTATTTACCCAGCAGCCTGGAGATGGAGATGGAAAACATGACTCCACAAACTGATGTAAATAGAAAAATTGCATAGGCAGGGGCTCACACTTCTAGTCGCTTCATGGGACAAAGAGGCAGCAGTAGCTATAAGCAAGAAATCCTGCTTTTAACACTCTCAAAGTTGGCTCAGAAACAATGAGAACTTTCAGCAGATTGTCCTGTGTAGTTGCAAGAACCTTCTCAACAGCAGTACATCTGCAAGAAGCCAGTGGGCTGCTGGCCGGCTTTGTTGGTATTTCCTCTTTTTTCCTTCTCCTCAACTTTGCTTCTTCCAACTCTGGAGCCCTCTGGCCCACCTTCACCTTCGTGCAAGAACTGACTGTTACTTACCATGCCCTTTAGTGTCAGATCTGCTAAGGGAGACCGGTTGCCATGGAAATCTGGCCAAACATGTAAATCAACAGTGAGGAAACCCACGGGCTGAGCCTTCTTAATCAGATCCAGGTGACTGTTCAAATATGCATATACACTCTGGCCTCTGGAAGAGAAGAGGATGTTGTTTTTAAAAGGCGGGGTAGGGTCAGGGAGCAAACTGCTCTGTAGAAAGAAACTGTTTGTACTCCCACATCAGATCCAGAAAGTAAGTGGGGTCCCAAAAGCTTCAGCAAAGAAACTACCCCCAACTTACAGAAATCAGCAAACCACACTCTCGGATCACATTGTGCTCTCACCAAGGACAGGAAGCCTGTCCTGGTGGAAGGTGGAAAGGTCTGGACTTGGAAGACCAGATCCAAGAATGGCTTTTCTCCATAGTAGGTATGTAACCACGAAAAAGTTATTCAAACTTTCTGAACCATTCTTTCTGCATCTGTAAAAAAAGCCATTATAATTTCTGCCCAACTGACCTCATAGGATTATTGTGAAGATCAAAGGAGACTATGTAGGTGAAGATACACGATTTTGCAAACTGTACAGTGCTGTACATATGTAAAGGATTTTAAAAAATCAGTATTACTAATTGTAATAATAATTTGACATATGGAGACAAATGTAAGTTCCCAGACTCAGGATGGGAGTTTGCTGAAAGCAGTGATAGGCTGGGCTGGATGCAGTTGGGATCAACAGCTGGGAGACTTGATTTCCAACCCAAACCTACCTAATGACAATGCATTAGTTCTTGTTCTTTTTAAGCCTTAGTTTCTTCATATGTAGAATGAAAGAGATGACCTTTCTCATTGTCTCAGTCTATTTACTTGAGAGAGAGCCAGAGAGGTTGGGCTTGGGAGAATGGGCTTAGGGCAGGCAGAACCAGGATCTGTATCCAAGACCATGCTGGATAGAGATCGTGGTTCTACCTGTTCTCACTGGGTGACACAAGCCAGTGACTTAACCTCTCTGAACTTCAGTTTCCCATACATGTAATGAGTGGGAAATTTCACCTTAGTGGGTGAAATCTCATTGCATGACACAAAGATTAAAGTTGGTTAGCCTTCCTCTCTTTAAAGGTGCTTGCTTCTCTTGAACTGACAATTCTAGAAGAAAGTGGACTAGTATCCCATGCCACCACTCACCGTTGCCCTTGGAACCATAGCTTTAAAGCATAAAAACACAGCTTGAATAATGGTAAGTAAAAAAAGTATGAGAGATCAATGACCAAGAGATGTTGATACATAAGACACCTAACATATTTATTATTTATATTTAAAATGCTTTAGGAGTACAGCTAAGAGATTCCTAGTTTTAGTTTTGTGAAACTGAATGTCTTTCTGGATCCTATGAAATTCCTGAAAAATTTTTACACTAGGTATAAAGAAACAAACAGTGGTGTTTTTCAAACTCTTACAGTATATAAATTTTATGTAGAACTCCAAGATAGAAAATATAGAAAAAAAAAAACTAATCTATGTAAGTACTTGCATGTGTATGTGAGAATGTGTGTGTGTGTGTGTTTGTGAGATGTGTGCTGGGTGGAGGTGCGGGCAGTCCTCCTTACCAGGCGCTCTCTTTGGTCCTTGACCTGACATCTCATTCCCATTTGGAAAAATCTTTCAACCTATATCAGAAAATGAAGATCTTTTGTGGAAAAGGCTTACTAACCACAGCAACATTAACTGCTGCTCCTTCTTCCTCTGGCCTTCAACCACAACCCAGTGAGCCAGGTACTGGTAACACCCCTTATAGAGGGAATGTGTAAGGAGTGAAGACATGTGACCAAGGTCAAACTTAAACCCTCTCTGTGATTCTGAAGCCATGTGCTTTCTGTATCTCTGGTCAGGAATGATTTGTCAAAGCCCCAAGTTTAAGCTCTGTTTTAGAATGATTCTATGATAGTGTTGGGCTTCCCTGGTGGCTCAGCAGTAAAGAACCTTCCTGCAATGTCGGAGATGCAGGAGACTCGGTCTCGACTCCCGGGTTGGGAAGATCCCTTGGAAAAGGGCATGGCAATCCACTTCACTATTCTTGTTTGGAGAATCCCATGGACAGAGGAGCCTGGAGGGCTACAATCTACAGGGTTGCAACAGTCTATACAATTGGACATGACTACAGCAACTGAGCACAGTGCATGCATGACAATGTCAGGCAAGGGTCCTCTGAGGTCTTCATAGATGACAAGGCCAGAATCACACATCTGGGAAGAATACGACTGTACCCTGCTTTTACATTTCCCAGCTTCTCTGCTCCTGGTCCAACAGAATCACCCGGTCAACAATGGCCATAAGAACATCCTTTCCACCTACAAGTCAAGAGTCTGCATTAATTCTAGCTTCAGAAAAACATCACTGTACTTAGGGTAAAGGGATTAAAAAAAAAAAAAAAAAAAAGCACATGTCTATAAATCTTTTGTCTCTCAAGGAATCTCAGAGCAGGGCATTTGGTTTCAGACATCTGGGTCAATAAGAATCTATTGGCTTAATTACTATTGATTCGTCATTGTCTCATTTACTGTGGGTCTTTGCAAACAGTGAGATTCATTTAGCCTCTACATATATGGTCACTCATGCACTAATGAGATCCCTGGGGGATGGGGCATATGCTTACCCCTTTGACTCCTAACCTCTTCGCAGCTGTATGTTTATTCTTTGAATGCAGCCATTCTCCGGCACATTTTTTCAATTATCCCTTACCATGTGTGCTATCTGAGTATATCATTCAAAATGAAATGCACTTGGAAAACATTAAAATAACAAATGCACATCATTATTCACATAATTTTAACCTTGCATGGTGCCTTTTTTGGTTCTGACTTTGTTTCAGTTTGTATGTTTTATCAATTCTTTCCCAAATGGCGGTCTGCCCTCTTTCAGCTTGGGAATCATATATTAACTGTTCTTAGTGGATCTGTCTCCCACTTTCTCATGAAAATTCCAGGCTCATATATCCTCTCTTACAGAGAGAAATCCTTGCTCTCCTAGTCTTGGTGTGTATGAAGGAAATACAGTTTCAACAATGACAAAGCGACTTCACTGTGTGCCAGGTGGCTGGCCAGACACACTAAACCTCTCCAAGCCCGGTTTACTTTTTTGCCATCGGGGCCAATACTTTTACCCTATAGGCTGCTCTGAAGATTAGATATGGAGTCCTGAGTACTACAAAATGATAGACGATCAATAAATAGTTCCCTCCTGTTTCTATCACAGGACATTCATTTCTAGTTTTTTTCAAAATATAAGAGTCAGGGAAGATTTGTTTTTTCAGACTTTATGTCTCACAATCTTCAATGCAGACGGACCCTTGGAATCTCCCCTTTCCTTCTCCATAAATCATTTAATTCTTTGGATTCACAGGCTGCCCTAAAGTATGGTTACCACATTTTCAAATCCCAAATCAGAACACATGGTGTAACTGAAGAATTTGTGCCCTTTCTAGGAGAAAGAGAAAGTCTTGGAAAAGAAGCTTCCACACTCTTTCTAGTTCCTCCTTCCTGACCCACTGCAAAAGGTATTCTGCTTGCACTTCCCCTCTGCCTTACCCCACCCCATTCTACTGAGACTGGTCCCACCATAAAGATCAGTCCCCTCTTTGTCACTATCTCCAGTGAACCATGATTTACCTTTATTTCACTTGAACTGTCTTTTGCATTTTGTACTGCATGACCATTCCTTACTCATTTGTTTTTATCCCCTTGTTTCCAGGCCACAATTCTCTTTTGGTTTCCTATCTCCTCTCCAGCTGGTTCCCTTCCTCTGTTTGTCCCTAAGTATATGAAGACTCCCAGAGTCCAGTCCACTGTCCTTTTCTCATTCTTTCTCTGTCCTTGGATGATTCCATCTTCCTTTCACGGCCCCAGTTAACCATCTAGTGCTGAAGACTTCCAAATATATGCCCTCATCTCCAGCTTCTTTCTCTGTGATGAGTTCCATGTCAAATATTCAAGCACCCACCAAATGCTTCCCCCTGGAAGCCCAAAGGGACCTCAACTAAAGCTAGCTATTAGGACACACATCATCTTTTCTGACATACTCAATCTTCCTTCTATGCTCCTTGGTTTGATCAAAGCCAAGCTCACTTAACTTCCCTGGTGGTTCAGTGGTAAAGAATCTGCCTGCAACATAGGAGACATGAGTTCGATCCCTAGGCAAGGAAGATCCCCTGGAGAAGGAAATGGCAACCAACTCCAGTATTCTTGCCTGGGAAATCCCACGGACAGAGGAGCCTGGTGGCTACAGTCCACGGGGTCACAAAATTGCTGGATAAGACTTAGCAACTAAACAACAAGAAGCTCACTTAAGTGGTTGCTCAATCATTTTAGGGGAAGAATCAGAGTGGGTATCATATTTGACTTCTCTTTCTCCCTCAGTTTCCAAATTTAAGTTTTCACCAAAATCTGTCAACTTATTATTTTAAATATTCCTCTAACCAGCATACTTTTCTCTTGTGCAACTGCCACTCTTTATGCATGCCTCCTTAAATGCCCAGATTAGAGCTTTGGCCTCAACTTATCTCCCCTGTTGAAAATTTTGCCCGCTTCAACTGGGTTTTCTGCACTCCTTCCTGGGTGGTTCATTGAAAAATGCAACTCTGATTATGACTCCATACCTACCTAAAACTTTTAGTGGCTCCTTCCCATTGCCCTCACGATAAAGCATAAGCTTCCTTGTTTGACATAGATGTTCTTCCTTATTTAGTCCTTGTCACACTGTTCCATACTACAGACATGTTTTCCATTCCTCCTCCCTCCTCACCCCTGCACACATCATGCTCCAGTGACACTAAACTACTTCGGATTTTTCAAAGTATGCAGGTCTTAACCTCTGAATGTTTGCCTATTCTCCTTCTCTCCTAGAATTCTCTTCCTTGCCTCCTTTACCTGCCTATGGTAATCATTGTTCAAGACTCTTTTTAATTGAAGTATAGTTGGTTTACAGTGCTGTGTTATTTCTTGGTATACAGCAAAGTGATTCAGTTTATATATAAATAACTTGGGCTTCCCTGGTGGCTCAGCAGGTAAAGAGTTCACCTGCAATGCAGGAGAAACAGGAAATGCAGGTTTGATCCCAGGGTTGGGAAGATCCCTTGGAGGAGGGCATGGCAACCCACTCCAGTATTCTTCCCTAGGAAACCCCATGGACAGAGGAGCCTGGCAGGCTACAGTCCATAGGGTCACACAGAGACAGACATTACTGAAGTGACTGAGTACACACACATACATATACACATACATATACAAACATACATACACATATATGTATATACAGACATATATGTATGGGTGTTCTATATATATATATTCTTTTTCAGATTATTTTTCTCTATAGTTTATTATAAGGTATAGAGTATAGTTCCCTCCGCTATACAGTAGAACCTTATTGTTTATCTATTTTATATATAGTAGTTTGTATCTGGTATCCCAAACTCCTTATATATCCCTCCTTACCCCCTTTCCCATTTGGTAACCTTTGGTGTTTTTCCCTTCTGCTCTTCACATGATTATCTCATTTTTATCCCTTTTGTCTTAACTGTGTTTCCATTAGCTGGGGTTTCCCTGACCACCTCATCTAAATGGGGTTCCCCTGATATTCTATGACTGTACTCTGTCAGTTTTTTTCATATCAGGTCACCATATATTTATTCATGGGTTTGTTTACTTATTAACTGCCTGTGGCCTCCTGTGGACTTTAAGCTTCATGAAGGCAGGGCATCACCAGTATACATTCAGAATTTAGCAGAGAACTTGGCACACAGTACCACTCAAGAGTATATATCAAATGGATGGTCCTTCTGCCACTATATGATAATTGTCCCAATGTTATCTGTATCCATCTCTGGAATCTGAACTCCTGGGAAACAGTCACATCTGACTCATCCCACCAGGTGTTCAACACGGTTACTAAAGTGTAGAGTGAATAAATACTGATCCCACATGGGATATTAGACGTTATTTTTTAGCCTCTCCATCTCATTGTAGCACAGGGCTGCCAAAGAGTAGATTTCTGTAGTCACATGGACACAGCCTTCCAGGAGTGTAGATGTATCCCACAGAAGAGGGCAGAGAAAAGGAATAATCATCTTGTGACATCCACCCCCCTGCTTCCACTCATGTGCCAGGCGCTATGTTGGGCTGCAGTGAATCTGCTGAGAGGCAGAAAATCAAGAATTGATTTCCTAAGTCAGCATAGCCCTCAGTCTTCTTAGCACCCTAATGAGCACTTTCTTATACTTGCCCAAAGAACAGAAGCCAAAGAAAGGCATTGTAATATCCAGCTTATGTCTATTTAAAAAACATTTCTCATCCAAGAGATATCAAGAATTCACTAATTATCCTGGCACACCCTGGGGGATAAAAGGTGTTAATATCATCACCCTGGCTTTATGATTGCCAGAGCTCAGGGGAGCCTAAGTAAATACTTGTTGATAGACTGATGGTTCCAGTTGTTGGAATGAGGGACCAAGGTTGAAGAATCCATACAGGCCAAGGGAACACAAGAATGGATAGTGAGGACAATGTTTACAAGTGGAGTCCCTATAGTACTCATTTCCTCATCTAGAATTAAATGAGATTTTATATATATATATATAAAATTATCACTAAACACAGTGTTAGGCACATTGAAAATTCTTAAAAAGTGTTCTTGGCCTTTCTTTCTCGAGGGGGAATTTATACAGATTTTAATGGAAAGATTTGCTGCTGCTGCTGCTGCTAAGTCGCTTCAGTCATGTCTGACTCTGTGCGACCCCGTAGACGGCAGCCCACTAGGCTACCCTGTCCCTGGGATTCTCCAGGCAAGAACACTGGAGTGGGTTGCCATTTCCTTCTCCAATGCATGAAAGTGAAAAGTGAAAGTGAAGTTGCTCAGTCCTCTCCGACTCTTAGTGACCCCACGGACTGCAGCCCACCAGGCTCCTCCATCCATGGGATTTTCCAGGCAAGAGTACTGGAGTGGGGTGCCATTGCCTTCTCCGAATGGAAAGATTTAGATATACCCTAAGATTTGGCATATGGGGGACTAGTACATTTTAAAAGTGATCCTCAGTGGGATTATGGAAATCACAGAAACAAAAGCGGTTTGAAGAAGAAATCAGATTAAAAAAAATTGATTGTCCTCAAAGGAATAACAAAAAAACTCCAGGGGGAAGTGGGATAAAAGAAACACAGATTGAGCAAGAGGATGGGAATTAGCAGAACCTTGCACCTCTGAGACTGGAAGTGAACAAAAATCACACCACTGCCTGCAGTGAGGCTGCAAAAGTAGCTCAGAATGGGGCTGGGCTTCTCTGTCTCCAGTCCTCCTCCTCCAGAAGATTATCAGCCTGCTGAGGTCAGGATCCCTGGATTCCACTGACCCCTCTTCCCACCAATGGTCTAGTTTATTCTCTATAGAGCACCCAAAGTCATCCTTTAAACAAAAGTCTTTAATAAAGTCCGGTGGTCTCAGAGCTTTCTACAATAACCCACATGGTTTGGCCCTTGGCTAAATTTCAGCTCTCATCTGTCCCCCATTCTCTTCCACTTTGGTCCAGCCATAGTGACCTTTAAAATGTCTACTGAGTTTGCCAAGCTGGCTTCTGCCTCCAGGCCGTGGGACTTGTTTCTTTCATTCAAAGGGATCTTCTTTGCATAATCATGACTCGTTCCCTCTCCTTATTCAGAGTCCTCTTTGAATGCAACCTAATGAAGGATGGCTCCCCCACCTGAAATAGCTCCCATCCATCACCTTAACACCTCTCATTCTATGTCTCCTTACTCATCTCTATTTTTCCTTTATGCTGCTGCTGCTGCTAAGTTACTTCAGTCGTGTCCGACTCTGTGCGACCCCATAGACGGCAGCCCATCAGGCTCCCCCGTCCCTGGGATTCTCCAGGCAAGAATACTGGAGTGGGTTGCCATTTCCTTCTCCAATGCATGAGAGTGAACAGTGAAAGTGAAGTCGCTCAGTCGTGCCTGACTCTTAGCCACCCCATGGACTGCAGCCTACCAGGCTCCTCCATCCATGGGATTTTCCAAGCAAGAGTACTGGAGTGGGGTGCCATTGCCTTCTCCAATTTTTCCTTTATAATGCTGACCAATTCCTGGAGTATGTGTTCTCTCTCTCTCTCTGCAGATACGCACATACATACATGTATGTGTATGTGCATGACCATAATTTCCATGAAAACAGGGACTTATTTATTTCTTGTTCACTGTTACACCATAAGGGTTCATAAGACACTTAGCAGACAGTCTGAGGACCCAAATTTTAACCTTGGCTCTGCTGTCGACCTTGAATCCAGTACTTGTGGATTATTATCTTCCCATCAAATCCTGCCATCACCATAACCTCATTCTGAAACACTGGTAAAGAGTCTTTAAGAGAAGTAAGAAAATAATAGGCAGACTAGAGGAAAAGAGCTGAAGTTATAATCAATGGAAAGTGATCTCTGGCAAAGCAGTAAAATATGTGGATATTTGGCCCCACATAGAAAGAGACTCTGGTTGTCATTTACATGCATTGGTACATCTAGTTACTGTTTACACACTTGATAAGCTCATAAAACAGTCCTCTTCAGGATGAACTCTAGGAGTACAGTACATGGAGAGTATAAAATACTAAGTCTGTTTATCAACATTTGTCTCTATGGTTTCAAATAGGATTTGCTGATGCTAAGCTCTGAGATAGGGGTGACCTGCATTACTGTTTTCAGAGAGCCCCAAGTCACACCAAAAGAGGCATACAGTTTTTCATTCCAAGGGATTTGTTGTCCCTTCCAAATAACCAACTTCACATAATAACAACTATCCTTATTTGGTTCTAAGATCCGAAGTATAGTGAGTGCTATAGTCCTGATACAGTCTATTTATAGATCTGATAAATAGAGACATTTTCCTTTGCAAGATAACAGAAGGAAACTAGAAGGGAAGAGAATCAACACTGAATGCCTACTAAATACATGAGCTGGAGATAAAATATAGAATTAAATGAAGCCAACGATGTAGATGGGGTTATGGAAAAAGACCACGAAGAGAGAATAGCTCCAAGAATGTAGCTGTGATGAACTCTGATGTCAGTGATCAAGAAGAGGATCATGAGCTTGAAAAGGAGATTAAGAAAGAGTCAGACATACAGAAGCTTCACGTACATGGGTGAAGACGACATTCTAAACAATCAACAGAAGAGAGTATTGGAAAGAGGAGTGATTACTGGTGCCGCATGCAGCTGGGAGTTCAAGGAAAGGGACTGCAAGGCATCCTGTGTTTGCTGAAAACTGGGATATTAAATGTTTCAGGGGCTGATAATAACAGAATTCAAACTCAAGTGGGCAAGGAAGGAGTGAGGAAACTGACCAGGAGTACACACAATGCTTTGGGTCAACTTAGCTCTAAAGAGAAGGAAAAATACAGACAGGCAGTTGGAAAGGGGGTTGAAGTCAGCTGGCACGTGAAGAGATGTGGGATTTAAACCTAGCCTGACTTTAAGAGTGAATTCCATAAATTAATGCTTCTGGACCACCCTATGCTGTGGTTTCTCTGAGTTTTCATGCTAATCCATAAATTCTTTCTTCCTATTTTCAGTCAAAACTACTTACATGAGGTTCAGCTACAGAAGAAAGTTCTGGAAATTTTGAGTATTTCATGGCAAAGTCTAAACTATCCCTTAGGTTTGTGCTGAACTTTAAGGTCTTCAGAGACTGGTGTTTCCATGGTCTACTTTCATCCTCATAATACGTGGAAAACTAGTTAAGCAGGGTGGTATTCTTGTAATTTTATGGGTGAGGAAACTGAGTCATCAAGAGATTTATGGCAGAATCGGTACAAGAAGCCAAGACCTCTGATTCCCATTCCAGTGTTCTTGATACTCCCTGAGAGTAAGTAAGGTGATGGATGACGGATATCTGCTGCTTAACCCTAGAACAATCCCCTCCAAAAAAATCCTCCTCTTTTATGATCATTTGTAATAGCAGTAGAAGTTGTGGTAGTGGTGGTTGTCATTGTCATTGTATAGTTTATGAAGGCTTTCGAAATACTCAAATTCTTGGAGCTACCCACAGCTGGCTCTCTCCTGTCTACTACCTCATGTCAGTTAAGGAAACTAAGGTTCACACAACAATGCATGTGAGAGCTGGGATTTGAATCCAGATCTTGGAACTCTGTATCTGCCCTCTTTTCTGTGGGTTAAAGGTTTATAAATGCTGGATCTCCTTGAGAATCTGATAAAAGCTATGGCCTCTCTTTCCAGAAATACACACATAAATATGTAATCAATAAAACTCTGCACACAATTAGCGGTTCACTGATGATCTGAGGTTAGGCATCCCTCCTCTAGGTTATGTGGTCTCTAAGCCAACTAAAATGCTAATTATTGGTTAAGTGGTGTGATCCCTCTAGTACAATGGTAATGACCTTGTACTACAGACTCCTAGAAGGGAAAAACATACGAAGCCTTTCTGAGACTCTTGGTCGGGGTCAAACCCCCTCTATACCCCGACAACACAGTGTTTATATTCTAGTCAGTATGCACTTCCTTCTGCTCTGTGCAGGTGTGCCTTTCCATGATTGCATGTCCCTTGGTGGAAAGGAAATGTCTAACACAAGTGACTACAACACCTTTCATCACTATCTATATCAGTTCAGTTCAGTTCAGTCGCTCAGTCGTGTCCAACTCTTTGCGATCCCATGAACCGCAGCACGCCAGGTCTCCCTGTCCATCACCAACTCCCAGAGTTTACCCAAACTCATGTCCATCGAATTGGTGATGCCATCCAGCCATCTCATCCTCTGTCGTCCCCTTCTCCTCCTGCCCCCAATCCCTCCCAGCATCAGAGTCTTTTCCAATGAGTCAACTCTTCGCATCAGGTGGCCAAAGTATTGGAGTTTTGGCTTTAGCATCATTCCTTCCAAAGAACACCCAGGACTGATCTCCTTCAGAATGGACTGATTGGATCTCCTTGCAGTCCAAGGGACTCTCAAGAGTCTTCTCCAACACCACAGTTCAAAAGCATCAATTCTTCGGTGCTCAGCTTTCCTCACATTCCAACTCTCACATCCATACATGACCATTGGAAAAACCATAGCCTTGACTAGACAGAGCTTTGTTGGCAAAATAATGTCTCTGCTTTTGAATATGCATTTACTAAATACCTATTACAGGTATTCAGTAAATCTCAGCAACTGTCATTGTATCCCAGACACTATTGAAATTCATTTAATTTTCTCGACAACCTAATGAGGTGCTTACTATTATTTTCCTGTAGAGTAAAGTATGAAGGCACAATGAGGTTAAATAAGTTGTGAGGGTGACAAGCTACTAAGGGCTGAAGCTGAGACAGGCAATTTGGCTCCAGAATCTATAATAATAACCTTCACCTTAGACTTTCTCCCTTTTGCCAGGTACTAGCTACACTGATGGAACTTCTCTGATAATATTATAAAATACCTTACTTTTGTTAAAAAGCCCAACAATTAGCATTAATATCATGGAATTAATTTGATAATTATTCTTCAAACTTTTTTCAAAATCATTTTAGATTTACAGAAAAATTGCAAAAACAGTATGCAGACTTCCCTTATACTCATCATCTAAGAAATTAACACAAATACTATAGTATTACTAATCTCTATACTTATTTGAATGTTGACAGTTTTTCCCCACTAATGGCCTTTTTCTAAGATCAAAACCAACCCATGATCAAATATTGTTTCCAGATGCAGTAGCATCTTAGTCTCTTTGAATCTGGGACAGTTCTCTAGTAATTCCTTAAATTTCATAATCTTTGAGGCATGTTTGCTAATAATTTTGTAGAATGTCCCTCAATTTGGGTTTGCATAATGTTTCCTCATGTTTACACTGAGGTGATACATTTTCGGTTAAACATTACAAAAATGATGTTGTATTCTTCTCAGTGCATCATAAAATGAGGTCCATGATGCTGATGTACCTTATTGCCAGTATTGTTAGTCTTGATCACTTGGATAAGGTATTGCCTGCCAAATTTCTCCACTGTGAAGCCAAGATTTCTTTATTATTTTTCTTTTCTTTTAATAAGTATCTTACAGTGAAATACTATGGGACTATGTAAATACCCTGCTTTTTAAAAAAAATTATTTTTTTTAATTGAAGGGTAATTGCTTTACAGACTTTCGTTGTTTTCTGTCAAACCTCAACATGAATCAGCCATAGGTATACATATATCTCCTTCCTTTTGAACCTGCCTCCCATCTCTCTCCCCATTCCACCCCTCTAGGCTATTACAGAGCCCCTGTTTGAATACTCTGCTTTGTATCAGACTCTCACTCATTAATTTTATTTATTTACTTGAAATACAGTTGATTTACAATGTTGTGTTAGTTTCAGGCATACAGCACAATGATTCAGTTATACATATACACATATTCCTTTCCATTAAGGCTTATTACATGATATTGAATGCAGTTCCCTGTGCTGTGAGTAGGACTTTGTTTTATATATATATATATGTGTATATATATAGTAGTTTGTATCTATTAATCCCAAACTCCTAATTTAATCCTTCCCCAACTTTCCTTTTTGGCAACCATGGGTGCTGGGCGTACACATTGTTAGGAAGGTGTCATTACTTCTAAACCATCTCAGCAGAGATTGCTAGAGAACAAATAAATATGTCACACTCACTCACCCATGAATATATGTATCTATATTTATTTCTACCTAGATCCAGCAATATATAAACTAAAAAGCCACAAGCTGATACTGATACCTCTGACTTCCACCCATTACTATACTGTTCATTCTAACATTCTCCTTTTCTTGTCTATAGAAAACCTGGCTCTCATCATCTGCAAAAAAAAAAAAATCTATTTTTCTGCTCAACTATAGCATACACATAAAGGATTTTCAGAATAGCTAACTGATACTATAAAAAACAAACTCATTAATAATAGCATATTATTTATGTAGTTATTTCTATTTTTAGCCATACAGCATACTCTCAAAATATTCTTTCTCAGAGTTACTTAGGTTAGTTTTTTTCTTTCTCAAATCTCTGTTAGTGTGATCGTGTTATTAGTAATACAATAGGTTCCTTTTTTTTTTTTTTTACTATTTGCACTTCACCCCCATCACACGCATCTATCCAAGTATCTATCTATCCATCCATCCATCCATCCATCCCCCTATCCATCTATCTGTTATTTATTTTCAGAGGGACATGAAGTACCATCGTGATTCTAAGAGTCAGAGTTATATAAGAAGGCATACTCAAAGAAGTGTTGTTCCCTCCTACTATCCTGTTCCCATTTCCCCATTATTTCCATTGCATTCCTACCCACACCCCCCTATAGTTAATAACTTCATTAGTTTCTGATTTAACTTTCCTATACTTCTTTTGCATAAATGAGTAGATACACATATATTTTCTTTTATCACCTTCTTTCTACATAAAAAGAGTATACTGCAAAACTCCTTTATACTCTGCTTTCTTCCCTTAACAATATATTCTAGAAACCACTCCTGTCAGTTACTATCTTGTTTCATAGATGAAAGACAGGCTTAGAGAGATTGAATAACTTACCCAAGGTCACACAGTTAATAAGTAGAAAAACTGTATTCGAATCCAAGAAGTTCTGACTCCAAAATCCATGCACCCTCTTCTACATCAGAGCATCTCAACCATGGTCACTACAATATTCTATGGGGATCTCTAGGTTCTTTGTGAGTTATCGTAGGCTGTTTTGAAAATGAATACATGTATGTTCTGAATCATCCAGATGACTGTCTTATAACTAAGAACTTCCAGGCATTTTCATTGCTCACAGAATGTGAAAATCATGCAGCCGCCTAAAGTCAGTGCCACGGGTGCAGCTGGGCTTGGGAAGTTGTAGGGAACAGAGAGAGCCATTACCTGGCTGTGGCCTTGGCTTGTAGTTCAGGAAAGGCAGCATGGCCCTGCACCATGTGGTCTATCTGAAAAACAAGAGAGAGGGGTCAGTTTTATAGCTTCTCTAGCTTATGTTTAAGCCAGAAGAAGATACATTAAAATGTCTGTTTCTTTCAATTCCTTGTCTACAGAGGAGCCAAGAATGCTAAAAAGCTAACTCAGGAAGAGGGTCTCAGCTCTTTCAGAAATCTAGCTTTGTTTAACTAACTGCTGGCTTCTTGGATTTATAAAACAAAGAAGTTTAAAGAGAAGAACAGTAGGAAATGAAACTCCCAAGGCTGAACTGGTAGCAGCAGGTAGTGTCAGATCTAAGAGTGAGGTTTGACAGAGGTGTGAGAAGGAGGTATAACTCAAGTAACTCAGGGTAAGTGTTTGGGATTGGGGAGGGGGACCTGGGTATTAAAAACACTGATCTCTGGGTTACATTATCTCCCCCTCCTCCTGTTACCCCATGCTATCACCCCAGGGCAATGCCAGACCTTGAATTACTCTCTGCATCTTACTAATGGAAAAGCTGAGTGAAAGAGACTCTGAGGAGGGAGTCCGAGTTTAAAAAAGCACCAAAGAGTTGCCCCAGAGCTGTCAAGAGAACCTCTTCTGACTGAGAAGTTATCCTGTGAGAAAGTGGGACAGAGCTTTCCAAGGACAGAAATGTCTGAGCTCTGTGGACAATGGTCTTCTCATTTGAAATTCCATGCCTAGGGTTTATTCCTTAATCCACTTGGTGGCTCTAAACAAAATAATATGTGCTAAGTATCAGGAAGGGATGTGTTTCCCCATGCTGTGACTCTGCTTGCTAAAACACACCCCACACCCGGCTTGAGTTCCTGAACCTAATCTGTGTATTTTCTCAGTGTTTACATGAGTCTCCAAAACAACCATTCTGACCTATTTATTTTCATTCAAACTATGAACAGACCAGTTTCTGTGGCCTCATGGAGATAGTCTCTCTGAGCATGCCTCCAGAGA
Source organism: Bos grunniens (assembly GCF_055505025.1). Lineage (NCBI taxonomy): Eukaryota > Metazoa > Chordata > Mammalia > Artiodactyla > Bovidae > Bos > Bos grunniens. The sequence continues at coordinate 35,048,215 of NC_141167.1, read as the reverse complement.
GTCAGGACTGTGTAAAGAGAAAGAAGCTTTGTTCTGGAGTTGCCTAGGTTGGGTCTGGGGTTCTGGCTCTGATAGGAACTAGCTGTGTGACTTTGTGCAAGTCATTTTACTGCTCCGAGCCTCAGTAAGCTCCTCTCCCCCTTTCCCCATCCTAGTATCCTTTTAAAGCGGGGTTTCTAGGACACAGAGTGTGCTTACCATAATGCCAACAACAGTATAAATGATATCACCTAAAATGTACTGACTCATTTACTATATACCAATACTAAGCTAAGCATTTTACATTCATTATCTCGTTTATCCTTACAACACTTCTGTGAAGAAGATACTATTATTCACCATGGAGGTGAAAAAACTAGAAGAGATTAAGTAACCCTAGGGTTGCCTAGGGTCATAGGGAATAAGTGGCAGATTTAGGTTTCAAACCTAGGTCTATTTAAAGTCTCTGGTCTTCAGCACTATGTCACATTGTCTCCTGAACTTCTAGGTATAAGGTATTAAATTCCACTTGTGTAGAGCTGCAAAAATATTTTAAAATAACACCAAAGCAATTGGTCATTTCAATGGAAAGAAAGTCATTCAGGTTTTGAATGTTTACTTCCTGAAGGTTCAATTTTCGGTTACTGTAATGAGGCACAATCTGAGCCTTAAAGAGTTTGCAATCTAGTAGGAACATCACAATGAACCCACTGGCATCTATAATGGATAATTAAAGCCATTACTTGATTTGATGCTAATTTCTATGGGAAGTGCTTTAGGAGGTCAGAGAAAGGGGATTTAGATGAGCTTCTTGGAGGAAGCACAGAACTTAGCATGTGAACCACGTGCGTGAATGTGGTTATTTGGTATTTGCCAAGTGCCTACCTCACCAGGTACTATGACTAGGTTCTGGGATAGAGTGGAAAAAACAAACACATATAATGCGTAGTAGCAAAAGGAAAGAAGTAAAGAAAAAGCAGTTTGGAGGAGTAAAGAGTTGCAGGCAAGAGATGCCAGGAAGTAGGCTGTGATGAGCAGAGATATGAAGATGGAAAGACAAATCTGGTACAGACAGCAGGAGACTGGTCTAGCCTTGAGACTGGCAATTGTAGATGCTCAATAAGTATCCAATGAATAAACATGGGATGTATGAACCATAATAGACCACATGCTCACAGAATACCATGTGCTTCTTGGGAACACTTAACTACCCTTTATATTTGTATCTGTTTGTGTGGGGCACACATGGTCAGAGAGTAACTATATATTACATTAGAGAATAAATGAAGTGGTAAAAATACGGGTACACGAGGAGGGTGTGGACTGCCAGTGGTTCTTAAAAGTCAGATAAGTGACTATAGTTTTACTGAATTATAGGCTGTAGGAAATCATTTTGATTCGTGGAGTAAAATAATGACAAGTTAAGGAAAATTAACCTAGCAGGGTAGGCACAACTGGGTAGGAAACACACACAGGATTCAGAGGCTGACGTTGGGAACACAGGCACAAATATCCTCTGCCTTTGCTCTATTGTAGCATTTATCAGCTTAATTAAGTTCTTCTCAATTATTAGTTTATATGTCTCTTACCTTACCCTCTGAGCGCTTTTAAATCAAAAGCTTTGTAATTTCCCATTCTTCAATGCCTACAATAATGCCTGGCATCTCGAATGGATGGATGAGATACATTTTGAAGGAAATAAAACAAACTCGAAAGAAAGTGAAGTTGCTTAGTCATGTTGCTTTGCAACTCCATGGACTGTAGCCTATCAGTCTCCTCCGTCCATGGGATTTTCTAGGCAAGAGTACTGGAATGGGTTGCCATTTCCTTCTCCAAGTGATCTTCCTGACCCAGGGATCGAATCCAGGTCTCTCACATTGCAGGCAGACACTTTACTGTCCGAGCCACCAAACTTAGTGACTGAATCGTTACAGAATATAAGAAAATCAGAATGAAAAGATGCTTTGGACTTTTGGGTCTAAGTAAAGGAAATGTGGTCATTGTAATCACATCTTTTTATTTTCTGTATTTATGATGCTTTGGGATCTGGGGCCCTGGTAACCCTGGTGAGACTGTTCCTTCCATGGTTAGCCAATTCCCAGGGATAGTGAAGGACTCACTGGCCTGTGAGCATTGTCTTTCATATGAAAAGTAACTGATCCAGAGCCCAGAATAATAATAAAAATCTATATTTTAAAACAGCAGCTGAAACATGGGCCTTGGGAAAAGGCTTAGGTTCATACTCATGGTCTATACTTATGTCCTCTGCTATCTAAGTTTGTGGATAGTAAAATTAGCTTTGTAGGGAAGGTTGTGGTGAGTGATATAGAGATGGTTTTCGGATCATAACACCTATTATTAAAAAGAAGGAGGTACCACCCAAACAGTAAAAATGACTGGAAGAACAGGATTTAAAAGGTCAGCTGCGGTTCGTTTTTCCACAGCGTCTGATGGTAAAGGCCCACCCTGATTAATAAACAAGGAGCCAGTTTGTCAAATAACTGAGCACTCATTTCAAAAGTCTGGAGTGCCTGTCCCAAGGGTTGATCTTTCGACATATGTTCTAATCTCTAGCATTGAGCAGAGTATAGAAGATCACAGAGTCCCATTAGTGGTTCTTTGTTTCCCCATGAAATAACCAGTTTTACCACAATAACTTTATTTGCCAAGTGGTTGCCATAGAGATATATAGACAGAACTACCCTAACTCTATGACTCTTTTCTTGTTTCTTCCATCTTCTCAGATTTCAGCTCTGAGAGCTGGCAGCTGTAGGAGTAGGCAGAAAAAACTACAAACTATTTAGAGAGGTAGGAAGCTTACACTGGCTGGGTGGAGTCATATCTTCAGGATGGCTTTCAGGTCAGGATCAAGAGGAAAAAGGCCATCTTACACTACACAAGTAGAATTTTTGTTTCTTTTTTGCATTTCCTTATAAAAGTGGAATACAATAGAATAGAAATGCAATACAATAGAAAACAGAGATCATACATGTGTAGTAGGAGGTGGCATCTGGCCCACAGATGTACTTTATTTGGGATATATAATGTTTTTAAAAATGAGCCAATGTTTTAAAATTGAGAGATGTCGCGTTCAGTCCAGATTTTGGTTTCTCTTGAAGAAGTGGTGAATATAAAACACTGGGTCACCCAGATTCCCCATGGTAAGAGTCAGCTGGAGCTGAGTGGGGACTGATCCCCTCAGACAGGCCTGCACCCTCCACTTTGTGAGAGGCGCCACCACTCAATTTATCATCATGATGGCACTAATGCTTTACTCGGAGCAGAGATTTATTTCTCTATGCCCATCTCTCAGTCAAAGGAGGGAACATGGAATTCAGCCCAAGAGTACTGTAAGCTGAAAAGAGAAACTGCTCTGGAGAAGTAAAAAATCTCTCTTTGCCTGGTCTGTTTGTTCATTTATGCTATCTCTCTAACTTCTTTAAGCATTGGCGTTTTTGACCCTTGATATGGCAGAGTGAGCACAGTCAAGGACTCTTGAGATCTGAGCTCTGCTCTGGCTCAGGGCATGACTTTGGAAAAGACCATTTCTAATTTTCTAAAACATTTAATAAGTTAATATGACAAATAGGCAAGAGCTTATAAAATTACAGAGAACTGCACCATTTGAGATATCAAAACTGTTGGCAAAGAGTTTATAGGCAAGCAAAAGACAAATTTAAAATGTAAGAATTTTAGGTTCCATAATTGTTTTTGCTAAGACTAAGCTGTCTTATTGCATGATGGGCTTTTCTCTATTAAAAACAGCTTTATGTATTAATCTTGAGACAGGGAAGTCTGGCGTGCTGTGGTTCATGGGGTCGCAAAGAGTCAGACATGACTGAGTGACTGAACTGAACTGATAAGAAGGTTTTTTATGGATGCAATGAATATTAGGGTTTCCCTCATGGGTCAGATGGTAAAGATTCTGCCTGTAATGCAAGAGACCTGGGTTCGATCCCGGGGTCAGGAAGATCCTCTGGAGAAGGAAATGGCAACCCACTCCAGGATTCTTGCCTGGAAAATCCCATGGACGGAGGACCCTGATGGGCTACACTGCATGGGATCGCAAAGAGTTGGGCATGACTGAGTGACTAACACACACACCCACACACACCCAAATACACACACACTCACTCTGTTTTGGTCATAGTCAATAAGCACAGGGGATTCTTTCTGTTCACATGCAGATTTTCTTTTTCACATGGAGATTATATTCTATTGAGATATAGAGTCAACAAATATATATAATAATTAAAGATTGTGATTAGTTTTTTGAAGGAAATAGATAAATCACTGTAATAAAAACACTGGTTTGGGGAGTTCCCTGGTGGTTCAGGGTTAGGACTTGGCGCTTTCCCTGCTGTGGCCCCTGGTTCAATCCCTGGTTGGGGAACTAAGATCCTGCAAGCTGTGCAGACAGGTCAAAAATTAAAGAGAGAAAGAGAAAAAAAAAGAAACACTGATTTCAGATAGAGGATTCAGTAAAGATGGAGAGATTTGAAGGTGAAATTTGAGCAAAGATATGAACAAAAAATAAGAACCAATAATTCCCAGTAGAGAGAATGACAAATGCAAAGATTCAATAGTAGGAAAGAGCTTCATGTGTCCTAGGAATTGATAGGTATCCAAAGGAGCAAAGAAGCAGAAAAGTTGTATGAAATGAAGATAAAGAGGTAGAAGTGGGGCAGATCAAGCAGGCCATCTCAAAGGCTTTAGATTTTACTCTAAGTACAATCAGAGGACATAGGTGGCTTTTTTTTTTTAATTGAAGTATAACTGATTTACAGTATTGTGTTAGTGTCAGGTATACAGCAAAGTGATTCAGTTATTTTTTCTAATTATATCCCATATAGGTTATTATATATACAGGACTTCCCTGTAGCTTAGATGGTAAAGAATCTGCCTGCAATGTAGGAGACCTGGGTTTGATCCCTGAGTTGGAAAGATCCTCTGGAGAAGGGAATGGCAACCCACTTCAGTATTGTTGTCTGGAGAATCCCATGGACAGAGGAGCCCGGTGGGCTACAGTCCGTGGGGGTCTAAGAGTTAGACAGGACTGAGCAACTAACACTGTTACTATAAATTTATAATATGACATTGGATATAGTATCCTGTGCTGTACAGTGTATCTTTGCTGCTTATCTATTTTATATAGTAGTTTTTATCTGTTAATCCCATATTGCTAATTTATCCTCTCCCTACCTTGCTAGCAATAAATTTGTCTTCTATATCTGTGAGTCTGTTTCTATTTTGTATATAGAGTCATCTGTGTTATTTTTTAAGATTCTACATAGAAGTGACATGATATAGTATTTGTTTTTCTCTTCTGACTTACTTCACTTAGTATAATATTTTCTAGGTTCCTCCATATTGCTGCAAATGGCAGTATTTCATAATATTTATACCTGAGTAATATTCCATTGTAAATACATACCACATCTTCTTAATCCAATCATCTGTTGATGGGCATTTGGGTGGTTTCCAATGGTAAAGCGTCTGCCTACAATGGGGGAGACCCGGGTTCAATCCCTGGCTTGGGAAGATCTCTTGGAGAAGGAAATGGTAACCCATTACAGTATTCTTGCCTGGAAAATCACATGGATGGAGGAGCCTGGTAGGCTGCAGTCCATGGGGTCGCAAAGAATTGGACACGACTGAGCGACTTCACTTTTGTTTTCAATTTCATGTCTTAGCTATTATAAAGAGTGGTGCTATGAGCACTGGGGTGCATGTTATCTTTCCAAATTAGAATTTTCTTTTTCTTTTCACATGGTAGCGCTATCTTTAGCTTTTTAAGAGACTTCCATACTGTTTTCCATAGTGGCTGCACCAAGTTACACTTCCACCAACATTGTAGGAGACTTCCCTTTTCTCCATACCCCTTCTATCATTTATTATTTGTAGATTTTTTGAGGATAGCCATTCTGCAATGGCACCCCACTCCAGTACTCTTGCCTGGAAAATCCCATGAATGGAGGAGCCTGGTAGGCTGCAGTCCATGGGGTCGCTAAGAGTCAGACACGACTGACTTCATTTTCACTTTCCACTTTCATGCATTGGAGAAAGAAATGGCAACCCACTCCAGTGTTCTTGCCTGGAGAATCCCATGTACAGAGAAGCCTGGTAGGCTGCAGTCCATGGGGTTGCACAGAGTCAGACACAACTGGAGTGACTTAGCAGCATTCTGACCACAATGAAATTAGATCACTCCCCCACACCATAAACGAAAATAAATGGTCTAAATTGAAATGGTCTAAAAACCTAAATGTAAGACATGACACCATAAAAATTCTCAAAGAGAACATAGGCATTCTTTGACATAAATTGTAGCAATATATTTTCTTAGATCAGTCTCTTAAGGCACAATAAATTAAAGCAAAACTAAATAATAGGACCTAATCAAACTGAAAAGCTTCTGCACAGCAAAGGAAACCATCAACAAAATGAAGAGACAACTTACAGAATGGGAAAAAACATTTGCAAATGATGAGACCAACAAGGGATTGTATCTAAATTATACGAACAGCCCATACAACCCAATATAAATAAACAACTCAATCAAACAATGGGCAGAAGACCTAAATAGGCATTTTTCCAAAGAAGACCAGACAGATGACATGCAGATGGCCAACAGAAGGGTTTTAATCAGGAAAGAGATGTAATCTTGTTTGCTTTAAAAGAAATCATTTAGGAGTTCTACTTCTTAAGTTGACTAGATAGCTCTTATTTGCAAACAATTATAAATAACAATATAACAATTATAAATGCTTATCAAATTACAGTAAACAATTCTCTGAAGATATTAGAAAGTTACCAAACCAGGTAGAAACTGATGAGGAATAGACACATAGGAGGAAAAAACAGCATTATATGTGTTTCTTGATTTTACAGATTTTTGCTGGAGAGCAGGCCTCAATCACTGCCATTCAGGACAACTAATAATCAGATAGAAATACACAGTCTTCCTAGCTAGGAAATGAGAGGTTAGAGCTCAAGGCAACCATAACAACTAGAAAGTAAGAGATAGGGAGATATCAGAAAGGAGACAGACATTAAAAGGGAGTTCAACACTATGACTATAAATGCTACCTTGATCTCTGGATGATCTACGAATTACACAATATGTAGCCTGGCTAAGGCTTAGAGAGTTCAACAAAGATTTCAGTAGGTGTCCATTATAAGAGAGAAAACCCTTGGAGTTTGCATTCAGTCATTAAATTACTTGCTTAAAAAAAAAGTACTCTCCAGAAAAAAGGTATAAGCCAGTGTCACTATATGACATCAATTACAAAATTAAAGATAAGAGTCAAAATTACTAGACACAACAGGAAAATGTAATCCTTACTTAAGAGAAAGGCCATTTAATGGACAACATCCCTGAGATAATACAGATGTTAAAATAAAAAGGCAAGAATTTTAAAGCCAGCAGGTTAACAATGCTCAAGGATATAAAAGGATAACATTCCATAACTAATAAATAGATAGGAGATGGTAAAGAAATGGAAACAATTATAACAAAAAGTAGAAATTCTAATATTGATAAATATAATATCTGAAATAAATATTTAATGGATGGGCCTGATAGCTGATTGGAAATTGCAGACAGAAGAGACCATGAACTTGATAAACAACCAATAGAGAGTGTCTAATGAGAGAGAGAAGAGAAAGACAGAGAGAAAAACTAGGGGGAGGGAAAAACCACAGAATCCCTCAGGTGGGGCCATGAGACAATAGCCTAAGGTCTTCAATATGTATAACTGGCGTCATAGTAGGAGGAATACGAGCAGATAGGTAGAAAAGATATTTTCTATGTAATTGCAATATTAGAAAATACATAGAAAGATCATTTTTATGTAATCACATTTCTATGTAAATGCTAAAGATTTCTCAAATTTGGTAAAAGACAGCAATTTACACATTCAACAAGTATAGCAAATCTTGGAGAAGGATAAATTCCTCAAACACCACATATGTGCACACCATCATAAAACTAAGATTAGGAGAGAAACTTTAAAAGTAGCTAGAGAAAAAGGATATACTGCATGAAGGGGAAGAACAAAATAAATGATGGTTGACTTCTCATAAGAAACAATGGTGCCAGAATGCAATATATTGACATATTTAACTGTTGAAAGAAAAAAAAAAAAAAGAAGAAAACTAAGAAGGTATTTTTGTTGTTGTTTCACCAGTAGACCTGTAAGAACCAAAGCAATGCTAAAGAGAGTTCTTTAGAGTGAAGGGAAATACAGATGGAAGCTTAATTTTTTCATAATAATTTCATAAAGAAATTTTAAAAAATGATGGAAATTGTAACTATGTAGGTAAACACAAAAGATTATGTTTTGTTTCTCAGAATTTCTTTGAAATACATCTGACTGTTATGGACTAAATGGTATCCTTTAAAAATTCAGATGTTGAAGTCCAACCCCCAATAAGACTGCATTTGGAGATGGAGACATTATGGAGGTAATTAAAGTTAAATGAGGTCATAAGGGTGGGGCCCTAATCTGATAGGATTGTTGTCCTTATAAGAAGAGGAAGGGACACCAGAGCTCCCTCTCTATGTCATACACCTAGCAAAGGCCATGTGAGGGACATAGTGAAAATATAGCCCTGTGCAGGCCAGTAAGAGAGTTCTCGCTAGAAACCAAACTTGCCAGCATAAATAGCACCTTGATACAGAACTGTAAGAAAGTAAATGTCTACTGGTTAAGCCACCTAGTCTGTGGCATTTTGTTATGGCATTCCAAGCAGACCGGGTTAAAGCAAACAGTACAGCAACTACTGTTCTGTTGCGTGTACAGCTTTGTAGATACCACACAAAATACAACATAAAGAGTTGGGGGAACTAGTAAATGCAACTACAGAGTTGAATGCTTTTTGAATTTTACACAGTTATACAGTATACAGTCTAAGTAGACTGAAAAGTTTAGAATGTTTACTATAATTCCTAAAAAAAGGCATTTAAAAAGAATGGAAAAATGCCTACAAACCAGTAGAAAAATGAAATTTTCAAAACTGGAAAATATTCAATCTAATAGACAAAAATGTGAGATGGAGAAAGCAAAAATACAAAAGTGACCACAGAAAACCAAGAGTAAAATGGAAGACTAAATCTGAGTATATTCGTCGTTACATTAAATGTTGATAGCTTAAACACTCCAAGAAAAATCAGAGGTTATAAAACAAAACAGGAAGGCAAGACCTAATTACATGCTGTGCACAAAAGATGCACCTTACATGGTCCAGGACACAGACAACGGTGGTTTGGCCAGTGGTGCTGGGAGTGAAGGTAAAGAGAAACAGCTAGATTGGTGATGTACATTCTGGAGTTAGAAACAAGGTTTTCTGATGAATTGGACGTGGGCAGAGAGGGAAAAGAGGGAGGGAAGTACGAATCCTAAATTTCTGGCTTTAATAAGTATATAAATGATGGTGTACTTTACCAAGACGAAGACAAACAATGGAGGATCACAGTGAGTTTACCAGTTACTACAGTCAGAAAACGGAGTAATCCTTGACTCCTTCTGCCCTCTACCTCCTTGATATTTAATCCACTGTCTCTATCCATAGAAAAATTATCCTTCAAAACCCCTCTCCTTTGTCTTTTCTGCACACTTCACATTCAATCCAGCAGGAAATACTTTTGCTTCTACCTTCAAAACATATCCCCAATCTGGGCGCTTTTCACTAAGCCCACGGCCATCATTCTCACCTCTCATTTGGCCTACTCCAAGAGCTTCTTTCTGGTCTTCCTGCTTCTACTTCCCCTACTCCCATCCACAGTTTCTTCCCAACATAGCAGACGGCAGCCAGAATGATACTTAAAGACCGAAGTCATAGCATATCTCTCCTCTGTTCATCATTGTTCAGTGACTTCCCATTTTACAGAGTAAAAGCCAAAATCCTTACAGTGGCCAAAATACAACCTCCATTAGCTCTCTGACTGTATTCCCTACAACTCTCATTCCGGTTCCCTCTGCCCCATTCCTGTGGCCTCCTTGCTATTCCTATATTATTCCAGGTAAGCGACCCCCTCAGGATCTTTGCACTGGTTTTCCTTTGGCCTGATATGTTCTTCTCCCAGGTTTCCAAATGGCTAAGTGAAAGTGAAAGTCACTCAGTTGCGTCCGACTCACTCTTTGCAACCCCATGGACTATACAGTCCATGGAATTCTCTAGGCCAGAATACTGGAGTGAGTAGCCTTTCCCTTCTCCAGGGTATCTTCCCAACCCAGGGATTGAACCCACCAAATGGCTAACTCCCTTCCAAACCATATTTGTTAGATGTCACTTCAATGAGGCCTATCCTGACCACCCTATTTAAAACTGCAAAGTCAACTCACAAGTTGACTTCCTCTATTAGTTTTACAACTTATATCATAAAATAAAACTTACTTATCATTTTATTGTGTATTATCTGTCTCCTGTTGTTAGAATGTAAGCTTGACAAGAGGACAGATTTTCAGAGGAGGGGCAGAAGGGGTTGTTTTACTTATTGCCTTTTTCTCACTCAGAACAGTGCCTTGAAAACAGTAGGCACTCAATAAATACTGACTGTATAAATAAACATCACTCAAGTTTAGACTTTACAGATAACTGGAGAGCTAACAAGAGAGACAGGGTCATCTCTATGCTTTAGAAAGATTGTTTTAGCTGCAATCTTTAGAGAGGGTGATGTGACTAAATGTGTCCCCCTACCCCTGCCCCCCAATTCATACTTTTAATCTTAACCACCAATGTCATGGTGTTGGGAGGTGAGGCCTCTGGAAGGTGGTTAGGTCATGAGGGTAGAGGCCTGATGAATGGGATTAGTGTCCTTATAAAGATCTGAAGAAACCAGAGTTCTCCTTTTCTACCAGGTGAAGATGCAAGGAAAAGACAGCCTTCTGAAAACCAGAAGAGGGCCCTCACCAGACCCCAACCATGCTGCTACCTTGACCTTGGGCCCAGTGTCCAGAACTATGAGAAATAAATTTCTGTTGTTTATAAGCCACTTGGTCCGTCGAACTTTCTTTTAATAGCAGCCCAAACTAATACACCAGGGTTAAAGGGGGAAAGATTAGAATTGAGAAGGTAATTAGGAAGCTGAGCAGGATCTAGGGGGATGTACAAAAGAAAAAAAAAAAAAAAAGTGAAGGCCTGGGCAGGAGGAGGAAACAGAGAAGCATCTGTTTATGCAGAGCTGGTCTTTGTATCCATGAAGTCGGTCCAATTAGCTAATGTGAGATGCTTGGCATGAAACACACCTATCTCTATACACCTAGATCCTGCCAACACTGATTCACACACTTTTCTCTTTCATGACCTCACAAAGTCTACTAACTATGTGTTTTAATACTCTTGAAAAGAAAAGTCACACTAGCTGATAAAATAATTGCTTCTCAAGGAAGTGCACAAGAGAACTGTAAGAAAAAATTCAGAAAGGCAGCTCTACAAAAGTCAGGTCCATTTCTGGAAACATCTGGGGCTTCCAGTAGCTGACTTGGGTTTGAATCAAGGCTCTCACCACCTATAGCTGTTAGATCTTGATCAAGTTACCTCACTGTTCTGAGCCTATTTAGTCACTAGTAACACTTATAAAACTGACCACACAAACATGCTGTGAAGATCAGATAAAATCCTGAATCTTCACGAGGGCCTGAATGTGCTTAGCATAGAACAGATTCTTCCAGTCGACTGTAGGGGTAGTGCAATTTACTTTTATGTGCTACAATAAATTATAATTACCAGTTCTGTATCCAACTTTCCCATTAGATGATAAGCTACTGGAGGACAGGAATCATGTGACCATGTCCTTGCCTGGCCCAGATTAATCCCTCAGGAAATCTCTCTGTAACAGGAAGGAAACAGTGACTAAATGAAGTCACAGGTAGTGACATCACTATCTCTGTAAGCTGGATCTCTGTACGCTTATCTCTGTAAGCTGTGTACACTCTAAGCTCTTCATGTTGTTGTTGTTCAGTCCCTAGGTCCCATCTGACTCTTTGTGACCCCATGGACTGCAGTGTACCAGGCTCCTCGGTCCTCCACCATCTCTTGCAGCTTATTCAAATTCATGTCCATTGAGTCAATGATGCTACTTAACCACCTCATCCTCCACTGCTCCTTCTCCTTTGCCTTCACTATTTCCCAGCATCAGGGTCTTTTCCCATTGTGTCAGCTCTTCACATCAGGTAGCCAAAGTATTGGAGCTTCAGCTTCAGTATAAATACTTCTGCTAGGTAGTTAGAATAGGAAAAGGGAGTCCAGAATGGCAGTGGCTAAAAGACAAGGAAGGCATAAGCCCATGAAAATAGAACAAAGGAAGGTCTGAGGACTGGAGTGAGGACCTCAGGTAGAACAAACAGCACTCCTGGCTCGTCCAATTTACAAAGGGCAGGCCTAGGTGGAGAAGAAAAAACATATAAAAAGAGGAGCCAAAGGACCAGGGTCTCTCTCTTCTCTTCATGTCTTTTGGGTCATCATGCCCTCATGCTTTGAGGATGTATTCTCCTTTATTTTCTAAATAAAACTGAATTGTAACACAGAGCTGTAACACTGATCCATCTGACAGCTATAACACTCGTCTGTCTGAGGGCTGTAATGCTGGTCCATCGCTTCAAATTTTTGTTGGGAGGAGACAGAACTGAGGAAATCACACACTCCCCTAACACTTCCAATGAATATTCATGGTTGATTTCCTTTAGGATTGACTGATTTGATCTCCATGCTGTCCAAGGGACTCTCAAGAATCTTCTCCAGCACCATAATTTGAAAGCATCAGTTCTTTGGCACTGAGGCTTTTTTATGACTCAACTCTCACTTCTGTACATGACTACTGGAAAACCATAGCTTTGACTATATGAACCTTTGTTGGCAAAGTGATGTCTCTGCTTTTTAATATGCTATCTAGGTTTGCTCTAGCTTTCCTTCCAAGGAGCAAGGTTCTTTTAATCTCATGGTTGCAGTCACCATCCACAGTGATTTCAGAACCCAAGAAAACCAAATCTGTCACTGCTTCCACTTTTTCCCCTTCTATTTGCCATGAAGTGATAGGACCAGATGCCAAGATTTTAGCTTTTTTAATGCTGAATTACAAGTCAGCCTTTTCACTCTCCTCTTTCACCCTCACCAAAAAGCTCTTGATGATGTTCCGCTTCACTTTCTGCCATTAGAGTGGTATCATCTGCATATCTGAGGCTGTTGATATTTCTCTGGGTGATCTTGACTCCAGCTTGTGATTCATCCAGCCCAACGTTTTGCATGATGTACTCTGTATACACTCAGTTATGGAGGACTGGCTGAGCCCCTGAGGCTAGCCCCAGGCTGAAGGGCATTGGTGATAAAGGAGGAAGCAGATAGGCACTCATGATGCACAAATCCTAAACTCCAAGAGCAAGCAGCAGGTCACATAACCCTGTGGCTCAAGTTTATAAAGTTAAATTCTGACTCCAAGCAATTCAATGTTAATTTCCACCAAGCCCTGGTGTCCCAGAAAGCCAGTGCACCACAGGCGCAGCTTAGGAATCTGTCCTAGTCTCTTTTACCCAGTGCCTGCCCCAATAAAAATGACTTCAAGTAAGATAGAGAAGACAGCTTGGAGAGAAGGATGGCTGAGGTCCAGTTGGAAATAAGCTTCAGCATCTGGACGCAGTGACTGCATGGGTTGGTATTCTGTGGAAAAAATCTGGGCAAAAAACGATGGTTTTTGCACAGCTATTCTGGAAAGAGTATCGACAAGCACGAGACAGTCTTTGATGGGTGTTTGGTGAGCTGAAATAAATCATCCATGGGAACAGGGTATGTGCCTTTCTAAGAGGAAATAAATATCGGCTGCACAAGTTTGAAATGAGTGGAAAACAAGCCCAAATCTCAGGCAGATGAAACTGCAAGGACTCCAGAGCCAGAAAAGATTCTATCCTATTTTTTTTTTCTTCATCCTGAAGTTAACCAGATGGAGACTTTTTTTTTTTTTAAAGTACCAATCTATTCATATACTTGGAATGAAAGACTTTGCTTTGTGATGGAAGATCTGTATTTAATTGCAAAAATAAGACAAAATATCTTTTTTTCCAAATCTAGAGTTCAGATAAATTTTATTTCTTTTTTTCCCCCTCTCTCCTTTACTTCCCTTTTCTTCTTCTGTCTCTTCTCTTCCACTTTAGATGATATATTTATGACTGCATGCTTGTAATGTATTCTGGACAGTATAATAATAGAGCAGACTCTTATAAACAAAGTATATGAGAGAAGGTGTACATATGAAACACAGAACAAAAGAGATGTAACTTCCTCTTATAGTGTTCTGTACAATGACAATATGCTGAAAAACCAGTGATAAGAATTCACAAAACATGAACCAGAATAAGTAAATAGAAAGGAAAGATAAGTGGCAAAGGAATCATGTAAAAAGGTCATTAACAGCGCGTCAGGAAACTCTCCAGGCTGTGCTTGAGATCCTGAGTTTCAGTTCCTCATCTGTAAAATATGGATAACAACTGTACCTAACCTGTCGGAGTTCCAAGAGGATTAAATAAAATAGTACATGAAAGGCTCTTGTAATAGAGACTAAATAAGTCTTCAAAATAAATATTAGGCATTGTGATTATTATGACTATCACTCAAGGATTAACAAGATTATATATAGAAATCTTTCCCATGGGAAAATGCACTCAATAAGGTACAATTATTGTTGCTATTATTATTAGCATCATCATTGCTATTCTTTTTATATCTCTATTTTCTAGGTGGTTTATGTCTCTTTGCTTGGCCTCTTTGAACTGATGCTTTATTGGATAGTCTGTTTTTTTCTTGATTCAGATTTTGCTCCATTTTGCTAGCTTCTGGACTTCCTTAGATTTTGCTTTTTGTAACACATGGGTCAATCATGCTCCATCCCAAGGTCCAATGAAACTATATACATAGAATTATCTAAAGTAGAACTCTATATGCAGCTTTACTGATGGTGCAAAATCAACTAACTAGATAAAGGCCAACAGTTCCCATGATTCTTTTCAAAAACCATAGTGGACACTTATGAAGATTTTGTTAATGGTCAGAAAAGAGTCACTCTTTAAGCTTTAATTTCAGGCTCAGGAAGTAGGCATAACCAATTCTTGTCCACCAAAATACATCATAATGTTTGGGCAAAGATGGCTTATATCCATAGCAACGGAACAAACTCTAAGCCAAATACTAGGAAAAGCATTTCTTGACTGACACAGATGTTCAACTGGCATACTGAGTCTCTGAAAACCTGTTGACGGACAGCTTCATGGACAATGCATCCTGCAAAAAGAGTTAGTTTAATGAAAATAGTGATAAAAAATAGTGATTTTTTTTGTTTTGTTTTTTTGTTATAAAAGACTCTAGGTTGTGTCTGCTATGAATTCTGAGTCTTCCAAGGTAATTATACCATAATGTGGGCTTGTAAAGGTGTTTGTTTCAGTAACGGGTTTTGTGTCACAGAAAGGAAGTGGATATTTAAGTTGAAAAGTTGTGTAAAAGACATGACACTACGTTTAAATAGGAGATCGTCAAGTTCCAATCCCACTGCGCCTTTGGCACAGAGTGATGTCTTCTTCTCAACTTTTCTATTGAGAACAATCGAATGTTATTTAATTTACACTTCTCTACTAGAAAACGAGCTCCTTAAACCTGGGACTATTAGGGGACTAATTCATATATCTTAATAGCCTGGCATAAGAGTGGAGGCACACACCTATGCATCCGTCAACTTTGAGAGAGAACACAAGGCATCTAAGATTAATATACAAACACACTGAGAAATGGAAATTCATGGTCATTTGTATCCACATTCAGCTTGGGATCAGACCACTTTTGATTTGGCTGAACATTCAGAAGAGCTGGAGAGGAGCAGACCATAAACAGATGATTTCAATACAACATAGTAAATGTGAGGTTGGGTAACCGAGGCTGGGTCTCATTTTCTCTTGCTTTTCCACATTTAATCCCTCAAAGGTCTGCTGATCTCTCGACCTCAATTCTCAGTCATTATTGCCACTGTTCTCATTCAGGCTCTCATGGCTTTTTGTCAGTGGGTCAGTCTATTGAAGCTAGTCTCTTTTTGTTGGGCTATGTACACCTAAGCTTTCTTCCTGAGGGCTACTAGCCAGTTTTTATAACAGAGATCTGACAACATCTGTCACTCTTCCAATCTTTAACCTGTTCCTCTTGGTCTTCTTCTGTGGGGTCCCTGACCAGTTCTCCCAATTTTATTGCAAGCCATTTTTCTAAGAACAGTTTATGCCACAACTGAAAGTTTGCAATTATACTCAAATATGCCTTGTTTGGAGAAGGCAATGGCACCGCACTCCAGTACTCTTGCCTGGAAAATCCCATGGACGGAGGAGCCTGGTGGGCTGCAGTCCATGGGGTCGCTAGAGTTGGACATGACTGAGCGACTTCCCTTTCACTTTTCCCTTTCATGCATTGGAGAAGGAAATGGCAACCCACTCCAGTGTTCTTGCCTAGAGAATCCCAGGGACGGGGGAGCCTGGTGGGCTGCCGTCTATGGGGTCGCACAGAGTCAGACACCACTGAAGCTAATTAGCAGCAGCATGCCTTGTTATTTTTTCACTCGGATAACTTTGTGTTTATGCCAGTTCTCCTACCTAGGAAATATCCCTGCCTTTCTTTGTCTGGTTGGTCCCTATTTATCATTAAAGCTCAGCACATAACTGTCTCTACTGCCAAGAATTTCTTAATCTAGCTTTGTTCCAGCTCTGCGTCTTATACCTTAGGTATAGTACACATCTCATTTTTATTGATCTTCTGTCTTCCCTATGAGATGACCCCATGAATTCAACACATTTTCTCTAAGCACCTTTTATGAACCAGGCACTGGGCTGGATACAAAAAGTACAATATGGCCCATACTTTTAAAGAGCTCCTGCATGTAGGTCGCTTCAGTCGTATCTGACTCTTTGCAACTCTATGGACTGTAGCCCACTAGGCTCCTCTGTCCATGGGGTTTTCCAGGCAATGATCCTGGAGTGGGTTGCCATGCCCCTTCTCCAGGGGATCTTCCTGACCCAGGGATTGCATGGGGCTGGATACAAAGAGAAGTATGATATGGTCCATACCTTTAAAGAGCTCCTAGATTTCTGGAAAATACAGATTATCTCAGAATGTGCTAAGAACTGAAGCTATGTCTTAAAGATCAAGTAAAGCTAGCAAGTGACAAAGAACTCTCCAAGCAGAGCATATACCAAGACATAGAGGAGTCGAATAACATGAGCCACGGGGAAGCTGTGAGTAGGGCAATCCAGCCGTAGTGACAAGTTCACATGCCAGACTGGAAGGGATAGACCACAAAGGGAATGATGTGCCCAGAAAACTATCTGAACTATGCCCCCAGGGCTATGAGGAACCAGTGAAGGATGCTGGCTAGAAATTAACACAGTCCTTTTCACACAGTAGAACATCACTCTTGTTGCCATGAGAAAAATGGGTTGTTATGTGAAAAGAAAGCTAGGTGAGAAGATCGGTTAGTCATCAATGCCTGGACCAACATTTATTCCTTTGGCAAACACAGGCTGCATATGCTCCATATGTGAGGTTGTATGCTAAGGAAAAGTTAATTCTGATTTAAGAGTCTGCATATCTTTCAGATACTGGGTATAAAGAATATGACAAAATGGACTAGTCAAGGGTGGAAAAACATTAAAGACCATAGGAAGAAAGGGTCAACTTACCAGTTTTCCAGTAACGCTCTGACCACCTTCATTCAGCCAGAACCCAGGGACCATGGCTGAGAAATAAGGGCCCCAGACACCTGGTACAAAGATTGGGTTTTTGCTGATCTGGAAAGAAAGGGGAAAAGTATGTGAAAATATTGATCCTCAAGGCTAGAAGCAGTCTTATCTTCCTCCCATGTGAGGTCCCTCTGACCATGGAATTCAGCTTCTTGCTAAATACCTTTGATGGTGGGGAAGTCACTCCTGCCAAAGGATGGGCCTGGCTTCTTCTTTAAGAACCTTTCTGATAAACTCATCCAGGTGTCAAGGTAGCAAAAGGGATCATTTTGGAAAGAAACTGACGTGACAGTCCTTGGCTGGCTCCCTCTCTGTAGTGAACTGATTGCGGTCGTGGTCCCCATTTCCTAGCCCTCTCTGCATCCACCTGCTCTGCAATGTGACTTCGCAGCCCCTGTCATTGAGAGGTGGGGTCCCCATCCCTTGAGTCTGGATCAACTTTGTCACTCGGTCTGGCCAACAGAATCGAGCAGAAGTGACATTAGGTACCAGTTTTCAGGCCAAAACCTCAAGAACTGTGTGCTCCTGTTCTTCCTCTTCTCCCTCTGCCATGAGTACATGCCCCAGTGAGCCTTCTGGACAGATATGCAGAAAGCTGAGTCAGTCCAGTTGTCACACGTGATGATTCAGATACATGAGACAGCCAAAATCGGATCAGCAAATCCTTTTAGTCAACCAGCAGCTGGCAAGCCTGGATCACCAGAACCACTCAGCCAACTGATAAGACTTGTGAACAAAAATACACGTCCTGTTGTGTGTCATGAGGATCTTATGTTTGTTTCCCACCTAAAATATTAAAGGCAAGAGATAACTGATACCTCCCCTTATTTCTACAAACATTTATTAGACACCTAATAGCATACTATCTCTCTTGACTGGGGACACGGAGATGAATGAGAAAGAGCTCTAGTCTGCAAGAAACTCCTCATTTAGAGGGAGCTAGATAAGTAAAGAGTCAAATAGAAAAGAGTGTGGTCCGTGGGATGGTAAAGACAAAGCATGGAATGCTGTGGAGGGCACACTGGGTAAGGAATGAAGTGGTCCAGACTGTGGCTCTTAGAGAATGGGACATACACTTAGACTAGTAAGATTTAGCAAGATGAAACAGAACGGGCATTCCAGGTCAAGGGGATAGCTTGAACAAAGCCATGTAGGTGAGACAGATGCTCTTGGTATTCAAGATATGGCAATGTCTTTTTGTAGCAGACCATGGAAGTCCATTAGGTGTTAGGAAAGTACATCAAGGGATGAGACAGGACAGGCAGGGATGGACCACGTGATTCCTGATCTGGAAAGGCATGAGCTTCTCATCCACCCACTGGGGGTGAATGCTGAAGTGATGTTATGGTTGTGGGAGGGTGTATGAGAAGGTAAGGATGAAAAGGGAGTTAGGTGCATTGGGTCTACTCCTGAGTGTCCTGAAGCTGGGCAGAGAATGTATGCATTCATTTATTCTACAAATATTTATTCAGCTCTTACTATGCCAGGCCCTAGGGATACAAAGTGAACTGAATATATCTATAATTTCTGCCCTCATGGAGTTTATAGTACAGAACTTCAGCATATGGATAAATCTTCTAACTATTCTGGTTCTCTTTTCATTAAATGAGTGAAATCAGTCAAATCAGTAGGAGTTCCAATCCCCAGAAAGGAAGGGGGTGAGGGAAGGCAGGAGACTATACAATATTATCAACTTTAAATTTTGTCAAATAAAGATAGTTTATAAAAAGGGTAAATTTAACACCTAACGTAATCTCAGGGGTAAAGAGCTTTTCTGGTTTTTCTTCCCTGTAAGGAAAGACCATTTTATATTCACTCATTTCTTGACGGGTTCAGCAGATGTTTCCTGAGTTCCTGTTGTGATCCAGGCACTGAAAGTAAATGTACAGAAAAGAGTGCAGTCTCCACCTTCATGGAACCGCTCTCTTAAGAGGAAAGTAGACTAGGGGGGCTGATGATTCAGGTTTGGCCAGGATTCTCTCAGTTTTAGCACTAAAATCCCTATGTCCTAGAAAATTCTCAGTACTAGGCAAAAGGGACAGCTGGTCACCCTAAGATGGGTATCACTCAAATGTATAAATACAAACTGTGATAAGTGAATGAAGGAATATCAAATGGTTTTATAAGGGCTCATTAAGTGAGGTACCTAATGCAACCTAGGGGTCAGACTTTTCTAAAGAAGTGATATTTGAATTAAGGTGAAAACATACACAGAAATTATTTAGGTGTGAGCATATATACATCTGTATTTTGTACATATATATGTGTTTGTATATGTACATGATATAGAGAGTGTTCCAGACAGAAGCAGCACATGCTAAACGGTATTCATTTTTATCACGTTGTCTTTGCTAGTGAAAATTTTATCACATGCCAGCTCTAGAAACTACTGCCCTACTCTGCAATGCCTGAGCCACTGTGGGGTGAATAAGACAGCCCATGCCCATAAGCACGTAAGCCCCGGGGTCTAGATGGGTGCGTGGACACCCACCAAAGTCAAGCCATCTCTTTTCATGCCCTGCACCCCTTCTCGTCCAGAATTCTTCCAGCACCATTCGACAGATTAGTTTCAGAGAGGTGGCATGTTGTCCACAGTCACAAAGTTTGTAAATGGCTGAGGTGGGAGTTGAGCCCAAGTAGATACTAGCCTCAAACTCTAGGATATGCTTTTTATTTATTTATTATTATTTTTTTTTTAGGATATGCTTTTTAAAAACAAACAAAATTTGTATAAATTGCTTAGGAGGATTTTGCATCTCTCCCGCCGCCCCTCCCCCACCCCCCACAACTGTCCCTGCACCTCAAACCCCATGATTTAAAGATGTTTCTGTATCAGTTTTTGCCGAACTCCACTGGCAGACTGGACTCTGCTGCTCAGAAATGGCAGTAAAGGCTCTGTCTGACTGTTCAGAATGCTCTGAGTTGATTCCTGCTTGTGTTCACTCATTTGGAATGGCACACACTTCTCACTGGACATCCTGACTACAGCAAGGAAACAGATACAGAAATATGCTCCCCAGAGCACCTCCAATTACTCCCAAACTCTGGGAGAAAACAAGTAAGAGTTTGTTTAGACTGAGTGCACATTCGTGTATTTATGTGTACTTTAATCCTCTGCAGTAAACCTAAATACGTCAGAAAAATTTTGTGAAAGCCCTTTCCATGCTGATGGCTATCTTGGCCTGAAGGCTGCTCTGGGACTCAAAGGGAAGGAGCACATTTTACTCCACTAGTAACGGGTGTCATACAGGACATTGACTTTCCAGCAATAATGTGCTATTGGCAACAGCAACCACTACAATTGACTGGGTACTTATTAAAGATCCTATTCTAAGCACACTGCAGGAATTAAATCACTTGATCCCCACAATAACCCTAAGGGGAAGATTCTGTCATTACTCCTATTGTTCAGATATGTAAACTGAGGCAGAGACTCTTAAACAGCATACATGCTCATGCTCAGTTGCTCGGTCATGTCTGACTCTTTGCAATCCTGTGGACTGTGGCCCACCAGGCTCCTCTGTCCATGGGATTTTTCTAGGCAAGAACACTGGAGAGGGTTGCCATTTTCTCCTTCAGAGGATCTTCCTGACCCAGGGATTGAACCCACATCTCCTGTGTCCCCTGCACTGGCAGGTAGATTACCACTGAGCCACCTGGGAAGCCCATGAAACAGCATACATAATATACACAAGGTTATAAAAACACAAAGCAGTCAGGCTCTACAGGTTCTGTGTTTGTTCCTGTTCTGTATTTCTTCCTGATTTTAGGCTACCATTGCTTCTTTGAGTCCTTCATTTACCTTTAAAGGGCAGAAAGCAAGGGTCATTAGAGCCAAAAGAGACTCACTTAGACTGAACCAACCTCCTGGCCTTGATGACACGTAGGTTAGGGAATCTTCAGGTGCAAAAGTTTTGATAAGTTTCCCCCTATAGACTTGTGAAGGGAGAGGAGAAAGAAAGGACTGAGTCAAAGGCCTGTCTTCACTCTATCATGACTACCATGTTCTTAGCCAGGTGACCTTATGAAAGGGAATCTTTCTAAGCCTCAGTTTCCTCAGTTCCAAAATGGGAACAATGATATAAATGTGGTAGGACTTTCATGAAAATAAAATAAGCTGTCACCTATAAACAGCTTATTATGTGTTAAATATCATGTAAACATTAGTTCTTGAAATGAGGAAGGTATGACGGGATAGTCAGGTGACTGGGATGAATGGCCATAGCCGAAAGTAACTGCTACCATTAAGTACACATCCTGGTAACTCAGTTGGTAAAGAATCTGCCTGCAGTGCAGGAGACCTGGGTTCGATCTGTGGGTCAGGAAATCCCCTGGAAAAGGAAATGGCAACCCACTCCAGTATTCTTGCCTAGAAAATCCTACAGACAGAGGACCTTGGCAGGCTATAGTCCATGGGGTCACAAGAGTAGGACATGGCTTAGCAACTAAACCACCACCACCACCATGAAGGAAGCCTCTAGATGCATTCTTGGTTTAATTTAGTCAACGTTCTTAATAATGAAGTAGAAGATGACATGGGCTTCCCAGGTGGCCTAGAGTTCAAGAATTTGCCTACCAATGCAGGAGACGCAGTGGGTGCTGGTTTGATCCCTGGGTCAGGAAGACCCCGTGGAGAAGGAAATGGCAACTTGCTGCGGTATTCTTGCCTGGAGAATTCCATGGACAGAGGAGCCCAGAAGACTACAGTCCATGGAGTCACAAACAACTGGACACGAGTTTGAGTGACTCAGCAGAGCACACAGAAGCTGATATAGAAGCAAAGTTTATCATATTTTCAGGGGTTATAAACTTGGGAGGATTATTTATCATGCTGCTGCTAAGTCACTTCAGTCGTGTCTAACTCTGTGCAACCCCATAGATGGCAGCCCACCAGGCTCCCCTGTCCCTGGGATTCTCCAAGCAAGAACACTGGAGTGGGTTGCCATTTCCTTCTCCAATGCATGAAAGTGAAAAGTGAAAGTGAAGTCGCTCAGTCCTGTCCGACCCTCAGTGACCCCATGGACTGCAGCCTTCCAGACTACTCCATCCATGGGATTTTCCAGGCAAGAGTACTGGAGTGGGGTGCCAATGAGCCATGTCCAAATCATGATTCAAACTTACTTTAAGAACTAGAACATTAAGAAAAATACAACAAGAAAATAGTTCAGTTCAGTTGCTCAGTCGTGTCCGACTCTTTGCGACCCCATGAATCACAGCACGCCAGGCCTCCCTGTTCATTAGAACTCCTGGAGTTCACTCAAACTCATGTCCATCGAGTCAGTGATGCCATCCAGCCATCTCATCCTCTGTCGTCCCTTTCTCCTCCTGCCCCCAATCCCTCCCAGCATCAGAGTCTTTTCCAATGAGTCAACTCTTCGCAAGAGGTGGCCGAAGTATTGGAGTTTCAGCTTTAGCATCATTCCTTCCAAAGAACACCCAGGACTGATCTCCTTTAGAATGGACTGGTTGGATCTCCTTGCAGTCCAAGGGACTCTCAAGAGTCTTCTTCAACACCACAGTTCAAAAGCATCAATTCTTTGGCGCTCAGCTTTCTTCACAGCCCAAATTTCACATCCATACATGACCACTGGAAAAACCATAGCCTTGACTAGATGGACCTTTGTTGGCAAAGTAATGTCTCTGCTTTTGAATATGCTATCTAGGTTGGTCATAACTTTCCTTCCAAGGAGTAAGCGTCTTTTAATTTCATTTATTAAATCATAAAGTCAAAATTTCACACTTAAAAGGTACTGGTAATATTCCCTTCTGGAATATTCCTTTTAATGGGTGATGTTACATGAGCATTCAATTTAGTATGAATTGTATGGAAACCTTTGACATATTGTTTAATTATGTGTGATAGAAATAAAGTTATAAAAACCTACAATAAAACAAAATATTTGGTTGCACGCTGTATGACAGGCACTAAGATCAGCAACAAGGTTAATAAAATAATAAGGCATAATAATAATAATAATAGAAAAAGAAGAAGAACAGTGAGGAGAGAGAAGGGAGGAGAGAGGAGAAGAAGAAGAATTAACAATAAGGCACAGCCCTTTTCCATAAGGTGCTCCTGGTCAGACTGGGTAGACAGAGGTGGAAATTAACAAATTACAACAAAACATGCCAAGTGCTACAGTGAGTTGGGTGAGGAGTGTGGTAGGAGCCCAAACTGCCTGGGAGAAGAGCAAGCACTTCACAGAGGTGGCCATGTGGGAGCCAGGCCTTAAGGGATGAATAAGCACTTCCTTAGGTGGACAGGGAGGGTATCCCAGGTAACAAGCCTCAGAGGCATGAAGCTATGCAAGCATCTCAATTTTTACGAGGGCTTAAATTCTCCACTTTACATAAAAGTTCACAAGGTCTGAAGGATGGGTATATTTTTGCAACAACATATCCTATTGCTTGTCAAAGATTCCATTTTAAAAACCCAATGACGGAAAAAACCCTCAGTGAAACCACCCTCAAAGTCAGAAAGAAGAAATAATAATACAGAAATAATAATAATAAGTAATGAAATAGCAATTGCTAACAGTTATTGTGGATTTATTACATGCCAGACTCTTCGAGGCACTTTACAGACATTATCACATTTAATACTCATGACAACCCAATGAGATAGATACTATTATTATACTTACTCCACAAATGTGGAAATCTAAGCTGAAGGAGGTCAAATAAAACTCTTAAATACAAAAGGAGTAATTGCAAGGTCCAGGAAGGATCTAAGCTATGATCTACCAACTTATTTTTCTCTCCAGATTATATTTTCCTTACCCATAAAATAGCCTGGACTAGAGATGTTTAATATCTCTTTTGTCTTTGAGATTCTCTGATTCCTGAAAGTTGAGTCATTCTCCCTTAGCTGGCCAATCGGAACTCTCCAGAACACTATTAATATTTCAACACAGACTCTGCCCTCACATGGCCTGGGGCTCATGGGGTTGTCTGGGGTTGCTTCTTGGGGCATCTCTAAGTACCCAACTTTGCTCTAACAACTCTCTGACCTATGGCCAACATTATTGGGGGCTTCTCCAGATTGCCAACTTCATGGATTATATTCAATGGCTATTATCTATAATATCTTACATTAGCTGGGTAAATATTCAGCAACTACTTACTGGATACACACTGACTTCAAACTACTGTTTTAAATATAAAAAGAAAGATGGGTGTTGAGAGCCATGTAAATGACATAATCCCTGTTTACAATCTAGTAGGCACTGGAGAACAGGATGAGCTGGGTAGTCACTCAGGCATCAAGTGACTTCTGAATGTACATTTGCATTCAGACTTAAAATAATCCTACTAATACATGGAGTCAAACACACAGAGTCCGTTTTACAGGTGAAGACACAAGAATGGGGACTGTAATCGAACTACCCAGGATCACAAGGATCAGAAATGGTGGAGTTGGGATTAGAAGTCTCTCTCCATGTGCTCCTGCCTCTTTTCATGTCTGTATCCGAGCTGTCTCCAGGAGTGGATGCCACTGGCTGACTTTTCATCTAGGGCTACAGTCAGCTGAGTTTCCCTGTGGTGATAAAACCCAGGCGCCTGCTCACACCTTTCTGGGGGCAGTGACTGGGTTCAGGGCAGGGAGCTGCTCCAGCAACGTCCGCTCTGCCTTCCCCCATCCCATCATCCCAAGCTTGGCCTAAGCCTCTGGCAGGGGCAGGAGGCAGGCTGCAGGCGCCAGTGGTCCTGGGAGGGAACAGGAGGTTTTGTTTTGAGTGCCTCCAGCCAGGTTGGGAATGTAAGAGGGTAGCCGCAGGCATGTGTGGGACTGGGTATTTCCGTGGTGGCTCATCTCTCCCTCCAAATGGACTGTGCTATCGTCTTACTAGAAAAAACCATTTATACACATTCCAGCCAGCTCCCAGCTCACTACACAGTACAAAAAAAGAGCACAGAGAATTCTGTTTATGAATGGGGGCTCTTAGCATTCACCTCTATTTTTGCACTTCTCAGGCTGAATTGCAATGAGCCTCTCCTATAAAATGGTGAGGAACCATGTGTTATCTTAAAGGTAGTAAATAAACATGGTTTGGTAATATGAGCATAGACCTTGGAGTCAGGAAAAGTGTTGTTAGACGCTCAGTTGCGTCTGACTCTTTGTGACCCCATGAACCGTAGCCTGCCAGGCTCCTCTGTCCACCAAATTCTCCAGACAAGCATACTGGAGTGGGTTGTCATTTCCTACAGGAGATCTTTCTGACCCAGGGATTGAACCCAGGTCTCCCGTGTTGCTGGTAGATTCTTTACCAAAAGCTGGCGAACCCAGGTCTCCTTCGTAGCTGGTAGAATCTTTACCTAAAGCTGGCTGTCAGTTATGGTTGGGTTGCATCCTAGCCGTGAACCTTTGAATCTCTTTGAGTCCCTTTCCTCAATTATAAATGGGGATAACTCCAGATCCTATCCCTCATCAGCTCCATCTCTCTGGTGGGCTCTTCTTCCTCTTTCCTCCTGGATTGGTCTCACTTACCACATCTCTCAGGGTCAGTTCACTCTCATGTAGTTATGACAATTTTTATGCTGCTGAGTTTCAAATTTTTATTCCAAATGCAGACCTCACTCCTGAGTTCCATATAGGACATTTGACCCGAATGTCTAATCAACATGTCCAATATAGAGAGACCTTGTCATTCTTCCTCCCAGGGCTCCTCCTGTCTTGGGGTCCCTGTCTTACTACATGGTACCCTATTTACTTAACCAGCAGAATATCATTCTGGACTTCTCCATCTCATTGCTCCACGTTAGGTCGCATGTACGGTCAACTCTATTTTCAAACAGAAACCTTTATGTTTCTCCCCACGGCCATTATATTAGTCAATCCTTTACCTTCTCTTGCTTGGGTTCTTGCAACAGCAATTAAACTGGTTTATTTTCCTCAAATACTGTCCTCCTCCCTGCAATCTGCAAGCCCCATCAGAGACTAACTTCCATACCTGCAGCCCAGTGGTCTTTCTAATACACAAATATAATTCTATCACTTCCTTTACTTACATCCTTTAGACATTGACCAGACATTCCCACCTCTCTGACCTGATCTACGTATGATTTGGCCAAATAGACCTTTGGTTCAAGTGGTCATTTCCTCCACTCTTTACCCTATCATTTTTTATTTTTTACTGCAATAAGCTTATCACAGCATAGAAATTCCATAAGTGAGCCATTTTCTTTCTCATCTCTGAATCTTCAACAATTCTCCTCTCTCTTTCTAAAAGGCAGCCCCAGGAATTCCCAGGTAGTCCAGTGTTTGAGACTGTGCTTCCAGTGCAGAGGGTGCTGGTTCAATCCCTGGTTGGGGAACTAAGATCCCACATGCTGTGGGGCATGGCCAAAAAAAAAAGAAAGAAAACCTCACTGCTTATTTGAAATACACATTAAAAAAGAAACAAAAAAAAAAAAAAAAAAGAAAGAAAGAAAAGAGGGCAGCCCCTCTCACCACCCCCTAACTCTAAAATGTCCTTTTGTAATTCTCCATTCCATATTACTTTTGCCTGCTCTGGGAAACCTCTGAACTCCGACTTTCCTCCTAGTTCCCAGGTGGGTGTGCCTCCTTGCATCTTCCCTTAGCTCTCGGTACTTTCATGATGTAGGCAATTCTAACATTACATGTGTAAATATGTATACTGAGGTCTATAAATACAACTTATATCTACAGAGTATGCTTTGTAAATGAAATCATCACATATATGCAAGAAATGGCTAAAATTACTATTAATAGTTTTAATAAATTTACTAATAATTAATATTAATTATCTCACATGCATTAAGAACAACCATAGAATAAAACACATATCCAATCACTGTAAGTGATCTGTGGCTAATAAAGCTCAGGTCTGCCAAGTTTTCCTCTTCTCTATTTGGAGGTTTTGGAAAGGTTCAGAGTCCTCCAATAAAGTCTGCCTTTCCTAGAAACTCAATCCCTTTATTTCAGCTGGAGCAAAATAAGAACACATAAACTCCATTCACAGATATCTTCTGGGGCTTAGCAGTCTAAGTGGGCAGGCGGGGAGGGTACTGGGCAGGTGTGTCACCCAAACAAATGGTCCCCAGTCTGGGGATGGAGGGAAGCTGCCAGATATTGCCTGGAATGTCCTGAATTATTTGCAAAGGATTCTGGACCCTTTAAACCTCCTTCTTCATCATCTTGAAACTGGTATGTGATCACAACAGCAGTGTCATTCATCTGTTTCTTATCCACTCACATTGAACACACCCAAAGTTGACTGCAAGAGAGACTGAATAGCCAAGACTTTGAGATCCTCCTGAAGTTCCAAAGTTGACTGCAAGAGAGATTGAATAGCCAAGAAGACTTTGGGGGCCCTCCTGAAGTTCCCCCAGCTTCCTTTCCCCTTCAGACCAGAAGCCACACTCAACCTTCTCTGTACAAATGCCTGATGCGCTCCAGGGAGCTCAGACTGGCTTCAGCTTTGGAAGCTTTGAGAGCTGTGTGACCCCAAAGATGTAAAATCATATCTGGCCTCTTTTTCACAGCCCAAACAGTCTGTGGTGGGTAAACCACAGTTTCTTCTGTAATGGGGGAGGGGCCACAGGGGAGTGAGGGAGGGAGCTAAAGAGGAGGAGGGGTGCTCTGTGTGCACAGTATTTATCCATCAGACAGATTCTTAGCTCTGTTGCTCTGATGTTACATAGTGAATTGGACCCTCAAAATCAGAACTGTATTTTCTATTTTTGTCCCACCCTTCATGAATGAGCACAGTGCTATTAAGCAGTTCTCAAATACGGTTCAACCAATGCTCTTTTGATTCCAAATTAGCTTCTATATAAAGCAGCTCCCCCTTACAGAATTTCAGTTCAGTTCAGTTCAGTCACTCAGTCGTGTCCGATTCCTTGCGACCCCATGAATCGCAGCATGCCAGGCCTCCCTGTCCATCACCAACTCCAGGAGTTCACTCAAACTCACGTCCATCAAGTCGGTGATGCCATCCAGCCATCTCATCCTCTGTCGTCCCCTTCTCCTCCTGCCCCCAATCCCTCACAGCATCAGAGTCTTTTCCAATGAGTCAACTCTTCGCATGAGGTGGCCAAAGTAAAGAATTTAGGTGCCCTTTAAAAAGGTGCCCAGAACAGAGCAGCAGAAATATATGATATCTCTTATATGCAGAATCTAAAAAGAAATGATATAAATGAAACTACTTAAAAAATGGACAGAGACTCACAGACTTAGAGAATGAACTTATTGTTGCCGGGGAAAGGATAGGGAGAAGGGATAATTAGGGAGTTGGGGATGGACATGTACACACTGCTATATTTAAAATGGATAACCAGTTAGGTCCTCCTGTATAGCTCAAGGAACTCTGCCCAATCTTATGTGGCAATCTGGATGAGAGGGGAGTTTGGGGGAGAATGGATACATGTATATGTATGGCTGAGTCCCTTGGCTACCCACCTGAAACTATCACAATATTGTTAATTGGCTATGCTGCTGCTGCTGCTAAGTCGCTTTGGTCGTGTCTGACTCTGTGCGACCCCATAGAAGGCAGCCCACCAGGCTTCCCGTCCCTGGGATTCTCTAGGCAAGAACACTGGAGTGGGTTGCCATTTCCTTCTCCAATGCATGAGAGTAAAAAGTGAAAGTGAAGTCGCTCAGTTGTGTCCAACTCTAGCGACCCCATAGACTGCAGCCTACCAGGCTCCTCTGTCCATGGGATTTTCTAGGCAAAAGTACTGGAGTGGGGTGCCATTGCCTTCTCTATACTCTAGTATAAAATAAAAAGTTTAAAGGAAAAAAAAAAGTTATAGCAAGGGGTGAAAAATGATAGCAGTGAGTAGTTTCATAACTGAGGCTGAGCAAATCAGCACGTCCAGAGGGGGATGACACAGCCTTTTCCCTTGTGACAGACCCTTGGCACCTATGACACAGCGCCTCCATCAGACATGCTCTGACTCTGCCTGCTAAGTTGTGGACATTTCTCTCCCAGCCCTGCTCCTGATCTCTTTCTGTATGTCCCTTATTAAGACCGTGGTCTGGCCTCAGCTATCTCATAAATCTGACCATGGATTCTGCTTTTCTGGTTTAATATTCAATGTTCTGTCTTAACTTGCTGTGTGACCTAGCCCCTTGGGGGTAGTCATCTGAAAAATGGGGTGCAGAGGACCTCTTTTTACAGATTTGTAAAGATTAAATGTGCCACAGTCTATTATAGGCATTGGTGCCGTGCCTGGTACATTCAGTGACCCAGGGAAATGAAGCCTGTATTAATATCATCACCTCCATACCAGCCAAAGTGTACTTCTTATTTATGGATTGGCATACACATGGGTGTTTAATTTTAAAATGCACGATCTGACATGTTCTTGACTAGAATGCTAAAGTAGGGTACAGAAGTTGCACTGGCTCTAGAGAAGAGAATGCAAGATAAGAATCAAACTCTCACTCGGATGAGTTCAGTTCTATTGGCAAGACCTGTCACTGGGATTAAACACAATCGAGGCTTTACCCTGGTAAAAGCATATAATATAAAGGCAAAGAGAGCCTTGGCTGATTTATATTGGAGCCTCTTTTGATAAAAGAATTTCTGTGCATACATATTTGGAAGTGCTCCCCAGACACCCCACTCCTGCTAATCAGGGGATACTCAGGAACTTGAGCCATGTCCATGCAAGTCTAGACCTGAAGAATCCTCCTCTGCAGAATTTTCTCTCCATTTTTGGCCTCACAGAAGATAAAGCCAGAAGAGAAACTAAAAACTATCCATATTTATATGATACTTCCCTCAATGAGTAACTACAAAAGTATTATAAACAGAGAAGTTTATTCAAAACTCAGGGTGAAGGGGTTTACCCCTTACATTTTCTCTGTAACAACAGAGATTGAGAACATCAAAACATAGTGATGGCTGTATGCAAGTGAGGAGAAAGAAGATGGGGAGAAATGGTGTGAAACCCAACCTTCTCTGGCTACCAGCATGTCCAGAGCAGACAAGTGATTATGGCCCTCTGTCCTGCCATTTCTGGAGCAGGCATCCAGGGTGCTTCTGAAGAGTCACTGCCATCAAATGCAGTGACGTGCCCTGAAACGTCTCTGTCATCTGATGGGGGCGGGGGCACTTTCACATATATTCCAAGATGCTGGGATGGCCTGTGCTGTATGTGATTCTGATGGGAAAGGGAGCTGAGCTTTAGAGATACTAACTCAAGTTCCCAGCTTCCAAAAGGCAGAATCAGGATTTAGACTCAGATGGGATGTAAGAGTCCCTAACTTTTCTGAGACATTGTTTTAGAGGAAAAAGGTTGTAAGAACACAGGAGACAGAGAGCCCTCTCTTCCATATTTGGTCTGGAGCAAGCCTGGTGCCTTCTGGACCTCGAATGGAATATGTAACTTGCAAATTCAACAAGCATGATGAGATTTTCCTATACTGGGGAGAGAAAGAGAAAAAAGAGAACCCACATATTCCAGAGTATTTTTTTCCTCCTCTCTATGCACGCAGAGTTCTCAGTTGTGTTCGACTCTTTGCAGCCCCCCGGACTGTAGCCCGCCAGGCTCCTCTGTCCTTGGGATTCTCAAGGCAAGAATGCTAGAGTGGGTTGCCATTTCCTCCTCCAGGGGATCTTCCCCACCCAGGGATTGAACCTGCATGTCCAGCGTCTCCTGCATTGCAGGCAGGCTCTTTACTACTGAGCCATCAGGGAAGCCTCCGATCTATACTCAATAGAAATTCTTTAAGAATATTAAGGGAGTTTCATGTTTAGATAAAAATAACTTACTTAATAAATTACTTTCCTATTTAAATGAGATCTTATAAAAGAGAAATGGCTTGTACCACAGAGGCAAGGGGACTAAAGAAGAAAGGATGCTGAATGCTCAGAGGGGAAGTTGATTGAGGGGGTGTGCCCTCTGCCTGTACTCTTATAGAAGACCACGCTAATATAGGCAATATGTAAACACTGCAGAACAATCAGAAACAAAAGAAAGGAGGGCTGCAGAGTAACAAAGTTCAGCTGTGGGCGATGGCCCGGAGGCAGCTTTTGTTATGCACAGATCATCTGCATGTGAGGCAGGCCTGATTTCAACTAGGCTATAGGCTAGTTAGTGTATGAGAATGGATCAGGGCCCATCTGGATTTCCTTAGGAAAAAAGCATGGGGGAGTGGGTAGAAAAAGAGAAAAAAGCAGGTATCTGCAAAATATAAAATAAATGACCTGATGTAGGTCAGGGTTACAGTTCTGGAAGAGTGGTTTAAATAAAGTTTCTGTGTTATAGATCAGTCATGTATTTAGCCTGTGCTAAGTCGTGTCTGACTCTTTGTGACCCCACGGACTGTAGTCCTCCAGGCTCCTCTCTCCGTGGGATTTTCCAAGCAAAGAATATTGGCTGCTGCTGCTGCTAAGTCGCTTCAGTCGTGCCCGACTCTGTGGAGTGGGTTGCTATTTCCTTCTTTAGGGGATCTTCCTTACCCCGGGATAGAACCTGTGTCTCCTGGATTGGCAGGTGGAATCTTTACCACTGAGCTACCTGGAAAGCATTATTTAGCTCACAATGTAACAAATGACAATTACTGGGTTTGCCAAGAAGTTTGTTCTGGTTTTTCCATTACATGTTATGGAAAAATGAAATTATTGGCCAACTCAATACAATGGTTTATATATTTATATATTTAAAGGCACTGTAAATAAACACAGGGGAGAAGGGAAGGGAAGACAGCTAACATTTGCCAAACAGTTGCTATGTCTGATGGTTTTTACATATTTATAGATTTTCTTCGATTTACAGAGGGCCTCCCTGGTGTCTCAGACAGTAAAAGCATCTGCCTACAATGCGGGAGACCAGGGTTTGATCCCTGGGTAGGTAAGGTCCCCTGGAGAAGGAAATGGCAACCCACTCCAGTTCTCTTGCCTGGAAAAGCCCACGGATTGAGGAACCTGGTAGGTTACAGTCCATGGGGTTGCAAAGAGTACGACACGACTGAACAACTTCACTTTGTTTTACAGATGAAGAAACCATAGCTCACAAAATTCAAAGCCCTGTTCATGGCCACACAGGTACCAAGGGACAGAAAGGGGATTGGTCTGGGTCTGTCTGACTCCAAAAGCCATGCTCTTCCTATAGCTGCTTCTTGGCTCTCTGGGAATCAGAAAAGTCAAATGGATGTAAGAGGGTGAGTGGAAGCAGCCCTTCCCATTCTGGGTGTGAGCCTGGGCTGTGGGTTTACAGAGAGGGGCCCTTGGTGCTTGCAAGGATAAGGGCACTGCCTAAGGGTTCCCTTAATGAGCGAACCAAGCCTAGGTTCTGGAGCTCAGTGTGCTTCCCTAGGGTCCTGCTTCCCTGTCTCCACTCATCGTGCAGCAATCAGAGATAAGATTAAATGAAACTGGCCACCAGGGCCAGCCTGGCTTCCAGGATGTGTGAATTCCGGCAGAACGCTCTGTGTGTTGATACCCTCTGTGTGTGGTGTGGGCTTATTCGCCATTGGCCTAGCAATCTGAGAATCTGGCTCTCACCTGAGGGACAGATGTCAGGGTAAGGAGTCAGAGCTATTTTTCCACTTCACTGGCAGGCTGTCGGAGGGTGGTGACTGAGCACACAGCCATGGTGGGAAGAGACACTCCTCAACCCTCCACAATGGCCTCTGGGGGATACAGAGAGGGGAGCGCTGGTTAATGGGATCTGGGGTGAGACTCCTTCCTCAAGGCCAAATAGTGCCATAAAGGAGAGGATTTCGGTTGAGCCAGATAGGGAGTTAAAACTTGTGTGGTAAGTTATTAAAGTGAAAAGTGTTAGTAGCTCAGTCGTGTCTGACTCTGTGACCCCCTGGCTCTGTGATGACCAGGCTCCTCTGTCCATGGAATTTTCTAGGCAAGAATACTGGAATAGGTAGCCATTCCCTTTTCTAGGGGATCTTCCTGACCCAGGAATCAAACCCAGGAATCAAACCCAGGAATCAAACTCCCTCATTGCACGCAGGTTCTTTACCAAGTTATCAGACTCTGGTGAATCCTGGTTTCTTTCATGTCAGTGACAGACAAGAGTATTTACCTTCCAGAAGGTTCAGGAATATTACAGGCAACAGAGAGAAAACCCTGACATGGTGCCTGCACACAGTAAATAATCAACAAGCGATAGCTGATTATTTAACTTCCTGAACCAGGAAATGTTAAGCCAGGCAACGTTTGATCTACATTTTTCTGAGTAAAGAGAGCAGACTGGCCTGGTTAATCCTGCTCAGGTGCAAATAACTGAGATGCCGGCAGAGGGTGTGAATGGCTGGAGATACAGTAGGGTTTGGGTGGAAGGAATGTGGGTCTCATTTGTTTTTAGCCAGACCGGGAGGATGGCTTGGATCTCAAGTTGTGTCCCTAATGGGTTGATGGTAAAAAAAAAAAAAAAAAAAAAAAAACCCAACTAATGTTTACACTTGAGGCATTTCTGTTAATTGAGGCTCTGCACTCATCTGTGAAGAGCTTCCGCAGCTGCCTTCTAGAGCTGGGGCTATGAGCTGTGACTGCATGCAAAGCACCTCGTGTGGTTTCTGACACCCAGCAGGTCCCTAAGACGGGGGAAGAGAGGAGGGCCCAGGCAACACCTGGGGCCTCTGTGGAATCAAGATTCTCTGGAACAGAGACACTTCACACACTGCTTCAGCAAACATTTAATTGAGCACCTACTCTGTGTCAGGCCCTGGAGAAATAAAGATGAAAAGAAGTCTGTCTTTGTGCTAGTCTGCAGTGTTGTCATGATGTCCAACAGCTAACCCTCCAGTGGCAAGAGACTCTGATAAACTTTTCAATAAAGGCATAAGTTCTTAGCATAATAATGGCTTGGCTAGAGTGTAGACTATATAGTAATAATAACAAAAAGCATACAAATGTTGAATTGGCACAAGGTGTGAGCAAAAGACTGTGTTAGTGGCTTTATCTGCACTATCTCATGTAATAATTATTACAGGCCTGTAAGATAGCTATCTGTATTCCCATTTTTACAGATGAAGGAACTGAGGCTCAGCAGGGTTATATAACTTGCCCAACATCAGGCCGCCATGGAGGAGGACAAGAAAATATTAAATGTCAGACCTATGAGTGGACAGCAGGCAGAGGTCGGATGATGAAAGCCTTTTCACGACATGCTGAAGAGTAGAGATTTTTTTTCTTGCAGACAATAGGGGAAATATATTCCCAGTTTCTGTTTTGGTTATTTTGCAGCTGGAAGTCCACAAACCCACTGCTTCCCCCATCTCAAGCACATATTCGGGATTACCAGAGGCCAAACTTGCATAGTGGTTCAGTTTGGTTTGTTTTGATTCACAACTGAATGCATAATGAATGATAATTGTCTGTTATGTGGCCCAAAAGTTCCTGTGGTCACAGCCTACGTAAGTGTCCACACAGAGCCCGACCTTCCCCGGCCTCAGGAGTCTCCAAGCTCTGGATCGGCCTCCTGGTGCATAAGGATGTGTGGTTTCTTCTACTTTGCTAAGTCAACAGTTCTAGGCAGGGTAACAGGCGTTGCCTCAAATACATCTCCCCAGAAAGTCCTTCATCTCATTTAATCCATCTACTCTTCCCAAACTGTGCCCTATACCACCTTCTGCCACTCCATTCTTTGAATGTTTCAGACCTGGTACTTTGACCGTGGACCTTTAAACCACCTGACCAATCCAAGCCAGAAAACCCAAAACATAAATGTGAGCCTTGGACCTCTCAAAGCGGACGGGGACTGTCAGCCCTTCAGACCTACTTCTGTCTTGATTTAGGTAACATTTCGCCCAAGACCTTCATCTCCATCTCTCACTCATGACATGCCTGGTCTCGAGGTTCTGGCGTTTGAATTTAGTCTAAATCCTGACTGCTCTTGGCAATGTTGGCTGAGAAGCCCTCCCCCAGCTCTCCTTGCTCTGACAGCAGTTTTTCCTTTAGTGGCAGTAAAGAGCAGATACTATGAGACCATAAGATCTGGGTGAGGAAGCTGCACCTGCCATGCCAGAAGTTCTCAGTGCAGCACCCAGGCACAGGGACACTAGGGAATCATTGTAGCATTATGGAATGGTGGGTTTCGTTGGATCCTCAAGACTGGGAGAGCCCTCAGGAATACCTTCAAGATACCAAGATGAGCATTCAACACCACCATGTCTCCAAGGCTTGTCCCATTTCCAACTTGAGTCCTACGTGAACAATTGTTTAATTAAAAATTCATCAAAAGCCAACTTTGGGTCGGGGTTGTAGCAGGCGCTCATGATACAGAAATGAATAGGCTACAATACCGGCCCTTGAATTCACACCACTGAGCAATTCACACCACTGAGCAAGGATACCCAACTAACAACAAACAAACAACGCAACAAGCACTGCTATAAAGGTATGTACTATGAGGGCACGCAGATATCCCACCTAGTGGAGTCTGAAAGCTTCCAGAAAGAGATGATGTCTGAACCAAGATATGACAGCTAAGTGGGAATTAACCAGGAGGAGTGGGAAGCAGCCACTGAAAGGGGAAGGAGGGGAAACGGGGAGTGCAGCACCGCAGGGTTGTAGGAGAAGGGAAAGGAGACGCTGTGTAATGTGGGGTCACAGAGGTCAACATGGGCCACTCTGTGCACAGGGTCACGGAATTTGCCGAGAACTTCGGGTGCTGACTGTGGGCGGGGGGGGGGGGGGGCGGGGGGGGTCAGAAGGGGAAGGTCATACGATTCCAGCTGGTAAAGGAGATGGTGGCCAAGACCTCTGTCCTCTCTGGGACTCCACTTTGCCATCTGTAAATCAGAGAACTCAACTGGATGATCTTTAAAGTTCCTTCTGGGTCCCATAATCTGATTCTTCTTTGAAAGGATGATCACGGTTCTAGAAATATTTTTCACGCTCTTATAGAGATGGTAGCTAAATCTTACCAATGGGTGCCTGAAAGATCTTTTAAGCTCCAAAGGAAGGGAGAAAGAACACAGCATTTGGCTCTCAGTGACCTGAGCTCAGACAACTGTGCTACTGACTGACTGCATGACCAGGTAAATCACTCACATTCTCTTTCATCTGTAAGAGGGAGAGCAGTGCTTTAGAGGGTTACTACAAGCAGTGAAGAACACCAAATACTTCAAAATACCTGGCCCATAGCAGTTACTCAAGAAATGTCCACTATTTTTTTTTTTCCTTTTAATCAGTATTTTTTTAAATTTTATTTTATTTTTAAACTTTACAAAATTGTATTAGTTTTGCCAAATATCAAAATGAATCCACCACAGGTATACATGTGTTCCCCATCCTGAACCCTTCTCCTTCCTCCCTCCCCATACCATCCCTCTGGGTCGTCCCAGTGCACTAGCCCCAGACATCCAGTATCGTGTATTGAACCTGGACTGGCAACTCGTTTCATATATGATATTGTACATGTTTCAATGCCATTCTCCCAAATCTTCCCACCCTCTCCCTCTCCCACAGAGTCCATAAGACTGTTCTATACATCAGTGTCTCTTTTGCTGTCTCGTATACAGGGTTATTGTTACCATCTTTCTAAATTCCATATATATGTGTTAGTATACTGTATTGGTGTTTTTCTTTCTGGCTTACTTCACTCTGTACAATAGGCTCCAGTTTCATCCACCTCATTAGAACTGATTCAAATGTATTCTTTTTAATGGCTGAGTAATACTCCATTGTGTATATGTACCACTGCTTTCTTATCCATTCATCTGCTGATGGACATCTAGGTTGCTTCCATGTCCTGGCTATTATAAACAGTGCTGCGGTGAACATTGGGGTACACGTGTCTCTTTCCCTTCTGGTTTCCTCAGTGTGTATGCCCAGCAGTGGGGTTGCTGGATCATAAGGCAGTTCTATTTCCAGTTTTTTAAGGAATCTCCACACTGTTCTCCATAGTGGCTGTACTAGTTTGCATTCCCACCAACAGTGTAAGAGGGTTCCCTTTTCTCCACACCCTCTCCAGCATTTATTGCTTGTAGACTTTTGGATCGCAGCCATTCTGACTGGCGTGAAATGGTACCTCATAGTGGTTTTGATTTGCATTTCTCTGATAATGAGTGATGTTGAGCATCTTTTCATGTGTTTGTTAGCCATCTGTATGTCTTCTTTGGAGAAATGTCTATTTAGTTCTTTGGCCCATTTTTTGATTGGGTCATTTATTTTTCTGGAGTTGAGCTGTAGGAGTTGCTTGTATATTTTTGAGATTAGTTGTTTGTCAGTTGCTTCATTTGCTATTATTTTCTCCCATTCTGAAGGCTGCCTTTTCACCTTGCTAATAGTTTCCTTTGATGTGCAGAAGCTTTTAAGGTTAATTAGGTCCCATTTGTTTATTTTTGCTTTTATTTCCAATATTTTGGGAGGTGGGTCATAGAGGATCCTGCTGTGATGTATGTCAGAGAGTGTTTTGCCTATGTTCTCCTCTAGGCGTTTTATAGTTTCTAGTCTTACGTTTAGATCTTTAATCCATTTTGAGTTTATTTTTGTGTATGGTGTTAGAAAGTGTTCTAGTTTCATTCTTTTACAAGTGGTTGACCAGATTTCCCAGCACCATTTGTTAAAGAGATTGTCTTTAATCCATTGTATATTCTTGCCTCCTTTGTCAAAGATAAGGTGTCCATATGTGCGTGGGTTTATCTCTGGGCTTTCTATTTTGTTCCATTGATCTATATTTCTGTCTTTGTGCCAGTACCATACTGTCTTGATAACTGTGGCTTTGTAGTAGAGCCTGAAGTCAGGTAGGTTGATTCCTCCAGTTCCATTCTTCTTTCTCAAGATAGCTTTGGCTATTCGAGGTTTTTTGTATTTCCATACAAATTGTGAAATTATTTGTTCTAGCTCTGTGAAGAATACTGTTGGTAGCTTGATAGGGATTGCATTGAATCTATAAATTGCTTTGGGTAGTATACTCATTTTCACTATATTGATTCTTCCGATCCATGAACATGGTATATTTTTCCATCTAGTAGTGTCCTCTTTGATTTCTTTCACCAGTGTTTTATAGTTTTCTATGTATAGGTCTTTAGTTTCTCTAGGTAGATATATTCCTAAGTATTTTATTCTTTCTGTTGCAATGGTGAATGGAATTGTTTCCTTAATTTCTCTTTCAGTTTTCTCATTATTAGTGTATAGGAATGCAAGGGATTTCTGTGTGTTGATTTTACATCCTGCAACTTTACTATAATCATTGATTAGTTCTAGTAATTTTCTGGTGGAGTCTTTAGGGTTTTCTATGTAGAGGATCATGTCATCTGCAAATAGTGAGTTTTACTTCTTCTTTTCCAATTTGGATTCCTTTTATTTCTTTTTCTGCTCTGATTGCTGTGGCCAAAACTTCCAAAACTATGTTGAATAGTAATGGTGAAAGTGGGCACCCTTGTCTTGTTCCTGACTTTAGAGGGAATGCTTTCAATTTTTCACCATTGAGGATAATGTTTGCTGTGGGTTTGTCATATATAGCTTTTATTATGTTGAGGTATGTTCCTTCTATTCCTGCTTTCTGGAGAGTTTTTATCATAAATGGATGTTGAATTTTGTCAAAGGCTTTCTCTGCATCTATTGAGATAATCATACGGTTTTTATTTTTCAATTTGTTAATGTGGTGTATTACATTGATTGATTTGTGGATATTGAAGAATCCTTGCATCCCTGGGATAAAGCCCACTTGATCATGGTGTATGATCTTTTTAATGTGTTGTTGGATTCTGATTGCTAGAATTTTGTTAAGGATTTTTGTATCTATGTTCATCAGTGATATTGGCCTGTAGTTTTCTTTTTTTGTGGGATCTTTGTCAGGTTTTGGTATTAGGGTGATGGTGGCCTCATAGAATGAGTTTGGAAGTTTACCTTCCTCTGCAATTTTCTGGAAGAGTTTGAGCAGGATAGGTGTTAGCTCTTCTCTAAATTTTTGGTAGAATTCAGCTGTGAAGCCGTCTGGACCTGGCCTTTTGTTTGTTGGAAGATTTTTGATTACAGTTTCAATTTCCATGCTTGTGATGGGTCTGTTAAGATTTTCTATTTCTTCCTGGTCCAGTTTTGGAAAGTTGTACTTTTCTAAGAATTTGTCCATTTCTTCCATGTTGTCCATTTTATTGGCATATAATTGTTGATAGTAGTCTCTTATGATCCTTTGTATTTCTGTGTTGTCTGTTGTGATCTCTCCAGTTTCATTTCTAATTTTATTGATTTGATTTTTCTCCCTTTGTTTCTTGATGAGTCTGGCTAATGGTTTGTCAATTATAACAATTATAAATATATATGCATCCAACACGGGAGCACCACAGTATGTAAGACAAATGCTAACAAGTATGAAAGGAGAAATTAACAATAACACAATAATAGTGGGAGACTTTAATACCCCACTCACACCTATGGATAGATCAACTAAACAGAAAATCAACAAGGAAACACAAACTTTAAACGATACAATAGACCAGTTAGACCTAATTGATATCTATAGGACATTTCATCCCAAAACAATGAATTTCACCTTTTTCTCAAGCGCACATGGAACCTTCTCCAGGATAGATCACATCCTGGGCCATAAATCTAGCCTTGGTAAATTCAAAAAAATAGAAATCATTCCAAGCATCTTTTCTGACCACAATGCAGTAAGATTAGATCTCAATTACAGAAGAAAAACTATTAAAAATTCCAACATATGGAGCCTGAGCAACACGCTGCTGAATAACCAACAAATCACAGAAGAAATCAAAAAAGAAATCAAAATTTGCATAGAAATGAATGAAAATGAAAACACAACAACCCCAAACCTGTGGGAAAATGTAAAAGCAGTCCTAAGGGGAAAGTTCATAGCAATACAGGCATACCTCAAGAAACAAGAAAAAAGTCAAATAAATAACCTAACTGTACACCTAAAGCAACTAGAAAAGGAAGAAATGAAGAACCCCAGGGTTAGTAGAAGGAAAGAAATCTTAAAAATTAGGGCATAAATAAATGCAAAAGAAACAAAAGAGACCATAGCAAAAATCAACAAAGCCAAAAGCTGGTCCACTGACTATTAATGGGACACAGCAGACTGGAGCTCAGTATATGCTAGACCTTGAGCATCAGAGATGAATGAGCCACCGTCACGGCCCTTGGGAGCTCAAGGAGTAGGCTTGGGAGCTCAAGGGCTAGTGGCAGAGACACCCATTTGCTACATTTTTATTAAAAAAAAACAAAACTTTTTATTTTGTCTTGGAATATAGCTGATTGACAATGTTGTGACAGTTTCAGGTGAACAGCAAAGGGACTCAGCCATATATACATGTATCCATTCTCCCCCAAACTCCTCTCTCATTTAGGCTGCCACATAACATTGAGCAGAATTCCCTGTGTTATACAGTAGGTCCTTGCTGGTCTTCCATTTTGAATAAAGCAGTGTGTACATGTCCATCCCCAACTCCCTAACTCTCTCGCTCTACCATTCTTTCCTAGGGCAACCACAAGTTCTTTTCTAAGTCTGTGAATTTGTTTCTGTTTTGTAAGTAAGTTCATTTGTATCATTTCTTTTTAGATTCCACATATTAGGGATGTTATACAATATTTCTCCTCTGTCTGACTTACTTCACTCAGTATGACAATCTCTAGCTTCATCCACGTTGCTGCCAATGGCAATATTTCATTCTTTTTAATGGCTAATATTCCATTGTATATATGAACCACATCTTATTTATCCATTCCTCTGTTGCCATTTGCTACTTTGTAAAATAAAATGAATGCAATGACATTCATAAGAATAAAGTGCTACGGCAACACAAACAAACTTGCGATGACTTTTGCCTGGGATCATGGGAGGAGGCTCAGGTATTAGAGATGAGGTGCTAGTTGAGCTGGTGACCAACGGTAGATAAACAAGCTGTTTAATCTACTATTTAACATATCTCATTCCACAGAAGTTGTGAGAGAATTTATCTCCAAATCTAATTTTGTCTCTTATAGAGGTTCTCAACAAGGGATTCTAATGAAATTCCTTCTCATGCAAATGATCTCAGGGAATAAAAACAGGGAGGAAGTTAAAAAAAAAAAAAACCTGAGAAAAAGAATAAGTCATCTGTAAATTTTTAATTTCAAATTTCATCATGAAATATTACCATCTTCTTGGCCAAAAACTTAATGGGATCTTACTAGGGAGGCACTGAGCTAAAGTGATTGACCAGCCTCATCTCCCAAACCATTTCAGGGAAGACAGAAATGATTTCATGTGCTCAATGACCCAATGTCATTTCCCCCATGCACAAATTAATATGTCTTAAAATTACTCAGTGAATTAAAATTATTAAAATAGTTAGTAAAAACTAAAGTTTCTAAACTTCCATTTTTATCGGGTTTGTAAATAAAAGCAAATTGTCTACTTAAAAAATATATATATAACAAGCTTACCAAAGTCATTGACAGACATCATTGTGCTTCATAACATAAATGGTTGGAGGCTAACAGTTGGGGGCATTTCAGCTGTTCCATAGGCCAAGTGAGAGAAAAATTCCTTACTTAGCATGGCCACAGGGCAGGCCAGTCAATGGAAGAGATGGGCTTTCTCCTTGACTAGTAAATGAAAGAAGCTTGAAAAAAATGACGGACATAAAATGTGTGCTTAGGACTTTCTTATGATGAAGAAGAGAAGAGAACAGTAAGGAGGAAGAGGGGGAAGAGGAAAAAGAGAAAGAGAAAGAGAAAGCTGAGGGATTAGAAAGTCTAGATTTAGG
This sequence comes from Bos grunniens, assembly GCF_055505025.1. Lineage (NCBI taxonomy): Eukaryota > Metazoa > Chordata > Mammalia > Artiodactyla > Bovidae > Bos > Bos grunniens. The sequence continues at coordinate 35,005,834 of NC_141167.1, read as the reverse complement.
ATTTATCCTGCTGTATGGAATTCAAAGACAGCTATCTACAATTCTACAACATGAGAAGGACCTGCGGTTGTTGAATCAGTTCAGTTCAGTTCAGTCGCTCAGTCGTGTCCAACTCTTCGCGACCCCATGAATCACAGCACACCAGGCCTCCCTGTCCATCACCAACTCCCAGAGTTCACTCAGACTCACGTCCATTGAGTCAGTGATGCCATCCAGCCATCTCATCCTCTGTCGTCCCCTTCTCCTCCTGTCCCCAATCCCTCCCAGCATCAGAGTCTTTTCCAATGAGTCAACTCTTCACATCAGGTAGCCAAAGTACTGGAGTTTCAGCTTTAGCATCATTTCTTCCAAAGAAATTCCAGGGCTGATCTCCTTTAGAATGGACTGGTTGGATCTCCTTGCAGTCCAAGGGACTCTCAAGAGTCTTCTCCAACACCACAGTTCAAAAGCATCAATTCTTCTGCGCTCAGCCTTCTTCACAGTCCAACTCTCACATCCGTACATGACCACTGGAAAAACCATAGCCTTGACTAGATGGACTTTTGTTGGCAAAGCAATGTCTCTGCTTTTGAATATGCTATCTAAGTTGGTCATAACTTTCCTTCCAAGGAAGTTGGTTGTTGAATGAGTCATCTCTAAAATCTAAACATCGAGAAAGAACACGAGCTCTTCTAGTGGTAAACAGCCTGAACTTGATTAAAGTGAAATATAACTGAGAGGTTAGAGTTCTGCAGAGTGTGATAACATCTGACTAGGGCACCAGCACAGAGAGGGTGGGATGGAAATGGGGTCTCAAAGGATGCACGAGATTTTAGCAGGTTCATTTGGGGTGGGAGAAAGGAAGAAAGAAAGGAAGGGAAAGAGAAGTTTTTTCGCCTGAAGAAACAGAATATGGAAAGGCCAAAGAAAGTCAGGAAACATTCCTTTAAAAAAAACCAAACAGACAAACAACAACAAAAAAAATTGTTTCTGAGACTGGAATCTAGAAAAATAATAAGATGATTTATTGCAAAGCAGAAATAGACACACAAAAATAGAGAACAAACCTGTGGACAACAAGATGGGAAAGGAGAGGTGGGATGAATTGAGAGATTAGGACTGACATATACACACTATTGATACTTTATACAAAATAGATAAATAATGAGAACCTACTATATTGCTCTCAGGTTCCCTGGTGGCTCAGAGGTTAAAGAGTCTGCCTGCAATGCAGGAGACCTGGGTTCGATCCCTGGGTGGGGAAGATCCCCCTGGAGAAGGAAATGGCAACCCATTCCAGTATTCTTGTCTGGAGAATACTGGAGGAGGAGGAATACAGAGGAGCCTGGTGGGCTACAGTCCACGGGGTCGCAAAGAGTCGGACATGACTGAGTGACTTCACTCTCACTATATCACTCTTGGGTTCCCAGGTGGCTCAGACAGTAAAGTGTCTGCCTGCAATGCAGGAGACCTGGGTTTGATTTCTGGGTCTGGAAGATACCCTGGAGAAAGAAATGGTAACCCACTCCAGTACTCTTGCCTAGAAAATCCCATGGATGGAGGAACATGGTAGGCTACAGTCCATGGGGTCACAAAGAGTCAGACATGACTGAGTGACTTCTCTTGATCTTGACTATATAGCTCAGTGAACTCTACTCAGTGCTCTGTGGTGAACTAAATGGGAAGGAAATCCAAAAAAAGAGAAGATATATGTACAGCTGATTCACTTTGCTATACAGTAAAAACTTATACAACATTGTAAAGTAACTGTCAGTTCAGTTCAGTCATTCAGCTGTGTCTGACTCTTTGTGACACCATGGACTGCAGCATGCCAGGCTTCCGCGTCCATCACCAACTCCCAGTACTTACTCAAATTCATGTTTATCAAGTCAGTGATGCCATCCAACCATCTCATCCTCTGTCGGCCCCTTCTCCTCCCACCTTCAATCCTTTCCAGCATCAGGGTCTTTTCTGTGAGTCAGTTCTTTGCATCAGGTGGCCAAAGTATTGGAGTTTCAGCTTCAGCATCAGTACTTCCAATGAATATTCAGGACTGATTTCCTTTAGGATGGACTAGTTGGATCTCCTTGCAGTCTAAGGGACTCTCAAAAGTCTTCTCCAACACCACAGTTCAAAAGCATCAATTCTGCGCTCAGCCTTCTTCACAGTCCAACTCTCACATCCATAGATGACTACTGGAAAAACCATAGTTTTGACTAGATGGACCTTTGTTCACAAAGCAGTATCTCAGCTTTTTAATATGCTGTCTAGGTTGGTCATTGCTTTTCTTCCAAGGAGCAAGCATCTTTTAATTTTATGGCTGCATTCACTATCTGCAGTGATTCTGGAGCCCCCCAAAATAAAGTCTATCACTGTTTTCATTTTTCCCCACCTATTTGCCATGAAGTGATTGGACCGGATGCCATGATCTTAGTTTTCTGAATGTTGAGTTTTAAGCCAACCTTTTCACTCTCCTCTTTCACTTTCATCAAGAGGCTCTTTAGTTCTTCTTCACTTTCTGCCATGAGGGTGGTGTCATCTGCATATCTGAGGTTATTGATATTTCTCCTGGCAATATTTATTCCAGCTTGTGCATCATCCAGCCCAGCATTTCACATGATGTACTCTGCATATAAGTAAAATAAGCAGGGTGACAACATGCAGGCTTGATGTACTCCTTTTCCAATTTGGGACCAGTCTGTTGTTCCTTGTCCAGTTCTAACTGTTTTCTTCTTTACCTGCAAACAGATTTCTCAGGAGGCAGGTCAGGTGGTCTGGTATTCCCATCTCTTTCAGAATTTCCAACAGTTTATGTGATCCACACAGTTAAAGGCTTTGGCATAGTCAGTAAAGCAGAAGTAGATGTTTTTCTGGAACTCTCCTGCTTTTTTGATGATCCAAGGGATGTTGGCAATTTGATCTCTGGTTCCTATGCGTTTTCTAAATCCAGAGTGAACATCTGAAAGTTCATGGGTCACGTACTGTTGAAGCCTGGCTTGGAGAATTTTGAGCATTACTTTGCTAGCATGTAAGATGAATTCAATTGTGTGGTAACTGGACCATTCTTTGGCATTGCCTTTCTTTGGGATTGGAATGAAAACTGACCTTTTCCAGTCCTATGGCCACTGCTGAATTTTCCAAATTTGCTGTCACATTGAGTGCAGCACTTTCACAGCATCATGTTTTAGGATTTGCAACAGCTCAACTGGAATTCCATCACCTCCACTAGCTTTCAAGGCACTGTTCAATGGGTTACAGATACAGCTGGGAAAAAACAAAGTCCTGCCTTTATGGAGCTTATGGTCTGATGGAACGTGGGATGACAAAAATAAAGGAATATATAATTTATATAGTCTATACATATAATACAGATTATATATAATTATATATATATATGTTATATATATATAATATATAATATGTATTCAAATATATAATAAGTCAGCAGTGATAGGGCTTTTTAGAAAAATAAAGCAGGGAGGAGAAAGTAAGTAGTGTGGTGAGGGCAAATGTTGTTATTTTAATACAGGGTGATCTCAGTGGACTTTTATGATGAGGTTACTTTAAGCTGAGACTGTAAGGGAATGAGGGAGGGAAGCATGGAGTCAGGAATGATACAGACCGAGAGGTAAGAGCAAGTGCAAAGGCCCTGCAGCAGGGGTGTGCTTGCTATCTGACATGAATAACTATCTTACATCAGTGCAGCTGGAGTGATATGAACAAAGAGGAAAGTCATAAATGAGGGCAGAAAAGTAAAGACAGGAGATACATGGAGGTATGGGAGTTCCATACGGGGTTAAGAGAATTTTTCCCCCTTCTCTTCAGTTCTTCTTGCTGAGTCGCTAAGTTGTCTGACTCTTTGCAACCCCATGGACTGTAGGCCTTACAGTCTACAGATTGTTGTCATCCTTACGGCCAGACTCCTTACAGCCTGTTGTCATCTTATATGGTTGAAGAGAACAAGATTTGTCAGTGCAGGAGAGGGAGAGGAGAACTGCTAGAGCCTGGAGTACATTCTGATTTACTGAAGGACCTGCACAGTTACAGCAGTGTACAGGGGGGAAGCATTTGTTTCTCTACTCCTTACAAAATTTGTTCTGTGAACACTTCTTCCTCATCCTGGAATGAAATTTCAGGGTGGGCCATAGTATTCATACACCCTGAAATAATAAAAACTGTTTGGTCGACCTTCAACATTTAATGTGAACACTCCTTTGTAATGTTTAAAACTCCCATCTTGATTCACTTGGCAGTACAGCAGAAACTGATACAGCAGTGTAAAGCAGCTATACTCAACAACAACAGAAAGATAATCGCAGCACTAGACAATAGCCAAGATATAGAAGCAAGCTAAATGTCCATCAGCAGAAGAATAAAGGAAACACAGTGTATGCATGTATATACACGTACTATGTATATCAATAAACACACACACGTGCTAGAATATTACTCAGCCATAAAAAAGAATGAAATACTGACATGTGCTGCAACATACTAAGTGAGGTAAGTTAGAGAAAGATAAATATCATACTATAACACTTGTATATGAAATCTTAAAAAGTGATACAAATGAACTTACATGCAAAATCGAAACAGACTCAAAAACTTTGAAAACAATTTTATGGTTATCGAAGGGGAAACATGGGGGGGATAAATTAGGAGTTTTGGATTAACATACACACACTAGTATATCTAAAATAGATAATCAATAAGGACTTACTGTATAGCACAGGGAACTGTACTCAATACTCTGTAATTACCTATATGGGAAAAGAGTCAGAAAAAGAATGTATATGTGTGTGTGTGTGTGTGTGTGTGTGTGTGTATTTATAACTGGAACACTTTGCTGTACACCTGAAACTAACACAATACTGCAAATCAACTATATTCCAAGATAAAATAAAAACTAAATTTAAGGGGAAAAAAAGCTCTCATCTCATCTAATTGAAAACATCTCTCTCCCATGGCTACAACTGACTTAGAAGCATACCTGGGGGCAGGGGCTGGGGGTTCAGGCTGTTTCTTTTTCCTTCCACCCTTTCCTCTGCTGGCTAGCCACCTGCTGCTCAGGCTACTCCACAGCCTAGGCAGGCACCTTGGAGAGGTCTTACTGGACTGAAAGGACCATGATCTGGCTCCGATATGTCCTCCGAGTAGGATGCAGGTCCCAAACAGACTCTCTCATGATCTGGTTCTGTTGATTCACGACAAGCCCACTGGGGACTCCCCATAGCCCCACATGCTTTCTCGCTCGCTCTCCCTCCCTCTCCACTGCTCTGCTCAGGAGTCTCTTTCATTCCTGGCCCTCAGTGTTAAACCCTACTACTCCTCACTCATTCCTTCTGCACAAGGTCCCCTGTAAGATATGCCCTGCTGGGTTGCTTGTGCCAGATCCATGAGTACAGCTCGGCCTTGTCTTCAGCAGACTCATAGCCCACACCCAGAGCAGCCCTCACTTTTGGCCTTAGTATCTCATACACAACAGTCAACCCTGGCCTCTTTCCTCAGACTTCTGTATTATATCCTCAGGGTGGTTTTTAACACTAGTTTAACAAACTTTGAGGAAGCCCTATGTAGGCAGTCTGGTCTCTGGGGCCTCTTCTGAAAGCCTGAGGAGAGGAAGAGCCCTATTGTAAGATCTCCTTAGAGGTACGGAAGCAGAGCACACATGCAGGAAAGGAGGTGCGCATAGCTGGCCAGGGCTTGATAAGTCGACATATTTTCTGGCGACAGTAGTCATCAAAGGCTGAGTAGAGACCCAAATCAGGAAAACGTCATCAATTTCTGAACACCAGACATTCTAATTCTGGGTGTTACTTTAACTAACTTATTAAATGAAATCCCCCTTGACATGAGAAGTACATATAGGATTATAAAGAATTGTAAAGAATTCAAAACTGCTAAGATATTCTTACCTAATTTCCTATTTTATGATAACCAACCTCCCTCAGTTATTCACCAATAAATCTGTATATAATCTTACCAGTGTATTCAAATCTATCTTTTTGGATGTAAGCCTGCGACTCTACCACCCCTTTCCAATTTCGTACTGAAATTCTGAACCCTCTACTAACATACTAAGATAATCCTTTGTGAGTACTTTTGTCTTAATTCAGAACAATCGCTTTCAATACTCCTGGTGACATATACAAATTGAAAGACACAGGCATGAGATGAATGGCCAACTTTAAGGAGAAAATGAAATTAGCAATTATTCCATTAAAGAAAGTATTTTATGTTTGTCCTGATTAAATCATCTTAACCACCTGGCTCCAGTTCCAATAAAAATGAATCATTAGGGACAAAGTCTAATAGCTAGCAACAGAATACTCTCTGACTGATTCATTCATTTCTACCTTTCTGTGTCCAACGCTCATCTGACTGAGCCACATGCTGAGAGAATATAAGAATGCCCACACCGCACACTCAGTGCCTGGTGTGAGGGGTGTGGAATGTAGCATGGTTTCTGGTTCCCCTTAAGAAAACAATTTGCTAACTTTAAATCATTCATTCACAAATACTTATTAAATATCTTCTACTCTTCATTCAATAAATATTGAATGTCTAGCTGAGTCCCAGGTACTAGAATAGACACAGAGGATACAATGGAGAGCTGATGGTCCCTACCTTTGTGAAATTTAGACTGATGGAGTTCCCCGGCCCTGGAATGGAACTGTCAAATAAAACCACCTTTAGTGGTTATTCAAGCATAGGCTACTGATCAACTGTCCTGAATGCTATGGGAGATCATTTTCTCAATTTCACAAAAAGAATATCTATATTTATATATCTATACATCTCAAAAATCTCCAGTAAATACCACATTCACTAGAGAAATTTCAGACACAGCCCCTCTAATATCAGGAACAAGATGACATTGCTTTTTAATCATAACTTTAACATAATACTTGAGGTCCTGATTAACACAATTACACACAAATTGACAACAACAACAACAAAAGGTATAAAGAAGGGAAGAGAGAGAAGAAATTTTGTAGGTGATAATGATCTTCCAGATAAAGTTCATACTTATCCTGCTAAGACCTCTTCCAACATCACGGCCTTACAGAAGCCTTCCGTGACCATCCAAACCATATAAGATCACCTGGTTCTATGGTTTAAAACTTACTGTGAAAGCTATCAGGCATGTAGAGATTGTTTAACACAGGCACATTTTAAAATTTCAGTTCAGTTCAGTTCAGTTGCTCACTCGTGTACGACTCTTTGTGACCCCATGAACCACAGCACGCCAGGCCTCCCTGTCCATCACCAACTCCCAGAGTTTACCCAAATTCATGTTCATTGAGTCGGTGATACCATCTAACCATCTCATTCTCTGTCATCCCTTCCTCCTCCTGCCTTAAATCCTTCCCAACATCAGGGTCTTTTCAAATGAGTCAGCTCTTTGCATCAGGTGGCCAAAATATTGGAGTTTCAGCTTCAACATCAGTCCTTCTCATGAACAACCAGGACTGATCTCCTTTAGGATGGACTGGTTGGATCTCCTCGCAGTCCAAGGGACTCTCAAGAGTCTTCTACAACACCACAGTTCAAAAGCATCAATTCTTCGGCGCTCAGCTTTCTTTATAGTCCAATTCTCACATCTATACGTGACTACTGGGAAAACCACAGCCTTGACTAGATGGACCTTTGTTGACAAAGTAATGTCTCTGCTTTTTAATATGCTATCTAGGTTGGTCATAACTTTCCTTCCAAGGAGTAAGCATCTTTTAATTTCATGGCTGCAATCACCATCTGCAGTGATTTTGGAGCCCAAAAAAATAAAGTCTGACACTGTTTCCACTGTTTCCCCATCTATTTGCTATGAAGTGATGGGACCGGATGCCATGATCTTAGTTTTCTGAATGTTGAGCTTTAAGCCAACTTTTTCACTCTCCACTTTCACTTTCATCAAGAGGCTCTTTAGTTCTTCTTCACTTTCTGCCATAAAGGTGGTGTCCTCTGCATATCTGAGGTTATTGATATTTCTCCTGGAAATCTTGATTCCAGTTGTGCTTCCTCCAGCCCAGCATTTTAAAATTTAGTAAAATGCATATTTACAATAGCTAACACATGGAAGCAACCTAAATGTTCACTGACAGATGAATGGATAAAGAAGATGTGGTGGATGTGTGTGTGTGTGTGTGTGTGTGTAATGGAATACTATTCAGCTATAAAAAAGAATGAAATAATTCCATTTGCAGCAATATGGATGGACCTAGAGATGATCATACTAAGTGAAATAAGTCAGACATAGAAATCCAAATAGCATATGCTATTACTTACATGTGGAATCTAAAATATGATACAAATGAACTTACTTACAGAATAGAAACAAATTCACAGGCATAGAAAACAAATTTATGGTTACCAAAGGAGCAGGCAGAAATAAACTAGGAGTTTGAGATTAGCAGATACAAACTAATACATATAAATTAAACAATAAGGTCCTACTATATGGCACAGGGGACTGTATTAGATACCATGTAATAACCTATAATGGGAAAGAATATGAAAAAAATCTATCTAGCTAGCTACCTATATATATATATCTGTATTGTTTTTCTATATACCAGAATCACAACACTGTAAATCAACTATACTTCAATTACAAAATTAATAAAATGCATTCAGCAAGGTTAGTGGATATAAGACCAATTTTTAAACATCAAATATATTTCTCTATTTCAGCAGTAAGTAAATAGGAAATATAAGACAGAACTGGATGAAATTCATTTAAGTAATTAAAAGTCACTGTACCGGAGTTTGACTCTTTGCTTTATCTGTGCTCTTCTGCTACACACAAATGTAAAAGTACTTAACACTTCCTGAAGAAACTATTATATTTTAACTGTATTTACTTTTAAAAAATGTATTTTGATGTTACTTCTTTTCACAAAGCATGTGGTACACTGAATAATGATCCTCTCAAAGACAGCTGTGTCCAAATCCCTGCAATTTGTGAATGCTACTGTATATGGCAAAAAAAAAAAAAAAAGTGGGGGGTGATATAATCATGGATTATCTAGGTGGGCTCTAAATGCAGTCATAAGTGTCCTTCTGAGAGAGAAGAGGGAGATTTGACCATAGAGCACCGAAGTCGTGTATCCTCAAGCCAAGTTACGGTCGCAGCCACCGGAAGTTGCAAGAAGCAAGGAACAGCTCGCCTCCAGAGAGAGGAAGACCCCATTCACACTTGATCTCAGTGTACTGAACCTGATTTTGGACTTCTGGTCTCCAGAACTTTAAGAATATGAATGTGTATTGTTTTAAGCCAGCAAGTGTGTAATAGTTTGTTACAGCATCCATTAAAAACTAATTCAAAAGGTTTTAGATATTTTATATAGCCCCCTTCAACACACACACACACACACACAGATGTTATAGTAACTCATAAACAAAAGCTATAAATATAAAACTAATGAAAAGAAGAATGGAAATATGATAAACCAAATATGATAAACCATTTTAGCTTGAGTGTTAGATTTCAACTCTAAGCTTCCTGGTTTACAGAGATAGAAGAAAAATGGGATTGGTTGTATAGCTTGCATTATGGAAAGAAGGATATGTAAGTTCAGATTAAATAACATTTTTAACCAGTAAATTCTAAAGCAAATTCTCCAGTGGAACTTTATATGGGGTACAGTGAGTAACATATTAGCTTATCAGCATAGTTAAAGTAACAGAGGTATGACTTTCATATGGCTATTACTCTTTAATTTTTGCATTTAACATTTTTTATTAAAAATAATGTTAGACTTAGAGAAAAGCTGCAAAAATAGTACAAAGAATTCTGTATACCCTTCATTGATTCAGAGTCTCTTAATATGTTGTACAGGCATTCTTTCTTTCTATCCACTTATCTATCCATTCCCCTCACACATATTGTGTGTATGTGAAAAAAATTTTTCTGAACCAATGTAAGTTGTAGATATAATGCCCATTTACCCCTAAATACTTAAGCACATTTTATTTTTAAAAGGCTATTTCTTTATATGGCCCTAATGGCACCCCACTCTAGTACTCTTGCCTGGAAAATCCCATGGACGGAGGCGCCTGGTAGGCTGCAGTCTGTGGGGTCCCTAAGAGTCGGACGGGACTGAGCGACTTCACTTTCACTTTTCACTTTCATGCTTTGGAGAAGGAAATGGCAACCCACTCCAGTGTTCTTTCCTGGAGAATCCCAGGGATGGCGGAGGCTGGTGGGCTGCCATCTATGGGGTCGCAGAGTCGGACATGACTGAAGCGACTTAGCAGCAGCAGCAGCAATACAATTATAGTATCAGGAAATACAAATGGACAAAATTCTATTATTTTATCTATAGGCCTTATTCAAATTTCACCAATTGCTACAAAACATCTTTTACAGTAAAAGGAAAAAAGAATTCTCTAGTTTAGGACTCAATTTAGGATCATATGCTGCCTTCAGATGTTAGTCTCCTTAACATCTGTGTTAATCAGAAAGGTTTCTCCTCTCCTAGGAAGCCTTGATTGCATCCGCCCTGCAACCTTGGCATTTCCACTGCCAAAAGTACCATCAATTCCATCTTCTAACTGTCTTTCAAATATATCCACTCCTCTCCATCTCCCCTGCCATACTCTGAGACAAGCTATTGCAATACCATCTCACCTGATTTCTAAGGTCCTTCTATCTAATCTTCTCGCATCCACTGCGGTCTCTCTCTAATCTGTCCTTCAAATTGCAATTATTTTGATCCTTTGTAAATCTACTTATGTTACCCACTGTGCTTAAAACCTTTGTTTCTTTTAAAAGACCAACATCTTTCACAAGGATTACAAACCTAGCGTGTCCTGCCCCTTTTTGCTTCTGCAGGCTTAACTTGTGTCATGCCTGTACCGAACCCAATCTGCTAGTTTCCCTCCTATCATCCCACTGTACTCTTCCTGGATCACTCACCAGTCATCCACTGCCATGTTCAACCCTCCCTGCTGCTGCTGCTGCGAAGTCGCGTCAGTCGTGTCCGACTCTGTGTGACCCCATAGACGGTGGCCCACCAGGCTCCCCCGTCCCTGGGATTCTCCAGGCAAGAACACCGGAGCGGGTTGCCATTTCCTTCTCCAATGCATGAAAGGGAAAAGTGAAAGTGAAGTCGCTCAGTCGTGTCCGACTCTTCGCGACCCCATGGTCTGAAGCCTACCAGGCTCCTCTGCTTAGTTACCTAACCAAAGTATTTCATCTCAAACATCCCTGCCTTATAAAAGCCAATCACCCAAACGTCATCAGTCACTTGACTCTACACTCTCATGGTTTTCCCTCCGCGTCACAGCACTTTGTTGTTGTTCAGTTACTAAATTGTGTCACACTCTTTGCAACCCCATGGACTGCAGTACGCCAGGCTTCCCTATCTGGCACTATCTCCCAGAGTTTGCTCAAACTCATGTCCATTGAATTGGTGATGCCATCCAACCATCTCATCCTCTGCCACTCCTTCTCCTCACAGCATTTACACACCAGACACATATATGTATAATTCAAAGACTGAATATAAAGACTCATCCAACCTTTATCCATAATGCTACTTGTCACAAGCCCCTCCTGGAAGGCATCTTTTCTTTTTAACCTCAATAACCAGCAGCCGCAGCCATGTAATTAACCAAGTGTTCTGTGAATGAAGTCGAGTGAAGTCGCTCAGTTGTGTCCGACTCTTTGCGACCCCATGGACTGTAGCCTACCAGGCTCCTCTCTCCATGGGATTCTCCAGGCAAGAATACTGGAGTCGGTTGCCATTTCCTTCTCCAGGGGATCTTCCCGAACCCAGGGATTGAACCCGGGTCTCCCGCATTCCAGGCAGACGCTTTAACCTCTTAGCCACCAGGGAAGCCCTGTAGGAAGTGTTATGTACTTATAGCCAAAAAATTTCTTGCTTGTCTTTCAAGGTTCATCACCTATACATACATTCCTAAAATGTGTTGTCTCTCTTGTCTCTCTGAATTTTATTTGAATAAAATAATTCTGTATCTTCTTTCATGCCTTGTTTCTTTCACTTAAAATTTTTTGACATGTATAAAGTGAAAGTGAAAGTGAAGTCATGTCTGACTCTTTGCGACTCCATAGACTGTAGCCTACCAGGCTCCTCTGTCCATGGGATTTTCCAGGCAATAGTACTGGAGTGGATTACCATTTCCCACTGTAAGACTATAATACACTTTAGCATATTCATTCTATTATAAGGAGAAACTTGGGTTGATTCAAATTTGGAGTTATTATAAAAATAATGCTATGAACACTCTTTGTACTAGTCTCTGGGTTCATATTGGTACAAGGGTATGATAGTTTCTCCAGGTTTTTACCTAGGAATGAAACTGGTAGAGTGCAAGTTATGTGCATATTCATATAATGCTTCACTGTTTTCCCAACTGATTACACCCATTTGTACTCCCATCAGCTGGGTATCAAACCAGTAAGTCCTAAAGGAAATCAAGCCTGAATATCATTGGAAGGACTGACGCTGAAGCTGAAGCTCTAGTATTTTGGCCATCTGATGTGAAGAGCTGACTCAATGAAAAAGACCCTGATGCTAGAGAAGATTAAGGGCAGGAGGAGAAGGGGACAACAGAGGATGAGATGGTTGGATGGCATCACCGACTCAATGGACATGATTTTGATCTAACTCAGGGAGATAGTGAAGGACAAGGAAGGAAGCCTGGCATGCTATAGGGTCGCAAAGAGTTGGACACAACTAAGCAGCTGAACAACAGCAGCAGGGTATGAATGTAAAGCACCTATCAAGATCTGTAACTACATATTTTTGTGATTGTTTGCTTAGTATCCATCTTCCCCATTAGACTGTAAGGTCTGTGTCTACTCGTGATTACCATTTCACTCCAGTGCCTGGCACAGAGCAGGAGCTCAAGAACAACTGGCTGAATAAAAGAAGGCACTCTGGATAAGAAAGTTTAAGTGTTTTGGATGTGAACATAAGTCTATCTAACTTCACAACCCATGTCTTTTCTATCATTTACATTTTCCTTCTCTGAAAATGGTAATGATCATTTGTATCCTACTTACTAGTTTCCAATGCAATGCAAGTGAAAGTTGCCCAGTCGTGTCTGACTCTTTGCAACCCCATGGACTATAGGCCATGGAATTCTCCAGGCCAGAATAATGGAGTGGGCCGCCTTTCCCTTCTCCATGGGATCTTTCCAACCTAGGGATCGAACCCAGGTCTCCCACATTGAAGGTGGAGTCTTTACCAGCTGAGCCACAAGAGAAGCCCAAGAATACTGGAGTGGGCAGCCTATTCCCTCTCCAGTGGATCTTTCTGATCCAGGAATCGAACCAGGGTCTCCTACATTGCGGGCGGATTCTTTATCGAGTTATCAGGGAAGCCCTGAAAGTGAAAGTTGCTCAGTCGTGCCCAGCTCTTTGCTACCCCATGGACTGTCCATGGGATTCTCCAGGCCACAATAATGGAGTGGGTAGCCTTTCCCTTCTCCAGGGGATCTTCCCACCCAAGGACTGAACCCAGGTCTCCCTCACTGCAGATGGATTCTTTACCAGCTGAGCCACAAGGAAAGCCCAAGAATATTGGAGTGGGTAGCCTTTCTCTTCTCCAGGGGATCTTCCCACCAAGGGATCGAACCCAGGTCTCCCACATTGCAGGCAGATTCTTTACCAGTTGAGCCACAAGGGAAGTCCGATGCAATGGTAGCAATCAAATGTGATTACAGATGTCACTCCAATAAGCATGGAGTACCCAGTAAGTGTCCACCAATGTTCCACTGCTATGCACCTGGACTCAAAGGTCCGCAGATGGGGTATATGAAAGGTGACTGTCAATGGCAAATGGTTGATGAATGTATGTGGATTAAGATTACTTTGTGTACAAATATAGGGGTTTCAGATATCACTACAGGGAAAACCAGGGAGTGCAATTAATGCTTTCAAGTCCAAATTGCACCTGTGTCCCAAATTATTCACCAGCACAAACAAAAGAAGCTTGCTCCAAGCCCCTATCAGAACAAACATTTGAAAATGCTTTTAATCCAGATGGCATCACTTTTCATCTGTGCCTGGGCTCACAGAAAGGCTGGGCAGAGAGCTGTATTACATACTGCACTTCAGCTTGGCACTGTGGGTTCAAAAAGTAAACTCTGACTTCCTATTTACACTGAAGATCTTAGGCCCCTGCGGTTTCCTGTTGCATCCTGGTGTGTCTGTGCTTTGGTTTCTGAGTTGCCTGCACAGAGCAGCAAATGGGGTCCCTCACAGTTTCACTTCATCTTGCTTTTCATAAGAAAATAAGAATTCTACAGTCTAATTGTTAGCAGATTCTACGAGGTACTCTCTCCAAGTCCTGACTTCTGAATCTGTTTGGACCTAAGCCTACCAAGAGATGTTTTCCTTTGAAAGGATGGAGACTCATGGAACCTCCAAGTGTGACCCAAGCCAGCAGGGACAGACTGACCATTCAACTTAATTTACTACATTTTACACTACTTTTACATTTATTTACTTCACTCTTAACATTCATCAAGTATAAATTTAGAGTCCCTTCTATGTACAAAGTGCTGTGTTGGGCACTGAGGAAACCATGATGAGAAGGTATAATTGCTACTCTGAAGGAGCTTAAAGCCATTTTCTGAAAGTCCCTGATTAGAATCACTGGGCCACCTGTTAAAATGACAGTATACTCCTTCCCAGAAAGACTCACTGACTCACTCCCTGTGGGAGTGGCACCTGAAGAACTGCATTTGTAAGGAGTCTTCAGGGACATTTCATGCACAGTAATTGAGAACCACTGGTTGGTGGCTCAACGGAGAATTTACAGTCTCAGCGGTGGCGGGGCAGTGTCAGAATCAGGGGCCTTTCCTATGATATATCAGACTTCCGCCAACTGCAGGATCCTTCAATTTGAGTAAATGAACCAACTAAGCATGCAGCAGAAATGGCTTTGGGTTTGCTCACATATGTATCTGAACGTTGGACCTAACCCTTACTATTAATAGCCAGGGGACTTTGGACAGATCACTCAGTTTCTCTGAACCTCATTTAAAAAAAGAAAACAACACCTGCTGTGTCTACCTCACTTAGTTATTCTGAGTATCACATTCCACAAGGCATTTTACAAACTCTAAAGCACCAAGAATGAGTTAGTCATTTTATGATCACAAAAACTTTAATAAACAAGAAAATTAAGCCAACCCATAAGGTTTCTCTTAAGCAGCCAGAACTAGCCCATCTCTTAACCATCCTGAACTTTGCTCCCACTTTCTCCTAAACATTGTAACTGTGTATTATGTGCTTCCTTCCAAGTTCCAGCAGCTTTTTCCAGAAGCAGAACTCGAAAATGGACCCAGTTCTGGGTAGGACAGTGGGATATACTCTTGGTACCATGTTAACATTTGCAAGGAATGAATATAAAAGACAGGAGACCAGTCAGACCTGGCTTCCTCTGCCTCATCCCAGCTCTGTAATCTCTCTGACCTCAATTCTATCATCTCTTAGATGGAGAAATATGCTCTATTGGGTCATTTTAGGTTACTACCCTTTAAGGACATTTGACTTTTGTTTAATGTGAATGTATTAGTACTACCCTTTATTCTGACTTAAAACATGCCTACTATACCTTTCTCTTTTGTAAGTTAATCACCCATATTTGTTATGAGGATAAGATATTCTATATACAGGCTGCCAGACAGAGGAACTAGCACAAAGTAATTATGTAATAAATCCCAGCTATTGTTATTGCTAAATATAAACACGTTGCTTGTTCATCCCTAAGATGTTGTCCCCAGAAAATTCCTCTTCTGTACATACAACACATAAATTTGAGTAGTCTTTTGTTTGGTAAATATTTCCTTCTCTTTTTAAAATTCAAATTTGTATCCCTCAAATTGTGGTGGTCTTTACTATCTAACTTCACCAGGATTACAGATCATTTACTGTCTGTTAGCAAACCTCTCTGGGTGGACTTGATAACATGTGGTATGCTGAATTCCTCCTGTGTGCCCTAGGGATAGAGCATGAAGGAGGCTTCTCCTTGACTGCTCAATGAGCTCAGGCATGTAGGGAAGACAAGGAGTGATAAGTGCTGCTCTGGAGCTGGGCTTAGGGAGCTATGAGGGCCAGAGGAAGCAGAACTCACCAAACATGCTGGAGGAAGGGACAAGAGCCACGTGAAGTAACACCTGACCTTTGGGGAACTTTGTGTAAGACTTGCACTAAGGATACTGTAGTGACTAAGAACACAGGTTCTGGGGTCCCTGGGCTTTGGTTCAACCTCTGTTCTGCCTCCTCCTCCCATTGTGAGCTCCCCAAGCCTCAGTTTCCTCATCTGAACACTTGGGATCATAATACAATGAGAGTCATCCTAGAGTTTACTGGGAGTATCAAATAACATGGTAAATGTTCAATAAATGTGAACTGTAATAATGATGATGATTCTAGTAGTGATGAGACTCACCAGGTAGAAGAGAGCTGTGGCCATTCCAGCCAGAGTTTAAAAAAAAATATGCCTAAAGGCCAAATGAGAAAGTACAGGATCTCTGCAAGAAGAAGTCTATACTTCTTCAATCTAAAGCATTCCAAATACCAATCGCTTTTTTCATGTTTCATGGGATGGCAAAATGAATAAATAGCTTACTATTTAGAACCTATTTAACATCCCCGGTGTGAATATTCATAAGCTTTACTGAAGAAATACAAATGTGATTGATTATGGGTGCTATCCTAGATCTCACTAACATTGGTATGTAATATACTGTATACATACAGTATAAACTTTTAAAAATCTGGATATTCTCTATTCTACAAATCTTTGACCCCATGGAATTCACAAAAGGATATGGGATATACTTGTTATTAAAATATAGGATGAAAAGTCAGGAATAGCAGGGGATGAGGCCAGGGGTGGGCAGGGCTCAGGTCACACATGATCCTCTATGATCTGCTAGGATTCGAGAGACTCACTGAGAGATTTTAACTGGGAAAGTGAAGCCATCAGACTTGATATTCAGGACCATCTCCACTGTGAGTCCGTCAAAGTAGGTCCATGCAAATTAGGGTCTTGCATAACACAGAAGAATGAGTACATGTGTTACTATAACTGGCCATTCTCTCCATGGGCTCCCTCTTTTTCATGGATCATTTCCCTAATTTCAGAGAACACCAGCCCTGACTTTCAAGATCACAGCTAGTCTTTCAATGAAGAGTTACATGGAAACCTGAGGAACTTTCAGTAGATTTTAACAGGTAGGCAGATGGCAGGTAGGTAAGCCAGGATGGCCCTGTGACTCGTCTACATCAAGCAGCTCCTGGATGGCTGACCAGTTACTCACAAACACCCTCCACTTAAACATCCCCTCAATCAACAGAATCAAGGCTGTTTCTGCCTGGCTCGACTTAAGGCTAAAATCAGTGACACAAGGCTCAAACACAAATCTGGCAATTGGATGATATGGACACTTTTCAATCAGTTTTATGCTTTTGCTTATGGTCTGCTTCAAGGTATAATTTAGTGAAACAAATCAGTTCTCACGCGGATAGAATTTTGTGACTAAACGAGCAATGCTGCTATAATAAGTGGGAAGGATCAGGTCATCAAGGAAAGAACCTGTTGTCTTCTTGAAGACCAGAGAGTGGACATGCTGGATCTTCCTTCTTTCACCACGTAGCCCGTCAACCCATCGAAGAAAAGGGCACCAAACTGGTATGGCCTGATGTGTTCTTCAGAAAACCTGGATGGTTGCTACCCAGCATATTTCTGTTTGTCCTTCTATCTATCAATCCAATATTTACTAGACCCACACCACGTGTCAGGTGCTATCCCAAGTGCAAGCAGAAGTGGAAATTTATTGTTCTGTGTTATCTTTCTATTACCCCTGTAAGTAACAAAGACCACAAGCTGGTATCGTTCCATAGTATAACCTGGAATATGGGCACTAAATCTTTCTCTTTCTCAAACATCACTAAACTCCATTCTCTAGAGTTCTGAAAAATACACGACAGGGGTGAGTTTTATGGTATGTGAATTATCTTTCAGCAAAAAGTTAAAAAATAATACATCATAGCACTGCAGTAACTTTCACCTCCTTGAGATTTAAGACTTTCATTCTTTTTAAACTGAATATATCCCAAATCTATAACAACATGGCCAAATTCTCCACTGGGTTTTCACACTGAACCTCTTTTTTTTTTCTCCTATTGGCAGTAGGGAGCCACTGATGTTCATTAGGGAGGGACTTCCAACCTCAACCCTTCAGCACTGATTGCTCAAAAAATTTCTCATGGGTTTTTCTGGGACCTTTGTTGTCTTACATGTCATTTCTCCTGGTGTTCTCACACTGGTAAGATGGAAGAACAGAAACTACACCAAACTTCTGACGGCTCTGAGGGTCAAAAAAATAGGAAAATTTAATTAAGGTGTAAAAAGAGGTCCTTGGAGCACACACACAAGGAGAGTGGGAGATGGGGATGAAAAATAAGGGGGAAGGGGGACTTCCCTGGTGGTCCCGTGGCTAAGACTTCATGCTCCCAATGCAGGGGGCCTGGGTTCAATCCCTGGCCAGGGAACGACAGCCCAAAAGCTGTAGCTAAGAAATGGTACAGCCAAATAAATAAATAAAGACGAAAAAAATACATATTAACAAAAACCTAGAAAACAATAAGGCAGAAGTTCTGAAACCCCAGAATGTATGTAGAAGTGGAGGAGTTGATGTGTACTGAGAACCACAGTACAAAAGCTGACGCTTAGTGAGGGCTCTGCCTGTCTCAGACTCCTTTACATCCTCACTCATTCGCTGGAAGAGCACTAACACTGCCCATCGCTGCTAGGTCACCCTCAGCAACCACAGTATCAGAGTCACCCTTCCAGCAGATGAGTGGGAAATAGAAAAAGGGGGAATAAAAATCAATGTGGTTTTCATTTCATGCTCTTCCAAATGAATACAAAAACATCTCCGTGATTTGAGAAGTTAGTCACATGTCTTCAAATTGCCTAATTCCGTACTTGACCACAGAGCAGCGGGGAAACAGGGAAGATGATAAATAAGAAGTCTCCATAAATACATGCCCAGGGGACAGTGGTTGACAAGTGATGCTGTTTATTTTTATTGTTATCATTAGTCTGGGGGCCCCTTGAAGGGCAGTGATTTGAGAGACTGGGAAGGAGGGAAAATGAGAACATTGTGGTTGAACTGCACCCAGGCCTCACTGTGCAGTTATCACCAGACTTTGAAAAAGATCTGCCTTGTAGTCGCTTCACCCCATTCCCACGAAACACCCATGTGCACAACCAACCAGCCCATGGCCCCTGTCTCATTGTTCTGCAAAGAGCTGACAATGTGAGCTCTGGAATCAAACAGCCTGGGTTAGAAACATCTCCAGGACTTACTAGCTATGGACTTGGATAAGTACTTTGCCTCTCTGAAACCCAGGTTCAGTCCCTATAAAACGAGAGGATAACATTGATAACTGCATAAGGTTATTATGAGAGTTAGATACAATAATAGATGCACATTTCTTACCCCATCATAAGCATGCAGTAAATATTAGCTGCTGTTGTTACAGCTGCTAATTTCGATTCTTCCCTCTGCCACAACCATTCTTCCAGGCGAGCTGCCGTCTTTTGTGGAAAACTGGGCTCATGCCAGCTGACACACTCTCATTTGTTCTGACCTCATGAAAGGTCTTGTGTTACCTGGCTTTGCTGTGTTCCTGGTGGGCTTCCAGACACACGGGACCAGACGGCCCTGCCCAGCTTTTATGGGAGCGGAATGGCTGGATCGCACAGCACATGTGAGAGTCTCTTATAAGAAACTGCTCAACTATTTTCCGAAGTGGTTGTGCCATTTCACGTACCCGGCAGGAGCCTGTGAGGGTTCCAGTTCCACATGCTTATCAAACTTCAGTCCTTCTAACAAGTATGTCGCGGGTCTCAGTGTGGTTTGAATTTGCATTTCCCTTGTAAGGAACCATGTATGGCACCCTCTGTCCCTCAGTCTGGACCTGGGTAGAGCACTCCACTGCTATAATCATCACCCAAAGAGCACAGTTCCAACGACGTGGCCTGGTCTGAGGGGTGTTTTCTCTGGTTAGAGCTCAGGACTCTAGGACTCCTGAGCCCTCGTTTCCAAACAGAGCAGAGATCAAGCTGCAGATCTACTCTGGGCCAAGGTGCATCCTGAAGAGCTGCTGAGAAGAGACCCCGTTCTCTTCCAGGGACCCATGATGGATGGGAATGGAGAGCTCTGGAGGACTGTGAGGTAGAGGAAGGAAGAGAAAGCAGGTCCTGCTGAAGTAAAGCTGTTTAGTGAGGCTCTCACTTCCTAGAGAAGCCAAGTGAGCTCCCAGGTATCACTGGCAAGGTGGGGGTAGGAGACAGACTGACAGCATCCTGGACGGGGGAGCTTCTACCAGTTGGTCAGCCGCCCCCCCTGCCCCTCAGCAGAAACAGATGATGAAAGACGGCCCTACTGCAGTGGGGAGGTGTGAAAGGAGACTTAGGAAAATTCAAGCACTTGCACGCTTGTCAGCAAGGGAAGTGGTGGTGCTGGTGGGGAAGCAATCCAGCCACGTAGTCACTAAGCATCTATGAATATTATACACCAGCTCTAAACCGGACAGGATGGGATGAGAGGGGTAACAGAGACATGGACCCACTAGTGTGGACCTGATAAGCAAGTCAGCTTCCTATAAGATATGAGCTGGTAACATTAAACAGAGTCTTGTCCAACTCTTTGTGACCCCATGGACTGTAGCCCACCAGGCTCCTCTGTCCATGGAATTCTCCAGGCAAAAATACTGGAGTGGGTTGCCATTCTCTTCCCCAGGGGATCTTCCTGACCCAGGGACTGAACCCATGTCTTCTACATTGCAGGCAGATTCTTTACGGGCTGAGCCACCAGGGAATCCCCACCATTAAAACACAGATAAGCACACCTGGTAATCATGAGTGGGGAGGGAAAGCAGGAGGAGGAGACAGGGGGTTTGGGATTGACATGTATACACCGTTACATTTAAAATGGATAACCAACAAGGACCTACTGCGTAGCACAGGAAACTCTGCTCAATGTTATGTGGCAGCCTGGATGGGAGGGGAGTTTGGGGGAGCATGGATACATGTATATGTATGGCTGAGTTGCTCTGCTGTATACCTGAAATTATCACAATGTTGTTAATCGACTATATTCTAATATAAGATAAAAAATTTAAAAAATACAAATAACCATACCTATCAGTCTGTGCTAGGGACCAAAGAACACAACAGTAAATATGTCAGACTACCTAGAGAATTTACTTGGGTTAGAAGGAAAGAAGTGACAACTAATATTTATTGAGCATCTACTATGTACTATTTTTTAAATTAAGACTAAACCATTTTTAGAGATATTGTGCCTGGAAAATAGTAAGCACTATATAAGTTACTGTAGGCAGTATTATTATTGTTCTTATTTTCTGGTATTTTTTATTTTTTTTAAAGCTTTACTGAACTATAATTGGTATTCATTAAGTTGCACATATTTAAAATATCCGGTTTGATAAATTTTGACATAGAAGACAACCACAAATGAAGATATTATTATAATCAAGGTACGTATATCCAGGCTTCCCTTGTAGCTCAGTCGGTAAAGAATTTGCCTGCAGTGCAGGAGACCTGGGTTCGATCCCTGGGTTGGGAAGATCCCCTGGAGAAGGAAATGGCAACCCACTCCAGTATCCTTGCCTGGAAAATCTCATGGACAGAGGAACCTGGTGGACTGCAGTCTATGGGGTCACAAACAGTCAGGCACAACTGAGCGACTAACACACAGGTATATCCATCACCCCCAAAAGTTTCCTTGTGCCCATCTATAATCCTATCCTCCTGGTCCTCATTCTGCCCACGGCCCCACCGTAGGCAATCACTGATCTGCTTTCTGTCATTATCTATTAGACATAAATATATATATAATGCATTTCCTAATAATTTTTAATAAATGGAATTACATATAGTTTATACTCTTTCTGTTTGGCTTCTCTCATTGAGCATAATTAATACTTTGAGATGAATCCATGTTGTATCATATTAATAGCTCATTCCCTTTTATCGCTTAGTAGTATTCCATTCTAACAATGGACCAATAGTTTATCTATTCACTGTTGACAGGCATTTGGGTTGTTTCCAGTTTGGGGCTATTACAAATGAGACTGCTATGAACTTGAACTACTATGAACTACTACTACTATTCCTGCATGAGTTTCTGTATAGACATAATGCTTTTATGAGTGGAACAGTGGGGTCACACAGTAGGTGTATGCTGACTTTGTAAGAGAGTGCTAAACTACTTTCCAAAGTGGTTGTACCATTTCACATTCCCCTCAGCAGTGTGTTAGGTTCTAATTTCCTGCCCCTTCATCACAATGTCAGCCATTCTCACAAGCATGTAGTGGATCTCACGGTGGTTTGAATTGGCATTTCCCTAGTGACTAATGGCATGAGCATCTTCCCAGGTATTTGTCATTCAAATCTTTTCTTTGAGGAGATGTCTGCAACAACACTGGCCCTTATTTCAATCGAGTCTGCTCTCCCTCTCCCCTGGGGAATTGAGAGAAGCTATGATATGCAGAGTACATCATGAGAAATGCTGGACTGGAAGAAACACAAGCTGGAATCAAGATTGCCGGGAGAAATATCAATAACCTCAGATATGCAGATGACACCACCCTTATGGCAGACAGTGAAGAAGAACTAAAAAGCCTCTTGATGAAAGTGAAAGTGGAGAGTGAAAAAGTTGGCTTAAAACTCAACATTTACAAGACGAAGATCATGGCATCCGGTCCCATCACTTCATGGGAAATAGATGGGGAAACAGTGGAAACAGTGTCAGACTTTATTTTTTTGGGCTCCAAAATCACTGTAGATGGTGACTGCAGCCATGAAATTAAAAGACGCTTACTCCTTGGAAGGAAAGTTATGACCAACCTAGATAGCATATTCAA
This sequence comes from Bos grunniens, assembly GCF_055505025.1. Classification (NCBI taxonomy): domain Eukaryota; kingdom Metazoa; phylum Chordata; class Mammalia; order Artiodactyla; family Bovidae; genus Bos; species Bos grunniens. The sequence goes on along the minus strand of NC_141167.1, from coordinate 34,982,913 downwards.
AAGCAAAGACATTACTTTGCCAACAAAGGTCCATCTAGTCAAGGCTATGGTTTTTCCTGTGGTCATGCATGGATGTGAGAGTTGGACTTTGAAGAAGGCTGAGCACAGAAGAATTGATGCTTTTGAACTGTGGTGTTGGAGAAGACTCTTGAGAGTCCCTTGGACCGCAAGGAGATCCAACCAGTCCATTCTGAAGGAGATCAGCCCTGCGATTTCTTTGGAGGGAATGATGCTGAAGTTGAAACTCCAGTACTTTGGCCACCTCATGCGAAGAGTTGACTCATTGGAAAAGACTCTGATGCTGGGAGGGATTGGGGGCAGGAGGAGAAGGGGACGGCAGAGGATGAGATGGCTGGATGGCATCACTGACTCGATGGACGTGGGTCTGGGTGGACTCCGGGAGTTGGTGATGGACAGGGAGGCCTGGCGTGCTGCGATTCATGGGGCCGCACAGAGTCAGACACGACTGAGCGACTGAACTGAACTGAACTGATGGACCTGAAAGGGAAGAGCAAGGACTCTGGGCTCAGTCTCCTAGAGGGGGGTCAGTCCCCACTTCCTGCACATGGTGTGACCCACTTAACTGCTCTTTACCTTCATATCCTCACTTGTGAAATGGGGAGAGTAATGGTGCCCAGCTCACAGGACTGCTGAGCTGATGACAAGACATACAGGATTTAGCACAGTGCCTGGTACACTGTAGGTGCTCAATAGATGGCGGCAGCCAATACTATTGCCTGTCTTCTGATAATGACTGAGGCTGGACCAGGGATGCTGAACTTTATCCATTCAGCACAGTGTAGAACTGTCCTGCCTCAAATGCCAGGAGAAGCACTATGCTGAGTTTTCTGATTGTTTGAGCTTCTTACTGCTCATAGAACCATGCCAAACCCCTCCTTGCCAATCAATGCCTAGCATACAGTCTGTTTTCCAAACATGTTGTTGAGGGGCCCAGGGTGAACCTCAGTATAGAGAGTACTCCTGAGAACACTGGTCCTAAAGGTTGACAACTGCAGGCCCTAGTGAATCATGCACAGGAACCTGCCTCCTTCCCTGGGAGTTGTGACTGTGGACCTATCTGTGCCTATGGACTCCCTTCCTTCTCCACCTCTCTCGTGACCTCTGCAGATGCCACTTGCTAAACAGACTAAGGCAGAGAAACTCGCCCACTCTCTCTTAGCTGTGACCTTCTCCTTTTCTACAGTCCTATCCCAGTGGGTCTGCAATACCTACAAACCATCCAGGAGTATAGGAACTCAGTGATGGGTGCTGTAGATACAAAAGACCAAGATAAGGAGTAAGAGGGTGAGACTAGGGGGGGATCTGGTGCCTGAAACTGAGTAGGAAGAGCATCCCCATGCAGTGGGGAAACTACAGTCCTGTAAGTACTACATGCTACAGGAAAGCTTCCCTGTCTACTGAAGACTTGACTGGTCCCATTCTCCATATGAAAGTGAAAGTGAAATAGTCGCTCAGTTGTGTTCAACTCTTTGCAACCCCATGGACCATTGTCCGCCAGGCTCCTCTGTCCATGGGATTTCCTAGGCAAGAATACGGGAGTGGGTAGCCATTTCCTTCTCCTGGAGATCTTACGGACCCAGGGATTGAACCCCAGTCTCCTGCATTGCAGGCATATTCTTTACTGTCTGAGCCATCAGGGTAGCCCCCACTCCTCCACATTCTAGTCTTAAATTTACCATCAGAATTACCACTCTGACCTGTGGTCATCTCCTCGTCTGTCTTTGTCCATGAAGGCAGGCATGACACTTTATCTTATTTATCTTAATACCCTTAGTACTTAGCCAGGCAAATACAAGAAAACATTTTGGTAATGAGTGAACGATTTAATAAATATTTTTTTTAATGAACTTTTAATTTTAAAACAGCTTAGATTACAGAAAAGTTGGGAAGATAGTACAGTTTCATAGATTTGACACCTAGTTTTGTCATTAATATCTTACATTAAGCTAATACGTCACGATTAAAAAATGATGATATATTATCATTAACTAAAGACCTTACTTGATTCAGATTTCCTTAATGTTCATCTAACATCTTTCTTCTGTTTTAGGATCCCATCCAGGATGCCACACTACATTCAGTTGTTACATCTCTTTAGACTCCTCTTGACTGCGATAATTTCTCAGACTTTCCTTGTTTCTTGATGGCCTGGATGGTGCTGGTCAGGTATTTTGTAGCATGTCTCTCAAATGGAATTTGTCTGATGTTTTTCTTATGATTAATTAGACTACGGTTATGGGTTTGGGGGAGGAAGATAACAGAGATAAAGTGCCATTCTCCTCACATCATGGCAACAGTACATACTATCAACATTACTTACCACTGTTGGTGCTGACCTTGATCACCTGGCTAAAGTTAGCACTCAGATTTCTCCATTGCAAAATTATTCTTTTTCCCCCTTTTTGTACTGTCCTTCCTCTTTGAAAGAAAGTTACCATGTGTAGCTCATGCTTTAAGAGTAGGAAGTCATGCTCCACCTCGTGGAGGGGGGGGGTATATATCTACATAAATTATTTGGAATTCTCCTGCCTGGGAGATTTGTCTCTTCTATTTACTTATTTATATCAGTATGGGCTCATATTCATAATATATATGTGACACTTTGGGTTATAATCCAATACACTTTATTTATATCTCCAGGCAAGAATACTGGAGTGAGTTACCATTCCCTTCTCCAGGGGATCTTCCTGATGCAGGGATCTAAACAATTGAACCATGGTTTCCTGCATTGCAGGCAGATTCTTTACCATCTGAGCAAACAGGGAGGTCCCCTCAAATTGTTACAGTGTTTTCTTTTTTTAACATTTCTTTATTTTTGGTGCTACTGCAAGATACTCTAGGATCATCTTGTCTATTTCCTGCCTCAGTCCCCAGTTCAGTTCAGTTCAGTTGCTCAGTGGTGTCTGGGTTGGGCTGCCGACCCCATGGACCACAGCACGCCAGGCCCCCCTATCTATCACCAACTCCTGGAGTTTACCCAAACTCATGTCTATTGAGTCGGTGATGCCATCCAACCATCTCATCTTCTGTCATCACCTTCTCCTGCCCTCAATCTTTCCCACCATCAGGGTCTTTTCAATTGAGTCAGTTCTTCACATCAGGTGGCCAAAGTATTGGAGTTTCAGTTTCAGCATCAGTCCTTCCAATGAACACTCAGGACTGATCTCCTTTAGAATGGACTGGTTGGATCTCCTTGCAGTCCAAAGGACTCTCAAGAGTCTTCTCCAACACCACAGTTCAAAAGCATCAATTTTTTGGTGCTCAGCTTTCTTTATAGTCCAACTCTCACATCCATACATGACTACTGGAAAAACCATAGCCTTGACTAGATGGACCTTTGCTGGCAAAGTAAGGTCTCTGCTTTTTAATATGCTGTCTAGGTTGGTTGGGAGAAATATCAATAACCTCAGATATGCAGATGACACCACCCTTATGGCAGACAGTGAAGAAGAACTAAAGGGCCTCTTGATGAAAGTGAAAGTGGAGAGTGAAAAAGTTGGCTTAAAACTCAACATTTAGAAGACGAAGATCATGGCATCCGGTCCCATCACTTCATGGGAAATAGATGGGGAAACAGTGGAAACAGTGTCAGACTTTATTTTTTGGGGCTCCAAAATCACTGCAGATGGTGACTGCAGCCATGAAATTAAAAGACGCTTACTCCTTGGAAGGAAAGTTATGACCAACCTAGATAGCATATTCAAAAGCAAAGACATTACTTTGCCAACAAAGGTCCATCTAGTCAAGGCTATGGTTTTTCCTGTGGTCATGCATGGATGTGAGAGTTGGACTTTGAAGAAGGCTGAGCGCAGAAGAATTGATGCTTTTGAAGTGTGGTGTTGGAGAAGACTCTTGAGAGTCCCTTGGACTGCAAGGAGATCCAACCAGTCCATTCTGAAGGAGATCAGCCCTGGGATTTCTTTGGAGGGAATGATGCTGAAGTTGAAACTCCAGTACTTTGGCCACCTCATGCGAAGAGTTGACTCATTGGAAAAGACTCTGATGCTGGGAGGGATTGGGGGCAGGAGGAGAAGGGGACGGCAGAGGATGAGATGGCTGGATGGCATCACTGACTCAATGGACATGAGTCTGAGTGGACTCCGGGAGTTGGTGATGAACAGGGAGGCCTGGCGTGCTGCGATCCACGGGGTCGCAAAGAGTCGGACACGACTGAGCGACTGAACTGAACAGAACTGATGGACCTGAAAGGGAAGAGCAAGGACTCTGGGCTCAGTCTCCTAGAGGGGGGTCAGTCCCCACTTCCTGCACATGGTGTGACCCACTTAACTGCTCTTTACCTTCATATCCTCACTTGTGAAATGGGGAGAGTAATGGTGCCCAGCTCACAGGACTGCTGAGCTGATGACAAGACATACAGGATTTAGCACAGTGCCTGGTACACTGTAGGTGCTCAATAGATGGCGGCAGCCAATACTATTGCCTGTCTTCTGATAATGACTGAGGCTGGACCAGGAATGCTGAACTTTATCCATTCAGCGCAGTGTAGAACTGTCCTGCCTCAAATGCCAGGAGAAGCACTATGCTGTTTTCTGATTGCTTGAGCTTCTTAGTGCCCATAGAACCATGCCAAACCCCTCCTAGCCAATCAATGCCTAGCATACAGTCTGTTTTCCAAACATGTTGTTGAGGGGCCCAGGGTGAACCTCAGTATAGAGAGTACTCCTGAGAACACTGGTCCTAAAGGTTGACAACTGCAGGCCCTAGTGAATCATGCACAGGAACCTGCCTCCTTCCCTGGGAGTTGTGACTGTGGACCTATCTGTGCCTATGGACTCCCTTCCTTCTCCACCTCTCTCGTGACCTCTGCAGATGCCACTTGCTAAACAGACTAAGGCAGAGAAACTCGCCCACTCTCTCTTAGCTGTGACCTTCTCCTTTTCTACAGTCCTATCCCAGTGGGTCTGCAATACCTACAAACCATCCAGGAGTATAGGAACTCAGTGATGGGTGCTGTAGATACAAAAGACCAAGATAAGGAGTAAGAGGGTGAGACTAGGGGGGGATCTGGTGCCTGAAACTGAGTAGGAAGAGCATCCCCATGCAGTGGGGAAACTACAGTCCTGTAAGTACTACATGCTACAGGAAAGCTTCCCTGTCTACTGAAGACTTGACTGGTCCCATTCTCCATATGAAAGTGAAAGTGAAATAGTCGCTCAGTTGTGTTCAACTCTTTGCAACCCCATGGACCATTGTCCGCCAGGCTCCTCTGTCCATGGGATTTCCTAGGCAAGAATACGGGAGTGGGTAGCCATTTCCTTCTCCTGGAGATCTTACGGACCCAGGGATTGAACCCCAGTCTCCTGCATTGCAGGCATATTCTTTACTGTCTGAGCCATCAGGGTAGCCCCCACTCCTCCACATTCTAGTCTTAAATTTACCATCAGAATTACCACTCTGACCTGTGGTCATCTCCTCGTCTGTCTTTGTCCATGAAGGCAGGCATGACACTTTATCTTATTTATCTTAATACCCTTAGTACTTAGCCAGGCAAATACAAGAAAACATTTTGGTAATGAGTGAACGATTTAATAAATATTTTTTTTAATGAACTTTTAATTTTAAAACAGCTTAGATTACAGAAAAGTTGGGAAGATAGTACAGTTTCATAGATTTGACACCTAGTTTTGTCATTAATATCTTACATTAAGCTAATACGTCACGATTAAAAAATGATGATATATTATCATTAACTAAAGACCTTACTTGATTCAGATTTCCTTAATGTTCATCTAACATCTTTCTTCTGTTTTAGGATCCCATCCAGGATGCCACACTACATTCAGTTGTTACATCTCTTTAGACTCCTCTTGACTGCGATAATTTCTCAGACTTTCCTTGTTTCTTGATGGCCTGGATGGTGCTGGTCAGGTATTTTGTAGCATGTCTCTCAAATGGAATTTGTCTGATGTTTTTCTTATGATTAATTAGACTACGGTTATGGGTTTGGGGGAGGAAGATAACAGAGATAAAGTGCCATTCTCCTCACATCATGGCAACAGTACATACTATCAACATTACTTACCACTGTTGGTGCTGACCTTGATCACCTGGCTAAAGTTAGCACTCAGATTTCTCCATTGCAAAATTATTCTTTTTCCCCCTTTTTGTACTGTCCTTCCTCTTTGAAAGAAAGTTACCATGTGTAGCTCATGCTTTAAGAGTAGGAAGTCATGCTCCACCTCGTGGAGGGGGGGGGTATATATCTACATAAATTATTTGGAATTCTCCTGCCTGGGAGATTTGTCTCTTCTATTTACTTATTTATATCAGTATGGGCTCATATTCATAATATATATGTGACACTTTGGGTTATAATCCAATACACTTTATTTATATCTCCAGGCAAGAATACTGGAGTGAGTTACCATTCCCTTCTCCAGGGGATCTTCCTGATGCAGGGATCTAAACAATTGAACCATGGTTTCCTGCATTGCAGGCAGATTCTTTACCATCTGAGCAAACAGGGAGGTCCCCTCAAATTGTTACAGTGTTTTCTTTTTTTAACATTTCTTTATTTTTGGTGCTACTGCAAGATACTCTAGGATCATCTTGTCTATTTCCTGCCTCAGTCCCCAGTTCAGTTCAGTTCAGTTGCTCAGTGGTGTCTGGGTTGGGCTGCCGACCCCATGGACCACAGCACGCCAGGCCCCCCTATCTATCACCAACTCCTGGAGTTTACCCAAACTCATGTCTATTGAGTCGGTGATGCCATCCAACCATCTCATCTTCTGTCATCACCTTCTCCTGCCCTCAATCTTTCCCACCATCAGGGTCTTTTCAATTGAGTCAGTTCTTCACATCAGGTGGCCAAAGTATTGGAGTTTCAGTTTCAGCATCAGTCCTTCCAATGAACACTCAGGACTGATCTCCTTTAGAATGGACTGGTTGGATCTCCTTGCAGTCCAAAGGACTCTCAAGAGTCTTCTCCAACACCACAGTTCAAAAGCATCAATTTTTTGGTGCTCAGCTTTCTTTATAGTCCAACTCTCACATCCATACATGACTACTGGAAAAACCATAGCCTTGACTAGATGGACCTTTGCTGGCAAAGTAAGGTCTCTGCTTTTTAATATGCTGTCTAGGTTGGTTGGGAGAAATATCAATAACCTCAGATATGCAGATGACACCACACTTATGGCAGAAAGTGAAGAAGAACTAAAGGGCCTCTTGATGAAAGTGAAAGTGGAGAGTTAAAAAGTTGGCTTAAAACTCAATATTCAGAAAACTAAGATCATGGCATCCGGTCCCATCACTTCATGGGAAAGAGATGGGGAAACAGTGGCTGACTTTATTTTTCTGGGCTTCAAAATCACTGCAGATGGTGACTGCAGCCATGAAATTAAAAGACGCTTACTCCTTGGAAGGAAAGTTATGACCAACCTAGACAGCATATTGAAAAGCAGAGACATTACTTTGTCACAAAGGTCTGCCTAGTTAAGGCTATGGTTTTTCCAGTAGTCATCTATGGATGTGAGAGTTGGGTGATAAAGAAAGCTGAGCGCAGAAGAATTGATGCTTTTGAACTGTGGTGTTGGAGAAGCCTCTTGAGGGTCCCTTGGACTGCAAAGAGATCCAACCAGTCCATTGTAAAGGAGATCAGTCCTGAATATTCATTGGAAGGACTGATGCTGAAGCAGAAACTCCAATACTTTGGCCACCTGATGCGAAGAGCTGACTGGTTTGAAAAGACCCTCATGCTGGGAAAGATTGAGGGCAGGAGGAGAAGGGGACGGCAGAGGATGAGACGGTTGGATGGCATCACCGGCTCAATGAACATGGGTTTGGGTGGACTCTGGGAGTTGGTGATGGGCAGGGAGGCCTGGCATGCTGCGGTTCATGGGGTCACAAGTAGTTGGACATGACTGAGCAACTGAACTGAATTGAATTAGGTTGGTCATAAACTTTCCTTTCAAGAAGTAAGCATCTTTTAATTTCATGGCTGCAGTCACCATTTGCAATGATTTTGGAGCCCCCCAAAATAAAGCCAGACACTGTTTCCACTGTTTCCCCATCTATTTCCCATGAAGTGATGGGACTGGATACCATGATCTTAGTTTTCTGACTGTTGAGCTTTAAGCCAACTCTTTCATTCTCTTCTTTCATCAAGAGGCTCTTTTTTCTTCTTCACTTTCTGCTATAAGGGTGGTGTCCTCTGCATATCTGAGGTCCTAGAATCAACCATTTCTCCAAGAAGGCCTGATACTTTTTATTGGAAAACAGTATTAGAAATGAAGATCTAGGCACCAGGAGTGCTTGTAGCAACTAGCTGCTAGGGTGTCCTTGTTTGAAAGACCCCTCCACTATCACAGCTAGGAAATGCAGGTTTACTAAACTGAATACCTACATATGTCTATAAATATTTCTCTCTCTATATATGCATCTGAGATCTACAATAAACTCAACATGAGTTTATCTTGATGTTTTTAATTTGAACCCATTGTCACATGGATCATTCTAGCATTGCTGTTGTTGCTGTTTAGCCACTAATTTGTGTCTGACTCTGCAACCCCATGAACTGCAGCATGCCAGGCTTCCCTGTCCTTAGCTAACTCCAGGAGTTTCTTCAAACTCATGTCCATTGTGTCAGTGATGCCAGCCAACCATCTCATCCTCAGTTACCCTCTTCTCCTCCTGCCTTCAATCTTTCCCTGAATCAGGGTATTTTCCAATGAGTCGGCTCTTGAATCACTTTTAACAATAATGCCATATTTGGTATATGGTGCTAGGAACAGTGCCAAACTGCTTACAAACATTACTTCACTTAATCCTCAAAACAATGTTATGTAAATACTATTGCCCACATAAAACAGACGAAGTTACAGAGGTACTAAAAGATGAAGTATCTTACCTAAGTGAGCGGTAAAGGCAATGTAAGAGCCTGCCTTTGAAATTACACCCACTATGTGATAGCTAATCATCAGGTCTACGTTCACCTAAAATGAAAAAACTTCAGTTCTGAGTGATTTAAGATGCAGATGTAATTCCTAGGTCTCACCAACTATTGTTCTGCTCAAACCTTACCTCTTCAATGCTTCGCCACCCTCCGCCCCAGGGTCCTCTCCCCATCTGTCATGCTGACTGAAGACAAGTTGCCAAGTTACGACCTGACTTGACAGCTCGAGAAAAGGGGTGCTGGGAGCGATGGCAGGGATCAGCTCCATCTGACCCCATGACTTTTCAACCTCTGGCTCACCCCTGCTGCGTATGATCTTGGGTTTTGGTGACTTGGTAGTAATTAACTCTGAACAAGCAGCTCTGCTTTCATGCAGTTAAAAAAAGAACAGTATTCTTTTTCCTTGTTAATTAAATCATCTACAAGGAAGATAAATGTGCAGCCCACACTTGTATCTTCTAAAATATCAAAGGCCTGATTAGTAAGGCTTATGTTCAACCTCAGGCTTTTTCCTCTAGATTCCTGGAAGTAACAGGGACGTGAAGAAAGGCAACTCTAAAGGACTTGTTACTTGGACATTCCTTCATTCATTCACTCTGGGTGACCTAGAAAGAGGCAACCTGGATCAAATGCAAAATATTCCTGGGAGTTTTGCCCCAATCAAAATTAGAATTAGAAACATCAGCAGTGAGGAGACAGGAAGAAAGAGAATCCTTCAGACCAAGCTGGAAATCACTTTTTGAAAACCCCACAGACCCCTCTAGTCCCTGTGTTCTGTTTGGAGAATTTTTCCTGACAGTTGGTGGTTTTACTTGCCAGAACCACAACAAAGAGGGTCCTTGAGCTTCCTGGAGAGTGTTTCCTCAGACCTGCACCTCTCCGAGATCTCACAAAGGTGTCATTATTGCTGGCTCGCTGGGCGCCCAGCACCTGAGCCAGATCAAAGGCATTTTCCGATGCCAGCATGACCACAGTCTCGCCCTCACCACATAACATTAAAGCTGATGATTAATCCCCTTGGCCCAGGAGGTCCCTTCCCACTCCCAAGTACAAAGCGGGGTGGGGGTGGGGACTTTATTTCCAGCACAACACGACCATAATAAACCGGCATTTTATGGCCCTCATTCATTGCAACCAACTGCAGCTGCCCATCAAACTTGTTAAAGTCCCAACAGTTGCTTCATGTGAGCCTTTTTTATCACTAGGGAAGTGTAATAAGAATCTCCACCATTTCTGAGTGTCTATTATGCATAGGGGATGTATGTACATAACTCATGTTACCCAGCAACCCTTTAAGATGGGCATCCTCACCCTCAGTGTGATGGATCAAGAATCTGAGGCTCAGAGAACTTCAGTAGCTCACATCAGGTCATGGGGTCAAAATGTGCATGAGCAGATGTCCAAACCTACACCTGTCTGACTCTGAAGCCCAAGCTCGCTCCACTCCAGTACTGGCCCTTTAAAACTGTGCACAGCACAGGAAGGCACCGAGGGGATGCATGTGGGACTCAGGCAGAGTTAGACCTGCGTTCTCAGCTCCAGCGTAAGTTTTGTGACCTTGGGAAAATGTCTGGTCTTTCTTAGGGTTTAGTTGCTTAATTTGTAAAATAGATGGTATACAACAAGCCAGCACCATTTCCATGAAGACACCAGGAAATTAAGACATGGGGATGTCATAGACTCACGTTCAAACAGATTTGCTGTTGCTCACAAATCCAAACTGAGTGGGGTAAAAGTATTCAATACTTAAGACTTTATAGGAGAAACCAGGTTAGACGTGTCCCTGTGAAAATGGGAGATGATTGCAACAGGCTTAAAACAGTGTTCAGTGAAGACAAGCTGGATAGTGTAGACTCACAGAGCGGGAGATGAGGGCTGAGTGTCCTGGTGGGCACCTCCTGCCCTCCAGCTCACGGTGGCCTTAGGCCTCCGTAGATTTCTCCCTTCAGGGACAGCCAAGCCTTATGACAGGGCTGCTGAGGGAAAGACAGAGGCCAGGACTTTTCAAGAAGTTCCATTTAAAAGTGTGTCCACAGAAACAAGCAGAAGAAAATTTTTTTGAGGAGGTTTAAGAAGTCCAGTGTACTGTCCTCTTAGGAAGTTGTCTCTAAGCCTGGACCCTTCCTAGGCAGGCACTGTATCCTTTCTGCCCAGCACACCAGTGCTAGCGATGGGGAGCTAGCCCTGGCAAAGTGCTTACTCCCTGTGCGCACACCTCGATTCATCCTCACCGCACTATGAGACACGTACTCTAACTCTCTCATCTCACAGAGGAATCCGGGGTCCAGAGAGGCTAAATGCTGTCTAAGGGCCCATCGTTAGGAAGTGGAGGAACTGGGATTGGAAACCAGTCCGGTGGCCCCATCATCTCTATGAAATGTGTGAGAACCCTGACACCATGTCTGCTGCATACTAGATGCTCAGCTTCTCAAGTTCAATCTGAATCTACACCAAGGGGCCTTGTACCATAGTACCTGTTATCATTCTATCTCACCAATGGGAAGACTCATATCATGCTTATGTCCCCAGGGTTTAGCACAAGAGCAAAGGATCAGTGGATAAGTAAATGTATCAATATTTACTCAACCAAAGTATTACATGGTATAACAGGCTCATTGGTCCCCACAGTAACTAAACACAGTTTCTCAGGGCCTACGAGTTCCTCCACTGTGGTAGGGTTTCTGCCCTGGACTGTATCCCAGATCCCCCTCTAACCCTTCCTCCTGTCTCTAGGCCTTCCTCTTCCTCCCCCAACGCTCCCCTCTATTTTACTCATCTGGGAAAAATCCAAGGATCGTCCATCTAACTTTAACAGAGTAATGCCTTTTAAATAAAAATATGGTAGAAATGGGTACTTATCGAAATGGAATGCTTTCAGACTCAGGCATTTAAAGAAGATATAAATTTTAGGGCAGGCACTAAATTTTAACTGTAATCTTGGAGAAAGCCTTTCCACTAATTCATGGAGAAAAATTAACAGAGTGAAAATTGCTTATCAGTGTGCTTTTGAAGTCATGATATGCAGCCTAATTCTATACATCATCAGACCGCTCCCAGGGAGATGGATTTATATTGACTGAGGGAAAGCCTGGCTGCCAAGGGAAACAGACACCTCTGTGCAGAGAAGACTTGGCTACCCATTAGGGACAGATTGTCTGGGAGTGAGGCATTGCCATCTCTGGATCCGATTTCACTCCTCGCCCCTCAGCTCTCTGGCCCGGGTAATGTCAAAGGTGGGTTCATGCCTTTTTACACTTTTTACAAATCTGACCCCTGTAAAAAGGTCTGGCAAATCAAAGCAAGGCTATTGGAAGGAGCGCTGTGCTTTCCACTCGACATGGCACAGGCGACAGAAAGAGAAGTTGCTGAGGGGGCCCAGGAGCCAGCAGCTCAGATCTCCCCCCTGGCTGGGCTGTCCACCCGAGTGTGGCGGCCCCGCCCTCACCCGCTCGGCAGACTCACGCCCATGTGACAAGAAGATGTTCCACAGATGACAGCCAGCCGTGACGTCACCGGCTGTCCCTCACAGGCGAGGCCGTGCCCCTTCACATCTGCTCCAATCACTCCTGTGAGAAAACAAAACGGAATCCTCTTAAAAAAGAAAGCAAGAAAGCTAGAACACACCCAAGACACTCTTTAATTAATTTATTTTTTAACACCAAACAACGCTGAGAAGGCATTCCAGGTGTAGGCCAGTCTCGACTAGAAACCAAAAGAGCATACCAGCCTGCCAGGGGAACTAAGAGGCCTGTCTATTTTTGCCTTTCTCTGGTCAGGGTATGGCTTCTGGTAAAGAACCTGCCTGTCAAAGCAGGAGATGTAACAGAACTGGGTTGGGTTCGATCTCTGGGTTGGGAAGATCCCCGGGAGAAGGGCATGGCAAACCACTCCAGTATTCTTGTCTGAAGAAACCCATGGACAGAGGAGCCTGGAGGGCTATGATCCACAGGGTTGCAAAGAGCGGGACGTGAACTGAAGCGACTTGGCACACACCAGCACACACAGTGTATGGTCTCGAACACAGGAATAATGATAGCGACTCTAACAGAATGATAGAAGCAATGCTCATCAGTGAGTTTGGGTCCCAAACTACCAGGCACTGTGCTGAATAGTTACAAGTATAGTCTCATTTTATATGAAGCCTGTCACGCTGATGCTATTAACACCACACATTAGTGAAAGAGGGAAGGCCTATGTTTTGGTGAAGTGACCTGTCCAAGATCACATTGCTAGTAAGAAACAGGGCTGAAGGGAACCTAGTTTAACCCATCACATTTCAATCTCAAAGAAGGCAATAGAATCATTCGATGACGGGATCTTCTCAGCATCTCTGGGTCAGCATTCTTAATACTACTCTTTCCAGAACTCTCAGTGTAAAGGGTAGAGTGACTAACAGTAAGTTTCTGTTGAAAGAATGCCAGGTGGCAGAGAGTGTCCCATAAATGGTATAAGCTCAGGCTGCTCCTCCACATGGACTGTGTTCCTTGATACTTACTGGGCAGGTGAAGTTACAAATGCAAGGGGGGAGTTAGACTGTTTAGAGCCTTGGGTCATCCATCATTCATTCAATGAGCACCTTCAACACATAATACAACATACTGGGTTTTATACGTGGGACATGCAAACACGGAAACATTCCCAGTGAGGACACAGGCAGGAGGTGGAGAGCGTCAGGGCAGAGCACAGAGGCTGGGATGTGGGAGAGGACAGCTCCTTCCCGCCTCATGGACTCTGGGCCATGCTGCCCCATGCTCCATGTCTAATCCTCAGTGCTCCTTCCCACCTCCAGACCTCTGCATCCACTCTGCCCTCTGCCTGAAATGCCATTCCCCAACCTCTCTGCCAGGTGAACTCCAATTCCTTCCTAACTCAAATGTTATTTCCTCGGAAGGCTTCCCTGCTCCTCCAGGAAAGATGCTCTCACACCTTCTTGGACTTCCCTAACACACAAGACACTGGTAATTTACAGAATTACTGCACCCCGTCTGTCTCTCTTGCAATCATAAAAGCTGCTGGAAGCTGGCATTGCCTTGCAAACATGCTTAGATCCCCAGCACCGACCACAGTGGCTAGTACACAGTAGGAAGTGAAAGTTCCTATGTGGGGGACGTGATGATAAGATGACAGCTCTTGTCCTAGTGCTGCTCACAGTCCTGTGGGAGGGCGGGAAGGAGAAGCCTAGATGGAGCATTGAAATGCAGGGATCAGATGGGACAGGAAGAACTGCAGGGCCTCTAACCACAGTGGAGAACAATATGGAGGTGTCTTAAAAAACTAAAAACAGAACTATAATGTGATCCAATAAATCCCACCCCAGGGCATATATCCATAGAAAAGTACAATCTGAACGGATTGTACTCTGATGTTCATTGCAGTACTGTTTACAACAGTCAAGACATGGAAGTCACCTGAATGTCCATCAAGAATGAATGGATAAGGAAGATACGGTGTATTTGTGTATACAATGGAATACTCCTCCGTCACAAAAAGAAGGAAATAATGCCATTTGCAGCAACATGGATGGACCTAGATATAAATCAGAGAAAGACAAATAACATATAATATCACTTATGTATGGAATCTAAAAAACACACATATTCAACTTTTTTACAAAACAGGAGTAGAATCACGGATGTAGAAAACAAGCACGTGATTACCAGGGGGAAAGCAGGGATGGAGGAGGACAAACTGGGAGAATGGGATTGGTATGTTGTTCAGTCACTCAGTCATGTCAGACTCTTTGGGACCCCGTGGACTGCAGCACACCAGGCTTCCTGGTCCTTCGCCATTTCCCGGAGCCTGCTCAAACTCATGTCCATTGAGTTGATGACGTCATCCAACCATCTCATCCTCTGCCGTCCCTTTCTTCTCCTACCTTCTATCTTTCCCAGCATCAGGGTCTTTTCCAGTGAATCAGTTCCTTGTATCTGGTGGTCAAACTATCAGAGCTTCAGTTTCAGCATCAGTCCTTCCAATAAATATTCAGGGTTGATTTCCTTTAGGATTGACTGGTTTGCTCTCCTTGAGGTCCAAGGGACTCTCAAGAGTCTTCTCCAACACCATAGTTCAAAAGCATCAATTCTTCGGCAGTCAGCTTTCTTTATAGTCCAACTCTTACATCCATACATGACTACTGGTCCCATCACTTCATGGCAAATAGATGGGGAAACAATGAAAACAGTGACAGACCTTATTTTCTTGGGCTCCAAAATCACTGCAGATGGTGACTACAGACATGAGATTAAAAGACATTTGCTTCTTGGAAGAAAAGCTATGACAAATCTAGACAGCCTATTAGAAAGCCGAAACATTACTTTGCTGGTGAAGGTCCAACTAGTCAAAGCTATGGTTTTTCCAGTAGTCATGTATGGATGTGAGAGTTGGATCATAAAGCAAGCTGAGCACTGAAGAATTGATGCTTTTGAAATGTGGTGTTGGAGAAGACTCTTGAGAGTCCCTTGGATTGCGAGGAGATCAAACCAGTCAATCCTAAAGGAAATGAGTCCTGAATATTCATTGGAAGGACTGATGCTAAAGTTAAAGCCCTAATACTTTGGCCACCTGATGCAAAGAACTGACTCCTTAGAAAAGACTTTGATGCTGGGAAAGATTAAAGGCAGCAGGAAAAGGGGACAACAGAGGATGAGATTGTTGGAATGCATCACTGACTATGATGGACATGAGTTTAAGCAAGCTCTGGGAGTTGGTAATGGACAGGGAAACCTGATGTGCTGCAGTCCATGGGGTTGCAAACCGTCGGACACAACTGAGTGACTGAACTGAACTAAACTGACTACAAAGACCTACTCTATAGCACAGAGAACTCTGATTGATAATCTGCAATGCCCCTTATGGGAAAAGAATCTAAAAAGAGTGGATGTATGTGTAACTGATTCACTTTGCTGCATAGCAGAAACTAACACAACACTGTAAATCAGCTATATGCTACAAAATTTTAAGAAAATAATCAAAGAAGAAGAAAGAGAAGGAGAAGAAGGAGGAGAAATGGGATAAAGAGAAGTAGAAGAAAGGCGGACGAGGAGAATTGCACAGCAGCTTAGCTCACCTTCAGGGATTCAGGGGATTTCCAAGGAGGGGGTCTATGCTGAGTTCTGCAGGAGTCAGGCATGTGAAAGGGTGAAGGTCCATCCTCAAGCCACAGATCCTTAGCTACTGAAGGCTGTGGCTGCTCAACAAGCAGGCTTTTCCAGAAAGCAGGATCTAGTGGGCCACTACGAGGTCTCTTGCATGCCAACAACTTTCTAGGCTTTCTCCTAAAGCTTTTTCTATATTCTACTTTCTTGGGCACAGCGACTTGGAACCTCAGTTATTGTGCAGAGGCCCAGTGGTGGAGGAAAAGCCTCTTTGTAAGTCTCTGTGTTGGTTATCACAGCCTGTTTTGTGTTATCACAGGAATTAGGTCCCAGCTACCAAGTGACTGAAGTCTGGGACTACGGCTGGAAGAGTCCTGGGCCTGAGGGCTTTCACTAAGTCCTGAGCATCATGTGGCTGCCCCTGTGACCCCTGTTTCCCAGACCCGTGTGACCCATGGGACTAGGCCACTCAATCAGGGCCCTGCCAGGAGATCTGAAGGCTTAAGGCACTGGAGAGCCAGAGTGCGTCTCCCCTACTCCCCTCGTGTCAAGGGGCTGCTACTTCATGACTTCAGCTGTGCTGACAGGGCCGAGACTCCCACTCGGCCCATGTGGACCACTATGCCTCTGGTTACACCACCTCCTCCTATGTCCCTCCAGCAAGGGGTGGCAATGGCTTCCATTTTGCTATTTCCCTGACTTGCTTTGCAGGGAATATAACCCTTTACAGCTCCTTCATAATCTAAGTCACCATTTTTATGTATTAAATTCCCTGTTTTTTTGTATATACTTACAGTGCTTTACATTTTTTTCTGGGAAATCCTGGGTGATAAATTTCCCCATCCAGGGCACAAAGACTTTTGACAGAAAGAAACCCTAGATATGAGATCATTTTATTTGAGTTGTATTGGCAGTCTCTCTCTCTGTGAAAGTGTTAGTCGTTCAGTTGTGTCCAACTCTTTGTGACCCCATGGATTGTAGCCTGCCAGGTTCCTCTGTCCATGGAATTTTTTCAGGCCAGAATACTGGAATAGGTAGCTATTCCCTTCTCCAGGGGATCTTCTTGACCCAGGGATTGAACCCAGGTCTCTTGCATTGGCAGGCGGATTCTTTATCATCTGAACCAGCAGGGAAGCCCCCTCTTTCTGTACATGTCTCATTTTATTCTTACAACCACTGAGTGTGATGGGTGTTATTAAAATTCTCATTTTTACAAAGGAAGAAACTGAAGCTTAGAAATGAGAACTGAACCAAGCTCACACAGCTCACCAGAAGCAGGGCTGGGAATCCCATCCAGGTAGCTTGATTTCGAACTGCTGGGTCTAGGTTTTTCTCCAAAATAAAAATCGTATAACCAGGTAGTCAATGTTTACTCATCTGTATACCTCAAAATATTGGGGCCTTACAATACTGATCCTGAGATCCTTGCTGGAAAAGGGGTTGGCCATAGGTGGTCCACCGTGTTATAAGCATGGGCAAGGAATTCCTGCTGATGACTGCTTTTATTGGTCCCATACATATAAAGCATGGGCAAAGGTTATCTTATAGGGTACCTCAATCCTGAAAGGGAGTTATGCAAGGTAAGAAAAGAAATTTGTGGAAAATATTTCTTTGTTTCCTGATTAGCAGATTCATTGTTGATATTACTAGGCTTAGAATCTGAGAATGAGTGTATTACAATGAAAAAAGAATGAATCTCCACAACGTTCTTCATAGCAGCCACACCGATTTGCAGGGTAGAGATAGAGACACAGGCACAGAAAACAGATGTGTGGACACTGGGGTGGGGGCGGGGTGGGAATGGGATGAATTGAGGGTTGGGACTGACTTATATGCATTGCTGTCTATGGAATGGATGACTAATGAGGAACTCCTGTGTGGTGCAGGGAGCTCTGCTCAGTGCACTGTGCTGACCTGGATGGGAGGGAAATCCAAAGGGGATGGGATATATGTATACATATGGCTGATTCACCTTGCTTGTGCAGTGGGAAGTTAGCACAACACTGTGGAGTAACTAAACTCCAATAAAAATTAAAAAATAAAAAATGATTTAAAAGCTGCTGTCACATATTAGAAAAAAAAAGAATGGGATTTGGAGACAGTAAGGTCTGCTATAACATGCAGAAAATAACAATATCACATGGTAGCTGTGATATAGAGGTAATGCTTAAAAATAAAACTTGGATTAATGGGTGCTGTGTCACCACCATCACTATCCAGCATCATCAGTATCCTCTGAACTCTTCTCAAGAGACAGTTGTATTCTTCCTACGTTTTTAGAAAATTGATCAGATGGCTAGGATAGGCTGGATATTGCATTAAAGTCTTTCAATATTGTCTCACAACCTTCACAACATATATTCTTTCTTCCCTTCAACACATACAGAAGCAGCAAAGTAATTTGCCCAAGGTCACAGAGGTATAAGACCAGTGCCAGGATGTGGCATCTTGAATTTATTTGGTCTGACCCTAAAACCCGTTCTTTCTAGAATCCCTCACTTTATAATGTGATAATCATCTTATACAAAGGAAATATATTTATAAGTGTCAGTTCACCAGGGACCATTTACTCAGAGCCATGAGTTTCGAGTTTGAAAATCTGAGTTTGAGCTGAAGTTCTGCCATGAACCACCTGAAAGTCTGAACTATTCCCACACATCCACTAGGAGAGAAGTGGATCACAAATGGAGGTTCTTTTTCAGCCATTTTCAGGATATAACATACACGATTCTTTGAAAATACTGATTCTTTGAAAAAGTGTCACCTGGCCTGGAAACAGGAGGGTTGAAAGAAATCCCTCCCAAGAAGGTATAGTCTCAAGTCCCGAGGGAACATAGAAAATCTCAGGCCAGGCTGGCACAGCACCAGTGAGAGGCAAGAATTGCCTGGTTTCCCCTCCAGAGAGGTTCTGAGCACTCTGCCTAACAGATCTGATCCAAGGGCTGATGCTGCTGAGACCACGTGAGTCTCAGCCCTGGCATCCCTCATTTTGTCTTTGGCCACATAGAGCTTGGAGGTGCCGACCCAGAGAAAAGAGGTCCAAGGTCCAGGAAGCAACAGAGGGGAGGAGGAGCTTTCTCTTTTCTGCATAAACACATTTCACAACCCATAGAGGGATCATGGGCCTCATGTGTACATCAGGAAACAATTCCTAAGACGGGGTTTTGACAAGCACAGCTCTCAGCACTGCTGGGGCCCTTCACATGACTATGCAAGTGTCAGTGAATTCAGCATTCCTCAGAAAGTTTAAAAAGCAAAATTAGCAGCTGAAGAAATAGGCACCAAAAAAAAAAAAAAAAACCTTGAGAGATTCAACTGCATTTTCCTTGAACCTTGCACAATGTTCAGCTGATGGTAGTTGCTTAACAAAATTTTTTTTGTTGAATGAAAAACAAACAGCTTACTGAGTCAATGAATCAATTCAGGGCCTCTTATTTAATGACTTTTCTCCTTTAGTTCATATCAAGAAATGTGTTTTAAAAACACAGAATTAAAAAGGGAGAATTAAAAACCCATGAACAAGTCTTATTTTCCCTTATGTGCTCTTTCCCTCCCTCTGTCCCATCCACCAAACATCCATCCTCCATCCAAACACTTATTGAATATCGACTCTATTTCTGTCAAAGAAAAAAGAGACTTTGCAAATGTTATGATTAACAGTGGGTTGGTTATCCTGTCATTTATCAAACCACAACCGCTTTGAAAACTTTAAAGGGTTGCACAGAAGGAAACATCCCAAGCTCTGCACTTGTGCCGTAATTATCTCGTACTTCATAGCTACATAAAGTCCTTTACAGTTTGCGAAGCATCCTTAAACACTGTACCCTTCATGAAGATTTTTTAAAAATCCTGTAATATGTGTTATTTTGAGATCACAGTTGAAGAAACCATTTAAGAGAGGTAAAGTAACTTACTCAAGTTTATTTAGCTACTTAGAGGCAGGAGCAGGACTCAATTAGGAGTTTTAACTCTCCTAGTCTGAAGATTTTTTCTTATGTTTGAAAAATAAAAAGGTCTGTTTTAGATGGATTTACATCTTGAAAATGATGCTCTTAAAATAACAACCCAGGTACCTTTCTGAAGAAAAAAAGGATGAGAAGGAATTTGAACATTACCTATGACTGCATGAACTTGAGACTCTTGAACTGGCCATGTGGAGGAATAAACTGACTGATAAATTTCATCAAATGAGCTGTTTGACTAAGCCAGCCAAGGGGTTTAGAGGTTCTTCAGGAAGAGGATCTTTGAAGACCACCAGCCTTGTGTAACCAAAGATTTTTCAATAATTGTAAGCTCCCAGGATTTTTTCTGCAGAGGACCAGACACTAGTTTCTACACAAGAAGATACTGAATTCTGTTGTTTTTATGAATATTCATTCATTTTATATAGAAAATAATAGATGAGTTTGGCACTAGAGTGCTTAAAAACCTGGACTTGTTCATCAGGGGCCCTTGGTTAAGTTTCTTATCTCCTTTACGCATTAGTTTCTACATCTGTACAATTTGAATAATTGTATCCTCCTCATCGGATAGTTGTAAGGATTAGATGTGTTAATATGTGTAAAGTGCTTATACCAGTGCTGTCTGGAGAACATTCTAAGATGACAGAAATGTTCTGTAATTGCATTTTCCAACACAGCAGTCACCAGACATAGATGGCAACTGAGCCCTCAGAATGTGGCTAGTGCAACTGAGGAACGGAATTTTCCATTTTGATTAATTTCAGTAGCACATGTGGCTAAGTGGCTGCTGTATTAGAGCATGCTGAGGACTATATGAATGCTTGCTGTTTTTATTATCGTTGCTATTATTGTTGTCTTCAGACTTAGCCTTGAACCCCATTAACACGTTCTTAGGCAAAAGCCTTGATCTCTAGAACCTCAATTTCCAAATCTAAAGATTCTGGATAACAATGTTTACCTTCCAAAATTGCTGTGGGTGGGGATTAAGTGAGATGTAGGTGGACTCTACCCATACTCAACAAATGGGACCATCAGGTGTGCTTGGCACAAATGTAGAGATTTCCTACTTATTCCTGAATGCTCCTTGCTCAGCCAGGCCACTGAACATTTCCTCATGCTCTTCCTTCTCCTCGGAACGTTCTTCCCCTAGTACACGCCATCCCCCAACAATCTACCAGGGGAACATGGGCTCCAGGGTGCAGACCCAGCTCTTTCATCAGCAGTCTTTCCAGACTGTGACTTCCCCCATCCCCCTGAACACCCCAGTCAGGGAGAACTGGTCAAGCCTCTTGTATCTGTAATGTACTTGTTTGCACAGCTGTCTCCCTCTACCAGACTGTGAGCAGACTGAGGCCAGGGAAGGCCCACTAATTTTGGCTGTTGTTTAATAAATGAATGATGGCATGTTGTACAAGGTATACATAATATTAGTGAAACACAAGATGTTTTCTAGATAAAGGTAGTGGATTTAATCATGGGCAGATACGCTGTGTCTTAAATATGACTGACAGTGAAAGATAAAAGAGTTTTGAAGGACAATTTATAAGTGATGGTAAAAATCTTACTGGAGCCTCACAACTCACCTTGTTTTGAATTGTCAAAATCACTGGTAAAGATAAAGGTCCTAAGACCCTTCTGATTATTGAAACACTGTATTATGTCTCAGACCTTACAAGTATTATTGTATTAAATTCTTAAAATGATCTCAAGAGGTAGCTGTTATCACACTGTTTTAGTAACTCAGAAAATGAGACCAAAAGTTGTTCAAGGAACTTATTCAAGGTCCTTCAGAGTCAGAGCGAGGGAAGACAACACACAGATCAGATCCACCCAATGCTAAATCTCATGGAGCTACAGAAACTAGTTCCTTTCTTTCCAACCACTTACAGGAATTTCAAATATTCACAGACAGCAGAGCTGAACTCAGATCTCTTTCAGGATTTACTGTCATAATCCACCACAGCAAGCCCAAAGGGTTCATCTCAAGCCTAACAAATGAAGGGGAGTGAAACAGCTGAAAAGATTTCTGTGATCCCAGTGTTTGATGAAGGATCACTTTGGCTTTGAAAGAAATGTCACTTAGAATGCATCCAGTCCAAATCCTAAAGTAGGTGTATCTTAAAAAAAAAAAAATCCTAGGTAAAACTTCTACAAAGAAATTTCGCACACCTTGACACTGCCACCATCTCTGTTCCCCTCAGGCCATGCCCCCATCCACAGAACTGGAAAGATAATAGGAAAGGTTTTTGCCTAAATGAGATGTGAACAGACTTTACAAGATATCTGCACTATTTCAGGCATAATGGTGAAGAACAAGTGCTCTAGAATCAGACTGCCTGACTTCAAGTCTGCAGCTTAGTCAAGTCACTTAACCTTGTTGGGCCTCGGTTCCCTTGCCTATGAAATTGGAATGATAACAGAATGTAGCTCCGAGCGCTATTGTGAAGACAAGGTGAGCAGGTTGGTACCCGGATCACAGTTTGCTCCATATAGTTCTGCCATCGTTGTTACTATTGACCAATCTCAGTCTTCGGCGTTAAAGCAGGGCTTGGCACGACTGTTCAGGCATTCCCTCTCAGCATGCTGCACGCTCTGCCAGAGGGATTTGGGCCTACAGAGAGTGACTGGAACATTTGTTTTCTGTCCTTGTGTGTACAACTGATGACAGCATAATTGAGGGCTCAGGGGAATCACAAAAATGAGACACCAGGTAGTAGGAACAATCCAGGCTAACATTTTAAACACTGCTGATAATGAACTAAAAGCTATTTATACTCCTTAAACCCACAATAACATGTAGGATCGTTCTTCCTACAGTACCACTTGGTGATGGCGAACATCGATTCTAAATGTCACACTTGTCCAAGACTTGCACCCATCAGATGCCAAAACAAGAGCTTTAGGAAGGTCAGAGAACAAAGAAGAGACCCTCAGATAATTGTATGTGGGTCTCACTCCTCTGTTCTCCCTTCTACCCAGAAAGATCAAATCTCAAAGGTAGGCTATAATATGTAATAGCTTGGAAATCTGAGACACAGAGAACACTGGCAAAATCCACAGTAAAGACTAACTAAGCAAAAGCTTGATTTCAGAAATTCCTTTCTTTGTAACCGCAACACAGCCTCTAGATGACTTGGACATTCTCATCTGTGACATCATAAAAAACAATTTTTCACTCACGGGCATTAGACATGGAAAAGGGTCAAGTTGAAATCCAATCCAAACAGCCAAGTTAAGTCACAAAAATCACTTACCATCTAAGTAAAAGAAATAAAATTAAGAGAGCTGGTCCAAGTATCACAAATGTGTCTTCTGGAATAAGTCCTTACATAGATCTAAAACTGTGAGACTAAATCACACAGTTGCCTTCTGATGTTTTATAAGTTAGTTAATTTGACAGCTATTTATTGATTCCCAGTTATAAGCCAGGCACTGTGAGGAGCAAGAATGCTAAAGATGAAAATTGTTTCCTTTTTTACTACTGGATCCCAGTCTAGGAGGTAGAAAAGGGACACAGGCAGACACAAGAAAATAAGGAACAACCAGTGACTCAGATCTGAACCTGTCTAATCAAAGTATGCAGCCAGGACCCCTGATCTAGTTTGGATGGTCAAGAAGGACCTCCTCAAGGAGGGGAAGCAGGAGTCTCCTCAGTCAGCAGCGGGAGAGAATAGGAAAGGAAAAGCATTTCCAGTAGCCTAGAGATAGACAGATAAGACAAAGGAGAGAGAAACAGATGATGTGAACTACTGGCCTACAGAATCTGAAGAAGATGCAACCCTGTATTGTGAAGAACACGGTTGGACAGGCTCTGGATCAGAAGGCAGACAATTTATACTGGGTTCCCAGGTCCACCACGTGTGCACTATGCAGCATCAGCTAGTGCATAAGCACAAGCACTCAGCACATTGCATAAGCTAACTCGCCTCTTTGGGCCTCAGTTTTCTCAGGTGGGAGGTGGGACTAACAGCATCTACTTGGCCATCTGATGCGAAGAGCTGACTCCTTGGAGAAGACTCTGATGCTGGGAAAGATTGAAGGCTGGAGGACAAGAGGGCTACAGAAGATGAGGCATCCTGAACTCAATGGACATGAGTTTGAGCAAACTCCGGGAGACACTGAAGGACAGGGAAGCCTAGTGTGCTGCAGTTCATGGGGTTGCAACTGGACATGATTTAGTGGCTGAACAACAGCAACAATAGCACTGTATACCCAGTGTCCCAGGAAGCACGCCCCCATCCCAAGCCCTGAGCAAGTTGTAATGTATGGTCACCCTACACGTAAGGCAAGCAGCCTTGTGCCTGGGATATAAAAACTGCTAAATAAATATCAGTGTCCAACTTCTCCCGGGAGATAGTAATCTTTTCTTGGCCCTAGACAAATGGTCTCATTTATCAAATTCTCTGAAGGCACTCCGCAGGTGAGAAAGGAAGTAATCACCCAGACAGTCCCCTCAAAGACATAGAGCAGACTGGTGAGACGATTCAGGACAACACTAAGGGGAGATGGGACTTGCTCAGACAGATTCTTTTGGACACCTGAACCTGGGAAAGAGGCCTGAAATTTCAGAGGAAAATATCATAGTTGGCTCCCCAGTTCTCTCTCCCTAGCCTCTGAGGCCACACTCAGTGCCTCCTCCCTTGGTGTGAGTTTTGGTTCCATCAAAAAATGTCCAGAGGTTTTGTGGGGTTAGTTGAACATTGACAGATTCTTCAAAGCCTGGAATTCCCTCCCAGAGCCAAAACCAGGCAAGTTTCTACGGGGCTAGGATCTCCCCCAGAGAGGGTAACAGGGCTTCACTACACCTAGACTGACTGATCTAACCTTGCGCCACGCTTCAGACAACAAGCAGACAAAAAAGAACAATAGATTTTTGAAGCTGGATCCTCTGTTCCTGGGACCTATTACTGGCTGAGTGGGGGTGGGAGTGTAAGGCGACCCATCGCTGAATGAGAGTCATGCGGAGCAGCTGGAGAGAGGAAAAACAAAACAAAACCTGAGCAGGATAAAGGGTCCAGGGTTTTAACACAGCGAATGAATGACATGTGGCTCAAATAGTTTCAAAGAGAACAAAGGCTTAGGTAAATAAATAGTGTGGAAGACGAGAGCAAAAATGAATTATAGAAAATCCCACAAGGAATACACTGGGATTTTTCAAAAACTGCTGATGAAACGACAAGAGATCAACATTCAGCCCTCCCTTTCCACCTACACACCTGCTCCCGACATCCACGTTCTTGGGATAGTTAGCCCTGGCCAGGTTCCTCTCTTCTTTCTCTGGGCCTGCCCTGGGCTCTGGGGGGAAGGGGGATGGTCTGCAAGAGCCCTGGACTTCAGGGAGAAAGAGATGTTTCCAGCTACATGACTTTGAGCAAATGAGCTGAGTTCCTTGAGCCTCTAATACCTCCTTTGTAAAAGTGAAGTGATGATTTCAAAGTAAAAGTGTAAAAAGGCAATCTTGTTTTGAAAGAAAAGTGCTGTGATCACATCTTAGGCCCTGAATAATATTCTCTCTCTCCTCCATTGGGTAGGATCCAATTTGATAAACGTTTACTGAGCACAGCTCTCCATGAGGCAGCATGCTTAGCACTGCAGGGGAAACAGTACCTGAAAAAACATAATCACTGTCCTTCTAGGGTTCACAATCTCCTGGGAGCCAAGGATGCAGGTACCCGGCAGCCTGACCATGGCTGCCAAAGGAGCACAGCAAGTGACGAGCAGAAGGGTCTCACCATGTGTGGGTCCAGACAGGCTTCCCCACTGAGGGCCTGTTTCCTCTTTGACCTGGTGATCAGAGGCCTCCTCTAACTCGGCTGTGGCCACTCACTCCAGGTCTTGCTGCAGCCTACCTGAAAAGCTTTAGGTCTTCTCTACAACACCATTAGAATAAGAGCTAACACCTGTGTAGTTTTTACCTGCTCCAGGAACTCTTCTAGGTGCTTTTTGTAAATGATCATAGAAGTGAATCCACACAATTGTTATGAGACCCATCTGAGAAACAAGAACCTGCGAGCCAGCAGGGTGAGTAATGACCAGTGATCACAGAGAGCAGGTGATATGTGGAATAAGAATCAGGCTGTCTGGCTCTGGAAGTCATGCTTTATTCCAACCCTGAGAGTATAGGAATGGAGTTGTGGGTATTCTTGGACAGGGCTTTTCGGTACACACAGGTACTTAATTCTGTTGGATATATGCTGTGTGTTCATATTATTTTTTCACTCTGACTTTGCTCTCACTCCTTCTAAGTTCTTTACTATGAAGGGAAGAATTCTTGAGTGATTTAAAAAATAACACCCAGTCCATCACTTCAAAGCACCTCTGGGCAAACCTGGAGTGTGTCCAAGTCAGTGCATCTCTTTGAGCACTCTTTGGAGAGATAACTCCCAAGGCCATCAGCAGTGTGGACCAGAGGCAGCAATTGAACAGACAATGTGAAGCAGCTTCCACTCGCCAGGCCTTCCAACCTTGCATTGTCCAGGCACACCTGTTATGCTGTCCCTGGGCGCTGTCCCCCAAAGCTGGCCAGTCCTCATCATCATCTACAGCCTCCCCACGTTCTGCCATCTGCCAATCTGCAACCTAGATTCTGGCAGCTCCACAGGTGTTCTTTTCTTCTTTACTGCATTCTTTTTCTTTGGAGCTGTGTGGCTGGAGTTCATTTGGGCTGTTATCAATCAAGCAATGCAACCAAACTTTATTAAGAACAAAAATAATCTGACTAGCAACCTGGAATTTTTTAGGATAAAACTTAAACTAATTAAACTTAAAAGCTTCTGCACAACAAAGGAAACTATAAGCAAGGTAAAAAGACAGCCTTCAGAATGGGAGAAAATAATAGCAAATGAAGCAACTGACAAACAACTAATCTCAAAAATATATAAGCAACTCCTACAGCTCAATTCCAGAAAAATAAATGACCCAATCAAAAAATGGGCCAAAGAACTAAATAGACATTTCTCCAAAGAAGACATACAGATGGCTAGCAAACACATGAAAAGATGCTCAACATCACTCATTATCAGAGAAATGCAAATCAAAGCCACTATGAGGTACCATTTCACGCCAGTCAGAATGGCTGCGATCCAAAAGTCTACAAGCAATAAATGCTGGAGAGGGTGTGGAGAAAAGGGAACCCTCTTACACTGTTGGTGAGAATGCAAACTAGTACAGCCACTATGGAGAACAGTGTGGAGATTCCTTAAAAAAACTGGAAATAGAACTACCTTACGACCTAGCAATCCCACTGCTGGGCATACACACTGAGGAAACCAGAAGGGAAAGAGATACGTGTACCCCAATGTTCATCGCAGCACTGTTTATAATAGCCAGGACATGGAAGCAACCTAGATGTCCATCAGCAGATGAATGGATAAGAAAGCAGTGGTACATATACACAATGGAGTATTACTCAGCCATTAAAAAGAATACATTTGAATCAGTTCTAATGAGGTGGATGAAACTGGAGCCTATTATACAGAGTGAAGTAAGCCAGAAAGAAAAACACGAATACAGTAGACTAATGCATATATATGGAATTTAGAAAGATGGCAACAATAACCCTGTATATGAGATAGCAAAAGAGACACTGATGTATAGAACAGTCTTTTGGACTCTGTGGGAGAGGGAGAGGGTGGGATGATTTGGGAGAATGGCATTGAAACATGTATAATATCATATATGAAATGAGTCGCCAGTCCAGGTTCAATGCACGATACTGGATGCTTGGGGCTGGTGCACTGGGACGACCCAGAGGGATGGTATGGGGAGGAAGGTGGAAGGAGGGTTCAGGATGGGGAACACATGTATACCTGTGGCGGATTCATTTTGATATATGGCAAAACCAATACAATATTGTAAAGTTAAAAATTAAAAAAAAAAAACAACTAGACTACTGAGAAGAAAAGAAATTTCCATGGAAAAGAAAAAAAAAAAAACACCCTGTAAACTAGTAAATTTTGCTTTTACTCTTACCATGGCAGAGGGAGGAACATGCAAAAAATAAAAATGATGAAAGGGTTCAAAGTCATTTTCACAATTCACTGAAGTACTGAACCATTGTCAGTTATCAGAACTTAGCTGGGAAGGTTTGGTATCCATTCCTCATTTCTTTTTTTCATTAGCTTTTGACCTCCTTCATCCATTTCTCCGACTTCTCACCCCCTGCCTCTAGCAACCAACAACCTGTTCTCTGTATTTATGAGCTTGGGATTTGTTTTTTGATTCCACATATAAGAGAGATCATACAGTATTTGTCTTTTCCTGTCCTATCCATTTCACTTAGCATAATGCCCTTGAGGTCTATCCATGTTGGCACAAATGGCAAGATGCCATTCTTTTTAATTACTGAATAATAGTCCATTGTCTATAAATTGTATATAAAATCCACTGAAATTTATTTTTAATGTATGGGGTTTCCCTAGTAGCTCAGCTGGTAAAGAATCCATCTGCAGTGCAGGAGACCCTGGTTCGATTTCTGGGTTGGGAAGATCTGCTGGAGAAGGGATAGGCTACCGACTCCAGTACTCTTGGGCTTCCCTGGTGGCTCAGCTGGTAAAGTATCTGCCTGCAATGCAGAAGACCTGGGTTCAATCCCTGGGTTGGGAAGATCCCCTGGACAAGGGAAAGGCTACCCACTCCAGTATTCTGGCCTGGAGAATTTCATGGACTATATAGTCCATGGGGTCGTAAAGGGTTGGACACGACTGAGTCACTTTCACTTGATGGTATAAGGTAAGGGGCAACATCCAATTTTTCCCATACCGATATCCAATTAACACACCTCACAGATCTGCAGTACTACCCCGGTAATAAATTAATTGTTTATATATGAGTAAGTCTGTTTCTAGACTCCTTAATCTGTTTTCCTCTGGTTTGTCTGAAAATGAAAGTGAAGTCGCTCAGTCGTGTCCGACTCTTTGCGATCCCATGAACTGTAGTCTACCAGGCTTCTCTGTCCATGGGATTTTCCAGGCAAGAGTACTAGAGTGGGTTGCCATTTCCTTCTCCAAGGGATCTTCCTGACCCAGGGATCGAACCCAGGTCTCCTGCATTGCAGGCAGACGCTTTACCCTCTGAGCCACCAGGGAAGCCCTGGTTGGTATACCCATGCCATAATACCAGCCTTTATTACTTTATAACAATTTTTTTATATATATCTGGTAGTATTAAATTCTCCCAACTTTGTTCTTCTCCAAAGTTATCTTGTTTATTATTGGCTCTTTCCATAAAGTTTCAGAATTTGACCATCAATTTCTACCCCCTCACACATAAATCTGCTAGAATTTTGAACTGGACTCATTGAGTCCATATAAGAAACTGGAAAGAACAAAAAAAGGAGATTATAATATTGAGTCTTCCAATCAATGAACATCATATATCCCTCCATTCATTTGTGTCTTCTTCAGTTTCTTTCAATAATATTTTATAGATTTGTGCATAGATGTCCTAAATATCTGCCATTAAATTTACTTCTAGGTATTGGATTTTTTTATATTACTGTAAATTATGCTATTTAAAATTTTAGTATTTTAAATAAACATTTGTCCTTTATGAAAATCAAATTTATTTCTGTCCTGACTTTTTGAATAGCAATATTGCTAAATTATCTATAGATTTTAATACTTTATCTATAAAATATTAAATTTTCTATATGTGTGTTATGTCATTTATGACACCAGTTGTACTTCTTTCTCATAATCTTTATATTTTTCTTGACTTACTGCTGTGGCTAGGACATACACTAAAATGTGGAATAAAAGTGGTAAGAATGGGAAAGTTTTACTTCACCATTAAGTCTGATGTTTGAATTAAGTGTTTTGTTCTGTGTGCACCCTTAATCAGAATAAAGAAAGTTCCTTTCTGTTCTACGTTTGCCAAGATTTTTTTTAAAGTCATGAATCTGTCTTACATTTTATTTATGAAAAGTCTTTCTTTAAGCAGCTATTAAAATAATCCTATCATTTTCTTCTTTTTTAAATATGAAACTGCATTAATAGTTTTTTTTTTTTCAAATGTTAAAATGATTCACTTGAGTTCTTTTACCCATTTTGGAAAACTTTTGGAAATTATCTTTTCAAATATAGCTTCTGCTTTATAATATATCTCCTCTCCTTCTAGGCTTCTGATTCTATCTCTGCCAGACCCCTTTACCATGCTCATATCTCATACTCTTGTGTATTTTCCATCCTTTTGTATACTATGTGGCAGTATGGATATTTTCCTGACCTACTGTCCAGTTCATTAATTCTTTCTTAGGCTGTATTGAATCTGCTGTTAATTTTAGTTATTGCATTTTCAGCTCTAGAATTTCCATTTGGTTCTTTCTAAACTTCCCAGTCCTCTGAATTCTCCATCTTTTCCTATAATTTCTTGAATATAATACTTCCAACATCTCAATCATCTGTGGGTTTGGTTTTTCTCTTGATTTATGAAAATTCCTATATTTTACATACCTAAGTGGAGAAACTGTAAATGAAAAATTTTATGTATAAGTTGAACCTCTTATGTTGTCTTCCTCCAGAAAAAATACAGTTTTGCTTCTTGCAGTTAGCTGAAGAGGGAGAGATTTAGCTGCATTTAATTAGGTGCTGACTTGATTCAAAGCCAGGCTTCAGTAAAGTTTGTCTTTTCCAGTTTACTCTTATGGCTCCAACTAAAAGTCTAGAGTGTTTACCAGTATCCTTCATCCTTAATGATCCCTGAACTCAAGTTGTTGTCCTTCCGTCCTGGGGAGGTTACCAAATTGGTGCTTAGCTTGCTAGAATCTCAGCTGCAGATTTCAAATCAGCAAATGTCTTGTGTAAAGGGTAGAAATATCAAGTCAAATTCTCTGGGCTTCTCTTTTGATCATGGCCCCTCAAGTCAAGTGGATACCGCCATTAAATAAAATAAGTTTTAATGAAAGCCCAGCTTAAAATTGAATAAATTATTCTGACTACTTTAAAGTTAACAAGTTATTTATTATATTTTGCCAATTATGAGAGAAACTTCATTTGAAATTCAAAAGATACTTTCATACATTTAGTAATAGGAGAAATATAAAGAGCATCCAAAATTTTCAGTAACTTTTGCATAATCAGTGAGTTTAGAAAAGAAGGAGAAGGAGAAAAGTGGAAGAGGAGAAAGAAGGTGGAGGAGGTGTCCAGAGGGGGGAGGAGGAGGAAAACTGGCAAATTCCCTGTATTCTGTTCAAATTCCCTGGATTTCTTTCAAGGTCCCCTGGTACAATGCTATTATAGACTCCTCCTTCTCCTTTGCACTTTCCTCTTCCCAAACTTTTGGGAAATATAGAAACATCTGCTTGGAATAAGTATCTTGTTTAAAACCACCTTCAGTGCCTTGACGATGCCTGTGAAGAGGAGGGGAGCACAGATTTTCAACATGATGCTCAAGTAGTGCCATTTTCTCCCCACCTATTTGATCCTTATAACCCGTCTTCCAGGAGTCTCTTACAGATATTACAGACTTCGGCCAGATCGAAACGCTTACCATTTCTCAAGCCCGTTCTAGTGGCTTCATGAATGCTATTCTCCCCATCCAGACTACTTTATATTTCATTGCTTGCAATGGAGAAGATACTTATTATTCTGGGTTCAGTTCAAAGGCTACCCCTCACACTTTCCTAAAGGACTATGGCAGCTGACATTCTAGGGTTCTCATTACTAGTTGTGTGATCTTGTGTAAGCTGCTGGAGTTGATATGACGATCATACAAGTAGACTGCTGCTGCTGCTGCTGCTAAGTCGCTTCAGTCATGTCCGACTCTGTGTGACCCCACAGACGGCAGCCCACCAGGCTCCGCTGTCCCTGGGATTCTCCAGGCAAGAACACTACCTAGCACATTACTGCCATACTGAAGTTATTCAAAGAATTTTAGTATCTTGTCTTTCCATTGTCTTACTGTTTCTCCTGAGAGAGACTTCTCCCTTTTCCAAATTCCTATAGAACTTAGTCCTCAGGCTAAGAACTTCTTTACATCACTGTTTTTTGCCACACTATTAATAGCATAGTGCTTAGCATGTTTATAGGCAAAAACATTAACTGAAGTATATACTTACTGGGTTAAGTGCTGGGCTCTGAAGTTATGGAGATGAATATGACCAGATTCATTGCCCGCAAGAAGCTCATAGTCTAAGTAGGGGAGACAGTAATATAATCATCTACTTAAATGTTATTCTCTATGTGTTACATTTAGAGATATGCACACGGGGAAAGAATTATTATCCCACATGCATTAGGCTGGGCAATTAGGTTACACCACAGTAAACCAGACAATGTGTGAATAAGACACATATTATTCAAGAATATTTAATGTGTTCCACAGAATCGAATTGTGTGGGTTTTTCTTTACAAGTTTCAGTGGTGAGAGGCCTGAATATAAAAGGTGTGTGGAGTCTTCACTCATGTTACTGATACTGGTGGCAGAGTCGCCCGCCCTCCCCACCTCAGTTTCACAGTGGTGAGTCACAAGGCTGGTACGCTTTTAACTCACTAGGCTAAATTCAGCCCAGGAACCTGTAATAACACAGCTCAACAGCCTAACACAATCTCTTTAAACAGAATATAAGAACCTCAGCTTTCCCTAGACCTGAACATTTGATTCAAAGGTTCACCACGTTTTCCCTTTTTTCAACATTAAAAAAAAAAAATTTTGTTTATGGCTAACTCAGTTAACACAGGCTTGGGTGAAGCTACCTGATGGTAAGAACAGGAGACCCAGAGTCAGATAGACCTTCAAGGTTCTCCTCTCATCCCACCCACATGCCTGAACCGAAGTAAGTCTCATTTTGACCTTTACATGGGGGTGGGAAGAACGTACATAGCCAGAGTTGTAAGTGTTGTAAGGTAAACACTTATGCAGTGCCCAACTTATGGTAAGTGTACCAGATTGGAAGAGCTCTTTATTGCTCTACTTTTCAAATAGAAAATTTTAAAAGCAGTCCTTCAGTTAGCCTGGACTCAGTTTTGTTCTTTCTGGGTTATAAACATCAGATAACTTTGACTGGAACCAACCTGAGTTCTGACCATCCCTCGCACATCTTTTAAAGTGCTGGTGGTGAAGTCCATTAGTATCATGTGGGGACTGGATTCAAGGCAGATGTTTAGGCCACAGTCAAAGCTACTATTCAGTATTTATGGTAGTGGTGGTTGTGGGAACCCAGTACTCTGCATTTTAATTAATCCTTGATTGACTCTGCATATTCAAACCACTGTAATAAGTAAATAAGATCAGGAATCAGATGTACAAACAAACGAAAACTTACGTCATTCTATGTTCAAAGTAAAATATTTGTGTTTTTTTTGGATTATCTGGATGATGATTTCAATTTACTACAGAGAATTGGAAATAATGTAAATGACTTATTTTTTCATATTGCTCCTCTGTGCATTTTCCATTTTCAGTCTCCAGTAAATAATAATTTCTAAACAAAATGGGAACGGAGGGCAGCTATGTGGGAACATTTGTATTACCACCAAAAAAATGAAGATGGAATATTGAGAAGTATGGGCATAGAAATCCTTAAGGATTCTGGAAGAACATTCAGCATCTCAGACTACAGTGAGCACGGGCAGACTTTGTACATTACTGTTTGGATTTGAAGAGAGAGATGACAGGACCAGAGATAAAACTTCTCACATAAAGACAGTGGCCAAGATCAGGGTGGGTACGAGACAGTGAAAAGGATCACTGCCACCCTCAGACCTGATGGATGAGAAACCGTGATGCTGAGATATGGAAGTCAGAGATGGGGAAATGTATTTCGCCTTCCAGCTACACTTCTGCAGGTTGGGAAGTGATGCTGTAAAGGAAGAGTGCAAAGCCCTGGCAGAAAAAAGCAGGTTATTTCTGAATTCCCAGGGCCTGGGAGAACAAATATCTGCTTCATTCCCTTGAAGTAAATTTTTGCTTTAAGGTTAAATTGATATATCATTATTATTTTTTTTACTGCTCTATTTCTTTTGGACTATCATCCGTTGGTATTACAAACTGTAGACGTACTCTCAAGGCAAATGCGTCCTGTAGAACACTTGACATGGTTGTCACATGACAATCAGTGCTGAGGAAGCTACTTGAATAGATATGGTTGATCCAACTTAATTTTCACATCCAGTCTCCTAGACTTGGAATTCAAGGCTTTTTACATTTGAGCTTCTGACCTGGAAGAGCTAACACTTAAGGGCTCACCATGTGTTAGGAGAAGGTGTCTACACAATTCCAGAGGATCATCTCCATTTAGAGAAAAGAACTCTGAGGCGTAGAGCAGCTATGTAACTTGTTAAAAACCAATGGCAAAGCTGGGAGCTCAGAACCCATACTATGGTACATGGCTTCTGCTTTCTGGGCCATCTCTCACTGTTCCCCTCAGAGATGGACTGCAGGCTTGCCATACTGAAAGGATCCTTGATGGAGTCAGGCCTTATCACACTCGGACATTTTTCACATTCTGTCCTGGCCTCTTGAAATGCTTATCCCATTTCCACCTCCTAAGTGATGCTTCTCTCTCTTGTCCTGGCAGAGGTGGTTGATCTATTCCCTGCACTCTTGTGACACTTCCCTTTCATCTGGGAAAAGCAGGATGCAGCTTCCAGTGAGATTTTCCTGATGACAGGTCTGCCTTGTCTACCAGCTGCTAAGCTCCTCTAAAGAAAGGCCTGGGTCATCTTCACCCTGGTAGCCCCAGTTTCCTGTATGGCATCTCAGGGCCAAGTATGGGCCTAAAACATATTTGCTGACTGAATTAATTGCTACTTGCTTCTTAAACCACAAAATGTTCCCTTACTCTGCTAAGGTATGTTTCCTCAAATGTCACCACTCTGGATTAAACTTTCCAGAACTCTCTGTACTGGCAGCAACTGCTGGCACTCTGCATTGCTTTACACAGATCTGATCTTCGTAACACTTAGCAGTACCTGATAAAGACACATGAATGCATATATGCATATACACACAAACCCACACATACACTACACTCCAGTGTATGCGTGTGGGTATATTGGCACACACATATGTACATACAAACATACATACAAACATTCAGCCAAACATACATATTTAAGAGCATGCAGATATAGGTACATTTGTACATGCATTTGGAGAAACACAGCATGTATACATATATGCAGATGGAAGTGTATAACAAATGAAAACATATGGACTCATGTAAGCACATGCATGAACATGTCCATCCACGTGCATGTGTGTGCATGTGCATGCATGCATTCAGTGCATATAAAATATATACACATATGTGAGCTTATGAACACTTCCAGCAAGATACAACACCATCAGCAAATAGAAGCTCTACAGAGTAGGAACTTGTTTCTTTTCAATACCATATCTAACACTCCTATAATAACACATGGCACATAAAAGGAAGATATCACATATTTATTAAATAAAGGAAAGGAAATTTGAATTTCTCTTGCCCACTTCTATCATTCATAATGTAAATCTGTTGAGATCCCACTGCTCACACATAAATATACAGACACTGTTCTAAGTGCTTTACAAATACTACCTCATTTATTCTTCAAACAACTCTACGAGGTGGGTGTGATTTTTATTCCCATTTTACAGGAGGAAAAACTGAAGGATGGAGTGTCAAGCGACTTCCCAAAGTCACATAGACAGTAAGTAGAATCAGGATTTGAATCCTTTCA
Organism: Bos grunniens; assembly: GCF_055505025.1. Taxonomy (NCBI): domain Eukaryota; kingdom Metazoa; phylum Chordata; class Mammalia; order Artiodactyla; family Bovidae; genus Bos; species Bos grunniens. Next base: position 34,947,263 of record NC_141167.1, on the reverse strand, counting down.
GTTCAGTCGTTCATCATGTCTGACTCTTTGCAACCCCATGGACTGCAGCACGGCAGCCCTCCCTGTCCATCACCAACTCCTGGAGTTTACTCAAGTTCATGTCCATTGAGTCGGTGATCCCATCCAACCAATTCATCCTCTGTCATCCTTTTTCCTCCTTTCTCCTCCCATTTTCAATCTTTCCTATCATCAGGGTCTTTTCAAATGAGTCAGTTCTTTGCATAAGATGGCCATAGTATTGGAGTTTCAGCTTCAACATCAGTCCTTTCAATGAATATTCAGGACTGATTTCCTTCAAGATGGACTGGTTGGATCTTCTTGCAGTCCAAGGGACTCTCAAGAGTCTTCTCCAACACCACACTTCAAAAGCATCAATTCTTTGGCACTCAGCTTTCTTTACAGTCTAACTCTCACATCCCTACATGACCACTGGAAAAACCATAGCTGTGACTAGACTGACCTTTGTTGGCAAAGTAATGTCTCTGTTTTTTAATATGCTGTCTAGGTTGGTCATAACTTTTCTTCAAAGGAGTAAGCATCTTTTAATTTCATGGCTGCAGTCACCATCTGCAGTGATTTTGGAGCCCCCAAAAATAAAGTTTGTCATTGTTTCCACTGTTTCCCCCTCTATCTGCCATGAAGTGATGGGACCAGATGCCATGATCTTAGTTTTCTGAATGTTGAGCTTTAAGCCAACTTTTTCACTCTCCTCTTCACTTTCAAGAGGCTCTTTAATTCTCTTTCACTTTCTGCCCTAAGCGTGATGTCATCTGCATATCTGAGGTTATTGATATTTCTTCCAGCAATCATGATTCCAGCTTGGTGCTTCATACAGCCCAGTGTTTCTCATGATGTACTCTGCATATAAATTAAATAAGCAGGGTGACAATATACAGCCTTAACGTACTCCTTTCCTGATTTGGAACCAATTGGTTCCAAATTGACTCTGTTGTTCCATGTCCAGTTCTAACTGTTGCTTCCTGACCTGCATACAGATTTCTCAGGAGGCAGGGAAGGTTGTCTGGTATTCCCATATCTTGAAGAATTTTCCACAGTTTACTGTGGTCCATACAGTCAAAGGCTTTGGCATAGTCAATAAAGCAGAAACAGATGTGTTTCTGGAACTCTCTTGGTTTTTTGATAATCCAACGGATGTTGGCAATTTGATCTCTGGTTCCTCTGCTTTTTCTAAAACCAGCTTAAACATCTGGAAGTTCACGGTTCATGTATTGCTGGAGCCTGGCTTGGAGAATTTTGAGCATTTCTCTACTAGCATGTGAGATGAGTGCAATTGTGCGGTAGTTTGAGTATTCTTTGGCAAGGCCTTTCTTTGGGATTGGAATGAAAACTGACCTTTTCCAGTCCTGTGGCCACTGCTGAGTTTTCCAAATCTGCTGTCATATTGAGTGCAGCACTTTCACAGCATCATCTTTTAGGATTTGAAATAGCTCAACTGGAATTCCATCACCTCCACTAGCTTTGTTGATAGTGATGCTTCCTAAGGCCCACTTGACTTCGTATTCCAGGATGTCTGGCTCCAGGTGAGTGATCACACCATTGTGATTATCTGGGTTGTGAAGATCTGTTTTGTACAGTTCTTCTGTGTCTTCTTGCCACCTCTTCTTAATATCTTCTGCTTCTGTTAGGTCCATACCATTTCTGATTCATTTGAATCAGTTATGTGTTCTTACTTGCTGCCTTGTGTTACCTCAAGAGTTTCCATTTTCATTGTCTTCAGAAATCAAATTCTTACATCAGAATCATAGCACAGAACATGGTAAAATTAGAGTTATCAAGGTAGGTGGGGGAGACGCTACTAAAAGATTTTACTAGAGACTAATGCAATTTTTTGATATTGCAAAAAATTTTATTCCTTAGTTTCTCTAGACATCTATAGTGGTTGCAGGGTGCCAGGAGGTGATCCTCAAGATTCCCAGTGTAGGAAAAATTTTTTTCTTTCCTCTTCGCCTTTTATTATGACTCATATGAATGCTTAGTTAAGAGAAAATTGAAAACAAGGAAATTCAGCAGGCCCGTGGAGAGATGATAAGGAAGCAGCCAGCAGTTCAGATGTGAGGCTGCCGCCACTGAGCAATAACTGGAGATGTTCATTTTCCCACCAACAGCTGCGGATGTGAGAGCCCCAAAGTAAACATTAGCACTTGGGGATATTATATGGATGTGAAGCATCATGTGTTGAGTTTCTGTGCCATGAAAAACAGTGGGCCCGTAGGGTAAGCCTACTCACACAGTCAGTGACGCAAGTGCAATCTTAGAACTCAGGCCCCCAAACAAACACTTTTCCAGCAGCCTTCTACCTTTTGAACTTGGAGTGGGAAGTCCTCCTAACAGGTGGTGGAGGTGTCAGAACCTAGGACCGGGTTATTCTGTGTCTTTGTTTTTGTTCCCAAGTTCAGCAACCGAAAACAACAGCTCATGTTTTCAGTCACGTATTAATACAGAAGAGAATAAGTAGAGCCTCCTGGTTAAAAATTCCCTCTGGATACCAGATAAGTTTCTGAAGCTGATGAGTTGGTCACAGGTTTACTTGAAATCAGGGCCTCCGGGCCCAGGAACTCACACTGAGTTAAAACATTCTGCTCTATATAGGAGGAAGCACTTGCTCCATTGTTTGATGAAAAATCTTCACCAAAGTAGACAAAAAGTCAAGGGGAGAGAGAGATCAGTATCATAGTCTTGAATACAATCCTTCACCCTGTATCCCTAAGAAAATTCCTTTACCTGCTGGAGTCTATTTGTTCAACCATTCATGGAGGTAAAAATACCATGATGGTGGTTAGAACAGCAAGTCACTACACAAGTTAAGTTTAGTGTCAATATCCATTTCAGTATTAATCAAAAAAATAATCAATGAAATCTTATCAACTTTAGTATTACTGATCTCTCCAGCATTCAGTCAAAAAAGAGCCAGCCTGATCATTAAGCCTGGTCTTAATTCCCCACAACTGGGAGATCCCCAGAAATCTGTGCTGGCTTAATTATATTTTATTAAGTCCCTTCTCCACTCTGTGCCTCAACTCTCTCATCCATAAAATGGATTTAGAAACACACCTACCTGGAAGAATGTTAAATATTATAGAAGCTCTATCTTCTGCTTTACATATAGACATATGTTTGTGTAACTGCAGGCTAATGTAAGTAAAGTCATAGATATAATCTAGACAGACAAAAATATTCTTGCAGGGCAAGCAAGAGAAAGCGTATAGACTCTGGAGTTAGAAAGACTTGGACCTAGGGTCCAACTTTATCATTTATCAAAATGCCATGCTGAACAAGTTTTTAAATCTTGATATCCTTGTATGTCAAATACAGAAAACAATGTTATGTCTCAGCATAGCTGTGAGTTGATGACACTGACTATTTAAGTGCCCAGCACAAAGTTGGGCACAGAATGAAACAAAAAATAACTGCTTTGAACTTCCCAGAAGGACCTTGAATGCCAGGTGCTTTTATTAGTACCAGCTTTTAAGGGAGACTGTGATAACAAAATGGAAGAGACTTGCTCATGTGTAGCTTAGAACAACTAGTTTACCTATTTGATGGCCACCTAGGATCCTAATTACAGTCTTTAAGTGGGACATGATGTGTAGAATGAAGTAACAGTGTATGTGCACATGCAGGGATTTACTGGAACATACACGCGTACATGCAGGGCATACAGTTGCACATATATATATTCATTTAAGCACCTGTGTGAGTATACCTGCTTCTCACCTCCTATTTTCTACAACTGATAAGTGTCCCAGATACCCAAAACCATTTCCTCTTCCTAATTTGGAGATAGTGTGGTAGAATGGGGGCAGGGCCCCTGACCAATGAATTAGGAGGCTCGGTTTCTAACTCCAACTCTGATGGTAATGTGAGGGGCAACCCTGATGACTCACTGTTTTTCTGGGCTTTGGTTTTCTCATTTTCATATTGAAGAATTTGATATAGAAAGTCTTTGAGCAAACTTTTAGTTCTGAAGCCCATGATCACTCATTATCCAAAGAGCAGCATGTGTACCAAATAAAGAAACTAAAGAAACAACCTTTTCAGGGCAGGCTCATGGCTGTATATCCTGGGTTGTGCAGTGAAGAAGGGTAGGGCACGGGAGCTAGCTGCAGCCCCATGGGCCCTCATTCCTCCCAGATTTCTGGCCACAGAAAAGACTGTTCTCTCAGCTATGGCCCATCCCTTACAATCCAGAGAAGCACAGTGTTCCAGGAAAGCCCTTGGGCCTGGGGGCAGGAAACCCAAAGCTATCTTGCCCACCCCCTTTTCCCGTCTCTGCCCCTCAACAAGTCTCGCGCAGCTGCTCTGATATCAGGCAGCAGTGGTTCTCATTAAACCAAACCTCATCCTAAAACAATAGTCTTAAAAATCACACAAACAAACTCCTCCTCCCCCTTCTGATTCACATCCAGTAACTCCCAGAGTCACCCTCACTCTATCTGTTTGGGTACTAACACTGCTTTTCTCCTTCTAGATTAGCCAGCAAGTCTTTATCTGCTCTTCTAATCCCCTCCATTCCTCACAGAAAGTCTGCCTCTTTGGATTCACCTTTGCTTTCTTGCTGGATACACTCCTTCCTGCCTCCAGCTCCTGATCCGAGTCTAGGCCTGGCTCCTTCTTAGCACCATTCTGCTTTGGTCGGATCTGTCCACCTGAAAGCTACACATCCCTCTGCTTCTCACCTGTGTACTCGGTGCCAACCTGTCCTGCAGGCCTTCTCCCCTGGGCACCAGGTGACACCTTCCATCCCATAAGCAGTTTTCTGGACCCACCTCATACACTCAGACTCAGGATACTTGGTGGGCAGGCCGTAAGTATCTACATTTTTTAAAATGCTCCCGTACCTGGATTTACCAATTCTTGTTTTGGATCTTTCAAAATCCTCTCACTTTTACTATCTTAATTAACTCACCGATACCCAGAGGACTGACTCTGTGGTTCTATGCTGAATGATGGGTAGGAAAAAACACGATATGGTGTGAAAAGTGGAAAAGGAGAAAGTGCGGCAGAGATACGAGGAGGGAGTGATTCTTGGTTTCTAAGAATGAGGTTAAGTTTGGAGACATCTCCACTGTGGAAATGACATTTAGCCCGATTTGTCATGTATGAGTAGGACTGTGGAAGTGGGGGGGAGGGGAGCACCCCAAACAGAGCAAACAGCCCAAGCAAAGGCCAGAGGGCAAGTGTATCTGATGTGTTGAAAGGAGGACAAGTGGTCTAGCGTTAGACTTGGGAAAGACAGAAGGGGCAGGAATCATCTTATACTCCTCATTCAGAAGTCTTCAGTTTCGTATCTCACAACTAGTTTCACTGACAAGTTAATTTCAGAAAGAACATTTTGATGAAGTACTAACATATCATTAAGACAGTTAATTGGGGTTGCTTCCTGGTTTCTACAGAAAAACAAATAAACAAACAAAAAACCACCTGAATTGATGAAGGGAAATAAAATCATTGGGAGGGTTTCAATTAAGAGTAGGACTCCTCATCCCCAGCACTGCTGACATTTGAGGCTGGATAACTCCGTTGTGGGGCTGTCCTGAGTGCTCTAGGGCATTTAGCAGCATTCTTGGCCTCTACCATGCCATACCAGTTCCTCTTTTCCAAATGACAATCAAAAATATGTCTCCAGATATGGCCAAATGTCCCAGGGGAGTGGGGCTGAGGAGTTAAAATCACCCCTGGTTGAGAACCACTGAGATAAAGAAAAAGATCATGAGCTTTGAAGTCAGTCTCAGGTCCACATCTTGCCATGATACTAGCTATGGGATGGTGGAAATATTATTCTTTCTGCCTTCAGCTTCCTCATGTATAGAATGGGAAATAACTTCTGCCTTGTAGGATCATCATGAGAAGCAACAGATAAAGTATGTGACGTGTTAGCCACCGTACTTGGCACTTGGAAGGCAAGTAAGAAACAGTTACAGTAACAGTGGGGTGCCGATAAGAGTAGTGGTTCTTGTTTTACTAGTGATATTGTCGTTGTTTTTAGGAACAAAGCCTCATTGAAGTTTGAAAGTTTAAACAACTAAATAAATTCCATTTTATCAAGAAGCAATTGTGTCCTAAGTCACTTCAGAGACCTAAGGACTATAGCCTGCTTGGCTCCTCTGTCCATGGGATTCTTCAAGCAATACTGGAGTGGGTTGGCATTTCCTTCTCCAGGAGATGTTCCTGACCCAGGGATTGAACACGCATCTCTTATTATGTCTCCTGCATTGACAGGCAGGTTCTTTACCACTAGCTCCACCTGGGAAGCACAAGAAGAAATTGTAGGGCAGGGAATGTTGCAACTACATTACAGACATCACTTGCTCTAGGAATCCTTTCACAATTTTTCAAGTCTCAGTTTTGGGCCCATTCCATATCTTCCCAAAGCCTTATATACTTGGAATGTATAATTGTGTTGTGTATTTAATGTTTATTTTCACTACTAATAGATACAAGTACCCAGAAGTTTAATTCTCTTTCATATGTACCTTAAACCCCCATCAACTAGTAGAGTGAGTCATCAACAAATATTTATCAAAATAATTTCTTTTTTTGATACTTGCTACTTTCTCATGTGCTATTTTTTAACTTTTTGTTTTATATTGGAGTATGCTGTTGCTGCTGCTGCTAAGTCTCTTCAGTTGTGTCATAGTTGGCAGCCCACCAGGCTCCCCCGTCCCTGGGATTCTCCAGGCAAGACCTTCTCCAATGCGTGAAAGTGAAGTCGCTCAGTCGTGTCTGACTCTTTGCGACCCCCTGGACTGCAGCCTACCAGGTTCCTCTGTCCTGGGATTTTCCAGGCAAGAGTACTGCAGTGGGGTGCCATCGCCTTCTCTGATATTGGAGTATAACTGAGGGCAAATGCAAGCCTAGGCTGGACCATACTGTAACAAATATGCATTCCATAAGGCACAGTGATCAGAAGTGTGGAATCAAATAGCGTGGGTTTAAATCATGAATTTACCACTTGTTAACCACGTGACTTTAGGTATGTGAGGTAGTCTTTGTGGGCTTCATTGTTTTATTTAATAAAGGAAACAAAATAATAGTGTGTATAAAGCTGCTCTGAGAATCAGTATGGCTTGTAGAGTACTGACAATGGTGAGATGTAAAGTTGGCGAGTTTTATTGCTCATTGGAATAAACCACGTTTTTTCTCTAAGAGGGCACTGAACCAGAAGTTCTTTTTGCAAGATGGGCTAAACCAATTCTTCTGCAAAAAGACAGGAAGGAAGGAAGTGGAGAGCAGAGGGGAAGGGACGGGAGGAGAGGGAGAAATGAAAAATTCGCATTTTGGTTTGATTCTGCAACTCAAGTGATTTAAGTCAATTCAACATCTGGCCTAGATGAGCAATTTAAACCAAATCAACATCTGGCAAAGAAACCAGTGTCTGGAATCAGAGTGATGCCAAACCAAGGCACTACGTTTGCTCCCGGCCAACACCTGCTAATGTGAGGGAGCACAAAAGACACGAGTTTCCAGACATCCCAGACTGGATCAGGGAGTGCTCAACACGACCCTTTTGCCTCGTGCAGACTTGAGCCAGGTACGCCTACTGTGCAGGGACAGTAGGACCTCTGTAATGGGAGGTTACCCTATTTCTCAGCTGAGTATCCATCCCTCATGGAGGGGATGCCATTCACTCACTCATTCATCACCGAATATGCACGGTGTTAACCATCCTCTACTTGCAAAGCACTGGGCTGGTTGCTGGAATATAAGAATGAAACGGCACAGGGCTTACTCTCAAAGAGTCCACAAACTTGGAAATGAGGTAAATGAGATGTCACACACAAACCTGGGTGATGTGTACAGTAATGGAGGCGAGTCTCACACATCATGGGGCGGAGAGAAAAGACCCCTTAAGTCAGCTTAGGGGAGTCAGGGAAGGCCCCCTGAGGAAATGGCCTGATCTCAAGATGTGAAGGACAATCAGAAGTTGGACTGGTAGAGAAGAAAAACTGGAGGGGAGAGGGACAGAGACAGGAATCAGGTTGTTATTGCCTTTCAGGACAGCTGGGCTGCCAGAGCCAAGCACAGACCTGGAACCAAGTTAATACTATTTTTGTAAGCTAGAAAAATATCAGCAGTAGGAGCCTTGGCCAGAACCACCCCCACAAAGAGCAAACAAAATTAGTCCTATCTTCTGGCTGTCTGCTGGAGTACTTACTAACCAGCACCTTAAGTACGAAATGTCCCTTTATCTTTGATTTTTATTCCCATCAAGTCCTTCCTCCTCTTTTTCCAGAACTGGAAAAAGCAAGAGTTGAGTGGCACTTGCTTCTTTGATCTTTATCCTCCTGTTCCCAGGCTTCCCCGGAGACTGAGAGTCCAGGAGGCTTTCTCCAAAGCAGAATGTTGACTCCTTCTGCCAGTCAGAATGTGGGATCTGCAGCAGGTCACACCAGGTCAGCACTTGAAGGAACCGTAATTGTTTGGGGCTTGTGTGAAGCCTGGATGACATCCAATTCCAAAGCCAGATCCTTAACCTGACTCTTGGCAATCTCTCAGCATGGAGTTCATCTAATCAGATCTTGAGGTTGTTTCTGACCTCAACCTAAACAGAATCTTAAAGTAGGAAACCCTGCATTCCATGAAAGAGTTTTGGGGAAGGAAATATAGGGTAGAGATTCAAGGAATCAGATGACATCCAGAAGCCTGGGTGGGGTTCTTCTCCGACTGCCTATGCAAAGGGAAGATAATTCTCCTGGATATTAACTAAGAGAACTTCCCTTAATAAGGCTCCTACTTTGTGTCAGGCACTGTGATTCCAGAGTGAGAAAAATCAAAGGAAGATAGCTCATGACTGCATGCCTGCGATGTGCCAGATGCTAAGCCAGATGCTCTACTTATGTACATCCTCACATATCTATGAGGAGAGTATTGCTATCTCCTACTGCCTGAAGGGAAATTCAGAAGTATGAAGAGGTATGATATTTGACCCAAGGTACACAGGTAGAGAGAATATAAACATTTAAATCCAGATCTTCAAACTCCATGTTCAGAGCCCTGATTACAGTATCACAATACATCTCAGGGGATGGCTGTCTCACACCAATACCGTTAAGTCACAAACATGCAGGCCAGGTGAGAACAACTGAAAGCTTTGGGACACTGGCTGCCTGGTTCACTGCTATAATCTCCAGCACCTGGACCAGCACTCAGTTGTGTCCAACTCTTTGGGACCCCATGGACTGCAGCCCAACAGGCTCCTCTATCCGTGGAATTCTTTAGGCACGAATACAGGAGTGCATCACCACTTCCTTCTCCAGTAAGCACCAGGTTTGCAAGCTTTCAATATATATCCTTAGTAACTACATGCTTGGATGGGTGAATGACTTTTTAAGACATTTGAGCCTCTCTTCTCCTCCCATCCTGAAAGGAGCATAGGCAGGCTGGGAAACAAGGTGGAATATTTGCTCCCAGGCCTCCTTTCTTTCCGAGACATTCTAACTCTAAACTGGCTATGAGATGAAGACGAGAGATGGAGGTAGAAGAAGGATAAAACTTGGTCAAAACTGCTAAATAGATTACCTTCCTAGGCCCTCCTTAGCCACTTCTGGCTTCTACATTTAACCCTTTAAGAATCCAAGGTCCTGTCCTCTCTTTCTGCTTAAAAAACTTACTTTTGGAAAAGAAAGGGGGAAACATTAACGTAAGTGCATTTATGTTTTAAAAGCAACAAAAACATCTGGGCCAAAGTTTCTAAATAAATAGCTGAGAAAAGAACAGAAGGTAAAGCCAAAGTTTAGACACATTTGAATGCAGAGTTTCAAAGAATAGCAAGCAGAGATAAGAATGCCTTCCTCAGTGATCAATACAAAGAAATAGAAAAAGAATGGGAAAGACTAGAGATCTCTTCAAGAAAATTAGAGATACCAAGGGAACATTTTATGCAAAGATGGGCTCGATAAAGGACAGAAATGGTATGGACCTAAGAGAAGCAGAAGATATTAAGAAGAAGTGGCAAGAATACACAGAAGAACTATACAAAAAAGATCTTCATGACCCTGAGAACCACGATAGTGTGATCCCTCACCTACAGCCAGACATCCTGGAACGTGAAGTTAAGTCGGCCTTAGGAAGCATCACTATGAACAAAGCTAGTGGAGGTGATGGAATTCCAGTTGAGCTATTTCAAATCCTACAAGATGATGCTGTGAAAGTGCTGCACTCAATATGACAGCAGATTTGGAAAACTCAGCAGTGGCCACAGGACTGGAAAAGGTCAGTTTTCATTCCAATCCCAAAGAAAGGCAATGCCAAAGAATGCTCAAACTACCACACAATTGCACTCATTTCACATGCTAGTAAAGTAATGCTCAAAATTCTCCAGGCCAGGCTTCAACAGTACATGAACCATGAACTTCCAGATGTTCAAGCTGGTTTTAGAAAAGGCAGAGGAACCAGAGATCAAATTGCCAACATCCACTGGATCATTGAAAAAGCAAGAGAGTTCCAGAAAAACGTATACTTCTGCTTTACTGACTATGCCAAAGCCTTTGACTGTGTGGATCACAACAAACTGTGGAAAATTCTGAAAGAGATGGGAATACCAGACAACCTTCCCTGCCTCCTGAGAAATCTGTATGCAGGTCAGGAAGCAACAGTTAGAACTGGACATGGAACAACAGACTGGTTTCAAATTGGGAAAGGAGTACATCAAGGCTGTATACTGTCACCCTGCTTGTTTAACTTATATGCAGAGTACATCATGCAAAATGCTGGGCTGGATTAAGCACAAGCTGGAAACAAGATTGCCAGGAGAAATATCAACAACCTCAGATATGCAGATGACACCACCCTTATAGTAGAAAGTGAAGAAGAACTAAAGAACCTCTTGATGAAAGAGAAAGAGGAGAGTGAAAAAGTTGGTTTAAAGCTCAACATTCAGAAAAATAAGATCATGGCATCTGGTCCCATCACTTCATGGCAAATAGATGGGAAAACAATGGAAATAGTGACAGATTTTATTTTTTTGGGCTCCAAAAATCACTGTAAATGGTGACTGCAGCCATGAAATTTAAAGATGCTTGCTTTCTGGACAAAAAGCTATGACTAACCTAGACAGCACATTAAAAAGCAGAGACATTACTTTGCCAACAAAGATCTGTCTAGTCACAGCTATGGTTTTTCCAGTAGTATGGATGTGAGATGTGAGAGGTGGACTATAAAGAAAGCTGAGCACTGAAGAATTGATGCTTTTGAACTGTGGTGTTGGAGAAGACTCTTGAGAGTCCCTTGGACTGCAAGGAGATCCAACCAGTCAATCTTAAAGGAAATCCGTTCTGACTGAATATTCATCGGAAGGACCATGTTGAAGCTGAAACTCCAATATTTTGGCCACCTGATGCAAAGAACTGACTCATTTGAAAATACCCTGATGCTGGGAAAGATTGAAGGCAGGAGGGCAAGGGGATAACAGAGGATGAGATGGTTGGATGGCACCACCAACTTGATGGACATGAATTTGAGTAAGCTCCGGGAGTTGGTGATGGACAGGGAGGCCTGGTATTCTGCAGTCCATGGGGTTGCAAAGACTCAGACATGACTGAGCAACCGAAATGAAAGCTTCTAAGGGTAAAATTTCTGCCACTGACCATCTTTGGTTTAGGAAAACATGTGGGTGCTCATTTCACGGCCCAGAATCCTCTCAGTGCAGGTCAACTTAGACTCTTTGAGTGTATTCAAGTACCAGGTACCACACAGGACACAGCCTCCTCTCCTAAAGGATACAGTGAGCCCTGGGCAGAAGTGAGAAGGCAGGTTTGGGTTTGTTCCTTAGGGAGGTCTGGCAAACTTACAAGGGAACCAGAGTTCGAATGTTCCCAAGTGTAGCCCTTTTTCTTTCAGCACATGGTGGTCCAAGTCAAGTCCTTGTCTCCTGGGGTGCAGGTGGATGACTGAGACTGTTGCCCCAGGATAACTGAAAAAGCTTGATGGAGGCGGCTTCCCTTGCCTCAAACAGGACATGAGAGGTAGGGATTACCAGGATATAGGAACACTCTATGTCTGTCTAGACCACAAGTTCTCTTTGTGTCCGTTCTTAGAAACCAAAATCATGACATTCCAATCAAAAGTGCACACTGCCCACATTAAAAAGGGAAGGAAACACCCTTGCCTATAATCAATAATCAATATTGTCCAATGCACATGCTTTATTGGCTTGTTACTATTTCTCAGGAACTGTGTTAAATTCTGAATACATAAAGATAAATAAAACAGGCATGTTTGTAGATACCTCTTTTGCTCTGAAACTCCAGAGGCCATGTGGAAGACTGCTGCTGCTGCTGCTGCTAAGTCGCTTCAGTCGTGTCCGACTCTGTGCAACCTCATAGATGTCAGTCCACCAGGCTCTCCCATCCCTGGGATTCTCCAGGCAAGACACTGGAGTGGGTTGCCATTTCCTTCTCCAATGCATGAAAGTGAAAAGTGAAAGTGAAGTCGCTCAGTGGTATCCAACTCTTCACAACCCCATGGACTACAGCCTACCAGGCTCTTCTGTCTATGGGATTTTCCAGGCAAGGGTACTGGAGTGGGGTGCCATTGCTTTCTCCTAGACATTGCTTAATAATCTGCTGTGTAAGGAAACATTAACTTTCACTCTACAGTTTAGGACCGTTTTATCTTATTCTTGACTTAATGGGACTATATTCATTTAATAAATTTATCAAGCACCTGTGAGAACCAGAAACAGGGCTGAGCATGGGTTATACAGGATGAATAATACAATGCCCATGCCTTCAAGGAGTTTACAGTCTAGTGGGAAAGACAAGCAGATAAAACGGCAATTACAACACAATCACTTCTTCCATAGGGGTAGGTAAAAGCGATGAAAGAAAGACAGCTTAGAGAATTTAGATATAAATGGAAGAGTTGTCCATGGAAGGCCACACAGAGGATACAGCGTCCAAGATCGTCTTCAACTTAGAGTAGAAGTTAGCTAGTGGCAAAGTGCAGGATGAGTCATCCCCGCGCAGAGAAACACATGTGCAAAGACACGGAAATAAAAATGCAAAGACAGAGGTCTGTGAGTGCAGTTTGATGTAAGCATTTGATAGATAACTTTTGACTGTAATGTGAAGTATGGACTAAAATATTTTTCAAAGTTTTTTGATGGTAATCCATAGTAAGAAATTCACTTTCATTATGGAGCAGTATACACATGCAGACACATACAATTGCAGTGGAAATGTATGTTCTACAAAAAAGTGCTCTTCTGGTCAGTCCATTCTGTTCTGAAAATATAATGGTCATGATCTCCTAAATTGATCTCAAGAAGTTTGAACCATAATTTAAAAAGAAACACTTAGAAAGAAAGGCTAGGGGAAAAAAAAAAAGTTTGTCTATAGTTGAAGTAAGAAATATTGAGAATATGAAAAATCCACCCCCTCCCCAAAAAAATAAAACTGCAATGAGAATGAAGAAGAGGATAGAGTCATCACACTTTACAGTAAACTTTGCCTCACGGTCTGCCTCCCACTGGGGGATGAAACCTTGTGTTTGTTTTTTTTTAATTCATTGTTTCCTAGCACCATGCTTGGGACACACCAAGTGTTCAATGGTTCTTTGATGAATGAATAAATGAATACAAGCATGCCAGGTTGTAGATTTACTTAAAAGATTAAATCAGGAATATACCCAAGTAACTGGACATGGGATATAAGCCAAATATATTATGAAAATAAAATTAGACTTGCAAGGGCTTTGGAGTATGTGTAGAAAAAGTAGTACAGGTAAGTACACCATTGTCATACATGCTAGTTGGAAGTTAACATATCTTTATCAAGTTTTCAGTAAACCAAAGAGCCATCCAGGTATTTATTTATATCATTTTTCTATTAGTTTGTATGGGTAAACTGATAAAATTATAAATGAATTCTACAGTTGATGAAAAGTTCTATAATTCTATACATATGCTTAAGTATAAAAAGGCTTTCTTCTCTAACTAGAATCACTAGCTCTCAATCTTTGCTTTAAAAATAGAAAAGCAGTGTGTTCGATCCTAGACAGTGACTGAACACAGTGCTAGTGGTGACACGGGGAAAGAGGTTACCTAGTCCTCCTGCATGAGCATCAATTAGTGAGGCTGCCACTGCAATTCCGGGAGGAAGGCCAAGGTCCTTTGCTGCCTCTGGTGTGAGCCCACTTCCAAGAGAAGCTCCAGGAGGCAGCACTTGGTTTCCTGGGTAGACAGGAGAAAAAATAAACACCTGTCAGCTTGAAAAACACAAAAGCAAATAGAGAGTTTTCTTAAGAGAACCTCTTGGACCCCTCCCCTCTCCTCTGCCTTTTCTCAACTTCATGAAGATAGAAACCATGCAGCTACAAAGAGTCCTTGTGCTCATCTGGTGACTTAGGTGTATGAGCTTGGTTCCCAAAGGTCACGCTCTAGAGTGCTTTACAAAGCCAAGAGCTCTAAGGCATCTTTCAAATCAGAGAAAGATTCCATTCATGGGAAATTTCAAAAGATACAAATACAGTGGCCTCTTGGAGACAAGGTTGAAATGGTCAAACTGTTCCAAATGTGCTTCATAACATAGCAGCCCTACCAGCATATGTTATACACACACACACACACACACACACAATCACATACCCATACATACTCCCTGATTAATGTATATTCCCAAGAAGTTAAGAAAATTTACTTATATAGTTGCTTCCTGTCAGAAGATAAGGAAGGAAATTATTTTGTTCCAATAAAGAATTTCTTAGAAGTTCATCTCAGTTGGGAATGAGAGCCCAGCTTAAACCTTGCAGACTTCACAAGGCTGCTACTTGCACAATCACAGAATACAGTTTGAATGGTGTTCTTTGGAGTTGTGCAATGCACTGACCCTGATATTTCAAGTGACCTTGAATTCCTGCAGTCAGCCAGGCTTTCAGTTAAGAATTTATTGATTGTCTTGCTTTGTGTGGGCGCCACAGCACTGTTGTACAAGGCAGTCCTTGCCCCCAACCTAGTTAGGGAGAAGAGATCAGGACTCAGACAACCATGCAAGTCAGAAGAGAATGAAGAGATCCATCTGTTCGCAGGTGTTTAGCAGAGGCTGAGTGCCCCCTGCCTCCCACAACCCCTGTTCAGCCAAAGAATTTATAGTAACTATTTCTGTAAAATAAGGAGGGTATGGAGCTGGACCTCTGTATATGCTAAGATCTTTCTGAGCTTCAAGGCTCTAAGATTCTGAATGGGTGCCATTTGCTCAGTGCTAAAATTCCCACCACTTGTTAATTGTTTCATGGAGTTCCAGGGATGAACAGAGGCACTTCAGGACTTCTGGGGACAGAGGTGAGAGTGGAAAATTAGAGGAAGGCAGAGGGTGAATGGCTCACCAATCTCCTGTAACCAAAAACAAAGCACCTCTACAATACCATTTTGTATCCATTTTTCAAATTTTCTCCAATTTGGAAAAAGTTTAGCTAAGGAAAGAAAGCAGGAGAAGACTGAACCCACTGCACGGCCTCTACAGCTTCACTGCCCAGTATGGGATCCACTGGGCATATGTGGGTGGAACTTTTGAAATGTGGCTGGAGTAACTAGGTGCTAAATTAATTTCACCTGAATTAATTTCCATTTCCATTTCAAAACTGATACTCAATTCAATTACTGAAAAACTTCTAAGTATGCTTGGAACAACTAGCACCAATTGATTTTTCAACATTAATTCAAGAAATCTAAATCAAGTATTCACAGTGAAAATTTAGAGTCTGAATTGAGAGGAACTAAGTAGAAAATACACATCAGATGTCAAAGATTTTGTATGAGGAAATGAATGTAAAATATCTCAATAATTTGTAGATCAATTATATATTAAAATGATGTGTGGATATGGTAGGTAAAATAAAACTTATTAAAATTAATCTCACCTATGTCTTTTTACTTTAAAGTGGCTACTGGAAAATGTTAAATTTCAGGGCTTCCCTAGAGGCTCAGTGGTAAAGAATCCACCTGCCAATGCAGGGGTCATGGGTTCCATCCCTGATTGGGAGGATCCCATATGCCTTGGAGCAACTAGGTCCGTGTGCCACAACTGTTGAGCCTGTGCTCTAGAGCCTGCGTGCTGCAGCTACTAAACTCCTGTGTCACAACTACTAAAGCCCTCATGCCCTAGAGCCTGTGCTCTTCAACAGGAGAAGTCACTGCAATGAGAAGCCCATGTACCACAGCCAGAGAGTAGCCCCAACTCGCCACAACTAGAGAAAAGCCCACACAACGACGAAGACACAGCATAGACAAAAGTAAATAATAATAAATAAATGCGTATTAATTTTTTAAAACTACATGTAAATTTTTGATTTCATATGTGGCTCACATTATATTGCGCTTCCCTGGTGGTTCAGAGGTTAAAAGCATCTGCTTGCAATGCAGGAGACCTGGGTTCGATCCCTGGGTCGGGCAGATACCCTGGAGAAATAAATGGCACCCCATTCCAGTATTCTTGCCTGGAGAATCCCATGGACGGAGGAGCTTGGTGGGCTACAGTCCAGGGGTCACAAAGAGTCGGACATGACTGCGTGACTTCACTTTCACTTTCACATTATATTTCTATTGGACAGCACTGGACTGGAGGATAAGGTCCAGATACTCAAATGATGGGGTGGGGGGCCCAGAGAATCTCTAGTCTGCTTTGAATGCACAGCCAGCAGAAACTTGGAGGAAAACAACACCATTGGGTGTGGACAGTCTGGCTCTGGACACTGTCTCCATCATGTCACTATGTCTAGTATCCAGCACATACCAAACAGCATTCCCATTCACTGAGCACTTCTATGCTGGGGACCATCCTAAGGATATATCACACATTTTCTCACTTCATTGTCACAGAAACCCTATCTTCCTCTGGGAACATTCCCTATGTGGGTACTATTCTAATTTGTCCTCATTGTGCAGATAGATGGGGAAAATCAAATTTATGAATGGAAAGTAAATTTACCACAATCACATGACTTACGGTGTTGGAACACGGGCATGGATTCCAATCTGATGGATACCAACCCTGTGCCCCTGTTCTTTACATTTCAGTGCAGCTTCTAGGTGAAGGAAGGAATCAAGAGAAGTATTTGTAGAACAAACACATTACATGTGTTTAAAAAGTGGCCCATGTAGAAATCATGTGATCTATATTCAGATTTCTCTTTGAAGGGTGAATTTTCGTAGGAGGGTCAAAATGGGAACTTCTATTCATCCCCAATCCCCACAAACACAAAGCCTGCAATTTTCAATGGAAAAAAAAAAAAAAAACAATTCAGAAAAGAAAAAGGGTTAGCTGGGTGGGGTACACTTTCAAGCCTTTTGGACAGTAATTTAGAAAGGAACGCTGGCTGATGAGATGCAGAGGGAGCCCTGGGCTTGTAGTCAGAAGATATGGATTCAAATGACATGCTGGAGAGGTACAAATAGACTTCACAGTACAGGCAGCGTTTTGAGCAAAGGCCAAGAAAGAGAGGAGACCCACAGGGCTGAGTGAGCTGGTATAGAAGGTGGGGTGGGGCTTAGCAGTGGGTGGAGGAGGCTGATAAGGTTGGAGAGGTACATGTGGAAATCCAGATGATGGTGTCTCAATTTATCACAAAGATCTCTGTAAGTTTCTGAAAGAGCTAAGCCTGGGAGTGAGGTGAATGAATGTTCGCTTTTGCGTGTGTGTGTGTGTGTGAAGCATAATTGTTTTACAATATTGTGTCAGTTTCAGATATACAGCAAAGTGATTTGGTTTCAAATATATACACATATACATATATATATTCTTTTTTCTACTCTTTTTCATTATAGTTTATTACAGGATATTACAAACTTCTGTATGCAGGTCAAAAAAACAACAGTTAGAACCAGACATGGAACAATGGACTGGTTCAAAATTGGGAAAGGAGTACATCAAGGCTGTATATTGTCACCCTGCTTATTTATCTTACTTGCAGAGTACATCATGCGAAATGATGGGCTGGATGAAGCAAAAGCTGGAATCAACACTGAAGGGAGAAATATCAACAACCTCAGATATGCAGATGATACCACCCCTATAGCAGAAAGCAAAGAGGAACTAAAGAGCCTCTTGATGAAAGTGAAAGAGGAGAGTGAAAAAGCGACTTAAAACTCAACATTCAGAAAACTAAGATCATGGCATCTGGTGCCATCACTTCATGGTAAATAGATGGGGAAACAATGGAAACAGTGAGAGACTCTATTATCTTGGGCTCCAAAATCACTGCAGATGGTTACTGCAGCCACAAAATTAAAAGATGCTTGCTCCTTGGAAAAAAAGCTATGATAAACCTAGACAGTGTATTAAAAAGCAGAGACATTACTTTGCCAACAAAGGTCCATCTAGTCAAAGCTATGGTTTTTCCAGTAGTCATGTATGGATGTGAGAATTGGGTCATAAAGAAGGCTGAGTGCCTAAAAATTGATGTTTTTGAACTGTGGTGTTGGAGAAGACTCTTGAGAGTCCCTTGGACTGCAAGGAGATCCAACCAGTCAATCCTAAAGGAAATCAGTCCTGAATTTTCATTGGAAGGACTGACGCTGAAGCTGCAATACTTTGGCTGCCTGATGTGAAGAGCCAACTCACTGGAAAAGATCCTGATGCTGGGAAATATTGAAGTCAGGAGGAGAAGGGGACGGCAGAGGATAAGATGGTTGGATGGCATCACCGACTCAATGGACATGAGTTTGAGCAAGCTCCGCGAGTTGGTGATAGGGAAGCCTGGCATGCTGCAGTCCGTGGGGTTTCAAAGAGACAGACATGATTGAGGAACTGAACAGCAACAACAACAAGATACTGAATACAGTACCCAGACTCCAAGCTGAAGCTCCAGCACTTTGGCCATGTGAAGTAAAGAGCCAACTGATTGGAAAAGACCCTGATGCTGGAAAAGATTGATGGCAGGAAGAGAAAGGGGCGACAAAGGATGAGATGGTTGGATGGCATCACCAACTCAATGGACATGAGTTTAAGCAAACTCCGGGAGATAGTAAAGGACAAGGAAGCCAGGAGTGCTGCAATCCATGCGGTTGCAAAGAGTTGAATGGGACTCAGTGACTGAAAAACAACAACTCAGACTCACAGACATGAATTTGCATCTTTTTAAAGATCTCTCTGGAAGTGGACAGAATGATGTAAGGAAAAACAGTAGTGAAGCTCTCTCAGTAACCAGAGAATAGAGAAGGGCGTTCATCAAGGTTACTGGCAAGTAAGATGCAGAAACAGAGGCAGATATGAGAGATTTTGTGGAGTGAGAAATGGTGGGCAGTCTGGTAGACAGGGAGCCATGACCACTTGGATTCCCATTAAGCATGGACATGCTGCCCAGTGGGCGGTCAGGCCAGCAGACAGCCTCCAACTGCCAGTTCCTCAAGGTCATCAGATAAGGTGATGACTTTCCCAGTATGGCCACAACGGCAGACTCAACAGAATGGGAGCAGAGGGCTCTGATGTGCACCACTCACTCCAGAACAGAATGCTCTGGCCGGTCAGCCCAGGTCTCATCAGACTTCATCACATTTGAATTCACCCTCTGCCCAATTCTACTACAATCCCCTTTCTTTCACAGATGGCAACCCCCAATAACCATCTTATACCTCCAAATCTATCTCAGCATCTGCTTCCAAAGAACCCGAACTAACACAGTGAACCAGGCTTTCTCCTCAATCCCATGGTATAAGAACAAAAATAAATACGCACAAAGATTAACATCCTCTTGTGAACTGGAACCACAGCCTTCAGAAATCATTTCCCTGGACCCCAAGCAGGAAGAAGCTTTGTTTAGCTAGAGCCCAAAGGGAAACAGCTTGGTATAAGATGGGATGATAGAAACAGGTGGGGACCTCTAAGAAGGCATCCCAGGAGATCACACTTCATCAGCCAGAGGTGCACTGGGGACCAGAGGAGCTGTCAGAGTAGGCTTTAGTGTGTCTTGACAACTTTTCTGGAAATAATCTTCCTTTCGCTCTTCTTTCACCATAAAATTCAATTAATCACAGTATCGGTTTTCCCAGACTTAACGAGAACTTCACAGCCCCAGCATTTGCAGTCTCTTCCCTTCTTCACTCAACTGTTTATTCACGCATTTTAGCAGACATTTCAAGAACAAAGGTAATGAGGATGGCCCCAGATATTTTCGATTGTCCTGTGCCCAGATCTAGGTGCTGGGGAATGAGTGATAGATTCATCGAGGAGCTTCTGACCTCAGAAGGCTCACACAGTGGTCTGTGCAAACCAAGGCTCTCCAAACCACAGAGAAAATGCTCTCAAGGTGGAATGTGCATGTCGGTCCCAGAGCACCGAGGAGGGACAGTGAGGGTGGCCGGGGGGAGAGCAGGAAATCAAGATGAAGGTGACATCTGAGCCTGGTTTGGAAAGACAGGTGGCAGATTGCTGGTTTCAGTGCTTGGGGAGATGGAGGCCATTAGAGCGAAAAGCGATTTCACTGGAGGGAGCCTGGAGGGGCACACAGCATGTTTGATGCTTTCATATGTTGCCAAAAAGGGCACCAGGGAGGAGAGAATGGTGGCAGCCTGGACAAGAAAGGGGGACCTCAGGTGGGGTCAACTAAGGCCATGTGGCCTGATGACCAGTGACTTTGAACTCTTATATTTATTACTTAAGAAAATAAATCTGCAGTGAGAAACACTAGAAAAGGAACTTCAGGCTGGGAAACATTATGTAGAGATGAATTCTTGTTAAGGACATCAACAAAGATGTAGATGGACTTACTTGTAGAAATATATTCCTAGGGGGAAAATACAGAGAATAGGTTTTCTCTGGATAGAGAAATTATGACTTTTTTCTTTTTACTAACCTATACTTTCTAATTATTCTACCTGGAACATGTGCTTCTTGTGTAATATTTTTGAAGGTGTTTCCCCCTTAAATCTGTGTAGGGTGAGTCAATTAGGGCACATGCATTCCGCAGCATCCTTCATAACCATTCAAATGAATGAGGAAGAATTGAGGTATGGATTTGGAAGGGAGTCCAAGATAAACCAAGTGAAAATGGCAAGATGCAGAGTGGTATTCAGAGTATGCTCCCACTTGTGAATTCTGTTAAAGGATACAGAACTGTAAGCACAGACACTTTCAGAAAGTCCTAGGAAAAAAGCATAGAATATTGTTCCAGTGGGGACCGGGATCCAGGGTGGCCCTTGTCTCTGCCACTTGTGTTTCATCTGTACCTGGCCTTGAACATCTTCTGTGATCAAAGCAAACTGGTTAAGTTAAAATAAAAGCAAGATTAAAACAAGGAGAATTCTGCATACTTTTTCCAAACAGTACTCTTCAGCTTGAAGGCAGGGGAGAAGCCCTAGTCCATTTTACTTACTTTCTTGATCTGGTTGGCTTCTTTTCCTGTGAACACACCCTCACCTTGGGGTGTAAAAAAGCAATTGCTTTGAGGGCTCTTGGGCCCCTCTGTCCACTGATTCCCATTCTGATGGGCAGAGTCGGTTTGAGGGTCACAAACGGGGGCCTACAATTAGCTGGTGGTTACAGTCTCTCTGCATAGGCAGGGGCTACTATTACACCAAATCTTCCTCTACCAGTTTTTCAATTATCTATGACTAATGAGCACTTTGGGAACAGTTTCAGACACACACATAATCCTCTTTCCTGACGTCAGCAGCAGAAATTAATGACTGTGTGGATTGCTGGGAGACAGAAAATGCATTATAATGGTCAACAGAACTGTTATCCTCTCCAGGAAGGGGGAGGTGGGGGCGGGGTGTCATATTAACTGGAAGGTTCAGTGTTCCTTTGTATTCCTACAAACATGAGATGAAACCCAAGGGGAGAGCTGGCTCAAAGCCCGTGCAAATGTCAGAGAGAGGTTTGGGCGTGGGTGGTATGTGACCCTGGTTCCTCTGTGCTTGGCACTGGACCCCTGGTCCCTGCTCATTTCTGCCAAGGTCAACAGGCCAACCGGATCAACCAGGACAGTGCTAAGTGACATCCTGCCCTGCCTGCAGAGTGGGTCTCTGAGGACTTTCAGATTGAATCCACTTTCAATCTGGTTTTGAGATGGGAGAACAAAACATGCGAACATGCAACTCTCAAACAACAGGCTGGGAACTACTTCAAAAGAGTGTGGTGGTTTCTATGACTTTGTTGTTTCCACGGGCAAACTGAGCTGGGATAGTTCCAAAGATTTGTAAAGACCTGGTCCAATTCTGGTAGAGCTCCAAAGTTATGTGAGCCATGAGGCCTCACGTTATCAAAACATAATACCATTATATGCTTAAGGCTGCCAGTCGATTGGCTATTGATACTTATTTTTAAAAGAACTGACAGAATCAGGGGCTTCAGCCATACCTAGCACCAAAATTCTCCTACAGAGATCACACCTGGGCAGGTTGGTTCAGGGGGCTTTCTAGACCTGGAACCAAAACTGATACAAGACTCACTGAATAACATTCCGGTAATTCTTGCTCCCGAATGGGAAGTACACATGCCTACAACTATTCACTCAGAGTAAGCAATGAAAAACTCAAATGTGACATGTTCCACCACCTGTTGAAAGACATCTTCTGAAACAAGAAGTCGTTCATTTCCCTGCTAAAAATAACCTTGTTTCAACTAGGAACTAAACTGTATTTTAAATTACTGATTTAATAATTTTCTGATGATAGCCTCATCATTCATTGGTCATTAAAGAAATGTTTACTGAACACCTACTATGTGCCAAACACTGTTGTCATGATAAAAATGGATTAAGAAACAAGAGAGATGAGGGTCTCTGCCCTCCTAGACACTAATCACAACCAATACTTCTTCTGAGTTATATCTTGTAACTATTCCAATACTGTAAGCTCTTCTGTGATTTGGACTCTCTCTTTTATACTGCTATATCCCTACCATTCTATTCTGATTCAAAGTAGGTGTTTACTCAATAAACACACAGTATATTTTAAATCAAGCTTTGAATAACCCTTATGTTATGTTTTGTTTTTTTCCTGTTTCTCTTTTCTTCTCTCCTATTAGAGAACAGCTTAAAGACAATTGTATTTATCTCTGCATTCATTTCCCCACCCCGCAGCACCCAGCAGTGTTTTCTAGAACACAAATTCTCAGGAATGTTCATTCAATTGAATTTACAGATTCCTTTCAGAAAGAACATAAAGTTGCGATCAACTAACTTAGAAAGATTATACACACACACAAGGCTGAATATCAGTAGTTGGGACAGTCAAGAGCAGAGACTGGTTTGAAGGTTAATTCTTCAATGCTACTGAGACAAGGAACATGTTTCCTTATATAATCCCACAAGTAATATACTCTCATCTAACTCAGGCACAATGTAATGTATTAAGATGTATGCATGTGCCTAGAAAATGATTGACCAGCAGATCCAAGGCTCTCACTAGGTATGGTGATGCTATGGTGATAAGTCATTGTGGATAACATCCTGAATGAAACAGAGGCTCTCAAACTCTCCTTCCCTGGTCAAGTCAGATTCAAGAAGTGGATGGTGGTCAAGTTATAGGTTGAAAGCCCCAGGTCTTAGAGCTAAGTGGGCCTGAGGAAGGCAGGATGGACACTAAAGAGTTTGGACTTTTTCTAACAAGCAACTGCCACTGTAGGTCAATGAGCCAAGAAGTGGCATATATGACTTATATCTTAGGAAGATAAATATCCTAAAAATAATAATGCCTATTTATCAAAACCTATGGACTCTCAGTTACTGTTCTTGGCATTGCTCAGTTTCTGTCTACTTCAGTAACAGCAACAAACCCGTGAGGCTAGTATTAGAATCACCATGTTTGTCGTTCAGTAGCTAAGTTACGTCTGACTCTTTGGGACCCCATGGACGGCAGCACGCCAGACTTCCCTGTTCTTCACTATCTTATGGAGTTTGCTCAAATTCATGCCCATTGAATTGGTGATGTTATTCAACCATCTCATTTTCTGTTTCCCCCCTTCTCCTTTTGCCCTCAATCTTTCCCAGCATCAGGGTCTTTTCCAATGAGTTGGCTCTTCACATCAGGTGGCCAACGTATTGGAGTTTCAGCATCAGTCCTTCCAATGAATATTCAGGGTTGATTTTCTTTAAGATTGACTAGTTTGATCTCTTTGCAGTCCAACGGACTCTCAAGAGTCTTTTCCAGCACCACGATTTGAGAGCATTAATTCTTCAATACTTAGCCTTCCTTATGGGCCAACTCTCACATCTGTACATGATTACTGGAAAAACAATGGCTTTAACTATACAGAACTTTGCTGGCAAAGCAATGACTCTGCTTTTTAATACACTGTTTCAGTTCAGTTCAGTCACTCAGTCATATAGGACTCTTTGCGACCTCAAAGTACATTGTTTAGGTTTGTCATAGCTTTCCTTCCAAGGAGGAAATGTCTTTTAATTTCATGGCTGCAGTCACCATCTGCTGTGATTTTGGAGCCCAAGAAAAAAACTGTCACTACTTCTACTTTTTTCCCTCCTATCTGCCATGAAGTGATAGGACCAGCTGCCATGATCTTAGACTTTTGAATGTTAAGTTTTAAGCCAGCTTTTTCACTTCCTCTTTCACTGTCATCAAGAGGCTCTTCAGTTCCCCTTCGTTTTCTGCCATTAAGAGTGGTATCATCTGCATAACTCAGGTTGCTGATATTTCTCCTGGCAATCTTGATTCCACCTTGTGATTCATCCAGTCTGGCACTTTGCATGATGTACTGTACTTCTTTCTTAAATTTTGAACCAGTTTGTTGTTCCATGTTCAGTTCTAACTGTTGCTTCTTGACCTGCATACAGGTTTCTCAGAAGACTGGTAAGGTGGTCTGGTATTTCCATCTCTTGAAGAATTTTCCACAGTTTACTGTGATCCACATAGTCAAAGGCTTTAGTGTAGTCAATGAAGCAGAAGCAGATATTTTTCTGAAAATCCCTTGCTTTCCTTATGATACAATGAATATTGGCAATTTGATCTTTGGTTCCTCTGACTTTTCTAAATCCAACTTATACATCTGGAAGTTCTCAGTTCATATACCATTGAAGTCTAGCTTGTAGGGTTTTCATTATACCTTGCTAGCATGAGAAATGAGCACAATTGTATGGTAATTTGAACATTCTTTGGGATTGGAATGAAAACTGACCTTTTCCAGTCCTGTGGCCACTGCTGAGTTTTTTCAAATCTGTTGGCATATTGAGTGCAGCACTTTAACAGCATCATCTTTTAGGATTTGAAATAGCTCAGCTGGAATTCCATCACCTTCACTATTTTTGTTCATAGTGATGTTTCCTAAGGCCTACTTGACTTCACAATCTAGGATATCTGACTCTAGGTGAGTGACCACATCATCATGGTTATCCAGGTCATGAAGATCTTTTTTATATAGTTCTCCTGTGTATTCTTGCCACCTCCTCTTAATCTCTTCTGCTTCTGTTAGGTCCTTACCATTTCTGTACTTTAGTATGCCCATCCTTGCATGACATGTTCCCTTGATATCTCCAATTTCCTTTATGAGATCTCTAGTCTTATCCATTCTACTGTTTTCCTCTATTTCTTTGCATTGCTCAGTTAAGAAGGCTTTCCTATCTCTCCTTGTTATTTTTTGGAACTCTTGCATTCAGATGGGTATATCTTTGCCTTTCCCTTCTTTACTATCTGAGTCACCAGGGAAGCCCAGAATCACTATGTTACAATTGCAGAAATAAACACAACAGAAAGGTTACATAATTTGTTGAAACTCATCTATCTGATAAGGGACATGGTCTGTGTTTCAATCCAGGATTCTTAGATTCCAAAGTCAGAGATCTTCCTACTATACCACATAGATTCGAGGTGGGAGATACAGAGCCAGAGAGGATGATCTCAAGAATATACTGACTGTCATGGATATAACAGGAGGAAGCTTCATTTACAAGAGGCTCCCAAGTGGGTCATGTCCAGGAACATGAAATCCGAGCATGCTGATCCATCTAGATCCTTCCTTTTCTCTCCTAGGCAAATTCCAAAGACAGAGACTCAAGACTTCAAATGGCCATTAGGGACCATCAACTTTGGTATATTCCTCTTACGGCCCAAAACACTGAATCAGGGAGGAAGGTGGGTTCCCTGGGGTCACTCTCTGTGGTAGTAGAGTCTGGAATGAACCCTAGGGCTCCCAACCAGAGGCAGGCTTCCTCCACTTCTCCATCCTGCCCCAACCCCAACTGGAGCAGGAAGCTCACCTAAGCCAGGGTCTAAGTCACAGGGAGAACAGGAGAGTTGGCAAAATTCCAGTGGATTCCAGCAGTGTAGGCAGCCAATTCTAAACTATTCAGAGCATAAAGTGCAGTTTTTTAGCTTGAAATCATCCACTTTGACACCCACAGTGACCTAATTCTCTAGATAATTGCTGATGCCCTATTTTGCCCTCACCTAGCCTAAGGCCACCTCCAAAGAGCCTTTCCTGGGTAGATCATAATTAATCAGTCTTTCCTCTACAATCCCACAGCATGTTTCTTGGAATTACATCATTCTGTTCTACATAATGGCTTCCCCCCGCCCCTCTTTTGCTTCCTTCTCCTATTTTAGATTCTAACCACCTTGAGGGCAGAGCTCTTTTGGTTTAGCAGAGCACTCGGAAGGTCAGGTGAGGAGGTGGGGAGGCTTGGATGAGGATCCTGGCTTTACCAATCACAGGGCTTGTGACCTGGGCAAGTGATTCAATTTCCCTGCTGCAATATCCTCATTTTTTAAAAGGCTACAATCATGCTATTGAATATTTTTCTCCCAAAGTGGTTGTCAGACTCACACAAGGTGATACATATAAAAGGACTTTAGGATTCTGTCTGCCACATAGGAAATGTTTAATAAATGTAGATGTCATGGTTCTTGTGACTCTGTATTGCTGGTGTATAGGTACTGCCTGGAACACAGTGGTTACTCAGTTCATTCTGGCAGATTATAAAGCTGAGGAGAGAGCCTCAATGTTAGGGCATGTGGAGATATATGCTTTGGGGTTTATGAGAACAAACCAGAGAAACTGTGAAAATCTGTTAAAATATTCACAGTAATGGAGTTCAGTTTTCCAGCACAAAAAAGTGTCTCCCCACGGCTGTGTCTCCATGGTATGTCTCCAGAGTGAAATGTTTTAAAAGCGCTGAAGGTGTTCCCCTCAGAGTTATTTTAAGGACCAAATGTTTGCTTCAAAAGGAAAAATTATGATTTTGTCAGTGAAACGCTTGACTGTTAAGATGACCAATGATTTTAAAACCCAGGCACACAGTTCTGCCGCGGAGACTTCCCCTATTGCTAGAGGAAGGCAAATTCAGGAAGTATATGAAAATATTTTAGCTGTCATTGTGCTGAAGATATTAGAGCTGTGGTCTGGCCAGTTTTATTTTCTCTTTGCATAATTCAGTAAAAAAATAAAAATCTTATATGATTGGGACTTATATAAACTTGAGACTGACACAGGCTTCTCAATTTTTTATTTAGTCTCCTGGATTCATTTTAAAAAAATCCTAGAATTGGGATCATTTGTGACAATAGAAAGGGGATGACCTCAAAATAAAGGACATTCTCTTAAAATTAAATATATTATCTTTTATGGAATTTATTTTCTCATCCTATCACACACCAGTGAACACCTTGCCAGGGGCCATAGTCGGTCTCTAGTCTAGACTGCTGTTAGCAAACTGCTGGTTTACAGAATGCTAATAGCCTTTTAACAATGGGGAAAACAAACAGCAAGCTCTCACGTGAAGAAGTCTGTTGGTGGGTCCAGTGTTAACCACACATCATCAAACATCTGGTGATCTAAAGACATCTGGGGCTTTTCCATCATGTAGACCAAACATGATTCAGGTAATTGACCAAATTTTTCACTTCCCAACCAGATGTCTTAGTTTCATATAAATGAAGCCAATCTTGTACTTTCATGTGCAAATAAGTGAGACATAAATTCACCCTGGAGGGCAGAATTAATTGCTTATTTTCAATGAATAGTAAATTACATATTCTTTTTTTCCCCAATGATTTTACCTTGAAAAAAAAGGTTTTCCACTCCTGTTTTGAAAAGCATATACTGTATCTTAGGAGTGTTCTATCATTTTAAAATGTTTATTCCTTATTTAGTTAGCTAGTACGTTTTGCAGTAAGTCAGTATGCTATAATGAAAAGAGTGGTCTTAGGAGTCAGGACGAATAAGGTTCTAGTTCTGTGTCCATTCCCACCCTCAGACTTGTAAGGGCCTTGGACAAAGCTACTTAAAGTCTCTGGATTCTGATTTTCTTTGCAGATATAAATCATAAAACCATTTATAAGGAGCACTGGGAGGACTTGAGATCATTCATTTCTACCATGTGTGTTGGACATTTACTGAGTCTATTACAGAGACACCACGGGGAACCCCAGTGCTGTCTTGGGGCTTCTGTCAAGAGCACAGGTGCTCAAGTTGGGGTGCTGTTCAAGCCCTGTTTAAAGTGCTGGAAGGACAAGCATACTGTCCAACAAGGGCAGTGCCTTGATTCAGGGTTTTTAATAAAAATATGAGCAACTCCAAGTGAAGCTAATGTTTAAGGGAGTATCAAATTTGTAAAAGGAAGGACCTGTCTGAAACCTTTCCTCTTCTTTTATGGCTCTCAAGCACACCCTGGAATTTGCTCTCATCACATTTGTTTAAAGAATTCATGTGGTTATCAATGACCCTCCACCTTCTATGCTGTTGCCCTGACAACCAACCATTTATCAGACAGAATATGGAAAGCAGATGACAATGTGTCCCTTTGGTCAGGGTTAACAGCAAAACTCAACAATACCCAGACAATATTAAAAGACCAGGGTCTCAGGGTCTTGAGATCCTTCAAAGGGATATAAATACACAGATGCAGACATACAAATACACATATAAAGAAGGAGAGGGGAATATATGGTGAACTCAACTGGGCAAGGAGAAGCTTCTACGAAGAACTCAATTTAACAGCTGTTTAATAGCTATTTTATTTCAATAGCCAAGCTACAAAGAGAAACACTGCACATAGAGGCAAAAAGGGCTGAGTTTGTTGTTGTGTTCTAAGAAGTTAAATTCTTTTATTACCAAAGTATAGAAACATCTAAAATATACGAATAAACAGAATGTTGCTGTGGTTTTGAAACTTTTTTCCAAAAATCAGAACTTTTTTTTTTCCCCAAATGGAATCAATACATAATTCTGATTTGGTTCAACTAGAGAGGACATGCCCCAAAGTGCTGGATGCCCTAGCCCTGACATCTATAAGACATCCAGATTTGGGGGCTGAGGTTCAGGGATTCTAATCTCGAACTTAATCTATAGTGAGAAACTGTGATGGGAAGGTACTCTGCAGGGGAGTGATGGTAATCTGGTGCTGGAAAACCGTGGGTCTGTAAAGCTGTCGTTGTTCAGTCTCTAAGTCATGTTGGACTCCTTGCGACCTCATGGACTGCACTGCACCTACTACCTCCCAGAGGTTGCTCAAATTCATGTCCATTGAGTTGGTGATGCTATCTAACCATCTCCTCCTCTGCCACCCCTTTCTCCTTTTGCCTTCCCTCTGTCCCAGCATCAAGCTCTAAGGCTGCGCTGTAGAACAAAAAGTGAAGAGCAGAAAGTGTCCACTATTTAACCACAAAGACAGTGACCTCATTCTGAGTGAGCGAAGATGCTGGCACTGAAGGACCCACAAGCAGGAGTGGAATATGCCAGGTTGGCATTGAGCCAAACGTCAGAGTAAAGTCCCCGAAGCCCTCAACTGTGTCACCGTGGGAATTTAGCAGGAAAAGTTTCCAAACGTGATGCTCTAACTTAATGTCTTTTAAGTCTCCGATTGGCTCATCCAGTGTGTATGCTGGGAAGGGAGAAGGCTTGTGGAGATTTTGGGGAAAATGCTCAAGTGATAAGAAGATGCAACTTTAAGCTTTGTAAATAAAACAAAATCTAATTTCTCAATTTCAAAGTCTCATTCTCTGGACACAGGACCAGGGAGACTAAACAGACCATGCCCCAAAGGAAGGCTGGCTCAGAGCCCAGAAGTGTCACTGGCCATCTCATCCTTTCACAATGGCCACAGGGATGATTCCCAGAAGGGGAACTGGGTGCAGAGGAAGCTAGTGCCTTGGTTCAGGAGGAGAAACAGACAGACTGTGCAGGATTCTACCTTTGGCAGAGAGTTTTGGGATTGTGTAGCCTCTGGAAGGCGAACAAGGGTGGACATCTATGAGGCGGGTGGGGGGAGGTGTCTATGAGGTTAATCCACCAGGCCCTAGCTTGCATAGCCAGAGTCGACTATTTTTTAAACAAAAATCAAGATCACAAAGCTATTATGCAGAAATATAATATGTAGAAAAACTTTTTTTCTCTCTAGTTTACAAAGATAATACAAATTCCTTACAGGCAATTCAAACACTACAAAAAGACAGCAGAAAAAATTTCCCACTTATTTCCTTCTCCCAGAGATAACTACCCCTGAAACTCATAGAGAATACCCTACCAACATATTAAAGTACCAGTAGTTCAGTGGTAAAGAATCTGCCTGCTAATGCAGGAGACGCAGGTTTGATCCCTGGGTTGGGAAGATCCATTGGAGGAGGAAATGGCAACCCACTCTAGTATTCTTGCCTGGGAAATCCCATGAACAGAGCAGCCTGGCAGACTAAAGTCCACAAAAAGAGACAACTGAACACACATGCACATACCATACATACATGTTTACTTTTATGTAAAGGCATATTACACGCATGTAATTTTATAGTTTGTCTTTTTAACTCAGCAGTGTGTCACAGACCTCTTTACTCATCAGTGAGTACATTTTTTTTTTGAAAATGTATCATTCTGTAATATGGACGTGCCATATTATTTAACTAAGCCCCTGGTTTCAGAAACTTGGTTTGTTTCTGTCAAATTAAGCAGATCTAAATTTACTTAGGAGAGGCTTCACTTCAATTCAGTCACTCAATTGTGTCCAACTCTGACTGCAGCAGGCCAGGCTTCCCTGTCCATCACCAACTCCTAAAGCTTGCTCAAACTCATGTCCATCGAGTCAGCGATGCCATCCAATCAGCTCATCCTCTGTCGTCCCCTTCTCCTCCTGCCTTCAATCCTTCCCAGCATCAGGGTCTGTTCCAATGAGTCAGTTCTTCACATCAAGAGGCCAAAGTATTAGAGCTTAAGCTTTAGCATCAATGATTATGCAGGACTGATTTACTTGAGGATACACGGGTTTGATCTTGCAGTCCAAGGAACTCTCAAAAGTCTTCTCCAACAACACAGTTCAAAAGCATCAATTCTTCGGTGCTCAGCTTTCTTTATAGTCCAACTCTCACATCCATACATGGCTACTGGAAAAACCATAGCTTTGACTATGTCAGCAAAGTAATGTCTTTGTTTTTTAATATGCTGTCTAGGTTGGTCATAGCTTTTCTTCCAAGGAGCAAGCATCTTTTAATTTCATGGCTGCAGTCACCATCTGCAGTGATTTTGGAGCCCAAGAAAATAAAGTCTCTCACTGTTTCCATTGTTTTCCCATCTATTTGCCATGAAGTGATGGGGCCAGATGCCATGATCATAGTTTTTTGAATGCTGAGTTTTAAGCCAGCTTTTTCACTCTCCTCTTTCACTTTCATCAAGAGGCTCTTTAGTTCCTCTTTGCTTTTAGCCATAAGGGTGGTGTCATCTGCGTATCTGAGGTTATTGATATTTCTCTTGGCAATCTTGATTCCAGCTTGTGCTTCATCCTGCCTGGCATTTCGTATGATGTACTCTGCATGTAAGTTAAATAAGCAGGGTGACAATATACAGCCTCGACATACTCCTTTCCCAATTTGGAACCAGTCTGTTGTTCCATGTCCAGTTCTAACTGTTGCTTCTTGATCTGCATACAGATTTCTCAGGAGGCAGGTAAGGTGGTCTGGTATTCCCATCTCTTGAAGAATTTTCCACAGTTTGTTGTGATCCATGCAGTCAAAAGCTTTAGTGCAATCAGTGAAGCAGAAGTATATGTTTTTTCTGGAATTCTCTTGCTTTTTCTATGATCTAATGGATATTGGCAGTTTGATCTCTGGTTCCTCTGCCTTTTCTAAAACCAGCTTGAACATCTGGAAGTTCTCGGTTCATACACTGTTGAAGCCTCACTTGGAGAATGTTGAGCATTACTTTACTAGCGTGTGAGATGAGTGCAATTGTGTGGTAGTTTGAACATTCTTTGGTATTGCCTTTCTTTGGGATTGGAATGAAAACTGACCTTTTCCAGTCTGTGGCCACTGCTTAGTCTTCCAAATTTTCTGGCATACCTAGTATAGCACTTTAACAGCATCATCTTTTAGGTTGTAAAATAGCTCAGCTGGAATGCCATCGCCTCCAGTAGCTTTTTACATTGTGATGCTTCCTAAGGCCCATTTGACTTTGAACTCCAGGATGTCTGGCTCTAGGTGGGTGATCACTAGAAGAGACTTAGTATGGATTATTGTAAGGGGGTAAAGGGGCTTTTGCAATAGGAGAGGAAAATTTACTGCAATAAGGAGAATATTGTAACCATAAAATCTGTAAGTATCCCAAGACTTACACATAAATTGTGTGTCTTTTATAGAGTAAACAAGGCTAGAAAGAATAAAGTATAGGGAAATGGCAAGAAAGAGTAGATAGAGTGTTTTACCTTGAGGCCAGTCTATTTTGGGGGAGGGACTCATGATAGTTTATTTTCCATGTTACCCTGACTAGGCCACAGGGTGCCCGGATATTTGATGAAATGTTTTTCTAGGTATATCTGTGAAGGTGTTTTTGGATGAGATGAAATCAATAGACTGAAAAAAGCAGACTGCCGTCCCTAATGTGGGTGGGCCTCATCTAATCAGTTAAAGACCTGAATTGAACAAAAAGGCTGATGCATTCCTCGACCTACCTCCAACCCCTACTAACACAGAATCCTTTCTGCCTGAAAACCTTTCAGTTTGCCATAGGCTTTTTTCCTGCCTTTGGACTTGAAATGAAACACCAGCTCTTCCTGAGTCTCCAACCTGCCATCTTCAGGATGCAACTACACCATCAGCTCTCCTGAGTCTCTACTTTGCCAACTTACCCTGCAGATCTTGAGATGTGCCAACCCCTACAACTGCATGAACCAATTCATTATAAAATGCACATGCTCTCATCCACATGCACCCTATTCATCTGTTCCTCTGGAGAACCCTTATATGAGACTCTTAAGGAGGGCTGTATGTTGGTTCAGGCTGAGGGTGGGCCAAAGGTCAGGGGCCTGAGGAAGCACAATGTATGGTTAAACCTGTATGTTGTTCTAAATGATCAGTGGGGACATGCAGTGCAGCTAATCGTTCATAAAGCCAAGAATGGGAATGTGGAGGGTCTGTGTCTGGCCTTGTTGGAAGTAAACAAAGGAACGACCTATGAGTCTTATCCAAGTCACACAGGGAAGGACAATTCTCTGCAGCTGCCATTTCCTGGAACACAAAGCTTGGGGGCATTTGTAAACCTTCCCAGCTTTCCAGGAGCACAGGGCTCAGACAAAATTCATTGCTGTCATTTCTAAGCATTCTTTTTATAAATAATACAGTGAAGAACATCTTTGAATTCATCCTCAACTACACGGCACCATGGCTTACTTGAGGAGTTTAGGAAGAGCACCTCTGCTATCCCTCACTTAGAAAGAGAAGCCATAAATAAATGTCTAATATTCTCCAACAGCTCACATCCTTAAGGAACTAGAAAAACAAGGCAAAAGTATGAAAACTTTTTCCAGCCAGAAAGGTCACACCCAAAACACCTGCATCTCCTTCCTTAGATGGACGCTGTCCCGGGTTCCTTGCTCAGTGAGATATGACAGAAGGAGCACAGGTGTTGAATT
The DNA here is from genome assembly GCF_055505025.1 of Bos grunniens. Lineage (NCBI taxonomy): Eukaryota > Metazoa > Chordata > Mammalia > Artiodactyla > Bovidae > Bos > Bos grunniens. The sequence goes on along the minus strand of NC_141167.1, from coordinate 34,913,471 downwards.
TAGACATACTAGGGTTCAAAGCCACTTGAACATTTACCAGCTATAAAAATTTAGGTTATGTGGTTAAGTTGTATAATCTGGGGAGAACAGTACACAAAAGGAATGCCGTGAAGAAATGAGTAAGATGATGAATATAAAAGAGCCTAGCATATTGCAAGGCATTTAACTGACTTTCCTTAAGTATTTTATTTTCCTCTTTTTCCCACAGACATGAAGTTACATAGAAGTAAATAATGGAAGGGGCCACATTGCATTAAGCACCAACTGTGACCCAAGCATGATAAATGTGCTTTATGCTTCTTGTATCATTTAAAGTCTTTTACTAAGCCTGTGAGGGAGCAGAGGTCATCCCCATATTGTAGATAAAGAAACCAAGATATAGTGTGGACTTATAACATGTTTGAGTTCCACTTCAAATAAATAGCAGGACTAGAGTTACGATCTAGTTGCTCTGGTTGTAAAACTCATTTCCTTTTGTTTCCCAAAGCCTGGATGTTGCTATTAGCTCTACTCTTCCTTTCGGGGAAAATGACAGTCTTCCAAATGTGCTTGCAAATTCCCTCAGTAAGATTCTGCTTAGTAACCCTAGCCTCCCTCTCCAATAGAAGGCTGATATTGCTTTCTCCCCAGAGCCAATACTCCAGGCCATGAGCTAGTTAGTGGTCTACCCAAAAGATGCTCCAGGATTCTACCATTTTTCCACCTTGCATATGCTCTCGGGGACAACGAAGGAGAGGAAAACATGTCAGAAGAGATACCAACCATATCAGGACTGACTAATTCACAAAATGAATTCACACTAGAGCTTGCTTCCACTGCCTGAAGAAACCTCCTGAACTAAAGACTAAAAGTGAAGCCTTTGGGATTTCACAATTCTTTCCTAAGCTAAGTGTAAAGGGAAGAGATGGAAACTGAGACTCCATTTATGAAATGTCTGGGAGGCAGTTATGAGCAGTGCCATTTTTCAGCTGGAAAAACTGGAGCCCGGAGCTTTCATAGCGGTGAAGCTGGGGACTGATGCCAGCTGTCTGACTCGAAACCCACTTCAACATCTCCCTTCCTATTTCTGAATTAAAATGTTTGGTCAGAGTCAATTAAAACCTCAAGGACTTAAGAAAAGGAGACTGCATTAGCATTTGCCTTATGAGTGCTAACTCTCCTGTTCTCCTCACTTTGCTCTGTTCCCTCATTTTCACCTGCTGCATCAGACTGGTGTTATCAAAGCAGGTTCCCCAGTGGCAGCATGAACGGCAACTGGGAACCTGCTAGAAAGGCACGTTCTTGGGCTGCACTCCAGACCTCCAGAGCAGAAGCTCTGGGGTGCAGCCCAAATGGCCCTCCAAGTGATCTTGATGAGAACCACTGCTGAGATGGCTGGATGGCATCACTGACTCAATGGACATGAGTTTGAGCAAACTCCGGGAGATGGGTGAAGGACAGTGAAACCTGGCATGTTGTGGTCCATAGGGTCACAAAGAATCAGACAAGACTGAGCGACTGAACAACAACTGCATTATCACCTGGAGGGCCTTCGAAAACAGCAGTTCCCGGGCCCCATCTGACTTTTGCTCAATGGTTTTAAAGTGGGGCCTGAGAATCCTTACTTTTAAAGTTCTCCTGGTGAGCCTGAAGCATAAGCAGATGTAAGCACAGAATCCCCAGAAAATAAATGTTTACAATTAAATCATTTAGTGACACTGTGTACTGGATGCGTGAACTTTGCAAATGCACCCTTGGTTTAAATAATGGCCTCTCTTCTGATCAGCTGAGTGACCTTGGGAAAATGATTCCCCAGCCCCTTTCTCCTCATGTGCAAAACAGAATTAATAACACATACTTAGGGTTGTGAAAATTAAATGATAATATACAATGCTTGGCACAGTGTCTGGTACCTTGTAAGTACTAAATAAGCAGAAGCTATTTCTTTCAATCACCTAATAACAATGAATAAAGCATAATCCACGTAAAGCACCTCTATTCTGTCAGACAGAAGGGGCTGAGCACACAGATGCGAGACTGTTGGGTATCTGCGAGGTACCTTTCCATTTCCTTGGGTCCTGCTGTGGGCGAGACTCTCTCCTGTGGGAAATATGACATCCTCTCATTATGTTGCCTTGCACCAATGAGATGCAAATGAACTTGGAAGGATGTGGAAGGGAACGCCACACCGGGAGGCAATGTGAGAGGATGTGGAAAGGATGCAAAGACAGAAAGGATGGTGCTACAGAGCTGTAGGTACTCACAGGAAATCCACGTTTCCAGGAAGGCGGAGCCACCTGACACAGGTGAAAACAGTGCCCAGCGGGGGGCTTCTGTCTGTCCTTCCCAAGACAGAGCTGCACCGTGTGTGCAGGGCAGGGGAGAAAAAGGCTGTGGAAAGGATACTGGGAAAGTGAGAGAGGCCGACAGAGGCAACAGAGGACAGGTGCCTACTGGACAGCAGAAATCAGCAGCTGAGGTTAAAATCCAGATTAGGAAAAGTACATTCTACGATCTCCATTCTAAAACAACTCTTTCCACTGCAGAGTGAAACAAGCAAATGCATCCTGTCCTGCTCGAAATCTGTTCATCTATTTTCCTGGGATAATGAAGTGGTTATTTGGGTCTCGATGTCTGTACTCAGGCTGTTCGTTCTCTATGGAATATCCCTTCCCTTGCTTCTTCACGTAGCTAACTTCTCTTTCCGTCACAGGAAGCGACTCAGGGCTCAGCTCCTCCTGGAAGGCCACCCTGAATGCCTACCTCTTCCACACCCTGAACTCTGCTCGGTCTCCTCTCGGCATAGCCGTCTCACCCGGCATGTAACTTGTCATCTTTCCTTAATTCAGTGTTTCCCAGGGTGTATTTCACACTCCATGAGTTCAAAAATCTGTTAGAAGATGTTATTTAAAACAAACTCTTGGTGTTTTATTTGGGGAAGAAATAAAGCTCTTGGTGTTTTATTTGGGAAAGGCTAAGCTGAACTACAGATGGATTTCTTTACTGATCCTAGAAATTTTTTCCTAAAAATCATCTTTAGTCTCAGAGTGTACACTGTGGGCTAGGCTGCTATATTTTCATGGCACTGTCTGCTCTTTCTTCCTTAGTAGACTATGATTTCCTTGTGGGCCACAGTGTCTGCTCAGTGCTGCATATCTAGTGTCTACCTAAGCACTTGCTATATGGTAGACACTTGGTGAAAGTCAACCACATGCTAAAAGGCAAAATCATCACATCATTCCCCTTCTGAAAACCCTCTAGGGGCTTTCTCTTATCACCCTGAGGGAAACTCCATCTGCCTTACTTCAAGGCTCATGAGGCTCCACATTTAAAAAATCTTTTACCCTGCCTTTTGCCAATCCCCTCTCTGACTACATTCTGTTAAACTGGTCTTTTTGACTTCCTTAAAAGAATCAGTCCTAGTCCCCTCCTGAGCCTAAACACATGCTGTTTCTCATGCCATTCCTATGCCCACACGTTCACGTTGCTGAAACCATCTCCACTTTAAGGTCTCAACTCAAAAGTGTTCCCCCCCCACCACACTGCACTCAGCATTTTGTTTCCATCATTACACGCATCAATATTTGCCACTGTCTTCTCTGTATATGTTCTTGCTATTGTATGGAATCCCCTCTTCTCACTGTAATGCAATATAAGCTAAACATTTGGGCTCACTGTTACCATCAAGAATGATGGAACAAAGAAGATGCTAAAAGAAGATTTGCTGGTTGCTAAATGAATGAATCAATCAATGCATCACAGCAGTTAAGAGCCCCAGCCTTCCTCCCAGAATGAGATCAAATCCTCACCCACCAAAGACTAGCTCTGTGACCAGGGCAAGTCATTTAAGTTCCAGAAGGCGTCCTATAAAATAGGAAATAATGGACTTCTATTTATATAACAGATTGAGCATATTAATTAGTTTTCTCTCTCTCAAGTTGGGAGTGAAGTAAAAGTAAAGGGGTATTCCTTTTTTTAAAACTGTAGTAAAATAAACACAATATAAAATTTAAAACCTTAACCATTTAACCATTTTTTAGCTCAGTGTGCAATTAAGTGCATTCACACTGTTATGTAACTATCACTATCATCCATCTCCAGAACTCTTTTCATCTGGCAAAACTGTAGCTCTGTATGAATGAAACAATAAAGCCCCATTCTCCCCCTACTCTCGGCCCCTGGTAACCACCATTCTAATTTCTGTCTCTGAATTTAACTACTCTAGGTACCTTATATCAGTAGAGTCATATAGTATTTGACCTTCTGTGATTGTCTTATTTCACTTAATGTTTCCAAGGTTCATCTTTCAAAGTGTCAGAATTTCCTTCTTTTTCCAGGCTGAATAGTATTCCATTGTATGTCTATCCCACATTTTATCTGTTCATCTGTCATTGGACACAGCTATTGTCAATACTGCTGCTTTGAACAGGGGTGTACACATATATTTCTTCAAGTCCTGTCTTCAATTCTCTTGGGTATATACCCAAGAATGGAATGCTGGATGACACGATAAGTCTATTTTTTAATTTTCTGAGGAACCACCATTCTGTTTTCCACAGTGGACACACTATTTTACATTCCCATCAACAATACACAGAACTTTCAATCTCTCTACACTCTTGCTAACACTCTCATCCTGGTGAGTGTGAGGTACAAGGGTACATCTTTTAAAAGAAATAAGGCCAAAAAAAATGTAAAAGGTGATAGCAGCAACAAACTTTTGGAAGCTTGGAAAGAAGAGCCATGAACCCTAAGTGACCTGAATCCTAAACTGGTTGTTAGGAAAGTTAAGAAGCAATGATGCCATCTGCCCTGCAGAACCCCCAAAGGCTTAGGAATTTAGTGGTACACATTATCTCTGGAAGTGACATTTGTGGTTGAAAATAGGAGGTCTGCTTGAAAGCCTATATAATAAAAAGGTAAGCTCAACACAGACATGACATTGGCATGACCATCCCTTTCCCCAACCTGGCCAAAGATTTATTCCCTGAAAAGAGCAAATTGGATCTGGATACAGGATACCAGGCAACGAGAGTAGGGATGCTGAAGTGCAAAGAGGAAAGAAAGAGCAAAAGATTTCATAATGAGTTTAGAGACATCCAACCTCATTCCTACCCTGCTTTCTTGAACTTAAGAAGCCAGGCCTGTATCCCTGCTATGGGGTATTAAAATATTGGAAGATTTTTTTTCTGGGGACTCCAATGAAAGCAAGAGAAGAAATTCAAAGGTTCTCATAGTAAGCAAACCATCCAGCTTGCCCTATAGGAAGCACTGTGCTGATAAGCCCTGTAACAGAATTTTCAATCAGCTATTTAGTATCACATTCTCAAATATAAACAGCCAAGAATCACCTGAACATCTGAAGACAGCCTCTCATACAAAAGACAGACACCCAAATAAGCAGGCAGATTCAAAAGATAATAAAAATTTGGAGGCAATAGAGGAATCACATTATGCAGAGAGATTACATCTCTCTTGATGCATATACTACAGTGTGGGACCAGACACTCCATGCAAAATAAATGAACAATAGTTATTATCAAAATGATGGGCAGAGTTGTAGAACTAACTTAGCCACTGGCCCTAAAACAGTTGAGAGTTGAAATATGATATTTTGCTTTTACACATCCTAAGAGTATTCAGCCATTTTATTACAGAATTCCAGAGTTGGGAGGATGAGATCTGAGAAAATGACATAGCCTGATTCTTTGTATCCAATAAGGACAACATGTAAGTGCCTATTATTACTTTATAAGAGCAACATTTGATAAAAAAATTATTTTCATATTTTCAGAAACTTTTATACTTTATAATTAAAATTGTGCTTATAAAGGGCATAATGAAAAACAGAAATATGAATACATAATAGTGTTACTTTAAAGACTGCAAGTCACAAACTAGTATAAAATAGGGGTTTTAATTGTGTTAAATTGTCCAGGAAAAAAAGGCAAAGTTAATTAAAATTGTATTAGGGTATTTGAGTGGTGAGGTTGTTTTCTGCTTTCATTTACTTTTTGACTTTTCACTAGTTCCCTTTACTTGTACCTTTTTTTTGCAAAATAAAAGAAAAAATTAAGAGGGAGGAGATCATGCTGGTGTTACCTGGTTGCCTTTTTGGAAACCAACATTGACATATGCTCAAGATCACACTGCAGTGAAGTTCACTTGTGAAAAGGCCTCAGTCAAAGTCAGGCTGGGGAGAAGCCTTGGAGCCTGGGGCTGGCAGTGGGAATGGTGAGAAGAGCATTTAGAGGTGGGGGGCTTAACGAGGTGATAATGAGCCAAGATGGTCCAAAGCTCCTGCTGCTGCTGCTAAGTCACTTCAGTCGTGTCCGACTCTGTGCGACCCTATAGATGTCAACCCACCAGGCTCCCCTGTCCCTGGGATTCTCCAGGCAAGAACACTGGAGTGGGTTGCCATTTCCTTCTCCAATGCATGAAAGTGAAAAGTGAAAGTGAAGTCGCTCAGTCGTGTACTACTCTTAGCGACCCCATGGACTGCAGCCTACCAGGCTCCTCCATCCATGGGATTTTCCAGGCAAGAGTACTGGAGTGGGGTGCCATTGCCTTCTCCTAAGGCCTTTCATATATCAAGTATCTCTGGATAATTATCAGTTTCAGGAGTTTCTGCAGCATTAGAGCAGCACCAGCCCAGGCAGGTTTTATCTCCCTGAAGGCTTAACTGAGTGCCTCAGCAGCTCTAGATTTCAGCCCTAAGTAACTGAGAAAGCTTCTCAGTGGATTGTCTTGAAGGCCGGAGACTAGAAAGCCACATCAGTGTTTGACAAGGAACTGCCTGGCAAAACTGAGTCAGGTACTGTGTTGATTCTGAGTTACAGCAGGTGGACATGCCCCTGCCCTCATGGAATGTGTAATCGACCATGAACATTAAGCTCATAATTACAAACAATCCATGAAAAATTCAAACATAATGAGTGTTATAAAAGGAAGTGCACAAGATTTGTGGTTTGCATAAAAATGACACAAATTCAACTGCACACAAGATTCAGGAAGCAAATGAAGATGCAGAGAGAAATTAAGCAATATAAATAATGCAATTGATTTATTTCACCGTCCCACTCAGGGAACCCAGACCTAGAGTAGGATGTAAATCCGCTGTTTGCTGGGTTTTGGCTTCAGCTCTGATTTTCTCACAGTGTGTCTCCTATTGTTACATATAATTCTCAACAAGCCCTCATATACAGTTCTGCAGGCCCTGAACAACTTCAGAGGGCACCATTTATATCATGGTCTCCTACCTGAGCTCCTGGGGATGCTCAGCTGAATGTGATATAATTCTTTCATTAACTTAGACCCTAAAATAGGCCAGTATCTCAAAGGAAGAAAAACTAAATACTGAATTTTTGCTTCTGCTGTTTTGTCAGTTTCCACTGTAGATCTTGCTCCTACGGGATTTTCAAGGATAATTCTGGCTGACAAAATTCTCACCATAGGTACTGACTTTAGAACCAAATCTTCCATTTCGACAGGTTCTACCACATTCAGAGGGTGTATAAGAGAGATCTGATCTGGTCTACTAAGAAGAGCCTCCTTGTAGGTCACTGAGAGCAGAAGGATGAGCAGAACTTATCTAGGGAGAGAGGCTGGGAAAGCATGGCCAGCAGTGAGAAGAGGATTAGGTACCAAAGCAGGTAAGCATGGAATTGAAGGAACTAAACTTGTGACACAGAAAGGGCAGAAAGGAGAGGGCAGCCTAATTTACCTCCTACTAAGCCAAATCTTACCAACTCTGCAAGACCCCCTCACTGACTGATTTCACCAACATTAACCTAGAATTTACCCTTAGTAAGAGACTTACTCCATGAGAGCTTTGGATCTCAAAGATCTCCATACCTTTTGATTCACAATTTTGACTTCTTCCTACTCACACAGCACTTAATTATGGGCTGTCACTTCAGTTTTGGAAACACTCATGGGTTCCTGGGTGTAGTAATGTTGTTCTGTATTTTCCTTGTTTCTCAGGTTAACTCAAAGGTTCAGCTCTCAACTCTCTGACCAACCTGTGCAGTCTTTGGGTCAGGGCTGTCATGAATACATTTATGTGCCTGGCACAGTGCCAGGCCCAGAGTGGATGCCCAATACACATGGTTAGGTACTGTCACGTGGGAAGTTCGAGGCACAGGGGGAGTTCCGCAAAGTTACAGAGGACACTCAACATAGTGACAGTCAGGTATAGGGGATAAACCTGCTCTATGGGGAAAAGCTGGAGTCTGAATCTGGCTTTTTCTTCTAATCTATGACTCAATGGGTAAAGAATCTGCCTGCAGTGCAGAAGACAAAGGAGACTGGGGTTCAATCCCTGGGTCAGGAAGATCCTCTGGAGGAGGAAATGGCAAGTTACTCCAGCATTCTTGCCTGGAAAATCCCATGGACCAAGGAGCCTAGTGAGCTACAGTGCACAGGGTTGCAAAGAATCGGACATAACTGAGCACACAGCCATAAAACACACTTTATCAAATATCTAGCTTTTACTTGTTTTTGAAATGTTGTCAAGTCACATCCCCACAGTGGTTTAGAGAAAGTTCTAGACCTAGCTTGGTTTCACCTCCTGGCTTCGTTGTACGAAACTGGGTTAAGTTATTTAACCTCTCTATGCTTCTGAATGCATAGTTCCAAAGAACAGCAAGAAGAGATAAGAAAGCCTTCTTCAGCGATCAATGCAAAGAAATAGAGGAAAACAACAGAATGGGAAAGACTAGGGATCTCTTCAAGAAAATCAGAGATACCAAAGGAACATTTCATGCAAAGATGGGCTTGATAAAGGACAGAAATGGTATGGACCTAACAGAAGCAGAAGATATTAAGAAGAGATGGCAAGAATACACAGAAGAACTGTACAAAAAAGATCTTCATGACCCAGATAATCACGATGGTGTGATCACTGACCTAGAGCCAGACATCCTGGAATGTGAAGTCAAGTGGGCCTTAGAAAGCATCACTATGAACAAAGCTAGTGGAGGTGATGGAATTCCAGTTGAGCTATTCCAAATCCTGAAAGATGATGCTGTGAAAGTGCTGCACTCAATATGCCAGCAAATTTGGAAAACTCAACAGTGGCCACAGGACTGGAAAAGGTCAGTTTTCATTCCAATCCCAAAGAAAGGCAATGCCAAAGAATGCTCAAACTACTGCACAATTGCACTCATCTCACACGCTAGTAAAGTAATGCTCAAAATTCTCCAAGCCAGGCTTCAGCAATATGTGAACTGTGAACTTCCTGATGTTCAAGCTGGTTTTAGAAAAGGCAGAGGAACCAGAGATCAAATTGCCAACATCCGCTGGATCATGGAAAAAGCAAGAGAGTTCCAGAAAAACATCTATTTCTGCTTTATTGACTATGCCAAGGCCTTTGACTGTGTGGATCACAATAAACTGTGGAAAATTCTGAAAGAGATGGGAATACCAGACCACCTGACCTGCCTCTTGAGAAATCTGTATGCAGGTCAGGAAGCAACAGTTAGAACTGGCCATGGAACAACAGACTGGTTTCAAATAGGAAAAGGAGTACGTCAAGGCTGTATATTGTCACCCTGCTTATTTAACTTATATGCAGAGTACATCATGAGAAACGCTGGACTGGAAGAAACACAAGCTGGAATCAAGATTGCCGGGAGAAATATCAATAACCTCACATATGCACATGACATCACCCTTATGGCAGAAAGTGAAGAGGAACTCATAAGCCTCTTGATGAAGGTGAAAGTGGAGAGTGAAAAAGTCAGAAAACGAAGATCATGGCATCTGGTCCCATCACTTCATGGGAAATAGATGGGGAAACAGTGGAAACAGTGTCAGACTTTATTTTTCTGGGCTCCAAAATCACTGCAGATGGTGACTGCAGCCATGAAATTAAAAGACGCTTACTCCTTGGAAGGAAAGTTATGACCAACCTAGATAGCATATTCAAAAGCAGAGACATTACTTTGCCAACAAAGGTTCGTCTAGTCAAGGCTATGGTTTTTCCTGTGGTCATGTATGGATGTGAGAGTTGGACTGTGAAGAAGGCTGAGAGCCGAAGAATTGATGCTTTTGAACTGTGGTTTGGAGAAGACTCTTGAGAGTGCCTTGGACTGCAAAGAGATCCAACCAGTCCATTCTGAAGGAGATCAGCCCTGGGATTTCTTTGGAAGAAATGATGCTAAAGCTGAAACTCCAGTACTTTGGCCACCTCATGTGAAGAGTTGACTCACTGGGAAATACTCTGATGTTGGGAGGGATTGGGGGCAAGAGGAGAAGGGGACAACAGAGGATGAGATGGCTGGATGGCATGACTGACTCGATGGACGTGAGTCTGAGTGAACTCCGGGAGTTGGTGATGGACAGGGAGGCCTGGCGTGCTGCGATTCATGGGGTCACAAAGAGTCGGACACGACTGAGCGACTGATCTGATCTGATCTGATGCTTCTGTTTCATCACCTGTAAAATGGGGATAACAGTCTCTTAGAAGACTTTTGAGTGAGTTATGTGAGCTATAACAGATAAAGCTCTCAGAATATTTCCTGGCACATAGAAGGGGCTCAATACATAAATACAGCTAAACTTATTATGTTCATGTTCTTGCTGTTTCCTCAAACCTGCTGAGTCACTATTTTTATTAGTTATAATTAAATGTAGTTACAAACCCACAAAAGACCGACATAAAAAACAAAACCAAATTTCTCTTTTAGAGGAAGTCAAAAGAGCAAATTCAAAGCAGGTACTGTAGCACCACAAACGCTCACTCCTCTGCCATCCTTGATGTATGGCTCCCATCTTCCTTATCTAAAATGGCTGCAGGAACTCCAGCCAGTCTACTTGATTCAGGTATGAAGGAAGGGTGCCTTTTTAGATGCCCCTCTCCGCACTTAAAGGAGGTATCTGAGGAATTCCAAAGAATACTTCCCCTTACGTCATGTTGGCCAAAACTCAGATGAACATATGTAGGTGCAAAGGAAGCCAGGAAATGTAAAGATACCTATATTCAGCTAAAAGTCTGAATTTTGTTAAGAAAAGGGTAAGAATACATAGATGAGGTGGGCATGTGCCTCTGGGTCATGTGCCACTAGCTGGCAGTGAAGGGGGGAAGTTAATCGCAGTCCTACTCAGTTTTATCAAAGCTTTGGGGTTCACAGCAAATCAAAGGACATTTTCTGAGCACATGATCTCAAGATCTATAAAGCTGCCTCAACTTTAATTATTGTGAAAGCATATCTCTCTTAAAGGAGATGTAACTATAAGGGTCTGATTCACTCTAAATTATTGAAAAATTGATTTTTTAAAAAGGTGTTTGCTAGCCAAGACTTTTGGAACCATCTTAATGAGCTTAAAAAAAAAAAAAAAACACTCTTTCTTCTGAAGAAGAGAATCAGGTTTTTTTTCCTGACAAAGAGAAAAACTAAGTATCCAGATTAATGTGTTTACATATTCCTTAATGATGGATAATCCATCTATCATAAGTCCTTGGCTTAGAAAAAAAAATAAAAACACATTCTCATCACTCTGGTGGTGAATTTTATTTTAAAACACATATTATTTACTTTATATTAATTATGTATTATCAATAATTTGAGTGCTTTTTATTGCCAAATCTTTAAAAATAAATGCATGTGATAGTGAAACTTCATGGAGGCATTACTTACTGAAGCATTTTTCCAATCACAAGGATATAGATGAGGCTCGTAAAAAAGTCAGATCTGTGATTGAATATCCCTTTCAAAAAACATTATAGTTCTGAACAAATGCACTTTTACTCCCTGGCAAACTTACCAGACTTCTACTGTATCAGAGGAACAGTCCATAAGAAGCTACTGCTTTACAACCAACGGAAAGAAAGAAGGTGATAGGGTAGGCGTACTGTGTTGGAAAAAAAGGGCAGGGAGAGACAGACAGAGTGCGGAAGACACATTGGATCTGGCCCTGTTCAGTGAGATGAGTCAGAAAACCAGTAAGCTGAATGATTCAGCACCATCCCCATGAAAAATGCATGAAGTGATTGGGGATGTAATTTACTGGTAAAGAGCATGAGTTTCGGAGTAATACAGGCCTGGTTTTGAATTCCTGCTTCTTCACCAAATAGCTATGAAAACTTAGCTAGTTATGTAAACTCTGTGAGCCTTGATTTTCATATCTGTAAAAGGAGATAGAAATAGGACCTGTACCTCATTGGTCTGTCAGAAAATTTACTTGATAATTCAAATAAAATGCTTGGCAACAGTTCCTGGTACATAACACACACTCAACAAATGATAACCATTATCAGGACACTGTTCCCTTTCTTCCTTTTTTTTAAATTTTTTTAATTGAAGGATAATTGCTTTACAGAATTTTGTTTTCTGTCGAACCTCAACATGAATCAACCATAGGTATACATAAACCTGTATGTATACATATACATACAGAAATGGTATGGACCTAACAGAAGCAGAAGATGTTAAGAAGAGGTGGCAAGAAGACACAGAAGAACTGTACAAAAAAGATTTTCACGACCCAGATAATCATGATGGTGTGATCATTCACACTTACCTAGAGCCGGACATCCTGGAATGTGAAGTCAGGAGGGCCTTAGGAAGCATCACTACAAACAAAGCTAGCGGAGGCAATGGTATTTCAGTTGAGCTATTTCAAATTCTAAAAGATGATGCTGTGAAAGTGCTGCACTCAATATGCCAGCAAATTTGGAAAACTCAGCAGTGGCCACAGGACTGGAAAAGGTCAGTTTTCATTCCAATCCCAAAGAAAGGCAATGCCAAAGAATGTTCAAACTACTGCACAATTGCACTCATCTCACACGCTAGTAAAGTCATGCTCAAAATTCTCCAAGCCAGGCTTCAGCAATATGTGAACCGTGAACTTCCAGATATTCAAGCTGGTTTTGGAAAAGGCAGAGGAACCAGAGATCAAATCGCCAACATCCACTGGAAAAAGCAAGAGAGTTCCAGAAAAACATCCATTTCTGCTTTATTGACTATGCCAAAACCTTTGACTGTGTGGATCACAATAAACTGTGGAAAATTCTGAAAGAGATGGGAATACCAGACCACCTGACCTGCCTCTTGAGAAACTTGTATACAGGTCAGGACGCAACAGTTAGAACTGGCCATGGAACAACAGACTGGTTCCAAATAGGAAAAGGAGTATGTCAAGGCTGTATATTCACCCTACTTAACCACTCCAGAACTCTTGCCTGGAAAACCCCATGGACAGAGGAGCCTGGTAGACTATAGTCCATGAGGTCGCAAAGAGTCAGACACGACTGAGCAACTTCACTTCTTCATTTAACTTATATGCAGAGTACATCATGAGAAATGCTGGGCTGGAGGAAGCACAAGCTGGAATCAAGATTGCTGGGAGAAATATCAATAACCTCAGATATGCAGATGACACCACGCTTAAGGCGGAAAGTGAAGAAGAACTAAAGAGCCTCTTGATGAAAGTGAAAGAAGAGAGTGAACAAGTTGGCTTAAAGCTCAACATTCAGAAAACTAAGATCATGGCACCTGGTCCCATCACTTCATGGGAAATAGATGGGGAAACAGTGGAAACAGTGGCTGACTTTATTTTGGGGGGCTCCAAAATCACTGCGGATGGTGATTGCAGCCATGGAGTTAAAACATGCTTACTCCTTGGAAGGAAAGTTATGACCAACCTAGATAGCATATTAAAAAGCAGAGACATTACTTTGTCATCAAAGGTCCGTCTAGTCAAGGCTATGGTTTTTCCAGTAGTCATGTATGGATGTGAGAGTTGGACTATAAAGAAAGCTGAGCGCCGAAGAATTGATGCTTTTGAACTGTGGTATTAGAGACGACTCTTGAGAGTCCCTTGGACTGCAAGGAGATCCAACCAGTCCATGGTAAAGGAGATCATTCCTGGGTGTTCATTGGAAGGATTGTTGGTGAAGCTGAAACTCCAATACTTTGGCCACCTCATGCGAAGAGTTGACTCATTTGAAAAGACCCTGATGCTGGGAAAGATTGAGGGCAGGAGGAGAAGGGGACAACAAAGGATGAGATGGTTGGATGGCATCACCAACTCGATGGACATGGGTTTGGGTGTACTCTGGGAGTTGGTGATGGACAGGGAGACCTGGCATGCTGAGGTTCATGGGGTCGCAAAGAGTCGGACACGCCTGAGCGACTGAACTGAACTGACTGATACATATATCCCCTCCCTTTTGAACTTCCCTCCCATCTCCCTTCCCATCCCACTCCTCTGGGTTGATACAGAGCCCCTGTTTGAGTTTCCTTAGCCATAGAGCAAATTCCCCTTGGCTGTCTATTTTACATATGGTAATGTAAGTTTCCCTGTTACTCTCTCCATGCATCTCACCCTCCCCTCCCCTCTCCCCATGTCCACACGTCTATTCTCTATGTTTGTTTCTTCATTGCTGCCCTGTAAGAAAATTCTTCAGTACCATTTTTCTAGATTCCGTATATATGCATAAGAATATGATATGTATCTTTCTCTTTCTGACTTGCTTCACTCTGTATAATAGGTTCTAGATTCATCCACCTCATTAGAACTGACTCAAATGCATTCCGTTTTATGGCTCAATAATATTCCATTCTGCATATGTACAACTTCTTTATCCATTCATCTGTCGATGGACATCCAAGTTGCTTCCATGTTCTAGCTGTTGTAAACAGTGCTGCAATGAACAATGGGATACATGTGTCTTACTCAATTTTGGTTTCCTCAGGGTATATGCTTAGAAGTGGGATTGCTGGGTCATCAGTCAGTTCAGTTCAGTTGCTCAGTCGTGTCTGACTCTTTGCGACCCCATGAACCGCAGCACACCAGGCCTCCAAGTCCATCACCAACTCCTGGAGTTCAACGAAACTCATGTCCATTGAGTCGGTGATGCCATCCAATTCTCTGCAATCCCCTTCTCCTCCTGCCCTCAATCTTTCCCAGCATCAGGGTCATATGGTGGGCTTATTCCTAGTTTTTTAAGGGATCTCCATAATGTTGAAAGGTTGTTGTTGAATCACACGAAGACACCGGGATTCTTGGCCCCCGGAGGAGAAGAATTCAATCCAGGGCCAGAGACAAGGCTTGATTGCTCAGAGCTTTTGTGTAATAAAGTTTTATTAAAGTATAAAGGAGATAGAGAAAGCTTCTGACATAAGCATCAGAAGTGGGTACAAAGAGTACCCGCTTGCTAGTGTTAACAATGAAGTTATATAATCCAAAGAATGTCTGGAGGTTGTAAAGACCTCATCAGACCTACTCCCATAATTTACATTTTAAGATAACACTGTCCTCAGGCAGGATACATCCTTGTAAAGACCAGGTCTACTCCCATAATTTACATTTTAAGGTAACAGAAGGTTTAATCCAGAGACTGTCCTTAGGCAGCATACATTATTGTTGTATAATCCTAAGGAATGTGGAGAAAGAAAAAAAGTTTTTCCTTTCTTCCTCCTTGAGAATTCCAGATCCCTCTCTCCTTGGGGACCCCTAGACTCCTTATCAACCTGCCTAGGAACTGATTCTCTCAATGTCTTCCAAAGTGGCTGTATAAATTTACATTCCCACCAACAGTGCAAGAAGGTTCCCTTTTCTCCACACCCTCTCCAGCATTTATCGTTTGTAGACTTTTTGATGATGTCCATTATGACTGGTGTGAGGTGATAGCTCCTTGTGGTTTTGATTTGCATTTCTCTAATAATGAGAGATGTTGAGCATCTTTTCATGTGTTTGTTAGCCATCTGTATGTCTTCTTTGGAGAAATGTCTGTTTAGGTTTTTTCCCCCCACTTTTTGATTGAGGTGTTTGTTTTTCTGGCATTCAGTTGTATGAGCTGCTTGTATATTTTGGAAATAAATCCTTTGTCAGTTGTTTCATTTGCTATTATTTCCTCCCATTCTGAGGGTATGTCTTTTCACCTTGCTTATAGTCTCCTTTGCTGTACAAAAGCTTTAAAGTTTAATCAGGTCCCAGTTTTTTATTTCTGTTTTTATTTCCATTACTTTAGGAGGTGGGTCATAGACGATCTTGCATTGATTTATGTCATCAAGTGTTCTGCCTATGTTTTCCTCTAAGAGTTTTATAGTTTCTGGTCTTACACGTAGGTCTTCAATCCATTTTATCTTTGTGTATGGTGTTAGAAAGTGTTCTAATTTCATTCTTTTACATGTAGCTGTCCAGTTTTCGCAGCACCACTTGTTGAAGAGGCTATCTTTGCCCCATTGTATATTCTTCCCACCTTTGTCAAAAATAAGATACTCATAGGTGCATGGGTATATTTCTGGGCTTTCTATCTTTCTTTATAGTCCAACTCTCACATCCATACATGACTACTGGAAAAACCATAGCTTTGACTAGACAGACCTTTGTTGGCATAGTAATGTCTCTGCTTTTTAAGAAGCTGTCTAGTTTGGTCATAATTTCTCTTTCAAGGAGCAAGCGTCTTTTAACTTCATGCCTACAGTCACCATCTGCAGTGATTTTTCAGCCCCCAAAATAAAGCCTGTCACTGTTTCCACTGTTTCCCCATCTATTTGCCATGAAGTGATGGGACCAGATGCCATGATCTTAGTTGTCTGAATGTTGAATTTTAGGGCAACTTCAACTTATGTTGAATAACAGTGGTGAAAGTGGACACCCTTGTCTTGTTCCTGATCTTAGGTGAAATGCTTTCAGCTTTTCATCATTGACAATAATGTTTGCTGTAGGCTTATCATATATGGCCTTTACTATGTTGAGGTAGGTTCCTTCTACGCCCATTTTTTGAAGAGTTTTAATCATAAATGGGTGCTGAATTTTGTCAAAGGTGTTTTCTGCATCTATTGAGATTATCATATGGTTTTTATCTTTCAATTCATTAATATGGTGTATCACATTGATTGATTTACATATATTGAAGAATCCTTGTCCGTGGAATAAACACAACTTGATCATGGTGTATGAGCTTTTTGATGTGTTGCTGAATTCTGTTTGCTAAAATTTTGTTGAGGATTTTTGCATCTATGTTCATCAGTGATATTGGCCTGTAGTTTTCTTTTTTGTGTTGTCTTTGTCTGGTTTTGGTATCAGGGTGATGGTGGCCTCATAGAATGAGGGTGGATGTATTCCTTCCTTGGAAAGTTTTTGAAAGAGTTTTAGAAGGATTGGTGTTAGCTCTTCTCTAAATGTTTGATAGAATTCTCCTGTGAAGCCATCTGGTCTTGGGATTTTGTTTTTTGGGAGATTTTTGATCACAGCTTCAATTTTGGTGCTTGTAATTGGGTTGTTTATAATTTCTATTTCTTCTTGGTTCAGCCTTGGAAGATTGAACTTTTCTTAGAATATGTCCATTTCTTCCAGGTTATTCATTTTATTGCCATATAGTTGGTCATAGTGGTCTCATAATCCTTTGTATTTCTACATTGTCTGTGGTAACATCTCCTTTTTCATTTCTAATTTTGTTGACTCGATTCTTCTCTAGTTTTTTCTTGATGAGTCTGGCCAAAGGTTTGTCAATTTTGTTTATCTTCTCAAAGAATCAGGTTTTAGTTCTGTTAATCTTTACTACTGTTTCTTTCATTTCTTTTTCAATGATTTCTGCTCTGAACTTTATGATTTCTTTCCTTCTCCTAATTTTGGGGGATTTTCTATTCTTCTTTTTCCAGTTGTTTTAGGTATAAAGTTAGGTTGTCTATTTGAGATTTTCTTGTTTCTTGAGGTAGCTATATACTTGTATTCTTGTATTGCTATAAATTTCCCTCTTAGCACTGCTTTTACTGAATCCCACGAGTTTTGAGTTGCCATGTTTTCATTGTCATTTGCTTCTACAAATGTCTTATTTCCCTTTTGATTTCTTCAGTAACCTGTTGGTTATTTAGAAACGTATTGCTTAATCTCCGGGTGTTTGTGTTTTTTACAGTTTTTTTCTTGTAATTTAGTCTCAAAGCATTGTGGTCAGAGAAGATGCTTGATAAGATTTCAACTTTCTTAAATTTACTGAGGTTTAATTTGTGACCCAAGGTGTGGTCTATCCTGGAGAATGTTCCATGTGCACTTGAGAAGAAAGGGTATTCTTCTGCATTTGGATGGAATGTCCTGAAGAAATCAATGAGATCCATCTCATCTAGTGTATCACTTAAGACTTGTGCTTTCTAAAAAAAAAAAAAAAAAAAGACTTGTGCTTTCTTATTAATTTTCTGTTTTGATGATCTGTCCATTGGTGTGAGTGGGGTGTTAAAGTCTCCTACTATTATTGTGTTACTGTCAGTTTCTTCTTTTATGTTTGGTAGTGTTTGTCTTAGGTATTGACGTGCTCCTTCTTTGCGTCCATAGATGTTTACAATTGTTATGTCTTCCTCTTGGATTGATCCCTTGATCATAATGTAGTATCCTTCCTTATCTCTTGTGATAGTCTTTATTTTAAGGTCTATTTTGTCTGATATGAGGATTGCTGCTCCATCTTTCTTTTGCTTTCCATTTGTATGGAGTATATATTTCCATCCTCTCACTTTCAGTCTATATGCGTCTTGAGGTCTGAAGTGGGTTTCTTGTAGACAGCATATATATGGGTCTTGCTTTTGTATCCATTCAGCCAGTCTGTGTCTTTTGGTTCGAGCATTTAATTCATTTACATTTAAAGTAATTATTGATATATATGTTCCTATTGCCATTTTTGTAATTGTTTGGGGTTTGATTTTGTAGAACTTTTTCTTCTTTTGTATTTCTAGACTACATAAGTCCCTTTAACATTTGCTGTAAAGCTGGTTTGGTGGTACTGAATTCTCTTAACTTTTGCTTCTCTGAAAAGTTTTTTATTTCTCCATCAATTTTGAGTGAGATCCTTGCTGGGTCCAGTAATCTTGGTTGTAGATTTTCCCCTTTCAGTACTTTAACTATATCCTGCCATTCCCTTCTGGGCTTCAGAGTTTCTGCTGAAAGATGAGCTGTTAAACGTATGGGGTTTCCCTTGTATGTTACTTATTGTTTCTCCCTTGCTGCTTTTCATATTCTTTCTTTGTGTTTAGTCTTTGTTACTTTAGTATGTGTCTTGGCGTGTTTCTCCTTGGGTTTATCCTGCATGGGGCTCTTTGTGTCTCTAAGACTTGATTGACTATTTCGTTTTCCATGTTGGAGAAATTTTCAACTCTAATCTCTTCAAAAATTTTCTCATACCCTTTCTTTTTCTCTTCATCTTCTGGGACCCCTATAATTTGAATGTTGGTACACTGGATATTGTTCCAGAGGTCTCTGAGACTATCCTCAGTTCTTTTCATTCTTTTTACTTTATTCTGCTCTTGAAAAGTTATTTCCATCATTATATCTTCCAGCTCACTGATTCATTCTTCTGCTTCAGATATTCTTCTATTTATTCCTTCCTGAGTATTTTTAATTTCAGTAATTGTGTTGTTTGTCTCTGTATGTTTATGCTTTAATTCTTCTAGCTCGTTGTTAATTGACTCTTGCATTTTCTCCACTTTGTTTTCAAGGCTTTTGATCATCTTTATTATCATCATTCTGAATTCTTTTTCAAGTAGTTTGCCTATTTCCTCTTTGTTTATTTGGGCTTCTGTGTTTCTAAGTTGTTCCTTCATTTGTGTAGTAATTCCCTGCCTTTTCATGATTTTTTTTTTTTTTTCACTTATTGAGTTTGAGGTCTCCTTTTCCCAGCCTTCAAGGCTGCATTTGTTCTTCTTTTTGGTTTCTGCCCTTCTAAGATTGGTCCAGTGGTTTGTGTAAGCTTTGTATAGGGTGAGATTTGAGCTGAATTTTGTTTGTTTGTCTGTTTTTCCTCTGATGGGCAAGGCTGAGTGAGGTGGTAATCCTGTCTGCTGATCACTGGATATGTATTTTTGTTTTGTTTAGATGAGGCATCCTGAACAGGGTGCTACTGGTGGTTGGGTGATGCCGGGTCTTGTATTCAAATGGTTTCTTTTGTGTGAGTTCTCTCTATTTGATACTCCTTAGGGTTAGTTCTCTGGTAGTCTAGGGTCTTGGAGTCAGTGTTCCTACTCCAAAGGCTCAGGGCTTGATCTTTGGTCAGGAACGAAGATTCCACAAGTGGTTGGTTCCGGCATTAGTGAGTGAAGTTGCTCAGTTGTGTCTGACCACATGGACTGTAGCCTACCAGGCTCCTCTGTCCATAGGATTTTCCAGGCAAGAGTACTGGAATGGGTTGCCATCTCCTTCTCCAGGAGATCTTCCTGACCCTGGGATTGAACCAGGGTCTCCCGCATTGTATGCAGACGCTTTACGGTCTGAGCCACCAGGGAAGGGGCGATGTATTAAGTGACATTGAAATAGATACCCAAAAACAAAAAACTGAAGATGAACCTCAAACAAATGGCAGTTACAAAGTCAGGCAAATAATACTTAAAATAATGGAATATACACATATACATATATACCCATAAGCAAAGTTAGAACAGTCCAACTAAAATAAAGTACAGTAGATTGACCTGAAAAACAAAGGAAATCAAAAATTATATTTACCAGTTAAGAACAAAACTAACTTAAGCACAACTCAGAAAACAAAATGAAAGCAAGCTGCTAAGTGTGGAATAAAGCAGTGAAAACAAAATGAACAAATATATTGAGAGGGAAGGAAAGAAAGAATAGATATGCAAAGTTAAATAGAGGTAGATAAAGAAAATTTGTATTTCTGCTTTATTGACTATGCCAAAGCCTTTGACTGTGTGGATCACAATAAACTGTGGAAAATTCTGAAAGAGATGGGAATACCAGACCACCTGACCTGCCTCTTGAGAAATCTGTATGCAGGTCAGGAAGCAACAGTTAGAACTAGACATGGAACAACAGACTGGTTCCAAATAGGAAAAGGAGTACGTCAAGGCTGTATATTGTCACTCTGCTTATTTAACTTATATGCAGAGCACATCATGAGAAACACTGGACTGGAAGAAACACAAGCTGGAATCAAGATTGCCGGGAGAAATATCAATAACCTCAGATATGCAGATGATACCACCCTTATGGCAGAAAGTGAAGAGGAATTAAAAAGCCTCTTGATGAAAGTGAAAGTGGAGAGTGAAAAAGTTGGCTTAAAGCTCAACATTCAGAAAACGAAGATCATGGCATCTGGTCCCATCACTTCATGGCAGATAGATGGGGAAACAGTGGAAACAGTGTCAGACTTTATTTTTTGGGGGCTCCAAAATCACTGCAGATGGTGACTGCAGCCATGAAATTAAAAGACGCTCACTCCTTGGAAGGAAAGTTATGACCAACTTAGATAGCATATTCAAAAGCAGAGACATTGCTTTGCCAGCAAAGGTCCGTCTAGGCAAGGCTATTGTTTTTCCTGTGGTCATGTATGGATGTGAGAGTTGGACTGTGAAGAAGGCTGAGCGCCAAAGAATTGATGCTTTTGAACTGTGGTTTGGAGAAGACTCTTGAGTCCCTTGGACTGCAAGGAGATCTAACCAGTCCATTCTGAAGGAGATCAGCCCTGGGATTTCTTTGGAAGGAATGATGCTAAAGCTGAAACTCCAGTACTTTGGCCAGCTCATGCGAAGAGTTGACTCATTGGAAAAGACTCTGATGCTGGGAGGGATTGGGGGCAGGAGGAGAAGGGGACGACAGAGGATGAGATGGCTGGATGGCATCACTGACTCGATGGACGTGAGTCTGAGTGAACTCCGGAAGTTGGTGATGGACAGGGAGGCCTGGCGTGCTGTGATTCATGGAGTCGCAAAGAGTTGGACACAACTGAGTGACTGAACTGAACTGAACTGAAAGAAGATTTGTATACATTAAAGATTAACTGCATGGGGAAAAGAAGAGTAGGAAAAGCAAACAAAGGAATAAATATAGAAAAAATAATAATAGCTTTAACAAATTTTTTTAAAGAGAAAAGAAGAAGAAAAGAAAGGCAATCTCCACAGAACTGCAAAGCCCAACATAGAGGCAGAGGTTTATAACAACAACTGAGAAAAATAGAAAAGCTCAAAAGCTTAATTAGATTTCATAGTGCCAATAAAATCAACAATTACAATAGAGGGGGGGAAAAAAGAAAAGAAAAAAGAAATCCAAAAGAATCTACAGAAGAAGTCAACACATAAGAATAATAAATGTTTTTCTTAAGTCACTGCTGTCAGAGTCCTTTCCCATGCTGGGAGTCATAGTCCACCTCACCTCCCTAGGATGCCCTCCAACACTGTGCTGATCTCTGGACCTTCTGTGGGGGCTGCTCAGATTCTAATCTGGTCCTACTCCTGTGTGTTCTTGCCTCCAATGTCCACAGCTATCAGAACTAGTGTGTTTTCTTTTGTGGGAGCTCTCAATGACTTTTTATATATTCCATAGACAGTTGACTGTGTGGATTTAATCTGCAGCTAACACAGTTGGTGGCAAGGTTTTGGGTCTTCTTCCTTAGCCACACTGCCCCTGGGTTTCAATTGTGGTTTTATTTCCACCTCTGCATGTGGGTCGTCCACTGGGGTTTGTTCCTGAGGACTTGGGTTTGCCCCTGTTGAGGGCCAAGTGTGGAGGTGGTACAGCTTCTTGGGTTGCAGGGGTTCTGATAGCACCAGGTACTCAAGGGAGTTGGCAGCTAGGGGAGCAGGAAATACAGTGCTCTAGAAGGGTATGGAAACCAGTATTGGCCAATACGCTCCAGTATTCTTGCCTGGAAAACCCCCCTCCCTGACAGAGAAGCCTAGCAGGCCACTGTCTACAGGATCACAAAGAGCTGGACACGACTGAAGCGACCCTGTGCACATAGGCGCAAGATTTTTTTTTTTTTTTTTTTTTTTGCCTGTGGCAGCTTTGTCCTAGTGAGAGTTGAGAATGAAGGTGGTGCAGCTGTTTGGCTTGTTGGGAGCCTGGCAGCACAAAATGTGAAGGGACACGGACTGCCTCCACCCCAGGACTTATGTCCCTAGCAGAATCTTTTTTCGAGGCTCTTATAGCTGGCAATCAGGCCTCTTTGGCCAGTCTTTCTCTATAGCTCCACCTGTTCAGGCACTAAGAGGGCTCCCTTGCCTGGGGTCCTTCTCTGCGTTCAGCTAATCAGGCACATAGAGGGGCCCCCCTGGTTCGGGTTCTACTCTGTAGATTGGCACGTCAGTCACTTAAAGGGGCACCCTGGGTGGGGTCCACTTCTGTAGTTGAGTGCATCAGGTGTTTGATGGGCCAGCCTCTCTATTCTTAAGCTCCCGATGCTGGTGTGTGGGGACAGAGAGGCTACGGTGATGGCTCCACACCCTACGCGTGACTCAGCAGTATCGCCTTGCTTCCATGGCTGCCTGGCTTTCCTCCACAGGCATTTCCCACCATGATCTCCTCCCTCACATCCCCTAGATTCATTTCTCTGTAGTCAATAGCAGCCCTCACTCTGGGATTGCTACACAATCCCTAAACTCCAGCTCCCAACCCCTGCACCTTCCAGGGGACCTGCGTCCCTGTCCAGGGTATGTATGGCTCCATCAGGGACTGTCTGATTCTCATTCCATTTAGGCTGCCACAGATCAGCTGTTCACTCTTAACCTTAAATATTTCTTTTCTGTCTAAGACAATTTCCCTGATGTGGGGATTGGACCCCTGCTTCAGCTCCCCCACCTGCTGAGGGCAAGTCCATTCCTACTAACACTCCTGTTTTCCCCCCTAGTTCCTTCATCCTGCCGAGTTTTTCGTGGTTCTGTATATTCTTTTCCACTGGTCAGGCACTCCTGTCCACTCTCAGCTGGTGTTCTGCATGCACTTCTGTGTCTGAAGGTGTATTCCTGATGCATCCATGGAGAGAGATGCACTTCATGTCCACCTACTCCTCTGCCATCTTGTTCTCTCTTTCCTCCTCTTTTTATACTAGACATCCTCCTGTCACAAACCCTGCATCTTTAAACTTTTATTCTTTAAAAAAAAAAGCCACACCGCTGGAGGTATGGGTGGGAGTGCAGATGACTATTTGAATTCATCCCCCCAGGACTTCTAATTTCATTGAAGCTGGAATAACAGTGCAGAAATTGCTTTAGACAAGGGTTTCTGCTCTTGCTGTTGATTTAACCTGTCACTATCTGCTAAAAATGAAAATGCAAATTTGAACAAAGCCAAGGTTTCATCTAGGACAGGAAGGCAACATTTAAGTTGGCAAAAATTGAATGAAAATGCCACTTACTGAGCTGGCACAACAGAAATACCTCAAAAAGTCAAGAAAAAAAAATCAAACTAGATATAGAAAACAGACAATTTATGACTTAAGACCATAGTAGAAAGTAGACCTGCTTAGGTAAAGTTTGAAAATATCATCGAAAATTCCAGAGAAGGCTATTTTATTTTTATATGGCCTGTATATCCTTTTCAGTAACAACAATAAATGAATAATCTGTTTTCTCCAGATCCCACACAGGGGATGCACATCCCTGTGCACATCCCAGGCAGGGACCAGATGTGTTTTCATCATATCAGTATTTTGCACAATGCTTGGCACGTGGAATACTCAATAAACTTTGGTTGAACAAATTAGTGAAAGAATACAAGAAGGAGTAATTTTCATCAGCATTTTTCTCCAAGTCATACTGAGACTGTTCCTGGATCATCACCAAATTTGGCCAAAGCCATTGAGAAGTCACCACATGAAGTATTAATAGTAATCTTTCTGTTCTGCAGGAGATGAAGGAAGTTAGCCAGGTCACAGGCCCTCTCGTAGGAAATGGCTGGAAAGAATCTGAAAGATTATCTACTTCAATGGGTCTCAAAGTGTGGCTGGAGACCATCACCTGGGAACTTGCTGGAAAGGCCCCACTCCATACCTTGAACCAGAAATGCCACGGGGGGCCTGGAAATCAGTGTTTTAAGAAGTCCTTCAGTTTGAGAAAAACTGATAATAGTCCAATCTTCTAAGTCTACAAGAGAGGAAATGGAAACCCAGAAAGGGCTTTGATTCCAGAATCAACTTCTGTAATAAGCAGAAAGTTTAACAGTGCCAAATTTACCACTTCTTGGCTTTGTGAGATTATTTCACTTCAGTTTTAGGTCTCTTACCCATAATACTGGGAAGAATAATACTTACTCATGGTGGTTATAATAACTAAATGATATTTTATATAACGAACATAGAATACGGTAGACTTTCAACCAAGTTAAGTTCTCATATCACCATGTTTCCCCATGCTTTAGGGTAGACTGTGAAACAGTCTCATAGGATTTGACACTCATTTCTACTAAAAATAGAGAAAAAGATGTTGGGAAACTCACATTCAACTTAATTTGTATGGCAGAGACTAATATCTGGTCCCCAATATACATCCTCTGTCCCTTCTATGGTGCAAGGTATTTTGGGTGGACACATGGCCATCAGCTAAAGAATGCCTTGTGACTAGGTTCTGGTCAACGGGATGAGAGTAAAGTGATCTGTATAAGTACTTGTTCACGACCTTGAAGAAGAGAACCATATGTTCCCCCTCCTCTTTGTTCCTGAGGGCTGGAATGGTTCTTCCTTCAGACATATGGTCAAAGCCCCGTGAATGACAGAACACCAGTGGGAAAGCCTGTATCCCTGAATCCATTCAGGTGCAGTACAGCCCTGAACTACGAGAAAGAAGACCTTTTTTTGTTTGTTTGTTTGAGTCACTTTAATTTGAGATTTTATTACAGCAATAGCTTATACTCTAAGTAATAAAAATCAGAAACTCTAGTCATATATATGTTCATCCACAGACAATCACAAAATTGTATGGTATATATACTGGATTCTTTCTTGCTGTGCCCAAAGGGGTTAGAGTGTTCTGGCAAAGGCAATTATTTCAATGTACAAACTAAATCTCAGACAATGCAGGGTTGTCAAATAAATAAAAACTATTTTCTGGTCCTACATACACTTGTATGTAGTTTTAGGACCAGAAAATAGTTTTTATTTATATATATATAGTTTTTATTTATATATATATATATATGAAATAGGATTCTATACAGAATATACACACATATGTACATAGACACAAAATTTCCCCCTTGGGAAATGTAGTCAAGATTCTTATCTCCAAACTTATTAAATGTTTTTATGCACCCTCTCTCTTTTAAATAAATGGTCATTTTTCCAAGGGTGAGAACTTGCTCAAATATGAAAACATTTGCCCGTGATTCACATAATTGAGCTTGAGGTTGGAGTTTGCTACCATGAAAACTACAGACTTCACTTCAGATTTGTGTCTGGCAAGCCCACAGGAGTTCTAACATCAGTCTGGCTTTTGAAATAATTCCAGGGTGACCTAAGCCATTAAAAGAGGACTCAGCTGGTGATAAAAAGATCCTGGTAAACACAATCATCAACTTGACAAACACATTCGTCTAGAGACATCTAACCCTTGGTCTATACCCCTATAAACTGAAGTTTCTGAATAGTTTAGCATACATGAGAGAGCACAGATTGTGTTCACCATCTGGTTATCAGCCCTGTTCTTCCCCTACTTGCAGAGCTCGGCTGATGATGGCATGAGGAAATAAATCAATTACCCTAGCCAAAAAGCAGTGAACATAGAACTGAACTAGTATTCACAGCATCAGGAAATAGGATTCTATAAATCAGAATTTTTTTTCCTATCAGTTTTCAAAGATACTCTCTGTGAAACATAACCCAATACAGACACATTCCCACAGGAACACGTGTTTCTTCATATGCACACAGCCGACGTAAAGCGGAGCAGCGCACCTCTTGGGAAGTCTGTCTTCCCAAGTCAGAAAGCTGTTCAGTTCAATCTCGAGCCCCTTAGCTTTGCTGATATAATGTCTAAAGTTTTTCCAATTAGTTGAACTTCATATGGTTTCAGCATAATGGAAAAACAGGCCCTGTAGGAACCTGTGCCTTGTAACGTCTAGGTTGAAAGTAAAAGAGTCAGTAGAATCGAACGTTAAACTGGCTAATTTACTGTCACAAAAACTCTATTTTGTTGGTGTTCATGTTTAATGGAAATACACAGCTTTGCTCTCTACCTGGCTCCCACAGGTCTATGGTTCTGATGAGAAAGTAATTGTTGAAGAAAGAAGATGAGAATCAGGAAGAGAAGAACTGTGTAGCTAAAATGCACAAACGAAACAGAAGGTGGGTTTAGGCCCAGGACCTGCCTCAAGCTAATTCAGAGACTGTCCCTAGTTATTTCTCCTTTGTGGGCTTCACTGTTTCCCTTGTAAAGCCAGTAGGTGTGCTTCATGTTTCTTTTTAAGTACTAATATTCTAAAAATATATATTTTTTAATTTAAAGAACTTTATATTGTTAAGGAAAGAAATGACAAAATGAACCCCATTATTTCCTTGTTTAAAATGCTTCAAGGTCCTTGATGCCTAATGCAATAGTTTTTAACATTTTGATTGTGCATGCCACTAAAAGTCTTTAGCATCAGTTCCCAATATATATTTATTACTTATAAATTACATTACATATTTGTGCTATTGAATTTATGTATTATGTGTGCATTATGCAACATACATAAAAGTGGAATTTAAAAATAATGAAATTAAAAGTAAACAGAAATTCTAAATTTCTTTCCATACTCAGTGGACCATCTTGGCTGACATCATTCGAGGTATAAAATCTCATTTAGAGAACATGAAGATACAGGATAAAGTTTAAGCAACTCATTGTGCATAGAAAGGTCATTCATTATAATTTGATTCCTGCTTACTTTTCCAGTTTCATCTCTCCCCTTTCCTGGCCTCTAACTCAGTGTTCCAGAAATTTCTTCCCTGAACATACCCCATCACTCAGTTTGAATCTTTATTTATGCTGTCACTTCTATCAGCAATACCCTTCACCTGGATAGCTCTTCACCTGGAAAACACCTTCTCATCTATGGCAGAGACTATGGCTTGCCTACTTAGTTACAGAACCTCCCCTTTCTTAATTATACAACTCTTGTTTTTATTGGCAGCTGAAATGTAACCAGTGAAAAATTTATCTTTTTTTCAGCTTCCCTTAGTTGTAATCATGTAAAACCATTCTGGCCAATGAGATGTAAGCAGAAGTGGTAGATGAACTGTAACATTCTAAAATGGAAGCAGACTCATTGAACATGAACACTTTTGCTCTTGGTCTTCCTCATCTTCCTAGAACATGGACTTGACCCTGAAGGCAACCATAGTAAGACCATCAGATGAGGCTCCATGGTGAGGACAAGGGTATGATGTGCAGAGGACTGAAAAAGGGCAGTCAACCAGAAGACAGACATCAGAGGGGGAGATGGTGGCAGAAGGGGAGGCCAAGATGGGGTTTTGTTTTGTGCCCCAAGAGCATTTGGAATTCTCGAGAAGGTTTATGCTGTGAAGTCACAGGATTTGATTTTCATTATAGAAAGTTCATGCTGGCTACAGTATGCAGAATGGGATGAAGAAGGCAAGTTTCCACTCAGTGAGAAGTATCAGAAGCCTGTTGAATAGCCCAGAAGGGAGATTACGGGACTATAAACTTGGTGGCATTTAAAGTGGAGAGTGTATGAATTAGAGATACTCAGAGGATGAAACTGACAGCACTTGGTAATTGATTAGACATGTGAAATCAAAGAAAAGGAGATGTCAAGGGCTTGCAAAACAAAACAACAAATGAATGATCCCCACCCTGTGTGCTGATAATCACAACGTGGAGCACTGCTGGAGAAAATCACACCACAGGGCAGATTAATAGTAAATCCATGACTGCCCCTCACCCGGGCTCTTAGGACTATTCATTAATCCTCCAAGTTCTCTCTAATTACTTTGCTCCCCTACTCCCTACTTAAACCTGGTCTACTCTTCTCAAACTTCTGACTCCTCCAGTTCTCTACCACACTCACAGAGAAAATATAAGTCACCTGAAGAAAGCTCCCTCAACTTTCCATTCTGAGCTTACATTTCCCCAGGTCTGCATTCTTTTTTTTATATCAATAGTAGGGTTAAATCCCTGCTCTTGTCTAGAAGTCACTGCTTCCTGCCTTCTCCGAAACCTTACATGCCCATTCTCCCTTCTCTCTCTGATGTCCCTAACCTGTCACTCACTGCTAGAACCTTCCCATCAGCAAGTAGACCTGCTCAAGCAAACCTCTGCCATTATCAACTGACCAACCAAACAGAAAACTCCATTTACTTTCAGTTACTCCTCCATTAGCAACTGCCCCCATTTCTCTCTTTCCCTCCCAACCAAATTTCTTAAGAACTGCCTAAACGTGCTGGCTCTGTTTTCTCAGCTATCATTCTGAGTCTGGCATCTGAATGTCTTGGCTTGAATCCTGACTACCTAGCTGGCCTGTGGCTTGAATCCACACTAGCTAGCTGTGCAACTCTGAGTGATTAAATTCCTTTAGACTCAATTTACCTCTTCTGTAAAAAGTGGTTGGGGAGGTATAAGATGACTACGTGCTGCAATGTCATAATCCATTTTAAGCACTTGGCATGGTGTCTGGCATTCAGTCATTATTAGTTGTAGCTGCTGTACTAATCATCATTTATTCCTCAACCCTTATCATCTGTCCCCAGTAGTATAATAAAGTCACTTTATCAAATAGACAGTTTTCAGTCCTAATCTCATTTCCTCTCCCAACCTCCCTGGAGGCTGTTCCCTCCCATTTTCAGCTCTCCTGGTCTGATTAGCTCTTGTTCATTACTCTTTAGCCCCCCTTTGCAGGCACATCCTCCTCTACTGAGTCTTTAAGTGCTGCAATTCCTTTGTGCCAAATTCATTATTCTGCTAGAGTCTCTCACGCATATCTACAGCTTCAAACATCACCTACACTGACAGCTTCCAAATCTCTACTTCTAACCTTATCTCTTATTTCAGCATAGACCCAACTGTCTACTCCTTGTCTTCATTTAGATATCTCAGAAGCAGGACTCATGATCTTAACCCTTTTTCCTTTGTTTTAACTCTCCTCTGAAGCCTGTCTTTGTGCATGTCCTAACACTTCTATCAATACATTCATTCATTTACCAAGCATCTACTGAGTACCTATGTTCCAGAGTGTTTTTCTACACATTATTTCGTTTTAGAAAATATTTGAGAGAACTTATAACTGGTAAGCAAAGATAAACAAGGGGGTGGGGTTAAAGATGAAACACACATTAAAGATTAAATAAAGCCAACGATGGGAACAAAATGAATTGGGATGGGCCTAAACACATATACCAGTGGCTTTAAAATCCATTAAAAATGAGTCTCAGATTTGCTTTAAATTTTCAGGCAGCTAAAGGGGCGAGGAATATCTTGCCAGTGACTCAAGATGATGCCCAGGAGAAACTAAAATTATTCAGAAAAACTAAGAGAAACTAAAAATAATTTAAATACTCAGATCAGACAAGATTTTTTTTTCTGTGAGGCCTGCATTACGAGGTCTCTGTGTGAGGTAATCCTAATGACCAGGTATTATTTAGGAATTACCTTCTCAGTGTGCGAGGTGGGTGAACTCAGGTTTAACAACTGTCTTGATACTAGTCACACAGCTAGGAAACGGCAAGGCCAAGATTTTAAACTCATATATACATACGCTACCAAACCCATGTTCTTTACATAACCCCAAAGTGCCTTTTAAAAATAAATGTCCCTGGGCTTTCCTGGTGGTCTAGTGGTTAGCAATCTTCCAGCCTATGCAGGAGACATGGGTTCGATCCCTGGTCCGGGAAGATCCCACACACCTTGGAGCACCTAAGCCCATGCACCACAACTCCTGAGCCTGTGCTCTAGAGCCTGAGAGCCACACTACTGAAGCCCGTGTGCCTAGAATTCATGCTCCACAATAAGAAGCCACCACCATGAGAAATCCATCCAGGGCCAGACAGTAGCCCCTGTTCACTGCAACTGGAGAAAGTTCCATGCAGCAACGAAGGCCCAGCATGGCCAAAAAGAAATAAATAAGTAAATCTTTTTAAAAACGCCCCCCTGCCCAGCATCTCTGAGACAACAGATGTCTACATACAGCATCCATAACAGTGCAACATATGATATCGCAAAAGCTCTCTATCTTGAAGATCCCCTGGCAGCTCTGCGCTTTCAATTTAAAGACAAATCCATAGTCCTTGGTAGAAAAGATTGTGGGGAGGGAAGAATATGATGTATTAATAAAACATTGTAAAACCATTACCTGGTCCCTTAAGTAGCCTCTGAAGTAAGGGCAGTGGGGGAAAAAAAAAAAAAAAAAAAACACTGCAGGAGGTTTTTTTTTTTCCCGTCCTAATAGATCATACATTTCAGCAGCTAAAAGGGTATGAAAATTTAACGGAATTTTTAATGTCTTTCTAGGTTTTACGATACCACAAAGAGATCATTTTCGTTCTCCTCGCCACGAGAACAGATGGGTGACAGGGGTGGCAGGGCCGTGACTCACCATCTCCTCCTGCCCGCAGAGCCTGCTTGAGCAGTGGGCAAACTTCTGGGATCAATAGGGTTCAAGGCAAGGCAGTATCTGCCAGCAAACCTTGGAGAAGGCCATTAGTCAACCAGTGACCTGCCAACCTGACCACAGTGGCCTTCTAATGTGGATTCTCAGAAAGGTTAGCCCGTGCTGGGGAACTGAAAAGGTCGTGGGTATCTCACCATCAAAACTCTACAGAACTGGGGTAAAGGGCAGAGCAGAAGAGCTAGGCTGTCAGAGGGAAGGGCCACCTCAGAGGCCAAGGTCATCACCCATCTGCTGCGTGACCGAGAGAAGCTAAGTGGAAGAGGCAGCAGCTGACATGCTTCGTGCAGCAGAGAACGGCAGCCACCGGAAATGGCTGCCCTTCAAGAAAATTGAACGGAATGTCCTCCAAACGGATGACAATCGTGGCATGAGCTCAGGTGTCTAAGCAGGATCTAGAAGCTAATACCTTTCAGAATAAGGGAAAAGAAATCCAAAATGGAGCTGTACGTTTTAATGTGATTAAAATACATGCCACTTTGTATCATACTGTCCAGTCCTTCTGGGATTTTAGAGGGACTGAGACAGTTCTAATCATCTGAGAACCACATCCTTAAGCCTCTTTTATCTATGTTATTTCAGAGAAAGGGAAGAAGGAACCCATGAGATGGCAGGCATCTCCAGTGATCTTCTTGAGCCATATCCTTGAGTAGGCAACCAGAAGGGGCTCTGGAGTCCAGCAGATCTTGACATGGATCTAGCTCCATGATTCATTAATATTTTGACTTTGGGCAGGTGATTTCATTAGATCAGACAACCCCAGAAACTCTTCAACTGTTTCCCTTTCACTGGGTCGAAAGTATGATTTTTATCTGGGTCATTTTCCTGTAGATAAACCATTTTGTTTTGTCAGTGGCCTTTATAGGCCTAGAATAGGAAACAGGATTTCAGATATAATCTGATCAGAAGGGGCTCTTGCTATCTTGGTTTGAATAGTGCAGCTGTATAAATGCGGCCCACCCCCAGGAGGCTCTGCAGCCTTGTGGTCAGATATGCCGGCTCTAGAGAAAACCTATCTCTAGCTCCATTACTTACTGCGTGACTCTGAGCAACTTACTTCTCTGTGCCTTAGTGTACTGATAAGTAAAGTAAGTATAAAATAGTATCTACATAGACTGGTTAAGGGAATTAAATAAGTTAATAGATGTAAAGTATCTAGAAGTGACCAGTATGTAATACTCAACAAATATTTACTTGGTTTATTATAATGATTCTCTAAGAAATTTAGGCTACTACTGAGTTCACATTTATACCACTGAAAAGATAATTTTTCCATCCCTTTATTTTTTTTATTACAGCATAATTTATATATAGCATTACATTAGTTTTAGGTGAATAACATGATTTAATATTTGTAGATATTACAAAATGAGCATCACAATAAATCTAGCTAACTTTCATCACCGTTAGCCTCTGGCAACCACCAATCTGTTTTCTGTTTTGAAAAGCTTGGTTTTATTATTATTTTTTTAATTCTACATATAAGTGAGATCAAAAGGTATTTGTCTTTCTCTGACTTGTTTCACTTAGCACAATGCCTTCAAGGTCCTTCTATATTGTCACAAATGTTAAGATTTCATTTTTTTATGGCTGAATAATATCTCATTGTATATATATTCCATATCATCTTTACTCATTCATCTGTTGGTGAGCACTGAGGTGGTTACTTTAGTATCTTGGATATTGTACATAATGCTGCAATGAACACAGAGATACATACACCTTCTCAAGTTAGTGTTTTCATTTTCTTCAGATAAATCTCCAGAAGTAGAATTGTTGCATCAAGTGGTAGTCCTATTTTTAATTTTTTGAGAAACCTTCATAATGTTTTCCACAGTGGCTGTACCAACTCAGAGTCCTACCAACCATCATAAAGTTTCTTCTCTTCATATCCTCACCAACACTTAGTTATTTATTGTGTTTTTGATAATAGTCATTCAGGAGTGTGAGGTAATATTTCATTGTGGTTTTGATCTGCATTTTGCTGATGATTAGAGATGTTGAGCATCTATTCAT
The DNA here is from genome assembly GCF_055505025.1 of Bos grunniens. NCBI lineage: Eukaryota > Metazoa > Chordata > Mammalia > Artiodactyla > Bovidae > Bos > Bos grunniens. The sequence continues at coordinate 34,880,159 of NC_141167.1, read as the reverse complement.
TTACCTACTGGCCATCTGTATGTCTTTTTGGGGGAAAAAAATGTCTATTCATATCTTCTGTCATTCTTTCCTTGTATTTTTTAATGAAAAGACATGACTATAAACCCTTGATAAAAATTCACCTTGTTAAGTTTAGGCTACCTTCTAGTCCACTGATGTTTAAACTATTTTTGGATTATGTTGTTCAATGTATTAATTACAGTTGTTTTCTATCATTTGCATTTTTATTCAGCAAGCCTCTTGTGTATTCATCTAAGTTGTTGATCAAAAATACTGGCAGAGGCAAGTCAGAATGCAGTGCTGTGTGTCATACCAGCAGGGATACACGGGTTGAGATCTGGTCCATTACAGTCTTTGAGATACTTCCTTGTACATTTGGGAATCCATTTTGAACACATTTATTTCAAATACCTCTTTTCATTATGAGAAAATTTTTAAAATTCTCAAAAATGTGTTGAATGCAGGATACTTTTCTTCTATGCCATTTTACTGATCTATCATGTTCTCAAAATTCTAAATAATTAACTCATTTATATGTTCAATAACAATTCATGAACAGCATTCTGTCATTAAACAGATAAATAAATTTAATAACAAGGTAATTTCATATAGTGACAAGTGCTGAGAAGAAAATACAACAAAGAAACAGCATATGGATAGAGCAGGGGTGGTGGCGTGGGTGGGAAGGAAGGCTCTTCTCTAATGACATTTGAGCTTAGACCTAAAAAGAAAGGGATGGCCATGAAGATATTTTGAGAAAGACCGAGCCAGAGAGAAGTTAGAGATAATGAAAAGGAAATATATACTGGAAATCTTTGAGGACAGAAAGAAGGTTACTATGGTTGAATGGTGACTATGGGGGTCATGGTAAGCAATAAAAAAGACAGAGAGGGAGATATCACATGTGACCTTGTAGAGCATGGCAAGGGATTTAGTTTGGTTTTTTTTTTTCCCTACTGTAATGAAAAGCCACTGCTGGGAAGAATTTAGGCAGGATAGTAACATGATCTAATTTACATTTTAAAAATAATATTCTGGCTGCCGTGCAGAAAACAGATTATCAGAGGGAAGAACGTGATGAAGGAAACCAATGAAGAGGCTGGGACACTAACCTAGCGACAGATGAGATAAGAGCTGGGAGGGTAACAGCGGAAGAGGGGAAGAAAGCCCACTTCTGGGTTCCTTTTGGAGTCAAACAGAGAGATGCGGGTTACCGAGAAAAGAATTTCAAGAACAGATAACACCTAAGGTCAGGGTATTGATGAATTGAAGGTAAAGTGCAAGTGAAAAAGAAGCACGAAGAATTACTTCTAGATTTGGGTCCTGACCAACTGGAGAATTGTGGTACCTTTCACTGAGATGGAGATACCCACATGTTGTATGGCTGGGCTGTGTGAGCAAATTAAGAGTTCTGTGTTGGAATTCATCTTCCCCATGCATCTATGCCCCTATTAAACGTTCATTTTGTGGTGATGCTAGGACACAGAGAGGAGACAAGGAGTCTTAAAAGAGAGTCTACAAGAAGATATAAAAGCGGACAGACAAGATGTAAGCACCAGGTGCTACTGGAGCTTGGTTTATGTACCAACTACCAGATAAGGAGAGTGTTACTGAGAAAAGAATTTCAAGAACAGAAACCACCTAAGGTCAGGGTGGCAGGACTTATTCACAGTGAACCCGGGTTACCTAATGACATTCTCTTTCACAGTTATAGGCTTAACAACCAAAACCAAGGTATCTTATATCATTAATATAAAGGACACAGATCAAGAGTTTTGAGGGACTAAACTTTTGGAAAATTGGGATAAAGTATGACTATTTCCTACCTCTAGGCAGCAATTCAGTTTTATTCCCAGGGGCTCCAAGATCACATCTAAAACTTATTTTCTTCATTGTGAATGCCCAGCTGGACATAAAATTGACTGAGATGGTCAAAATGCCATCTAAGGTTTTATTTTCTCTCAGGCATACTTGGTCTGAATGAAGCTAGTTCTCTGGAATAATGATTTCAGCATCTTGCATCCTATAGATTTCCAACTTTCTCAGCTCAGGCCACAGTAGCCTCATCTCACCATGCTCCCTCCTGCCACAGTCATTCAAATGCTGTCACCTCTGCCTCAAACACTGTTCACATGCCTCTTCAAAGAGTTAATGCACATTAAGTTACATAAGCATCACTTTCTCAAACATTTCCTAGTTTCTCTGACAAGCTCATATTCTCTCTTACATTCTTGGAGCCCCTTTCCCCATTCTTTGCAGCATTTACCTCAGTGGCAGTTTTGTGATGCTCTCTCCACTACTCTAAACCCTCTAGGAAGACAGAAATCTAGCTGGCTTTGGTTCACCATTATTCTCCTGCATGGAGCACAATGCTTTCTTCATCTTTATTAAACCTGTATAGGAATACCTACCTTGCATTGTCCTTATGAGGGAGTGGGTTTGTATGTGTGTGTTGTTAATTTGATGAACAAAAGCAAAGAAGAAAAATAAAAGTCTTTCCTCTCTTTTTATACACTGTCATTACCATTACCATGTTTTCGTATCCCATTAGCCCAACCTTCTTACTTTCCCTTCCCCTGAATAAAATTACCAAAAGTTCCTTTTAGTTATTCATAGGATTTGGCAGTAGGGCAGCCCACTGTTAGTTCTACTATGATATTTTATGGAGTACTGAAACTCGCATTGGTTAAGTTAGTTACTGTTTGCCAGGGTCTTAACAGAAGTCACAACACACACATACAAACCCACTCCCTCATAAGGACAATGCAAGGTAGGTATTCCTATACAGGTTTAATAAAGATGAAGAAACTGAGTCTCAGAGGTTGAGTGACATATCCAAGGTTCCACAGCCAAGTGGTAATTCTGGGATTTGATCCCTGGTCCTTCTGACTTGAAAGCTTGTGATTTCTGGTTCTCCCAAATGTAAACTTTTTTTTTCAGAGCTGATGGGAAAAATAAATGTGATAGTATATGATTAAAAAAAAAAAACACCTCTTCTAAAGTTGTAAAGCATTGTGGGAACATTAGTCACTGAGTTTCCCAGTTAATTACCAATACACACTGTATTTTTTTATTTGCCTGTGGCTATGTGCTCAAAATTCTCCAAGCCAGGCTTCAGCAATACGTGAACCATGAACTTCCTGATGTTCAAGCTGGTTTTAGAAAAGGCAGAGGAACCAGAGATCAAATTGCCAACATCCGCTGGATCATGGAAAAAGCAAGAGAGTTCCAGAAAAACATCTATTTCTGCTTTATTGACTATGCCAAAACCTTTGACTGTGTGGATCACAATAAACTGTGGAAAATTCTGAAAGAGATGGGAATACAAGACCACCTGACCTGCCTCTTGAGAAATCTGTATGCAGGTCAGGAAGCAACAGTTAGAACTGGACATGGAACAACAGACTGGTTCCAAATAGGAAAAGGAGTACATCAAGGCTGTATATTGTCACCCTGCTTATTTAACTTATATGCAGAGTACATCATGAGAAACGCTGGACTGGAAGAAACACAAGCTGGAATCAAGATTGCCGGGAGAAATATCAATAACCTCAGATATGCAAATGACACCACCCTTATGGCAGAAAGTGAAGAGGAATTAAAAAGCCTCTTGATGAAAGTGAAAGTGGAGAGTGAAAAAGTTGGCTTAAAGCTCAACATTCAGAAAATGAAGATCATGGCATCTGGTCCTGTCACTTCATGGGAAATAGATGGGGAAACAGTGGAAACAGTGTCAGACTTTATTTTTTGGGGCTCCAAAATCACTGCAGATGGTGACTGCAGCCATGAAATTAGAAGACGCTTACTCCTTGGAAGGAAAGTTATGACCCACCTAGATAGCATATTGAAAAGCAGAGACATTACTTTGCCAACAAAGGTCCGTCTAGTCAAGGCTATGGTTTTTCCAGTGGTCATGTATGGATGTGAGAGTTGGACTGTGAAGAAGGCTGAGCACTGAAGAATTGATGCTTTTGAACTGAAGTGTTGGAGAAGACTCTTGAGAGTCCCCTGGACTGCAAGGAGATCCAACCAGTACATTCTGGAGATCAGCCCTGGGATTTCTTTGGGAGGAATGATGCTAAAGCTGAAACTCCAGTATTTTGGCCACCTCATGCGAAGAGTTGACTCACTGGAAAAGACTCTGATGCTGGGAGGGATTGGGGGCAGGAGGAGAAGGGGACAACAGAGGATGAGATGGCTGGATGGCATCACTGACTCGATGGATGTGAGTCTGAGTGAACTCCGGGAGTTGGTGATGGACAGGAAGGCCTGGCGTGCTGCGATTCATGGGGTCACAAAGACTTGGACACGACTGAGCGACTGAACTGAACTGACTGAACTGATGTGCTATTTTGCTCATCAAAAAACCCGAAAGAACAGTCTAATGGACCTGTGGGAGAGGGAGAGGGTGGGAAGATTTGGGAGAATGGCATGGAAACATGTATATATCATGTATGAAACGAGTCGCCAGTCCAGGTTCGATGCATGATACTGGATGCTTGGGGATGGTGCACTGGGAGGACCCAGAGGGATGATATGGGGAGGGAGGAGGGTTCAGGATGGGGAACACATGTATACCTGTGGTGGATTCATTTCGATATTTGGCAAAACTAATACAATATTGTAAAGTTTGAAAATAAAATTAAATTAAAAAAAGTTAAAAAAAAAAAAAAAAGTTGCCAGTTATGGAACTGAAGGAAAACCTATAATTCAAATCATGGTAACCTCTTAAAGGGACTTCACAGTTGGCACAATGGTAAAGAATCTGCCTGTCAATGCAGAAGATGCAAGAGACATGAGTTCAATCCCTGGGTGGGGAAGATCCCCTGGAGTAGGAAATGGCAACCCACCCAAATGTTCTTGCCTGGAAAATTCTATGGACAGAGGAGCCTGGGAGGCTACCATCCATGGAGTCACAAAGAGTTGGACACAGCTGAGCATGCACACGTGCATACACACACATATACACACAGACACAACCTCTTAAAGTGTTAAGAATGTGATTATGATTTAGAAGCAGACATCTGCTTAGTCTATTATATCCAACTTGGGGGGAAAAAAGCTGTGGGAACCCAAAGATGAAGCTCAGAAAAAGATATTCCCCAAATTTATACATTGGTAATAATTATATTGGGTTGTTTAAGAGGAATGGGTCTTGGAAGACATGATCTGTCACTTAGAGAAGACTTTGTGTTCAGAAGAGACAGCTGTGAAGATACCAAGGACTAATGTTTTCTGAAGACATAGGATGTGTTAGGAACTATACCTGCAATATTTCCTTTAATTTTCATAATATACCAATTAAGGCTCAGAAAAATCAAGCACTTCATGCAAAATCACATACGACCGAGCCAGAACTGAACTCAGGCATCTGACTCTGGTGACCGCATCTTTAAACATTAAAATTTGTAGTTGTTCAGTGTAACCCCATGGACTACTACCTGCCAGGCTCCTCTGTCCATGGGATTTCCATTTCCTTCTCTGGGGATCTTCCTGAACCTGGGGTTGAACCCCTGTCTCCTGCATTGGCACACAGATTCTTTACCAGTGAGATAGAGGTCTTAAAACTTTAAAATTGGCAATGACCAATATACTACTTATTTTATTTATATAAGTTACTTGAAAGCTTGCTTGATATGGTCCAAGATCCAACCATTTCCAGCTTTTTTGGGCAAAGCAGTTTTTGCATCTTCAAGATTGAACATTGGACAATGGTTGGGTTCACCTATGCAGGTCTTTCCCTCAGTAACATTCTTCTAGAGCTTACTCCCTTTTAAGTGATAGTATCCAGATTGGCTAAATGACCAAAATTTACTGAAAAATGTCAAAGAGGAAAGTTGACAAGGAGTAGTGAAATGGAACTGGGGGTCAGAAGATCTGGTTTTGATATCAGCTCTGTCACTAAGAGGCTGCAAGATGAAAAGAAATTCACCCTGACTCCCCGAGTGTTGGTTTTTCATCAATAAAATGAGGGCATTAGAGCAAAATCTTCAAGATCTCTTTTGGCTCTGGTACTCACTGGCTGTCCAGTGGTAGGAAAAGAAGCTGGAGTTTGACCTCACTTTTGGGAGGCTCCCAATTATTTTCCAGATGCCATGCTGAAAAGAGGAACAGTTCCATGAAACCTTATATGACCTCTGACAGTCATTATTTTACAAACTGATGTGGTCATCACTGTTCTGTTATCCTTCTGGCTCTGCAGGGCTATTCCTGGAAGCACCAGCAGCTGAAACAGTACTTCTGGGAATCTAAGGGTGCTGAAGAGTGGGGAACATGGTTGCTTCTTTCAGGCCCACTGATAGGAAACAAGGAGTGTCCAGGGAGTGAAGGCTGTTGTCCTCTAGTTGCCAAGGCACACTTACAAATGATAACAGATAACATGTCTACAGGTTTTGTAAATCACATTGTCCTCTGATCTGATATCTCATTTAAGCTTCTCAACAAACTTTATGGAAGGGAAGGTAGGTAACGGGTACTATATGTGACTGAAGGAAAGAAATGGGCTTGGGAAACACACACACGCACACACACAATTTCTCAGCTTCATAGGAGCTACAAAACTCCTTCCTACAACTTCTTCACTTTTATCTACTTTATTTATAGCACTGGCAGGAATAATTATTGGAACCATCTCTTGAGAGCAGTGAAGCCAATTTTTTGACACTGAGTCTCTTACCAGTGGCCCCATATTCAAGGAAGGATAGAAATGTCATTAGAAGTGAAACCCAGTCCCCTTTCCTATCCCATCTTCTGCCCATCCTCTATCCCACTCATCCCCACCCCATGCCAAGTCCACTGCTCCAGCGACACCCAACCATTCACTGATGTTCTTCTGTATTTTCATGACTTTGTCTGTGCTGTTTCTTCTACCTCACAAGTCATTTTCCCTTTTTTCTTGGTAAAACACTACTCATATTCTTTCAGACACATCTCAAATGCTATCTCATGCGAAGACTTCTTTGATACAACCTCTAGTTATTGGTGACTTCCTGCTCTGCTTGTCCAAGTAAGTTGTACATGTCTGCTGCTGCTAAGTCGCTTCAGTCGTGTCTGACTCTGTGCGACCCCATAGACGGCAGCCCACCAGGCTCTGCCGTCCTTGGGATTCTCCAGGCAAGAACGCTGGAGTGGGTTGCCATTTCCTTCTGCAATGCATGAAAGTGAAAAGTGAAAGTGAAGTCACTCAGTCGTCTCCGACTCTTAGCGACCCCATGGACTGAAGCCTATCAGGCTCCTCTGTCCATGGGATTTTCCAGGCAAGAGTACTGAAGTGGGGTGCCATTGCCTTCTCCATGTACATCTCTAGATTATTGAAAAACATAAAAAACATTGAGAATTTTAATTCAATTATCTCCACTCCTAATCCCACAGATGTGAGATACACAAGGGATGGACCATGATGAATCCAATTTTTCTGTCCCTGGTGCTTAGCCCAGCACCTAGCACATAGGAGACACTCAGCAGTATGGCTAGAGGGATGGATGCATGATTGGATAGGTCACTAACTGACAGGAAGACCTCTAGGTCATTTCCCATCAGGAAGAAGTTTAATTTTAAAGGGTAAAGTAAGATACTATGATACTCAAAGGATATGTTATTGTCTCAAGTCCTGGAAAGACCTTGTTCTGGCACTTGGACAAGAAAGAAAAAGATGTTAAGAGTAGAAAGGATAAGACCAAAGATTCATGGTCAAGGGTAAAGCCTAGTCCACAGCACCTACAGGGATGGTCTCCCTCAGGACAAGGAAGAGATAGTACAACAGACCCTACAGAGCCTAGAAAATATTGCAATTACCTGTGGCCCATGGTTTCTCCAGACATCCCAATGTAAATTACCAAAAACAGCACTGACATCTTGTGATACCAAGATGGTGCAACAAGCAATTCAGCAAAGCTTGAAATGACAAGGAAGTCTCACACTCTAAGGAACAAATGGATAAATCCTTGTAAACATGTCTAGTTTTATTGGGCAAATTCAGAACATTGAGTATTCACAGATACAAGGATTTTATAATATCCACAGCTATGGATGCCGTTGCTGGACTCAGGCTTCCAACATTGTTCCTGATGAATACTGCTGGTGAAAACTCCTTGGGTGTGTTTCTACAATGGGATTTCCTCTTCTTTCCCCAAGGATGTGGTAGAATTAGCAGAAATACTCCCATTTCCTACTTCTATACTCTTATTTAATCCTAGGAAAAGGAAATGCCTAACTGATTCATGAGACTTGGAGAAAAAAACCAATACCATGGGGCCATTTTAACGAGGAAGTAGAGCCACAGCCTTGAAAGGGGTCAGTGCAGGTGTGGCATGAGAGTCTCTTCTTGAACCACCTCTAGGCCAGTGGGCTCTTGGAGTCTGAGTTTGAATTTAGCAGATCAAACAGCACATCAAGTGCTGAAACAAGCCCAGCCAGATGTCTTGTCTCTTTATCCCAGCTCCTTGGCCTGCCAATAAATGGATCAAGTCACTGCCATGCAGTTTCCAGGGCCCAGGCAGGTCCAAAAAAGAGGGTAAGATTCCCTTCATGTTCTTTAATTTAGTCTAACCAAAATCAAAACAACACTTTGCTTCAGGTGTCTCTGCAAAATATTCTCAACTGGTTAGACTCTGGGGCAGAACAGTGGTGAATACTAGCAGATCTATGTCCCCAACATGTACACGTCATTAGTCAAGATCCTTAAGCTATAATTTTAAGCCTAAAGGACAAAAATATCTAAACTGCAGCTTCAGTTAACTGCAGGATTTATTTTACTCTATGAAAAAAGTGGTATTCTCAGGGATTCCCTGGTGGCTCAGTGGTAAAGAATTTGTCTTGCAATGCAAGAGATATCGGCTCAACCCCTGGTCCAGGAAGATCCCACATGTTGCAGAGCAACTAAGCCCGTGTACCACAACCACTGAGCCTGTGCTCTAGAGCCTGCTTGCCACAGCTACTGAAACCCCCGCACTCTAGCTCAGTCTCTGCAACACGAGAAGCCACCACAGTGAGAAACCTGTGTACTCCAACTACAGAGGAGCCCCCACTTGTCATAAGCAGAGAAAAAGCCCCTGCAGCAATGAAGACCCACCACAGCCAAAAATGAATAAATAAATACACTTAAAAAAAGTGACATTCTCAATCTCTTGAAAATAAGTTGTGCATGTTGCTTTGGGTGTTTTTTTTTTTTTTTTTTTTTCTGAAGGAGTCTAATATTTCCTTTTAGGAAAGTCTCTGACAGACTTGTAGGAATGAGCTCTCATTCAGGTGGGGGTGTGTCTTCCACAGGAGTCCCTGCTTAAGTGGCAAATGGGTTAGTGAAAAAAGGACTATGAACACTGGATTTATGAAACAAAATCATTGTCTATCATCTAATACTATCATTTAATTCAAAAGGAGGTACAAGAGACCATTAACTGTTAGGTTAATTGTTCCCAACTAGTAGGAGCAATTGAAGCCAAAGAGGGACTTATTTATCAAATCCTTTGTTCAAACACATATTCACTCATTCAAGTACATATTTCATCAGTATGTACTAAGTGCCAGATAAAGGGCCCACAGTGTCCAATGCCTAAAACATGGTCTCATAAAGGGAGAGGAAACAAGATAAAAAACGCAGCCTCCCTGCTCTTAAGGAATGGTCCCCTTTACATCTGCTTCATCATCATTTCTGCCTCTCATGTAACAGTTAATAACTCCTTCTACTTGGACTTTAAGTTTCTGTGTTGTCTGGCTTCCCTGACCCCAGAAAACAAGTGATCTATAAGCTAACATACTGTACCCTTTTAGGCATTACAAGGGTCTTTCTGTAATGCAAATTACCACTCTATAATTCAACCATGCTGTACACATTCATAAAATGGCCTGCCCCAACAACACAATGAAACACTTTTCCCAGGAAGATAAAAAGCAATTGGGACATGCTTAAAGAGAGCCTGGATAATCAATTAGAACAAGTAGGATGCTGCTTCTCTTCCTAAGGATCCTTCTTCCCTGTTGATTTCTTTCTTCCTATTTGCTTTTGATAGATGTTTAGGATCAGATAGATAACAAGACAAGGGTTCACACAGAAGGGAAGGTCAAAATCTATTGACACAGATAATTTTATTGGACTACGGGTATATAATTCCCTACAAAATACTGGGCTTGAGGTTTCTCTATCAATTCTGAACATGAAATCAACTGGTATAGTTTTAACAACTGTCCAAAAAAATGTCTACTATATGCTTCTGATTCACAAAACTGTTTTTTTCCCTTATTTTGTATAATGTTCCCAAACCAAACCACTCAAACATCTCCCTGAAGGAAAGCATTAAGTAGTAACATTTTATCTTTGGAAATTTGCAAGTAGTTACTTAAAACATTGTAAATTTCTTCCCTTGTCCTTGAAATGCACCATATAAATATTGCATTTGATCCTTAACTTACACTTCATAAATAATTTATTTCAAAAATATCCCTCCAAAGACTATCAGCTGCTGAGGTGTTCAGTTTTCGGGGAAAGCATTTATTTACTGCATGAGCCCAGGAAGGCTGGTAAAGACTTGGCTAAAAGCTCCACACGGAACGAATTATGGTAATTATATTAATGGTCAAATCCATGATGTGCTGTTCAAATCTGTTAAAAGGTTTTGCACTGTATTGCCCACGTCTGATGGGCAATGAGTGCACTGGAAATGTTTAACACTTCATAGGGAAGCTTCCAAGATACATTTCTCATAGTTCCAAGAATTGCAACAGACTGTCTGGAGGTAACTTCCAGAGGAGTCTCTGAAAGTCACAACTGGGAGTGCATATTTATCTCTTTAACATCCTCCACTTCTGGTTCAGACTGAAACTACAAGCTCAGGTCACCAGAAATGAAAATCAAAGGAAACATCACACAATTAATTTTGATGAATGGGTAAGTTTTAATTCACGTATGGTAATATTCTGGTTAATGATATGTCTCCTTAGGACATCCATTAAAAATCCATTAACTTAACAGGCAAAATCTAATAAAGTTACTCTGGAAACTTTCTGTGAGGTTAACATTATAGACTTTAATGAATATTTCCTGTAGGTATTGCTCTATTAGCAGAGCTAATATACTTATTAAACATGGATCTTATGCTGGGGGGGGGAGGGGAGCACAAAAAGATGAAAATAATCAGAAAATCAGAGTTGAGGTTGGACCCAAGCCACCTAAAATCCTGCTAAAATTAGTAAAGAGCACTAGAGCTTTTAGAAGTGAAAATTGTGGATATCACAGTACCAGCCACCCCAGTCATTCATTTATCCTTATCCACTTACTAATCAAAGAGTAATTTAGCTGCTAAAATGTGCCATGTCTTATGCTGGGACCATAATATGAAGGTAAACAAGTGAAGATTCGCAGGTCAAGAAGCTTACAGTCTACAGTAAAAGCAAGACATCTAACAGGTAATCAATGTATACTATAATAAAGCTGTGTTCAACACACCATGGGAATACTCAGGAACAAACGACTAAATCTGAGGGAAAGGGTGGGCAAATAAATTTTAAAAATCACTGAAACAATGAAGCAACTGAAGTTGAAATTTGTGTTCCAGTAAACTATTAGCTCTTCTAGGCTACCCCACAGGGAAAGTTTTAATTCTGGACATCACTTATTGATTCTGCATGTGGTTACAGAAAGCTCCTTCTCTCTCTGATTCTAATCTAAAAACAAGGTAACAGTATACTTTTGTCACTGGTTGTGAAAATTACATGCAACAAGGTACATAAAAACACATAGAAATGTGCTTGAAATACAGAAGGGGAAGGAGGTTTAGCATTTATTTATTGCCTACTATAGACTCCAATCAATATTATTTGGAAGTCAATACAGTGTCATGGTTAACGCAGGATTTGGAATCCTCCAAACATAGGTTTGAATTCTGCCTCTACCATTTGCAAACTGTGCAACCATAGGTTAGACACCCTTCCCTTTTCTGAACCTTGGCTGCTTCAGCTGTAGAGCAGGATAACTAAAAATAACTCTGTTATGAAAATTTTGAAAGATAATGGTTGTAATGCAATAGTACCACATCTCAGAAACAATACACTGTTACTTTTAATTCTACCATTAACTATATCTTTCATAGACAAGACTATAGAGATAAAAAAAGCATTATGAGACTTGTCTAAGTTCATACAATTAATGCTAAAACTAAAACTACCCTTGCTCCCAGTTCCATGTTCTAGACCCAACTTTCCTGCAGTCCTCAATTAGATGACAATAGTCCTGCCCCTGAGACCCAGTCTTGATGGTTCTTCTTTGAGGCAGGGAACTTATGGGGTACCTCCAGAACATCAGACTGGAGAATTAGAACTTAGGGGCCCTGCTTTAGCGCCAATGACCAATGAACTAGTACCCTGGGGTTGTAGGCTACATTGTGTACCCAAGATTCATATGTTAAAGGTCTAGCCTTCAATGTGATTGCATTTGGAGATTAGAGTTGATAAGGAGGTACTCATCTCACACGCAAGCAAAGTAACGCTCAAAATTCTCCAAGCAAGGCTTCAACAGTACATGAATCAAGAACTTCCAGACACTCAAGTTGTACTTAGAAAAGGCAGAGGAACCAGAGATCAAATTGCCAACATACGTTGGATCATCAACAAAGCAACAGAGATCCAGAAAAACATCTATTTCTGCTTTATTGACCACGCCAAAGACTTTGACTGTGGGGATCACAACAAACTGTGGAAAATTCTGAAAGAGATGGGAATACCAGACCACCTTACCTGCCTCTTGAGAAATGTGTATGCAGGTCAAGAACCAACAGTTAGAACCAGACAAGGACATGGTTAGAGCTTGGGAAAGGAGTATATCGAGGCTGTATATTGTCTCCCTGATTATTTAACTTCTATGCAGAGTACATCATGAGAAATGCCAGACTGGATGCAGCACGAGCTGGAATCAAGACTGAAGGAAGAAATATCAATAACCTCAAATATGAAGATGACACCACCCTTATGGCAGAATAAAAAGAGGAACTAAAGAGCCTCTTGATGAGTGAAAGAGGAGAGTGAAAAAGTTGGCTTAAAACTCCACATTTAAAAAACTAAGATCATGGCATCTGATCCCATCACTTCATGGCAACTAGATAGGGAAACAATGGAAACAGTGAGAAACTTTATTTTCTTGAGCTCCAAAATCACTGCAGATGGTGACTGCAGCCATGAAATTAAAAGACGCTTGCTCTTTGGAAGAAAAGTTATGACCAACCTAGACAGCATATTAAAAAGCAGAGACATTACTTTGCCAACAAAGGTCCATCTAGTCAAAGCTATGGTTTTTCCAGTAGTCATATGTGGATGTGAGAGTTGGACCAGAAAGAAAGCTGAGTGCCGAAGAATGCTTTTAAACTGTGGTGTTGGAGAAGGCTCTTGAGAGTCCCTAGGACTGAATGGAGATCAAACCAGTCAATCCTAAAGGAAATCAGTCCTGAATATTCATTGGAGAGACCAATGCTGAAGCTGAAGCTCCAATACTTTGGCCACCCAATGTGAAAAACTGACTCATTGGAAAAGACTCTGATGCTGGAAAAGAGTGAAGGCAGGAGAATAAGGGGATTAGAGAGGATTAAATGGTTGGATGGCATCACTGACTTGATGGACATGAGTTTGAGCAATCTTCAGGAGTTGGTGATGGACAGGGAAGCCTGATGTACTGCAATCCAAGGGGTCGCAAAGAGTCAGACGTGACTGAGCAACTAAACTGAACTGAACCTCCCAGTCCATGTCAATTCAAACAACTACGCCTATATTGTACACATTCTGTCAGTAGGTATTTATCAACATCTTCTATGCCAAGATACTCAAGGGTAAGGCAGATACAGTCCCTGCCCTCCAGAAGCTTGTGGTTTAGTATCATTTTTCTCTCTGGCTGCCTGGCTCCAAGTGGTGTGAATATCTAGAATTTTAAGGTACTATATGCTTTAAAGTATTAACACTTTTTATACCCTGTGAAGCTATATTCCCTCATCAGTTGAGGGTCTATCACACTCAGACTCTAATCTAAGTATGGACTATGGATGTTTGTTTCAATGAAGCTCAAACTGGATTTAGATGCTAAATATTGGAATTCTGCCTAACCCTGCTGGAGGTAAGTTATACAGCCACATCAGCCCCCTCAAGTCTCCAATAGCCCAAGGAGGACGTCTGCTTTGGTAGGAAAGTATAGAGTTAGAGACTGCAGTCCTAATAATGACCCTACAAGAGCAGACAAAAGAACTGAATCTCAGTCTTTCCATGTGAAAATTGGAAATAGCTAGACAAATAGGTTTGTGAGAGCCAAATGAGATAAATGAATTAATCACCTATCAAACCACCAACCAAAGGACTTAGAATGCTACTAATGACTAATGATCGCTGGTTTGCTTTCTTCTTCTCTTCCTCTGGTCCCAAGCTCCTGCCCTTCTCCACAAGCTCCAATCTTACAGTGGTTTCAGTTGAGCTACAGAAAGTCCACAAGGGTTCTTTTGCATACTACCCTGGCTCTGTTCTTTTCCCTAGATTTAGCTATGAGTAGTTGAGCAGACCATGCTCAGCTGAACTATGCTGTCTACAGCACAGCAGTATGGATGCTACTTGGATCTTTCATATTTCTGTCCTTATATTCTCGAAATGTAAGACAGTAGTCATGAGGACTCGACCAGAGAAAAGTTGGACTGAAATAATCTCTATGTGACTCACTTATCAACGGCAGTTGAAACTGTAGCAGACACTACTATTTTCACCCACATTTCACCCGTATTTCACAGCACAGCTCTCAGTTTCTGGTCTGTCACATGGATGGCCACAAGGCCGCTTGGCCAATTACCACATTTCCCAGCCACCCCTGCAGCCTAGTGGGGCTTCATTAAGAAGCGCTGGTGTACAGGCTGTGATCAGAAATGAACTGGTCCATTTTTCTGTTATGCTTCCTCCAAAGGAATGTGGATGGATTCTTCTGGTCCTTTTCTTTCTTCCCAATCCCTAGCTGGGAACTGATGAGAACTGAAGGAGCAATTTGGACCCAAACTTGGAGGTCATGTTATAAGAAAGGCAGAGCTGCCTGATAATCACTTACTTCAGTTCTAATACATAAAAGGGAAATATTCTGCCATCCTGTTTAATTCACAGTACTTTAGAATTGTCTTGTTCCAACCTCCTAGCCCACACACTAAACAATACAGAAGTATTTTCTTTCATAAGGTGTAATATCTTACCTGAAGACAGCTTACTAGAAAGGTAGGTAGTAACTATATGAAATAAGCATCTGTCTGTGACATGAATATGAACTTTATCTTGAAACTTTAACATATCAGCTACCATTATATATACCTAGTATCTGAATTACTTTACAGGTAAATTCCTACTAGTCATCCACTCCTTTACTACTTAGTTAGTGCCACATAAAACTGGAAGTCAGGGGTCCTAAGGCTTTAGTCAGGAACAACTGGCTCACATTCCAGTTTATGCTTTGTTCTTGATACTTCCAATTTTGATCTCTTCAATTATTATTATTATTTTTTTTTTTTCCTGTTCATGGCCTTACCTGGTTCCTTGAACCTAAATCACAACACATTTTCCAAGATCCGACTGGAATGATCCATAAATAACTTTGATTATGTTATTTCCAGCTGCTCCATGCAAAAATCTTCCCCAGTCTAGTGGCATGTCTAAGAGATTATCATAGCTCAGTTACTGTAAGCCCCAATACAAAGGCCTATTAGTCATGGACTACCCATCATAGCTTACTAGCTTCTCTTTGAAAAATAGGGATGTGTTCCTATATTTTAATTTAGACAAAAACAAACAAAAAGCAAACACCAATATCTTCATGTATACGTATACATAATCAGAAAAATGTAAATTATTTTTTACCTATTTTGCTGTAATTATCTGTAACCAAGTCTTCCAAACCAACCATCTTCCAGAAACTGTCGTCCCAGCCTTTCTCTGCAGAGTATGTCCATTTGCACACCAGGGAGCAGAGAGACCTAGGGAAATAGGAGCGAGGTAGAACCAATAATAAGAGCCAGGCTTCCTTTATATTTTGCCAAACACTTGTTCAGATAACTGTAATAGTGAAAAAATAGAATAAACTGAAGTAATTATTCACCCCTGATTAAATCAAAAGTCCTCAGTGATATCTATTAATGATTGAGAACATCTTCTTTTTTCAAAAGGGTTGCAGCCCTTTATTTGGATCTGACTAAACAGTATATATAAATATTTGCATGTATATTTCTATTCATATTTATATGACATTTATGAGATAACCAGAAATTACAACAATGACTAGTTACCTGGGATCCTCCAGGCAAGAATACTGGAGTGGGTTGCCATGCTCTCCTCCAAGGGATCTTCCCAACCCAGGGATGGAACCCAAGGTATTCCACGTTACAGGCAGATTCTTTACCATCTGAGCCACCAGGGAAGCCCAAGAATACTGGAGTGGGTAGCCTATCCCTTCTCCAGGGGATCTTCCCAACCCAGGAATTGAACCAGGGTCTCCTGCATTGCAGGCGGATTCTTTACCAGCTGAGCTACTAGGGAAGCCCTGAGATAAACAGAAATTAAAACAATGACTAGCTATTTGATGATACTGCTGCTGCTGCTGCTGCTGCTAAGTCGCTTCAGTTGTGTCCGACTCTGCGCAACCCCATAGATGGCAGCCCACCAGGCTCCGCCATCCCTGGGATTCTCCAGGCAAGAACACTGGAGTGGGTTGCCATTTCCTTCTCCAATACATGAAAGTGAAAAGTGAAAGTGAAGTCGCTCAGTCGTGTCCGACTCTAGCGACCCCATGGACTGCAGCCTACCACGCTCCTCCATCCATGGGATTCTGAGCATTATTATTAAGTATTAGGTATGAAATTGATACTTTTGGTTATGTTTTGAAAAAGGCTTCTTAGCTAACTGATACATATTGAAACACTGATGTATAAAATGATATATTATCTGGGATCTACTATAAAATAACAGTGAAGGGGAAGTGAATGACATTGCAGATGGAGCAGAATTGGCCATGGGTTGGTAGCTGTGGGGCTGAGGGTGGTTAAATGGGTGTTCATTATACGTCTCTATTCTGTACATGTTCAAAATTCCCTGTGATAAAAAAATAAAAAAAAAGGTGCCTGGTATAGATGTGATCACTGCAGTCTAAAGCAATATTCAACAGGAGGAAGACTGAGTGCTAGATGGCCTTTTCCTTTCTGGCTTCATGTCTCATTGATTCCTTCAGTTCAATTCAGTCCCTCAGTCGTGTCCGACTCTTTGCAACCCCATGAATTGCAGCACGCCAGGCCTCCCTGTCCATCACCAACTCCCGGAGTTCACTTAGTCTCACGTCCATCGAGTCAGTGATGCCATCCAACCATCTCATCCTCTGTCATCCCCTTTTCCTCCTGCCCCTAATCCCTCCCAGAGTCTTTTCCAGTAAGTCAACTCTTTGCATGAGATGGAGCAACCCCACGTCCAAGGAGCGGTGGCTGCACGGGTGCAGGAGGGCCTAGAGGAGCTACTCCACATTCAAGGTCAGGAGGGGTGGTGGTGAGGAGATACCCCTCGTCCAAGGTAAGGAGCAGCGGCTGCGCTTTGCTGGAGCAGCCATGAAGAGATACCCCACCTCCAAGGTAAGAGAAACCCAAGTAAGATGGTAGGTGTTGCAAGAGGGCATCAGAGGGCAGACAACTCCCTCTTAGTGTTCTATATTCCAGCAGTAAACAATCCTTTGGAGTGCCCTGAAAAAGTCACATTCTTGCATACTTCTGTGCTTGCATACTTCTCTTCTATGTGCTTGAAAAATTCTTCAGCCTCATAACTTCCTTTAGTCTAGACCGAGACCTCAGTTCTAGTTTAGATGTTCCCGCTCTGACATCACAGAGCAAGCACCAAATCTATTAGAGACCTTATCACACTGAGTAATTAACTGCTTATTTGTTTATCTTCTTCCCAACAGCCCCAAGCCTTCCAATCTATTCTCCATTGTGTCCAGAGAAAACATTCTAAAGTAAAATCTGATGGTACCAACTCCTGATTAAAAGCCTTCAGTTGCTCCTCACTCCCTTCAGGAAAAGTCCAGTCCTCAGCTAGGCTTGAATGACACTTTGTGATATGACCATGTTGACCTCCGGCTTCCTCTCCTGTCGTTCCTATCCTTGCTTTCTTCATTCTACACTAATGAATTATTTGAGGCTTTCCATAGTGGGCCTTGATTGCTCACTTCCCAGTGCCTTGAACCTCTGCTCCATTCTGCCGAAAATGTTCTTCCCTGTTATGTGTCTGACTGCTGATTAGCCTTCCTGACTCAGTTCAGACTCCCCTTTTTACAAAGCCCCAATGGAGGTCCAGCTGAGTCCAAAGCCTCTTCTCCAAGTTCAACATTCTCATACCCATATCTTAATACTTAGCACAGTCATTGTCCTTGCCCCTTCCCATCTCTATTTCTCCCACTAAACCAGCAATACCTTCAGAGGAGAACCTACCTTACTAATCTCCAGATCACCAGTATTCACATCCAGCCAGAGCTCAAGCCACAGTGAATACTGATCAAGTGGAAGCTCTGGAGAATAAATGTAGTCTGTCCACATTACCACAGGTAAGTGATAAACCTGGAGAGTTCTTGCTGTTTTATAAATAAAGCAAAACCTATCTATTTCATAGAGCCAGCAGTTTTGGCCTATCTGATTCAGTCATTAAACTGACTCACTCATTCACTCACTCGCTTAATAAATATTTAGTATTCAGTCATTATGACCCTGGCACTATGCTAGGTGCTGGGGATCCAGTTATATGCAAAACAGTCAGCCTGCTGCTCTCCTACACACTAATGATATAATTGAGGAGACAGTGATCAAATAATCACATCTAAAGTCACATACTAACAAAAAGTTATGAAGGAAGTAGAGAGAGAAATGGAAAGTTTTAGCAGGAGAAACTGGCAGGAGAAAGAGGGAGAAAGTGTCAGGGAGGGCTTCACAGAAGACCTCACCTTCTGTGAGACCTCAATGCCTTCTGAAAGCAAACAAACATTACTTATCATTATTTTTTTCACATGTGGCATAGATGGAAGATTCTAGGATCAGGAAGATCCCTTGGAGAAGAAAATGGCAACCCACTCCAGTATTCTTGCCTGGAGAATCCCATGGTCAGAGGACACTGGCAGGCTACAGTCCATGGGGTTGTAAGAGTCGGACATGACTTAGCAACTCCGCCACCACCATCACAGACGACAGGACACGCTGAGCTAAGCTAAGTGGCATGGATATACTGAAGGGACACTAGTCCCATTGGAAACAATATGTCTGTGTGAAACCCTTCACCTGACTTAAGCAAAATAATTTTTTGAGGTATAAAGAAAGATGTTACCTATGAAGCATGTTCTGAAGAATATGCAATAGGATAACTCTTCCTGGCACAATGCCTGAAATTTTGATGTTTTAGAAGCTATGATAACTCACTGGAAAGAGCAATGTGATGAAACAATATAGTGTGCAAGGACTGTGTCTTATGATCCACCCACATAGGACAACTCTTCACTCCCCAAATACTCCACTCATTTGCAGACTTCCGGGACCAGCCTCTACTCTGTCCCATCTATCATTAACTCAGTGTTGCTCCATCCACTCATCCTTGTCTACCTGGAAAATTCCATGTCTTTCTCATGGTCCAGCTCTTCTGCACAGGTTTCCTCACTACCTCCAAGCTAACTTCCTGGCTATCTCCTTTGAAGTAGCATTACAACTTGGAAATACTTCACTGTATTTCTTAACAGCTGAGATAGGTTGAGTTCATGGCCCCCAGTCTTCCAATCTCTAAATATCCACACCCTTTGCCACTTAATTTGTAGTGTTGCACCTCCTTCTCTCAATCCCCACAGGGGGCACAGCCTCCTTTCCTACTTCAAGATTTTGGATATTGTCACACAACTGGATTTGGCCAAAAGAATGAGGCAGAAATAACTGCATTCCAGTTTCAAGTCTAAGCAAAAAGCAGCATTATATGTTTCTGCTTGCTCTATTGCACTTCCGGTATTGCTGTGAGAAGATAATGCAGGGTTAGCTCACTGGTCCCAGGAGGAGGGCAAGAGGTATGTGGGTAGAGGAATGACCACCAAGTCCAGTCTGGATCACACATCCCCAGGCAGCCAAGACCTGAGGGAGTGAGTACAGGTGAGAACGGAAGAACCACCCTGCAGAACAGAGTCTACGTGCTGTGTCCATGAGGCAGATGAATGATTATTGTGTGAACTACTAAGCACTGGTGTGATTCATAACAGAGCAAGAGTTAAACAACTCAACAGTTTATAGCATAACTAACTTATCCCACATAGACTGCCTGTGCGATCCCCAATAAGAGCAAGGAGAGGGATGTCTATCTCACAGCCAGTTAGAATAAGTGGCCAGAGAGTGTGCTTGGAGTAAAGATGACTGAGCCCAACAGGCAGGAACTGTTACAGCTCCAGGTGCCTCTGGTAACTCCATCCTCCATTAGGTTTATCCAAACACTATGAGGGTCTATCTCATTTGGTCTCTAAATCAGCTCTTGGATAAAATGGACGTGTGAAAGTGGCAGAATTGGCAAAATGTAGAGGCATGACAGAGGATGAGATGGTTATTTAGCATCAAACTCAATGGACATGAGTTTGGGCAAACTCCAGGAGACAGTGAGACAGGGAAGCTTGGCATGCTGCAGTCCATGGGGTTGCAAAGAGTCAGACACAACTGAGAGACTGAACAACAACAGCAAGAGAGTACAACCGAGGCCACAGCTTCTCTGGAAATCTCCAGGAGAGAGAGAGCAAATATAGGACTTCATCTCCTTAGTAAGTAAAGGCAAGTTCCCAGAAGTAGAACAAAAGGTCTGCCTCCCTCTGAGGCTTCTATGAAGACCACGTTTTGTCATTCTCTCAAGCGTTTCAGTGAACAACCTGCACTCTAAGGATAGCTATTCACATTCAGGCAAGCTGACCTATCGGCGTGTCTGTGTGTGTGTGTGTGTGTGTGTGTGTGTCTGTGTGTCTGTGTGTCTGTGTGTGTGTGTCTGTGTGTGTCTGTGTGTGTCTTTGTGTGTGTAGGCATGAGTGGGAGGAGTGATTTGTAGGATTAGAATTAAAGACAGGAACCTGAAGCTGACAGGGGCTCCACTAGCCCCTGTTTCCAAGACTGGCAGGAAAGGAGAGCTGCATCTGCCCAGGGAAAAGGGTCCCTCACGATTTGTTCCTTGCCAGCCAGAATACCATGGCAGAAACTGCTGTATCCTTCACTGCTTTCAGGTTTTTTAACATCAAAGAGACACTAAAAGCCTACAGCCTACATGAGAGTTGAAAGAACATAAATTAAAGAGAAGGCAAAATGAAAACAACACCTAACTTAGGGGACTAGTTCACCCAAGAGAAGATTCATACAGAAGGCCTCCAAGAGAAAGGTCTCAGTGACATAGAAATGATGAAAAAATAATTGGAAGAGAATACCAATAAGGACAGCAATGAGAAATCAGAAGGGAGCAAGAAAGACTCTGAACTAAAGCTATGAATTTTAAAATTTATTAAAAATTTCCTTAGAAGAACTAAAGAAAACACTGGCATTGTTAAAAATTGAATTAATGATCTATAAGACAAAGTGAGCAAAATATCTTACTACTTGTAACAAAGACACAAAAGAAGAAATAATGAGAGAATCAATAAGGGGCCTTTTGAAGGACAGATCTGGCAGCTTAACACAAAAATAGAAGGAATTCCAGAAGGGGTTTTTTTTTTTTAAAGGAGAAAAGGAAAAAAAAAAGAAAAGTTGAAGGAGATACTCTAATTAAACAAATACAGTACTAGGTTTTTGTTTTTCTTTTTAAACTGGCTGAAGCAAGATTTAAGCCTGCAGATGAAAAGTCTCATTAAGTTCAGTAAGTGAATCCAGGAAATACTTGAATTTCAAGTGTAAACAGAAAATTATACAAACTTCCAGACAGAAAGAGTAAGTTAGGAATTAAGGCAAGAAACAAAGGCAAGAAATTAAGCCTCACTAAGGAATTCTCATCTACAACTATGGAATGTAGAAGATGGAAGAACAACGTACAGACCATTAACAAAAATGACCCAAGAATCCTATATTTAGGCAAAATATTACTCAGCTGTTAGGGGAAAGGAAAACATTTTCAGAGTGCAAGGATTCTAAAGTAAACTTCCCATATATGTTCTCTGAGGATAGCATTTGAGAAAGCACATAACCAGAAAAGCAATGGGTTCTGAGGAGCTATATCAACAGAGTGGAAACCAAAGATTAGAGGAAGCAGTGGTGGTGAAACCTGATGTTAATTCATATTCATTCTCTATGTATATATACATATGTGTATGTGTGTGTGTGTGTATATATATATATGTATATATATCATAAATATTGCTATTGTTGTTATTCAGTTGCTAAGTGTCCAACTCTTTGTGATCCCATGCATTGAAGCATGCCAGGCTCCTCTGTCCTCCACTATCTCCCAGAGTTTGCTTGAATTCATGTCCATTGAGTCAGTGATGCTATCTAATCATCTCATCCTCTGCCGCCCCTTTTTCCTTTTGTCTTCAATCTTTTCCAGTGGCAGGGTCTTTTCCAAAGAGTCTGCTCTTCGCATCAGGTGGCCAAAGTACTGGAGCTTCAGCTTCAGCATCAATCTAAGAAAATAAAATCTACCACTGCTTCCACTTTTTCCTTATCTGTTTGCCATGAAGTGATGGAACTGGATGCTATGATCTTAGTTTTTTTTTAGTGTTGAGTTTCAAGTCAGCTTTTTCACTCTCTTCTTTCACCCTCATTAAAAGGCTATTCACTTTATCTTTACTTTCTGCCGTTAAAATGGTATCATCTACCTATCTGAGGTTGTTAATATTTTTCCTGGTAATCTGGACTCCAGACTGTGATTCATCCAGCCCAGTATTTCACATGATGTACTCTGCATGTAAGTTAAAATAAGCAGGGTGACAATGCACAGCCTTGTTGTATTACTTTCCTGATTTTGAACTAGTCAGTTACTCCATGTCTGGTCCTAACTCTTGCTTCTTGACCTGCATACAAGTTTCTCAGGAAACAGGTAAGGTGGTATGGTACTCCCATCTCTTGAAGAATTTTCCACAGTTTGTTGTGATCCACATAGTCAAAGACTTTAGTGTAGTCAAAGAAACAGAAGTAGATGTTTTTCTGGAACTCCCTTGCTTTCTCCATGAGCCAATGAATGCTGGTAATTTCATCTCTGGTTCCTCTTCCTCTTTGAAACCCAGCTTGTACACCTGCAGATTCATGACCTGTCCTTCTTGGGTGGCCCTGCATGGCATGGCTCATAGCTTCATTAATTTATGCAAGCCCCTTTACCATGACAAGGCTGTGATCCATGAAGGGGATAGTGTGTAAATACATATGCATGTGTGTGTGCACGCATGGATACATATATATATATATATGTTTACACACACACACATGTATATATAGGTGTACACATACTTTATCTAAATAGATGATAATAATGTGCCAGGAATTTGCAATATTAAGTTTTGTTGAAACATAACAAGTATGCCATCTTAGAAGGAAAACCAAATGATAGTCTGGAACCAAAATATTAATTTAGCAAAACATCAAGTCAGACACTTGAAAAAGCATTCATAAGAAAAGGATTTTATGTGTATATGCACAGAGCGTAAGTTTAATGTTGGTTGTAAGAAATGAAAAGGTAATCACTAATGGAAACAGCTTAATAGAATGCTCAAATTAACAAATTAAACCAAACTAAGCCAAGAAAAATTAAAAGAGGGAGTAATGTAATATATACAGAAAAGAAAAATAAAATAGAAAGAATAAAATCAGCTATTTCAATTATTACAACATATGTGAATGAGCTGAATTCTGCCACTGGTTGAAAGATAATAATAGCCACAGTGGGATTAAAATTAAGGGATACCCTGTTTATAATATAAAATTTTTAAAATGTGTTAAAGAGGTTTTTTTTTTTTTTCCAAAAAAGTCAACAAAAAAAAACAAATGCATATTTTAAAAATATCAGAGTAGAACACAAGACCAAAAATATTAGCAAGACTAAGAGGAAGATTCCAGTAACTAAATGCTCAATCAAAGAAGAATACTACTCTTTGTTAAATTTTATGAACTAAACAACATAATGTGAAATATATAAAATAAGCACTCCTGGATAAAAAATGTACTCAAAGAGAGACACACTTTATTTAAAGATGTTATTATTCTTTGATAATTTAAAGGACCAGGTAAAGCAAAACATTAATAACAATTACTACTACTATTGAGGAATTAAAGACTCAAATACAGTCAACAAACTCAATTCCTTTTATTCATATGAGGGAAGAAAGAAAGAATGTTTTATTATTCAATACAAGCAGAGACCAGATAAGTAAAGTGGTATTTCATGGGTAAACTTAAAAGTTTTAAAACACTTGATTTGAAAAGAAAGAAGTCTGAAAATTAATAACCTAAGCAGCCAACTTATGAAATTATGAAAAACAGTAAACAGCTGAAAGAAAGATCAAAAAGGAGTAGTAAAGATAAGAGCAGATGAAAGACATAAAATAGCAAGATAAAATTCAGGGGATTAACAGAGCCAAACAACGGTTCTATGAAAAGGCAAGTTAAACAAAAAGGCGTCTGGTAAAATTGAGGAAGAAAAAAGAAGAGAAGGCAAAAATAACAAATACCACGAATGAAAATGGGAGTGATAACTACCAATAAAGCAGACAGTAAAAAAATAAAGAAGAATTACATGAACAGTATTTTGTTAGTAAACTTGAAAATTTAGATGAAATGGAAAATTTACTAAAAAAACAGAACTTACCATAACTGACTCAAAAAAAAAAAAAAAAACCCACAAGAAATCTTAGTGAATTTATTACATTAAAGAAATTAAAGAAATTAATCCAGCAGTTAAAAACCACACCTCAAATAAAGCCTCAGGCCCAGATGGTTGTACTGGAAAGTTCTAACAAATGTTCAAGGAACAGAGTACCCCAAAATATATATTTCAGAATCTAGAAGAGAAGGAATGTTCCCTAAGTTATTTATAAAGATACGGTAACTATGTTACAAAGAGCAAGCAGAGATAAACAAAAATCAGAGTCCACTCACATTATGAATGTGAACATAAAAATTCTGAATTAGACATGACCAAATTTAATATAAAAATGTGGGGAAAACACATCAAGAACAATATTCAAGAAATATTTAATAACAGAAGAACTGTGGATGTATTTTACCACAGTATTTTATTAAGAGAAAGAAAATGATTAACTTGTATCTAACAATAGAAAGTATCTGATAAAATTAAATGCACATAAATAGAAACCCATTGAAGTGGGAATAACAGAAGTGCAATCATGTGGGAGTATCAGAGACTGGATTTTACCACCTTGCCCTAAACAACTAGGGAACTCCGAGAAAATGTATGAAACAACTGTTTTCAGACTTCAACAAGACGCAGCGTAGGTCTCTGATCCCCGAGAGAAGGAAACAATGGGATGAGTCCTAAGATTGCCCGCTGGCTCTCTGCCTGGGAGAACATGCCAGACCACAAAGCAGAAAGAGAGATGCCAAGGAAAACATGGCAGCTTCATGAAGCTAAGGGAACTGAGATAAGAATCCAGAGAAGTTAAAGTGGCTGGGAACACAGCCTTCCCAAGAGGAGGTAGCAATGTACAATGAGGGCCTAGAAATTTGCACAAGAGTCCTGTGAAATCTTTGCTGATTATCGCAATGCAGATATGCATGCTGACACTCTTGAGATCTGCTAAAGAGTGAATGGGAATCTGTTATCAAAACAATTTCTGAGTTCACAAACAGCTGGGAATCACTTGAATTACTAAAATTAAGAATGGAACACCATCACTGATCACTTGAGACATTCAGTGGAGACCCCAAAAGGTATATGCCTTAGCAATGTGACTATACTACCCATGTTACCAAAGTTTAAAAAGACTACAAAGGGTAAAACTAAGCCAAAAGTACATTAATAGGTTCCTATGAAAAGCAGCTCAACAATCCTTAAAGGAAGCCAACAAAATCCAGACACTCAACAACATAAAATTGATCATGTCAGCATCTAATAAAAAATATTTGAAGAAACAATGGCCACATTTTTTTTCTCGACTCAATAAAAGCTATCAATCCACAGATTTAAGCTCAATGAAACCAAGGCAAGATAAACACAAAACCACATCAAGATCGATTACAATGAAATTGTTTTTTAAATGAAAAAAGAAAAATCTTTAAAAGTACTCAGAGAAAAAGAAACATTACAGAGGAACAGGATAAAAATGTCTTCAGACTCTTTGCCAGAAACAACACAATCCAGAAGAAAATGGAATGATGTCTTTAAAGCACTGAAAAAATTTTAAAAGAAAAATCAATATAGAATTCTATATTCAGCAAAAATAGCTTCGAACAATTAATGTGGAACATAGGCTTTTCCAGACAAACAAACGCTGAGAAAATTCATTTCCAAGAAACCTACACTACATAAGAAATGTTAAAGGAAGTTCTTGAGGTAGAAGGGAAATGAGAATAAAGGGAAATATGAATGTACACAAAGGGATGAAAAATATCAGTCAGTAAATATATGGGTAAATACAAAGGACCTTTTTATTTTAAAATTTATTTTAAAGATAATTGACTTTCAACCTTTATCTTTAAAAGATAATTTAGGGAAAACAATCAATGCCTTGAGGGATTTATATGTACAAAGAAAACACACAACAATAGCAGCATTAACGATGAGATATTATGAAGATAGATGTGATGGGGTATAAAATTATTTTAAGGTAATGGTATAAATGAATTTATTTGCAAAGCAGAAACAGAGACACAGATGTAGAGAACAAATGTATGGATATCAAGAGGGGTAGGGGTGTGGGACAGATTAGGAGATTGGGGTTAAGGTATGTATACTACTGTGTATAAAATGGATAACTAATGAGAACCGACTGCATGGCACAGGGAACCCTACTGAGTGGTCTGTGGTGACTCAAATGGGAAGGAAATTCAAGGATTAGGGGATACATCTATACATGTAGATGATTCACTTTGTTGTACAGCAGAAACTAACACAGCACTGTAAAGTGACTATATTCCAATAAAAAGGTAAAAATATTTGTAGACTAAGGACCATTTAATCCTGAAGGAACACAAAAGTTAAATGAAAAGCAAAATATTCTAAATAAATTTGATCTTTTATTCCCTTAAAGAAAGCTGTGATTATTTAAAATGCATATTATAAATCCTTGAAGAGCCAGTGAAAAAGATAAAATGAATAAACAAACTTGGGGGATAAAACAGAATACTAAAAAATAATACAGCAATCTAGCAGAAGGCAAGAAAAAGGCAAAATAACATAGAATATATTGAAGAAACAAAAAGCAAATAGCAAGATGGTAGATTAAAATCCAAACATTACATGTAAATGGCCTAGGGACTTCCCTGATGGGCCAGTGGCTAGGACTCTGCACTCCCAATGCACGGGGCCTATGTTTGATCCCTGGTCAGGGAACTAGATCCCATATGCTGCAATTCAGAGTTCACACGCTGCAACTAAAGATCCAGCGTGCCACTGCAAGACCCAGCACAGTCCAATTAATAAATTAACTGATGAAAAATATGTTGAAAAATGTAAATGGCCTAAAAACGTCAATGTAAGGACAGAAATCATCAACTGGACATTTGAAAATGAAAAATAAAATTCAACTATATGCTGTCTGTAAGAAACATCCTAAATATAAACATACAAATAGGTTAAAGAATAAAAAGGTAGAAAAAGAAGCAATGGCACCCCACTCCAGTACTCTTGCCTGGAAAATCCCATGGATGGAGGAGCCTGGAAGGCTGCAGTCCATGGGGTCGCTGAGGGTCGAACATGACTGAACGACTTCACTTTCACTTTTCACTTTCATGCACTGGAGAAGGAAATGGCAACCCACTCCAGTGGTCTTGCCTGGAGAATCCCAGGGACGGCGGAGCCTGGTGGGCTGCCGTCTATGGAGTCACACAGAGTTGGACACGACTGAAGTGACTTAGCAATAGCAATAGCAATATGAATATCAGAAAGTAGACTTGTCAGAACAAGAAACATTACCAGGGAAGAAGAGATACATTACATAGTGATAAAAGGGTCAATTTGTCAAGAAGACTTGTGACTTAAAAAAGAAATGATACTTTTGTAGAATGGCAACTTGAATGCAACTGAAGTCAGATTTCTTTTCTCTTTATTTAGCTCAGAACAAACAAGCAGTGTAAAAAGTGCATGTGATATCAAGGATTCATGGTGGTATAATTGGATGTGGTTACCTAGGGTTGGGCTTCCCTGGTGGCTCAGTGGTAAAGAATCTACCTGCAATGCAGGAGAATGCAGGTTCAATCCCTGGGTCAGGAAGATCCCCTGGAGAAGGAAATGGAAACCCACTCCAGTATTCTTATCTGGGAAATCCCATGGACAGAAAAACCTGGCAGGCTACAGTCCATGGGGTGGAAAAAGAGTTGGACATGACTTAAAGACTAAGCGCCACCACCCAGGGTTGCCCTTGCTTCTTTTACAGGCGTGCCTGAAATTTAGTGGTCTCAGTGGCCCATGCTGATTAAACAACCTGACAGACTGGAGAAATCTAGAACTGTGGGCTTGCTGCATTTTACAAGCTTGCTGTATTTTGGACAAGAGTGTGTATGATTGGGTAAGGCCAGGAGGTTCCGAAAGATCTACCTCCTAATCATAACAAAACATTATTTTGTTTCATTTCCTGATGTTCTATCTGTTCTTCTGGGGAATTTCAGTATATGAGGCCTGGCCATGACCTCCCATAGCAGGGGCCATATCTATCTCATCCAACATGCCATTCCCTAGCACCAAGCAGAGTGCCTCTTTGGCAAATTTTGAGCGCTCAATGAATGCTTATTAGGGAATGAATGAGAACTCTAGGAGGTCAGTTATAGAAGGAAACGTTGTGGTTCCTAATCACTTTTGAGTTATTTATATTCCAAGGCCCAAATCTTTAGCTATTGCCTTCTGTGCAAGTCCTAAAGGAGACAGAAGTGAGATCTCTGGAGGGTCCAAGGTCAGTAGCAGAGCGCTGGGCTCCTTGTACAGACCATCCCCCTCCACAGAACACAGACAGCTCTGAAAATGCACTGTGCCTTCCTTCCAGATTGAGTTGGTGTAGTGTATTCTTGGTTATGGAAATACTCATAGCTTTGGGACTCTGAAATGGTAATGGACTTTGAAATGTGTGAATCAGCATGATACGTAACTGCAAGATCTTAATTACATAAAAATGGATGCTTAGTTGTGAAAATAAACAAATGAAACCTAGAAGAACACATCAAAGGGTAAACTGCTTGTGATTAGGAATGACTTTGTTTTTTGCTTCTTGTGTTTTTGTTTCTCATTATGTACGTGCTAAGAAATAAATGTTATCTTAAAAACCTTAAAAAAAAAAAAAAGAAAGAAAATGCACTGTGCCTACCTCACACAGCTCCCATCTCCTATTTCCCTAAACACAAAAGCATGTCAAATCTCAAATACATCTACTTTCCTTTTCTGATAAATGAAAAACAAGGAGACCTTCAGAGAAAGACATCAGATTGACTAAACACGACTTATGCTCCCTTTAAAAATTCCAATAAAATGGCAGTGGAAGAAAATTTCAAAAAGGCAAAACTCTACCATGTCAAAGTAGACAGAATAAAAGATGAGAGTAGCAGAACTCTAAGAGCTAGAAAATATGGAGGGATGAGTTGTAACTCACTCGGCAGACTTGTAAAGATAAAAATTAAGTAGCAGTGGAAAAAACTCCAGAAGCCCAATTACCCTAAAGAGACTCAGACAAGTTCAGGACATGGTGGCACCAGGTACCTCTGAAAAGTGGGGATAAAAGTGGAGCTAAAATCAAAGGGCTTCCCAGCTGGTGCACATGGGATTCTTTAGAGTTCGCTTGCCAATGAAGGAGATACAAGAGATGTAGGTTCAATCCTTGGGTTGGGAAAAGTCCCTAGAGAAGGAAATGGTGACCCATAGTATTCTTGGTGGAAAATTCCATGGACAGAGGAGACTGGCGGGCTACAGTGTATGGGGTAGCAAAGAGTTGGACATGACTGAATGACTAAGCACACACACAAAATCAACAGGATGGTTGAACGCTGTGTAAGATGAAACTAGAACCACCCCACCCTGCCCTGTGCCCTCATGATAAGCAACCTGGATGCCATCTCTCCCACACCCTGAAGAATATGCAGGTTCACCCTCAGACAGAGTGGGGCCCAAGGCCCAGATAAGAGTAGGGGGCACCCTGACAAGAACAGAGATGAAGTAAGGCCCTGCCTTTGTGCAGGTCAGCCTTCAAGATCCTTTCCCCAACTCAGCTCCCAGAGATCTGGCTGCCAGGTTTATACCCTGAAAATTCATTTTAGGGGAATCTAGCCTGACACAAGGGAAAAACCTAAGGTTAGTTGGGAGGCCAGAGGGTACAGAAAGGATAGGCCAGCCAGATGACTCAGGTCTTAAGAGGATTAAAATGACACAATATAAGTAAAGACCATTTTTCATGATCAATAGTGGTAATTCTATAATAATCATCACTATTTAAAAAAAAACATTAAAAAAATTACTGTGGGCTCACTAGGGACATACCAGAGTATTTCCAGGCTGGTGGGAGCCCCCAGACTCTGGGAGAAACAAAGAGAAAGTATCACCAAGATTCCGGCCAGACTCCTGAGACCATGAACAGTCTGAGGCAGAACAAGGAGAACTTTTGACTTTCCTGCTTTTACCCAGAGCAAGGCACACATCAAAAGCACATGCCTGCTGAGTTCCAGGGGCCTGATCATTATCACATATTTCTGCTACATGATTTTATAAAAATGAAGTCGGCACTGCTGCATTATTTATAAGCAGTTCACTGTACTGACGCTGCCAGGCCCCCACTTTCAAGGGAAACCTTTTGTTCTCTGCTTGGGGAAGGCAGGGCCTGGAGAGTCTCAATCGAACAAGCGAGTGGATAACAGAATAATTAGAGCTGAGGGTAGGGATAAATTACCAAGATATTCCTGGCTGCGGCATTCAGTACATCCCAGGCCTGTGAAGGCTCTGTTTTTCCAAGCCATACAAGAGACCAAGTTACTAGCACTGAAGATACAGCTCATGGGGAGATATGACTTGAATGGGATTGTTAATTGTATCAACAAAGGGACCAAGAGGGCCTTATTTCTGAAGAAATACCATTGCACCCATCAGACTTGCTCCTGTTAAAGAGCTGTCAGACTCCAGGCTTGTTACTATTGGCTCTGCACTTCATCAAGACTTGCTGACAGGTCAGACCGAAATAATATATGCCATGATGCAAGGCAGGGCAATATTAAATTGCCTTTTCAGTTGGGCTTGCCTATAATATAGTTTGAAGGTGGCCATGACAATACGGGAAGCATGAAAGAACTGAATACGTGATCAAGTGCAGGGAGCTTTCCCATGCCCCCAAGAGAGAAAGACTGAAGATCCTAAGGATCCTAGGGTTTCAGCCAAAACATTCCAAGATCCTGGTAAAGCCCGTGGGTGCCAGGATTTGGATTTATCCCCTAAAGAATAAGAATGACGACAATTAGATGATGACTCAAAAGAAGTGAAGAGCTCAAGAAACATAGAGCTCAGGGAGCAAATGGATTGCTGCCTTAGGTTTCCTGTGAGGATGGTTTGATAAAAGTCACCCTGTTAAAGAGATGCATACCACAGGCAGGGACACAAGGCCAACAATAAGATGCTCTCTCAAGACGGGGAAATGAAGACTGCTTTTGAGAGTTCAGCTGTTATGCTCATTCATGATGAACTGGAATCCAAATCTGCAAAATTTTCCTAAAAAGACAAAATGGGTTCCAGGACCTTTCGGGCTCCCAGGAACCAGACTGACAGCATAATGATGGTCAAGAAAAAATGTCAGTCAGATGGATGGCTGGTCTGCATGAGTGAGGAAGAGGCAGGAGCAGAAGAGGGAGAGGCAGAGATCAGTGTCAATGGGGGGAGGGAGGAAATCTCCAGGTAGAAAGAACCACATGTGAAGGAGGCTGGAAGTGGGAAACAGGAGAGTGCAAAGCACATCTCAGAGAGTCTCTCCATGCAAACCTCAAAGGCTGAGCATCTTCCCCAAATAGGAAAAGGAACAAAAAGACCATTCACTCCCTCTG
This sequence comes from Bos grunniens, assembly GCF_055505025.1. Classification (NCBI taxonomy): domain Eukaryota; kingdom Metazoa; phylum Chordata; class Mammalia; order Artiodactyla; family Bovidae; genus Bos; species Bos grunniens. The sequence continues at coordinate 34,847,979 of NC_141167.1, read as the reverse complement.
TCCTGCATTCACTAACAATTATTTAGTAAGCTCTTAACGTATACCAAAAAGAGATACTGCCTCTTCCTTCATGGGGCTTAGAATCTAGCAGAAGGGAAAAATCCATGAGGGGCTCACTCAAATTTCCAATAAACACTATGAAGGGTAAGTGAAATGAAGAAGCATTACAGGGTGTACATAGAGCTCATGGTATCAAAAGACATGGAGAACAAGAATTTATATTCTCTCTCAGGTTCTTCCATTAAGGCACCAGGACTTGGGCACAAGGGTTTCCACTGGCGGATCCTAGAGCTGCTGCTGCTGCTGCTAAGTAGCTTCAGTCGTGTCTGACTCTGTGCGATCCCATAGATGGCAGCCCACCAGGCTCCTCCATCCCTAGGACTCTCCAGGCAAGAACACTGGAGTGGGTTGCCATTTCCTTCTCCAATGCATGAAAGTGAAAAGTGAAAGTGAAGTCGCTCAGTCGTGTCCGACTCTTAGCGACCCCATGGACTGCAGCCTTCCAGGCTCCTCCATCCATGGGATTCTCCAGGCAAGAGCGCTGGAGTGGGGTGCCACTGCCTTCTCCAATCCTAGAGCTAAAGGGCATCAAAATGGGGCTGCCTTTTCATGGAACCATCCTCAGATTTTGCCCTCTCCTCCTGCCTCTGGTTCGCCTCTGCTGTTGCCTTGGGCCTTCTCCATTCTGGTGATGCTGGGTTTCTAAGTTAATCATTTCAGGCTTACATTGACATATATACACTATCATGTGTAAAATAGCTAGCTAGCGGGAAGCTGCTCTATAACACAGGGAACCCAGCCTGGCACTCTGAGATGACGGATGGTGGGGAGGTGAGAAAGGTTTAAGAGAGAGGGGATACAGGGATATGTATATGTGTATGCATATATTAGCTGTTGTTCAGTCGTGTCTGACTTTTTGCGATCCCATGGACCAGTCCATCCTAAAGGAGATCAGTCCTGGGTGTTCATTGGAAGGACTGATGTTGAAGCTGAAACTCCAATACTTTAGCCACCTGATGTGAAGAGCTGATTCATTTGAAAAGAACCTGATGCTGGGAAAGATTGAGGGCAGGAGGAGAAGGGGACAACAGAGGATGAGATGGTTGGATGGCATCACTGACTCGATGGACATGGGTTTGGGTGGACTCCAGGAGTTGGTGATGGACAGCGAGGCCTGGCCTGCTTCAGTTCATGGGGTCGCAAAGAGTCGGACAAGACTGAGCAACTGAACTGAACTGATGGACACAGCATGCCAGGCTTGCCTGTCCTTCACTATCTCCCGGAATTTTCTCAAACTCATGTCCATTGAGTCAGTGATACCAACCAACCATCTCATCCTCTGTGACATATATATAATTATAACTGATTTGAGTTGCTGTATGGCAGAAACCAATACAACATTGTAAAGTAACTTTCCTCTAATTAAAATTTTTAAAAAAGAACAGAAACTGTTATGATTTGGGGAATTTCATTGGATTGGCCAAACAAGAAAAACTATTTTATTTCTTGGGCATGAGACTTAATCTCAGCCTTTAGGCTCTGGTCATCTGAAGATTCACCACTGGTTCCCATTCTAGTGGGCTTCTCTGGTGGCTCAGTGGTAAAGAATCTGCTTGCCAATGCAGGATACACAAGTTTGATCCCTGGGTTGGAGAGATCCCCTGGAGAAGGAAATGACAACCCACTCAGTATTTTTGGATGGAAAATCCCATGGACAGAGAAGCCCAGTAGGCTACAGTCCATGGGGTTGCAAAAGAGTAGACACAACTTAGAGACATAAAAACAAAGCCCCTTCTAGCTCTTTCAAACCTCTGGGACCAAGGTCCCAGACTCTGCTGCTGGCTTCCTCCATAAGGTCTATCCTAGTAAGGATATGAGGTTATTGATACCAAGATCTATGTCCAATCATATCTGTATCCTAGCATAACTTGGAAGACACTGTAGGACATACAGACCTATCCCAGTCTGACTCAGAAGGGAGTCCTTTCCCAAACATTTTATAAGTTCCAATACTAAAGTGTTTCTTCCAAGGTTAACTCATTTTAGCCTATCCTACACAGGACAACACACTGTGTATTAATGAAGACAAACAGTGATGTCTATACAATCCTTATCTCTCAACATTCCTCAGTCCTAATGGCATCCCAAATGTGCCATTTGTTAAGCTGAGCACTGGACTGATCCAAAGTTATCTAAAGAGCACACATTAGTAAGTCTGAAATCCAATGCTACAGACAAGAAATACGTGAAAAAGACCAAAGCTATTCTAATGCAACTCCTTGGTAGGGAGGGAAGCAAGGAAAAGAGAGTTACATTAATATATGGTCATTCAAGGCTGCTCTGCTGTGAAGAGATAATTTAAGATTCCTGGCAGAGGATGAGAAAGAGGCAGTTGATTCAAACAGCTCCTGCCAAGTGGCCCCATGTATTCCTTTATTTCATTTGGCCTTTTGGCTATTAGGCCTTTGGAACACCCAACAAACCTTATCTTAACTCAAGAATACTTTTCAATATAAATAAATGCATAAACAAATTATAAAAACAATCTTTCCTGGATAAGCTGGGATTACCTTTGCAAATCCCCTTAGTAATAACAATTATACTATGCTATAGTTTAGCATAGTCCCTACCATACTCCAGGCACTCAACAAACGTTTTACTTTATCTTTTATGAGACACTGACAAGACGTAGTGTCTTCTGTTACAATAAACATTCCAAAGTGCTACACTTGATGTTTTTGTCCAGTCCTGAAAATGGCAGATCTCTGCTTCTAATTTTCTTTCTCTGTCAGGTTTGGTTTGGTCTCTAGAAACGATGCCACTGTTCTCCCATGGTGCAAAGTGCACGAGTGTTTGGAGACTTCTTTCCTTGTTCTCCTGTTGCCAGGACTCATTGTACTCCAGGTACTGAGGGTGCCAAAATGAGGATGGCCACAGTGATAAGCGGAAGTCACCGTGGTGATGCCAGTACCCTTCTCAGTAATCACGTCCACTGTGCTAGCACCTGAGGAGCTGCCTGCTTACTTACTTGCAGAGCCGAGAGTTTTAACTTCAAGTAGTAGCTCTCTAGAACAAAGAAGAGAGAGCCAGGTTAAGACTTTTCAAACAAGACAAAGAGGAGAAAACACTAAAAGAAACAGATGGTATCCAGAAACAATAAATGCTGGAGGGGGTGTGAAGAAAACGGAACCCTCTTACAAACTGTTGGTGGGGATGTCAATTGGTACAGATACTAAGAACAGTATGGAAGCTCCTTAAAAAAGAGTTATCATATGATCCAGCAATCCCACTCCTGAACATATATCTGGAGAAATCTATAATCCAAAAAGTTATACGCGCCCCTCTTGCCAATGTTCATTGCAGAACTATTTAAAATAGTCAAGACATGGAAGTAACCTAAATATCCATCCACAGAGGAGTGAATAAAGAAGATGTGGTACATTTATACAATACTGCTGCTGCTGCTAAGTCACTTCAGTCATGTCCGACTCTGTGCGACCCCATAGACGGCAGCCCACCAGGCTCCCCCGTCCCTGGGATTCTCCAGGCAAGAACACTGGAGTGGGTTGCCATTCCCTTCTCCAATGCATGAAAGTGAAAAGTGAAAGTGAAGTCGCTCAGTCGTGTCCGACTCTAGCGACCCCATGGACTGCAGCCTACCAGGCTCCTCTGTCCACGGGATTTTCCAGGCAAGAGTACTGGAGTGGGGTGCCATTGCCTTCTCCAATATTACTCAACCATAAAAAGTGAGAAATGCTGCCATTTGCAGCAACATGGATGGACCTAGAAAATATCATACTAAGTGATGTCAAGACAGAGAAAGACAAAGGGCACATGCCATCACTTAAATGTGGAACTGACTTAAAAGTGATACAAATGAACTTACAAAACAGGAACAGACTTGCAAACATTGAAAACAAACTTACAGTCACCAAAGGGGAAAGAGACATGGAATGGGGGGACAAATCAGGAGCTTGGGATAAGCATATACACATTACTATATGTGAGACAGATAACCAACAAAGACCTACTGTAGAGCACAGGGACCTCTCCTCGATATTCTGTGATAACCTATAAGAGAAAAGAATCTAAAAAGTAGTGACTATATGCATAACTGAATATCTCTGCTGTGTCTGAAACTAATACAACATTGTAAATCAACTATAATCCAATAAAATTAAAATTTTTTAAAAGAGTCAGTGAACTATAAGTATAGACTTGAAGTTTTCATAACTTTCAAGATATTATCATTTCTAAAAAAAGGAAGGAAAGGAAAGGAACAAAAACGGGAAAATGAAATGGAAATGGAAAAGAAAAAGAATCAGACAAAAATATGACCTTAAATCTAGGTTCTCAAAGGATGAACTGGCAGAACACAGAGGGTTTTCAGGACACTGAAACTACTCTGTATGATTCTATAATGTTATTGTTGTTCAGTCAGTCAGTTGTGTCTGACTCTGTGACCCCACGGACTTCAGCACGCCAGGCTTCCCAGTCCTTCAGTGTCTCTCGGAGGTTGCTCAATCTCATGTCCATTGAGTCAGTGATGACATTCAACCATCTCAGCCTCTGTCATCCCCTTCTTCTGTCCTCAATCTTTCCCAGCATCAGCGTCTTTTCCAATGAGCTGGCTCTTCACATCAGGTCGCCAAAGTGTAGACATATATCTACATAATTCTATAAATGCAGAAACATATCTATATTTGTCCAAACTCATGAAATGTGCAACACCAAGAGAATATTAATGTTAGTCATGGATTTAGGGTGCTTGCGATATGTCACTATAAGTTCATCAATTGCAAGAAACATACCACTCTAATGGTGGAATGCTGATATGCAGGTGTTAGGGAAGGGGTATATGGAAGTCTTTGTACCTCTGATCATTTTTTCTGTAGACTAACAACTGCTCTAAAAAATAGCCTATTAAAAACAATGATGACAACAACTTTAGTTCTCAATGTCCTTCAGGGCTCAAGATCAAGAAACTGACTGGCATAAACCACACGTCAGCTCTTCAAAGGAAGATAACAAACAGACTTGCTATTAATGTCAGGAAAATGGGAATTTTCTGACTTAGCCATTTAAATTATTATATTATAAATATAAATATATTATAAAGCACCTCTCTAGCTTCAGGGGGTTTACAGTCTCTCAGGGGAACAGCACACCCCAAGATCACCCAGTTAGCATGAGGAGATAAAGTGGACCCAACAGCTTCAGAGCCATGTCCTTAACAAAACACACTGCTTCTAGGGAACATACCGTTTGCATGACACTGACTGGGGTGGGGGGGTTGCATTTCACAGGTGAAATATAAGGTATAGAAGAGGAACAACAGAGGAAGGAAGAAGACATCCTACCTGGGGCTCTTAAGGACACTTTCCTCAGAGGAGGAGTTTGAGCTGTGAGCCCTGAAATGTGAATAAGAGTTCACTGGTGGGGTGGGGGAGGGGGACAGAGGCTGTGGAAGAGATGTTTCAGGCAGAGTATATGTACCGCGGCATTCAGTTCAAGTGTGATCCTGCCATCAGATGGGAGACAGAACACCTGACCTCCTCAGGGCTCCTCTAGTCTTTTGGTCTGAGAGAATATGGTCCACTGGAGAAGGGAATGGCAAACCACTTCAGTATTCTTGCCTTGAGAACCCCATGAACAGTATGAAAAGGCAAAAAGATAGGATACTGAAAGAGGAACTCGTAAGTACCCTATATGCTACTGGAGATCAGTGGAGAAATAACTCCAGAAAGAATGAAGGGATGGAGCCAAAGCAAAAACAATACCCAGTTGTGGAGGTGACTGGTGATAGAAGCAAGGTCCAATGCTGTAAAGAGCAATATTGCATAGGAACCTGGAATGTTAGGTCCATGAATCAAGGCAAATTGGAAGTGGTCAAATAGGAGATGGCAAGAGTGAACCTCAGCCTTCTAGGAATCAGCGAACTAAGATGGACTGGATTGGGTGAATTTAACTCAGATGACCATTATATCTACTACTGTGGACCTTTTAGAACTAACACCCAAAAAAGATACCCTTTTCATTATAGGGGACTGGAATGCAAAAGTAGGAAGTCAAGAAACACCTGAGGTAACAGTCAAATTTGGCCTTGGAATACGGAATGAAGCAGGGCAAAGGCTAACAGGGTTTTGCCAAGAGAACGCACTAGTCATAGCAAACACCCTCTTACAACAACACAAGAGAAGACTCTACACATGGACATCATCAAATGGTCAACACTGAAATCAGATTGATTATATTCTTTGCAGCCAAAGATGGAGAAGCTCTATACAATCAACAAAAACAAGACTGGGAGCTGACTGTGGCTCAGATCATGAACTCCTTGTTGCCAAATTCAGACTGAAATTGAAGAAAGTAGGGAAAACAACTAGACCATTCAGGTATGACCTAAATCAAATCCCTTATGATTATACAGTGGAAGTGAGAAACAGATTTAAGGGACTAGATCTGACAGACAGAGTGCCTGATGAACTATGGACGGAGGTTCATGACATTGTACAGGAGACATGGATCAAAACCATTCCCAAGAAAAAGAAATGCAAAAAAGCAAAATGGCTGTCTGAGGCTGTCTGAGGAGGCCTTACAAATAGCTGTGGAAAGAAGAGAAGTGAAAAGCAAAGGAGAAAAGGAAAGATATAAGCATCTGAATGCAGAGTTCCAAAGAATAGCAAGGAGAGATAAGAAAGCCTTCCTCAGCGATCAATGCAAAGAAATAGAGGAAAATGATAGAATGGGGAAGACTAGAGATCTCTTCAAGAAAATTAAGAGATACCAAGGGAACATTTCATGCAAAGATGGGCTCGATAAAGGACAGAAATGGTATGGACCTAACAGAAGATATTAAGAAGAGGTGGCAAGAATACAGAGAAGAACTGTACAAAAAAGATCTTCACAACCCAGATAATCACGATGGTGTGATCACTCATCTAGAGCCAGACATCCTGCAATGTGAAGTCAAGTGGGCCTTAGGAAGCATCACTCTGAACAAAGCTAGTGGAGGTGATGGAATTCCAGTCGAGCTATTTCAAATTCTAAAAGATGATGCTGTGAAAATGCTGCACTCAATATGCCAGCAAATTTGGAAAACTCAGCAGTGGCCACAGGACTGGAAAAGGTCAGTTTTCATTCCAATCCCAAAGAAAGGCAAAGCCAAAGAATGCTCAAACTACTGCACAATTGCACTCATCTCACACGCTAGTAAAGTAATGTTCAAAATTCTCCAAGCCAGGCTTCAGCAATATGTGAACCGTGAACTTCCAGATGTTCAAGCTGGGTTTAGAAAAGGTAGAGGAACCAGAGATCAAATTGCCAACATCTGCTGGATCATGGAAAAAGCAAGAGAGTTCCAGAAATACATCTATTTCTGCTTTATTGCCTATACCAAAGCCTTTGACTGTGTGGATCACAATAAACTGTGGAAAATTCTGAGAGAGATGGGAATACCAGACCACCTGACCTGCCTCTTAAGAAACCTATATGCAGGTCAGGAAGCAACAGTTAGAACTGGACATGGAACAACAGACTGGTTCCAAATAGGAAAAGGAGTACGTCAAGGCTGTATATTGTCACCCTGCTTATTTAACTTCTATGCATAGTACATCATGAGAAACGCTGGGCTGGAAGAAACACAAGCTGGAATCAAGATTGCCGGGAGAAATATCAATAACCACAGATATGCAGATGATACCACCCTTATGGCAGAAAGTGAAGAGGAACTAAAAAGCCTCTTGATGAAAGTGAAATTGGAGAGTGAAAAGTTGGCTTAAAGTTCAACATTCAGAAAACTAAGATCATGGCATCTGGTCCCATCACTTCATGGGAAATACATGGGCAAACAGTGAAAACAGTGGTTGACTTTATTTTTTTGGCTCCAAAATCACTGCAGATGGTGACTGCAGCCATGAAATTAAAAGATGCTTACTCCTTGGAAGGAAAGTTATGACCAACCTAGATAGCATATTGAAAAGCAGAGACATTACTTTGCCAACAAAGGTCCATCTAGTCAAGGCTATGGCTTTTCCAGTGGTCATGTATGGATGTGAGAGTTGGACTATAAAGAAAGCTGAGCACCAAAAAATTGATGCTTTTGAATTGCAGTGTTGGAGAGGACTCTTGAGAGTCCCTTGGACTGCAAGGAGATCTAACCAGTCATTCTAAATGAGATCAGTCCTGGGTGTTCTTTGGAAGGACTGATGTTAAAGCTGAAACTCCAATACTTTGGCCACCTCATGCGAAGAGTTGACTCACTGAAAAAGACCCTGATGGTGGCAGGGATTAGGGGCAGGAGGAGAAGGGGACGGCAGAGGATGAGATGGCTGGATGGCATCACCTACTCGATGGACATGAGTTTGAGTAAACTGCGGGAGTTGGTGATGGACAGGGAGGCCTGGCATGCTGCAATTCATGGGGTCGCAAAGAGGTGGACACGACTGAGCGACTGAACTGAACTGAACTGAAGAGGAAGGGATTACTGAGCATGTACAGAGTCTAGATCAGACATGATGATGCTCCCCTGCACTTCATTCTCTTTATCCCTTAAGCCAAATAAGTAGCATTTATCTCATAAATTAATTTACATAGTGCATGTAGCACAGCATCTGGTACACAGCATGGAAACAATGAACAGGAGTCATTTATGTTCCCGTTGTTTTCATTACCACTACCACCATTTCATCTCATAGTTACCTCTTATCAAGAGAATACTAACAAAAGAAATACTCAGATGAAAACTTGCTTCAAGACAACACTAAGAATACTACAGAGAAATAACCTGGGTTTTCAGCTCTATGTTGATGAGCATAAACTGAACTAAATGAAATAATAACCTAAGCAACCCAGCTCACTGTTGCTCAATTCAATATACAATTGGGTTAAAAACCAAATTTTTGTTTCATATCTGGCATACGAATATTGGACCCAAACTGTGACCCCTCAGCAAAGTTGGGGCAAAACCAGTCAGAATACTCCATGCATTTCTGGAATGATTCGTTCATTCCCAGACACAATTTTGCCACCACTGAGCATGGTGTCACAGAGATATGGAGGCAAGTACTAGATCTCCTCCCTCAAACCACTCAGAGAGAGGGAAACACAGTCATATAAAGGGAAATGCGAAAAGCAAGGAAAGAAGGGTTTCACTGAGCATATATGAAAGCTCTAGAAGAGCACAGAAGCCTTGAGAAATTAACTCCATGTATATATTGTAGAAACCTTGATAAAACACCAGAGAAAAATTAAAAATGTGCCTGAGATACACGTCCCAGGGAAGCTAGGGTGAGGACTACTAAGTTGCCTATTCTCTGGTTCAAACAAGCCGCAGTCCCCTCAATAGGTCCTGTTTCCACTTGCTTCTGCGCATGACATGGAGTTCCTTTGTCTGAGACACCCTTACCCTGCGGCCCTTGGTAAATCTTAATCACCTTCCAATATCGATCTTTCGGGAGTTTGTCCAAGGGCGTGTTCCTCACTCCTCAGTGGCACCTCCCTGGCCCCATCCCAGCATGTACGGCACTATGACTGTCTGCTAAATTGTCCGTTTCCCACTCGACTGCAAACTACACGCACAGTCTGCTTTTTGGACTTTTCGGTAAGGCTGACACATGGAAGACATTGAGTAAATGTCTGTTGATTCACTATTATCACTGACGTCTTCTCTAGCCTGCATACATACCCATTTTCTTCCTGTACTGGAAGTCTGCTTGGAGTGTTGAACCGGAATTCTACCACTGCAACTCAGTCCGTATGTTGAGGTTTTAAGTGCATTCAAACTAAAAACAAACCAACCAACCAACCCATGAAAGGGGGCCCAGAGACCTCTGCTCAAGTTGCAAGTCCTTGGTAAACTAAATAAGGAAAGGAAGTCGCTTGCTTGCTAGTCTTTTTAATAACTAGCACAAAGAAGCTCAAGGGGTTTCTTAATAGAGAAACCATACAAAAAGGTAAAAGGGCACTTACAGTGTACCATGTTCTTTTTTTTACTCTCCTTTAAAATGATCATGTGTTTTTCTAATTGAGAAAGGCTTATTTATAAACCAGATCTGAAGAAAAAAAGTCCATGGCCTAAATTTGCTGTTTCCATGTGCATCATTTCTGTTTCTTTTGAACCTTGCAAAGCAGTTTATGACAAACAAATCATGTCTTGTAAATTAAGCAACTGGAGAATCTGAGATGAGAATGGTTGATGGCAGGCTTAGAAAGAAACCATCATATATCACACACAGTCTCAGTATTTCAGTTACTCACCAACCTGGCTGGATCCACTGATTTTAATGGTGTGAGACATACTTCCAGGTACATCTGAAATCAATGATCACTTACTAATCATACCTAACCTAAAGTTTTCTTTAGGCAAAAGACCAATAAATTAAGAGTGTAGCATTCAATACTTGGGAAATGGAGAACGGAAAGGAATGTCAGATGGAAGGGAGAATTACACCAGGAGAAGAGAAGGATGTGGAATGATGGAATAACCATCTTTGGAAAGGGAAATATTTTCAGTTGAAAGCAGCTGGTTTCCATTTCTATGAAAGCAATGAGCATAAATTTCAGTAAGGGAGGATTCAGATTAACTGAGAGAACACTGCCTAACTTACAAGACTAGAAGCCATGATGAGCTGGTATGAGATGACATTCTCCGTTAAAGGGGATCTTTGCAAAAGGACAGCCATAACAGTTTCAGGTGACTGAGGAACTGTCTGAAGAGAAGGGAATGGATCACATAGATGACTTCTAGTTTCCATCCTTATTACTGTTGTTATTCTGGTCCCGAGATTCTGTGATTCATTTTATTTACTGTAAAGCCAACCTCTTGGATCTCAACAAAAGAACAATCCTGAAGAATAACGTTTCTGAGAATTTTGAATGCATGAAGACGGTTGTGCTGAATTTATGGGCTTATTTAAATAAAAGCACACAGGCTTCTTTTCAAATTGCAATTTAATAAAATATATTGAGTGGCTATGAAGTGCAAATTCTGTGGGAGGTGTCAGGAGCATGGAGATAAAACATGAGTCTCAGTCCTCAGTCCAATGAAGGAGAGAAAATGAGCCCATGAATTACTGTGATGTAAGTGAGACTAATAAGTAGCATTACAGAAATCCAAACCGTGGGGCAACAAAATTAAATAAAATAAAAACAGAAAGGAGACATGCAGTTGGGCTGTCAAGCGCTGGAAAGAATTTGAGGAAGAAGTAGCCTATGAAGTTGGTATTAAAAAGTCATAAGATGGTAAATGTTATAAACATTATAAACAAAGACGCAGAAGTATCAATATTTGAATCATGCCTGGGAACAGGGAATGGCCTCGTTTAAACTGAACAAAGGTTGCTGTTGGGAAGTAATAAGAAAGAAAACTCAAAAGAGGGCTTGGGTCATAGAAGTGACCCAGTATATAGATCTCTAACGGTGAGGCTAGAGATATTTATTATCCTTAGGTCAAAATAAAGTAATTTCCTAATTATTTTCCCCTCAACTGACAGAAGTCAGATAAAATTTATTATGATTTTTTAACAGAATTCCTGATGTTGAAAGTGATAATTCAGACAATTAACAAATAGCTGCTAAACACACACACAATCTTTGGTTTCCCAGCCACTTAACGCATCCATAAGGAGCCAATATGGATTGGATTGCCTAGTGGAGGACCAGCTAACGGAACGGCTGTGGCACTTTTGGTAACGGTTTAAAAATATTGCCACAGTAGCTACCTGACTCTGAAAAACCTTTCCAACTAGAAGCAGAGAAACATCACTGTCAGCTATTTGGGGAAAACAACAACAACAACAACAACAAAACAAAAACTATGATATGCCTAAACCTTAGAGCTGGCCACTTCTGCAGGATTTGCAAAACATTCTGGGTTTCCAATGAATAAAGAAAGAAAAGAATAAGTTCCCAACTGGTAATTACCTCTCAAGAAAACAAAAGAATGTTTCAGGATGCTGTGTAATGTTATGGAAAAGGCAGAGGTTTTGGAAATAGGTAGGTCTGGATTGAAATTTTAGTTCTGCCACTTGCTGTGTGATTAGGCGTGGGCAACTCTCTGAACCGCTCCATCTTCTTACTTCTAAGTTGGGGTAATGACACTGAATGTGGAACCTTATTGTGAAGAACAGATATACTGGAAAGGACCTCCTGGCACTGCAATTGACCCAGGCAGGCCCTCATTAACAACACCTAGTATTACCAGTAATCCTTATTCTTCACCTTCACTTGGCACATTTAAACACTCACACACATCACACACATCACACACACACACACACACACATCTCAATAAATTAAATAAGTTCTTCTGAAACCCCGAGATCTCTCCTTGACTGGTACAGAGACCACATGGGGAAGGTCGGTTTTACATCATCACACAATTCTCCTGTCAGTCCATAAACTGGCTTAGATTCCTTCCAGTCAGTCTGTTCCCCTGAGCTTAATAATCCTCTAGCTTGACAAACGGTCTGAGACATTCATGTTTTCAGTGGCATGTACGTACAAACTCCAAACAAGAACATTTCCAGTGAAATGCCTGCGCTCATCCTGGTCCATCAGCACAGTCACTGACATGCATACGTGCGCATGGATGTAATCTCCAGCGAGAGCCACATGCTGGCACATCAGTAACACAGTGTTAACTTTACCAAGTATTTCCCCAACACTTCCTCCAAGGCAGTCACCAGACCCATTGCTTAGGAAGTAGGATGAAGGTGGAATATGTTCAAATATGTCCTTAGTGACTACACGTAATGGGTAAATGAAATTTCTTTTCTGTTGACTGTTGTGTACCTTTGAAAATTTCCACAATGAAAAGAGGAATCAAGTTAAAGAGGATTTAGAGACATGGAGTCTAATGTTGACCTTCAGTTCAGTTCAGTTCAGTCGCTCAGTTGTGTCTGACTCTTTGCGACCCCATGAATCGCAGCACACCAGGCCTCCCTGTCCATCATCAACTCCCGGAGTTCACTCAAACTCATGTCCATCAAGTCAGTGATACCATTCAGCCATCTCATCCTCTGTCGTCCCCTTCTCCTCCTGCCCCCGATCCCTCCCAGCATCAGAGTCTTTTCCAATGAGTCAACTATTCGCATGAGGTGGCCAGAGTACTGGAGTTTCAGTTTTAGCATTATTCCTTCCAAAGAACACCCAGGGCTTAGGGAATGGTAATTTGAACAATTCTGTGCCAGTCACTGAAGGAAATAAAATCAACATCCTGCACCCAGAATGGGGCTGCAGAGCCCAGTGTTAAACATAAAATTATATAACTACTTAAAGTCTTCTTAAGTGGGAAAGGTGCAGGGAACCATGAAATCTTATAGTAAGAGAGGCCCAGTTTACTTGCAGGGGTCAGGGCAGGACTGCTTAGGGAAGTGGCGGGGTGAACAAGCGCTGTTCACTGAGGCGTGAGGGCGGGGACAGTGTCCCAACCAGGAGGACAGCCTGGGGATGGAAGGAGAAAATGGTACTTTGGCACATCTGATTTTTGCCTCCTGATAGTGCTGGGAACAAGAAACAGAATTTAAGTACCTGACTCAAAGTTGCACAGCCAAAATTACTCACTAATATTAGCAACTGCGATTTCTCTTTCAGATCCTCTTCAGCAAATATCAGTTGCCTGACATTTTATACACCTTATGGATGTGTATACGCCAGGTAGCTGCCTTGTTGGGATTAGAAACCAATGGAGTTCTAGGTCTCAAATAGTGTCATTAACTAAAAAAGCATGAGTCGGTGTGCTTTCCTTAGGTAGGAATAGGTACAGAAGCCCTGGAGATGAACTCATGAGCCAGGTCTGGGTCTTATTGTGACTGAGAACAGGCCAGTCCAGGGTGGTATAGACTTGGGTGCGTAGCTAGTGCCTGGCCTGCAGAGAAAGCTCCACTATGGGGTTGGGGGGGGATCATCATTCTGACAGCAAGGGAGCGGGTTATTTCTGCCTCACGCTTTCCCCTGCAGATTGCATCTCCGTACAGAACTGCCTTCCTACCACCAATCTAGAAGAACATCACTCAACGTCACTGGTGGTCATCCAGACATCGTCACGTGTAATGCAAATTAAAACACAGGCCTCCTCAGACAACAACAGAGCTCTGAACCTATGCTGCTGCTCAACCTCCCGAGGAAGAAGAGAAGCTACTGGGGAGCTGGAATCACAAGGACTTGGTGAGAGAGTGAGCATGGAGGGGGAGGAGGAGAACAAAGCCTTCAGGGTGGCACCCTGAGTCCTGGATCATTCTTCAAATACGAAATCCACGTCTGGAGTTGTCTCTTCAGCTCTAATTAACCAAGGGTCAGGGAAACGAGGGTCTGGGAACCCTGGGCTAGTTGGGACAGGACTTGTAAACACCCACCTCCTGTCTGGTTTCCCTTAACCTTTCTCCAAGAACAGTGGCCTTAGGCAATGGGGAACAAAGATCACCCCCAAAGGGCTAATTCTAGTTCTTATTGTAACATCCAGAGATGAAGCTCTTCCCTTTCCTATGCTGGGACAAGACAAACACAAAGCTCCTTATCCTCTCCGGTTAACCTGATACAGGCAGACTTCTGTGAAGGGCAAGCTCCAGCCTGGGCCGCGGAATCTCATCCGTGAGCTTTCTCAAAGAAGAGGGTTGTCATAGCAGACTCAGGTGCTCTTCATTCACCCACTCTCTCTACACTCATCCATCTACATAATCAGTCCCTTGACAAGGACATACTCAGGAAACACACTCAGTTTCCTTAGCATGTGCCATCTAACAGGCCTAGGAGTTGACCCTCGGTGCACAGAGATGAGTGAGATGAACTGGCTGCCCTTCCTGGAGGCCTGGGGAGAACAGCCAGAGTCAGACAGTGAGTCACAAAAATAACTATGTAATGACAGTGGTGATCAATGCAAGGAAGGTGTATTTGAGAGGCCTCTGGTCTGGTCCAGGGGCTTGAGGACAGATTCCTGGGAAGGACTATTTAAGTTGAAACTTGAAGGATAATGGAAGCTTCAGGAAGAGAACATGGAAAGGGCTGGATCTGCCAGAACGTGGTCTGACTGGACAGTGGTGATGTCACTGAGGCTAGAGCAGGAGGGGAGGGTGTGCAGAGAACTGGGGGCTGTGAGGCTAGAGGCGATGCAGGGGCAGCATGAAGGTCTATGGTACATGCCAAGTGCCAAGTGCTGGGGAGCTAATGTGACAACCAGAGGGGAGGCAATGACAGGTTTCAAGCAAGGCGCTTGAAAATCCCAACTGTGCTTTGGTTATCCATATGACATCAGCTGGGTTTCCATTCCTCTGATTCTGCCCTGTGAAGACAGCCTCCTCCCACATCTGGCCTTGTTCAATCAACAAACAGGTCTTCATCATGTGTCTAATTTGTGCCAGCCATGTGTCATCAATGGCATGCAACAGGAAACAGGACAGGTCCTGACATTCTTGGAGCTTACATCCCAGCAAGGAGCATCAGCCAGGAAAACACATGTGCCAGAGAGGAAACGAGCAGGTTGATGAGGAAGAGAGTAACCTGGGAGGCTGCCTTTTGACGGGGCAGGCTGGGTGGGTCTCTGCAGAGAAGACCCTGGATCTGAGGCCCAGGGTGAGGACCTAAGAGTAGCCGAGATGGATTGAGCCCTCAGCCAAGCACTGTTTTTACAAATGACAACTTGGATTTAATCCTCACAACAGTCCCATGTGAGGTAGGGGGTATTATTGCCCCTATAGAGGAGGACAGTTAAGATGCAGAGAGGTAGAGTAACCTGTCCACAATTGTGAAGCCAGTCGCTGGCTGGTGACGCCAGATCCTGGTCCCCCAGAAGAAGACTTTGGCAGAGGGGAGGGTGATCGTAAAGCCCGGGGCCTATGCAGCCGAGTAAGTCGAACTGAGCACGGAGCCCGAGGAGCACAGCTGGCAGAGAAGGGGCATCCCCATGGCACAGGGCCTCCTTGGAGTGGGGGTGATGCTGCACGAGCAGCTGGGAGACTGTGAGTGGCCTGATCTCAGTGACTCTGTGAGATCACCTAGGCTGCAGTGCTGGGGAGAGGGCTGTGGAAGGAGTGAGACCCAGACAGTGTGCTGTGCCCTACTGCCGACAGCACATCACGTTGCGTCACTAGCCAGCGACTGGCTTCACAATCGTGGACAGGTCACTCCACCTCTCTGCATCTTAACTGTCCTCCTCTATAGGGGCAATAATATCCCGTAGCTCACATGGGACTGTTGTGAGGACTAAATCCAAGTTGTCACTTGTAAAAACAGTGCTTGGCTGAGGGCTCAGTCCGTCTCGGCTACTCTCATGTCCTCACTATTCATTTCCATCCATCTCTGCTACTGGACTCTGAGCACCTCATCTTTATCTGCCCAGCACCTGTCCTACTGTTTATCCTAGGTACTCTGTAAATTAAATAGGAGTCACAAATGGTTGCAGGAAGACTTAAATGGGCCCACAGACACATTTGCTTTGGCTGATGCAGAGACTTTGAAATTCATGACCATGAGTGTCTTCAGGCTGCAGGTGCTCTCCCCAGATTCCTGGGCCCCTCCCCACCTGTCTCGTCTTATACTTGCCAGAGTCTTACACGTGGACTGCCTCTCC
This sequence comes from Bos grunniens, assembly GCF_055505025.1. Lineage (NCBI taxonomy): Eukaryota > Metazoa > Chordata > Mammalia > Artiodactyla > Bovidae > Bos > Bos grunniens. The sequence continues at coordinate 34,831,415 of NC_141167.1, read as the reverse complement.
AGGCACTCCAGTTTGGGACCCTAATAAACACTCTGTAAATTCTTTAAAATATGACTGTTTGGAATCTCTTTCACAAATGTAAGTGACACACAAACCATAGAGTAACTCTCTACCCTTGTCTCCAACCCTCAAGGGGTCAATGGGCCACAGGGTCTGACTTTCCAACATTTCTTCATACAGTCATTCGTCAGGTATTTACTGAGTACTTTCTAGGTCCCGGGACCTGGGAGAAAAAGACAAAGTCTACCTCAACTGAACTTTAAACCAGTTCCCACAAGCAAGGATGCTGCAGTCTTCTTGGATATAAAAGGTGCACTAATAGTATATTATACTGGAGAGTCTAAGCCTTTTGCACAGATTATCTTATTTTGTTCTTATAATACCTCTGCAGGGGTAAGTTACTCTCTTCATTGCAAACAAATGAAGGACCAAGGAAGCTAAGTATACTGCCCCAAATGACACAGCCAGTAAATGGCAGATTTTGAGTTCCTGCCCCTTGTCATCAATCAAGGCAATGCAAGCATGAAGGTGTTAACTCCAGAAAAGCCCTACAAAGTTTTCTCCTTGCAACATGCTACAGGCCTGAGAAAAATAAAGGGGACAGTGATACCCAGACACTGACCACCATGCGGAGACAGAACGTAGATTGGCTTAGACGGCAGGAAAAGCCATGACAAGGGGGCTGGCAGAGAATGAGGAGAGCCTTGGATTCCAACAGAGTTCTCCATGGGCTCCACGTGTCACCAGTGACACATCTGGAAACAGAAAAGAGAAGCTGGGAAAGAGAACACGGCCCCTGTTTTGCCAGGAGTTACAAAAGCATATTTTTGGGTAAGACAACGATTTTGCCAGGTGGTGCCAGGCCAGAGAACAGATCTGCACGGCCCAGCGAGCTCTGCCTCCAGAGGGACCCTCTCTAGTATTTCCCAAAAAGGCCTGGCACACGCAGGGAGATCACCATGGCTGCCTCTGCAGACACACTCTGAGTGGAGCAAGACTCCTCTCTGCACGCCAGACACAGAGGTCTGGAAAATACATCAGCGTCTTTGAGAGACTCAGCCGCCTTACCAGTCCTGAGATGTCCTTTCTGGATGTGAGCGCTACTCAAGGCTCCTAAGCTGTCACTTGATCTAAATCAGTGGTTCTTAACCAGGGGGATATTGCCTCCCAGGGGCTGGCTGGTTGTCTGGGGACATTTTTGGTCTCCCTGACAGAAGGTTAGAGAGATGTACTACTGGCATTTAGTTTGTGGATGCCAAGGATGCTGCTAAACACTCAACAACACACAATTGCACAGCCGCACAACAAAGAATGAAGATTTTGGAGTACAGAATGAGGCAGGGCAAAGGGTAGTAGAGTTTTGCCAAGGGAACCCAATGGTCACAGCAAACACCCTGTTCTAACAACACAAGAGAAGACTCTACACATGGACATCACCAGGTGGTCAATACCGAAATCAGATTGATTACATTCTTTGTAGCTAAAGATGGAGAAGCTCTACACAGTCAGCAGAAACAAGACCATGAGCTGACTGTGGCTCAGATCATGAACTCCTTATTGCCAAATTCAGACTGAAATTGAAGAAAGTGGAGAAGAGCACTAGACCATTCAGGTATGACCTAAATCAAATTCCTTACGATTATACAGTGGAAGTGACAAATAGATTCAAGGGATTAGATCAGATAGACAGACTGCCTGAAGAACTGTAGACAGAGATTTGTAACATTGTAAAGGAGGCAGGAATCAAGGCAATCCCCAAGAAAAGAAGTGCAAAAAGGCAAAATGGTTGCCTGATGAGGCCTTACAAATAGCTGTGGAAAGAAGAGAAACTGAAGGCAAAGGAGAAAAGGAAAGATATACCCATTTCAATGCAGAGTTCCAAAGAACAGCAAGGAGAGATAAAAAAGCCTTCCTCAGTGATTAATGCAAAGAAATAGAGGAAAACAATAGAATGGGAAAGACTAGAGATTTCTTCAAGAAAATTAGAGATACCAAGGCAACATTTCATGCAAAGATGGGCTCAGTAAAGGACAGAAATGGTATGGATCTAATGGTAGCAGAAGATATTAAGAAGAGGTGGCAAGAATACACAGAAGAACTGTACAAAAAAGATCTTCACGACCCAGATAATCATGTTGGTGCGATCACTCACCTAGAGCCAGACATCCTGCAATGTGAAGTCAAGTGGGTCTTAGAAGGCATCACTACGAACAAAGCTAGTGGAGGTGATGGAATTCCAGTTGAGCTATTTCAAATCCTGAAAGATGATGCTGTGAAAGTGCTGCACTCAATATGCCAGCAAATTTGGAAAACGCAGCAGTGGCCACAGGACTGGAAAAGGTCAGTTTTCATTCCAATCCCAAAGAAAGGCAATGCCAAAGAATGCTCAAACTACCACACAATGGCACTCATTTCACACACTAGTAAAGTTATGCTCAAAATTCTCCAAGCCAGGCTTCAACAGTATGTGAACCGTGAACTTCCAGATGTTCAAGCTGGTTTCAGAAAAGGCAGAGGAACCAGAGATCAAACTGCCAACATCCGCTGGATCATCGAAAAAGCAAGAGAGTTCCAGAAAAATATATACTTCTTTTTTTTAATTTTATTTTATTTTTAAACTTTACAATATTGTATCAGTTTTGCCAAATATCGAAATGAACCCACCACAGGTATGCCTGTGTTCCCCATCCTAAACCCTCCTCCCTCCTCCCTCCCCATACCCTCCCTCTGGGTTGTCCCAGTACACCAGCCCCAAGCATCCAGTATCGTGCATCGAACCTGGACTGGCGACTCGTTTCATACATGATATTATACATGTTTCAATGCCATTCTCCCAAATCTCCCCACCCTCTCCCTCTCCCACAGAGTCCATAAGACTGATCTATACATCAGTGTCTCTTTTGCTGTCTCGTACACAGGGTTATTGTTAGCATTTTTCTAAATTCCATATATATGTGTTAGTATACTGTATTGGTGTTTTTCTTTCTGGCTTACTTCACTCTGTATAATAGGCTCCAGTTTAATCCACCTCATTAGAACTGATTCAAATGTATTCTTTTTAATGGCTGAGTAATACTCCATTGTGTATACTTCTGCTTTATTGACTTTGACTGTGTAGATCACAAAAAACTGTGGAAAACTCTTAGAGAGATGGGAATATCATACCACCTGACCTGCTTCTTTAGAAACCTGTATGTAGGTCAGGAAGCAACAGTTAGAAGTAGACATGACACAACAGACTGGTTCCAAATCTGGAAAGGAGTACGTCAAGGCTGTATATTGTCACCCTGCTTATTTAACTTATATGCATAGTACATCATGAGAAATGCTGGGCTGGATGAAGCACAAGCTGAATTCAAGATTGCAGGGAAAAATTTCAACAACCTCAGATATGCAGCTAACATCACTCTTATGGCAGCAAGCGAAGAACTAAAGAGCCTATTGATGAAAGTGAAAAAGGACAGTGAAAAAGTTGGCTTAAAGCTTAATATTCAGAAAACTAAGATCATGGCACCGGGTCCCATCACTTCATGGCAAATAGATGGGAAAACAATGGAAACAATGGCAGACCTTATTTTCTTGGGCTCCAAAATCACTGCAGATGGTGACTGCAGCCATGAAATTAAAAGACATTTGCTCTTTAGAAGAAAAGTTATGAACACTAGACAGCACACTAAAAAGCAGAGATGCTACTTTGCCAACAAAGGTCCGTCTAGTCAAGGCTATGGTTTTTCTGGTAGTCATGTATGGTTGTGAGAGTTGGACTATAAAGAAAGCTGAGCACAGAAGAATTGATGCTTTTGAACTGTGGTGTTGAAGAAGACGACTCTTGAGAGTCCCTTGGACTGCAAGGAGATCAAACCAGTCAATTCTAAAGGAAATCAGTCCTGAATATTCATTGGAAGGACTGATGCTGAAGCTGAAACTCCAATCCTTTGGCCACCTGATGCAAAGAAGTGACTCATTAGAAAAGATCCTGATGCTGGGAAAGATTGAAGGTGGGAGGAGAAAGGGACGGCAGAGGATGAGATGGTTGGATGGCATCACTGACTCAAAGGACTTGAGTTTGAGTAAACTCTGGGAGTTGGTTGTGGACAGGGAGGCCTGGCTTGCTGTGGTTCATGGGGTTGCAAAGAGTCGGACACGACTGAGCAACTGAGCTGAACTGACAACAAAGAATTCTCTGACTAGCTGGTGGCTCCAGCTATCACAGGGCAGAAGCAGCCCAGTAATTATTTTCTCCCCAATTATGGTTAATTTTCTGCAAGTTTCTCTGGCCTCTCCAGGTGGATCAGCAGTAAAGAATCCACCTGCTAACGCAGGAGACACAGGTTCGATTCCTGGGTTGGGAAGATCCCTTGGAGAAGGAAATGGCAATCCACTCCAGTATTCTTGCCTGGAGAATCCCCACAGACAGGGGAGCCTGGTGGGCTACAATCCATAGGGTCACAAAGAGTAGGACACGACTGAAACGAGAGCATACATGCATACTCTGCAAGTTAATTCTTGGCTTTTCTAAAACAGGACCCCAAAATTAGCTGTTCACATGCCAGACTATAGATATTGGGCCCAGCAGCAGCTTCTCACTGCGGTTACTCCTTATTCCTACTTCTTAAGAATTAAGGAGAGGGCAGGAAGTGGGGTTTTAACTTAGGCACCATTTAGCCAAGTGGAGAGAAAAATCTCCCTTCCGCTCTGAAACAAGATCATGCTGCTATAAAATTTATTGGACGCAACTCAGGCAAGGGTGTTGGGTGAAAAGAATCAAAGAAAGAACCACGGGCTGAGCTCAGAAGGGCGTAACGAAATCTGCACCTGTTGTCACTCACTTATTACCCCAGATCTCCCAGGCAGCTTCAATTTAAACCTGACAGGCCTACTGCCCGCCCTAGCTGATTCTGGCGTTTTTTTACCTATCAGCATAAAGTCAAAACCATGTGCAAGCACACGTGTGTGTGCCTGGGTGTGTGTGCGTGTCGGCTACAAGCACACTGGGGGGGACCTAGAAAAGAGTGAGACTTCTTGTTGTGGGGTACAGGCAGGGGCAAGACAGCAAATTTACTGGCAAATGACTTCAGGCCAAAAAAGCCAAATTCCAGATTGCCTGATATTTGCAATTTGAGGCTTGTGTTTTCAAGTGTATTTTGATCAAATCCCCAGAAGTAATCTTTTTCATAAAAGGAAAGCAATAGCACCAAATGAATTCAGCTGATTGGCAAGACAGAAAGTTTCCCAACAACAAAAAAAAAAGGAGAGACTGCTAAAACATAAAAATATTATTCCATTTACCCTCTCATGGGCCCTATTTTCACATGCATTTTAAATATCTACATATATACTTAGGTATCTGTACGTATTATTATTTAACCTTTAAGTTTCTAAGGTAGTTTTAAAAAGGCCAAAATTATTGAAATTAGCAGGTCCAGCAGGAGATTCACTTTTCTAAAGGTCTCTTTACTCTCTTGCATTCAGTGTAGTCACACATCTGATGGTCTCATGTGTTCAGTTTTCATGAAGATGAAGAAAGTTTCCTGCTGCATGAGGTCAGTCACTTGGTGATCAGCCACTCACGCGCATGCTAGCCAAACGCTCCTCGCCCAGAGGAGTCCCCTGGCCCCAGCCAGGGGTTGGTGGCCAGGAAGAGCAGCTGGGAAACTTCCCTGCTCACACTGGTAAGTAAGGGCAGGATTTTTCCAAGTTCTAGAGAACAGAAGAGACCTAGGTGAGGGGGATATTCACCCCACCTTTTGTATTCAAAAGCACCTCTAATGTTGCCAAGGGGTCCACTCAGGATGCATTAGCACCAACAGGTACCATCAGAGACTCCAGAGGCAGGCAGGCCTTGGCTTGAGTAGCAGCCCCCAAAGGCAAGCTACCTTACTCTACGAGCCTTACCTTCCCTGAAAAAGAGGAGTAACAGTTTTGAAAGTTTAAATGAAATAACCCAGTTTTTTTTTTTTTTTAATCTGTACATGTTTTTAGTATCCTGTATGTACCCATAGTATTTTGAAAGTACTTCGTAAACTCAAAAGAGACAGGCAGATAACAGTTAATAAATCTCGGGCAACTTTCTGATCTCTGTTTCCTTAGCAACCAATTCCTACACACAGACATTCAATGTTAATCTCCAGCTGAAGAGGGGTGCAAGGTGGGAATAGAGAACTTAGGTTCTGAAGACAGATCTGAGTTTGAATTCAAGGTCTATTGCTTATTAGCTGAATGCCTTTGGATAAGTCATTTAAAAGATTCTCTCTGCATAAGGAGGAGGGGTAAATGATGGAATCTCCAACTCTCAATAAAAGTCATATTGTGTGTGTGTTCCTCACCTTTATTAATAAAGTTTATTCTCAGGCAGTGATTAAGATGGGAAACTGTTACATGATCCCTGAAGGACACACCAGTTCAGTTCAGTTCGGTCACTCAGTCACATCCAACTCTTTGTGACCCTATAAACTGCAGCACACCAGGCTTCCCTGTCCACCAACTCCTGGAGCTAAAACGGGGGCAGATATTACCATCAAGTCAGGTAATATCCAGCATGTGAACTACTACCCACGTCCATACACCTGGAGAACATCAGGAGTGGCTGTTTCTTGGGACTTCCCTGGTGGTCAGTTAAGACCACACTTCCACTGCAGGAGACATAGGTTTGATCCCTTGTTGGGGAACTAAGATCTGGCATACTGCAGGTGCAGCCAAAAAAAGAAAGAGTGGATATTTCTTTCTGGTTTAGCTGAGACTGACTTATCTGTCATCCCTTGCTCTGCTCCAAACAGCAATTTCCAATTGATAAAAACAGACTGAGAGCTAAGCTATATGATGTCCCCAATCCAGTCCCACCTTCATGAGACAGCAGGAGGTTATGGAGGTTAAGTGACCTGCCAAGGGTCCCACCTCTAGCAGATGACAATCTTGGCTCCAGAGAGGAAACCATCCATCTCCCCATTCCTGCGCCACCTTTTCGAGCCGCCCACACCATCTCAGGCAGATGGGAGAAGCCACTCCTCAGGGCTGCCCAGAGGGGGAGGCTGTACTTCATGAACAACTGCTAAGCTAACTCCAGCAACCCCTTGTGTGGCAGGTGAAGGAAGAAGGGGAAAAATAAAGTATCTTTTTCAAATGCTCTGATTGAAGGCATACACACTTACAAATATACCCGGCCAAGTCTGCTTCTCACTGGCATGAGCAGACAGAATGCCTGCAACCCACAGAACCTGACACGAAACTTCAGCTGAGGCAGAGTGAGTCACCTCAGCTGTGGAGGGAACGCAAGGTGACCGGCCCTCACCTCCACCATCCCCATCTCTGTCTCCCTGGCTGTGAGTAAAGCAGCAGCTATGCAGTCCATGCCACCGCATCAGCGGCGGCCTGAGGCCATCTGTTTCTGTCTGGCAGGCAGGATCCCAGCATGAGCTGGTTCCAAAGGGATTTTTGTGGGGAGGGAGGCAGAGGAGGCCCCAGCTGCTGTCACCAGACAAGGAGGCGCCTTCTCCTCACCTCCATCCTGGGTGCCCTCCACGGACCTGAGTTCCCAGCTGTCCTGTGGCTAGAGACTTTTCTTGCCTGACTCAGAATATAAATGTGCCATCCCTCCAAAGAAAGCATTAAAAACAATTGGGTGTGTGTTTATTCATATCTGTGATAAGGAGTGGAGGCTGGGGTGGAGAAATCAGACTTAATTCTTTTGCAGGTGGTACCATCTGTTGCAAGACTTTTACTTCCCTCAGTCTACAACATGCCTAGCATCCTCAAGAGTTTGAAACAAAATAATAATCGTGATGATAACAACCAAGCCTGTATCAGCATTGCCTGACCTGCCTTAGAGAACTGTAGGCAACTGCACTCCTTTCTTCAACATTAATCTCACCAAAAGCAACTTGGATTGTCACAGTCATTCCTGTCCACTCATTCAACATGTACTGATTTAAACTGTCTATTCCCAGATACAGTTCTAGGCACTGGGGAGCAAGCAGGCAGGTCCCTGCCTTCGTGGAGCTTAGACGACATTTGGGGGACTCTGGCAATTAAATATCGTTTAGACACCTAAACAATACAAAAGAATAAACAATGCATTTCCAGAGAGTAGTAAGTGCAATGGGGACTTAAACATGGAGTGTAGAAGAAGTCCACCTGAGATGGTCTCCGTGAGGCGATAACTTCTAAGGTGAGAACTATGAATAGGCCACCACATTTTGGTGTTAAACCATATTGTGTTGGTTATTTTTAGTCCTAAATTACTGGGTTTTTTTTAATATATAATACTGTTATTTCAGACATCAGTCAGCAACTGACTTTTTTTTAATTGACTTCAGTTGATTTTAATTGACTTTAGATGATGTACAATGTTGTGTTAATTTCTGGTATGCTGCTGCTGCTGCTGCTAAGTCACTTCAGTCGTGTCTGACTCTGTGCGACCCCACAGACGGCAGCCCACCAGGCTCCGCCGTCCCTGGGATTCTCCAGGCAAGAACACTGGAGTGGGTTGCCATTTTCTTCTCCAATGCATGAAAGTGAAAAGCCAAAGTGAAGTCGCTCAGACGTGTCCGACCCTTCGCGACCCCATGGACTGCAGCCTTCTAGGCTCCTCCGTCCATGGGATTCTCCAGGCAAGAGTACTGGAGTGGGGTGCCATTGCCTTCTCCGAGTTTCTGGTATACAGTAGAGTCATTCAGTTACACACATATATATAATACTTTTTCATATTCTTTTCTATTAAGGTTTATCACAGGATTTTGAATATAGTTCTCTGTACTGTACAATAAGACCTTTCTGTTTATCTATTTTATATATAGTAGAGTCTGTCTGCTAACCCCAAACTCCTAATTTACCTCTCCCCTACCCCCATTCCCCTTTGGTAACCGCACATTTGTTTTCTACATCTGTGAGTCTGCCTCTGCTTTGTAAATAAGCCCATTTGTTCGATTTTTCAGATTCCACATATAAGTGATATCATATATTTGTCTTTGTCTGACTTCACTTAGTATGATCGTCTCTAGGTCCATCCATATTGCTACAAATGACATGTCATTCTTTTTTATGGCTGAGGAATCTTCCATCATGTATATGCACCACATCTTTATCCATTCATCTGTCAGTGAATAACTAAGTCATTTCCATGTCAACTTTCTCCTCCTTGACTCTACCATCCAATTACTCCCTCCTTCCTGTCCTGGATACCCTGATGACAAGTATTCCTGGCCCCTCTTTGCTACTCAGCTCTGGTAACCTCTCTGCCGGGACTCATCTTCCACTGGGGAGGGGAGGAACTGGGTCCCCAGCAGGGCCATCTACTGGATTCACAGAAAGAAAGTGAAATTGAAAGTTGCTCAGTTGTGTCCGACTCTTTGCTACCCCATGGACTATACAGTCCATGGAATTCTCCAGGCCAGAATACTGGACTGGGTAGCCTTTCCATTCTCCAGGGGATCTTCCCAACCCAGGGATCAAACCCATGTCTCCCACATTACAGGCAGATTCTTTACCAGCTGAGCCACAAGGGAAGCCTGCTGGATTCATAGGGAAAGGGACAAAACCACCTGCAACAGTCTAAAGCAGAGGAGCTGCCTGAAGGCTCAAGTAGGGTGAAGGGAAGGGTGCAGCGGTTATTGTTAACAACTCTCTATGAGGAGAGAGCAGCTCTACAGGGAGCCCAAGGGAGAGAAGCGGTGGTGTTTAGTCCCTAAGTTGTGTCCAGCTCTTTTGTGACCTCATGAACTGTAGCCCACCTGGCTCCTCTGTCCATGACTTCCCAGGCAAGAAGACTGGAGTGGGTTGCCATTTCTTGCACCAGAGAATACTGAAAAAAAAAAAAAATTCCATGATGCCAAGGAATAGATCTTGGCATCATGTAAAATAAATAATAAAAAGCCAATATTGTTATTTTGCTCCAGTACCACTATAGGAAAAGAAGCCTGCTGATTTTCTGAAAAATGAAAGAGGCAGAGGAGAATTTCAGTCAAAAGGATTGGCAGATTCAAAGAATCCAAGGCAGAAAAGAACTTGGCATTTTCTAGGAGCCCAAGAGAAGCAGAGGTGGGTGGAGAAAGGGAGAGATGTCCTAATGGAAAGGGGAAGAATTAGGTAGAGGTCAGGATCATGACCACAGTGAAAACTCTCACGCCAAGGTCTACAGGGACACACACACACACACACAGAGCAGAAGGAAAGTCAGGCGCATGTAGTTCGTCATGGGAAGAGCAGTTCTAATTTTTCTACCTAAAATAAATATATAAATAAAAGCTTATTTCCATCCTCCTCCTCTTCTCATCATGATCTCCTGCCAGAAAAGCCTTACCTTGCAACAGGTCCCCAGTATTAGGGCAGAGGGAATCTATGTACCGGGTGGGTAAGATGGAGGCACATCCCCCTACCTCCATTTTCCAAAGTTAAAAAAGTACAGACTGACAGAAATCTTCAAAGCACATGAAAACAGCTAGAGTACTGTGCAATCTACTGTAACTCGGATTCTTCTGTGCCAGTTTAACAATTGTGCCATTTTCATTAAATTTAACTACCTCCTCTAAATAATCCGTTTCCCAGGCATCCAGTCACACTGTATCTGTATAAGGTTTTACTTACCATTGATGGAGAGCCCAATACGTGCTCTGCATTATGGCATGTGCTTTATATATGATATTGCTTTAATTCCTCACAAGAATAAAGACAGCAATATCAATCTCATTTTACGGGTGAAGAAACTGAAGCTCAGAGATCTTTAAGTCATAAAACTGGTAACTGAAAGAGTCCAAATTTGAACCTAGATCTCTTTGGTTATAAAACCCATCTTCCTTCCAATATACCAAGAGCCCTGCAAAAATTCTGATCCTCTTAAGACTAAAACCACAACCAGTTCCTCTGATTCCTCAAAGCCTAATTCCTTCACAACAGGTACACTGTGAAGCCCTCCTTGACCACTCTGGCCATAACCATGCTTTCTTTTGACCTTGAACAGGACTGCATAGTGACAACCATTCATCTAGTCCCTGAATTATTTACGTGAGCACCTACTACACTCTAGGCATTGTTCTACACTGATGATACAACAGGAGACAAGTTAAAGACCATGCTCTCAGGGAGCTTACAGTACAGTGGGAAAGACAGGCAACAAACACATGGGAAAATCAAATCCTGCCAGGCACCATAAGTCATAATTAAATTTTATATATTTTCTTGGGGTTCTTTTCCACTCTGTTTCCAGGATGGGCTGCACAGCTATGAGTGTGAGGACTCTGGATGCTCCTGATGCAGGGAGGGGTAGAAAATGCAGGGGGGACACAGCCAGCCCAGGAAGGGTCTTCATTGCAGTGCAGGGGGGCTCAAGGGATGGGGAGTCATTGAAGGGATTGCACTAGGGAGGAACATAATCAGATCTGCGTCTTTACAAGGATCCTCTCTGAGCAAAGTGTCTTGGAAAATAGACCACAATAAGGAAGGCCAGTATGCGAGACACCAGCTGAGTGACATACACAGAGCCTGGAATCCACTGAGGGAGGTTTTTCTTTCCAGCTGACATTCTGACTTCCCCACTGTCAGAGAAGGCCAAGGTGCTGGATGGTGCTCACAAAACCCCCCATATCTCAGGCCTATGACAAGGTTCCCTATACACACAAATTCCAATATGGGAAAACCATCCAGAAGAGGCTTCTGCCCCTCAACTGTCACAGCTCCCTGCCGTGACACCCTGGTATTGTGAGCAGCAACAAAGCTTTCAGTGGGACCCTTTATCCAGCTGTGGACCAAGAAAAACAAACACACCAGTACAGCCCAGCAAAGGAAGCTCTGGCAGCCTGCCGCACTGGTCGGGTTTCCTGACCTCTAAACAGATTTCCCCTCGTGGCACACAATCCTCTAAGGCTTCGAAAGGACTGGCAAATGGGCAGCAGGGTTTGGAACGGCTGTGTGGTAGAAAAGACAGGTAAATCTGGCTTCAATACTCCTCCTGTCACAGGTTCACTGATGACTTTGGGTATAATACTGAACTTCTCTGAGTTTCTGTGCCATCAAGTATAAAGATGGACAGTAAAAACTGCTCTCCAGAGCTCTGGCAAAAATTAAAGGAGAAAATATAAATGATTAGTCAAGTTGACTACCAGAGCAGCACTTGATAAGTACGTTATCTTTTTCTTGACTTTCTTTTCTGTATTCAGCATTTGTTTATCTTGTATGTATGTCTGTGCTCAGTCGTGTCTGACTTTTTGCGACTCTGGACTGTAGCCCGCCAGGCTCTTCTGTCCATGGCATTTTTCAGGCAAGAATACTGGAGTGGGCTGCCATTTCCTCCTCCAGGGGATCTTCCCAACCCAGGGATTGAGCCCACATCTCCTGTATCTCTTGCATTAGCAGGCAGATTCTTTACCCACTGAGCCATCAGATGCTTATGCAGTAACTATCAGATGCAACACCTTGTTCATGAACATGTCATCTTACATAAAAACATTATAAACAGTAACTGATACCAGTGGAAAATTTGCCATATCCATTGTAATAAAGCAGAACTGTATGGAAATACAATCTAAATCTGCTCCTTGAGCAACTAGAATCCCTCCAATCTATCAAAGAACCACTAAGTCTAGTAGACTAGAGAAGTAGTAAGTAGTCACTTGGGCTTCCCTGGTAGCTCAGTTGGTAAAAAATCTGCCTACGTTGGGAAGATCCCCTGGAGAAGGAAATGGCAACCCATTCCAGTATTCTTGCCTGGAAAATCCTATGGATAGAGGAGCTCGGTGGGCTACAGTCTGTGGAGTTTCAAGAGTTGGGCATTACTGAGCGACTAAACCACCCGCCACAAGTGATCACATAGTCATGTTCGACTCTTTGAGACCCCATGTTCTGACCCAGGAATTGAACCTGGGTCTCCTGCATTGCAGGCAGATTCTTTACCATCTGAACCACTGGGGAAGATTCCCCAATCTAATGATCATGAGAATCATGAGAGGCTAACAAAACTATGGATTTTCAGCTTTTGTTTCCATTCAAATCTCAATCAGAATTCCCAGTGAACTGCCCAAGTATCTCTACTGAAAGGTTTTTTGTTTTTTAATCTCTACAGGTGATTCTCTCCCTGATTTACTTTCTGAGGCTAGTTTGGGAGACAGTGATCAAATCAGACCAACCTCACAGCAAAACTTGTAGGAACTGACTGTTGTGGGACGGTGGTCTAGTCAAGTTTTGTCCTCAGCCAGCAGGATTACTTAGTGGTCAAGCAGGCCCTGGCAGCCTGCCACACTCATCGGAGTCTCCAGAAAGTGCCCAGCCCTTGTGTGGCCCTGATAATATGTCCCAAGTATATCTGTAACTTGATACAAAACATATGTCTTCTCTTCTTGTCAACCCTAGTGAAGGTCAGAAATGGAAGAAATGAAGACAGGAAAACAGAAAGACAGATTAAGGAGGGTGGGAACAGAAAGACAAGTGGATAGAATATAGGGAGGGAAGGAGGGAGAGACAGACAGGGAAACAGCCACAACTAAAGGAGAAAACATCCCTCCACTGGGATTTAGGGAGGTGTGGAAGAGAAGCAAATGCAACCAAAAGAAATTCTTTTAGGGACCCAAGACTTTCAGAGATCCCAAACTGTTAATTAAAAACAAACAAACAAACAACAAAAAAAAACTTTTTAGTATGTTAAATTACAAACATATTCAAAATTAGAAAGAACAGTTAGTGAACTCTCAGATACTTACAACAGCTACATGTAATTTCAATTCATGCCCATCTTGTTTCATCTGTACCCCACTCTGATTTTTTTTAAGAGAATTTTAGACTTTGTATTATTTTTCTGCACAGCATGCAATTATAAAGTACAAGATATCTTTTAGAATGTAATTTCAGTAGTATCATATTTTAAAATAATTCCTTATTGTTGTGTTCCTACTTCTCCTAATACTTTACTTTCTTCTTTAACAGTTGTTGTTTGAATGAAGGTTCAAATAAAGGCATACATTACAAGTGGGCCATATGCTTCTTATGTCTCTTTTCTTCATAGTTCCTCATCCCTCTCTCTATTCTTCCTTCTCCTGGCACCTTTTTGTTGCTTTTGCTGAAGGAACTAGGTCACCTAACTAGCTTTTTATGCTAGAGTTCATTCTTTGTGACAAAGAGATTTCCCTGTTCTAAGAAATGACTTGAGAAGCTTCATTAAAAAAAAATAAAAGTTAATGACTGCTGGAGAACTCACTCAAAAACAACTTTGCTGAGCCGGTATATATAAAGTAAATAAGAAACACATCCTAGAATAATGCTGTAGCAAAAACACCCCAGAAAATACTCGTGTCCAAAGCTTCTTGGTGTCCAGGAAGCTGGGGGCAAATTAGGCCTCTTTGTGATCACTGGGATCACCCATTTCTGTTAGTCTCATTAAAAAGCAAAAAAGATATTTAAAAATTCAAAAGAACTCTTCTGGATGTCACACATTTCCAAAATACAGTGTTTTGATCATTCTGGGATAAATGAATCAGAAATGTACAGAAGGCATGGCCCTTAGTAGACACCAGTATGCAAACACTTGGCAAAATACATTTGGGGAAGTCCTGAACCCTCCAAAAGAGTTCCCTGATGGCTCAGAGGTTAAAGCGTCTACCTGGAATGCGGGAGACCGAGGTTTGATCCCTGGGTCGGGAAGATCCCCTGGAGAAGGAAATGGCAACCCACTCCAGTACTCTTGCCTGGAGAACCCCATGGAGGGAGGAGCCTGGTAGGCTACAGTCCATGGGGTCGCAGAGAGTCGGACACGACTGAGCGACTTCACTTTCACTTTCTTTGAACCCTCCAAGCCTGAAAAATAAGTCGACAAACAGTGAATGCCATGTGCCTGGATTCAGTCTGTCCCTCTGTTCAAGGGTGCTGGACTCAGAACGTCCAAGACTGCCATTCAGGGAGAGCCGCGGCCTCTGCCTGTGGAGAGTGACTGCAGAGGCAGCGGACCTGTGCTTCCACAGGGGCTTGCACAAGCGCACATCCACCCACGCCCACCTTGGGAAAGACGCCTTCACAAAGCAGGCCTGGTCAGAGGGCCAGCCGTGTTTCATGCTATCACCCTATCCACCCTACCCTTGAAAATACTCATAATTCCCACTGGACATAGGTCTGACTACTTAAAATTAGGCTCAAGAGGTATTTTCTGATGCTCATAGTATCTGAAGGCAGGACATCCAGAGAGAGAGAAAAAAACACACACACACAAAACTGTGTGTGTAAGCTATTCATTCATTTTCATTCCTGAGGTGAAGCAGATTCAGCTTTGTGAAGAGCCCAAGTTTGCTTCTTAAAGTTATATTTCATAATTTAGGTATCAGTGAGGATTTATTTAACTAGTGAACAAGCCACGATACTTTTTTGACAAGTATAGATGTGTGCTGAGTCACTAAGTCACGTCTGACTCTGTGACCACCATGGGCTGCAGCTCACCAGACTCTGTCCCTGGAATTTTCCAGGCAAGAATACTGGAGCATGTTGCCATTTCCTACTCCAGGGGACCTTCCCAACTCAGGGATCAAACCCTTGTATCTTGTGTCTCCTGCATTAGCAGGTGGATTCTTTACTGCTGTGCCACATGGGAAGACCTCTAATATGCTTACAAGGAGGAAAACCAACCTAGCAACAGCTTAACAACACTTACTTTAGAGTTCTTATTACTAAGTCTGCAAAAACTGTAGTGTACTCACAGGGTAGGATTCAGTTCAGTTCAGTCGCTCAGTCATGTCCAACTCTTTGCGACCCCATGAACTGCAGCTCGCCAGGCCTCCCTGTCCATCACCAACTCCCAGAGTTCACTCAAACTCATGTCCATCGAGTCGGTGATGCCATCCAGCCATCTCATCCTCTGTCGTCCCCTTCTCCTCCTGCCTCCAATCCCTCCCAGCATCAGAGTCTTTTCCAATGAGTCAACTCTTCGCATGAGGTGGCCAAAGTATTGGAGTTTCAGCCTCAGCATCATTCCTTCCAATGAACACCCAGGACTGATCTCCTTTAGGATGGACTGGTTGGATCTCCTTGCAGTCCAAGGGACTCTCAAGAGTCTTCTCCAACATCATAGTTCAAAAGCATCAATTCTTCAGCGCTCAGCTTTCTTCACAGTCCAATTCTCACGTCCATACATGACTACTAGAAAAACCATAGCCTTAACTAGACAGGATTACTATGTTTAAAAAAAAAAAAATCCATGGACACATAACTTGTATTTGCTATTTTCAGAGTCCACATGGATAATTCATCTTCACTGATGGCTGAGAGTCCCAGGCAAGCCTCCATATTGTGGTTAACTCTGGATTTAACTTCATAAATGAGGAGTTCATCAAGTTTTCTTTGTCCCCTTCAGGGGTCCTTTCAGAATTGAGCCATAGAGGATGAGCTCATGTCCCCATTTAGAAATAACTCTTCCAAGGCCACCATGTCTCTCCACTCAACTCCAGCCTCACAGCTTCCAAAGGTCACCAATGTTCTCAGCATTAACGGTGGTGGTGGTTAGTTGCTAAGTCATCTCCAACTCTTTGGTGACACCAAGGACTGTAGCCTGCCAGGCTCCTCTGTCCGTGGGATTTTCCAGGCAAGAATACTGGAGTGGGTTGCCATTTCCTTCTCCAGTCTCAGAGTAATATTCAGCACCAATTCTCTGGAATTCAAGGTGACTCTCCTGGGACATGAAAAGAATATATACAAGTCCCACTCTTCACATTTCATTTAAATCAACATCACTTCTTGCCCAGTTCACAGTAAAGAGGTTAGTGGGGACAAGTTATCAGCTTGGTTGTTAATATCTATACTGATGGCAATGAACAGGATGAGTAGCAGATATTTATGTGTACTCAAGACACAGAGGCTTAACCTGTGTCACTATCATTGGTGTACTGTAAACAGACTGACTGACATGATTAGGGACACACATGTGTATATTCAGTAACCGAATGAGTTGGTTTATACTCCTGCTTTTGTTCAGGCTCTTCAACAGCTTCTTAATTGGTCTTCTCTTCCTCTAGCCTCCCTTGCTCCAATCTACTTTTCACAATGTTGTCAGAAGGTTGTCTAAAAAGTCAACATAACTGCATAATTTCCAACTTAAAAAGCTCTGATGACTTCTTGTCACATACAATATTTAAAAATAAACAAAAATACCAGAACAAAACAAAACAAGATTCATATGCATTGAGGATCCATGCCTATGATCTGGTTGTCTCTCTTCCCAGCCTTCTTGATATACCATCATCCTTAAAGCCTATTTTCTGGCCATAACAAGCATCTTACCACTCCACCCACTGCAGCATGGTAGGCCCCTGTTAACCCCCATACTTTTCTACATAATGTTACTCACAAAACATGGTCCATAGGCCAACTCCAGCCCACAACCTGTTTCTATAAATCAAGTCTGATTAGAACACAGTATGGTCCATTAACCTACATACTGTCTCTGACTGCTTTCTCACTAAAATGACAAAACTGAATAGTTATGACAGATACCATATAGAAGCAAAGCCAAGAATATTTAGCATCTAACTTTTTACAGAAAAAGACTGCCAATCCCTGATCTAGAATTTTGGCCTCCCACTCATCCCTTGCCCCAGCTTTTCCCTTGGGAAAATTCTATGCATCTTCAGGAGATATATATTGAATGTGCAGATCCATATCTTTAGGGATCAGGATATCTTACAATTTCTGAAGAATGTTCTATAGTTATATTCCATTTCTCTTAGCTTAAGAAATCTGATTTTTGTTTCGAGTGGCCATGTGCCCACCTCCAAGTGATCAGTGTTGATGGTCTAAGCCAGTGCTGTCCAGTATACTCTGTGATGATGGAGATGCTCTACACACGCACCACCCACTAGTGCAGCCACTTTCCATAGAGTGACTGAGCACCTGAAACGTGGCCAGTGAGACTGAGAAACGGAGTCTTCGATTTTATTTCATTTTCAGTTCAGTTCAGTTGCTCAGTTGTGTCCGACTCTTCGCAACCCCATGAACTGCAGCACACCAGGCCTCCTTGTCCATCACCAACTCCTGGAGTTTACCCAAACCCATGTCCATTGAGTCAGTGATGCCATCCAACCATCTCATTCTCTGTCATCCCCTTTTCCTCCTGCCCTCAATCTTTCCCAGCATCAGGGTCTTTTCAAATGAGTCAGCTCTTCACATCAGGTGGCCAAAATATTGGAGTTTCAGCTTCAGCATCAGTCCTTCCAATGTACACTCAGGACTGATCTCCTTTAGGATGGACTGGTTGGATCTCCTTGCTGTTCAAGGGACTCTCAAGAGTCTTCTCCAACACCACAGTTCAAAAGCATCAATTCTTTGGCGCTCAGTTTTCTTTATAGTCCAACTCTCACATCCATACGTGATCATGGGGAAAACCATAGCCTTGACTAGACGGACCTTTGTTGACAAAGTGATGTCTCTGCTTTTTAATATGCTGTCTAGGTTGGTCATAACTTTCCTTCCAAGGAGTAAGCGTCTTTTAATTTCATGGCTGCAATCACCATCTGCACTGATTTTGGAGCCCAGAAAAATAAAGTCAGCCACTGTTTCTCCATCGATTTGCCACTGCTTTGAAGGAAGTCTGGTATTTCTTCAAAGGGTTAAGCATAGAGTTAGCATATAATCTAGTACTTTCACTCCTAGGAATATACCCAACAGAACTGAAAACATGTTCACACAAAAACTTGTATATGGATGTTTATAGTAGTATTTATGACAACTAAAAAGTGGAAATGACCTAAATGTCCATCAACAAGTGAACAGATAACAGATGTGGCATATCCATGCAGCTGACTATTGTTGTTCAGTTGCTCAGTCATGTCCTACTCTGTGACACCATGGACTACAGCACGCTAGGCTTCCCTGTCCTTCAGCATCTCCCATAGCTTGCTCAAACTCATGTCCATTAAGTCGGTGATGCCATCCAACCATCTCATCCTCTGTTGTCCCCTTCTCCTCCTGCCTTCAATATTTCCCAGCATCAGGGTCTTTTCTAATGAGTCGGCTCATGAGTTGACTATTACAAAGTCATAAAAATGAATGGATTTTATAGAAGCACTGATAGATGTTATAACTTAACTGAAATTTGAGAAACTTATGCTAACTGAAGGAACCCAGATACAAAATGCCATATACTGTATAATTCCATTTTTATGAAATGTCCAGAACAGACAAATCCGTAGGGACAGAAAGTAGATTGCCAGGGCCTGGGGGTAGGAGAAATGAGTGAATACTAATGATATTGGATTTCTTCGGGGGATGATGAAAATGTTCTGGAATTAGTGATGCTTGTACATGATCTTGTGAATATATTAAAAATCACCAAAAAGTACACTTAATATGATAAATATTATGGTATATGAATCATATCTTAATAAGAAAATTTTTAAATAGTCATAGCTGGCTATCATATTAAATTGTGTAGGTCTAAGTGAGCATGATAATCTTGTTCTCCCCTTTCCCTGCCTCTCTTATAGCTACAAGTGACGATGCAACCTAATTCTACCCAGTGATACCTAAGCAGAAGTCAAGTAGGAGAGCTCTTGGAAAAGCTTTAACTCTGCTCATTAAAAAAAAAAAGAAGAAAAAAAAAGGAGACACTGCTTTCTTCATTTCTTCCCCATTCTTCTACCATTAAAGGTAGATGTAATGTCTAGAGCTACAGTAATTATCCCCTAACCATGAGATAATTAGCATGAAGGAAAAGTCTACAGAACTAAAGATATGCTGGTTTTGAAATGGTCAAACCACCTTTGGACTTTCATTTAGGAGCAGAAAAATCAAGTAGAGTAGGAAATCAAGCCTACTTGTTTAAGCCACTGTAAAATGGTATTTTGATGAGTATATTGTTAAACAAGTTAATTTAATATAACATCCAAAAAAATTCCTAGCACTTGCTAAGTACTGCAAAACTGTTAGGTATTATTGTTGTCATTAGAACTCAGTGTTTCTCAACCAGTTTTTCACCATCAACCCCACTAAAGAGAATTTTCAGACATTCCTTGGGGACATCCCTGCCCCTATCAAGTTTTAACACCTGTATATCGGTTTACAATGTCAGGTACAGCTGAGTTTTAGAAGACCACAAACCATTTTAATGCCTGAGATTTTTTCATCCTCCAAAAACCAATGTTTGCACTCTTGCAGATATATTCCTGATCCATGCTTCTTCCTCACTGCAACTCACTGATTTAAATGAGAGCTTCTTAGTGTTATGAAGCTGAATGCATTCCTAATTGATTCATCCTCCTCTACTGCAACCCATGGATTTAAGTAAGAGTTGATATGATTATATAGACCCCATGCCACTGGCCATGACAGATTCCCCTGGGAATGGACACTTGCCTAAAGCTGAGACCATTATAACACCTCACGCCCATGGGTATAGTTTAATCAATAAAGAGGGTGGACCTGACTCATATGAAAATAATCAAAATTCTTCCCCGGGATTTTGGAACTTGTTGTTCTCCATTGTAGAAGCTACAGTATGTGAGCCTGAGAACTCCCTGCAGAGGTGTAGGGGAACCTGGGCAACAGGAATGAAGGCAGCATTGACAAACAGGAGACAAGGCTGGTGATAAGGAGATGAATAAAACATAGTAGCATGACCTAAAGAAGGTCCCAGGCTAGTAGAGGAAGGAATTGCAACACAATGTGCTAACTGCTGGGAACAGCCTTGGCCTCCAGGAGAAGCACTGGGGGATCCCAGAGGCTTCCACGAGACGAGAACTGAGAAACGAGGCTATGGCCACATCACAAGATATGACACAAGATGGTCCACAGTCAAGCCAGCGCTGCTGTGGCTGCTAATTTCCACACCTCAGTAAGGCAGAGAGCACAATATTAGCCAACAATAATAATTTGGAGGCTGGTACCAACATATCTAGGCTTCCCTGGTGGCTGAGATGGTAAAGAATCTGCCTTCAAAGTGGGAGACCTGGGTTCAGTCCCTGGGTTGGGAACATCCCCTGGAGAAGGGAATGGCTGCCCACTTTAATGTTCTTGCTTGGAGAATCCCATGAACAGAGGAGCTTGGCAGGCTATAGTCCTTGCGATCACAAAGAGTTGAACAGGACTGAATGACTAACACACCAACATATTTATTAATAGCCTTTGTGGATGTTTGTGTTGATGGTAGGGAAACTGGAATACAGAAAAAGTATAGTGAAAAAAAGGATTATCTCACAACACAGTTACATCTGTTTTATATAGAAAAACAGCTTCACTGAGGTATACTGATCATTTTACTGTAGCTTCTTCCAGCCTTTCCCAAGGCCCTGTCAACAACACTGAAATATTCTCTTTTGAGCCTCTCCAAAACTTTGTGGTGTAGCATTAGCCTTGCTCCCATCATGTGATGAGGAAATATGAGCTTGGTGAAACTGGAAGAACTGAAGGACTGGTGTTGAAGCTGAAACTCCAATACTTTGGCCACCTGACACGAAGAGCTGACTCATTTGAAAAGACCCTGATGCTGGGAAAGATTGAGGGCAGGAGGAGAAGGGGACGACAGAGATGAGATGGTTGGATGGTATCACCGACTCTATGGACATGGGTTTGGGTGGACTCTGGAAGTTGGTGATGGACAGGGAGGCCTGGCGTGCTGTGGTTCATGGGGTCGCAAAGAGTCAGACATGACTGAGCAACTGAACTGAACTGAGAATTGCCCGGTGAGTAGGTGGAGCAGATGTGATTTTGTACCAGACTCTGACTCCAAAGCACAGCACCCCCCACCACCACCTGACTCCTCCACAAATATCTGACCACAAGCAGCAGCAGTCAGAATCAACACCACCATGTCCCAGCATCTTCCATCTGCCTCTCCAGATTCACTCTCTAACCTTCTCCCCACTGCTTTGTGATCAGGATGCATTTGGTGTGGATCATACCAAAAGGCTCTCTGCCCTCTGGCCTGGGTTTGGCCAATGTGGGGGTAAGGGAGGGGGCACTGAGGGGTATCAGCAGGCAAGAGGGAAGTGTGGCCTGGACATGGCTCTCTACCAAAGGTCACACTGCTGAACTTCTCCATACATAATCTCTCCGGGACCTGGTGACACACCCGCCCCTTGCCCTTGACACAAGCTCCACATTTGGTAGCCTGGGGCTCTTGCACACTATCCTTGTGGTTAGCTCACACTTGCCCACTCTTCTCAAACTACCTCACTGGAGTATGCCACCAGCTTCTTGCAGGGACTCTGGCTGATGCTGTGACAAAACAGAATGGACACAGGTGTCCCAGAGGGGACTGGATGAATACCAGTGGAACTTTCTCCCACCTCTCGCTCTACTCATAACAGCAGATTCTGGAAAGGGAAGACAAAGAAGAGCTATGAACATGTGGAGATGGAGGTTAAGTATACTATCCATCTCATTCCTCAGAATCCTGCCTGATCTGTATACCCTGAATGGATGTAAGATGTTGCCAGGTAACTAGAATCTGGATGAAGCAGTATTTGTGGTGAAGATCTAGGACTTAAAAAAAGCTTTTTTTCCCTCCAGATTGAGTAGGATGCCAGGTTGCTATTAATCAATTGCTTTCCACCCCTACCCTCCGTTCTCTTCCTGGCCCTTCAAAAGCTGAACTTTCTGCGCCAACAGAATAGATCAAATTAATTTCAGCATAGGAAGGTTAAGTGCTGTCAACACCAAGTTCCATTTCCCCTTAACTAGTAAGAACAAGTGTCAATATAGTCATGTTAGAAGAAAAATTCAAACACGTTTTGATAGAGTTATCTTTACAATTTTTGTCTTTCCAATGGATTGTTGTAAGGGATACATACTAAAGGATCAAGATATTTCTGGAGAGAGAAAAACATCAGGAAGTGACCTGAGACAACCATTAAACTGATCTTGGCCTTATGACTTTACCTCGACACCCAAAAGTAAAACTCTTTTGTCAAAAAAATGCCCCGAAGTATAAATCGAAACCTTTTTATATTTTTCCCCCAATAAACTAAGTTTGCTAGATCTCAATAAAATTATCAGTGTTTTCTTAGAGACGAAAAAAGATGAGAGAGTGCTTGTTTGTGCTGTTCAATCAATAGGCGTAAATGATGGTTTATTAATGTAGCACCTCTAGTCACCTTTTAAGCCTGGCTTCTTCTTTATTTGCTAAATAAACCTTGCTCAGCTCTTTCTCCCTACTTGCTCATTCTCCTTTTCTCTCCTCAAACACACACAATCAAATAATCAGTTACGTAGGCCCACTGATTTTATGTCCCAAATACACTGACTGTGTCCCTTTCACCCTGTCACTAAGGAGCTCGTGCTCTCAGTAGCTCAGTTGGTCAGAGCAGGGCTTCTCAATCTTGTCACTACCGCCATTTGGGGCTGGACAGTTCTTTGTTGTGGGGGGCTATCTTGTTAGTAGAGGATGTTTAGCAGTACCTCTAGCCTCTATTACTAAGATGCCCACAGCACACCCCCTCCTCATGTCTACAGACTTTGCCAAGTGTCCCCTGAGAAGCAAAATCACCCAGGTTAAGAACCACTGAATTGGGTAACAGGCTCCTATTAGGTCCGCCTGCATATGCTCTTCTCCCTTCAGAATTTATCCACCTTATAAGGGACAGCCATGTCATTCCTGTGCTTAAACCATCCCCTGACTACTCCCCACTTACTCTACATTGAAATCTAAACTCTTCAGGAAAAATATACAAAGACACCCTGATTGGGCCCCCACTGGCTTCTCTGGCCCCTACAAGCTCTGTGTGCTGTGGGTGGACAGGAGTTATGCCAGTTTTCCAATATCCCACGTAGTTTTCACATCTCCAGGCATTTCCTCTTACTGCAACTCCCTCCTTCCTTCTATCCACACTCAACTGTCCCCTTTTCTCACTTCCCACTTGGAGAAATTTTCAACTGCTTTCTAAAATAGAGATTGCAAACTCAAGTGTATTCAAGGTCAGCTTTGTTGTAGTTCAGTCCCTAAGTCTGTCCGATTCTTTGCGACTTCATGGACTGCAGCACGCCAAGCTCCTCTGTCCTCCACTGTCTCCCAGTATTTCCTCAAATTCATGTCCATTGAGTCAGTGATGCTATCTAGCCATCTCATCCTCTGCCATCCCCTTCTCCTTTTGCCTTCAATCTTTCCCAGAATCAGGGTCTTTTCCAAAGAGCTGGCTCTTTGCATCAGATGGCCAAAGTATTGGAGCTTCAGCTTCAGCAACAGTCCTTCCAATGAATATTTAATTTCCTGTAGGATTGACTGGTCAGGATGGTTAACATAAATGAGTAAAGCTGAGAGGACTGTGGAACAGTCGCCCACACATAAAGGCAGTCCCTTGCCCCTCAGTTTCTCCAGCTCTAGGATACTGTTTCATGCAGAGAATGGCCCAACATTGCCAAATGTGGGAAGCTGAAGGATTTTTATATTGGGGTATCTGAATTTTTTTAAATAAATAAACAAACACGGAGTGGCTGAAACAAGACACATCTACAGGCAAAACCTGCTGACCATCACTTGCCATCTACACTCTCAGGATCTCTAAGCATTTATCACTACACTCAGAGTGTTTACATTCCTGTTCCTCTATAAGCACGACAGTATCTTAAGGTCATAGGGTCAGGTCCCTGTTTCTTTCATTTATTTATCTGTTTTAATTCACATACCATTTTTCTTCTTTCTCCCACCTACTCGTTCAGTCATCCATCCAACTCACCAATAGATAGAATCACATTTCTATAAGCACTCTGTTAAGAAGGCAAAAACAAAGAGACGTGATCTCTGGTCTCAAAGTGTTCCTAGGCCAGTGAGCAGAGACACAGACAAATGATTATAATACACACACTCATGAGAATATTATGAAGGAATCACATACTCAAAGCACAACACTCAGACAACAGAAAAAGCGCTGAACTATCCCTCGTTGAGTCAAGTTGGCTTCAGATAAGATTTGAGCCAAAGGCAGAAATATGCCCCTTGGTAAGCGAGAGTGTTCCAGGCCACACGAACAGTCTATGCTGTGGTGTGTAGGTAGGAGAGAGATGGCACATTTGAGGAACTACAGTAATGCCGTTCTGATCTGAAACAGGGAATAAAAAGAGTGAAAGTTCACAGTATATCACTCTTAAACGGGCAGTATTCAGTGCAGTTCTTGGCACCTAGAGGATACTCAAAAAGTATCTGTTTAATTCATTCATTCAAAAACTGGGCAGGAAGGAATGCTGATCAAGCATAGCTTGACAATAATTAAGCAGTCCCTTAGACATGAGAGAGATGCTAGGGGAATACATAATAGGAGTTGATTGAGGAACTGTTACCTGATCTAATATAAGAACCATTCAATTGATACAGTAATAACAGTAATAAGTGACATTTATTAAGTGCATACTATAGTCCAAGTACTTAACTAAGGGCTACACCAGCATTATCTAATTCAATGGACATAAGGATCCTATGCAGTATTATCATCCCCACTTTACAGACTAAAAATAGGCTCAGAGAAAGGAGTTGGGGCTCAAACCCAGGAATGTCTGAATCCAAAGTTCAACCTCTTATTCAACACAGTTTTGTTTTGTTTTGTTTTTAATGGAAAAAATCCCTGAGGATTTCTTGCAAAGGCTTTTGGTTGTGTTTGAACCCAGAGCATCAGAGTACCAAGGAATAAGCTTGCTCTCTTTGTGGGTGACTAAAATTTGTCCAAAATAAAAGCTACCTTCTAAAGTAAGCAGAGAACTGACCACCAACTGGGAATTGCCACATCAGCATAATGCTGTTGCCAGCAGCTCTCAATTAAAAACAAACAAACTCTTTAGAAAACGCCATGGAGCGGGGAAGCAGGGGGAATCTCCTTCCAGAGCTAGCCCAGGCCAGGCCTGTCTGCTGGGGACAGCTGGGTGAAGCTATCAGAAGACCCAGATGACCTACAGAGAACCCATCCAATATTGAGACTCCGAGAAAGTAGGCAACAGGTTCCCTGTTACAGGGGGCAAATTTTTGTTTACTTTCAGACACCTGGACTCCCTTATATGTCATATTTGTAAATGACATTAAAGTGTCTTCAATGTGAACACTGAAATTTCACAATTTGTAATGAACTTCTCTGTGATTCAGCTGATTTCAGTTCAGTTCAGTCACTTAGTCATTTTCTACTATTTGCAACCCCATGGACTGCAGCACACCAGGCTTCCCTGTCCATCACCAACTCCCAGAGCTTGTTCAAACTTACGTCCATCGATTTGGTGATGCCATCCAACCATCTCATCCTCTGAAGCTCCAATACTTTGGCCACCTGATGTGAAGAACTGACTTATTGGAAAAGACCCTGATGCTGGGAAACACAGAAGGCAGGAGAAGGGGATGACAGTTGATTTCATGGATAAAGCAAATGTACCTAAAACAAGGAGCTAAAATCTGCAAGGGAAAGATGTGTTTTCAAACACCCATTGAGTACTTATCAAGCACCATTTTATATAAAGATGATATTGTAACCAAGGGAAAAAAAATTATATATAGGCAAATTATATATAGATAGCAACTTACTACGGAGAAGGCAATGGCACCCCGCTCCAGTACTCTTGCCTGGAAAATCCCATGGACAGAGGAGCCTGGTGGGCTGCAGTCCATGGGGTCGCTAAGAGTCGGACACGACTGAGCGACTTCACTTTCACTTTTCACTTTCATGCATTGGAGAAGGAAATGGCAACCCACTCCAGTGTTCTTGCCTGGAGAATCCCAGGGATGGAGCCTGGTGGGCTGCTATCTATGGGGTCACACAGAGTTGGACACGACTGAAATGACTTAGCAGCAGCAGCAGTAACTTACTAGAAGAGGTCTGCTATAAGCAAATCTAGGTAATTCTAGTTGATTACTTCTACTTCTTATCCATTTGTCATTTATTTTCTATTTTTAAAACATTTGCTTTCTTTTTATTCCCATTTTTATTGAGCAATAATTCACAAATATAATTGTGTATATATTAAAGTATACAACATGATTTGACATACATATATACACTGTGCAATGATGATCAAGATCATACCCTTGTTACTTATAGCTCCTGTAACACAGATGAACAGTTCACTATTTTATGCTGATAAAGAATACACATTCTGCAATTAACGTCACCTGGGTTCAAACTGCCACTTTGCCACTTGCTACTATGTGATTTGGACAAATGACAAGTTTTCTCCAAGTCTCAGTTTTCATCATCTATAAAATGGGTGTAATAATGGAGACTTAGATATATTCCTTCCAAAGCTACCTGAATGACCAAATTAACGTTGTAGAAGAAATGGAAATAAGAAGGCACACTGAAAAACATTTAGAAAGTAACACAAGCAAGTCACAGAGGTGGACTAACACGACATTCTGAACATGACATTTGTCAGAAAGGCAGGCATCAAGAATGAAACCAGGTTTCCGCCTGGATCCCTCAGAAAAGATAGTGAATCACTTGGATGAAGCAAGCAGAAAAGAGGAAGGTGATGAGGAATGTGAATCTGGGACCTTCTGGTGGAGACAACAGTGGAAAGCTACCTACGTCCTGTGGCCACTTCTATTTTGAAGAAGAGTTCTGGAAATACAGATTTGGAAGTCATGGGCTCATACACTAATAAGAAAACCAAGCCATGTACACATTGAGTTACCCCAGAAAGAATATTTCAGCACAAGTTGCAAACCAGTGGCCCATGGACCACATCTGGAACACAGACTTGTTTTGTTTGGCCTCCACAGCTTTCTAAAAAAAGCTTCAGCCAACATACAAAAATCTTAAGATTGCAACTCTTTTAAAAATTGCATTTCTGGTTTGTCTTGAAAAACTAAGACTTTGCAATACGGGGCCAGCATCCCCTCTGGAGATCATTTCAGAAAGCCCCCTGAGACCAGGCTCACGCCACACAGTTAGTTCACTGTAGTTGTCCCCACTCCCAAGGTGTGGACGTGTACAGTTATCTCAGCCTGTGTTTCTCTTATGCTATTTTCTGGGATCCCACAGAAACGTGAGTTTGCTTCTTTCGTTGTGCAGTTCCTGGCAGAAAAGAAAGAGAAACAAACCAAGGCCAGGAGCCTCTGAAAACTCACATAAAGAGACTCCAGAAGAGGAACCTGTGAATGAGACACAGACAGAAGTGTCAAACAGGTGTAAGCATGCGAATTATCATCAAGGTCAAGGGAATAGAAGGGTCACTGATTCATTCTTGATTACTCTTTGCCTGAAACTCCCCTCCCTCACACCAGCAAGTCTTTTCAGCGTCAGCTTCATAATAGATCCCCACTCTAAACACTTTCCATCATCTTTATGACTGTGGTCCAAAGCACAGTCATTTCTCACTTGGATTATTGCAACTGCTGCTTGCCTGTTTCTACTCTTATCTCCCTACAATCCCTGCTCCACACAGCAGCTAGAAACAGCTCCTTAAAATGTAAATTGGATCATGTCACTCTTCTGCCAAAACTATGCAGTGGCCTAGAATCAGCTGATTCCAAGGCCGGACAAGGAAAGTACTAAGTGACATCCTATGGTGCCTGGAAGTAAACATGTCCTCAAAAAAAAGTTGGGGCACAGAAGGACACAGAAGCCGGTGTGAAGGGGTTCCCAATGGTTAAGTCAAAGACTGTTTAGGCAACAAAATAATGATAATACTGGATTATAACCAACAGAATAAAACAAGAATTCAGAAGCACATATTGAAAATAATAAATAAATATTTGAAAGAATAAATAAGTAAGAGACAAGGGGAAAGTCACTAACAGGAGAGTTCCAGTTAATAAATGTAGAAGAAAGTATAAACATAGAAAAACACTACCTGGCAAAACCAAAGGAATACTTGTCTCAAGCAAGAATTAATAATGAACGCTAAAATTACTGGGCAAAGATACTACAGGAAGCATGATATTTACATAGTCTCAAAGGATCTCCCCACGAGGTAATATTAATTACAAAGGAGGAGATAGTAAGTTTATACTGGAAAACCTGGGAGACACAATCTTAACCAAGAGACATCACAAGTTGACCTCACCAGTGATGGGGCAAATCAACATCACATGCCTCCTGATATCATGTACTGTAAAGAGCACATCATTTCTCTGGTTTTCCTGCCAAAAATGCATAATGTAAATGGAATCCTGAGGAAACTTCAGATAAGTTGAGGGACACAACACAAACTAACTGGCTGGATGCTTTAAAAGGTCATGGTCATAAAGAACAAGACTGAAGAACAGTTCCAGATTAAAGCGAACAAAGAGTATGTCACAATTAAATGCACTGTAATTCCAGATTATGTTCTGGACCAGAAAAAGAGACATCAGTAGAACAATAGGAAAGAGCATAATAAGTTCTATACATCGATAATAGCTCTGTATGAATGTCAATATCAGGTGCTATGAATAACACCTGATTCTGACCATTGTACAGTGAACATGGAAGATGTCAGTGGGAGAGAGAGGAGAAAAATGTGATGGCCAGAGAGACACAGAAGGTTCCAACAGTAGCTGAAAGTGGTGGGTAATTTTTCAGCAGATAAGAGGTATATGGATGTCCACTACAATATTCTTTATTCCTTATATATGCATTATATTATTCTGCATGTATAAACATGTCATAATTTTTTAAGAGGAGAAAATATAAACATGTCATAATTTTTTTAAGAAGAGAAAAATTTTAAATACAAAGTATAACAAATGTTGCTGTGTCCTTTTAGATTCTGTTGTCTAAGCCTCATAGCCTGAGCTCTGTTTTCTCTTTAAAAAAAAAAAAAAGGATGAAGTATTAGAAAGCTATAAAATGCATTAGTGCTCCTTTCTGCAATCTAATGGTCTACAAGACAGTTGAAAAGGGGCGGCCCCTTCTTCACTATGTGAGTCGCTGTTTTATAAGCCCTGGCCTCCACTACTATAAGTCATCTTATCTATCACATGAGGTCCCCACATGTGTTCCCAGGGATGTGTGTCCATATGCTGAGTAGAAGGAGAACGCTGTTGGTGTAAGACATAGTTTTGATGTAGGTTCAAATCCCATTCTTCCATTTTCCAGTGGTGTGAGGTACAGCAGGGAGGTGACTCCACTTCCCTGAGTATTTCCAAATCTGTAAATGAGAGAAAACTCTGAAGTTGTTATATGGCTGAACTGAAACAATAAATGATAAATAAAAACCCAAGTAACTGTGCCTGGTATATAGACATAAATATTCACATATGAGCAATACTCATCATTACTGTCTTTCCTTCATTTCCAACTGAGACTAAGAAAGCAAGCCTACCTCGGACATAAATCCCTAGAAATAAAATGATATTGCAGTAGAGCATGACACACCACGTCTGCACCGATGGCGACATATCTACCACTTCTGAGTGGCTTCACCCCAATATTGGGACATCATCCTAACATGGAGATCTGGTATAGAGGGCATGGCAAAGTTTCTGCAGCCACACCTGGACTCCAAAGAGTCACCTCCTTGTCCCATGTGACCTTGGACAAATGAATGAACCCTCAAAGCTTCAGAGATTTCCTGTTTAAAATGGGGAAACCACCACCCTCTCACAGGATTTCGATTAAAATGTACCTTGCATGAATGTATAAAAACAGTGCCAGATGCATCTATTAAATTCCAAATCCTAATTTATCTCTCTCTAGATACATATTCAGTTCAGTTCAGTTCAATCGTTCAGTTGTGTCCAACTCTTTGTGACCCCATGAATCGCAGCACGCCAGGCCTCCCTGTCCATCACCAACTCCCAGAAAAAAACAAGGACATACAAGCACAGGGAACAAGATCCAACATTTTGTAACAACCTATAATGGAAAGAACCTGAAAAAGAATATATTCAGTTCAGTTCAGTTCAGTTGCACAGTCGTGTCCAACTCTTTGTGACCCCGTGAATCACAGCACTCCAGGCTTCCCTGTCCATCACCAACTCCCAGAGTTCACTCAAACTCATGTCCATCGAGTCGGTGATGCCATCGAGCCATCTCATTCTTTGTCGTCCCCTTTTCCTCCTGCCCCCAATCCCTAAGAATATATACTAAGCTATAAAAAAAAGAATGAAATAATGTCATTTGTAGCAACATGGATGGACCTAAGATCATACTAAGCAAAGCAAGTCAGAAAGAGAAAGGCAAAAACCATATGCTGCTGCTGCTGCTGCTGCTAAGTCGCTTCAGTCGTGTCTGACTCTGTGCGACCCCATAGACGGTAGCCCACCAGCCTGCCCCGTCCCTGGGATTCTCCAGGCAAGAACACTGGAGTGGGTTGCCATTTCCTTCTGCAATGCATGAAAGTGAAAAGTGAAAGTGAAGTTGCTCAGTCCTGTCCGACTTAGCGACCCCATGGACTGTAGCCTTCCAGGCTCCTCCATCCATGGGATTTTCCAGGCAAGAGTACTGGAGTGGGTTGCCATTGCCTTCTCCAAATGTGAAATATAAAATACAACACAAATGAACATATCTACAAAACAGAAACAGACTCACTGACATAAAGAACAGACTTATGGTTGCAAATGGGGAGGGAAG